>NC_135378.1:78606440-79871440 GCF_049243985.1 Paroedura picta | reverse complement strand
GATCTCGGTGGATGGAGAGAGAGAGAGAGAGAGAGAGAGAGAGAGAGAACAACAAGTTTTCCATGTGCTTGCTCACCAAGGGTGAACAACACTTTAGGTAAGAAAATTAGTGACAGGAAAGGCATCTGGAATAGCCATCGGAGGGGGGATTGCTGAAAGATCACAATTGCATATTAGGGTTGCCAGGCACCCCCACAGTGTCAGCAGGAGAGGGGAGCACACTGTGGGAGCCTCCCCTCACACTTACCCAAACCCAGGAGAGCATCTGGCATCTGACACTGGAGATAGCAAGTCTTTGTACAAAGAGACGCCTCTCTGCTGGTCTTTTAAGAGGGTTCCTCCGATAACAGCTCCCTGATTTTTAAGTCTGACACACTTATTACTTATTCTTAATCAGGTCTAGGAAGTCACACAACCATGCCATTTTGAAAGCTCTGAGAACCGAGCTAACATTGACTTTGTCCTGCCCAAGAAAAGTTACGGTTGACCATTCCAAAGGGTGCAAAATATGCAACGTCAGCAAGATCTCTCTCCAGTCTACTCCTTGGGTTCTAGACCACCTGGGCGAGTTGCCATTGGGCTTGGCTGCCCCGGATCGAGAAATCAACAACATCAGAATAGCCCTGGAACCATAAAACAGCCACTAACCATAGTGGAAATGTTAGTTTTGTTGGTCTGCAGTACAGCAGCTAGATTTTGAGTCTAGCAGCAACTTGGAGATCAAGACAATAAGCTTTCCAGAAGCAAAGGCCCCTTTGCTCCTACCACCCAAATCTTCTTGGGCTCTAAGGCAGTGGTCCCCAACCTTTTTATTACTGGGGACCGGTCAACGCTTTACAATTTTATTGATGCCCGGGGGGGGGGGTAGTCTTTTGCTGAGGGACGTTGCTGCTGCCGCCCCTGCTCTGCTTGCTTTCCCCCTGGAGCCCCTGACTTCCCATCGCTCGCTGGGGGGCGCTGCCAGCAGCAGCTGCGCGGTGCCATGCCAAGGGGGAGCCCCAGCCATGGCAGCTGCTGGAGAGCACCAAAGGTGAGCCGGCTTCAGAGTGGCAGGGCAGCCCCCAACAAAGCAGCTGGGGAGAATGAGGAGGAGCCGCAGCCCGGTACTGACTGGTCCCCGGACCGGGGTTGGGGACTACTGCTCTAAGGCAGTGGTCCCCAACCTTTTTTAGCCTGGGGACCGGCAGGGCAACTGCCCCGCCTGCGCATCGCGCATGCGCGGCCGCACCCGCGTATCGTCCATGCGCGCATACGCGGTCCTGATTCCCTCTCCCCCCCCCTGCAGTAAGAAACTTCCCGGGCCGCAAGCTTGCGGCCTGGGAAGTTTTTTACTGTGGGGGGGGCGGGGAGAGGGACCCGCGGCCCGGCGCCATGGCCTTTGCGGCCCGGCACCGGGCCGTGGCCCGCAGGTTGGGGACCACTGCTCTAAGGTACTGCTGTTCTAGTGACTCTGTTAATTTCTGCTAGTTTTGTTGGCAGGCTTTAACGGCCCACTCCTGTCTCTGCTACATTCAGTCAGACAATCCAATCAAATTATTATTTCACGAACTCATAGGTGTCCCCTTAAGTTCATGTTCTGTGGGCAGCCAAACGCTCGTGGGATTTTCCCCACCAGACGGATGGCGACTAGCAAATACTTCTGATTTTCTCACCTTCGGAATAAACGTCGGAGCAGAAAAGGAAAACATGTGAGTAGTGAAAGAAATGTAATGTCATTAGTTAATGTGGGAGCAGGAGAACAGAAGCAGATGTGTTACAGTGCCCAAATCAGATTCTTTCCTTCCCTGTCTTTTATGCGGAAAGGGAAGAAAAGGGAATACGTTTAATTCATCCACCGTAGCCAATTCAAAGAACAACTGTGAAATTTCCAAGCTGTATAAAATAGCCCACCCATAAATCATTCAATTAGCTATTCTGTAGTATCTGTGATCTCCAGTAGCCTAACCTTTTCCGGAACATGAACCCTTTGGAGTGTTAATGAGAAAGCGTGCAGACGGGATTTCACAGGGTCTTCTGACTCTAGCTACCGGGTCAAGGTGATGCAAGTTAGGTGGAGTTGACCAGGTGACAGGGAAGTATTGGGGCACCAAGGATAAAGCGAATCTCACCAAGGAAAGGGTTCCCCTCTTTCCTTGTCCGGGATTTGCTGGAATGTAGCTTTCAACATAGCTGCCCTCAAGTGGTCATTGTGGAACACAGCTTTCCCCAGTCAACAGATGCCCAATAGATAAGCATCCAAGAAGAAGAAGAGTTGGTTCTTATATGCCGCTTTTCTCTACCAGAAGGAGTCTCAAAGTAGTTTACAATCGCCTTCCCTTCTTCTCCATACAACAGACACCCTGTGAGGGAGGGGAGGCTGAGAGAGCCCTGAGATTACTAAAGAAGGTTAGTTCTTAGATGCTGCTTTTCTCTACCCAAAGGAGTCTCAAAGCAGCTTACAGTCACCTTCCCTTTGCTCTCCCCACAACAGACACCCAGTGAGGTAGGTGAGGCTGAGAGAGCCCTGATATTCCTGCTCAGTCAGAACAGCTTTATCAGTGCTGTGGCGAGCCCAAGGTGACCCAGCTGGCTGCATGTGAAGGAGCATGGAATCAACCCAGCTAGCCCGATTAGAAGAAGTCCGCACTCCTAACCACTGGACCAAGCTAGCTCTCTACACCAAGAGCCATTGGATATATTGCCAGACATCAGCAGCTCTCTCAGGCAGCCGTTTGGCCCATCTGTCTCAGAGGACTAGTGAAAGCTGAGGCTTGTCTTTGCCCATATGTGCTGCCAAGTCACAACTAACTAATGGCAGCCCCATTGATGGACATTTGAGGCTTTTAACAAATGCATTAACTGGATGAATTGGATTTGGGGGGGGGAGGCACAAATGTAATAATACCGAACATCCTTTTTTTTTTTTTTTTGCTAGTAAAACAAAATTACTGTTGACTTCTCTGACTTTTTGAGGCAAGTGAGAAGCAGAGGTGGTTTGCCATTTCCGTCCTCTGCAGAGTCTTCCTGGGTGATCCCTCATCCAAGTGCCGGCCCTGCTTAACTTCTGAGATCCAACCAAATTGGGCTGTGTCATCCAATTCTGCATCCTCTGGCTCCGCAAGGATATTTTCTGGAGCCACACAATAAACACAGAAGCAATGCTTGGAGAAGGGGATTGACCCACCCTCCCTACTCTGAGGCCTATAGAAGCCTTCTGCTTTTCTCTCATTTCTTCCTAAGATGGGCCATGAGAAAACTCCAATCTCAGTCCCGAGATGCCCATAAAAAGAGCAGGAGAGTTATTTTTGTCCTAAGAAGCAAAGTGCTGAGTCTTGCCGTTCTTTCCCCAACCTCTTCTTTTTTGCGTTCTCCCCCCACCCACCACCAGCACCGTTGCCTAAAAGAGGTGTAACAGTTTAGTGTGCTCGGAGGCACCGGCTGTTAGCGGGATATAAATATTTACTATCGCTACTAATAGCCTGGCAAATACACTATCAAAAAGATCAAGGGTGACTCATCGCGTGTCGGTGTGTGCGGTGAATGCGCCAGCTTGGCTACAAATGTGCGTATTTTTAGCTGGAAGAAAGAGAGAGTGATAATTTCCTTGGCAGGGGGAAAAGAGGGTTGCGATAGGCCTGTTTTTTGTTTTCCTAACCTGTAACTCCAAAGCTGCTTCAAACATTGAGCCGAAGCGAGTTGGCATATCAGCGAGGCTACGCTGTAGGGAAGTTGGTGACTTGCGTGAGTCATCTTCGGTCGATAAAGCTCACCTGACCTACAAATTGCAGTCCAGTTCTCACTTTGCACCTCTTTAGACAGGGGGAAGTGGAAAGCGCTGCCAAAATTGTCGCTTGACTTATTTGCCTCTTTGCCTGGAAAACCGTACGGCGGGCTTTCTCAACCAGGGTTTCGCGAATGGGTGGGAGTTAATTAATTTTTAATATATTTTTTAAAATTTGTTAAACTTTTATCGGGTGATATGACCCCTATATGAGCCTCTTGTGGCGCAGAGTGGTAAAGCAGCAGACATGCAGTCTGAAACTCTGCCCATGAGGCTGGGAGTTCGATCCCAGCAGCCGGCTCAAGGTTGACTCAGCCTTCCATCCTTCCGAGGTCGGTAAAATGAGTACCCAACTTGCTGGGGGGTAAACGGTAATGACTGGGGAAGGCACTGGCAAACCACCCCGTATTGAGTCTGCCATGAAAACGCTGGAGGGCGTCACCCCAAGGGTCAGACATGACTTGGTGCTTGCACAGGGGATACCTTTACCTTTACCTTTATGACTTCACTGGAAGACTTCACTGGCAGTCTTCAAGCAAAGGTTGGATACACACTTTTCTTGGATGCTTTAGGATGCTTAGGGCTAATCCTGCGTTGAGCAGGGGGTTGGACTAGATGGCCTGTATGGCCCCTTCCAACTCTATGATTCTATGACCCTATATGGTCATGTCGCCCTCCCCCAATACCCAATGATAAGTCTGGAGGGGGTGGGGAGGGGAGGGGCGCCAGGTGAGCATGTACACAGATGTGCTTCCACACATCTGGCCCTATTCCAACTCGGACAGCCAAGACACTCTCCACCATTCAGCAACCCCGTCAAGAAACCCCAAAGTTTCACGAAGTCCTGACTGAGAAAGTTTGATCTGTACCTATTGGGCGTTCACATTCAAGGTGCAAAACACTCCCAGTCGTTAAGTGAGCGGGACATGTGAGGAAATCCTCAGAACACTTTGCATTGAGCTCACCTGAGAGCAAGACTTTTATGCCTGTGTTTTGTTTGGGCATCATGTCTATGTCACTTGGTCCTATCACAAGAAGATAAGGCTCACTGGAAAAGGCAATCAAACTAGGGGAAATTGAAGGCAGCAGGCAAAGAGTTAGATTCCATATTAGATAGATGGACTCGATAAAGGAAGCCCCTCAGTTAGTGAGAACCAAGTAAGTTTGTCAATAATAGGACATTTGGGAGGTCATTAATTCATAAGATTGCCATAAATTGGAAGAGACATGAAGCAAATTGGGGGAGGGGTACACTTGAGAAGATAAAACAACATATTTCCAGAGGAACTGGAAGAATCTCTATAATGTCCACAGAATTTAGGAGAATGTTGTCATAGGCTTTCACCTGGAGTGAAGTTCAAACCTACTGGGATTTGTTTTCCAGGTATTTTGAGGGAACCTAAGAGATTCAACAAAAGAATCAACATTTCTTGGAGTGGTGCTGGAGGGCATAAAAAGGTAAAGGTCAAGGTATCCCCTGTGCAAGCACCGGGTCATGTCTGACCCTCGGGGTGATGCCCTCTAGCGTTTTCTTGGCAGACTCAATACGGGGTGGTTTGCCAGTGCCTTCCCCAGTCTTTACCATACATCCTACTTAAAACATACAAGGCTGAGAAATGAGTTGTCTTTCGAAATCTGCATTCACACTTCAGCCAAGGCCTTGCCCTCCGACTTGAAGCCAGGCTGCTGGTGTGATGGACGCCTCTCATGTATGCCTTCGGAAACCTGCTTCTGCATTCCATCATGTCCTACAGGCATTTTGAGGGTTTGGCTCTCAGAACTACGAGGCTGTCAGAAACACAATAAATTACCACCAACGCCGTTCACTTGTTTTCCCTCCTAGCCGAACACTTTCTTTTCAAATTGAAATATGATTACGGGCTTGATCTTTTCCAAACATTTTATTTAACCGAACTGAAAATTACATTTTCCACAGCCCTGCTTTCGAACCAGAATAGAGGAAATGAAGAAAAGGTTCCCCCCAAAAAACAACCACCACCTAATTATAGAAACTGTATTCCTAGAAGAGGTTCCTGGGCGTACTGAAGGATACATTTTGACAGCTGTTCTGTATTTGAAGATTTCCAATGCCATCACAGACAGAATAATTCAAAGAACACCAGATTTCAAGCCTTCTCATGAGATATATCACACTTTTGCCACAACTATAGTAAGATACTGAGAAGCAGTAGCTCCGATTCTCCGTACTCCTGTGTTACTCGTCTGGGTAGCCATGGGCCTGTTTCTTCAGCAGGGGCCTAGTTGGCACGCCAAGGCCCAGAAATCTCTTTGACTAAGACAGGAGTAGTCAAACTGCGGCCCTCCAGATGTCCATGGACTACAATTCCCAGGAGCCCGCTGCCAGCATTCACTGGCAGGGGGCTCCTAGGAATTGTAGTCCATGGGCATCTGGAGGGCCGCAGTTTGACTACCCCTGGACTAAGACATCAAGGCCCCATCTCTTTCTGTTCCTTCCCCTCAGACTTCATTAGTATCCTCGATCTTCTCTGAGACCTCCTGAAGGTAATGATGATACAGACTCATGTATGGAAGGGGATTTCCAGTGTGATGAGGTCATGAACAGACTGGACCAAGGAAACCTAGATACAATTCTTTGCTAAATCATGAACCATACTGCATCAAAAAGTCAGTATCTCAAGGCCTAAGTTATCCCACCTTGCTATTGTGAGACTAAAACATCTCTTTGAGCTCCGTAGGGAAGGATGGAATATAAATCCTAAAAATGTAGCAGACACAGCTTCGAGAGAGGCAGTTTTAGAGAAAGCTGCATTTCGTGAACTCCTCCTTGCATTGTGCCGATAAACAGCACATGGGTTCTGCTATGGAAAAGAGAAGTGGAAGCCCTTGGATTACGTTATCAAACCCAGTTCTTGGTCAGACCTTTGATGAAGCTGCAAGTTCATTCATGTTGAGTTTTAAGCATTCCTCCATAATCGAACAATTGGCAAGGATTTCACATGTCAACACAGCTCTATACGCTTGCTCTTATTAGTTACCAGCTGGGTCTTGGTTTATGCTGAGATTGAGAGATATCTGAGCATTTGATTAATTGACCGTATTGAAAGTCATTTTAAGTCCTCCTGCCTCAAGAAGACAAAGAGCAGATTTCTCTGCATCTCACTTCTCTCTCCGAGCTAAAATTGCCTTACCATTACTGTGGAAAAACCCAACCAATGAAATGGCTGCCAGCCATTTAAGCCTAACAGCAGGGTAGGCCTGCTCATCAGCTGTTAGGGTTTAAATGGCTATATGCCATTAAACCAATCCATTTTGCTTCACCTACTTTAAAGCGGGAAGAAGCTAAATGGATGGGCTAAATGGCTCACTGCCATTTCAGCCTAACAGTGAGGCATGTGCATACATACTATCCATTTCAGGCTAACAGTTCGATGGGTGCTCCTATCAGCTGTTAGGCTGAAATGGCTGGCAGCCATTTAAACAACAAGACAGCTGAAGACCAGCACCACTCAGCTGCTTACACGGCCTGAACTAATAGGGACTGGTAAACATTCAGGGAAGGCGTCTTCCCCGAACATCAGTCTGGGGCTCCGAACCAAGCCACATTTGTGCCGAATGTTGGCCCGTGAACCAATCCATGCCCGCCCCTACTACTTTTGTGCTGTTCCGATTATTTTCAAGGGAGGCTTGCCCAGACAACCTTCCTGCTGAATTGTGCTTTGTGCTGATTGACTGCGCAGATTAATCAGTTCAACCTTGCAGCCAGAGAAGCATTACCAATGCCAGTAACTGTTCCCGTAATTGTATTGACATTAAAATTTATACGATGGCGTTTGGCCTAATGGGTTCCCAAGGCAATTTACCGCAAATAAAAATCATCTCCCATGCAAAATATTGGTCAAAATCTCACATTCCGGTAAAATTTTAACCATTTGCGCCACTAAAACAGAATCGCAAAAGACGTTCAATAGCAATAGAACGAGTCTGCGCTACAGTTTCCCCCTCTCTGCCAAAGTTTCACCAGAATGGAATTCAGAGAGGCAGCCGTTTTTTTGTGTCTTGCGACTAAAACAAATTTTAAAATTCTTCTCGTACCCTGAAGACTACTGGGTTCATTGTGGCAGAAAGGCTGGATTCAACTCTTGTAACACCCGAGAGACCAATAAGATTTACGGGGTATTAGCTTTCAAGACTCAAAACTCCCTTTGTCAGATACCAGCTGGAATGTGGATCCCTGAGCCCTTGTATTCCAGGCAGAAGGTGGGGGAGGGATTGCACATCTCCTCTAATCCAGTTCATTGCAATGCACACCATACCTTTGCATCCATTTTGCAACACCCCTTCCACCTTCCGACTGGGAGACAAGGACTCGGGGATCTTCGTTCTGCCTTGGATCTCACAAAGGGAGATTTGGGTCTCAAAAGCTTATACCCTGAAAATCTTGCTGTCTGCTAAGAATCGCAAGTTGTCATCGTCCTGCTATACACTGCATTGGTTAGACTGCACCTGGAGTACTGTGTGCAGTTCTGGAGGCCTCACTTCAGAAAGGATGTGGAGAAAATTGAGAGGGCGCAGAGGAGAGCAACGAGAAGGATCCAGGGTCTGGGGATGAGGCCCTCTGATGAAAGGCTGAGGGGCTTGGGAATGTTCAGCCTGGAAAAGAGGAGGTTGAAAAGGGACAGGATTGCTCTCTTGAAGTATCTGAAAGGTCGTCACTTGGTGGGGGGCTGGGAGCACAGGACTGGACCCGCAACAATGCCTTTTAACTATTTATAAAACAGTATCGGTTAGATACCAGGAAATTTTTTTTTCCATAGTCAGAGTAGTTCAGCAGTGGAATTGGCTGCCTAAACAGGTGCTGAGCCCCACACACACACACACACTGGTGGTCTTTAAACAGCATCTGGACAGATACTTCTGGATGCATGGAGCAGAGGGTAGGACAAGATGGCCTGGATGGTCCCTTCCAGGTCTATTTTTCTTTAAGCAGCATCTGAACAGAGACTTCTCCTGGATGCACGGAGCAGGGGGTAGGACAAGATGGCCTGGATGGCCCCTTCCAACTCTGTGCTTCTAAGAAAGTGCTACTGAACTCAAATCTAGCTCTTTCCCAGCGGACAAAGACAGCTGCCCTCTGAATCTCTGGCCGAAACCTTTCCACCGGATGCCCCTATAAAGCTGTTGGTCTTTATGCGGCACAGGATTCCTCTTGTCGGAACGAACATGTTCTTCCTTGAGAACGTTGCTGAAAGTGAGAACATTTGGGTTGCCATCCTTTGAGCTACACGTGGAAAGAACGACACACCTGAGAACATCTAGGATGTTGGTCTTTATTGGTGCAGTCTTTATAACAATACTTCCATCTGCTTCTTCTGCTTCATTTCTGTCTTTCGACGGCTCAGACAAGTTGACGTGCGAGCTCCGATTCTTAACTATGAACAGGCTACAGGGAGGGTTTCAAATGCCAAAGGTAAAACTCGCATCCACCAGTGAGCAAAGCTGTAAGGGCACATCTTGCTGCTGAACCAAACAGGAATCTGCCCTTTGAATACATACATTAGTTCTAATCAAGCCCTGTGCCTGTTGCCATGAGATAAGAAGCTTGGCGTTCTGCAGCCTTATCCACCTCCTCTGCTTATCGTGCCAAGATGTTTTCATAACTGGGCGGCGGCCCCCCGATTTCACACATCTTTGTCGCTCATTTGATACAACGTTTAATCGGGGCCTGCATCTAGCTGCCCTCCATTTTGGAAATAACTACGGTCGTAAAGCAATTTGTTCCGCTTAATGTTTAATCCTCTCGGTCATCCTCTGCAGGAAGGTGACGACTGTTCCCGTTTTATTGATAAGGAGATGGGGGGTTCGGCCAAGTCTCTTGTACAAGTTCCTAGCTCTCCTGGGACTGGAATCCAGATTGCCAAAGGCCCAATCTGCTCTGAACTGGATCGCCTGCTCTAGCTTGATCTCATCAGATCTCAGAAGCTAAGCAGGATCAGCTCTGGCTGGTATTTGGATGGGAGGCCAAGGAAGTCCAGACAATGGCAGACCACCTATGAACATCTGACGTGGCTTGGGTGACCCAGGCTAGCTCCATGTCATCAGATCTTGGAAGCTAAGCAAGGTCAGCCTTGGTTAGTACTTGGATGAGGGACCCCCCTCCTCCAAGGAAGTCCAGGGTTGCTACACAGAGGCAGGCAATGGCAAACCATCTATGAACATCTGACGTGGCTTGGATGGGCCAGGCTAGCCCAATGTCATCAGATCTCAGAAGCTAAGCAGGGTCAGCCCTGGTGAGTTCATGGATGAGAGACCACCAAGGAAGTCCAGAGTTGCTGTGCAGATTCAGGCCATGGCCAAACCACCTCTGAACATCTGTTGCCTTGAAAACCCTTCAGGGTCACCATATGCCGGCTGAGACTCAATAGCACTTTCCTCTGCCACCTGTTCTGCTGTGCAAAGGGAGGCCCAATGGTGCTTTGGGGCAACCGAAATCTTGTTGCAAAAGAAATCTCGCAAAGGAAAAGAAATACCCAAGATAAGCATATTTAACCCCCATGGAGGAAGAAGTTAAGTGTATGGGTACTTCTTGGTAAGACTTAACATAGACACAACATTGCCTGATCCTTCCCAGTCCCTTTCTCTCTTGGAACCGCATTTCTATCCAAGTATGATCATTCTGAGCAGCTGGTGTGGATCAGGGAGTTGCACCAGCTTTGACCTTGGGAGATGAGGGTTCATGTTGCTTTACAGCAGGGATAGTCAAACTGCGGCCCTCCAGATGTCCATGGACTACAATTCCCAGGAGCCCCCTGCCAGCTGGCAGGGGCCTCCTGGGAATTGTAGTCCATGGACATCTGGAGGGCCGCAGTTTGACTACCCCTGGTTTACAGTCATGGACTTGGTGACTTGTCCAAGGCTACTCCATAACGCCTCTTAGCACCAGCTTCCTATTGATAAAAATCAAAATAATTCTCATCTTTCTCAGAGGTCGGTGGGAGGCGGTTAAACATGAAATGTGGCCATTACTTTACAGTCTGTCATGGGTCCCTCCTCGACATAAACCTTTCCTGGCACAGCTGTTCTATCCTCTCTGCTTGCCCCCATGCTGTTCTAGGTATGTGTGAACGTTCCCACCCACGGTCAGGCTTCCTGGCACATTTACAAACCACGCAAACAGTGCTCAGCATCTTGGGAGGTCTGTTGCTTGCGTGATTTGTAGAGATGTTGAGAAGCCACACCATGGGGCTAGAAGCACATTTACCTGAGCATGGGGGAAACCATGGTGGCAGCACCATCCAAGCTGGGAAAGGGGCCTTATTAGGCCTAAACCACCAATTATTGGGTTCAAGTCCAGTAACACCTTGATGACCAACAAGATTTTGAGAGTATAAACTTCTGAGAGTCTTAGAGACATCTGACAAAGGGAGCTTTGGCTGTCGTGTCTTATACCATAGATATCTTGTTGGTTTTAACCGAATCATTGAATCGTAGAGTTGGAAGGGACCTCCATGGTCATCTAGTCCAACTCCCTGCACATTGCAGGAACTCACAACTACCTGCCCTCCCACTGTGACCCCAATTTCATGCCCAAGTGATCGCCATCGCCACCCAAAATCTCCAGAATCCAGACTGGCCTGGAGGAACTTCACCTCCCATCCCACAGTGGTGATCAGCAATTCCCTGGGGATGCAAGGAACAGCCACAAGAGACAAACACTAGCACAAACACTAGAGGAGAGGACACGCAGTAATGGGTTTAAACTTCAAGTACAACGATATAGGCTAGATATCAGGAAAAAAAATTTCACCGTCAGAGTAGTTCAATAGTGGAATAGGCTGTCTAAGGAGGTGGTGAGCTCCCCCTCACTGGAAGTCTTCAAGCAAAGGTTGGATACACACTTTTCTTGGATGCTTTAGGATGCTTAGGGCTAATCCTGCGTTGAGCAGGGGGTTGGACTAGATGGCCTGTATGGCCCCTTCCAACTCTATGATTCTATGATTCTATGATTCTACATCCCTTCCTGCCATTCTGGTCCAACTCCCTGCTCAATACAGGTTCAGCCTAGAGCATTCCTGACAGCCAGTGAGGAGAATAGATTCATGCCTAGCTTAAGCTCCAACATCAGTTGTGCTGCTGCACTTTGAACCTGAGTGACTGATGCATTGACAGTCTATGCGTTGCCTTGAAGGGCAGCCTGAAGGACAGCATGGCTCTTAACCTGGATGCCTCCCCCCCCCCGAAAAAAATGGTCAAAATAAGGAAAAGGTGCGCAAGCCTCTGTAGGGTAAAACGTGTTGTAAAATGGAATATTAATATTTAATACAATTAAAACCCCAACGCCACCACTGACCAGGCGCATTTCGGCATCGCTGCCTTTATCGATGGTCAGGCATAAATAAATAAAGCAGCAGGAACAGAAATGTTAATGATACAGTTGGCTCCTTTCCATACAGTGATTTAATATGTTAGCTATGTGGGATGCTGAGGACCTGAATCGATTCTAGGGACCAGAAGGCCAGATAAAGTTCTTTGAGGCCTCTTCTGTTTCTAAAGCAGGCCCTGGTCCAGATGAGGACTTCCAGAGAGCAGTGGGAGTCCTAGGGGAGCCAGCCTTTCTCCAAAGTATGAGGTCCCACATGGCTCAGGCTAACCTGATCTTGTCAGACCTCAGAATCTCAGCAGGGCTGGCCCCAGTTAGGGTGTGGATGGGAGGCCACAAGGAAGTCCATTGACTCACCAGAGTACTTTGGAGCACCTTGGTTTGAGAGCCAGTTTGGTTGTAGTGGTTAGGAGTGCGGACTTCTAATCTGACATGCTGGGTTTGATTCCCCACTCCCCCACATGCAGCCAGCTGGGTGACCTTGGGCTCGCCACAGCACTGAGAAAGCTGTTCTGATCGAGCAGTGATATCAGGGCTCTCTCAGCCTCACCCACCTCACAGGGGGTCTGTTGTGGGGAGAGGAAAGGGAAGGTGAATGGAAGCTGCTTTGAGACTCCTTTGGGTAGAAAAAAGTGGCATATAAGAACCAACTCTTCTTCTTCCGTTATGGGGAGTTTTATTTCATGGCTTAACATTCAACAGTGGCATGGACCAGGCCAGCAGCTCTTATAGCTGCATGCACATCTGTACAACCATAATGCAATCCTCATGGTCCACTCGTGTTGTGTTTTAATAAGTTAAACCATTTTTTAAAAATCTTGGGCCCATAGTAACGATGAAAATATTCCAATATCTAAAGAAATAGCTCAGTTTCCTGGAACATGGGGCAGGTGCCATAGCTGAGCTACAGAGTTCTGAAGTCACTGAGCCACGTGACCCTGAGTTCTGGGGAGGAACAACATGATTTCAAGCAGCCTCCCCTCCAGGCCCATCATTGACCATATTGGGAGAGGAGGCATGATGACATGACCATATATGGTCATATCACCCGATAAATGCTTAACAATTTAAAAAAATGTAAAATTAATTAACTCCCACCCTTTGAGGAACCCCTTCCAGGGCCATCAAGAAACCCCAGGGTTTCTCGAAACCCTGGTGGAAAAAACTGATTTAAAGGATGAGATGGAATACAATAGTGAAAGGTAAAGGTATCCCCTGTGCAAGCACCGAGTCATGTCTGAACCTTGGGGTGATGCCCTCTAGCGTTTTCATGGCAGACTCAATACGAGGTGGCTTGCCAGTGCCTTCCCCAGTCATTACCGTTTACCCCCCAGCAAGCTGGATGCTCATTTTACCGACCTCGGAAGGATGGGTCAACCTTGAGCCGGCTGCTGGGATTGAACTCCCAGCCTCATGGGCAGACAGCTTCAGACAGCATTTCTGCTGCCTTACCACCCTGCGCCACAAGAGGCTCTGGAATACAATAGACTGAGACACAATAAGTGGGGCTGGGGTGTGTGTTTATGCAACGCTCTGGGTACTCAGCAGACGTGATTTTTAAATTCTCCCTCCCTCTCCTGTGTGTGTGTGTGAATGTGTGTGTGGCTGTTTTTAAACTTTGGATAGAATTTAGGGCACCAGTCATGTTTTCATTTGCCTTTCTTTTCTCCTTCGAGCATGTTTCTTTTCTGGAGAGAAAGAAATCAAAGGTTTCTCCCAGCACGCCCAATAATATCAGCAACGTAAACAACGCTGACATGTGTTTCGTTTGGGTTGGCCTTCAAGGTTTCCAAAAACGTCCTACCTCTCGATGCCATTGAGGCCTTCAGCTGCACTGGAGTGTGGTTTTTGTGAGCCTTTGAACTTGGAAGGCTGCCGTCTTTTGGAAGAACCTCTAAGGAAGCTCTCAAAAAGTGAAGGGGAAACCCCCCGAACGTTACAGTCATTGAGCAGACCTCCCACCCCTGGCTTCCCCCACCCCCTTCACAAAGGCAGGCCCCCTCCCAGTTCCAAACAGAAAAAGCCTCACCGAAATCCAAAAACAAAAACAAAACAGTTTGGCAAAGGAGAGCAAGCCCCAGATTTTATCATTAGTTGCCTCCAGAAGCGAACGTCTGTGGGCTGCAAAGTTGTTCTGGTGTGGCTTTGTGTAGGAAATAACTTCTGTACCAGATTGTGGCATTCGATAGCCTGTGATCTGAGACAAGTGGAGCTCTCCTCTTAATTATAACATGGTAGATTCTGCTCAGGATCAAAAGACTCACGGGTAGACATGCAGCCAGCCCTGGTGGGTGGTGGGGGAGCTTGTGAGATGTTAGCCAGCCATGTTTTTTAAAGGCTGTCACCCAATTAAAGTAATCTTGGCTAATTAGACAGATCTATTGTCATTCACTAACCTTTGCCTACAAATGAATAGTGTAGTCCTAAAACGGAGAAATGCATTTTCTCAGTAATTATTGCATGAACGGTTTGCAGCAGGCACTATCCAGAACATATCCCTCCTGTGAACGAGAAGGCCTCTTAGGTAGAAGATGATGCCTCCCACTTTGGTTTTTGCCAAGTATTGGAAGCAATGACACAAATTATTTATTCATATACCACCACTCTCAAATGTCTCGCGGCAGTTTACACAATCAATAAAATACAGTAAAATCCCCTAAAATCAGCCATCAAAACAAATTTAGAGCAACAACATGATATCAAGATGGCGGACAATATCTCTATCTGGAAGCAATTCATGCCCTAGCCTAGGGGTGGTCAAACTGTGGCTCTTCAGATGTCCATGGACTACAATTGCCAGTGTTGGTAAGGGCTCATGGGAATTATAGTTCACCCTCCAAAGAAGCCATGCTCTCCAGGGGAACTGACCTCTGGAGATCATCTGTAATTCCAGGGGATCTCCAGGTCCTATTTTGAAGTTGGGAACCCATCACCTGATGGTTAGCATCTCAAGGGCCAGCCTTACTTTTCACCAAATGCGAGGCCTTAGCAAGTTGCTGGGCTTCTAACTGCTAAAGATTTAGGATTAGAAACTCAGCCAGGTTTTCTGCTGGAGAAAAGGGATGATCTTTGACATTGATTCTCCACAAAAGGCTGCCTTAGGGATCATGGCACCTCTGTGGACAGAAGCCATCTGGGGTGGGATCTGTGGTGAAATTGAGCAAAACTGCGTTACAATGCTGACCGGGTTCTAACCCTTGTGCCGTTTCAACTCTCAGATGTGTTTGCCAGTTTTAAAGCAACTTTCCCCCCAATTCTGGCAAATCATCTCTCTGTTCAGTCTCTTATTTATTTATTTGTAGCAAGCCTTCTTGGTTGAGTGAACACGATAGCTCCTTCCCCATCACGCTCCTCCGAACACCAGTCAAGTACAACTATCAACAGGAATCACAAGATAGAGATCCCTTCCCCTATAATTATAGGGTGTGCCACAGCGCAGATGTCTTCATGGAAAGTTGGAGAGGCCCGCAATTAAACCCGAAGAATCTGACAGCAAATGTGGTCGCCAGCAAACAGAGGGAGGGAAGCAAACTCCCCAAAGGTTATTTTGAATTTGACAGATCTGCCTATAAATAGCAACAGATCTTTATAAATGCGTTTGCCGTCATCGGGCACGTTGAGCTGATTTTATTCTATCGTGGGGGCGTGTGCTGGACTCGATCAATTTATAAGGCATCACTTTTTTGGGGGGAAAGCCCTAACTCTGTCAGGGCAGAAGCGCTTTTGTGCTGTAGCCGAACAGTTTTAAATAATCAGAAACAGAATGCTGGAGGGAGTATGTGATTTGCACAAGGTCCCTTCCTCGAATGAATATCTGACACAGGGAGCGTTCACTCTTGAAAGCTTATAACCTGAAAAATCTTGTCGGTGTCTAAGCTGCTACTGGATTTGGATCAGAGGCACCATTGGAGATCCTGTGAAGGATCTTTTCCCAATCCCAAACCAGATCCCAATCTGGTTCAGCAATGCTTTTTGGATGCTTTGGGCTGATCCTGCATTGAGCAGGGGGTTGGACTAGATGGCCTGTATGGCCCCTTCCAACTCTATGATTCTGTGATTCTATTTTCTTACCTTGCGTCTCCTGAGACCACACCTTTAGGCCTGGGCAGGAACAACCTCTGGGGAAATCCTCCTGCAAATTTACTTTTTTTTTCTTCTTTTTTTAAGGGAGCAGACTTTTCTCCCAAACTCCTTCCCTTTCTAGTTCTAGCAAACGCTGGCAGGGGCTCGTGGGAATTGTAGTCCATGGATATCTGGAGGGCCGCAGTTTGACTACCCCTGGTGTAGCATATGTTGCCATGTGCTACGGGCTCCATGCTTCCAGAGGCCCTGCACAGTGCCCCCCTCCCATGAATCAAGGTGGGGTCCTTTCTCCTCCCCTCTTTGCTCTCTTTAAGTACACTCAGAGTGATATCCCTTTCCATGGTGGGGGAAGGCACTCTGCCCCTAGTCTGGCTGCTCCCCGCAAATCCTTACACCACTCCTGGTTGATACATAATTTATAAGAAGAAGAATTATGCAAGAAGTAGCTCTGACTTCACCTACCTTTGATAGCAAGTGAGCAAAAAGATAACCTGGGTGACCCTGCAGGCAAAACAGAGCAACGTGGTAAAACTGGTCCTTCTCGGGAAATGCAGAGCATTGAGCGCATGGCACAACATGTTGTTTCAAGTGCGCTTTTTCAGGAGGAGCGGGTTCTCGTTTCGCTTTCAAGCAACCAGCATGGCCAACGAGCCATTTGCAGTGAGGAATTCATTGTGTGGTGCAGCGATTGACATGCTTGTGGGGAAGAGGGAATCCAGAGGCTTTCAGAGTTCAGGCATGGTCAACTTTAATTCTTTCCCCAGAAGTGAGCAGCGGTAAGCATGCATTTGTAATCCTGCTCGCCATGGGCGTTCTTGCAAGAATACGATCCAAGGCAACATGTGCTTAGGGCTGATCCTGCGTTGAGCAGGGGGTTGGACTAGATGGCCCGTATGGCCCCTTCCAACTCTATGATTCTATGATTCTATGTTGTTCCACAGGCTGGATGCTGCCCATGAAACCTTTCTGTCTTCGATCTGTTTTTGATCAAAGACCCTTGTGGGGAACATCTGCTAAGCGCCCTGCGACTCCACACAGATACCT
This sequence comes from Paroedura picta, assembly GCF_049243985.1. Taxonomy (NCBI): domain Eukaryota; kingdom Metazoa; phylum Chordata; class Lepidosauria; order Squamata; family Gekkonidae; genus Paroedura; species Paroedura picta. The sequence continues at coordinate 79,854,194 of NC_135378.1, read as the reverse complement.
CGCTGAGCCTTTAAATCTAAGGCCAAACAATCAGAGTAACACATTAGATGTAAGAACCTAAGAACTACCTTGCTGCGTTGAACTGATGGCCCTTCCTGTTTCCAGCGGTGGCCACCCGTACGCTTCTTGGAAATCCTATTATTTACTCTCCCCAACTGGCCTTCCAATTTAGATTGACTCTGAATAGGGAGACTGCATTTTGCTAGCTAAGTTAAGCGTGCTTGATCTGCTTCCAGTGAGGAAAAAATAAAGAGTAGCGGTGCTAGTTGGTGAAACACTAAAATGCATCCAGGAGGGACAATTGTTTATTTTTGTTGGATCCGATCGTTATTTAAAGACCTTGCTGGCTTTCTGATGTCCTGTGGGCGTTTTCTTTCGGCCTAGGCAGCAGTGCTCCAAAATAAGACAGACTAATAATGTATGTGCTTATCTAGAGAGCCTCTTGTGGCGCAGGGTGGTAAGGCAGCCGACATGATGTCTGAAGCTCTGACCACGAGGCTGAGAGTTCGATCCCAGCAGCCGGCTCAAGGTAGACTCAGCCTTCCATCCTTCCGAGGTCGGTAAAATGAGTACCCAGCTTGCTGGGGGGTAAACAGTAATGACTGGGGAAGGCATTGGCAAACCACCCCGTATTGAGTCTGCCATGAAAATGCTAGAGGGCGTCACCCCAAGGGTCAGACATGACTTGGTGCTTGCACAGGGAGATACCTTTACCTTATCTTTTTATTTATAATTTAATGTACAACCTGCCTCTCCCATTAACAATAAAATAGCCCCGCAATAACGCTCCCCCCAAAACAGAAAAATCGAATACAACATATTGGTGGAGGACTAAAAACCCCTCCCTTCCCTGCTCACAGAAAACACATCATGCACCGGGGGTGGGGTTATAGGGAGTAGCATAGGTCTTACTCGCTCAAGGGGGAGCCCAGATCTTAACTGCTCCGAAGACCTGGCGGAAGAGCTCCATCTTGCAGGCCCTGCAGAACAAACCCTTTCACTGAATCATTGGATACCAGCAGTTCAGGAGGATAGGTCTGCCCATGTTTTTTCCTTCCCTGCTAGAGCCACCGCAAATAGGTTGTGACTTGACAGCACGCGCATATATAATCCTGCACTTACACCTACAACTTTACGTACAACCCGTGTTGCTGCTGTATCTGTGGGGAGGCAGAAGGATGATGAACAGTATGCCAACTGCATGTGCATTGCTTCACAGGCGTGGCCAGCTCACACATGAAATGCGCGCAGCATCAGGTGCGCACTTCCCTGAGGCTCTGGCTCACGCGCTCTCTGCTGTGCGGGGGATTCTGGCCCTGAGTCATTTTACTGCTGTTGATTCAGAAATGGCAGCAAGGCCTGAACCAAGCGCTCCTCTGGTCTGCTGTTTAATTATCCGCAGCTGGTGACAGAGGAGTTCAGAACGGATGATATAAGGCTGCCTTTAAACCTGGGAATTTCCCACACAGCAAACACACACACCTTGGCAATAAAACACACACACACACACACACTCACAGGTGTAAAATACACAAGGAGGTGAAGACGTAATTGCCCTGATGACAGTTCTGTATCCATAAGGCCCTCGAATCAAAGGGCAGTTGGCATCGGCCTGCTGGGCTTGGTCCAAGGCTTGCAAAAAGAACGAGAAGCCTTTCTAAGATTCCGGGAAGCTTCAATGCTGCGTTGCTGGAACTGGGCAACCGGAGGTCTGGGGGCCGAATCCTGCTGGATCCCAAGACTCACTGGATACTTCAGTCCCTTTTCTCTTGCAGAGAAGAAGAAGAAGAAGAAGAAGAAGAGGGAAGGGAAGGGAAGGGAAGGGAAGGGAAGGAAGGAAGGAAGGAAGGAAGGAAGGAAGGAAGGAAGGAAGGAAGGAAGGAAGGAAGGAAGGAAGGAAGGAAGGAAGGAAGGAAGGAATACTCAGGACTGAAGGAAGGAAGGAAGGAATACTCAGGACTGAAGGAAGGAAGGAAGGAAGGAAGGAAGGAAGGAAGGAAGGAAGGAAGGAAGGAAGGAAGGAAGGAAGGAATACTCAGGACTAAAGGAAGGAAGGAAGGAATACTCAGGACTGAAGGAAGGAAGGAAGAAAGGAAGAAAGGAAGGCAGACAGAAAGAGAGAGAGAGAGAGAAAGAGAAAGAAAGAAAGAAAGAAAGAAACGTTTTTCTTTTGCACAAGCAAATAGTACTGCCCAGGAATGCAATGGTTCAGAAATTTTTAATGGTAAAGGGACTGTGGCCTATGGTGCTGGATTGCTACTTATCACATGGTTGAGCCTAGGTCGTTTCTTCACTGTTCCATGCAGGCTTTCTCGATCAAGGTATTGTGAAACCGTGAGGTTTCTTGACAGCTCTGGAAGGGTTAATTGTTTCAAGTTTGTTTCAGCGCTCTTTTAGATTTCTGTTTGTTTTTTGGATTTCTGTAGTCCAAAACCTTTTGTACTATTTGTTGGAGCTCCCATCCTGTGGGTTGTACTTGACTTATCCACTGTAATTTGCCTTGAGTCTTGGCAAAAAGGGCAGAAGATAATTAAGCTAAATAACCATTGTGAATCATGGCGGCTCAAGTATTTCCCGGCTGTTCTGGTAAGATTCGAAGGTGGGAATTTCTTCTATGTTTTCTCAGCGCTTGCAACAAAATTACAGTCATCCTTTTTGCCTAACGAATTGACAAAATTCAAGATGAATGTGAAAACTGATATAACCTGATGTACAATATCTAAATACCATAAAAGGTGATGTAACCGGGCTGTAAAAGTGGTGTATAACGAATAGTGTAAAATAGAATTAAAATGTCCTAAAAGAAGTGAAGAGTTCACCAAGAAAAGTACAAGCAAAGATGATAGGCAGAACAGAAATGTTTGTACAGAATAAGTCTGAAAGCATAAATGAAAAAATATTTATAGATTCCTAGTGTGGACGGAAACAAATATTCACTTAATTTGTGAACCGGGCAAGTGATAAGAGTGCAAAAGTGCAGTTTCCCATTGCACACCACCACTCCAGCTGCTGGTGGGAGAAAAATAAAGTAAAAAATTGCTTTTGATGCGATCGCATTACATCACTTCCAAGAAAAACGCTAATGTCATGCTAGAAACTCTATGGTAATATGGTATAATTTCCAGCAATTCCTGCAGTCAGGTGTTCTCACTTCCAGGGCTGATTCTGCACTTACGTTGTTTTTTTCATTGTGGATCCTGCTGAATTCAGATCGATTTGGACTCATGTCTTCCTCTATCCCCCCCCCCCCAGTTAAAACAGAAAGTGTTCTGCACTTGATTGGGGGAGCTCAGAGCGGGGAGGGGAGCCAAGCGCCAGGAGAAGGGGGGAAAGGATTGGAGACAGCAGAGAAGGGGGAATAAATCCAAGAGGCAAATCTCTACTGAGAGAAGTTAGGGCTTCTGGAGCGCAGTCACTTTGAGGGAAGCCTTGCAATCAGGAACCAGGAAGTCTTTGAACTGACGTCCTGGCCAATCAGGGAAGACTACTTTGCTAGAGGCATGGAGAAGGGAGTTAATTCGCAAAGAGCAAAAATCTGCACAGTTTTTCATGCCAGTTTTTCAAATATCAAGGGTTAAATCCACTTCTTTATATCGCGGGGGGAAGGTAGGGTCACTTCGGATCAATCATGCATGTTGCAGAGGGAAATTTTAAAGTGCCCCAAATCAAAATGAAAATCAGATTCAGTTTAGACAGGAGGGATTTATTCGAGCTGGCAGTGGGCAAAAAGCCCCGTGCAGACTACCCCCAGGTTTCCCCCCAAAGTGATGATACATCATTATGCCAACCGTAACCACCCCATATCCTGCCTCTCCTGACTCCTGCCGATAGCCAGCCAGTAGCTGGCAACCCCATATATCACTTCAGTGGTTTAAATTTATAGTGATAGCCCGTTTTTTGTTTTGTTTTGTTTTTAACCCTGGCAGTAGCCTACTGGTGCTTGGGAAGCAGTGGATACATGAGAGAAACTGCATGGGAGCAGAGAGATTTGGAAATCCGCACCTTCCCCTTTACACTGTGGGCAAACCCCCCTTTATTCCTGATCTTTGCAGAAGGATTGCAGAAAAGTGGGTTTAGGAAACATCCCAGCAAAGTCAGGGGATCCACAGGAGATGGTCAAAGGGAGAATGACTGAACAACATCATTGAGGGGGGGCTACTCGGAGAGCCAGAGTGGAGCAAAACCATAGCGAGAGTAAAACAAGCCTGCAAGGAGCACTAGTTTGGCAGGCCCATCAGCCCTTGTCCAGATCCAGATGCAGCCCGTGGTTTGTGACGCAGGGGCTTCTGCTATCAACCCACACAGGTTATGCGGAAACACATTGGGTGGAAAGATAAGGGAAAGTTGAATGTCCCAATGAAGAAGTTAACCATTAACAGCTGGGCTGCCAAGGGGAGGCAGAAGTAGTTTAAACAGTAAACATGCAAGGAGGGTTGTTTTTTTTTTAATGGACTGGTCTCAGTAGAAACAAAACTCACCGCTTTCTATGAATTTGTAAGTTGTGATCACTAAAGCTAGCACCCCAACCTTGATTTTGCTGTAACATCAACCATGCATTTGTATTGCTCCGGTACAAGTTATCTGCGCTGGCTCCCAATCAGCTCCCTGGCCCAAATTGAGGCTACTTTGAAGTCCTACACCGTTTGGGATGAATGCACTCCTATATGAATCTACACATTCACTGCGATCTTCTTCCTGGCTCGTATTTGAGCACCCTTGCCATTCCAAGTCCAGATGGGGGGCAAACCAAGAAAGGGCTTTTTTTGGTCCTGGTACCCAAATTAATTATGAGCCTCTTGTGGCGCAGAGTGGTAAGGCAGCCATCTGAAAGCTTTGCCCATGAGGCTGGGAGTTCAATCCCAGCAGCCGGCTCAAGGTTGACTCAGCCTCCCATCCTTCCGAGGTTGGTAAAATGAGTACCCAGCTTGCTGCTGGGGGGTAAAACGGTAATGACTGGGGAAGGCACTGGCAAACCACCCCGTATTGAGTCTGCCATGAAAACGCTGGAGGGCGTCACCCCAAGGGTCAGACCTGACTCGGTGCTTGCACAGGGGATACCTTTACCTTTTTTTACCCAAATTATGGAATTCTCTCCCTAGGGCAATTTGTCTACCCCACACAATCATTGTCTTTTGCTTACTAGGGAAAACTTCTCTGTTTTGCTGGTCATTCCCTGCCTTTTTGGTGTCTGTGCTTGATAGATTTGGCTGAATTGTTGTTTTGAATTGGTTTCATAATATATACTTTAAAAAAACCTGTTGAAGTGGTTTTGATCACCACCTTGGGGGCCCTAAGTCGGGTGGAAAGGCGGCGTTAAAATGTTCTAAATAAATAAAATGAAAATGTGGGCATTTCTCGAGGGTTTGCACACAAAGGCACACCTCATCTTACTTGTCACATTGTCAAATTGTGGCTGTCCCTGTCTGTGTCATAAAAACCTTGTCATGGGGTTTCTGGAGCCCTTGTCAAAAGTCCAACATGGGGCTCCACAAGAACTGACGCCCCCTTGCCGGGGCGAGCATGGAGTGGCATTTGCCCAATGTGAAGTGGGTGGGGCCTCAGAGCTACCCGGCCCCAGAGAGGACAAGTTCAAGTGTCAGTCAGAGTCTACTCTTCATGTCCCAGCCCTTCTTTAAGGGGTCGGTGCTGTGGGTAGTTGTGGCCCCACCAGTTATGGGCCCAAGCTAGCTGCCTCTGTTGCCCATTGGGCTAAGACTGCCCCTGAAGCCCTCGTACAATTTGTGTGGTTCCACAGGGTTTGTGAAGACAAAGACACGCTGTTGCTTGGTGCAGCCAATGAGAAGTGAGAAACCATAGTCCTTCCTGTTTCTAGCTGGCACAAATCAGGTGCAAAGAGATATATGGACCAATAGAAAGAGTTTCTTTCGGGGGAGGAGATAACCATGGAGGACTCCTGTTTATTTAGATCAGGGGTAGTCAAACTGTGGCCCTCCAGATGTCCATGGACTACAATTCCCAGGAGCCCCCTGCCAGCGAACGCTGGCAGGGGGCTCCTGGGAATTGTAGTCCATGGACATCTGGAGGGCCGCAGTTTGACTACCCCCGATTTAGATAAAGCTTTCTCAAGCAAGGATTTGTGAAACCTTGATTTTTGGACAGCCCTGGAAGGGTTTCCTGAATGGGTAGGAATTAATTAATTTTTAATATGTTTTTTTGATTGCTAAAAATGTTGGGTGACACGACCCTCCCAAAAAATGGCCAATGATGGGCCTGGAGGGGGTAGGAGGAGAAGGGCCCTGGGTGAGCATGTACAGAGATGTTTCCCAACCATATTATGTATGATTGCGCCACTTCTGGGCTTTCTCGAAGTCACGAATGTTTCAGGAGTTTCCGGAAGGTAAAAAAAAGTTGAGAAAGACTGATTTAGATAAATATTTGGACATTTATAACCTGCTTCAGAGGATCTAAAGCTGCTCACAACCTGGTTCTTTTCTCCTCCCCTGTGTCCTCCCAACACCCACCAGAATACAGAATACATTTATTGGCATAATAATGAACAATAAAGCAGTAAAAGAAGAGTAGTACAATAAAATAATATATACAACCCTTCCGTGAAATATAAAGCTAAATTGCTAGACGGTCATATTGTGATGTGTGGTTTACACCAGGGTTCCCGAAAGTTTATTATTTTGCCGCTTTAGAACTCAGATATAAGTGGTTTACTCTTAGTATTGTTGATAATGCCTTAACCACTTTTGGGATGTTCTCCGGATCCCTTTCATCTAAACTCCTATGTATTATTTGATTCTCATCTGCACTAATAAATATCAGTTTTTTTTCCATTATTTGAGTAATGGTTTTTGCAAGAGGAGAAATCCAGGGGCACTCTGCCAATAGGAGATATAAAGTATCAGGAACATCACATCCATGAATACACAACCTTTCCGCGAAAGGGGTATCTAAAAGACGGCCTCTGGATACATTGGAGGGGACGATATTTAGGTGCGCTGAAAGATAGACCCTTCTCAGCAAACTGTCATCTAGTGCACGAGTAGTCAACCTGTGGTCCTCCAGATGTTCATGGACTACAGTTCCCATGAGCCCCTGCCAGCATTCGCTGTAGTCCATGCACATCTGGAGGACCGCAGGTTGACTACCCCTGATCTAGTGTTCCCAAATATGAGGCTGTTTATTTGGAGAGTGACTAGCCGAAGGTGAGCTTCCTTGACAGAGTGAGGATTTGAACCTGGATCTCCCCGGTCTTCCTATGGCACCTTCGACTGTATCCCACGCTGAAACGTACCTCCTCTGGCTGTGGTTCGGTCAGAGGAACCCAGCCCCCAAGTTTTCTCTTCAACCTTTTCCTTCCCTTGCTTCAAGGAAATCACCTTCCGTGCTTCTGAGATGCTGCCAAGGCAGGCTGGCAAGGATTAGAACAACTTTCTAAAGGTTAGAAAAATCCTCCACTTTTCAAGAGTCGTAGAAAGACCCGTCAGATTTCCCCCCCTCCTCAGCCCACCCCTTGTTTCATTCCACGACAAGAGAAACGGGATGTGTGTGTGTGTGTGAGGGGGGCTTGGTTGGGTTTCTTTCAACCTTCCTTGACGCGAACAACAAAGTTCAGAAAGATGCACATAATTATTTTCATTATTTGTGCAGAAAGTTCTCTTCCCTCCCCCCCCTTTCCCGGAAACCAAATTATATAAACAGACTTCAGAGGAGAAAGGGGGAGGGGAGCCCGCTCAGAACCCAACAGAGGAAGCATCCCTCCCCTCGAATGCCCGTGAAAAAAGGGCCGCACACCTGCTCCCATCTGGTTTCTGTCCCAAACGTATCTCACAAGGACCCTGTTTTGTGTGCGTGTGTGAAGTTCCTTCAAAGTCAAACAAGGAACAATTTTTAAGTAGCACCTCCAGAGGAACCTGAGTCAGGCCTCGCCAGCTGAGCCCCGGACCCTAAAGGTTCCCGCTGAACGGACTTTGTTTTCATTTCCCTGACCCGTTTGCACAGATTTGTTCCTGGTGGCCTGGCCCGCCTTCCTGTACACAGCAAACCAATAATAAACAGAGGCCAGCTGACACCCGGAGACACCTGCGGAAAGCTACACAGTGCGCGATTGTTTGCCCCCGGAGGGAAGCCGGGATGGGTTGGCTTCTAAATGCTAGGAGGACATGCAAGGGCTCATGGATACAAACACACACACACAGACACACTCACACACAACTCAGAAGCTCAAAAAATATGCCACGGGAAAATCTTTCTGACATTTGCAAAGGAAGAAGTGACTCTGCGTGTGTGTGTAGCGATACATTGTTAATGATACATTGCTGTTACTGATACTCTGAATTGATTAATTGGTTTTTAAGGGTTAATGAATTATTAATGTTTCATTGTTTTAACTGTATTTATAATTCCGTATGTGCTAGGCATGTGCAAAAAGGAAAAAAATGCAGATGTTTCGTGTTCGGCCCACCTCGAATCGGACCAATTCTGATCCGGCTGATTCAGGCTCGTGGCCTGCTGAGTCAATTTGACTGTCTCTTAAGCCGTTTGGTCCCATTACAGTCAGTGGTGCCATTAAAGTCAATAGGAATATTCCCATTTCTGTCTTCTCCTTGGCCTGGGGGTTGGGGGGGGGGTTGAATCAGAGGCTCCAAAATTTCAGCGTCGCTCCGGGAGCCTCTTCTCAAAAGACCTCCTGTGTATCAAGAAGATTGGACCAGGGGGTCCAATTTTAGGGGTACCCAAAGAGGTAGATCTCATCCAACATCCATTGCTTCCAATGAGAGATTCTCTATTCTTCCATCTGTCTTGTCAAAGACTTATTGTACCAGTCTAGGACCTGAGTCCCAATTTTTACCATTTCCCCCTTCTGTCACCAGACCTTTCACTCTCCTGCAAGCTGAGAGCCATTTTGGTGTAGTGGTTAGGGAGTGTGGAATTCTAATCTGACAAGCCGGGTTTGATTCCCCGCTTTCCCACATGCAGACAGCTGGATGACCTTGGGCTCGCCACAGCACTGAGAAAACTGTTCTGACCGGGCAGTGATATCAGGGCTCTCTCAGCCTCAGCCTCAGCCACCTCGCAGGGTGTCTGTTGTGGGGAGAGGAAAGGAAAAGCGATTGGAAGCCGCTTTGAGACTCCTTCGGGTAGAGAAATTTGTCATGTAAGAACCAACTCTTCTTCTTCTTCTTCTTCTTCTTCTTCTTCTTCTTCTTCTTCTTCTTCTTCTTCTTCTTCTTCTTCTTCTTCTTCTTCTTCTTCTTCTGTCCCAGGGAGAAGGGGGTATCTGGGGCTGGGCCAGGCATTGGTGGGGATGGACGGACACATAGAGAAGCCCATCAGTGAAAAGGCCATGACTCTCTGGTGTTGACCCCAATTTGTCTTCCTGCTTCAAGTGTCTCCTCCATACTTCTTTCTTCAGCAAAGGGCTGTATAAACGCTTTCCCCTTTGCTCTTCCTTTGAGAAATGCAAATACCCCTCGAGTCACTTGGATCATGTGTTCATGCCTATAGTAACCGGTGATGTCAGAAATCAAAACTGAGGAGCTCAGTGAAATCAGCAGAAAGAGCACCTAGTAAGCAACGAAGAGAGCTGTTGTTAAAACGAAAACTGGAGGAGAGCGTCAACAGATGCCCAGCCAGGTTCACTTTTTCTCTCTCTCCCTTTTGGCCAGAGTGTTTTGCTAAGTGCGCTCTGACGTGGGAGTCCAATGTAAAAGCGAGAGAGGCTGAAAACCCAACTGATGTTTGGCCACCTGGAGACACTGGAACCGAAACACATTAAAAAAAAAAAGATTTAGAAGAAAATGGTGAAAGAAGCCCTTGTCCGAAGCAGGTAGAAAAGATCGTTCAGATTTCTCACACATCGAGGGAAAGCCGAGCTCTTTCCCAGGTCTTTACATAATCCTGAGGCTGGCCTTGGGGGGAATGGATTGGCAGCTGGGATCGAGAGGTGCATAGATAAAGTTAGAATCATAGAATCACTGAATAACAGAGTTGGAAGGGCCCTCCTGGGTCATCTAGTCCAACCCCCTGCACCATGCAGGACACTCACAACCCTGTTGCTCATCCACTGTCACCTGCCACCCCCTTGAACCTTCACAGAATCAGCCTCTCCGTCAGATGGCTCTCCAGCCTCTGCTTAAAAATCTCCAAAGATGGAGAACCCACCACCTCCCGAGGAAGCCTGTTCCAGTGAGAAACCGCTCTAACTGTCAGGAACTTTTCCCTGATGTTTACACAGAATTTATTTTGCATTAATTTCATCCCATTTGTCCTGGTCCATCCCTCCAGGGCAAGAGAGAACAGCCCCATCTTCTACATGGCAGCCTTTTAAATACTTGAAGATGGTTCTCAGAGGTTTCAGTCCAACACTGAGAGTTTCAGACTGATCCAGGCATGGCTTGCCTTTATTTCTACGTGAAAAACTATCTTGTGGTGACCACGTCCACCCGGTAAAGCCCAACTGGCTGCATCTGCAGACGTCCTAGTAGTGAAACAGGATTTGCATCCTCCCAGTGGAACCAAGAGATCTCCCAGATTTATAACAGACCTCCAGGCTCCCCTGGAGAAAATTGCAGCTTTGGAGGGTGGATTTCATGGTGTTATGCCCCACCACCCTGGCTTCTCCAGGTTCTGCCTCAAAATGAGAGCCAGTTTGGTGTAGTGGTTAGGAGTGCGGACTTCTAATCTGGCATGCCAGGTTCGATTCTGTGCTCCCCCACATGCAACCAGCTGGGTGACCTTGGGCTCGCCACGGCACTGATAAAGCTGTTCTGACCGGGCAGTGATATCAGGGCTCTCTCAGCCTCACCCACCCCACAGGGTGTCTTTTGTGAGGAGAGGAATGGGAAGGCGGCTGTAAGCAGCTTTGAGCCTCCTTCAGGTAGGGGAAAGCGGCATATACGAACCAACTCTTCTTCTTCTTCTTCAAAATCCCCAGGAATTACTCAATCCTACCCGTCTTTGACACACTTAATAGCAGGAGAAATGGGTTTGGTGCCAACTGGGTAGCCTTGGGTTCGTCACAGTTCTCTTATGGCTTTTCTTGTGGAGCAGTTCTCTCAGAGCTCTCTCAGCCCCGCCTTTCTCACAGGGCGTCCGTTGTGTGGAAAGGGGTTCGTAAGCTGCTTTGGGACTCCTCGGAGTAGTGAACAGCAGGGTCTCACAAGCCACCTCTCTCTTCCTCTCTTCTTTGGCAGCATGCAAAAACCGAGGGAGTTTTTTCTTTCTTCCTTTTTCTTTTTCCCCTGCTCGAATGCCATCAGAACGAATCTGAGAAGCCACACACACTCGGGAGCCTGTTCTCGCTGTGAATTACTACTTGCAAATGCAGCCAACACCCTGTTTACACAGATAAGCAAATCCGCAGTCTGCTGAGCTTCCTCCAGTCCAAGCAGCAGCCGGGGAGGGCTGTGAATAATAGCGGAGTGGAAAGCACATGCTGCACACCCAGCGAAAACAGTCCTCCTTCTGTACGGGGCGAGCAGCTTTGCTTTTGAAGACTTAAAAGCCTGGGACATCTGCTTCTCAGCCAGCCACTGTCTCCCCTGCAATCTCGCTTCTGAGATGCTGGGGCGCTCGGAGGGGAGGGGAGGGGATTGTTTTTTCATGTGTGCCTCTGAACCTTCGTGTGTCTGTGTGTGTGTGTGTTAAAGAAAAGGGTTACACCAAGCCTTGTAGCAAATGCAATACGATGCAGAGTTGCAAAGTTGTATTGCTAAGTGATGTTACCCGCCCTGAGCCTTATGGGAAGGGAGGGGTAGAAAGATGATGATGATGATGATGATGATGATGATGATGATATAGGGATGGTGGCCTATACAAGCCACTCACTTACTCATGTTTGTGTGAACTACAATTGAATTCCAGGGGACTGATTGGCTGTTTTGGCAAAGAATTATCATATGGCTATATTTGGATGTTTACTAATGTAACAGATTAATTTTTGCTATATATTCCCACTGTTATGGAGGGAATATGCCTTGAATAAGCTCACACCTTGAATAAATCTTTGTTGGTCTTAAAGGTGCTACTGGACTCTGCTTTTATTGTGCTACCTCAGACCAACAGGGCTGCCCATTTGAATCTTGACTCACTCGTATTTATATACCACCTTTTTATTTTGGGCTGTGCCCCTGTTTGGAGCTGTTCTCCAGTTCCAGGCCCCCCCTGCAGTCGGCTGGCTGCTTGCAGAATGAACTGGGCTCAAAAAGGCCTAAGCTCAGAGTGAAATGACCCTAATCCATGTACCTCGTCTTATATATACGAGAGACAGATTTCTAGAACCTTTGACCAAGAGGAGCCTGGGTGTTCTATTCAGGCTGATGATGATGTTAGCCATTCGGTTGAAATCGACTCTTGGAGATCCTATGGCTCAGATTTTTGAATCTTGCACCACTTCTTTTAGTAACGTAATGTTCTGGTCAGCGTCCATTTTGATTGTATATGAGCCTCTTGTGGTGCAGAGTGGTAAGACAGCAGAAATGCAGTCTGAAAGCTCTGCCCATGAGGCTGGGAGTTCGATCCCAGCAGCCGTCTCAAGGTCAACTCAGCCTTCCATCCTTCCGAGGTCGGTAAAATGAGTACCCAGCTTGCTGGGGGGTTAACGGTAATGACTGGGGAAGGCCCTGGCAAACCACCCCGTATTGAGTCTGCCATGAAAACGCTGGAGGGCATCACCCCAAGGGCCAGACATGACCCGGTGCTTGCACGGGGGATACCTTTACTTTTACCTTTAACCACTGCATTCTTTGTCGGCCTGGCTTCATTTCCCACTGATCAATCCTAGCATAACCGTTGAGTTGGATCGCATGATATGGCCAAAGTAAGTGAGCTGGAGTTTTTGTGATTTTGCCTGCCAGCGATAGATCAGCTTTACACACTGTAGTATTTCCTTGTTTGTGATTTATGCTGTCCATGGAACCCGCAGAAGCCTTCTCCAACACCGGAGTTCAAACAAATCGATTCTTCTCTTGTTCTTCTCTTGGCTATTGGAAAAATGATAGACTGAACTAATCTATCTTTGGTAATCAGGCTTAATTTCAGACTGGAGGATCTAAAACAAGGGGGGGGTTTCAAGGTGAAGGAGGGAGGTCTGTATCATTACCAGACAGCCCTGACGTCAGCCCTAGGCCTTGTGATTAAGTGCCCTTTTGCAGGCCCTGTCGAACTTTGGCAGCTCCGACAGGGCCCGAATTTCAACTGGCCACTCATTCCACCAGGTTGGAGCCGAAAAATCTTTGGGGCCAGGGGTTACCAACAAGTCGGTATTTGCAAAGCACAACACGTTAGACATCTGCCACAGCATGTAGGCAAATCGCTGGAGAACTGATGATCCCGCAACTGGGAAGCAGGTATGAAAATGAGCTCCTTTGACTAGGCAAATGGTCAGTTGGCAAATTAGTTCAGAGTAAAAGCGGGGAGATGAACGGTGAGGAGGTTGATAGACTGTGGGTGGCTGTATATTCGTGGCTGCTTCCCTGGAGATGGGGACACTTCCAGACTTAAATGGGTGTGGAAGAAGAAGAAGAAGAAGAAGAAGAAAGAAGAAAGATGAAAGAAAGAAGAAGAAAGATGCAAGAAAAAAGAAGGAAGAAGAAGAAGAAGAGGAGGAGGAGCTGGTTCTTATATGCTGCTTTTCTCTACCCAAAGAAGTCTCAAAGTGGCTTACAATCACCTTCCTTTTCCTCTCCCCACAACAGACACCGTGTGGGGTGGGTGAGGCTGAGAGAGCCCTGATATTCCTGCTCGGTCAGAACAGCTTTATCAGTGCCGTGGCGAGCCCAAGGTCACCCAGCTGGCTGCAAGTGGAGGAGGAACGGGGAATCAAACCCGGCTCGCCAGATTAGAAGTCCGCAGTCCTAACCACGACACCAAGCTGGCTCGTAGCTTAAAAGGGGAGATTGTGACTTGCACCTTGGCTTTTTGTTGGGCTGTTTCAGTTTCTTCCGAGTCATTTCCGCAACAGAAGTAAAAACAGCCCAGAGGTTTCAGAAGTCCTGTCTTGGAAACAACATGCTACATTGTGCACGGTGGCATGTGAGCATTCCTGGGAGGGCTGTGAGATAGATAGCTTATTGGGATAGCACTCATCGAAAATGGAACGGAGAATTCCCACTCACCCATAGGTGGTCAGCGCATTCAAACAGACCACATGAATTGTCTGTTTGGGGGGGGGGCACACCACCACAAACTAGCCTAGACAACTGTGCCTGCAGCCTGAAGAAAGGTGATCTTGTTAACCTGCCCTACTCCTGTGGTTTGCCTACCGTGAGTTGGGACATTCCTGGAGAACTGGGGTGGAGCCTAGCTCCGTAATCCCACAGAGTCCAGCCTCCCAAGCAGCCATCTCCCGTCCCTACCACCACCAGGGAATCGATCTCGGTCACCTGGAGATCAGCCGGAATTCCAGGGGCCATTCCGCACGACTTAAATTTAGCAGGAGGCTTGCAAATTGTAAACGCTACTAATTTGCAGTTCCGCAAGATGTCGCACACAATCTGCCACACTCCTGAAACAGTCCCGCGAAAAGCACTTTGTTGTAGCGCTTAAAGGGAAATCCAGAAAAGTGGATTCACCCTCCGAAAAGCACTACAGTCTTGCAAACCTGTTCTTAAAGGGAAAGGGGCTTTCCTGGGGCATGATAACAACCGCCCATTGGCTGTAGGTTTGATTGACGGCCAGGGGCGGGACAAAGCACAGAAAAAATCGCTTCCTGTCTAGCGATTTTTGTGAGACCGGAAACCTGTGGGAAACGAATGAAACGCTACTGAATTCCACTACAAAGGCAGGTATGTGTAACGCCGAGATTGCACTTTTAAAAATAGCGTTTCCGCTTAGTGGAACCAATTGGCAACATTGGTCCTTGTGCGGAATGGGCCCAGGAGCTCTCCGGGAACCCCCTGGAGGTTGGCAACTGTACTGCCCATGCCAGAGCAAAAGCCCTCGTTTCATTAGGACGACTAGCCCACGAACACGATTCCGGCAAGCGTATTTAAGGAATTAGCCCGCAACTTGTCTCTTTTCAAAACAAAAAGGAGGCAATCAGCACCGGCTGCATTGAACAAAGAGGCAAAAGTTCACGTTCTGGCCAGTTTTCAAGGCTCTCCTAAGCAGGACCTGCCGTTTTCACATGTCTGGCGAAGGGAACCACGAAGACCATCTGTTTTACAGATCCAGAGGCCGGGTCAGGCTCCCCTCACTCCCGTAGCCTGGCGGTATTTCAGCTCAACGTAACTCGATCCACAGGTGGCAAATTAGGCCAAACAGGATTCAAGAAAAATAAATTGCCCGTCATTAAGAATTTATTTTCACTTGTAATGTCTTTTAAGCCTGTCCTTTTCAGTCAAATTGGTGCTTCAGGCCCTGGGGGTACCACCTGTGAAACTGTCCGTTTTGGGTTGTGGTTGTGTGTGTGTGTGTGTTTCTTTTTTTTAAAGCTTCCTCGGCGAGTTAATAATTGACTCCTAAATATCGTCTGCCTTTTACCTTTCCTTTGGCGTCCCTTCAAACCTTTTCTGTCGGAGACTCTTTTCGTTAGGCGACGCAGCCAAAGCGTCAGGGTTTCTCCCCCCTCTCTGCCTCCCACCAGATTTCCCCCCCCCCCCCGCCCCACTTTTCATTGGAATGCCGGCTTCTAAAGTGGGATTTCTCTCGCTGAAAGGCCTAAGGGTCTATTTGCCATCCCGTCGGCCCTATAATGAACAGGACTCTTAACCTCTCCCACGTAACTGTTCCCTGGCTTATGGATTCAGCTGGAGGAGCAGCGCTGGGATCTGGAGAGACCGAGGCACTACTTGATAGCATGAACTGAACACCTGGTCGTTTGCAAGCCGGGCCCAGGTGACCTGTGCCCCTTTAGGAAAGGGAATCCAGCAAACCTGTCTGGCTGCCTTCATTTCTCCAAGGGGTCAGAACTTCTGTGTCCGTGGAGCTATATTAGTGGTGCAGAAACAATGAAATCTCCAAGTGCTCTGTCAAAGAGAGAAGTCTGCCATCCTGAAGCCAGCTTGGTGTTGTGGTTAAGAGCGTTGGCCTCCAAATCTGGAGAGCTGGGTTTCATTCCCTGCTCCTCCTCCACATGCAGCCAGCTGGGTGACCTTGGGCTCGTCACAGTCCTGATAGTGCTGTTCTCACAGAGCACTTCTGTCAGAGCTCTCCCAGACTCACCTACTTCACAGGGTGTCTGTTGTGGGGAGAGGAAGGGAAGGCGTTTGTAACCCACTTTGAGACTTCTTCGGGAAGTGAAAAGCAGGGTGTAAAAACTCTTCTTCAATATGGAAACTGAACACAAATAAATATTCTATTAACCTTTTGCATAAATCTATTATTATTTATTGTATTGCTTACTCACCTTTTTTCAGACTTGGAACAGGGTACATCATAATTAAAAAAAAACCATACAGAATAATAAAATATATCAATGCATACAGCGTACAATTAAAATTCTAAAACATCTAAACAACAGTCGCATCCATTATTGGTTATTTATTATTATATATTAAATTTCTATATGGCCCTCCCGGGAAGAGGCTCAGGATGAAGCAATTCAGTGCTATTAAAGTCAATGGTGCCATTAAATCAGTGGGAAATTTTCTCTTTTTGTCTATTCCATGGTGTGGGGGGAGGGTAGAGATTTGAGATAGAGGCACCAAATTTTCAGAGTAGCTGCGGGAGCCTCTCCTCAAAAGAACTCCCAGGTTACAAAAACAGTGGACCAGGGGGTCCAATTCTATCGGCACCCAAAGAGGGTGCCCCCATCCAACCTCCATTGTGCTGATGGGGAAAAAAGATTAGATTCCAGTGGGTAGCCGTGTTGGTCTGAAGTAGCACAACAAACATAGAGTCCAATAGCACCTTTAAGGCCAACAAAGACTTATCCAAGGTGTGAGCTTTCAAGTACATGCACTCATTTAGTCTAAGGAAGAGTGCGTGCACTCAAAAGCTCACACCTTGAATAAATCTTTGTTGGTCTTAAAGATGCTATTAGATTCTATTTTTATTTGGGGGAAAAGATTTTTCTTGTCTCACCATTGGAAGGAGTAGAGGCTGGATGGGGGCCCACTCTTTCAGTGCCCCTGGTCCAATCTTTTTGGTGGGCTTTTTGAGGAGAGGTTCCTGCAGCTATGCAGAAAATTTGGTGCCTCTACCTAAAACTCCTGTGCAAGAACTGAGTCATGTCTGACCCTTGGGGTGACGCCCTCCAGCGTTTTCATAGCAGACTCAATACGGGGTGGTTTGCCAGTGCCTTCCCCAGTCATTACCGTTTACCCCCCAGCAAGCTGGGTACTCATTTTACCGACCTCGGAAGGATGGAAGGCTGAGTCAACCTTGATCAAACTCCCAGCCTCATGGACATAGCTTCAGACAGCATGTCTGCTGCTTAGCACTTTGCGCCACAAGAGGCTCTACATGGCCAAATCATGGTTGATTTTGGCACTTTCATTTAAGGGGAAGGTTGATTCAAACTGGATTTGTCCAAAAAGTGTCCGAATCAATGTTGATTTGGGTACTTTACGGACTATCCAAACCAAATCACACATGCCTAGTTGGGGACCGTCATAGGAGCAGGAATATGTAGTTTCAGCTCTGGTATAGAATCTACCGCTGAATGTGTCTGGCAATTCAATACAGGTGACAGGCAAACGTGGATTTTTGAGTTTTATTTTTTACTATATCATTAGAATGTCCCATATGCTTTATATAACTGAAGCAACAGACCGTTGCCTTTCCCAGGTATGAGCAAGGTAATTTCTTTTTCAGATTCTGTTACATTCGGTGCACGGTTGTCCTCATTATTAGCATGATGGCCTTTTTAGGTTCGCTTTGTCACGCCCATCCCGTTTCTTGCGAAGATTCGAATACCACTTTCCCGAAAGATTACTCCGGGTTTCAATACGTGCAAAGTTGTTAAAAGTTTTCTGGCAAACTGCAAGATGAACATTAGACTTGCTTCTTTTCCAAGCTGACAGGCTCAAAGGAAACAGCGGCCATCTGAAGTTCTAGCAAAGCCCGTGTTGCCCCTGGGGAGCTCTTGCAGAACCCTGGGGTAATGTGGAACCCTGGTTGGGAATCTCCACTCCAGATGTCCAGTTTCTTGTTTGGTTTTGGACTGGCCACGATAGGTAATTCTCACAGAAGGCTGCAAATCTTCCTTGCTTTAAATTGATTAGAGTCATGGAGTGGGAAGGGACCTCCAGGGTCATCTAGTCCAACCCCTCTCTGGCGAGTTGGGCTTCAAATCAGGTAGAAACAGCTGAGGAGGATCGCTCTGTGCTGAAGGGCCTCAGCTCCCGGGAGAAAGTCGGCAGCATGTGTTGTTTTCATGCAGGTGTGGTGCTTGATGGATTCAGGTCATGGGGCTCATCACAGCTGCACAGTCCAAAGAGCTGCGTGACTCACTCGGTACACCTGGTAGGGCTTCTCTCAAAGAACAACAAGCCCCTTGGGAAACAGGGCAGCTCCAAAGGCAGTTTGTGCAGCAACATGAGGGGGTGCTAGGGGTGCCAACTCCAGCTTCAGAAATACCTGGCGATTTGAGGGTGGAGACAGGGAGGGGAAGAGGCAAGGAGGTGAGGGCCTTTCTAAGGCAGAACGTCGTACAGCCCTCCTTCCCAGGCAGCCGTTTTCTCCAGGAGATGTGGAATAAATGTGTCAATCAAACAAGCAGTCTGTGTAGTCTGGAGACCGGTTGTATTGAAGGAGTTCTCCAGCTCCCACCTGGAGCTCCCACCTTGGGGGCTATTAACCCTGGAAGCCTAATGTTCCAGCACACCCATGCAGGAAGCTGCTGTATACTGACTCAGGTCTTTCAAGGGTAGTATTGTCTACTCAAAATGATAGCAGCTCTCCAGCTTCTTAGTTGAAGGTCTTTCACATTACCTGCTACTGCCACCAAGGACTGAACCTGGGACCTTCCATATGCACAACAGATGTTCTGCCACCAACCCAGTTTCTCTCTATTGTTCTCACGGGGCATGATCTATGTACAATTTCCATCCTCCTAGGGATGCCTGTACCCAGGTGGGACCTGGAAGCCCCTGGTTTTACAGCTCATTAGGTGACACAGATCAGTTGC
The DNA here is from genome assembly GCF_049243985.1 of Paroedura picta. NCBI lineage: Eukaryota > Metazoa > Chordata > Lepidosauria > Squamata > Gekkonidae > Paroedura > Paroedura picta. Next base: position 79,835,152 of record NC_135378.1, on the reverse strand, counting down.
CCTGGAGAAAATGACTACTTTGGATGTTGGACTCCCTAGCATTATACCCCACTGAGGTCCCTCCCTGCCCCAAATCCTGCCCATCCCCACCTCCATTCCCAAAGTTTCCACATATTCCCAGCACAGAGCTGGCCACCCTACATCCTCCAGGTGATATCAGTTGGATAGCTGTGTTGGTCTAAAGTAGCAGAGCAAACTTTGGATCCAGGGGCACCTTTAAGACCAACAAAGATTTATTCAAGGTGGGCGCTTTGGTGTGCAGGTACACTTCCTCAGACAATGGGAACAGGGATCGTAAGAGGGCGGGGAGGGCGGTATATAAATCTAAATAAATAAAATAAGAGTACAGATATAAGGAGAAAGTAAATTAGTTGCAGATTAGTAAACAGCATCACAATGGTCCAAAACATGCAGTATTTGCTAGAAAAGCAAATCAATACTATGGGTTCAGTTGACCTTCACAAAAACATTGGGGCAATAAAAATGTTAAGGTTAGCGATTAATGGCAGACGCTTTCCCCATTGTGAAAGGAGATAATGAAAAGAGACTTGTTCCCCATCCATCTCCACCCAAGCGTGGAGGCCTCCCCACAAGTGACAAGCTGAGTTTTGTTATCCTGTCCTGAGAACATAGAGTTAGATTCCAAATGGCATTACATACTTATTTATATCATGTAACAGTCTTATTGCCCCAAATAAAATTAAAAGAAGAGGAGGGGGTTGAAACTGGGTTTGGTGAAGGGAGGGACTTCATTGGGGTCTAATGCCATAGACCAGGGGTAGTCAACCTGTAGCCCTCCAGATGTCCATGGACTACAATTCCCATGAGCCCCTGCCAGCAAACGCTGGCAGGGGCTCATGGGAATTGTAGTCCATGGACATCTGGAGGACCACAGGTTGACTACCCCTGCCATAGACTACTCCTCTGCAGGTGAACCGATCTCTGTTAGGTAGAGATCAGTTGTCATCCCAGGTGCTCGTCAGACCTGCCTGGAGTCTAGCAACACTTGGTGAGGCTATTTCCCTTCTCTTTGCCTTGAAAATCTTCAGCTGCCCATTTCGACACACGAGCCATTAATTAAAGGGACAAGACTGCTCTCTCTGGCTCTGCTGCCAACTTTACGGTTTCTGTAACATTCTGTTTTTGCCAGCATGGCACGTAAGGCATTTTGGCTGCTGTCCTAATCATGCTTTCTTGGGAGTATGCCCCCTTGAAGAATATGGGACTTGCCTAAAGGAGTCCTAAACGACTCCTCCCTCTCTGACTTGACTCAGGAACCCGGGGAAGGAGAAAGCAACTGGTATTGTTACTTGGAGCAGCCAGGAAAGGCAAGAATCAGATGCCCACGCAGTAGCCGGAATTATTTTTGTGACCCGAGCACAGTTGAGGCCAACGGCCCGAGTGTGATTCTCGAATGTGCTTCCGGAGCACTGAGAACGAGCCAACCCCAAAAGAAAGCATCCAAGGGACCTGAGCCCTTCTCTTCAGGTTAGCAGCCCATTTTGCTCAGCTTTTCTCAACCTTTCGACCTTGGAGGAGCCCTTGAAATCATTGTTTCAGGCAGAGCAGCCCTGGAAGTGGTCAGCTGCCACCCACTCCCTTCCTCCCCCCCACCCTGAGGTGACATCACCACCCGTGTGAACAGGCAGACTCGAGGTGGGTTGAGGGGAGGAGAGACAGGAGGCACTTTAAGCTGGAAGGAGGCATGCAGGCAGAGGGAGCAATGGAGGCGCATGATCTTCCTTGCTCATGGCTGAATCCATTAAAGCAAGGTAGTCAACCTGTGGTCCTCCAGATGTCCATGGTCTACAATTCCCATGAGCCCCTGCCAGCAAACACTGGCAGGGGCTCATGGGAATTGTAGTCCACGAACATCTGGAGGACCACAGGTTGACTACCCCTGAGGGGAAAGGCTGCAGACCCCCTCTGGGGCTCCTGTCCAGCACCAAGGGTCTGTGGTTGGGATCCCTTGCTCTAGCGCAGTGGTTCTCAACCTGGAGGTTGGGACCCCTTTGGGGGTTGAATGACCCTTTCACAGGGGTCGCGGCAGGGCAAGCAGCTTGGCCAGGGGGGCGCCATCCACACAACAGCCTTGCAGGGTAGATCAAGATAGAGCGTTCGTCTGTCTGGAGCAGCGGAAAAGAGAGAGATCGGCACGGTGGGACAAAAGGCAGAGCTGAACTGAGAAACCCTGGGGAAAAACAATCTATATACAATCATGAACAATGGATCTTCACACAATTGGTCAGTTTTGGTTTAATTTCTATAAAAAGGACGCTTGCATAATTTTATGGTTGGGGGTCACCACAACACGAGGAACTGTATTAAAAGGTCACGGCATTAGGAAGGTTGAGAACCAGTGCTCTGGTACTTACGTATTCTCACATTCACCTACCCACGCATGTTGCCAGGGCTGTAATTTTATTGAGGAATGACAGACAAGCATGCGTTGGGAACATGCTCTGTGTTGATGGCACATCCCATCCCCTGGAAATCATCTTGCAGCCACACCCTGAGGATTATCACATGAAACCCATATTTACAGTTCTTTAATTATTTTAGCACAGAAAGCATTTATCTCCTGTTGATTTTTTTTTTTAAAAATCCCTAGATGTAAACCATCTTCTCTCAGGCAAAAAAGGTGTGGTGAAATTTTAAAAGGATGGAACATCTTAAGAAAAACCCATCCAGGATGCTTGCAAGTTTTATGAATGAAAGCTTTTTAAGTGCTTCTAAATGAATTTCGAAGGAGGGAGAGGGGAAGAACAATGAAGATGAATGCTGACAGGTGATACAGGATCAAAAGCGAAAAGGGGGTCTTTGTACCTTTATCACAGGAATTTCTTTTTTCTCAGATATTTTTTTTGATTGGGTGTTTGAACTTCAAAAAAGAGAGGGCGGGGGAGAAAAAGACAGGGACATCTGGGTCTACTTCCACGTAGAACTGTGCAGATCTGTCGTTTTTCATGGGGCAGGTCTGTGTGAAAACATTGACTTCAGGAAATTAATTCTACAATCAGGTGGGGATTAAAAGATGTGTAGTGGTTAAGAGCATGGACTTCTAATGTACTGGGTTTGATTCCATGCTCCACCCGCACATGCAGCCAGCTGGGTGACCTTGGACTCACCAAAGCACTGATAAAGCTGTTCTGACTGAGCAGGAATATCAGGGCTCAGCCTCAACTCCCTCACAGTGTCTCTGTTGTGGGGAGAGGAAAGGGAAGGTGACTGTAAGCCCCCTTGAGATTCCTTCGGGGAGAGAGAAGCGGCATATAAGAACCAACTCTTCTTCTTCTTCTTCAGTAATATGAGGGCTCTCTCAGCCTCACCTATCCCACAGGGTGTCTGTTGTGGGGAGTGGAAAAGGAAGACAACTATAAGCCGCTTTGAGCCTTCTTCGAGTAGAGAAAAGTGGCATATCAGAACAAACTTCTTCTTCTTCTTTCTTCTTCTTTCTTCTTCTTCTTCTTCTTAGCACCCACTTTCTCTGGGGGAACTGAGATGAGCTGTATCAGAATCAAGTCTTCCCTGTAAATTCATAGTGTGGCCTTCAACCATTGTTTCTCCGTTGGGTTGTTCTAATAACACACAAAAGAACATCAGAAGAGCCCTACTGGATCAATCCAGGGGTCCATCTAGGTCAGCATTCTGCCTCACATGGTGGCCAACCAGTTCCTCTGGAGGTCCTACAGTGGATCATAGAGGCCGAGGTTTACCTCTGCGGTTGCTTCCTGTCATTCAGAGATATATTGTCTCTTAATGTGGTTCCCTTAGTGACTATGGCTAGTAGCCACTGATTAACCATAAGATTCAAAAGATTCTGAGACTCTGGCCGATGAAGACAACATTACAGTACACTCTCATGGCAGAGTAAGCCCTGTTGACCTCAGCGGGACTTCCATCAGAAGAAGGATGTCTAGGGCCTTAACTGTACAAGTGCGCTTGTACACTGGCCCAATTAGACTGAAATCGCGCTCCACAGACCTTGTAAACAGCAGGATCTGATTTGTTTTCTCTTGTAAGGGTTCTTCCTTACTTCTAATCACCCGGTTCTCCTTTCTCCCCCTTTCTCCCTAGTCCATCATCTTCATTCGGGACCGCAATGCCCGTGGCCATGAGATCTCGGCATACATCGACTACGCACACCGGCTGAAGATGGATGATTTTGAAGTTTACTTCTGTGGCAAGAAGAAACTTTTCCCCAGACGCTCGGACCTGAGGCTTGTTTATTTTTTCCCAATTTCTTGGTGAAATCGAGGGAGTTTGATGGTGCAGTCGTGTGCAGGGTTACTTTAATCCAGCCTTTTTCAGTGTTTTGACCATGGAGGAGGTTGGAGAGGGAGCAGGATTGCTGTCTTTAAGTATTTGAACAGTTGTCACTTGGAGGAGGGCAAGGAAAGGTTCCTGTTGGCAGCAGAGGAGAGGACTGGAAGTAATGTAAAGGTAAAGGTAAAGGTATCCCCTGTGCAAGCACCGGGTCATGTCTGATCCTTGGGGTGACGCCCTCTAACGTTTTCATGGCAGACTCAATACGGGGTGGTTTGCCAGTGCCTTCCCCAGTCATTACCGTTTACCCCCCAGCAAGCTGGGTACTCATTTTACCGACCTCGGAAGGATGGAAGGCTGAAGTAATGGCGTTAAACTATATGTGGAATGGTAGTGGCTAGATTGGGGGGGGGGGTCACAGTCAGTGTAGTTTAGCAGTGGAATGGGCTGCCTCAGGAGGTGGTGAGCTCCCCCTCACCAGTGATCTTAAAGCAATGGCTGGGCAGATCCTTCTCCTGGATGCTTGAGGCTGATCCTGCATTGAGGAGGGAGTTGGACTAGATGGCTTGTCTGGCCCCTTCCCACTCTACGATTCTATGATTCTATAAACAGTGGCTGGACAGATACATTTCCTGGATGCTTTAGGCTGATCCTGCATTGAGCAGGGGGTTGGACTAGATGGCCTGTATGACCCCTTCCCACTCTAGGGTTTTATGCTATCATTGGCCATTTTGAGAAGGGGAGGCAGGTCAACATGACCGTATGTGGTCATACCACCCGGTAAGTATTTAACATAAAATATATTTTAAAAATATTAATTAACTCCCACTCAATCTCAAAACCCTGGTTGAGAAAGCGTGCTTTAATTGATTCCTGTAAACCCGAATTCCAAGTGTAGTTTTGTATGACAGCAGAGGAATAAGCCAAAACAGATCTGTAAATGTTCACTGTACTCTGTTTTACTGGATTCTCTCCCCCCCCCCTTATTAAACAGCTATTTTTATTCAGACATCTGATATTATTTTCACATGATGGGTCTCAGTTGGCGTGGAGCTCATCTCCGTGAAGGCTGCCCCTTGGCTTGGCTGTATAATTTTAGACAGTTCTGGTGTCTGTGGTTTTCCCATGCGGTGCTTCAGCTGTCCGGAACCCACCCTGGCCACATCCTGGCCTTGCCGCAGTCCTTGGTAAACAGAGCCCTTTGTACTTAGCCAAACCTTTATTTTCATTCGCTCCGGGTCAGAATCGTTCAGATAAGTGGGCTTGCTTACAGGCAAGCAATTGGCCAGCAGCAAGGACGGTCTCTAATTGTGGTCGCGTCCCAAAAAAAACCTGAAGCACAAAGTTGTTTACTGAGGACTCTGGTGTTTGTTCGAGCGTCTTTGCAGGGAATTTCCATTGCTTGTGGACCGGGGCGTGTTTGATAGTCGAGGATCAATTTTTGAACGGCTTTTCTAAAGAAAGGGGCAATTTCTTTAACATCTCCAAACGGCTTGGCGGCGGGGGTGGTCAGAAAAAAAAGGGACCCCCTGATGCACCCTCCGTCTGGGGTCCTCCAAAACCTGGAACCAGCCCTGCTCCAGTCTGAGGAGCTCGTATGACGCTATACAGTGGAGGTTTTAATTGCAAGCTGTGGAAACCTGTCAGCCTTTCTCAACTTTTTTACTGGTCTTCAGGCTTTGAAAACCTCCAGAAGTGTCACGATCTTCCAGAATGTGGTTGGGAAGTATAGCTGTGGACATTCCCACCCGGGGCCCCTTCCCTTCCCACCCCCTCCAGGCCCATCATTGGCCACTTTGGAGGAAGGAGCAGGTCAACATGACCATTTATGTTCATGTCATATATGGTCAACATGTCATGTCATCCAATTAACAAATTTTAAAGTATATATTAAGAATAAATTAATTTATCCATCAGAAGAGAACTTGGCCCTCGGGCTGAATCAGAGGATAGTGGGTGGGGTGGTTAAAATCTTTTAGGGTAGTGATCGGCGTCTGCCTGGTTTGTCATAAGGGCTGTTTTTATGGATTTTTAAATGTAAACTATTGTTTTATATTTGTAAACTGCGAGATGGATGGGTGGGTGGATGGATGGATGGATAGATGGATAGATGGATAGATGGATAGATGGATAGATAGATAGATAGATAGATAGATAGATAGATAGATAGATAGATAGATAGATAGATAGATAGATAGATAGATAGATAGATAGATAGATAGATAGATAGATAGATAGATAGATAGATAGATAATTCCCATCCAATTAGGAAAACCTTCCAGGGCCGTCAGGTTTCATGGCATGCCACTTGAGAAAGCCTGCACCAAGTATTGCTGGCTGGAAACCATCTAATGGACAGTTTTCTGTCCAAGGGCAACCTTGAAATAAATCATTGAAGCCAAATCTTTTAGGCTGCCAGCATCCTCCTCAAGCTGCTCCGAACTCCTCTAAAGGAGAGTGAGGTGGGAGCGCTATTAATAAATAACACATTGAGGGCTATAAAAGACCTTTTTTATGTTCGTATGAAACAAACAAGTATAATACTAGTCAGCTGTCCCCGGCGTTCATCTGAATCGCGTTTGCAGTAATGCAACCCATTAGATTAGCAGAACACAAATTCCTCTGCGGGGACCTTATCAGCAAAACAGCACAGTTTGGGCCCAAATGGCGGGACGTGGGGTGGGTGATTGATTGCCGTATCGTTGGCCTCGCCAGAGGGATGATTTCAGCGGCCGCCGCTCAAGGGCTCCAGCAAAGCATTAAGCCACGGCGTTGCATTCATATCCTTGCAGGCGCATCCCTCCTGCTTTCAATTATGATTCACAAATGTGTTCAGAATTAGGCCCACACAAAAGTCAGTGGCCTTCTCGTCTTGTGACCCAGTCTTGGGTCACTGGACTTCATTACCCTCCACGTGGGCTGTTAGAATCATAGAATCATAGAGTTGGAAGGGACTTCCTGGGTCATCTAGTCCAACCCCCTGAACTATGCAGGACACTCACAACCCTCTCGCTCATCCACTGTCACCTGCCACCCCCTTGAGCCTTCACAGAACAGCCAGATGGCTCTCCAGTCTCTGTTTAAAAATCTCCAAAGATGGAGGAGCCACCACCTCCTTTCTTGTGGCTGTCCAAGTTCTACTGACGGATCATGACCCCTGGTGAGGTTTTCAGGGTGAGAGACCTGTAACGTTTGTTGACCATGGAATGATGGACCCCCCAAAAAACCTATTTGCTCCCCATGATATTTAGACAATCATCACCTTGTCTGTACTTGGCTTCCCCTTGGGTAGAGTTTAAGCCATGTTACTAGGATCTCATTCATCACAGGGGCTACTGCTTAACATGGCAGTCAGTTCAGGGATCGATCATTGAATCGTGTATTTGAATATTTTCTGCTCGTTCTCCAGTAGACCCAATTAAAATCAAACAAAAATCACAGCAGTAAACCACAGAAAAATCTCCTTTGGAAAAGGCAAAGTTAAAAATTCTGCCTTGGAAGTGCAATAAAATGGAAACCTTCCCAACATAGAATCATAGAGTTGGAAGGGGACCTCCAGGGTCATCTAGTCCAACCCCTTGCACAGTGCAGGGACTTACAACTACATGTTCTTGAAGATGGAATGATGGAGCAGCTGCAGAGAAAGGCCACAAAGAGGCCAGTCAAGTCTGCCTGCATCAGGGTCGAAGGGATCCTGATGGGATGACGGGCGTTCCCCACATGGGTTCACCTGGAGAGAGGCCATCCTGCAAAAAGCCACTTGTGTGGCTGTTTGAATCTTCCCTGTCATCTGTGTTAGAGTGCAGGAATCGTTGCAGGCACGGTGTCATGTAATCTGATGTTGCCATAAGTTGTACTGATGGCATCATTTCAAAACCCATATTAATGATGGGAGGAAGGTCTGTAGAAAAGGTGCCCCCCATGCTACCTCTGAGAGATCACACTAGAACAGGAAGGCTGAACTTCATAGGGGTATTAATTTAGAATAACCAGAAACATAGAGTTGGAGGGGGCCATCCAGGCCATCTGGTCCAGCCCCCTGCTTAATGCAGGATCGGCCAAAAGCATCCAGGAAAGCCACTGATTAGAGAATCATAGAATCCTAAAGTTGGAAGGGGTCATATGGGCAATCTAGTTCCACCCCCTGCTCAATGCAGGATCAGCCTCAAGCATCCAGGAGAAGTCTCCTTCTATCCACTGATTAGAGAATCATAGAATCCTAGCGTTGGAAGGGGTCATATGGGCAATCTAGTCCAACCCCCTGCTCAATGCAGGATCAGCCTCAAGCATCCAGGAGAAGTCTTCTATCCACTGATTAGAGAATCATAGAATCCTAAAGTTGGAAGGGGTCATATGGGCAATCCAATCCCCTGCTCAATGCAGGATCAGCCTCAAGCATCCAGGAGAAGTCTCCTTCTATCCACTGATTAGAGAATCATAGAATCCTAGCGTTGGAAGGGGTCATATGGGCAATCTAGTCCAACCCCCTGCTCAAGGCAGGATCAGCCTCAAGCATCCAGGAGAAGTCTTCTATCCACTGATTAGAGAATCATAGAATCCTAAAGTTGGAAGGGGTCATATGGGCAATCCAACCCCCTGCTCAATGCAGGATCAGCCTCAAGCATCCAGGATAAGTCTCCTTCTATCCACTGATTAGAGAATCATAGAATCCTAGCGTTGGAAGGGGTCATATGGGCAATCTAGTCCAACCCCCTGCTCAATGCAGGATCAGCCTCAAGCATCCAGGATAAGTCTCTGTACAACTACCACTTGTGAGGGGGAGCTCCCCACCTCCATAGGCAGTCGTTTCCACTGCTGAAGTACTCTATGATTTTTTTTCTCCCTGGTATCCAGCCAGTATCTTTCTACACATAGTTTGGGCTGCCTAAAGGAATCACTCCCCGCTCTTCTTTTGTGCAACCCGGGTGCTGAACCCAAATGAATCTGAATTGCAATTATGATCCTATCGGATATGTAGAATCTGTTTTGATAGCTGCGGCAGACAGAACCTGGTACGGCCTATGGGGTTGCTTCGGCTATCTTTGAACGCAGCAGGACTCCCCCCCAATCCTGTTTTGTAGACTGCAGCCTAAATATGGCAGAGGGTGTGAGATGTCTGTATTGGTTTAGAAAGCGGAAAAATCTGTAAAAGATAAAGTTCTACCCGTAGACGGAAGAGCATTTTCTCCCCCAGGCATGTGGGAAATGGACTCAAGGAATTTTGGAAATTGTAGAACCATTTAGTATCTGCAGCAGAACTGTCAAAAGAGGAGTCTTTGGCGGTGGAAATTAGGACTTCCTCGTTGTCTCTGGTTTCTCCATTCGGCACAATGAATTCATTTTTTTTTTCATTAGCTCTCCGAGGTTGTCAGAAGACATTAAACCAGACGTTCAAGTACCATCCAGCTCAAATTCTGCCTCCCCGATGGGGCGGGAAAGTTTTGGACAATTAAAAATATAATGTGATAGTCATACTTCAGATCCTCTACGTAATGCCGGAGGGCCTTGTATTTGATCTTTATGGCTCCTTTGGTTTCCTTTCTGGTTTTATTACAGTCCTCTGTCAAGGGAACATTAGTTATGTGTTATAATCCTCATTTGGTTCTAGCTTGTTAAAGGGAAGGAATGTGTTCACACCGGAGTTTGAACTGAAACGCAGGCCCAGAGCCTGGGCTGTAATTTCAGCCATTTCTCCTCGGCTTACTTGCTTTTGTGTAATTTGATGGGGCGCAGGAGCAATTAAGACTGCTTTCCTTGACCGCTATGTTTGCTTTCGAAATGTAGTCCCCATTTTTCTCTCCCCCGTCCCAAAATATAGACTGAAAGCAGAAGAATCAAGCAAAGTTGTATGGAATAGGCTGCAATGGAGAGGATGGAGCAGAGTTGTTCTCTTTTGCCCTGGAGGGACGGACCAGATCCAATGGGATGGAATTAAAGCAAAAGAAATTCCGTCTAAACATCCAGAAGAAGCATCAAAAGGAAGAAGCATCGTGTCCAGATCAAGGGGCGTGATGGTGCCGCTTTTCTCTGCTCTGGTTCGGCCTCACTTGGAGTCCTGTGTTCAGTTTTGGCCACTGCAGTTGAAGAGGGATGTAGACAAGTCCACACTCCTAACCACTACACCAAGCTGGCTCTCTATCATGCTGACGAAGCAGCTATTCCCTTTTGAAACTAAATGTATACAGCCGTGATGTAATCATGAGACCAGCTGAACGGGTCCAGCCACTTCTGGGTACAGTTCCAGAATGCCTGGTGGCAAAAACTCAAATAACAACATCTTCAGGCTCAGAACCTAGGCTTGCCTAATGGATTTTAGCTGCATCAGCTAGAGCAGGGGTAGGCAAACTGTGGCCCTCCAGATGACCGTGGACTACAATTCCCAGGAGCCCCTGCTAGGATCTATGGACATCTGGATGGCCGCAGTTTGCCAACCCCTGAGCTAGAGTGTCCTTCCCTTTGGTGGCTCCGTGGCACTTGGAAGCCGACAAACCCTCTAAGTTCACAAGCCCTGGGAGGTGGATGTCCTCGGAGATCTAAGCATTCTTTGGGTGGTGAGCCACATTGCAAAGCCACTTTGTCATCTCCAGACACTTTTCCTGGAGTTTCCACAGATTCCACAGATTCTACGGAGGACGGAGACTCCCCATTCGGTATCAAAGGCCACAGAACGAAAGGACAGAGAAAGTGGAGGCCGGGGAAACGCAAAGAATTTTTTGTTTGAAAGGAATCAGGAAAGAGGTCCTGTTTTTGAATCAGACTGATAGCGAGCCCCGTCAGGAATGCCGCGCATGCTTTACCCTTTCGAATATGCCTTTTTCCTGCTTGCATTCCAGAAGGTAAAAACAAAATAAATAAAATGCTCAATCGGGCCAAGATTGAAATGTTTTAGAAGACACGCTCGGGAGAGTGTGTGTGTGTGTGTGTGTTTGTGTGTGTGTATGTGAGGGGGAATAATATGATCTCTCAGACACGTCCAGGCCTAACCCAACTAAGAGTTGTGTTTGTATGTGCGTTATGGGGGGAGAGATTCTGCCGTTTCCCCCCACCCCCGAAAAAAAAGTTCCGAATGGCTGCTTAATTCTGCTCCCTGACAGTTCATTTGCGCCGTGATCTTTTGTAAAAAAAACAAAAACAACCTAACACTCTCTTTTTAACGTTGAGCTCTGTAAAAGATCCCTTCTCCTATACTCCTGCCCTGATTAGTATCCAGAGAATATGGATTTAGGATGGAATTCCAACCTGCTCCAGTAACAAGGCTTGGAATTGAAGCCGCAGAGCCGGAGTCCAAGCCGGCGGTCAAAGCAAGCCAGAAACGCACTGTTCCAGCCCTGTCTCCGGCTGATGCACCTGCACCTATACATTACAGCCACCAGCAAGCGGGGGGAAGTCCCTGAGTGCTACTTCTCATTACACGCCTGGATCAAAATGTTCCTTGCAACCCGGCGGCTGGAGGCCAGGCCCTCTTTCCGGTGCCAGTTTACCCTGATGTTTGCAGCATGCAGACACAGGACGACTCTCCCAGGGATCCAGAAGCTAAGAGAAATGTCTGGTTCCGTCGGTTTTACGCTTGCCGCATCCAAGCGGCACAGAGGATAACTCCGGGGAGATGACGGGCTGGGATGAGAACAGAAGAAAAAAACGGGAAGTGATTGAACCATCCCATTCTGGCTAGACAGCCAGTGTGGTGTCGTGGTTAAGACCGGCAGCCTCTAATCTGGAGCACTGGGGCTGATTCTCCACTCCTCCACGTGCAGCCAGCTGGATGACCTTGGGCTAGTGACAGTTCTCCCAGAGCTCTCTCAGCTTTCAACTGCTTCACAAGAGTGTCTGTTGCAGGGAAAGGAAAGGAAGGTCAAGACCCCTCCAGGTAGTGAAAAGGCCAAATCTTCTTCTTCTCCTCCTCCTCATTGAGCTGGCATACTGGCAAGTGAGCGACAACACTTCTCTCTTCAGATAGAGTTTGATGTCACCGAATGTTTGTCCATGCAAAAAAAGAGCCCCTATACACAAAAAACTAGAATGTCAGGGAAAAGAGATGTGGTCTAACCTTCCCCATGACATTTTATTTTTCTGTGTGCAGGGAACCTTTTTGGGACGAAGGTGCCTTTTAGTCATCTGATTTTCTCTCTTGCTGTCCGGAATGGTACAGCCCAAATAGAGTTCTGCTACTTCCACGAGAGCTCACACTGACAAGACAAAGGCCCACCCATCTCAAGCTGCCCTTAAAATGCAACTCGCAGGCTCTGGCACACTCTAGGCTCTCGCCTCTTCAGTTTCCCTCAGGGCTGTGCAGGAAAAGCATCGGGAGAACTAACCCTTCAACCACCCTTTGGTGCTGTTCTTTCAAATCACATCCCCCTGATGTGCTAATGGCATCCTAAAGGAGAGATGATCGATTGCAAAAGGACATGTAATTTCTCCTTTAAAATTCTATTTGCACAGTGTGGGAGACTGTGTTGAATAACGCAACCAGATAGAGGTTGAATCATAGAATCATAGAGTTGGAAGGGGCCATACAGGCCATCTAGTCCAACCCCCCTGCTCAACGCAGGATCAGCCCTAAGCATCCTAAAGCATCCAAGAAAAGTGTGTCTCCAATCTTTGCTTGAAGACTGCCAGTGAGGGGGAGCTCACCACCTCCTTAGGCAGCCTATTCCACTGCTGAACTACTCTGACTGTGAAAAACGTTTTCCTGATATCTAGCCTATATTGTTGTACTTGAAGTTTAAACCCATTACTGCGTGTCCTCTCCTCTGCAGCCAACAGAAACAGCATCCTGCCCTCCTCCAAGTGACAACCTTTCAAATACTTAAAGAGGGCTATCATGTCCCCTCTCAACCTCCTTTTCTCCAGGCTGAAGGTTAAACCCCTCCCCCCTCTTGCACCAAGGCAAACTGAGGCTACAACAACCCTGCAATTTGCATTGTATGGAACGGATGTGACATCTTGGACTCCTGTGTTTGTCTCCTGTGGACGGGGCAGTATCTGAAACACAGTCACACGTAGCTCCATTTTATAACATGCAGCAGCAGAGGCTACATGCTGAAGCAGAAGGCCAATAGAGGCAGGATTATTATTATTATTATTATTATTATTATTATTATTATTATTATTATTATTATTTGGATTTATTACCCGCCACTCTCGGCAAAGCTGGCTCGTGACGGGTTACAAAGTAAAACAATACTATCCCCTAAAACTCCCATAACCCCCTAAAACCAATAATTAAAATACAAACTACCAGAAAATGGCAGCAACCAACCCACCACCTACCCCTACTGGGAGCCAGGGGAGCAACTGACCACCACAGATGGCACGGGGTAGAATACTCCTCCTTTGGGGGGGAGCATAGATCTTATTATTTAATAATAATAATAATAATATAATAAAACAATTCTCAATGAAACACCATACTCAGAACTTGCAGGACAAACCGTTTCCAGCCCAATCAGTTCACACCATCAGCTGTGAGTTGTCAAGTGCTGAGTGGGTAAGCATTCTGCATTTATTATTATCATCATCATCATCATTATCATTATTACTTCAATTTATAGCCCGCCACTCCCCTAACGCTTGTGGCAGGTAACAACATATAAAAACCCATAAAACCCCTAATACATAAAAACATCCTACAACCCAACCAACCCGACAGCGGCAGCATTCCCAGGGAGGGGACCAGGGAGCACTGCATATATTACTATTACTATTACTATTACTATTACTATTACTATTTGGATTTATTACCTGCCACTCTTTGCAGAGCTGGCATGAGGAAAGCCCCCCTTGGAGCGGGAGACAGGATAGAAATGAAATATATAAAGAAGAAGAAGAAGAAGAAGAAGAAGAAGAAGAAGAAGAAGAAGAAGAAGAAGAAGAAGTAGTAGTAGTAGTAGTAGTAGTAGTAGTAGTAGTAGTAGTAGTAGTAGTAGTAGTAGTAGTATGCCGCTTTTCCCTACCCGAAGGAGTCTCAAAGTGGCTTACAGTCGCCTTCCCATTCCTCTCCCCACAACAGACACCCTGTGAGGTGGGTGAGGCTGAGAGAGCCCTGATATTCCTGCTCGGTCAGAACAGCTTTATCAGTGCTGTGGTGAACCCAAGGTCACCCAGCTGGTTGCATGTGGGGGAGCGCAGAATCGAACCTGGCATGCCAGATTAGAAGTCCGCACTCCTAACCACTACACCAAACTGGCTCTCACCAAACAAATGGGAACCAGCCAGCAGGCACCCAGGTAGAAATTAAACTGTTTCACAGGTAAGCTCCCCAAAACTTTGGTTCTTTGTGTGCAAGGGGAGAGCAGTAATAATGAATAACGTCGCTCTAGGAAGAAGGCGGGGATTCCGCAGCCAGGGCCCACATTTTCTAGACGTCGCCCTGGGAGCTGTAAGTGCAAATCCCCTGCACATCTGGTGCAAACGTACCTGCCTCTATAAATATTCCATTTAGAGCACGACGATTCCGCGGTGTGCATAGCAACCTCCTTTAAAAACTTCCAATAATCAAATTACGGTTAACTGCATTAAGGAGACACGGAGAAACCAAGCGATTGCATCAGTTATATAAACAAAAACACACAAGAATCTAATTTGACTCATTTTGCAGTAGAACAATTCCTAAGCATGTTTTTATTAATCCTACAGAATGGGGCTGCTAGACTGCCAAAAGACAATTAACCCCACTGGGGCTTAATTTTCCAGCCATTAAATTTGTGTATTGAATTTAGTCTAGCTCCAAATTCTTCTTTGGGGAGTGATTTCGCTTCTTTGCGCATTTTTGGAAGGAAATAATAATTCTACCTCCCTAGGAGATGGGTTCCTGTAGCCGCCATCTTTTATTCCACCTTCTGCCTCTCTGCCTCCATCACAATATATAAATTCATTATGGGAGACGTTTTCCTCTTCTTCCAAGTCTAGCGACCTGTTCGGTGTCCAGAGTTCCTCCTTTTGGGCTTCAATCATTAGTCTTAATGACTCTTCATTAATAATACAGAGAGACTCCAACAATTTTATTTCCCTTTTTCATCTTGTTGCTTTGACTGGAGCAAAACCAACCAACCAGCAATACACACGGTCCTCTGATACAGGGGTAGTCAACCTGTGGTCCTCCAGATGTCCATGGACTACAATTTGCTGGCAGGGGCTCATGGGACTTGTAGCCCATGAACATCTGGAGGACCACAGGTTGACTACCCCTGCTCTGATATACTCGTCCTACATAATGACTCTTTTCACATTTCCAGACACCTTCATCTCTCCTGTCGAAATCACGGCAAAAGGTGGAGCAAATATGTTCTTCCCTATTGGTAAACCACACTCATCTTTTGAATCAATGGTTTCCCGCTTTAAAGGTAAAGGTAAAGGTATCCCCTGTGCAAGCAGCGAGTCATGTCTGACCCTTGGGGTGACGCCCTCTAGCGTTTTCATGGCAGACTCAATACGGGGTGGATTGCCAGTGCCTTCCCCAGTCATTACAGTTTACCCCCCAGCAAGATGGGTACTCATTTTACCGACCTCGGAAGGATGGAAGGCTGAGTCAACCTTGAGCCGGCTGCTGGGATTGAACTCCCAACCTCATGGGCAAAGCTTTCAGACGGCTGCCTTACCACTCTGCGCCACAAGAGGCTCTGGTGTCCCGCTTTACCAATGTTAAAATCTGGTCATCTTAGACTAGATGGCCTGAATGGCCCCCTCCAACTCTATGATTCTATAAGCAGTGGCTGGACAGATAACTATCCTGGATCCTTTAGACCAGGGGTAGTCAAACTGCGGCCCTCCAGATCTCCATGGACTACAATTCCCATGAGCCCCTGCCATGGACATCTGGAGGGCCGCAGTTTGACTACCCCTGGTTTAGACTGATCCTGCCTTGAACTTGGGGTTGGGCTAGATAGCTTGGTATGGCCAACTCTGTGATTCTATTATTCCTTTTGCCCGTCCTCAGCATCAAAATTTAACAGACAAGGATTCCAAGAAACATTTTGGGGAGGCAGTTTCGCTTCAGAGGCATTCTGGATCGCTTGAGAACACATCCTAAGATGCTAATCAAGAAGCTGCAGCACATTACTGGTCTCTCCCGAAGCTCCTTTTAACAAGCCAACCGCGAAAGCTTTTTTCCCCAAAACCGCAAGGAAGTGACACATCCTTAGTCAAGGGGTAATGAAGAGGTTTCTTTGACATCATCGGAACGGATGGCAGCAGTGATTTTTAAAAGTGCAACGCACTTAATTCTTTCCTCGGGATCAAGTCATCCGGTGGTTGGTTTTCACGCACAAGAAAAGGCCCGTGTGTGGAATCCTGCCGAATATACTATGGTTTCCACACCATAATTCATCCTGACATGCAGTCTTACATTTGTGGGAAATGGATGTGACCATTTTGGCGCCTCAAAGACTCCACATCATCTTGCCAGAGAACGGAGAAGGGATCAGACCTTGACATGGCCTGCATATCTGATTCGGGAAGGAATGGTGTAGGGAGAGCCAGTCAACCGAAGGTGAACGAGTTCTCCCCAGCCCTTGTCCAAGCGAACCGTAAACGGTCCATGCAGATGGCAAACCCTCCAACTTTCTTAGAATTTCTCATTCCCTCCTTCCTTTATAACAGGGGTAGTCAAACTGCGGCCCTCCAGATGTCCATGGACTACAATTCCCAGGAGCAAATGCTGGCAGAGGCTCCTGGGAATTGTAGTCCATGGACATCTGGAGGGCCGGAGTATGACTACCCTGCTTTATAACTACGATCAGAATTGTGGCCACCGCCGCTTATATGTTATATGTGACTTGTTGTTGATGTTAATTGGGGTTTTTATGGGGATTTTATTGTGTTTTAACTGTTTATGTTGTAAACCGCCCTGAGACCTATTTGGAGAAAGGCGGTCTAAAAATTAAATAATAATAATAATAATAATAATAATAATAATAATAATAATAATAATAATAATAATAATAATATAATTATTAATGCTTCGAATACTTACTTGATGTAAGTATCCTGACATTGAATGGAGCTTACTTTCAGGTAAATGCCATTCTTTTGGTTACGTATTTTTTTCTCAGAGGATCGTTCTGGCTAAGTGAGCCAAGCTGAGACATCAGACTTTCTCAGATGAGACACAAAAGGAGGTAGGAAAAGTATCTCTTTGCAGTGATAAGCAGGAAAGCTTTGGGATAAATGTCAGCTCTTCTCATAACGTTTAGTGGGCGTGGTCAAGCTCAGTTTTGAGGTACTAACAAAATATGTCAGCGGGTCTCAAATTCAATTCCTACCGCCAAAATGTGCTCATCTACACTTCTGCAGAGATACGGGTGAGATTCATTAAAGTAGTGGATGGACCAGGGATAAGTAGATTTGAATTCCTGCTTATGTGTGTGGCCTTGGGCCAGTTGGAGTCCCTCAGCCCAACAGGGTTGTATAGTGAAGATAAAAGTGGGACAAGCCCATCCATGCATGGTTTACCACGAACTCGTTCGAAGAAGAGCAGAATAAAAATGTTGATGCGATATAAACCCCATCTGTATATTCGGCGGTGGCTATGGCTTGGACCTTGCCTTGAAAACCCTACAGCAGTGGTCCCCAACCCCTGGTCCAGGGACCGGGACCGGTCCATGGATCAGTCGGTACCGGGCCGTGGCTCTTCCTCGTCCTCCTCCCTGGCTGCTGCGTTGGGGGCTGCCCTGCCACTCTGCTGCCGGCTCACCATTGGTGCACTTCAGCGGCCGCCATGGCTGGCCCCCCCCCCTCAGTGTGGCACTGCATAGCTGCTGCTGGCAGCACCCCCCCAGCGGGTGGTGGGAAGTCAGGGGCGCTGGCGGGAAAGCAAGTGGAGCAGGGGCTGAGGTGGCGACATCTCTTGGGCCTCAGTAAAATTGTTAAGCGTTGACCAGTCCCCAGTGATAAAAAGGTTGGGGACCACTGCCCTACAGGATCACCATCAATCAGTTTGGCCATGTCCTTCCATGCGTTCAATGAGCTCGGGTTACCGTCTGTGACTTTCTTTTCCATCGTTTGCTTCCACAATAGCACTGTGAGGCTGAGAGAGTAACGGGCTTCATGGCTGAGTGAGGATCTGACCTTGGTTTCCCCCAGTCTGACGCTGTTTAACAAATTTTAAATATAGATATATTTAAAAAAAATTAACTCCCACCCATTCAGGAAGCCCCTCCAGAGTGGTCACGAAGAGTTTCACAGAACCCTGAAGCTCCTGTTGGCCTCAAAGGCACGACTGGCCTCAAATCTAACCGTTCTCCAAAAGGCTCTTTGCTCCGGGGCTCTTTTTTCCGTCTTCCCTGGCAACTCTGACCTCCTCAGCCCCGGTCCTGACAGACTGGGAGGAGTTCTGTTTGCAGCTCAGCTGCGAGCAGATGGCGGATTGAAAAGTACAACGAGACATACCATTTCGGTCCCCGGGGACTTCCGGATGAATCACGAAATTAAAAGGCACAACAGATCCCCGACAGTCCGAAAAATGTCACGGCTTTCTGATGACGCTTGCTAGGATGAAGGGGATTCCTGTCATACTTGACGTTTTGGTCGATTTTCGAAAGGCTGGACTGCCATATAACGCGGTCAGAGCAGGGCTTGTAGGAAGAGCAGAAAGTGCTTCCCCAAACAGGCTGCATTGGATTGTATAGAAAGGCAAGATGGTGGGGGGGGGGGGCAGCCATCCTGGGCTTGCAAAGCGTGCGGCTGGCCAGTGGCTCGTGTCTGGGAAGGCAAAAATAACTGTCCGCCTTCTGCTGCCAGCAGCAGCTAAAGAGGAGGCGAGCTCTGCTTGAAGGAGCCACCAGCAACGCAAGAACAGTGCCGAGAGTGCAGATTCAGGTGCAGTGATCGGAAGTACTTGGGCTCCAAGATCACTGCAGATGGGGACTGCAGCAAAGAAATTAAAAGACGCTTGCTCCTGGGGAGGAAAGCTATGGCAAATCTAGACAGCATCCTAAAAAGCAGAGACATCACCCTGCCAACAAAAGTGCGTTTAGCCTATGCGTTTAGGCTATGGTCTTCCCAGTTGCAATGTATGGCTGCGAAAGTTGGACCATAAGGAAGGCCGAGCGTCAACCTGTTGGAGAGCTCTGTGTTTTTGCCCACTGCCTCTCCGCTCCAGAGGCCCTGGCTTGGAGAACACACACTCCAGGTTTAGCTTTGGTCACAGCTGCCCGTCATTTTGGTCTGGAAACTCATCCACCAGAGAATTGGGCTTCAACCTCAATCACTGCATGTGGAGTGTTTTCTAGGCGGCATCTCTCCAGGCCTGGAAGTTTCTTCCTCTTGTGGTTTGCCAAACCCGGCCCTTTAAAGTTATGTTTTTTTATAACATTTGAAGCTGCGGTTTTTGTGTTTATAAGGCTCTTAGTGGCCTGAGCCTTTGTGCATGGGAGAGACTGTCTATTAAATAAATCAGACTTATAGCAGCTACCAGAAGTAAAGTGTCTTCCCTTGATTGGGGGGGGGAGGCAAAGAAGCATCAGCATCTTCCTTTTCACCCCAAAAGGAGGAAGTGTTCAAAACAACGACCTTAAAAAAA
The DNA here is from genome assembly GCF_049243985.1 of Paroedura picta. Taxonomy (NCBI): domain Eukaryota; kingdom Metazoa; phylum Chordata; class Lepidosauria; order Squamata; family Gekkonidae; genus Paroedura; species Paroedura picta. Next base: position 79,815,366 of record NC_135378.1, on the reverse strand, counting down.
AAAAAGACATTTGTTTGGCTGAAGATTAGAAGGGTGCGAGGGTGTTTCATGTGTCTGTGTGTTTTGCACAATTTCTGTGACTTGATTCTCTCCGGATGAAACTTCTTCAGGGCCTAAGGAGATTAGAAGGGGAAAGCAGAGAAGCCCCTTTGAAGAAACCACAGAACGGGAGAGTGCGAGGGGAAAGTAGGAGGGAGATGCGCACAATATTATGTGTGGCTTTGAAACCATGCCTACAAAAAGAACCAGAGTTTCCATCTTGGGGGGCTCATCCGTCTTTGATCAAGAAGACTGATTGATTCGCGGATGTTAAACGCTCCTTCCTTAAAAGGGGAAACCGTTCAAGGAGGTGGCCCAGCTCCAAGGGAAAAAGGAGAAGAAAACATCAAAATCAAATTGGCCACGATTGCCACAGGATTGCTAGACTTCCTTTCATATTTATCTCTCCGTGTCCCCCCAAGGTCTTTCCGCTCGTCATTATGGCTCGGGTTTACCAAAGTAATTGAGCTCTGATTTTGCTGGGACTCACATGCATAGTTTAGTGTGCTTCACTAGGCAGAGATGGCTGTTGATGTACTTAATTAGGAGATGGGATTAATTGGAATGGGATTAATTGGAATGGGATTTTGACTGTGCTCTTGACTTCAGCCTGCCCTGCGCTTGGAGTGGGACTTTTTCCCTTCCTCTCAGGACACTGTGTGTCCTAGAGCATGCTGGGCATAGGGCTGTTTTGTGCAAGGCAAAGATGCAGTCTGGTGTCATGGTCAGCGTCCGGGTTCTGAGTCAAGCACCAGGCCAGTCATAAGCGTAGGTTCAGGGCAGATGGAGAAGTTGAAGCCCATATATGGTCCAGGGGGTCAGAGTCACGAAATGCAAACAGAATCAGTGGTGGTGAGGTCAGAAGTAATTCCACGGGTTTCTTCCAAGGCAGGTCTTTCCCTCCGTCTGTCTGTCTGTCATTTATAATAGAGATGCTTGTCTTGAAATTGGAATGAATCACATGGGGGTGTGTGCTTTCCTCCTTTCTATCTAAACCAGCTTCTCTCAACTTTTTGACCATTGAGAAACCCCTAAAACATTCTTCAGGCTCCGAGAAACCCCAGAAGGGGCGTGATCATGGTTGGGAAGTAGAGCCGTGGACACACCCACCTGGGACCCCCTCCCCTTCCCACCCCCTTCAGGCCCATCATTGGCCATTTAGGGGGGAGAAGTTAACATGACCATCAGCTGACCAATGGCATGAAGATCCATTGTTCATGTGTATATAAATTGGGTTTTTTTCTGGGGGCGCTGCTGGAGCGGCTGGTGGCCGAACACGGGCTCCGGCGGGAGGAGGAGCAACAGTGATGGCGCCCCCCCCCCGGCCAGTCTGCTCGCCCTGCTGCGACTCCTGTGAAAGGGTCATTTGACCCGTAAAGGGTCCCCCCGACCCCCAGGTTAAGAACCGCTGATCTATGCTCATATCACCTGATAAATGTTTAACAAATTTAAAATATATATATATAAATAATGTATTCATTCCCACCCATTTGGGAACCCCTTCCAAGGCCGTCAAGAAACCCCAAGATTTCACAACACTTGCTTGAGAAAGCCTTTGGGTTGCTAATCGCTCACTCGGCTCACTCACCAGGATCCCATGATGGATAGAATAATAGAATCATAGAGTTGGAAGGGTCCATAGAGGCCATCTAGTCCAACCCCCTGCTCAATGCAGGATCAGCCCTAAGCATCCTAAAGCATCCAAGAAAAGTGTGTATCCAACCTTTGCTTGAAGACTGCCAGTGAGGGGGAGCTCACCACCACCTTAGGCAGGCTATTCCACTGCTGAACTACTCTGACTGTGAAATTTTTTTTCCTGATCTCTAGCCTATATCGTTGTATTTGAAGTTTAAACCCATTACTGCGTGTCCTCTCCTCTGCAGCCAATGGGAACCGCATCCTGCCCTCCTCCAAGTGACAACCTTTCAAATACTTAAAGAGGGCTATCATGTTCCCTCTCAACCTCCTTTTCTCCAGGCTGAACATTCCCAAGTCCCTCAACCTATCTTCATAGGGCTTGGTCCCTTGGCCCAGATCATCTTCGTCGCTCTCCTCTGTACTGGACTTACCTCTCCCTCCATTCCAGTGCTCTGGAGGTGAGGGGCCTGGTGGGACCCTGTCTGTTCCTCAGCCTGAGTAACTGGAGGGCAACTGTTGGATTGTGCCTCTTCTCTAGCGATAGTCTCCTTCCACAGCCTGTCCGTAGCGGACTGTGAACGAGGCCCTCCTTTGTCTGCCGCTTCCTTTTCCCCAGGGCCTTCTGCCTAGCCTGGCTGATCAGTGAGAGGCTGGGTCTCCTAGATCCAACCCCTACACCAGGCTGGCTATCTTTCGCCATGCCCCTGGCCTTTCACTGTCTGGGTTTCTGAACATCCCCATGAGCACCAATTGCAGTTTCAAGGGCTTTAAAACATGGCAGGGAAGAAAGGGTTACACTCTTCCTCTCTCCCCTTAGTAATTCTTTCACCAGCTTCAAAGCTCTTGAATTTGCACCTGGGGCTGCAAATTAGCATTTAAGACACAGAGAGAGAGAGAGAGAGAGAGAAAAGTCCTTTCTACCTTTGTACTTCAAGAGACCGTTTTTGGCCCCTCAGTCTCAGCTTCTGATTTGCACAGAGGTACCAGTAATGTGAACTGCCCGCCTTGCCTTGGGGGGCTTCACGCTCAGCTGCTATCCCCTGAAACCTCGTGGGCTACCCAGACAGCATGGATCCTAGCAGCTGTACACAGGGCTCCCTTTAGGGTGGCCCTGTTTCATGCAAAGAGTGTACCAAGTGCTTACAAAGAGTAGGGTTGCCAGCTCTGGATTGGGGAGATACCTGGAGATTGGTGGTCTTTAAGCAGCGGCAGGACAGATATTTCTCCAGCTTGGGGGGGGAGGTTGGAGGGGGGGGGGATAATTCCAGAGAGGCCACTCTCCAAAGCACTGTTTTTCCCCAGGGGAAGGGATCTTGGTTGTCTGGAGATCAGTCGGAATATTGCAAGTCAGTGGCATCCAGGGGGAAACGGTCCTCGCCTTTCAGTATTTGTGCTTAGGATTGGAGCATCAGTGAGCTTCCCAATAGAAGCATGGAGTTGGCCCTACAGGCCTTCTAATCCAGCCTCCTTCTGCATGCAGGATCAGCCTGAAGCATCCATGAAGAAGAAGAAGAAGAAGAAGAAGAAGAAGAAGAAGAAGAAGAAGAAGAAGAAGATGATGATGATGATGATGATGATGATGATGATGATGATGATGATGATGATGATGATGATGATGATTTGGTTCTCAAAGCGGCTTACATTCACCTTCCCTTTCCTCTCCCCACAACAGACACCCTGTGAGGGAGGTGAGGCTGAGAGAGCCCTGATATTCCTGCTCGGTCAGAACAGCTTTCTCAGTGCTGTGGTGAGCCCAAGGTCACCCAGCTGGCTGCATGTGGGGGAGCAGGGATCAAACCCGGCTCTCCAGATTAGAAGTCCACACTCCTAAGCACGAGACCAAGCTGGAGAAGTCTCTGTCCAGCCGCTGCTTAAAGACCACCAATGAAGGGAAACTCACCCCGTCCTTACACAGTCGATTCCACCGCTGAACTACTCTGTGAAAAAATGCTTCCTGATATCTAGCCGGCACTGTTCTACATGTGGTTTAAACTTGCTTTAGGATGCTTAGGGCTAATCCTGCGTTGAGCAGGGGGTTGGACTAGATGGCCTGTATGGCCCCTTCCAACTCTATGATTCTATGATTCTAACCTATTACTGTGGGTCCTCTCCTCTGCTGCCAACATGAACCCTTCCCTGCATTCCTCTAAGTCAGGGGTAGTCAACCTGTGGTCCTCCAGATGTCCATGGACTACAATTCCCATGAGCCCCTGCCAGCGTTCGCTGGCAGGGGCTCATGGGAATTGTAGTCCATGGACATCTGGAGGACCACAGGTTGACTACCCCTGCTCTAAGTGACAAAACCTTTCAAACAAAGACAGCAATTATGTCCCTTCTCAACCTCATCTTCTCCAGGCTGAACATTCCCCAGTCCCTCGGCCTTTCCCCAAATCCAGTTCCTTTCCACGGGACCACAGATTTCCAAATATACAAGTCGTGTGAGGGAGAGATTCAGGAAACATCCATCTCGCTTTTCCCTGCCCCCACCCCACCCCCCACGACCACACTCTGTACTCTGTACCCACTCTTTTCTGCATTTTGGCTTCAGTATAAAACATTCCGGTTTCCATAGCTATAAATAACAGAGCCCCCCCCCCCCTCCTTTCCTAGGTGGAGAGAACTAATAAGATAATAAATTTTGAGTCATTACCAAATAGCTCCTGGAGCTTGACAGTACTTTCGTCATTTTTGGGACCGAGCCTATTACCCCTGAGGACTTTAATTTCCTCTTCTTTTTATTACATTTTTTTTTATTAATGTTCCCCTTCATCCTCAAAACACAGCGTACCATCATGATAGCTCTAAAGGAATTCCACGAACATTGAGCACAACGTACAACAAAACAAAGGGGGGGGACTGGGATGGGGGTCCTGAATAGTTTTGGATATCCCACATGTTCTCTCTCTTTCTCTCTCTCTCTCTTCCATACACACACACATACCCTCACAAAAAGCCAAAGCATCTAATTATCTCAGCACACAAATGTCGTCTTCTCCCTTTAATTGTAGCTTCTAGGGTCATAATGTACACATTCACCACACTTTAAGGGGTTGAAGGGCAAACGTCCCCAACTTTCTTTGAGCCCGTGGGTGCCTTTTTCATCCTGCCACAGCACGGTGAGCACAGCCACAAAATGTCTGTCACAAAATGGCTGCCACAGGAGGCGGAGCCAGTTACAAAATGGCTGCTGCCGCTTACCTTCAGTTACACAGAGCAGATTTTGGGTTTGCTGTGGTGACAGCTGCAGCCACAGCAACATTTTTTTTTAAATCTCCATGGCCAATCAGAAGCCTTGCTGGTCAAAAGTCTCATGTGGCTATCTATCTATCTATCTATCTATCTATCTATCTATCTATCTATCTATCTATCTATCTATCTATCTATCTATCTATCTATCTATCTATCTATCCATCCATCCATCCATCCATCCATCCATCCATCCATCCATCCATCCATCCATCCATCCATCCATCCATCCATCCATCCATCCATCCATCCATCCATCCATCCATCGTTCAGCATTACATAACATCGGGTCATCTGACCCTCCTTCCTCCCCCCCCTCTAGTGGTAGCATTGGGGGTGAGATGATATTCTGCCATGTTCTTATTTTGTTGTGATTATGATTGAATTTTGATGTCCTTTTAATGGGGTTTTTAACTTGGTTTTCTGGACTTGTGTAACCCGCCATGAGCCAGCTTCAGGAGTGGTGGGGAAATAAATAAATAAATAAATAAATAAATAAATAAATAAATAAATAAATAAATAAATAAATAAATAAATAAATAACAACAACTTATCCTCAGAGACAGAATATTCTCTGTCAACTGAGTACGAATTTATGCCACTATGTAATTTAGAACTGTAGCAAGTACTGGAGAACTGTGCAGCACAACCACAGCAGGACGTACTTTTGAATGAACGTGTTCGGGATGAGGCTCTGAGTACGTCTCACGCGGCACACCCACGCCTTTAATTTGAAGACTCGGCCTTCTGAGACTTACAGGTGCCTTTCACTGATTCGGATTAAATCCTCCACCAGAAAGTCTCTGTGCTGAGCGAGTCCCTCCCTCCTGATTGTAACACAGGCTATTGGGATGGAGCAATCGGAGACATGGCAGGCAGCCGGGAGAGGCGCCGCCTTAAAATGAAGGGCAAGCCCCAGTTGGCGGCTGGCCAATCCAGATCACGGCGGGCCCGCAATGAACCGTTGTGTGCTGGGAAGAAATCGGAACGTGTACAAGAGTATCTTGGCTTGCATCATGTCACCCGAGTGAACCCCGGTTTCCAGGATCGGGGGATGTGCAGATCATCCGACTTCGGAGAACAATGGGGACTCTTTTTTCCTCTTCAATATTTATCTTGAAATTCCACTTTGGGTGGAGCGCTCTGGCACAGCTAGTTTTTTCCTTGGTGTTGCGAGAGCTGGCGTAGAGCTTAAAGCATGGTGGACTCTCGGCGGGAGAACTGGGTTTGATACCCCACCCCACCCCTCCACATGCAGTCAGCTGGGTGGCTAGTCACAGTCCTGATAGTGCTGTTCTCACAGAGCAGTTCCCTCGGAGCACTCTCGAGTCCCACCTACCTCGCAGGGTGTCTGTTGTAGGGAGAGGAAGGGAAAGGTGTTTGCAAGCCGCTTTTGGACTCCTTCGGGTAGTATAAAGAACCAACCTTCTTCTTCTTCCCCCAAACTCCCCCTCACTGGCAGTCTTCAAGCAAAGGTTGGATGCACACTTTTCTTGGATGCTTTAGGATGCTCTGGGCTGATCCTGCGTTGAGCAGGGGGTTGGACTAGATGGCCTGCGTGGCCCCTTCCAACTCTATGATTCTGTGATTCTATGAAACCAACCTCCCGATTTGTTTCAAGATGTCACTTTTAGTCAAGATTTGGAGGCAGCTCGCCGGAAATGCACGTTTGGATCGATGAGCAAGTGGACAGCAGGGGTTTTGCAAGCCCTGCCTCCTAGAGCAGCAGAACAAGCTCACAGTGATGAAATATCCCCAGTGATGAAATATTCACTCAGACATCCCCCCCTGACCCCATCACGGTCTTCATTCACGGTCTTTTGCCCACCCTTTCTGCCATTTCGCAAAGTTCCGTTTTCTCGCCTGTTTTTAATGGCTGCTGTTAAGCGTCAACGCGATCTCTCTGTATGCTGTCCCGGTAGCGAGCTTTAGAAGGAATGAAACAGTCAGGGATTGGGATTCCATATCTAGGGAGCTACAGCAAATAGATGCAGGCGTGGTTGTCGCAGGCAGGCCTTATCACACCGGTAGGAGACAGGTGTATTTATTACTCAGGTGTGGCTAAGCCAGAAATCTGCAACGTAGGTTATACAGTTGACTTTTCACATCACAGCCCATCATTGGGTAGTGTCGCCAGGCCAGAGTCTGCACTTACTTTCTTTATTCCTGTTGAATTCAGATCGCTTTGAACTCGGTTCTTCCTCTCCCCCCACCCGTTGAAACAGGAAAGTCTTCTACACGTGGTTAGGGTAGTTCAGAAGGAGGGGGGGAGCCAAGCCTCTTTCTTTCTTTTCTTGAAGGGTGGGGGGAGAGGAGCCAGGCAGGGAGCCTCTTTCTTTTCTTGGAGGGGAGGGGGAGAGGATCGAAAAAGGCAGAGGAGGGAGGAAAAATCCAGGACCGACAGAAGTTGAGAGAAATTAGGGGCTTCTCCTTTAAGGCAAGCGTGTCACATGACAAGGTGTGGCCTATCAGAGGTTCTCTACCACGGAGCTTTCTTTCCCAATCCAGATATTGAGCATTAAAAGCACTCTAAGATATCGCACAATAAAGTTCCGGTCACTCGTTCTTGCTGCAGAAGGAAAATTTAAATTGCCCAAAATCCAAACAGAAATCGCATTCTGTGTAGAGGGCAGGGACTGAATCGATCTGGGGTTGGAATAAAAGCTCCGTGCAGTTTACACCCAGCTCTGGGTTAGGAAATACCTTGAGTTTTGGGGGGTGGAGCCAGGAAGGGGTAGGATTTGGGGTGGAAAGGGACCTCAGTGGAGTCTAATGCTATGGAATCCACCCTCCAAGGCAGCCATTTTCTCCAGGGGAATTGATCTCTGTCATCTGGATATAATTCCAGGATATAATTCGAGGTCCCATTGACATCCCTGTTGCTGGGCAAAAGTTTCTGAACTATAACAGACTTTAAAAATAAACAAAAAAACAAATTCTTTGGGGAACGACCTTTAGGATGGTTAGGGCTGATCCTGCGTTGAGCAGGGGGTTGGACTAGATGGCCTGTGTGGCCCCTTCCAACTCTAGGATTCTATGATTCTATGACCTTGGAGAGTCACTGACTCCATACAGTATCCCTCTCACTTCCACCTGCCTTCGTGCCGCCTGCAGATAGGAGTCCCCAACCTTTTTGAGCCTGATGGCACTTTTGAATACCCCGTATAGCTTGGTGGGTCCAGCCACAAAATGGATGCCATAAAATGGCTGCTGCAGTAGGCAAAAGCAGCTACAAAATGGCTGCCACAGCCATACTCAACGTACCTTCTTTTATAGATATGTGCGAGACAGATTTCTAGAACATTCCACTGCAAAAAACGTATGCGTTTGTAGTTGTTTTTTCCTAAATGTTCGCCCAAGCACACACAAAGGAATGGATGTCATGATTTCTTGTTCTTTCCCTTGACAAAGGTCCCACTTCCAAGCAATTAATGCCGTTATACGTGGCAAAAAGGGTACTGCATTGGTTCAGTGACTCAGGTCCCCCCCCCCCATAAACCCGTCATGCTTTCCAATTCACATTTTTCAGTCTGTGCCCCCTTCTAATGCGCCAAGGCTCCCCCACCCAGGGAGCCCTATGGCCCCCCATTGGGAATGACCACTCTACACAGCCCCACTCCACGCTACGGTTCCCCATTCATCTAGCAGTTCCCCCATAGCCATCTAACAAAGAGACCCTCCCTCCAAACAGGCCCCTTCTGAACATGGATTTCATTTAAAGAATTGTGGCATCCCATTTTTCTCCCCCACTGGAACACCCCATCCGCCCAGGGCCTGCCTGCCTCAGATGTGATCACATTTCTCCTGCATGTGTGCCCATCTGCAGAGAACCTCTGGTGGGCATTAGATTATTTTTAATTCGGAGCTTCAGTTTCACAAAGGCTTATTTCCCCCACACCTTTGGTCTGGGCTTGATCTCCAGGACTATGAAAAATAATAAATACCGCTATCTACAATCTTGTGTTTGTGTTTGTTGTTTTCCTCCAGCTATCGGGGACGGGCACAGCTGCAGGCAAGATGCTTGGCCTGGGTGCTCGTATTCCTCTGTAAAACCATCTCTTGGAGAGACTCAATGGCTGGATCTCGCTTCACACTCACCAGGATGAGTCAGTGGATTTGGGGCCGGGGAAGGAACATTTTTTATCAAGTCAGAACGGTAACTGGCTGCAAGGTCACGCAACGGGGGTCATCCTTCCCGTGGCCGCACATGGCTTGGCTCACTTGCCCATGTCTCTGCTTTCTCCAGGCATCGTTGGAGGGCTTGCGCATTCACGCTCTCTACTTATGGCAGAATGAAATGCAGACCCTGTTGTGGGGAGAAGAAAGGGAAGGCGACTGTAAGCCGCTTTGAGGCTCCTTCAGGTAGAAAGAAGTGGCATATAAGAACCAACTCTTCTTCTTCTTCTACCCATGAGGGTCAATTTGTAGAGAAGTCTGTTTAGGGCAAGGGCTAGTGGATTTCTGCCAAGGCAGGGAGAGGGGTCCAGTTATGAGTCACAGAGATTATGAGACACAAGATGTCGTAGTCCCATTGTATACGGCACTGGTCGGACCACACCTGGAGTACTGTGTGCAGTTCTGGAGACCTCACTTCAAGAAGGACGTAGATAAAATTGAAAGGGTACAGAGGAGAGCGACGAGGATGATCTGGGGCCAAGGGACCAAGCCCTATGAAGATAGGTTGAGGGACTTGGGAATGTTCAGCCTGGAGAAAAGGAGGTTGAGAGGGGACATGATAGCCCACTTTAAGTATTTGAAAGGTTGTCACTTGGAGGAGGGCAGGATGCTGTTTCTGTTGGCAGCAGAGCTGAGGACACGCAGTAATGGGTTTAAACTTCAAGTACAACGATATAGGCTAGATATCAGGGAAAAAAATTTCCCAGTCAGAGTAGTTCAGCAGTGGAATAGGCTGCCTAAGGAGGTGGTGAGCTCCCCCTCACTGGCAGTCTTCAAGCAAAGGTTGGATACACACTTTTCTTGGATGCTTTAGGATGCTTTGGGCTGATCCTGCGTAGAGCAGGGGGTTGGACTAGATGGCCTGTATGGCCCCTTCCAACTCTATGATTCTATGATTCTATGAGTCGGCATAGCATTCATGCCTCCTATCCTGATGCTCTCTGAGCAGTAAGCGGGACTTGTGGACGAGCTTTAGAGCAGCCTTTCTCAACTGTTTTACCATTGAGAAAACCCTTCTGAGAAACCCCAGAATTGGTGCAACCATGCAGAATACGGTTGCGAAGCATAGCTGTGGACACACTCCCCTTCCCACCCCCTCCGGGCCCATCATTGGCCATTGGGGGAGTCAACGTGATCATATATGGTCATATCTATGCTCCTCTCCTCCTGTCCCATCTGGGGTTTGGAGGGAAGGGCAAAAACGGTAAGGGCGGAGCAGTGGGGGGGGTGGTATCGGGATGCAGTGGGGAGAGCGGGCGAGATCAAAGCCGAGCTATGCTGACAGGAGCAGTGCAGGACTCTTTGATCTGAGGGTTGCTCCAGCATGCCACTTATGATGCTAAATAAAAGAAGGGCCCAAAGCCAATCTCCCGTAAGCTTCCTACTAGACACCTCCCATCATTTTAACGAGGAGATGTTGCCATTAATCATCCCCGTCCATTTGCATGGCAAGGCAGCCCTGGCAGTATGCATATGCGCGTCTGCAGAAACCTTGGTTTCCCGGCGCCGGGGCTGGATCCGGCCTTCGATGTGCATTGTCATTCCCTAAGGTGGTTAGAAGCCATGGAAAGTTGATGCAAGAGGGTTAAGGAGGACGCCACACGTGACTCGGCTGATAACGATCTGTCACGCTATGGTGTGTCTTTTGGCTGAGCACATGGCATGTCAAGTGAAGGCATGTTCATTGAAGGATTTCCAAAGCCACAGTGCAAATGGTAAGGTAAAGGTAAAGGTATCCCCTGTGCAAGCACCAAGTCATGTCTGACCCTTGGGGTGACGCCCTCCAGCGTTTTCATGGCAGACTCAATACGGGGTGGTTTGCCAGTGCCTTCCCCAGTCATTACCGTTTACCCCCCAGCAAGCTGGGTACTCATTTCACTGACCTCTGAAAGATGGAAGGCTGAGTCAACCTTGAGCTGGCTGCTGGGATCGAACTCCCAGCCTCATGGGCAGAGCTTCAGACAGCATTTCTGCTGCCTTACCACCCTGCGCCACAAATGGTAGACGAGGCTTATTGGAACGAGTGCATTGGGGTAATGGCAGCCTTGCGGAAACAGCCTTAAAACTTTGCTTGTGACAGGCAATATTAAGCATTATTGAGGTTGGATAACCATAAAGGAATGGCTCTCTATTCTATCATTTCTGGTTGAAGTGGGCTGCCCGAACTGTGGAGCTCCTAATGGAAGGTTCTGGAGCCACCCAACTGAATTGCACTGGGTGTCATTGGAAAGCCACACGAGATCTAGGCAATATTTAAGCCTTAATATTTGCTTCGGGGAAAGGTGCCTGTGAAACCATTCTCTGCAGTCAGAGGCAAATCCAGCTCCTGGTGGGTCTGATCTGCATTTCTCAGCCCCGTCGCCACCCTGTTCTTTCACCACCCCTTCGTGGAAAGGCAGCAGTTTCGCTGATGGGAAGGGGAAGTCAAACCGGATGACTGACATCACAAACTTGTGGAACCGCAAAGTGAAAAAAGCTGTCGAGCTGTCATTGTTTGTAATTAGCGCTTGACAGAATTCCCAGTCAGCTACAGGGAGCAGTTTTAGCTGGATGCCTTTGTGTGGGCGGGGAGAGAAAACCAGAGAGTTGAAAGCAAGGAGCTGTTTGTCCCCCGGATGATGAGGTCTGACTGGCTGGGGGGGGGGCACCCGAACAGAAGGAATGCTGGGCCACAGGCCACGGCACCGAGGGGCGCATGGGGTGAGCCTCCTGAAGCCAACACGCCGTGAAATATCCTCTCGTTCCCTTGCGTTCATATATAATTTCATTTTTTAAACTCTAAGCCACTTCAAAGACCGAGCTTGGCTGAGCACTCAGGATATAAATGCTCAGCGTAAATAAATAGCATCTGTATCTCTCCTTGCCTCTATGGATCCCCATGCAGTTTCCTGGGATTTAGTCCAGTTTCTCCTCCCGACAGCCCTGAAAAGCCTCTTATCACATGATGGCTGAGTTGGAATTTGAACTCGGGTCTGCCGACTTCAGGCCTACCAGCTGTGGCGTCTTCACCCTGTGCTCATCTGAAAGATCTCCTAGGGGGACCCCAAACACCTCACCTGTCCCACATCACACAGATTGGCCCAATCTCATCAGATCTTAGAAGCTGAGCAGGACCAGGGGTGATCGTTAGAACTTGGCTACTAAACCACTCGGGCAATCCAGGGCTGAACCTGCAAGGAGTTTTTATTCCAGTCCCAGGTTTATTCAATCCATGCCATCTACACTGAATTCAATTTGCATTTTGATTTTGGGCTATTTAAAATTTCCTTCTGCAACAAGGATGATTGATCCGGAGTGACCCTACCTTTCCCCTGTGATATCCTGGAGTGGATATAACCCTTGATGTCTGAAAAATCAGCATGAGTAAAGGGGCAGATCTCTGCTTTTCCCCAACTGACTTGCTGCCTCGAGCCTCGAATGCTGAGGAAAAGCCCTGATTGGCCAGGGTGTCAGTTCAAAGGTTTCCTCGTTCCCAGGTTGCAAGGCTTCCCTTAAAGGGGAAGCCCTAACTTCTCTTGGCAGAGAATTTCCTCTTGGATTTATCCCCCCTCCTCTGCTGTCTCCAATCCTCTTGTTCAAGAAAATAAAGAGGCTCCTGCTGCACTTGGCCCCCCCCCCTCCTCGTTCTGAGCTTCCCTAATCATGTGCAGAACACTTTTCTGTTTCAATGAGGGAGGGGAGATAGAGGAAGACCCGATTTCAAATCGATCTGAATTCAGCAGGATCCACAGCGGAATAAACAAAGTAGGTGCAGAATCAGCCCAAGATCGCTGCGCAGAGGCTTGCAATGGCCAACCGCCTCTCTTTGGCAGGCCTCCAAAATGCAACGGGCTCGCCTTTCGCTGCCCGTGACTTGACAGTGCTTTCCACCACCGCACCAAGCGCGCTCCTCGTTTGCAGATGTTGAACTATCTGCTATCGAGTTACACGGCTAAAAGGCTCTCCGGCGGAGGACTTGGATCGCACATAATATATTCTGAACGCCCAGTCCTAATTTGGAACGCCACGAAGCTCGTCCGTTAAAGCTCTCATTAAGGAACTCGTTCAAAGGGCTCTTTTTCAAAGCTTAGCTCGCAAGCAGGGCTACTGTCACGAATCTCTGAGCCCAGCATTGCAAGGGGGAGGCCTGTGGGTTTCCCCGAATGTACGAGCACGTGGGTGCCGTTTGCGCTTTATGCTCTTCTTGACCCCTGTGCTCCCCTGAGCAGCCGTGGTCTGCTGGTGCAGAAGGTCACAGAGGGACCCAAGAGAGATGATAAAAGTCCATCAAAATCTGAAGACAAAGGAAAGGAAAAGCAGGACTTTTCCTGCTCTTATGTGGTGCATTTCTCAGAGGCTGGATGAGACCAATGAAACAAGAAGAGGCACAGCTGCTGGTACCAGCAGAGCAGCAAACACGTAATTCTTTCCAGTCCAATAAAGAGATTCTTGGATTCTACTTATAGATTGGAGTCAGTAGGTTTGCCGGAAGGTTTTTTTCCCCCTCTGTTTCAGCAATGGTAGTTATGCATTGTTTGTTTCCACACCGCGTTGTCATCCATTCCTGCACAAATTGGGAACAGCTCATTTTTTCCACTAAAAACTCTGCTTAAAACAAAAAAACAACAACACTGGACAGACCAGAGCATGGCATTCTTGGGACGGTCTTTTTAATGTGTCCAGAAGGAAAGGTATGTCTTGTGTTCTCGTGAAAAGAAAGACCTCCTTTGCCCCCTTTCTCCAGCAACATCAAGATTTGGTCTCTCGGGTGCAGGTCAAATTGCCAGCTCTGGATTGGGAAAGACCTGGAGACTTTGGGCGTGGAGCCAGGAATGGGTGGGATTTGGGGATTTTGGACCTCACTATGCAGCCCACCCTCCAAAGCAACCATTTCCTCCAGGAGAACAGATCTGGATGCTTGGTCATTTGCAAATAATGACCCTCCTAGATACATATGTGGTTGAAAAACCCCTCCAGGCTTTGAGAAACCCCAGGAATGGTGCGATTGTGCAGAATATCGTTGGGAAGCATAGTTGTGTACATGCTCATTCAAGGCCTCTCAGGATTATGAGCATTAGCAAACAGTGCAAAAGGGACATGCAATCAACAAAGCGAGGGGGTGCCATCTGAAGGTTTCCCACGTACAATTCAAACTACAGCTCTGCTCCCTGTATTAAAATGCCGTCCTGAACAATTTCATTTTACTACTGCCCTACTCCCTATGTAAAAATTCCCTCCTGAGCAATGCTGTATCTTTACATAGAGAGTAAGTAGATGAGTCCAGAGTAAGCACCTGCTGCATCCCTTTTGACATGCGCTATTCACTGTCAAAATGTGCAGGGTCTCTCGTGTGTGCTTCAACAGAAAAAGAGAGAGAACCTATCCCAGGCTATCAAAATCAGTGTACAATATATTTATACAATTTGTGTGTGTCTTGTCTCTATTTTCATCATTAATGAAGCAACCAGAACGGACTCTAGATTTTTGCCGTTTTCAATGCTGACCTTTCATCAGTGGTTGTTTCCTCCTATGATGTGTAACTTATCCTTACAAGTTTCCAGTATTTCAATATTCATCCAACTCAACGTTGCCGTATAAACTCTACTGATATAACATCGGCCTTCAGCTCGCAGGTACGGGAGAGCTTTGTCAAGAGATCACTCCAAAGACTGGATTCAACACAGGTCAGCTTCATACCTTGGTTTCTTGCGTCGCAGTGAGTTTGAAGCTTTAGGATGCTTTGGGCTAATCCTGCGTTGAGCAGGGGGTTGGACTAGATGGCCTGTATGGCCCCTTCCAACTCTATGATTCTAGGATTCTAAGACTTGCAGCCTTTTTCAACCTTTTGACCATGGTGGAACCCCTGAAATATTTTTCAGGCTTGGAGAAACCCCAGAAGTGGTGTCATGTCCCTTCAGAGAAGTCAGCACAGATGCAGGAACCAGCCAATCAATAAACTTTCTCCATGGTGGAGAAAGAGACAAGGCCCGTAGAGCAGGGGTAGTCAACCTGTGGTCCTCCAGATGTCCATTTGCTGGCAGGGGCTCATGGGAATTGTAGTTCATGAACATGTGGAGGACCACAGGTTGACTACCCCTGCTGTAGAGCACGTGGGCTCCAGTGATGTCTAATGTTGTCAGCAGCCTTCTGAACTTCTGGGAAAGGCCACAGAACCTCTGGGGAGGTCTCATGTAACCCCAGGGTTCCCCAGTAACCCTGGCTGAGAATCTCTGCTCTATATGTTTTTGCATTTGGTGCTCTTTGACTTCCTCTCTGGAACGAGTAACAATTCTTACCATAGCATCAACTGCAACCTAAGAATCATTGTAACTCCAATGCGCCTAAATCTAATTTTGTTTCATAGAATTAGAGATGCCTTTTAAATGCTCTAAATCACCCTGGGAGAAAGAAGAGAAAAAAACAAGCTATCAAATAGGCAGCGAGGAATGCCAAAGGGTTTGAAAACGAGCCGACCAGAGTTTCCCTTACTATTATTTTAATAGATTACCACAAGGTTCATAACATGCTTCATACTTTTGAAAGGGCAGGCGGGCATGCGGAACATGCAGCACCTGAAAGGAGCCCAGCCGTCAGCTGCAGGAGGAACACCGCTTTTATTTTTAAGGGAAATGGTCAAGGTTGCTGTTGTGCTCAATGGGCAGGGTTCCGTTTGGGAAATCGGAGGGAAGAATGCCAAGCAGGCTGGTCTCCTATGGGCCTGCTTCAGCCCAGCTCCCAATTCAAAGATGGAGCCATGCCCATTGCCTGCATTATTGCTGGCCAAGGCACCAAAGAATCATCGAATCCTACAATGGGAAGGGCCATCTGGTCCAGCTCCCTGCTCACTGCAGGATCAGCCTCAAGCATCCAGGAGAAGTCTCTGTCCAGCCGCTGCTTAAAGACTCCTAGTATTGGGGAGCTCACCACTTCCTTAGGCAGCTGATCCCACTGCTGAACTACTCCACCTGTGAAATTTCTCTTCCTGATATGTAGCTAGTACCATTCTGCATGTAGTTTATACCCATTACTGCAGGTCCTCTCCTCTGCTGCCAACAGGAATCTTTCCCTGCCCTCCTCCAAGTGACCACCTTTCAAATACTTAAAGATAGCAATCCCATCCTCTCTCAACCTTCTCTTCACCAGCCTGAACATTCCTAAGTCATTCAGCCTTTCCCTCTTAGGGCTTGGTCCCTTGGCCCCGGATCATTCTCGTCGCTCTCCTCTGAACCCTCTCAATTTTGTCCACGTCCTGTTTGAAGTGAGGCCTCCAGAACTGCACTCAGTACCCCAGGGGAGGTCTGACCAATGCGGCATACGGTGGGACTGTAGTGTCTTCTGATTGTGATGTGATGCCTCCATGGAGGAAGACTACATTTGCCTTCTTCACCACCGCATCACACTGTCTACTCATATTTTGCTTACAGACCATAAGTACACCAAAGAATCCAATGAGGCACCTCCAAGAGTCAAAGTGGGGCATCAGTCATGTTTTTATAGGGAAGATTATAATTGTATTGACATGAAGAAATCCAGCATTTTGGCAAAATAGCGGACAGTATATGCAGGATATCCAAGGAACACATATTTGTTTGTTCGTTTAGATTTTTATACTGCCCTTCCATATGTCTCTGGGCGGTTTACCTAAAACGTCATAGATTAGTTACATAGAACAGTCTAACAATATAACAGAGAACAATCATAACATGACATGACAACCAGAACAGTATTTATGTATACAGATGGGTGCTGGCGTTTGGCTTAAATAAAAACTGTGTTGTTGTTGTTAGGTGCGAAGTTGTGTCCAACTCATCGCAACCCCATGGACAATGATCCTCCAGGCCTTCCTGTCCTCTGCCATTCCCCGGAGTCCATTTAAGTTTGCACCGAATGCTTCAGTGACTCCATCCAGCCACCTCATTCTCTGTCGTCCCCTTCTTCTTTTGCCCTCAATCGCTCCCAGCATGAGGCTCTTCTCCAGGGAGTCCTTCCTTCTCATGAGGTGGCCAAAGTATTTAAGTTTCATATTCAGGATCTAGCCTTCTAAGGGCTGATCTCCTTTAGGACTGACTGGTTTGTTCGCCTTGCAGTCCAAGGGACTCGCAAGAGTCTTGTCCAGCACCAGAGTTCAAAAGCCTCAATTCTTTGATGCTCAGCCTTCCTTATGGTCCAACTTTCACAGCCATACATTGCAACTGGGAAAACTCTATGGGCAGTTCCAAAAGAAACTGTGTACCCTTGGGCTACGTTTTGGTGCTGTAGCCCCTAAAACAATGTACTTGGAGGTGATTATGTGTGTATAATAAAGATACCGGAAGGCATGTGATGGTGCAGTCCGGTTTGAAACATAACCTTGAGTTGAACTCCTATCTAGTCCTCTTAAACAAAGAAGCCAGGCGTTGAACTTTCTGGATGCCAAGCAAATGCTCTGCTACCAAATCATGCTTCCAACCAAAGGTTGCTTGCTTTAGCCCTGCCTTCAGAATTCTTGTTCTGGTAATCTGCAGGCTACTGCCTGGAATATTTATCGATATCACACTTTGCTAAAATAGTTTTGGCTTCAATCTTCTGTGTTTTCCTGCAAGGACATAGGACCTCTTCTACCCGGTATTCGCACCGCCAGTAGAGGCTAACCTCTACGAGAGAAATTGATTAGCTTATGCTGATCAATAAGCCTTATATTGAATCAGACCCTTGGTCCATCCAAGTCAATATTCTCTGCCCAGGATCTTATAGTATTCTGTTACTAGATGGTTTATTTTGATAGAAGAATCTCAACATGCTATTGATTTTCTGTGTCTTGTGTATAACGCATAAGAAATTAAAAAAAAAATCAATTGCATGTTGAAATTCTTCTACCAAAATAAAACATCCAATCACCGGATGATTCTTCTACCAAAATAAAACATCCAATAACAACTGTGACTGTTGTTATTAAGTTCAGTGATATTCTTTTTATAGCTATACACACCTTTTCTTGTTTATTGTTACTTAATACTTAGTTACCTTACCATGTGATGTTGCCCAGAATCTTCAGCAGAGATCTTTCACATCACCTGTCACGTGATCCTTTTTTATCTGGAGATGCCAGGGACTGAACCTGGGACCTTCCACCTGTCAAGCAGATGCTCTACCACTCTGCTTCACCCCCTCCCCAAAAGACCCCCATTAGAACATTAATCCAGCTACACTAGTAGAGATGCCTTCTGGTAATTTACACTGTGTGCCCATTGAACATCTGGTGATAGCCCAAGATCAGCCATGGGCCGGTTATATGCCAATTAATTCTGACTCACTAGAATTGTCCTTGTGCCTGCCTGGGGTGCCCAAGCACACAATCCAGGTTGGGAAGCTGGAATAACTGTTCCAGTTCATCACGCGCTGATAGGAAACTTGGCAAGTGACGTAAGAGATTATCCTTCGGTTGATAAATAGTTCTTTCCCCACAAGTCTAATTTATTTTAATGATTGTGGGGTGGGGGGGAATCATGATTGGTGAATAAGCAATGGGAAATTTTTGTTCTTCTTGATGGTGGTTTTCCTTTCTGGCGCATCATCGGTGAGCCCCTTTGTCTGTTTGCTAGGCTGAACAAAGAGGCTGCAAAACAGCAGCCCAAGAGAGACAGATGTGCAACACTAAGCACTTGCAACCAAACACTGGGCCAGCTAGTTTTGTTTGTATGTGAAACCTGAGCATGCGCATCTCCCCTCTTGGGCCTCTCCAGGCCACTAAGTTCTAGCAGCTGAAATTCCTGAGCCTGGCCCACTCCTCCTTGCCCCCTACCCCTAGGCCCTGAGTGAGGTTTTCTTTGTCTCTTTGCTTTCAAATGGCACACTTCCTCCAGTCATTGGGGTGATCCACATGAGCATGTTTTGTGATGGCTGACAATTACTTTCCAATAAAATGCCCTGGAGACTGTACTTGTATCAGGGTGCTGGGAATTTCCTGTCAGCCCATCCACAGCTTCCCTTTTTCCCCGTGGTGGGAAGATAAAACGGACTTACATGCAGAGTTGCCTTACCCATTCTGCCAGGATCCCGAGGGCTGATCCTGACACAATTTGGGTTTTTTCTGCCCTTCCAAAGTAGTGCTTTGAAAGAATTCCGGCAAAGAAATGCACATAGAGAAAAACATGAAATCAGATTGTTTGAGGGTCATCTAGATGGTCTATTCCTGGGGACCGCTGCTCACAGAACTTGGCTGAACAATTTTGTCGGAAATGTTTTCTGCTTAGATTTCCTCATGCAGATCCCTCCCAAAGGGCCATCATGGGGGTGGGGGAGGGGACAACTTTAAAGAGGACAATCTAGGGAGGATTTTAGGATCGAAACCTAGCTCTATCAAGTACAGGGTGACTAAACTGTGGCTCTCCAGGGCCCATTCCGCACACATAGGATAATGCACTTTCAATGTGCTTTGGCAGCTGGGCTTTCCTGTGCAGGACCGTTTATGCACTGGGAAATTCACTGCCCCAGCTCCCACGCAAGAGCACAAATCTGGGGCAGATGAGGCACACTGGGACAAATGCTCCCCTGTGTGGATGCAGGAAGAGGTGGGGCAACCTGCCACAATGAAAACTCCAGCCTGCAGCCCAGCATGAAACCTCCAGTGCATAAACGGTCCAGAACAGGAAAAGTGCATTGAATGTGCATTCTCTATTGTGTGCAGAATAGGCCCAGGTGTCCATGGACTACATTTTCCATGAGCCCCTGGCCAGGGAAGCTCTAATTAATTAAAATACGTATACCCCCCCCTGTCCTTTTGACTCAAATTCGAGTCCTCCCTCCAGCCTAACAAGAGTCTTCATCCAACCTATGTGTCTCCTCCATTGGAAGATGAGCCACTTAAATTGGAGGACAGCTACTAAGAAGAGTTGGATCCACCACACCATTGGAAATCCACCCGGAAAAATGTGTGGTTCCCTCCCAGGCCTGGCAGTATACCCCACCCTTCACAACCCGGTAATTTATACTGCTCCTGCTTTGTTTCCACAGCTTCTACAACTGGGACAGAAACCTCTGCTGCTTGAATTCCAGTCCAAATTACCAAGTGATTGCGGAAAACACCTGTGGCTTGCTCTTCAAGAACAAGAGTGACCGAAAGGTCATCAATGTGGATCCAAAGGTAGAAACTTCACTTTTGTGATCTGGGGCTCCTAGAGATAATGATGACCTCTGTTATAGTTGACTTCATGAGCAAAAGGGGAGATTCCCTGGTTTGATGTTTTAAACTATCAAGAATGTCACAGTGAATTTAGTAATATTAAAATACAGCCCATTATTGACTATCACTGAGCCCAATTGAAGGGAATCTTACATGATCCTTGATGATGCTTTTCCCCAAAATGCGTAAATCATGGAATTGTTCAATGAAGGACCCCAGGCTTCTTTTCTTAGGGGTCTGCATGTATTAAAGAATCTCACCCAAGCCCTGCATGTTTTTGGGCGGGGTTCCCTAAATTGCAATGGTACAAGCCCAGAGTCCTTTTGGGGGTGGTTTTAGAAAAAGGGCAAGGGAAGGACAATTCTTTCATTGCTCCTCGAGTTCTGCTCCTTGACAGAAAATCACTGGAGGTAAATCTCTTGGCAAAGAGAGAGGGAGAGATTGAATGCTAAATGAGATGGAGATTTAAGATTCAGACGGCCCTAGACAACCTCTGCCCCAAGTCTATTATATAATTTATTTACTGACTGGTTATATGATTTATTTACTGAGAGCCAGTTTGGTGTAGTGGTGGCAAGCCGGGTTCAATTCTGAGATCCCCCACATGCAACCAGCTGGGTGACCTTGGGCTCGCCACAGCACTGATCAAGCTGTTCTGATGGAGCAGTGATATCAGGGCTCTCTCAGCCTCACCCACCTCACAGGGTGTCTGCTATGGGGAGAGGAAAGGGAAGGCGAATGTAAGCCACTTTGAGACTCCTTTGGGTAGAGAAAAGCAGCATATCCACCAATCTCATTGGGACTCAAGCTGGATTACATAATGTAAGGCAGGCTTTCTCAACTAGTATTTCATGAAAACCTGGGGTTTCTTGATGGCCCTGGAAAGGTTTCCCAAATGGGTGGGAGTTAATGAATTTAAAAAAAAATTGTTAAACATTAATTGGATGATATGGCCATATATGGTTATCTCAACCCCCCTCCCCCCTCCAATAGCCACTGATGGGCCTGGAGGGAGCG
This sequence comes from Paroedura picta, assembly GCF_049243985.1. NCBI lineage: Eukaryota > Metazoa > Chordata > Lepidosauria > Squamata > Gekkonidae > Paroedura > Paroedura picta. The sequence goes on along the minus strand of NC_135378.1, from coordinate 79,794,110 downwards.
GGAAGGGGAGGGGCCTCAGGTGGGCATGTCCAGAGCTCTGCTTCCCAACCCTATTCTACACAATCGCTCCACATCTGGGGCTTCTCGAACCTGAAGAATGTTTCAGGGATTTCTCAATGGTAAAAAAAGTTGAGAAAGGCTGGTGTAATACACCCAACAGAATGGGACAGCTAATAAACAATGAAGGAGGAGGGGGAGTTTCTTACTGGGATTACTTCTTACGAATTTTTTTTTGGGGGGGAGGGGATGACCCTAAACACCAGAATAAGAATGCATTATCAAAAAGTTATTTAATGGTAGCCAAATCTTATTGAGACGCTGCATAAAGCCTACATTTGGGGGGGAAATGATACAGTATCACAGACCAGATACAGTTTGTCGGTGTTTATGTAGAAAGAGTTTGCTATTTTCAGTTGGTCTAAATTGAAGAGAAAATTGTTTCAAGATGGCCATGCGCTGGCATCTCACGCCACGGAATTATCCAAGATATATATATAAAAATACTACCAGAAAGAGATGGTTTTGTGTTGAACTATGAGGGACTTTTTCTGTGGGTGAGGGGTTTGTGACAGAGCAAAAGCTTTCTGGAAGTGGTGAAGGAACCAGGAGGATAAATACTGATTTACCTCAAGTCCCTTTGGTGTATTTGTTGAAATTCATATGGATGCTTCCCACTGTAGGATTACAAGACCTGCAACTTGTTATGCCCTGGTTGCAGAACAGTTAAGGACCAAACATCATGAGATGTTCCTCAACACAGCTTGTCCATCTCTTGTAAAGTACAGCTGCAGAGACTGAAAGGGAATGACTGTAGGTCATGTAGGTCAAATCACAACTGAATTAGGGTGACCCCAGCAAGCTGGTGGGAACACCTGAAGGCTTGAAGCTGCCTTGTACTGCATCAGGCCATTGGTCCATCAAAGTCACTCCTGTCTACTCAAACCAGCAGCAGCTCTCCAGGGTCTTAGGTTGAGGTCCTTCACAACATCTACCAACCTGATCCTCTTTGGAGACACCAGGGATTGAACCTGGGAGCTTTTGCATGCCAAGCAAAGTCACAGTCCCTACCGAAACCAAGGGGCAGGGTAGTATGCCTGGGACATAGCAGAGGTTACACGCAGCTGAAGAGGTGGGAAGATGTTCTGCTTCACTCGGTGCCTTCTGGACCTCCTTGTGCCACTGAGAAAGTGCTATCTGAGCACGAGAAAAAGAACAAAGTGGCAAACAGGTCGCTGGGGAGTGTAGTGCAACATCTGCCCTCCAGATCTCCTCCCCCTCTTCTCCCTCTGGGAGCAGCAGGAGAAGAAGAGGGGTGCTGGGAACTTGGAGCCAGGGAGGGCTTTGAAGAACAGCATTGTGTGGCTCTTTGCCACTGCCACGGGGACAATTTAGCTGCAGCCGTGGACCAGCTCCTGGTCCCTGCTCCTTTGGGGAGTCCTTAAGGCCTTCTGCTGGGGCAGAGCTCATGGCAATCAGTCTCCAGTGGAGACTCTGGACAGGTTCAAGTTGGTTCTCCTGTTATGTTATTATTTACTGGGTGTTTTCCAAGAACAATTGATCCAATACAATGCAGTAGGCCCAACCAACAGAGAAATCGCCGTCAACCATTTGTTGTACAAAACCGATCTGTTAGAGGCATCCTCCTTGTTCGTCCTCTGATGTATTCCCCCCCGTTTCCATCCAACTATTAATAAAAGGCTGCCTTTGCAGAATAAAAGCCTCCTGCATACATTTCTCTCTTTTCCGGAGACATTTATGTATGCACTAAGTTTTTCCCTTAACGTTACAGACCACGTTTTCTGTAATAAAACTTCGGCAGACTCCTCTGCCTCTCAGATCAGGCTACCAATATCCGAATCATTACAGGCTGGGTTGCATTAACACCAAAGAGGTGGTACTGTCTCCCTTGCAAGGGAGGTGGAGCTGGATCCGGATGAAATAAAACAAGCCCCTTTTCCCAAACAACCTGCATTAAAAGAACTTTTCAAAGAGTTAAAAGCATAATTAAAACCCATATAAGTAGTTCAAATGCATACAAAACATGAAGCATTGGTTAGGAAGGAGGGACCATGTAGGGAATGCCAAATTTTAAAAAGTCTTCATCCACTGGTGGAAGGTGGCAACAGAAGGGGACAGATGGACCTCCCCAGGAAGAGAGCTCCAGAGCTTTGGTGCCACGACCAAGAAGGCCCTCTCCTGGACTGCCACCTGACTAATGTCAGAAGGGAGGGGTACCCAAAGCAAGGCTTCCAAAAACGACCATAACAGTGGGGCAAATTTGTGCAGCCCAGTCTGTCACTGGGATAGAACTTTCTCAGAGTTCCATAGAACCTGCCCTAAGAAAGCACCTTTTATGGTGCAGACTAGCAAGAAAGCCCATTGCAACCAGGAATGCAATGGGCGCTAGGACCCAGGGGACACCAGGAGGTGCTTTTTTTTTCTGCTGCGTGGAGCTGTGAAAGGCTCCTACAGGGTTTTTTTTTTCTGCTGCTTGGAGCTGTGAAAGTCTCCTGCAGGGTTTTTTTTTTCTGCTAGCTCTCGTGGGCGTGCCGGCTTGGAGCTCCTACAGGGGTTTTTTTTCCTGCTGCTTGGAGCTGGGAAAGGCTCCTTCAGGGTTTTGTTTTCTGCTGCGTGGAGCTGCGAAAGGCTCCTACAGGGTTAATTTTTTTCTGCTGCCTCTCGTCGGCGCGGCGGCTTGGAGCTCCTACAGGGTTTTTTTTTTCTGCTGCCTCTCGTCGCGCTAGCGGCGAAAGGCTCCTCCGGGGTGTTTCTTTTTTTTCTGCAGCTTCTCGGCGGCTGGAGTCTTGTGTTGTGTTTGCGGCGGGGGCTTCCTTGGGGCCGGCCTGACGCGGTGAGAGACGCTTCGCGCCTCTCACCACGTCAGGCCGGGAGCAACTGCGAGCCGCGCTGAGCGCGGCTCGCAGTTGCTGGGGCTGGGAATCGGAGGGACCAATCGGCAGGCGCTTCGCGCCTGCCGTTTGGTCCCTCCGGTTGTCTGTCATGAGGAAGGGTCCAATCCGGACCCTTCCTCATCCCGGACACATCCCGCCCCAGAACCCCTTACTGTTTTATTTAGTCCGTGGCGCCCGCGGCGCCACGGGCGGTGTACAGATAGGGAGCACAGGGTGAGGTGTACAGTTTGGTGTAGTGGTTAGGAGTTCGGACTTCTAATCTGGCATGCCGGGTTCGATTCTGCACTCCCCCACATGTAGCCAGCTGGGTGACCTTGGGCTTGTCACAGCCCTGAGTAAGCTGTTCTGACCGAGCAGTGATATCAGGGCTCTCTCAGCCTCACCCACTTCACAGGCTGTCTGTTGTGGGGAGAGGAAAGGGAAGGCGACTGTAAGCCGCTTTGAGCCTCCTTCGGGTAGGGAAAAGTGGCATATAAGAACCAACTCTTCTTCTTCTTCTACATCCTCCATCCATGGCATCCTCCCAAAGAGTCCAAGGAGAGGGAGGGTAGGCTACGAGAAAGTGACCGCGCCAACCCTTCCCCCCCCCACACACACACCAGTGAGCTCTGCAAAGACCACAGCCCAACTCTCAGCGGAAAAGATGTTCCATTCTCCCGTCAATAGAATGCGGACTTAAAATGCAAATGACAACGAGCCGCACTATTTTATCGGTCAGACCAAGAGGGTGAACCATATAAGTCTGTCCGTAGCCGTCGGAAAGGGCAAGGATTCAGTAGCGTCTTAAGAACAGTGTGGCAGGGTTTTTTTGAATCACGGCTCACGTCTTCAGGAATCTGAAATGAGCCGTGATTCGCAAAAACTCGTCACGAAAGCTCCTGCCCTGACACCAATTTTGCAAGATGTTAAATTGCTGCTGGGTTCGGCTCTTTTCTCCTGGGTCAGATGGACTCACATCCCAGCTGCATCTGCAGCAGTGAGTAGGGACTTGTTCTGGGACCCGTTCTGTGAGCCTTGAAGTTGCCGTTGGATTCTGGCTCTTTTCTACCGTTTGCCGATTACACATGTGCCATCTAGCTAGAAAGAGGGGGGACTGGTCCGTCCCCGCGCAAACGCCGTTTCTCTGTAGCAGTCGGAGAGGCTCCATCTGTTCTTGATTGCTCCCTTAAAAAAAACCCTTTTAAACCTGAAGTCCTTGGACTGTAGATGGAACAAGGCAAACACGCCCTTGCTTTGGTCCCTCTCGAAACCAACACGGAATAAGCCGGGCAGTAATTTGTTTGGGTTTTGCACGGAGCAGCTCTTGGCGGAAGGCTTCCTTTGAAGTGCTTCCCGCGAAAGATGGTCGCATATGAATAGCAACGGTCCCAAATATCAAATTATATGCATTTTGAAACGAGTGCGTCGGTCTGCGAGGCATTTCAAAACGCATACCTAAAAATGTATTCGGTTGCCTTGAATGTGGGTCACTGCTTTAACTTCCTGCAGCTGCGGAACATCTGCAACAAATAAGCAGATACCCGCTCGCCGTGTGAAATGTATACTTTGAAACCCTCGAGAAAACCCGATTGAACACAGGCCGGGGCTCTGGGCATCCGAGGCCGTGCGTTCAGCAGCGCCGGCATCACGGTGCCATGTTCGTCGTCGGCGTGCCTTGAGCCACGTTGAAGACGGTCGGCGGGCTGCTGGCGCTGCAGAAGCAGCAGCGTGGCCTTCCCCACCCAGTGCGGACCTAGGCAGTCCACTGGGTTTGTGAGCAGCAGGAGGACTGTCCTGCTTGCACAGCAGGGAAACTTTGCTAGAAAATGCGTAGGCTTTTCTGCCACGACAACCCTGCTGCGTTTGCGGCCGCTAGTTCACATTTACTCCATGCCAAGAGGGCGCTAAGGCAGCTTGGTGTAGTGGTTAGGAGTGCGGACTTCTAATCTGGCATGCCGGGTTCGATTCTGCGCTCCCCCACATGCAGCCAGCTGGGTGACCTTGGGCTCGCAATGGCTCTGATAAAACTGTTCTGACCGAGTAGCGATATCAGGGCTCTCTCAGCCTCACCCACCGCACAGGGTGTCTGTTGTGGGGAGAGGAAAGGGAAGGAGATTGTAAGCCGCTTTGAGCCTCCTTTGGGTAGGGAAAAGCGGCATATAAGAACCAACTCTTCTTCTTCTAGCTCTGGTGAGACAGATCTAGGGACAGATCTAATGACACCAGAGCAGAACGCTTCGTTTCCTGCTGGGTTAGGAGTGGAGACTTGAGTTACGTTCTCCGGCGCGGTTGGGCCGCTTTGGTGATCACCGAAGCCTGAGGCGCCAGCAGCACAGATGGGAGGGGCGGTGGCGGGCACTGAGTGGTGCACTGCTACCACCCCTCTGTGCCATGCCGTGCCGCTGGACACCTCAGGCTTTGGTGATCACCGAAGCAGCCGAACCACGCCGGAGTGCGACCGTAGTGCGGACTTCTAATCTGGCAAGCCGGATTGAAGCGCCTGGCGGTGGAGGATCACCTCCACAAAGGAAAACAGTGCAGGGGACAGGATCCAAGCCCCTCACCCGCTGCTTCACCTACTCACAGGGAGACTGTGAGGATAACCCGGGGCAGTACCTGAGCTCCTGGAAGGATAGGAGTGATCTGATGCGAGCAGGCAGTCTAAGTGGATGTCATTGAAATAAGCATGTTATAAAATTCATTATGCGGCTACAATTGCTGGGTCATTCGAGGCTTCTGGCCGGGGATGGCATTCTGGGAGTGGGGAGGAGCGCCACGACATGCTGACATCACCCCGAAGTGAACGTCAGCACGCTGAAGATGCCAGGTGGCGACGCTCTGGCTTTTGGGGAAAGCTCTATGGTAGAAGTTGCTTCAAACCATAGAGTTCTGCCCTCAACGCAACATCACCTCCCCCCACACACACACATACCAACAACCCTGGCATATCAACATCAGCATGTTGTGATATTCTCCTAGGTTTGGGTGAGTTGGGGTGAGAGTTCAGGGGGTGGGGTGCATCCAGAAAGTGGGACACCCCCAACCGGCAGAGTAGAACTGGCAACTGTTTGTATGGCCCAGAATCAGTGCAAGGACTCTTGGCCTTGTGCCATATTGGTCAGAGCGGCCAAGGTGGAAGGGTGTTTTTCTTTTCCCTCCCTCCCTCCCTCCTCCTGTCCGCGCTCACTGTTTGGCGATCTCCTATTCTCCCCTTAGGTTTTCCCAGGGGACAACACGACGCGGACTCCCATCGAAACAGACCTCTACCTGCAAGTGGTTATCTATGACCACGTGCTCAGAAGAAAGCTGTGACCACCATTGTTCACGGGAGGAACAAGTGCATTAGAAAAAGAAATACTGATGCGGGCTACGATTGTGCCAGGAAGAGGAGCATAATATTCCAAAGACAGCTTCATCTCACGGGCGTCTCAGGGGAACAGGGGATTGCTTCATGGCATGATCCCAGGGGACAATTACCTGCAGCAGTTTAAGAAGAACTCTCCCCCAGCTCTTTTTCCTTCCCTGTGTCCATTAAAGTGCTTGGAATCCTTCTGCAGCCTCCCATGCAAAGTAAATGGAGATGTACGTGCAGCGTCAATGTCAAGGGTCTACTTCTAATTACCTTCTCCATGAGGGCTTTATCAAGGCCCTTAAAAGGAAGACGGCGAATGCTACGTCGGTGAAATTCCTGAGGACGGAGCCAATCTGTGTTAGCAGGAGGCCGGGAGGCCAAATTGAACCACTCTCCCTGGGGGAAAAGCTACCCAGTGCCTGAGCTTCCTCTGCTTCGGTGTCATGGTTAAGAGCGGCGGCTTCTAATCTGGCAAGCCGGGTTTGATTCCCCACTCCTCCACTGACAGCCAACTGGCTGACCTTGGGCTTGTCACATTCCTGATAGCACTGTTGACGCAGTGCAGTCCTGTCGGAGCTCTCTCAGCCTCCCCTCCCTCACAGGGTGTCTGTTGTGGGGAGAGGAAGGGAAGGCGACTGCAAGCCACTTTGAGACTCTTTCAGGCAGTGAAAAGCGGGCTATAAAACCAACTCTTCTTCTTGCCCCCTTTTCAGTTTCTTGCAGGTTCTTGACATGTGTGGAAATTGAGCTGCTATCGGATATATCCTGATGTAACATTGATAAGAAGAGCTGGTTTCTCCACCCCGCTTTTTACTACCTGAAGGAGCCTCATAGCGGCTTCCCTTCCTCTTCCTGGGTTGTCTCCCATTCAAGCACTGACCCTGCCTAGTTTGTAACTTATGGAGACCCCAGCAAGGGGCTTTCAAGGCAAGAGAGCAACAGAGGTGGTCGGCCATTGCCTTCCTCTGCAGAGTCTTCCTTGGTGGCTCCCCATCCACGTCTAGACATTAGTTGCATCTCCAGGAGATTTCCAGTCCCCACCTGGAGGTTGGCAACCCCCAAATATAATAATACTGTCACTGGGAGAGGGAGTAACTTTATCTTCCTTCCTTCCTTCCTTCCTTCCTTCCTTCCTTCCTTCCTTCCTTTGCTAGCAGAGCTCACCCCTCTCCTTCCCCTCCCCTCCTGTCCCATCATTGGCTATTTTTGGGAGGAGGTCGATATGACCACATATGGTCATATAGCCTGATAAATGTTTAATACCTACAGCCACTTGGGAAACCCGTCCAGGGCCATCAAGAAACCCCAGGGTTTCACGTAGCCCTGGTTGAGAAAACCTGTTCGAGATTGAAATACCCCTTGGTAAGGGCACGACCTCTCACAACATTTAGAATGAACACCAAAACCCTAAGACAGGGGTAGTCAAACTGTGGCCCTCCAGATGTCCATGGACTACAATTCCCATGAGCCCCTGCCAGCGAATGCTGGCAGGGGCTCATGGGAACTGTAGTCCATGGACATCTGGCAGGCCGCAGTTTGACTACCCCTGTCCTAAGACATCGTGGGGGTGGGAATACTTGGGTTGCTGTGTCTTAAAGGCATCACAGACACATCTGACTTTCACATTTACACAAATCCATTTATGCTCCATGCGCTTTTGGAAGCACAAGCAAAGAAAGCACTAATTTCCTCCAGTTAACACAGTAAGAGAACTGGGAAAGGCAATTTCCCTGTCCCGCCTCAGGGGAAACCAACCCCATGAATATCTCCCTGCCCCTCCCTGCGGGTCTGTCTTGTTTCATTCAAAGAGCATGCCTATGACCTCTGCTTTGGGTTCTGGTACCTACATAATGGGCAGGAATACAAAGATACCTCTCCTCCGCCCCGCCCCTCTTTTCATTTAGCTGTGAAGGGTGTCCCACCTGATCTTTGCATCTCAAAAGGAGCCATTCCCTTGTCGACTTCCAAATCTCTAATTAAAGTAGCCACCTAGAAGAGATGAGTCTCTTCCTGCAGGTGTGGGGACGGGAGATGCCAGAAGCCAAATCCTTTCTGGGAGGGGTGGGAGAATCAGCCTTGGGAATTAGCACAGAGTTGGAAAAAAATCACTGTTGTTGTTAGCTAACCTTGCGAGGAGTACGCCCAAAGGACAATGTCGGGTTTCTCAGTACGAAGAAGAGGTTCTTCAGAGCGCTTGCAGAGACGTGAGCCCAGGCACCCACAGAAGAAGAAGGCCAAATTCAGATTGCAGAGCAAGATATGAACCACACGGTCTCACTTCCTGGGATGGGCCATGTCTTCACACTGACATAAGAACATCAGAAGAACCCTACTGGATCAGGCCAGCTGATCAATCTAGTCCAACAGAAAAAAGAGAGAACCTCTCCCAGGCTATCAAAATCTGTATACAGTATAATATTTATGCAATACACATTAATAAGATACCGAATCAAACATCAAAATGTGTCTTATCTCTATTTTAATGATTAATGAAGCAACCAAAACGGCCTCTAGATTTGTGCCATTTTCGATGCTGAATTTTCATCAGTGGCCGTTTCCTCCTACGATTGTGAAAATTATCCTTGCAAGTTTCCAATATTGCAATATTTTTCCTATTCTATATTGCTGACGATCATGTCTTTTTACTATATATCCAGCTCAAAGTTGTAGCAGGAACTCTATTCGTATAACACCGGCCTTCAGCTCGCAGGTATGGGAGAGCTTTGTCCAGAAACTGCCCCCCAACTCTGATGACAGAACAAAATACGAACCGCACGTGATGGGATGATCTCTGGGAAACACGATCTCACTTCCTGGGACGGGCAGTGTGAAGGACTTGACAGAAGAACCGAAGAACATCAGAAGAACCCTACTGGATCAGGCCAGCTGATCTATCTAGTCCTGCAGCCTGTCTTCCACAGTGGCCAAACAGGGCCTCTGGCGATCCAACCGCAAGACCTGGAGGCCAAGGTCTGCCCCTGACGTTGCCTCCTGACACTGGTATTCAGAGGTCTCATGGAGGTTCCTGTTGGCCACTAAGGCTAGTAGCCATGGAGAGATATAGTGCTCTAAGGAGTATTGGACCAGTGACAGTGAGTCCCACAGTGCTTTACATTATGTAATTCAGCTTGAGTCCCAATGGGATAGGTGGATATGCCGCTTTTCTCTACCCAAAGGAGTCTCAAAGCGGCTTACATTCGCCTTCCCTTCCGTTTCCCCACAACAGACACTCTGTGAGGGGGAGGTGGGGCTGAGAGAGCCCTGAGATTACTGAAGAAGGAGAAGAAGAGTTGGTTCTTATATGCTGCTTCCCTGGAGATGGGGACACTTCCAGACTTAAATGGGTGTGGAGGAAGAAGAAGAAGAAGAAGAAGAAGAAATGGGTTTAATGAATTCAAATGGATTTAATGAATTCCCAGCTTTCTTAGTTTTGCTTTACAAAAAAAGGTCAGTCTCTATCCCCCTCCCTTGCATAGATATGCCCTTTTCCTTATATCTTCACAAGGGAAGGATAGCTGGAATTTTGGAAGCAACTGACAATTCCTTTTTTTCTCTCATTCTTGCAGTCTGCAAGCCACATAACTATGAAGCCCCCCATAAATATACAGCGCTGTGGGCCCCTTGCAACGGCAGGGCCTGTAGCAAATGCTAGGTGTGTTACTAGGATAAACAGCCACATCAAGTTCCTCACCCCAACTAGCAATTGATCAAAATTTAGGCAGCAGAGATTTGCATCCCTGTTCTCAGCTTTCTGCTTGCATGCTCTAATTGGATGTGTTGGGGCTGCTGAAAGTTCACACAGCCTGGCAAACGGATGAAAAGCGTCATTCCCCCAACGCTAAAAAAAATTCCACCAGCTTGGTTAAGAGAGGCAGCTTCTAATCTGGCGAGCCGGGTTTGACTCCTTGCTCCTCCTCCACGCGCAGCCAGCTGGGTGCCCTTGGGCTCGTCACAGCCCTGATAGTGCTGTTCTCACAGAGCAGCAATATGAGAGCTCTCTCAACCCCACCTACCTCACAGGACATCTGTTGTGGGAAGAACAAATTTAGAGTCCAGTGGCACCTTTAAAAGCAACAAAGTTTTATTCAAGGATTGAGCTTTCATGTACATGCGCACTTCCTCAGTGTCATTAAATGGGGGAGAGGAAAGGGAAGGCAACTAGAAGCCACTTTGAGACTCCTTCTGGTTGAGAAAAGCAGGGTATAAAAACCAATTCTTCTTCTTCTTCCTCTAATGCAGCTTCTGCAGCCTTGGATTTCTGTAAACCAGCAGAATTCACTATGGACTGGTTTCTTCATCCCCCCTGCCTGTTCATTGGCTGACTGATTAATAGCTGTCCTTCGTGTGTTTTCTCTTCCAGTTAGATGTTTGCATATTTATCATCTGAAAGCAATCCACCTGTCGCCACCACATTAAACTAGCATTAAATTAAGATGACAAGAGATAAGGCTTATTAAGTAAAGCCGAAAGAAAGCTTTCCCTGCCAGATTAACAACTAAAGCTTTCGTTTATACTAACTCAGCAAGGGACAAACAGAGGCGGGATGGCCTGTGTGCAAAGGGTGTTTTAGAAGACCTTTTGATCGCAGCACTCTGCTGTACGAGGGAATAAATCACAAAGAGCTAACAAAACTTGTGCTGGTTTGTATTTTCCAAATAACCGATGCACTCCATCCTAGAAGCATCTCAAAAACTTGTGTCGATCTTGAGATGTCGCTGAGATGCATGTTTAATTAAACGGGATTGATTACGTTTAATTAGACAGCTGGGGAAAGTATACCTGCCGGTATTTTAATGAGTAAATAATCAGTAAATGAGAATTTCATTGACTCAGCCAAGTTGGTATTATGAAAGCCTTCACAAAGCTGCCCGGTACTGGCTCAGCCTCATGGTCTGATCTCAGAAGTTGAGCTGTACAATGAAATAATGTAAAACTTGTTGATTATTTATTATAGTGCACAATTTAAAACAGAATAAAAACGTAATAAAAAATATACAGAACAAACAGCAAATAAAGAGCCTCTTGTGGCGCAGAGTGGTAAGGCACCCGTCTGAAAGCTCTGCCCATGAGGTTGGGAGTTCAATCCCAGCAGCCGGCTCAAGGTTGACTCAGCCTTCCATCCTTCCGAGGTCGGTAAAATGAGTACCCAGCTTGCTGGGGGGTAAACAGTAATGACTGGGGAAGGCACTGGCAAACCACCCCGTATTGAGTCTGCCATGAAAATGCTAGAGGGTGTCACCCCAGGGGTCAGACATGACTCGGTGCTTGCACAGGGGATACCTTTACCTTTACCTTTAACAGCACATAAGACCAAGCGCGTTTTGACCCTACTGGGTCTTCCTCAGTGGTCAAAACTGTGATAATACACTCTATATAAAAAATATCTATATTAAACTCTTTATAAAGTGTAGCTGAGCGGTTGAATGGGATCTGTAAATTATGGCTCCAACCAATATATGTAAATTTTATCCTTTTTTGGAGACCACCTCCTCTGATATGTGCCTAGGATCACCATTCTTCGCTATTATATAATTCTGTGCTGAGAGTGTATCTCATGTGCGTCAGAAAAAAAGCTATGATAGAGTGGTGACCCTAGGCATATATATAATAAATAATTAACAAGTTTTACATTATTTTATTGTACAGCTCAACTTCTGAGTTCCTACCTGTTAAGGTTGGGCTGCGTTCCGTTTTGGGTTTTGGTTCAGCCTCATGGTCTGTCAAAGTTCGTGTTGTCTACACCAGGGGTAGTCGACCTGTGGTCCTCCAGATGTCCATGGGCTACAATTCCCATTGTAGTCCATGGACATCTGGAGGGCCGCAGTTTGACTACACCTGCTTTAGCTGATCCTGCTTTGAGCAGGGGGTTGGACTAGATGGCCTGTCCAACTCTATGATTCTATGATTCTATAAGTAGCAGCTGGACAGACTTCTCCTGGATGCTTGAGCCTGATCCTCCATAGAAAGGGGATTGGACTGGGTGGGCTGTGTGGCTCCTACCAACTCTATGATTGTAGGATTCCATAAGCAGCGGCTGGAAAGATACTTCTCCTGGATGCTTTAGGCTGATCCTGCATTGAGTAGGGGGTGGGATGAGATGCGTATATATCCCCTTCCAGCTCGTAGGAATTGTAGTCCATGGACATCTGGAGGACCACAGGCTGACTACCCCTTGTCTACACAGGCTGGCCTGGATGCCAAATGTCTCAGGTTGACGTCTTTCTCGTCACCTTGAACCTGATCTTTTAAAGTGGAGATGCTCCACGTTGGACTTGTCATCTTCCGCGGGCAAAGCAGATACTCTGCCACCGAGCCACGGCCCCATGTTGGAGGACGACTCACTAGTTCGTGCATTTTTATTCGTCACTAAGTGCCGTCAAGTCACAATATTTGTCATTCAAAATACAGTACGGGGCCATTTGGATGTGTGTTTTATATCTCGGGAGAGCAAGCCCATAATTCATTTGGTCCTCCGATTGGCTGCCACATTCAGGAGGTGAATGGCGGGTCTGTGACCTTTGAAAACCCAACAGGCTGTTTGAAAACCAGAGAGCTTTTTCAAAACCTTTAATGTTTCCCGGATTGGATTCCACGTGCATCTGATTGCGTGGCGCACCCGTGACCTGAATTGCAATCACAGCATTGTGGACTCTGCAGCAGTGGCAATACTTCTACTAATCTCCACCTCTTGGGGAAGACAGAATCTCTTTCCCCCCCTCCAGAAAACGATGTTCCATCCCAGCTGGGAAGCCCTCCACGAAACCGTAAAATTCAGCCCCGCCGAAAAGCAAGCAGACTGCGATTAATTCCACACGTGTGTTTTCTCTTGCTCCCTCTGGCAGGCGGAGACAGGCCCTGTAGGCCAGGCAAATGTTCTCCCCGTAAAGAAAACAGAAACACAGGTGCAGAAGGGGCTAAAGCCAGGCAGATTAGTACACACTCTTTTTACAAGAAGGAAAACACTGTTCTTGTTCTTGGGCCATCGTGAGCCTGGCACTGCTTTCATCCTCGCTCACCTACAAGCCAGAGGGTGCCAAAACCCACTGCGTTCACTGACGGAGAAACATGCCGTGCCTTGATCTGACTGGCTCTCCTGATCGAGCTGGACACTCCTGACGGGGCTCTTTGAGCCGGATGGGACTTCCTGTGGGTCTCAGTATCCCGGAGCCTAGGGTAAGGGGTGAAAGCGACACCAATTTCAACCCGTCAGCATCAATACCGTCTACCCAGCAGCTCTCCAAAGGCCTTTCACATCACTTCCTGACCGATCGTTTCCACTGGAGATGCCGTGGGTTGAACTTGGGGCCGTCGACATGCCAAGCAGGTGCTAAACCATTTTGGCTACGGTTGCCAGGTCCCCCACCCAACCACCAGTGGGGAGGTCGGGATACATACGGGTAGGGGAACATCTGGAGTCTCAGGGATGGAGCTTGGAGAGGACGCCATCCAAAGCAGCTGTTTTCTCCAGAGAAGCTGATATCTGTCATCTGGAGGGGGCTGCAATTCTAGGGGATCTCCAGGTCACCCCTAGAGACAGGCATCCTTCCCTCCCTTGGGCCAGTTTCTTATCAATACTCTGTACTTACCTGCAGATAGTTATCCTGGATGCTTTAGCTCAGGGGTAGTCAAACTGCGGCCCTCCAGATGTCCATGGACTACAATTCCCAGGAGCCCCTGCCAGCAAATGCTGGCAGGGGCTCCTGGGAATTGTAGTCCATGGACATCTGGAGGGCCACAGTTTGACTACCCCTGCTTTAGCTGATCCTGCTTTGAGCAGGGGGTTGGACTAGATGGCCTGTCCAACTCTATGATTCTATGATTCTATAAGTTGCGGCTGGACAGACTTCTCCTGGATGCTTGAGCCTGATCCTCCATAGAAAGGGGATTGGACTGGGTGGCCTGTGTGGCTCCTACCAACTCTATGATTGTAGGATTCCGCAAGCAGCGGCTGGAAAGATACTTCTCCTGGATGCTTTAGGCTGATCCTGCATTGAGTAGGGGGTGGGATGAGATGCCTATATATCCCCTTCCAGCTCTATGATTTTATGAATCTATAAGCAGTGGCTGAACAGATAATTATCCTGGATGCTTGAGGCTCATCTTGCCTTGAGCAGCGGGTTGGTTGAGATGGCCTGGATGGTCCCTTCCAGCTCTAGGGTTCTACAATTCTACTGATGCATAAAGAGTCTACCCATTGTTCACAACACAACTGCACCCTATTGGCTGTCTTAAAATTTTGAAAGTCCTTTTCCAAGCTCAGGATCTGAGGAAGCTTGGTACCTGTTCAAACCCGCCAAGTTTGACGGGGGCTACCTGAGCATGGAGTAAAACGGATTCGATTTGACATCTAGTTTGGAGTTCTGTTGTGCTGTTTTGTTGTTGCTTCTCTCCCCCGAGCCCTCTTAGTCAGGCTCATTCGATACCTTGCAAACGTGTAGGGCCTGCAAGTCAGGACAAGATGAAGGAACAACGCCGAAGAACGCAGTAGCCAAAAAAAATTAAAAAAAAAAAGAAGTTATGAAAAATTGTCATGTATGAGGGACTGTAAATCACAACCACCCGGATGGCTCTTGGCAAGACTCTGGAAGCGTAATGCTTGGATGGCTCTGAGAGAAACTGGAAATGTACAATAAACCCCATGAGGAAATAAGATTGAGATTTGGATTACCAAAGGGAGATCAACAGAAGCTGTTTTGTCATCCCCGTTGTTAATAAAGCTGTTGAGATTAATGACTAGGCTGAACGGCCCTAAGAGCTCAGCCCAGCCTGATCTCCTCCAAGCCTGGGAGCTAAGTGGGGTTGGCCATGATTAGCGCTTGGATTAGGAGACCACCAAGGAAGATCGGCATTGCTCTGAAGAGGCAGGCCATGGAAGACCACCTCTGCTCCACTCTCACTTTGGAAACCCTATGAGGATAGGATAGCCCATCAGGACGGCCTGATAGCCCAACCTCCTTAGAGCCTGGAACAGGGGTAGTCAAATTGCGGCCTTCCAGATGTCCATGGACTGCAATTCCCAAGAGCCCCTGCCAGCATTCGCTGGCAGGGGCTCATGGGAATTGTAGTCCATGGACATCTGGAGGGCCCCGGTTTGACTACCCCTGGCTTGGAAGCTACGGAGCATCAACCACAGTTTGAACTCAGATGGCCTAGGAAGGCCCAGGTTGCTGTGTGGAGGGAAGCAGTGGCAAAACTCTTATGCTCATTTCAGAATGTGAGAAAGTGTAATGAACAAATAAAAAAAAGAGTACACAAGTCTTGGAGAAGCATCAAACCGAGAAAGGGTCTAAGCATACAGTCCTCTGAACCTCCTAACAATGTTCATGTAAAATAAGCGAGAGACTCTTGGAGTTGCAGCATTTAAAACCCTCTGTTACCTTTGCATTTTAAACTTGTCTTCCTTATCCCTTGACATATGGTCAAGATGAAGGTAGGTTGTAAAGGGAGAAGCGTTTCATGACTTGAGCCTAGCCAAAGGCAAAGGAGAGCTTTCCCCCCCCCTCACACCTGGAGAATTTCTAATCTCCCCTTTGCAGGGTCCATCCCCCTCTGGGGTTATTCCCAATCTCCTTGACTCAAAAGGAAGAAATACGATTTAGCCTATTGGCCTTCCCAATCTCCGTCCCTTAGGTGTAACCCTGTAGCTGCTAAACCTTTTGTCTCACTCCTGCCATAGCTGTTTGCATCTCAAAGCGCTGAAGTATTGTATGCTTGAGCATCGATGACACATGCCTTATACCTTTCCCCCGCCAGCTTCTACTTGCAGGTCGGCTTTTGGAGCATGGGCAGACCCAATGACTGTAATGCTGTCCTGATTTCTAAGGTGCGAAACGTTTATCCACGCCTGCATACTGGAGCCGTCCCCAGAGGTGTTCCTGGCCTTTCAGATGCGTAGATTGGCACTGAGAACCCATTGAGAGGTTGGGAGCAGAGGGGGAATAGATATGCAGACAATTTGCACACAATGTTCTACTTTTTCTTGAACACAAGTAGGCATTTTCCAGGGTCAGCAGAATATCTTGTTAAGTGCTCCAATCCTTCCTCTCCATGTATTCCAGCAGAGGGGAAGGAGGTGACATAATTTCCATATCTGCTTATTGAGAAGCTATGATAGATAAACTATTTTGCTTCATTTTTGGCCACCGTTCTTTTATGTGCTGACTTATGTATGTTGATTTACCCAGCATTCAAGTTACAATAACTTGTGTCGGTTACATAATACAGGTACTAAATGAAATGTAAAAAATTGGGCAACCAATAAATTTCCCACATGTGATTTATGAGTGTGAGTGGGGTTTTTTTAAGCAACAATACACTATATGACTTCTGAATAATTCAGTGTTGTAAAATCAGCTTAAGACACTGTAAAGCTGGGGTCTTAACTGCAAATGTCTCAGAGAGTCAGATTAGTTCAGCAGATAGTGGACCCTTACTAGAACTTGAGGGCATCAAATGAAGCCAAGGGCAATATTGTTGTGAGCTGTCCTGAGCCCCTGGAGAAGGGAGATGATAGATAGATAGATAGATAGATAGATAGATAGATAGATAGATAGATAGATAGATAGATAGATAGATAGATAGATAGATAGATAGATAGATAGATAGATAGATAGATAGATAGATAGATAGATAGATAGATAGATAGATAGATAGATATAGACGGACGGATGGATGGATGGATGTGATAGATGATAGATAATAGATGACAGACAGACAGACAGATACGTAGGTTAGGCAGAGAGATTTTGGCTGGCCTGTAAATTCCACAAAAGAGGATGTATACAAACCTAAACCTTCATGGTAGTAGTCTGAAGATCTGATCCAACGGTAGGCAACCCCAGTGTGTGTGATAACAAAAACGTATTAACCACCCCAAGACTACTGCTAGACAGGGACGGCCTAGAAATGAAATCGTCATCATCATAAAAAGGGATGCCAGATCCTTCTGCTGTTAGTAGTCAAACCCTTCCTCCCATTGAGGGGCAGTTTATAGATGGAAAACCATAAACATCTTTCCTCTAATATAATTTCAAATATCACAAGCAACTCACTACCTGGCCTAAAATGACAAATGGACATCCACCAGAGACAAGTCTGGACATGTAGATGAGAGCTGTGGGAAAGAGCAGCTGACCGACTAATAACTCCCTTCCCACCACAGGGAGATGCATAATTTAGGACAACGGGTATCCGAAGAACCCATTGCTTCACCTTGAACTGATGTCAAGCAACACTGATTCTACGCATCACCTACTGCCTAGTCGTTTTTATACTGGAACTCCCGGGAATTGAACTTGGGACCTTCTCTTTCACTGAGCCACAGCGCCTCCCTGACTTGGACCAACCAAAGTCACCTAGCCCTTCTCTAATTGCTGGACCATTCTAGCTGGACAGATTACATCTCGGTAAGCATTTTAATGCAGAATCAAACACACAATGGCAAAGATTTATTGTATAGCCTACCTGGAGCCCCTTGGGATGCTGTCAGGAAGTACTCAGAAACATAATCCTCTTCTCCAGGCGAAGTCCCTAGCACCAAACAGCCCTTTATGATTTTAATACCCAGGTAGTCTACAGTGAAATGGCAACAGTTCTATATAGTCCTGCCGGGAGAAAGATGCAGCCCGGTTTTCAAAGCAATGAATTATTGCAACCCTAATTGAAATAAACATTCATGCCGCTGGAACAGGCCGTCCAAAGATTCCAAGGAGAGGGCCGGATTTCTCCGCAGATGGGCCGAAGCCATCCGACACGTCTTGGCTGCGATCCTGCACATGTTGAAGGCTGCCTCAGTCCCTCTGACTTCTACACGTGTGCCCTAGCTGCGAGCAGAATCATCGCAACCTTTGCCAATGAATGTCAGGCTGGGCTAAACCTCCTTATAAATTCCCAGCCTGCCTGGCCGACTCTCAAAAAAGAAAAGGAACGGGAACCCGCAAATCTCTCCAACTCGAAGCCGGCCGTCTTGGACTGCAGCGAAGATGCCTGGAATGGCCACATCGGGTAAAGGAACCCTTGCACTTCCACTGCCAGTTGCTCCCTTAGGGACCTGGTGTGCAGATCTTGTCAAAATGCAGGCTCCGAGTGGGAGGAGGCAGGTATGCATTATTCATGACCGTACCTTTGGCAACGAATTGCATATTTCCAGTTCTGATACTCTGATGAATGATTGTTTTCAAAAAGGGGATTTGTATACAGCAACAGAAGGTGTCGGGTTTTTTTGCCTCCTCCGCAAATCGGGATTCGGCCCGCCGTATTTTCCATGTCAGCACTGTGAACGGCCTGAAGAAAAGGCGTGAAATGCTCCAGTTGGGGGAAGAGGACTGGGGGGGGACGTAATGAACTACAACATGGCTGGCCCAGACTATCCCGATCTCATCAGAAGCTAAGGAGGGTCAGCCCTGGTTAGTCCTTGGTGTAAACTGCACGGAGCTTTTATTTCAACCCCAGATCGATTCAGTCCCTGCCCTCTACACAGAATGCGATTTCCGTTTGGATTTGGGGCGATTTTAATTTTCCTTCTGCAGCAAGTAGGATTGCTCCAGAGTGACCCTACCTTTATTGTGCTTTATCTGAGACTGCTTTTAATCCTGAATAAAGAAAGCTCCATGGTAGAGAACCTCTGATAGGCTACACCTGGTCATGTGACACGCTAGCCTTAAAGGAGAAGCCCCTAGCTTCTCTCAACTTCTGTCGGTCCTGGATTTTTCCTCCCTCCTCTGCCTTTTTCGATCCTCTCCCGCTCCCCTCCAAGAAAAGAAAGAGGCTCCCTGCTTGGCTCCTCTCCCCCCCCTTCAAGAAAAGAAAGAAAGAGCCCCCCCCCACCTTCTGAGCCTCCCTAACCACGTGCAGAAGACTTTCCTGTTTCAATGGGGAGGAGGGGGGGGAAGAAGACCCGAGTTCAAAGCGATCTGAATTCAACAGGATTGACAATGGAATAAACAAAGTAAGTGCAGACTCTGCCCTTGACTGGGAGACCATCAAGGAAGCCCAGGGATTGGCTGCAGCGGCAGGCAAGGGCCAAAAACCTGGGAAAGTCCCCCGCCTTGGAAGCCACACAGAGTCCGTCATAAGTCCATTGTGACTTGACACCACCACCGCTGTGAAAAGTTTTCAGAGATACAGGATGCTTTGGAGGGGCAAGATCGAAATCCATGGATGGGCAGGGAACAAGCTCATGGAACAAGCTCTGTGAAGGGAGCATCGGATTAAATCCATTCATTCATTCATTCATTCATTCATTCATTCATTCATTCATTCATTCATTCATTCATTGTATAGCGCCCTCCCCAAAGGCTCAAGGCAGTTTACATGAAACAAAAACGAGACAGGTAACTCAATTCGTAATAATAACCAGGTGATAACAATAACATTGACATAATCATAACAATAACATTCTAGAACGGTGGGATACTGCAAAGAGCATTGAATTCTACTCATAATGAGGCCCAGTGGGTCGGGTGAATTTGTAGTGGTTGTCATAGGAGGGAGGCTGGGGGAGGGGGATCTGAACCCGGGTCTCCCAGGAGTTTAGCCCAACGCTTTGAACCACACCACAGGCCCACCTTTTTCGCAGAGACTAAGCCAGGGATTTGGAAAATATGGAAAGTGATTCAGTCAGGCAGCGAAGACCTCCACCATGGCCCCGTGAGTGGGAAGGTGAGCCGTGTAACACCCCCCCCCCCCATCCTGGTACAACAGTAACCAGCAGGGCTAGCACCACCATGCTTGGAGGGAGGGTAGCTGCCAGCCCAAAGGCTCCTTGTGGGGCCAGCGGCCACCTACCTCTTGCCCACCTACCTGGCCTGCTACCCACCTGTTAGCCCTTCCACTTGGCTCTCTGCCACCCATTCTCCCAGCCACCGGGGAAGACCACATAGATGGTCCAACACAGTGGGATTCTGGAACGCAATGGCCAAAGCCCTCCCCAGCCACGCGCTGCCTGTCCGCGGCCGTCAGAAAAAGGCCATGTGGGAGGGTGGGACAGATGGACTCTGGGCAAAGGGAGGAACTTGGTTGCCAGCTCCAGTGTGGAAATTCCTGGAGTTTCAGGGGTGGAGTTGTGGAGGCCACCCCCCAAAGCTTCCCATTTTCCTGGAGGAAGGGATCTCTTTCAGCTAAAGGTGAGCTGTCGTTCTGGGAAATCCCAGCTCCCACCTGGAGGCTAACATCCATAGGTGAGACACTTAGGTGGACATGAAGGGAGGTGACTGGGGGGGGAGGCGTGGTGAGGGGCACAGGAGGGGGAAAGACCTCTGGACACTCTCTGTACTCGGAGCCTTCTAAATCCTGCAGCTGGCCCTGCCAACCCCTCTGCCACGCAGTCTCCCCCCCCCCGAGAAGCGGGAAATACATGGAGGATCAAACAACGGCATCGGATCACACTGGTGGGGGCGGATGTGTTGTTGTGCTCTTTGCAGGCATATGAGGTCAAACAGGCATTTCAATAAACGCAGGGAGAGTCTGGGTTCCCCACCCCCCATTTAATCTCTGGTTTCATTAATTGATTGTGTTTTTTGCTCCCTTCCAGATGTGCGAATTAAGAGTTCCAGCTGACTGGGAACTCCGTGGCTGGGGAGGAATGTTATCTGGAGCACAGTTGAAAGGGACATGGCTGCACGTTTTAGGAGCTGGTCCCAGGGGTCTGTTCAGGGACGGCGGGGATGGGGAGGGCGAGGGGGGGGGAGCAACACTTGTTTCCTTCTGGTTGGCTGCGGAAGGAATTGGCAATACCCGGAGTCTGCACATGGCTGCTGTATCAGAGAGCCAAGAGATCTGTCTGTGACCTCCAAGCTGGGCCTGTTTATTCAACTCTTCATTAAAAAGAGAGACGGAGGAGGAAGAGAAAAACGGTTTTCATGCTCACTGATCAATAAATAAAGCTAAATTACTTCATTTTTGTGGCCTGTCCTTTTGAAGAAGAATGGTTCTTATATGCCGCATTTCTCTACCCGAAGGAGTCTCAAAGTGGCTTCTATTCACCTTCCCTTCTCCCCACAACAGACACCCTTTTAGGGAGGTAAGGCTGAGAGAGCCCTGAGATGACTGAAGAAGAAGAAGAGTTGGTTCTTATATGCCACTTTTCTCTACCCGAAGGAGGCTCAAAGCGGCTTACAGTCACCTTCCCTTTCCTCTCCCCACAACAGACACCCTGTGAGGGAGGTGAGGCTAAGAGAGTCCTGATATTACTGAAGAAGAAGAGTTGGTTCTTATATGCCGCTTTTCACTACCCGACTGAGCCAGGGGAGGGGCACAGGTGATGTTTGTTTTTCCAAAGTCACCTGACCACGCTGCCTCGCGCACATGCTCGGGAACGACAGCCTTCTCTGGGTAGCTGTGGGTTGGCAGAGCTTCCCCGGTGCTTTTTCTTGCACATTTTCTGGAAGGGGGGAGGGGACATGCAAGAAAAAGCACCGGGGAATCTCTGCCAAGCCAGAGCATCCACGCTATTTGCAGAGGGGGGAGAGAATCCAGATTCCGCCATGCTCGGTCGGGTTCCTGTAAGACGTCCTGGGCATGTTTGCCAATGTGCAATGCAAGAGCTAGTCCTGGGGGTCCGGAGAACATGCAGTTGGGGGTTGCAAGAAGAGATGCAGATGACTTTTGCTCCACCTCTACGGTGGCATTTTAGAACTGTATTAGGCAAGCACAATGGTTGCACAGATGAAGTCACCTGAGAATCACTCCCTCACTGGGAAGCAAATAAGAACAGACACTCAACCACAAGTGCCAAGGCACAGCTGTCTTAAGACAATCTCCTAGGGTGGCCAGGGCCAAAGATGGGGCAGAAGCAGCTTGACATGCCAGCCTGGTATCATGGTTAAGAGCGGCAGCAGTCTGGAGAACTGGGGGGTAGTCAAACTGCGGCCCTCCAGATGTCCATGGACTACAATTCCCATGAGCCCCTGCCAGGGGCTCATGGGAATTGTAGTCCATGGACATCTGGATGGCCGCAGTTTGATTACCCCTCATGCAGCCAGCTGGGTGACCCTGGGCCAGTCACAATTCTGTCAGAGTGGTTCTCGCAGCGCAGTTCTGTCCGAGCTCTCTCCGCCCCACCTCCTTCACAGCGGGCCTGTTGTGGGGAGAGGAAAGGAAGGTAGGGAAAAATGGGGGCATAAAACCCAACTCATCTTCTTCCGCGTCAGGGACCTGGTATTCCTCGGAGAATAGCTTGGAGACCTGCCGAGATCCGGCTCGTGTGGACGCTCCAGGATCCAGAATGCCCACCTAACCATGCGCAGCACATCATGACGCCCAAAGGAACATGGTCAATTTCCAGCCAAGAATGTGCACCAAATGAAAGAGAGAGGAATTGTCCGCGATCAATCCGAGAAATGGCCGCAGGGGTGCAGCTGCAGGGCGCTCCGGGCGCAGGTGGCCTTCCCCCTTCTGGGTGCGCCGGGGGAGGGAGGGGAACGAGAGCCCGCCCGCCTGCCTGCCTGCCTAATGGGAGGGCCCCAATCCGGGCGCGGGGCGGGTGGGCCGAGGCGAGAGCGCGCGTGTACGCGGGCGAGCCGGAGCCGGAGCGGCCGCGGGGCGGTGTCCTCCTCCTCCTCCTCCCGCGCGTTCCCGTGGCTCCCAGGCGCTGCCTGTGCGGCAGGCGGCTCGGCGCGGAGGAGGAGGCGGCGGCGGCGGCGCGATTGGCTGCCGCCCCGGCCGCGCTGGGACTCCTCGCACCCCCGCCGCACAAAACTCAGCCCGGCGCCGCGGCGGCCCCACTCCGGGCGGGAGCCGAGCCAGGGAGCCACCTGCGGGAGCCGCCGACAGCCTCGCGGCGCCCCCGCCGCCCCCCTCGCCAGCCCTCGCGGCGCCCACCACCCACCCAGCCCCCCACCCACCCACCCACCTGCCGCCCTGCTCGGGATGGCCGCCTCGCCCCGCGCCCTGCGGCTCCTGCTGCTGCCGTCGTCGTCGCCGTCGCCGCTGCTGCTGCTGTGCCTCTGCCTGCTGGCGCCCGGGCAGGCGCGACGGGAGCGCTCGGGCGGGCCGGGGCCAGGCGGCGGCGGCTGGAGGCAGGCGGTGGGGACGGCGACGGCGACGACAGGTGAGCCTGCCGTCCCCGCCGCCGACATGGACATGGTCTCGGAGCACATGCTGCGCCTCTACGACCGCTACCGGGGCCGGCCCGACGGCTCGCGGGCGCTTCACCTCCGCCAGGGCAACACGGTGCGCAGCTTCCGAGCGCGGCCGGCAGGTGAGTCGAGGGGGCGGACGCGGCTCCGGGGTGCGGTTGCTGGACGTGCGCGGCCGAGGGCAGCGGGGTGCGGGCGCCGGGTGGCGGGCGCGTCGCTTTCCGCACGGGGGAAAGTTTGCTTCGCGATCGCGTCGCTGCGCCGCCCGCCTGGGTGCCTTTGGGACGGGGCGCCCGGCTCTGACGCCGCCCGGACGGCGAAAGTGGACTGGCTGGTCAGGCGCTTGAAGCCGTGGCAGAAACAGGCAGGGCGAGTCTAAATCCCCAGTCCCCATTAATTCAACTCGGATTAACTCCTGGCGGGATCGAGCCAGGTGGGTTCGACGGGACGGTCGGGAGCGGCGGGACAAAGTCGGAGTCCGTGGCGTGTCTCAGCGTCCCTGCGCAGGTGCGCTTGGGCGCAGCAAAGCTCGTAGCCGGTCTTGGAGGTGCCGCTGGACTCATATTTGGTCCCGGAACGTCGAATCGGCCTGAAGCAGCAGCAGGACTGAGTCGGAGTCCGAAGGCATCCTGGAGACCGGCGAATCTGCATTCGAGGTAGACCAGTTTGCGCTGGCGGCCCCAAATATCTGTGTGTGCACGCGAAAGCTGTTGTATACCTTGAATACAACCTGGTTGGGCTTCAGGGTGCCACCGGACTCGGACCTTGTTTCGTCCCCCTGAGATAGTTTTGGGCCGGGGTTAGGGGGGTAGCCGTGTTTAGTTAGATTCGACTCAAGCAGGTTAAAAATTCCAGAGTGCCAAACTTCCCTGGGTCCGATGCCTGTGCCTTTAGAACAGGATCTCATGGCATTGTTAGGTTTCCCCTTCCTTTGACACCCATGAAGGACCCTCCCTTCTCTTTGCTTCAAAAACCAGCCACCCTTCTGCCGAGGAAGGTCGAAATATCCCCCCCACACACACACACACATACTCCTGTTTTTGTGAGTGTTGGCATGTCTGGTTTGGGGGGGGGGCTGATGCGTTTTGTGCCCCTTGCCAGAGAGAGAGAGGTGTTGGGAGCACAGGCTTCGGGGAGCAGGACAAGCAGGGTCCCTGGAGAGAGAGCAGCCCACCGGAGCAAAGAGGCTCCATCGGAAAACAGCTTTTGTGGACCTGAGGTCACCTGAGGTTTCCCAGGGAAGACCTGGCGGACTGTTTTTTTTTTTAAAGGTAGACATTGCTGAATTACTTTTCCGCCTGCTGCTTCACTCCAAGCCCATGGGCCTTAATTTTAAAGTGTGGGTCTCCACCTTTTTCTCTCCCCCCTCCCTCCCCAAAGTTAAAATGGGTCCCGGAGAGAAAGTATTACTCACCAGGAGCCGCTCCGCCGCTAACAGAGGTCCCTGTTTGAAAAGCTTTTTTTGGAGGCGAAAGCCAAATCACGCATAATAACATCCAACACCACAAAAGGGGGGGGGGGAGCCGTCTTGCTGCTGTGCCGGACCGCTCACCGGGGATCTGGTGAACGATTTGACAGCTGGGGAGAAATTGTCCCAAATTTCGGCAAAGAGGAGGGTTTTTCCGCCCCCCTCTTCCCAAAACGCTCAAACCTCAGAAAGTCTATTCTCGGGCGCATACCTGGAATCCACAGTGTAAACAGACGAGGGAGGTGACCGACACAAATAATTGACATTCGAAGGCACCCTGGACCTACTTGGAGGGACCCGGCTAGAAGAAAGATGTGTTTGGTGCTGGGTCAAAGCGTTGCCAAGTTTTGGCCGGTTTATGGCAAGCCTTCATGGGGCAAGAGATGGACACTGATGCTTTGCCATTGCTTGAGTTGCCCCCAAATCCCACAGACATCTCTTCTGGCCCCGGGGTTTGGATCCGCGATGTGAGTGCTTGCAAATAAGTAACCCTTTGTTCAGCAGGGCTTGTTTTAAAAAAACCTTACAGACTGTGCCAAGCATCTTCCTGTTTCCTGCCAAAGGTGAGGCCCGTCGGCTGTTCTCCGGATCGCGCCCAGTTGGGTTTCAGCCCGGTAGGCAGAGATGCTCCAGGCTGGGGGCTCAGATGGTGGGTTAGGAGGCTGGCCACAAATTAGATGTTCCACGAGGAAGTCGAACTGAAGCGCTGAAGCCCAGTGGCCATCGAGGCCCTCCGGAATGAGCATGATTCATTCTGATCCGATTCGCGGGAGCCGGGCCGGTTCTGGAAGTAGAGTTTCTGGCCTCTGAAGCCGGAGGGTCATCTATGGTGGCCTCCTCATTTGTGTCTCCCTCCCTTTCTTTGCAAAAGTCGCTGGATCTCTTGGTGGTTGTCGCATCTTGGGACCGTGTGTTACAGAAGTTAACTTTGTCCTGCCTGGTGCATTGTTTCCTTTTGTCTTGTGTGGGAGTCTGCGGGTTCAGGGCTGTCGGGTTGCGTCTGACTTGAGCAACCCTGCGACTTTGCCTTCTCCAAAATGGCCTTGCAAACTGAGGATCCTCGGGGTTACCTTGGTTGAGTCTGTCCACCTGCTTTTGGGTCTCCTTCTCCTGCTGCCTGCAGCTTTTCCTCGCCTGATGGCCTTTTCCGGTGACTCACGTTTTCTCATTCTGTGATAAAGGTGCCATAGCCTCGGTTTAGTTCTTGAGAGAGAGCTCTGCCTTAACCTAGACTGCCCCCCTGAAAAAAACCTACTCCAATCTTTGGAAAATACTGTCCTGGTATTTTGAGGGAAAGAAAATGGATTCTTACTTAGAAGAGGAAGAGTTGGTTTTTATACCCCAGCGGAGGCTCAAAATAGCTTACAACCGCCTTCCCCTCCTCTCCCCACCCTGTGAGATAAGTGGGGCTGAGAGAGCTCGGAGAGAGCTGTGACTGGCCCAAGGTCACCCAGCTGGCTGCAGGTGGAGGAGCAGGGAATCAAACCCAGCTCACCAGGTCATAAACCGATACTCTTAACCATGACACCACACTGGCTAGTCCTCCCCCCCCTTTACTTATATCATTGTTTTCCCCCCAAGGTGGACTCTAAAGCAGCTTATATTTTCCTCCTTTCCTCCTTTTTATCCTCACAACAACCCTGCAAGGCAGGCCCAACTTAACCAGCACGCTTTCATAGCAAGAGTGAGGATTTGAACCCAGGTCTCCCAGATCGTAGTCCGACACCACAACCACCACGCTGGGCCGGCTCCCTTTCCCCTCCTATTTCTCACCTCCACCCTTTCCAGATGCTTCAAAAATGTACACACCTATGTTGTGCCCCCACCTTCCCCCCATTTTGTATTTGTTGGTGGGAAAAAGCCACCTTTCCGCAGCTAAACCTGTGCCTGGACTCTGAAGAGCGGGAATCTCAAAAGTCCCGGGTCTAAAAAACGCCGTGTCGACAATTGTGGTTGTGTCATTAGTATTGCGGAGAAGAGAAGAATCCGTGCTGTTTTCTGACTGCTGTGTGAGCTGTTGAATGTTTGCCTGCAGTGGTTGGCAGGTGATTTCTCGCACGCCTTTAGCAAGCAACCGAAGATACGGCTCTTGTGCGGGACAGCCGAAAGCGTACGTTAGCCGACGCCTGGGCGATCGCAGTTGTTCTGGCAGCAAACTATTGCGAGGAGTTCCCTTCTTGCATCCTAATCTTCGGGACGGGGAATTCTGTCCAGCAGAAGAGGGTCTCCTAGTTGCTGAGGCTGCAAAGGCCCCGTTTGTGGTTAAAACCAGCAGCAACAAGAGAACTGGGCTCTTGAAAGCAGTGGAACGTACCGGAGCAATTTAGATGTCAGTCTCTGCTGGCCCAGGTGGCCGTTGCAAGCCACCTCCGCACGCCGTGTCCGAACACTGACTATGTCCATAGTGGCAACTGACCGCTGCAGATGGGCTCCCGGTTAGGTTTCTTTGAAATTCTGTTTAGCCACTCTTCTGCCCTGCAGAACTCTTATGTGGACTTTGGACGTAAATAAAACATAAAACAACAATTACATAAAAGGCCACCGTTTGAAATCTCAAGGAGGACTTGCAGTGCAGGCAGCGTAGTTAGTCAAATGCAGTCCTAGAGAAAACCATGTTCAGCTGCCTTCTGAATATCAAGAGCGAGGGGCCGGGCACACCGCCCTAAGTCACTTGCTCCATGCTGGGGCCACCCCTGAGAAGGCCCTGCCTCGTGCACCCGCTGAATGAACTTGTTTGATTGATGGGACGGGCAGGGGGGGTCTCTGCATGTAATCTTAATTCCCAGGTAAGGCCCTGTGGGAGAAGATGGTCCTTCAGATACCCCAACCCCAAGCCATGTAGGATTTCAAAGGACCAACATCTGGAATTGGGCACAGGCGAAGAACAGTGGCCAATGTAGTTGCTATAGTAACAGGGTCTTGCGTTCTCCGTACCTGGCTGGACCGCTTTCTGACTCCCTGCAGCTTCTGAGCACTCTTTGGCAGTAACCCCAAGCAGCATGATGCGCCCAGAAGGTCCAGTCACAAAGTGCATTGCAGCCTTAGGGGTGGCCAAAATGTGGCTCTCCAAATGTCCATGGACTGCAATTCCCATAAGCCCCTGCCAGCATGTGGTCGGCAGGGGCTCATGGCAATTGTAGTTCGTGGACATCTGGACAATTTGCCCCTCTCCCCATCAATCTTGACACCTCAACTCCCTTAGGCCTGTCGGTGTCCTTCTAGGAATGTAATACGGCTTTCTAGAATTCAACACAGAGGGGAGGAAATGGGAACGTTCTGGACAGAGTCCATTCTGTTCTGAACTCAGATTTTGTCTGGTGCTGTCCAATTGTCTCTTAGGCATATTTCCACAGGAGGAATCCCCATTCAGGAGGGGAAAAGGAAATACATCTTCCCTTGAGTGATTAAATTGTGGGATTTGGCATCAGTGGACACTGCCACAAGCAGAGATGGCTTTACAAGAGGAGTAGGTGCACGGAGGAGAGGTCCGTCAGGCGTGATGACTAAAGGGAACTGCCAGAACCTGACCCTTTCGACCACCAAACAGAAGGGAGAGGAGGCAATGGGTAGGGGGCAAGTCCTTGGTCTCTGTCCCTTCTGTGCAGATTCTCTAAGGTAGGACTGGCCCAACTCCTGGATTTATCAGATGCCCATGGACTACAATTCCCATGAGCTCTAGCCAGCAGGGACTCATGGGAATTGTAGTCCATTGGGCATCTGGCTGGCGACTGTGTGGAACTGGATGCTGGGCTGGATTGACCACTGGTCTGACCCAGCAGGGTTGCAGGGGATGTCCTTGTGTCACTGAAGCTCAACAGCCTTTTTTTGTTTTGTTTCTTGCTGTTTGCGTTCTTCTCTGCCATTCTTGAGCCTCAACTTGCGAGGTGGTAGTGCAGAAGGGAAGCTGTTTGGGGATGATGCATTCCCTAAAGTTGGTTTCCCTGGTGTGTACCTCCTGGTGGCACCTGGGTCCAGGCCACCGTGTGACACAGTGTGTCAGACTAGATAGACGGTTGGCTCGATCGATCCAAGATGGTTTTGCTCGGTGTCGTGGTTAGGAGCACCAGGTTTGATTCCCCGCTCCCCCACATGCAGCCAGCTGGGTGACCTTGGGCTCGCCACAGCAGTGATAAAGCTGTTCTGACCCAGCAGGAACATCAGGCTCTCTCATCCACAGGGTGCCTTTGTCTCGACTGGCAGCAAACAAAGCTGCTTGTTTGACCTGGGCAAGTGAGCATGATTTCTGGAGACCAGGCAGGAAAGTCCTTGGAAAGGACCATTGGTGTGCCGCAAAGCATTCTGGGCATGGATTGTTTAGCCTTTCTTTTGCAAGAATCCTAGAGTTGGAAGGGACCTCCTGGGTCATCTAGTCCAAATCCTGCTGCTGGTCCCTGCCACCCCTTTTCTGCCTGGATCCTAAAATGAGCTGTGACTCAATGATTAATAATAATAAACAATTTTATCTTTATAGCCCACCCTTTCCAGTTGGTTAAGGATAGGTTGCCACAGGATCCATACAATTAACTTTACATAGCTAAGCAGTCTTTTGAACATATGCATTAAATTATGTTCATTAAATTATAATTGTGAATGTGATTCGTAAACCACCATCTTCACCTCATGCAGGGAACAAAGTTTTGTTGGGCGGGTTGGTGTTTTGGTCTGCGCATGATTCCCCCACTCATGCTTAATGATGTGAGACCTTAGACAACACTGGCATCTCGGCAGATACTGGGGGAGGGATTAGAAGAAGAGCTGCTTTTTGATACCTTGCTTTTCTCTACCCGAAGGAGTCGCAAAGTGGTTTACAATCACCTGCCTTCCTTTCCCTCCTACAGACACCCTGTGGGGTAGGTAAGGCTGAGAGAGCTCTGAGAGAACTGTAACTGGCCCAAGGTCACCCAGCTGGTTAGATGTGGAGGAGTGGGGAATGTCACCCAGTCCTCCAGATTCAAGGGTGCCGCTCTTCACTTCTCCACCACAATCAGCTTTCCCTTCTTCTCCCCACAACCGACATCCTGTGGGGTGGGTGATGCTGAGAAAGCTCTGAGAGAACTGGCACTGGCCCAAGGTCACCCAGTTGACTGCAAGTGGAGGAGGGGGGGAATCGAACCCGGTTCTCCAGATTAGGGATTGCCACTTTTAACCACACCACCACGCCGCCTCACATTAATAAGACATGAGATACTAATAAATTCTTCGTGAGCACTGACATCAGTTGCCATTAAATTTTAGTGACACGTTATGTAGAGGAATCCCTCTATGCCAGGGGTAGTCAAACTGCGGCCCTCCAGATGTCCATGGACTACAATTCCCAGGAGCCCCTGCCAGCGAATGCTGGCAGGGGCTCCTAGGAATTGTAGTCCATGGACATCTGGAGGGCCGCAGTTTGACTACCCCTGCTCTATGCACTAGCGAGATATTCCAGTGACCCTGTCAGGGTCAAACAGATTAAGTTAAGGTATCAATTAAATAAACATTTAAAGTAGAGGTTTAGAATAATAATTGCTAGTGGCTGGTTAAAAGGGAAATCATAATACAAAACAAAAACAAAAACCCATCCTTGGATGAGGAGGGGTAAGAGAAGCACATTATGCCTTGCAGATGAAAGTTTTCTCTTGAAGTTTTCTCTTGTGGCCTGAAATCCAGCCACCTTCTCCGTCACAATAGGAGACTTATTGTCTAATAAAAATTACATATTACTTCTGGAAAACTCTGCAGAATCAACCAAAATTGGATCAGTCAGTGGGTGGCAAAACTGGGAGAGTGACGGGCAGTACCGTAAGGTGCAAGATATGGCGCTGAGTTCAGGTGAACATAGCTGGCCCAATCTGTCCTCCACGGGAACACCTTTATATCTCCCTGATAAGTGGAGTTATCCCTCTTCCTTAGGCCATCTGGGTTTGGGGCAACAGCCCTGTGAAATGCCACCTGGAGAAACCTGCAGGGTTCCCTGCAGGTGACCTCAAACCAAGGTCCATCTAGCCTCCTGCACTGTTGCCAATGGCCAGATTCCCTCTGGATGCCATTGGATTCTAGCCATCAGAAGGTTGTTGGAAGATGTTCCCTAGAACAAGTCTGCCTTGTTAATAGAGAAAGCCCTCTCTCAGGAAAGACCACACCTGGATGGCTCAAGCTAGCCTGATCTCATCGGATCTCAGAAGCTAAGCAAGGTCAGCCCTGGTGAGGATTTGGATTAGGGTTGTGTGCGGCGGCGTCCGAATCTGCCATTCCAGGCCGATTCGGACGCCGCCACACACAACCCTAAGAATTGGAGACCTCCACGGAGACCAGGGTTGCTACGCAGAGGCAAGCCATGGGAAACCACTTCTTTAACACCTCTTGCCTTGAAAACCCATTGCGTTGCTCTAAGTTGGCTGCGACGTGGCAGTTCTTGACCGACCCATGCGCATCATGGGGGAAATGCTCCCAGGAAATGCTTGAGAGCAGAGAGTGCAGGTATGGCTAAGGCGAAATATCCTTGGCTTCTTTCAAGACACCTGCTTTAAAAGTTATTTGTTGTTCTAAACCTATAATGTCTTTGGACGGGAGCCCATCTCGGCAGTCTCTCTGCTTGTGTTGACGCCATTCCTTCACTGTGGGTGGCAGAAGGCCTATAAACACATGGGTTTGGTCGCCCCTTCCCTCCTCCTCCTCCTCCTCCACCTCCCCCATCCTCCCACACTTCCAGTGCCAAAGCCATAAATACGAAGTGGCTAAAACTTTCCTGACACTTTTATAAGTACTTATGCAAAATATTTAACCACTTAGGTGTTATCTTTCCGGTCCCTTAGGATGGGACAGCTCGTTGGGAAAGGTTATTGATGGCAAGAAAGTGCATTTTTTGAATGAAACCTTAGATCGGGGGTAGTCAAACTGCGGCCCTCCAGATGTCCGTGGACTACAATTCCCGTGAGCCCCCTGCCAGCATTTGGGAATTGTAGTCCATGGACATCTGGAGGGCCACAGTTTGCCTACCCCTGCCTTAGATCCTATATTGGTGGGGAGTGCATCTTATTCCCCCACCCTGCTCGAATCGGCGCTTGGCTTTAAAGTGGGTGGAAACTGGATCTTTGGTTTCCATTGTAGGTAGACTTGGGGTGTTAAAAACTGCCCACAAGTTTTCTGGATATTAGCTGGGCTCAGCCTGGGGACTTGGACCTTTTTATTAATTCTTGGCTCTTCTTACAAAAACACGGGACATGCCACTCATGTGGCTGAGCCGTTCAGATTGACGAGAAATTTGATTTTGGCCTTAGAAGGTGCGTTGGCGGCACCTGCTGTCCCCGCGTCCCTCCTCAGTGTCACAATTAACACCTGATCCGAGGATTCACTTCTGAGATGACCCCGTCTTGATGAAGGGCTGCAGATGGAGATTTGGGAAACAGGGCAAGGGTGTGGCGTACAGCTTCACGCAAAGACCTTCCCGTCGATCTGAGGCATAACCCGGAAAGTTACCTGCGAGATAAATTGAATTTTGACTCGAAACCCAACCTCTGCATTTCCTAAGGCGGTAGGGAAGGGCGCGGGGAGAGCTGGTTTTCTAGAGATTTCCTGGCAGGGGCAGGATATGGAAACCAGAAAAGGCAGACGTTTGCTTGATGGCTTATCTGATGGGGTTGGTGAAAATCTCTTTTGTCGTTCTTCTCATGGCACGTTAGACTTCAGGCAGACTCCTTCAACGGAGACTATTTCAAAGGTACTCTGGAGGAGAAGGTCCAGCGGTTTAATAAGAGCCCTGCTGGATCAGGCCAGGGGTCCATCTAGTCTAGCCTCCTGTCTCATACAGTGACCAACCAGTTCCTCTGGGGGACCAACGACAGGGTTAGGCTACCGAGTTCCTAGATTCTGATTCTCTGGAGGTTTAAGGGGGTGGCAGGTGACAGTGGATGAGTGTTAGTGTTGTGCATGTCCTGCATAGTGCAGGGGGTTGGACTAGATGACCCAGGAGATCCCTTCCAACTCTATTTATATGATATTCTGAGATGAATAATAATATTCTCATTGTTGGCCGCCGGTCTTCCTCACTCTCCCTTCCCCCTTAAGCGATCTGGTACCCCCCTCGACTGCTGGGTGTTCTTTTCAAATTGAGATTGTCCTCGTTTTTACAATTGTATTGCTATTTGATGATTTTGCTCACTTCTGTTGGCCAACTTGGACCCACTGAAAAGCGCTACAGGTGACGTGCAAATGAATAAATAAGTAGCAAGGCTTTTAAGGAATCAGCTTTCGAGAGTCCAAGGCAGCTTTGACTCTCGGAAGCTGGTATCGCTAAAGTCTTGTTGGGTTCCTGGCCTCTGGGTGGTATCCGGAGAGCTGCTATTACAGTCGCTCTCCAGGCGACCGAGATCAGTTCTTCCGGACAAAATGGCTGCTTGGGAGGGTGGGCTCTGTGGTATTGTACCCTGCTGAGGTCCCTCCCCAAATTCTGCCCACCTCAGGCTCCACCCACAACCTCCCCCAGTATTTTCCAGTCTAGAGGTGGCGACCCATGCTGGTCTTGAAGGGGCCATTGGATGTGAACCTATCTAT
This sequence comes from Paroedura picta, assembly GCF_049243985.1. Classification (NCBI taxonomy): domain Eukaryota; kingdom Metazoa; phylum Chordata; class Lepidosauria; order Squamata; family Gekkonidae; genus Paroedura; species Paroedura picta. Next base: position 79,760,792 of record NC_135378.1, on the reverse strand, counting down.
TCTGAAGTACTATCCTCTGGAAACAAGCGGGCCAGTTGTTTAGATAGATGTCAGAGGGAAACGCAGTTGGAGAGGAGCAGCCAAGGATTGTAACTGATGTAACTTGATGCGTTTTCCTGGAGTGTCTTAGATGTTACTACATTTCACCATGTTTGCAATCCTATGACTCATGTCCCTATGCAATAAGAATACAAGAAGAGCCCTGCTGGATCTGACCAGTGGTCCAGCTAGTCTAGCCTCCTGTCTCATACAGTGACCAACCGGTTCCTCTGGAGGGCCAAAAACAGAGCAGAGAGATTGAGACCTTCATAGGAAGGGGGCAGATCAGGAAGTGCGTTTACCTGATCTGGCCAGGGTGCAACTTAACATCCCTGTGGTAAGAATCTGGGTGTGATCTTGTACACCTCACTTACTATGGAGTTGCAGATCACAAGAGTAGCTTGCTTGGCGTTTTTCCATCTTTGCCAGGCGAGGCTACTAGCGCCCTACCTGTCCCCGGAACACCTGATCCATGTGACAGTCACCTCCAGTCACCTTCAGGCTTGACTTCTGTAACTTGCTCTACAAGGGCCTGCCCTTGTCCTTGATCTAGAAACTGCAGCTGGTGCAGAATGCAGCAGCCAGGGTCCTCACTGGATCACCTTGGAGGGCTCATGTTCAGCCGGTGCTGAGGCAGCTGCATTGGTTGCCAGTTACAGCCCAGATCAAGTTCAAGAAGAACCCCAGATCAAGTTCAAGAAGAACCCTAACAAAAAAAACCCTCTAGCAGTTGCAATTTTTTTGTACAATAAATGATTTTGAGTAACTATACCCTGCTCAAGGTCAATGCACCATATAGCTTTTTTTTAATGGATGAGAAGAAAAGACAAAATGGTCCTAAATTTGGCTGGCTGGTGTCTGACAGTTCCTGGGGGAATTGAGCCCTGAAAAAAGGAGAAAGTTCCCGTAGAACGAACAGCAACGAGAATTTGTGCTTCAAACAAGAAAGAAAGAGAGAGAAAGAGAGAGAGAGAGCCTCAATACCTTAGAAGTCATTTCAGGTATTGCACCTGCCCTAGAGCCAATTCTTGTGGCTTCACAACCCAATGGTTTCCTACTTCCAAAAAAAAAAATTGTTTTTCTTGGTTCAGCTCAAACCACCCGTACAAAATAACACAGGAAATGAAGCATCATGAGCCTGACTAAGCACAAAATATTATCGGGGAAGGAGGCCAGCCAGGTGAGCCGGGTTTTCTTCCCCGTTCCTCCCGCCCGGTTTTGTTTGTACCCTTTCAGCGCAAGCTGACACAAATATTCAGAACATAATTGTCAGGCTGGTGTGTGTGTTGGATGGTTCGTTGCCGTAAGGCAAGTGGGGAAATGCAGCTTGAATCAATAAGCGGGTCAGTTTCTGCGTGTCATCCCGAAAATTCAGAACAGTAAACTGTTCCCGACTGACGGCTGTTCTTCAGTTGTCCCTCCCACTGGCAATTGTTCGTGTGCTCATAGAATCATAGAATAATATAGTTGGAAGGGTCCTCATGGGTCATCTAGTTCAACCCCCACGGTTCTCCTTGAGGTTCCTTAAGGTTCCCGCTCCTCCTTGAGTTGGAAGGGACCTCCAGGGTCATCTAGTCCAACCCCCTGCACAAGGCAGGACACTCACAACTACCTGCCCACCCTCAGTGACCCCAGTTTCATCCTCAAGTGATCCCTCCTCCAAAAATCTCCGGATTCCAGCCTGGCCTGGAGGAAATTCACCTCCCATCCCACAGCGGCAGTTAGCAATTCTCTGGGTATGCAAGGAAGGGCCACAAGAGACAAACACTGGCACATCCCTTCCTGCCCATCCACTTGCAATCTGCCTCAGTTCATAAAACCAGCCTTTCTGTCAGATCCAGCCTCTGCTTAAAAACTTCCAAAGAAGGTGAACCCACCACCTCCCGAGGAAGCCTGTTCCACTGAGAACCACTCTGTCGGGAACTTTTTCTAAAGTTACAGAGGGTGTCAAGGAGAAGATACTTCGGGTGCCTCGCTGAAATCCCAATTCCGGAGACATTTCCGTCCACCTAAAACCAAAACACTGTTTCATGTGGAGAAATGGCTGTTCTAGAAGGAATGAATTGAGAGAGCCAGCATGGTATAGTGGTTAAGAGTGGCAGCCTCTAATCTGGAGGGCCAGGTCTGAATCTCCACCTCCCTCGCAGGGTGTCTGTTGTGGGAAGAGGAAAGGAAAGGCGTTTGTAAGCTGCTTTGAGACTCTTTCAGGCGTAGGGATGCTGACGTGTGAAAGACAGGCTTGTGGGGGACAGTAGTAACAAAGGTCCTTCCTGAAGAATCACACACAGATGGTGACATCTTGGGGAGCTTTTATTTCTCAGGTAGACCACCTAAGACATGGAATTGATCCCCCCTCCCCCCAACCTGACTGACATCTGCCTTGGCTCCTGCCTCTGTTTCCCGGCCAGTTGACAGATGGGCAAATGTCGGTTTTGCCAAGAAATTAGGCTTGGAGAGTTGACATCTTATAACCAAAACAAGACAGCAGGTCCGTTTTGTTTTTGCAACGCAGCCAGGTTGGCATAAAGGGGCATTGGCCACTGCTCCTAAAATAACATTAGAGAGTCTGCATAATCTCATTTATGAAATGATATATTTGACAGTCGCCGTAAACCTCATTACAATTTTTTTAAAGTTTTTTTTTTTTGCTCAGTGAAGCTGTTGTGTACAATCCACAGCACATAAAATAATTTAAAAAAAAATACTATTGCATATCACATTAAGTCTCACCCCAGAGGGAAGGCGAGCAAGACCAGACAATCCCGGTTAATTGGTCATTAGTACCTCCCATTACCATAACCTCAAACACTTAAAAATTGAAAGCACAAACGATTAAAGACAAAACAGAAGGAAACCCCCCTGCTGAGGCAGGTCTTTTCCAAAACAAGCAGCAAAACAGACATCAGAAAATAGCGAGGGGGACCTCATGGGCCCAGGGACATCAGCCCCCTCCCTGTGGAACCTGGCAGGAAATTAAATCTATCTGGCGAATGGCACTTATCCCTCCCCCTTGCAAACCTTCAGGTTGAATGGCAGAACCAGAGAATTTCTTTCCCGGCCCCAGGAAACTGAACATATGCCTGTGCAAATCCCTGAGCTGGGTGGCCCAGGCTAGGCTGATCTTCTCAAGATCTCACAAGCTAAGCGGGGTCAACCCTGCTTAGTATTTGGATGGGAGACCACCAAATAATGTCAGGGTTGGGACAGAGAGGCAGACCATTAACGGCAAGCCACCTCCGAACATCTCTGGCCTTAAAGACCCTATAGCAGGCCCTGGGGTTTCTTGGTGGCCCTAGAAGGGTTTCTCGAATGGGTAGGAGTTATTATTATTAAACTGGATTTGTTACCCACCCCTTGCAGCGGGTTACAGAATGAAACCCCACATAAAACAATACTTGTAACCCCATTCAAATAGAACACACACCCTGGCGGAGAACTTCGCACCCACAACTAATCCGCTCCTGGTGCATCATGGGAGCATCACGGATGGTGATGGTTCATTCCAGGGATAGTCTGGCCTGATAAAGACTCACCTGGAGTCTCTCTCCTGGAGGGACTCGTGATCTTCCGTGCCATGGCCTCAGCCATAAACCTGGCGGAAGAGCTCCATTTGACAGGCCCTGCAGAACGCAGAAAGATGTGTATGTGTGTTAAAGATTTATCAGGTGATATGCCCATACATCTGTCCAGCCGCTGCTTGAAGACTGCCAATGAGGGGGAGCTCACCACCTCCTTGGGCGGCCCATTCCTCTGCTGAACTTCTCGGACTGTGTCAGATTCCTGACGCTCCCTTCTCCTCTCTCCCTCCTTCCTTCCCTGCGCTATTCTTTGCAGATGTGCATTTGAGTTTCTCAAGCACTTCCTCCTGCCACACACCCCTTGGAAGTCTGCAAAGTCCAAATACCTGCATGCAGGCGTGTGCACCTGATGGGAAAATGTGCGGATATTTGGGTGGGGGCGTTGGGCACAGTCCCATCACCCTGTATGGGTGTACAGCCTAGGTGGTTCTGAGTGCATAAGCCAGGCACATGGCAGGCGCGTTTGAGGGTTTTGATCTATTCGCCATTTGTCAGGTTGGGGGCAAAATGGAGAGCAACAAGGATGATCCAGGGCCTGGGGAACAAGCCCTATGAAGATAGGTTGAGGGACTTGGGAATGTTCAGCCTGGAGAAGAGGAGGCTGAGAGGGGACATGATGTCTCTGTTGAAGTATCTGAAAGGTTGTCACTTGGAGGAGGGCAGGGAGCAGTTCCTGTTGGCTGCAGAGGAGAGGACCCACAGTAATGGGTTTAAATGACATGTAGAATGGTCGGCTAGATATCAGGAAAAACGTTTTCACGGTCAGAATAGTTCAGCAGTGGAATGGGCTGCAGAAGGAGTGGGGAGCTCCCCCTGATTGGTGGTCTTCAAGCAGCGGCTGGACAGAGACTTCGCCTGGATGCTTGAGGCTGATCTTACATTGAGCAGGGGGCTGGACTAGATGGCCGGGGTGGTCCCTTCCATGATTCTGGGATTCTTAAAGCCAATGTGTCTTCTTGAAACAGACAACATGCTCCGTAAACTGCCTTTTAAAAAATTGTGAGACCACAGGCCTTTTTAAATAGGACCCGTACTTTGAAATGAATTTATTTATTTCCCACTTTCCTCCCCACTCGGAACCCAAACCAACTTTGCCTGTACAACAACCTGGTGAGGTAGGTGCGGCTGAAAGCACGTGACAGGCCCCAGGTCATTCAGCTAACCAAAGGGGTCCAAAAGTGGCTTTATCTTCGCAGCAACCTTGCAAGTTAGGTTAACTTAAAATAAAAAAATCAACTCCCATTTCAAATGTCACAAAATCATACTCCCTGTTTGAATCTTCGTTGCTGCCTCTTTTTGGACAGGAGCTTTGGGAGGAGAACCAGAAAAGAGCTTCAGAGGACGAGGAGGATAATAATAAAGAGTGGAACTGTATAATAAAGAGGACTGTAGGGAGAAATGGGAAAGGTTTCCAAGGCTCACCCTTCTTCTCATTCATGTTGCAAGCCGCTCAAAGCGGGGCATTTTTAGATGGAGTTTTGCGGCCCCGAAAACAGGTTTTTATAAATGGAAAGGCTGATGTATTCTTGCCTGTGCTGAACCAGGCGTGCGTCTTTAATATCTAATTTAAAGTCAGGCTAATGATGACTATATAACCAAACAGCCCCTCATTATTGCATCCTTTTTCACTCACGGGAGAGATTTGGCAGTCCATAAAAATGTCAGTGTATCCTCTATAAAGGTAAACGCACCACATGCTGGTGGACCGGTTCCAGCCGATGGATGTGTAGGAATGCGGAGGTGGAGCGTGCGTGTGTGTTGGTGCTGGTAGTGCCCGACTCCCTTCCCGCTCTCTTCCCGGTCTGGTTCTCGAGGCACTGGGCCGTGCTGCAGATAGAGCCCGCGCCGCTGAATGCTCCCCGTACAATACGGAAATGTCCCTGCATGTAGAAAACAAGCATGCCAGGAAATAAGGTATCCTCGCTGACATGCTAGTTTTCTGTGTGCAGGGCTGTTGTCGTTATTTGTCTGGAAGAACGTTCGGGGCTCGGTCCTCCCACTTTGGAGTTGATAGTGATAAAGCATAGACACAGGAATCTATCTCATCTATTCGTCTAGCTGGGTATTTGTACCCTGCTTTATACTACCTGAAGGAGTCTCAAAGCGGCTTACCATCACCTTCCCTTCCTCTCCTCACAACAGACCCCCTGTGAGGTAGCTGGGGCAGAGAGAGCTCTGAGAGAACTGACTGGCCCAAGGTCAGCCAGCTGGCTGCATGTGGAGGAGCAGGGAAACCAACCTGGCTCTCCAGATTGGAGGCCACCTCTCTTAACCATTACACTGCGTTGGCTAGATGGCCTCTATGGTCCCTTCCAACTCAGTGATTCTATGATCATTCCCTGAATCCCCTCTTCAGGTTGACTTTGGAGCGTGTCTCCTGCCACCAAGACCCTTTGAGACACCTGAGGCCTGCTGGGTGACTGGGCCATTCCCAGTTCTCTCAGAGCTTTTTCAGCCTCACCTACCTCACAGGGAGTGGGCTGAGGGGAGAGGAAGGGAAGGCGATTGTAAGCTCCTTTGAGAGACACGAGACCTGCTGGGTGACTTTGGGCCAGTTCCATTTCTCTCAGGGCTCTCTCAGCCCCACCGACCTCATAGGGCATCTGCTGAGGGGAGAGGAAGGGAAGGCAATTGTAAGCCCCTTTGTGACTTCTTCTGGTAGTGAACAGTGTGGTATAAAATCCAACTCTCCTTCTAGCAGATTCGAACCTAGCTGTTCCACTGCAGAGCAACTTGGAAATTTCGGAAACTAGCTTAGTCCTTTGGTGTTTCCGAATCTCCTGCACTCCTGAATGTCATGTGTGTGACTGTGCCATCCGAGTCCTCTCTGCAGGGGGTTGGGCTAGATGACCCTGGAGGTCCCTTCCAATTCTGTGATTCCGTGCAGCGCTGTTTGGCTGATCCTGGGATTGATAAGGCCCCAACTTCAAAACGTTCTTTTGCTGACACCGGTTCTTGCTGGCCGCATCTCTTCTCCCCTCCCCCTTCCCCGATCAAACCTGGGCCTGCAGGTTCCTCGCACCGGGTTGGGTGCCTGCCAGGTGTGTGCACAGTCCATATGCCCAACACATGTGGGGAGGGTGCTCAGGCGTGTGGCGCATGCCGTCGCACAGCAAACCACCCCGTCCGCCTCCATCGATCATCCCATCGTCACCTTGTCACCTGGCCCCACGGTGGAGCGAAATCGGAACCCGTGCCAATCTGAAGACATCTTGGCCCAAATGCTGGCGGGGAGGGGGAGGGGGAGGGGGAAGGAAGGGACGCACTCAAGCTGTGCAGAGAACGATCCGGTGTGGGGCTACTGAGAATCCTACTCAAGTCTGTTCAGGGGGGATTACTCCCGAAGAAGAGTCCTTAGCATGGCGCTGTCAGGATCTTTTGCTTCCGCGGGTCAAGAGAAATCGCGCCCCCATGGGTCGTCCTGCATTTATATAGGGTTCTCCCTGATTTCCCCCCCCCCCCCTTTTCCTGCATTTGAGATGTGGAGAACTTTATGGCTTCCGCCCAAAAGAGGAGTCAGCAGATTCCAGAGTAAATCAGCCCTGACCTGGATGGCTCCACCACATGCAGCCAGCTGGATGACCTTGGGCCAGTCACAGTTCTCTCGGGGCTCTCTCAGCCCCACCTTCTTCACAGGGCGCCGTGGGCAGAGGAGGTGTAGGTAGTAAAAAGCAGGGTACAAACAAACAAAAAACCTTCTTTTCTTTGAGAGGCCATGGTTGGGAAATCCATAAGGCTGACCTCAATATATGTATATTTTTATATAGAGCCTGACCTCTCCTTAGCAGCTGAAATGGCCAGACTGAAGCTATCGTAGTTGAGTCACATTCTGAGAAGGCCAGAGTCACTGGAAAGAGACAGTCAAGCTTGGAAAAGCTGAAGGCAGCAACAGGAACATAATGTAACCATCCTAATACCCCCCTTCCCTTCCTGGGACCCTCCCAACCTAAGCTGAATATCAGCAGAGAGGGTGATGGACCATCAAGCCCAAAATTTACCCAGGTTGATTCTTCACGGGATTCACCCAATGAAAGTAGTTGGTGTCTCAGTGGGCACTGACCAGTCACCTCCTTTATATATATATTTTTACCCATTTTTCCATGTTGTGTTACCTGTAAGGTTGTCAGCTTCCAGGTGGGACCTGGGGATCCCCTGGCATTCCAGCTCACATCCATACTGCAGGGATCAATTCCCCTGGAGAAAACAGCTGTCCTGGAGGGTGGGCTTTAAGACACTGAGTCCCACTGAGGTCCCTGCCCTTCCCAGCTCCCAGCCCCAAATCTTCAGGGGTTTCCCAGCCTGGATCTGGCAATCCTAACCCCGCCCCATCCCCTGCTGGTGGCCAAGACCTCACAGGGTGTCTGTTATGGGGAGAGAAAGAGAAAGGTGTTTGGGTAGTAAAAAGCAGGGTGTGAAAAAAAACAACCCTTCTTCTTCCTCCTCTTCTATGCAAAGAACCCAGCAATTTATGCGTCTTTTACGGCAGGGGTAGTCAACCTGTGGTCCTCCAGATGTGCATGGACTACAATTCTCATGAGCCCCTGCCAGCATCTGCTGGCAGGGGCTCATGGGAATTGTAGTCCATGAACATCTGGAGGACCACAGGTTGACTACCCCTGTTCTAAACCAACGCCCATCGGAGCATGTATGGGTACCGCGAGAGCAGCCTGGAATCAGCAGATGCCAGGAGCTTCCATCCTGCTGCTAGATGAACTTGCAGGGAAACAGTGACATCTATTGATAAAAGGAGGCAAGGGTTTGTATGGGTGTGTGTGTGATTGCAATAACATCAGAGTCCAGTAGCACCTTTAAGACCAACAAAGATTTCTTCAAGGCGTGAGCTCACGCCTTGAAGAAATCTTTGTTGGTCTCAAAGATGCTACTGGACTCTGATTTTAGTGTGCGTTACTGTTTGGCTTCTGATATTTTTGGGCGTTTGGCTTTAGAACTGGAGTAACATCCCTCACAATTGACACTAAATGGGTTTCCTGGGGCGGGGAGAGTGCCGTGTTCCAAATATTATTTGTTTACATCCCACCTAAAATCGGACAACAGTCACTGGCAGTCTTCAAGCAAAGGTTGGATACACACTTTTCTTGGATGCTTTAGGATGCTTTGGGCTGATCCTGCGTTGAGCAGGGGGTTGGACTAGGTGGCCTGTATGGCCCCTTCCAACTCTATGATTCTGTGATTCTATGATTCCTGAAGCCGGTGGTGCTACATGAATGAGACAGGAGACGGTGTTGGAGTGAGCCATTCCGCATGGCGGGATATTTTGGCGGGTGGGAGGGCTAAACACTGTATTACAATAAGGATCTAAAATAGGGAAACCGTTCTTGTTCTTTCAATTTAGCTGAAACTTTGGCTGTTTAAAAAAAAAATTTCCCTCTCATCTCTAGACCATAAAGGAATGAGAAAAGATTTTAAACAGGACCCTGCATCCCAGTGTGTTCTAACTGGGGTGTGGTATTTAAATATACCCCATATAAATCACATCCTGAGCTGGGTGGCCCAGGCCAGCCCCGTTTCATAGAATCATGAGGCCATCTAATCCAACCCCCTGCTCAATGCAGGATCAGCCTAAAGCTTCCAAGATAGGTCTCTGTCCAGCTGCTGTTTGAAGACTGCCAGTGAGGGGGAGCTCACCACCTCCTTAGGCAGCCTATTCCACTGCTGAACTACTCTGACTGTGAAAATTTTTTTTCCTGATATCTAGCCTATATCGTTGCACTTGTAGTTTAAACGCATCCTTGCAGGTCCTATCCCTGAGGCAAGCTAAGTAGGGTCAGCCCTGGTTAGTACTTGGACTGTCAAGAAAAGCCAAGGTTGTCAATGACATACCATCGCGGAATGACAACCCTACAACATGACCATGCTTTCCTCCAACGCTGCCTAAACCGTACCGTTCTCCCTGCTCTGCCTCGTTTGTGCTTGCTTTGGTTTTACTGTACATTAGAGATGAACATTCGGCCACTGTGCGACTGCATATGGGGAGGGTCCATCCAATCTCTCATGTGTTGACTCCCCTCTGCAGCACTGGAAGGCGTATCGACAGGCCTTTGTGCTGAAGGAAACAACCGGCAATGCAGTTATCCCACCCCATCTAGGCTTTTCTCCGTGTAGCACACAACTGTAGATTTGCAGGTCTGTCCTGGAAGGGTGTCAGGACAGCTGGCAGGGGCTCATGGGAATTGTAGTCCATGGACATCTGGAGGGCCTCAGTTTGACTACCCCTGAGCTAGACCTTTCTATTTGGTCTCTGACTACCTGGATATCTATGCAATTCTGATAAAAGTCTGAATTAGGGATGTGCAAACAAACAAACAAAAATCCAGTATATTTTGGGTTTAGGTTGAGTCAGACCAGGATCAGGGTGGTGGGTGGGGCCGTGCCTGCTCTCCCCCTCCCTGCTGGGGCCGATTCCTCTGACTGGCAGCTGGGTGGACAGCAGATCAGCTGTTTTGGGCAACAATTTTGGGCGCCTGAATCAAAAAAAGAATGGAATCCCCTGCTGCTATTTGGCTCCCGAATCAAACTAGGGGATCATTGATTTGATTTTTTCCCCTCTCGAAAGTTCACGCCCAGAATAAATCTTTGTTGGTCTTAAAGGTGCTACTGGACTCTGATTTTATTGCACACCTAATTTGAACAAGCTGAAATATGGGGTGGGCCTGCAGTTCCTCTTTCCGCCTGTAGGTGGCATCCCCTTCCTGATGCATACAGTCAGTGGTGCACTTGTTCATCTAAGCGTAGTGAATCCAGAGTCAGTTGTGAACTGAGAGTCAGCGTAGTGTAGCAGTTAAGAGCAACTGACTCTAATCTGGGGGAACGGGTCCGATTCTCCTCTGGTCCTCCACATGCAGCCAGCTGGTTGACCTTGGGCCTGTCACAGTTCTCTCAGAGCTCTCTCAGCCCCACCTACCTCACAAGGTCTCTGTTGTGGGGAGAGGAAGGGAAAGCGATTGTAAACTGCATTGAGTCACCACCAGGTCGTAAGAAGCAGGGCATAAAAGCCAACACTGTTTCGGAATATCAGGCCATTCTTGAGCGTTTTACATTGACCTTTTAAGCAAGCATTCCAAACTCTATAGCGGAAGAGGCCTATGCAGGATCACTTTAGCCATTTCAGGCTCAGGAAGGAGAGTAGCAACCTGAAGACAGATGAAGAATGACACTTAATAGGAGAGGAGGTGCTGACCTCACTATCCTACCCAATTGTCTTTACTCAGGTTGCTGTGCCAACAGACCCCTGGGCCAATCTAACATGGAGCAAAGCAACAGTGCACAGCCTGATTAAAGAGTAGAAAAAAGATTTATTTAGGAATTAACATACTTGATAGGTAGAGGCTAACCTTGGGCCAGTCACAGTTCTCTCAGAGTTCTCTCAGCCCCACCTAATCAATTGTCTTCTTACTGCTTCCTGCAGGGTCTTTTTTTTCTTCGTTGTACACCTGGCATTGCCTTTTCCAACAAAATTCTGGAGGGTTTTTTTCCCTTTCTCTGGGTATCGAGTTGGGGAAGTTCCTATGAATTTCCTGTTTTGTTCCAGGGATTGCACCAGGTACCTTTATGAAATCGCAGCTCCTTTGTCCTCACCTAATTTTCTCCTTCTTCCCAGGGGATCCCGGCAACAAGGAGGTGCACGTTTTCAACCTGACCTCCCTCACGAAGTCCGAGAACATCCTGTCGGCTCTGCTGCATTATTACGTCGGGGACCTCCAGAACGGCAGCTCCCGTTGCTCTCGTCTCAAGGGCTGCTCTCGTCACGGGCCCAGGAAACCCGACGTGCAGATCAGCCTCTCGTTGCTGAGTTTCCCTCCGTCGGGGAATCAGACGCGGACCTTGGGGCGCTACTCCGTCAACATCTCCACCGCATATCGGGACGTCCTTTCTTGGCAGTGGAAGAACATCACTCACGTCTTAAGTAAGGCCAAGCAGAACAACAACCTGGTCATCGGGGTCAGAATGGCCCCCGTCGGCCGCCATTCCTGGAAGAGGTTGCACCCCGCCTATGAACCCTACATCCTAGTCTATGCCAACGACTCCGCCATTTCGGAACCGGAGAGCGTCGTTTCCAGCTTGCAAGGGCATTGGACTCCCCTGCCCGGGGGTTTCCCTAAATTCGACAGCCATTCGGAAGCCGGCCGGAGCGAACGGCGGGAGAAACGCTCCGCGAGCATCCTCCTGCCTTTACAGAACAACGAACTTCCGGGGGCCGAGTACCAATACAGCGAGGACGAAGGGTGGGAGGAGAGGAAACACTACAAGACGCTCCAGCCGCGCCTGGCCGAAAGGGCCAAGAGCAAGAAGAAGCAGAGGAAAAACAATAACCAAAAGAGCCAGGTGCTCCAGTTCGACGAGCAGACCCTTAAAAAGGCCCGGAGGAAGCAGTGGAACGAGCCGCGGTATTGTGCTCGCCGCTACCTCAAAGTGGATTTTGCCGACATCGGCTGGAGCGAGTGGATTATTTCTCCTAAGTCTTTCGATGCATATTATTGCTCAGGGGAATGCCAGTTTCCTATTCCAAAGGTACGGTATTTCTTTCGTTTTCTTATCTTAAAAGCATCTGTTGTTTGGACTCTGTCCATCAGCACGGTAATGACTGGGGAAGGCACTGGCAAACCACCCCGTATTGAGTCTGCCATGAAAACGCTGGAGGGCGTCACCCCAAGGGACAGACATGACTCGGTGCTCGCACAGGGGATACCTTTACCTTTACCATCAACACAGAAACGCAACTTTAAAGGGGGATTAGATAGATTCCTGGAGGATTGGTCTGTCATGGTGACTAAAGGGAACCTCTGTGTTCAGAGGCAGTACACCTCTGGATCCCAGAGCCAAGAGGCAGCAGCAGGGGAAGGCCTCAACCACTGTGCCCTGTTGTTGGATCCTCAGAGGAACTGGTTGGCCACTGTGTGAGACAGGAGGCTGGACTAGATGGACCTTTGGTCTGATCCAGCAGGCCTCATCTCATCTCATCACTGGCAGTCTTCAAGCAAAGGTTGGATACACACTTTTCTTGGATGCTTTAGGATGCTCTGGGCTGATCCTGCGTTGAGCAGGGGGTTGGACTAGATGGCCTGTATGGCCCCTTCCAACTCTATGATTCTATGATCTTCTTATGCCATGTTTTCTGCCATGCAGGGAAATACTTTCTCACCCCTTGTAGCAAACTGCACGGGGGTTATTCTTTCTTTCTTTCTTTTTTACAAGCACCTGTAAAATCTAGCCAGATTGTTATTAAAACTATAGTATGCCATAAATAGGTAATTTGTTTAATGGCTTTTTGCAAAAGCGACTTTGTCCCAATTCAGAAATGGCGTACTCAAAGATATAAAAATAACATTAGAGGGGGAACTACAGGAAGCTTTTTGTATAGAATCCGCATCTGCTATACATTGTTTATTGGGTTATAATTATGTGTGAACTCATAGATGCCCCGTTAATCATCCCTAATAGCCCCTGCATGCCCATTTCCAAGAAATACAACTCTACCTTCTAATGCTTAATAAAACCTGCAGCCCGACCCTGGAGCTTGCTGGCCTGGCAAGAAGAACTGCAGGTGGCGTACAGGAAGGCGCAGGGCAGAAGTCTGTAAGCCTCCCAAGGCCAGCGCTGGGCAGGCAACGTTCGGGGACTTGCGATACTATAGGGAGATTGTTTTAATCGAGTGGGGTCTGTCCAGTCATAGGAGTGTGGTATTGCTTGCAGAAAGCAAATAGCCCAAGAAGTATATTGCAAAAGTAAAACTTGCCCCTCCCCAGGCTGTCATTTTATCGTCTTCCCGGGCATAGCTGCTGTGGGATGGGGTGGGTGGTGGGAGGTATAGAGCTGGGGGGGTGGGGTAGGGTTATGGGAATGGGGAGGCGGGAGGGGTTTTTATGGTTCTGTTTTGTTCTTCTCAACTGTTGCAAACCGCTGTGAGCCATCGGGGCTGGGAACGGCAGTAAGTCAATCGGTAAATAAATAGTTATTCAGATAGATTCAGTTCATGTTGCAGTCAAAAGCAGAGAGATGATGGTGATTTATTTATCGTATGGCAGAGTTGCACACAGGAAGCAGACAGACAGACAGACAGACAGACAGACAGATAGTAGCCAAGTAGGTACAATGTTTATGCAGATAGGTTGGGCAATTCCCCAAGTATGTCGTTGTTGTTGTTAGTTGCGAAGTTGTGTCCGACCCATCGCGACCCCATGGACAATGATCCTCCAGGCCTTCCTGTCCTCCACCATTCCCCGGAGTCCATTTAAGTTTGCACCTACTGCTTCAGTGACTCCATCCAGCCACCTCATTCTCTGTCGTCCCCTTCTTCTTTTGCCCTCGATCGCTCCCAGCATTAGGCTCTTCTCCAGGGAGTTCTTCCTTCTCATGAAGTGGCCAAAGTATTTAAGTTTCATCTTCAGGATCTGGCCTTCTAAGGAGCAGTCAGGGCTGATCTCCTCTAGGACTGACCGGTTTGTTCGCCTTGCAGTCCAAGGGACTCGCAAGAGTCTTCTCCAGCACCAGAGTTCAAAAGCCTCAATTCTTTGATGCTCGGCCTTCCATATCGAGTTTTGCAGTGGAGGAAGTGATGTCATCCCGGCACAGGATGCTGCCTTACCATGCCCCGCCCCCCAAGATTGCCAAGTACAGGCCCGGCAACCCTAGAGCGAGACAAGAGACTTGTGTTTTTAAAAGCTAGAGAGTTGCAGCTTCTGACATTCTGGGTGATCCTGAGCAGGGTTAAGGCCTTCAGAGGCCAGGGACTGAGCGGACTAAGCTCTGCTTAGACCTGCAAACAAGAAAATAGTTGCAAGCCTAATGTCTGGACGTTATAGCTTAAGCACCGCTCTGGGTTCAGGCTGTGTCAGCACTTCCATATTTCCAGCTAGGAGATTTAGAAGGATTTGAAATTTGATTTGGGAAGCGTCCTCTGGAGGTTTACTGCAGCCAAGGAAAAATAATCCACGATCGTGCCTCGATGTAAACATTTTTTGTTATACATAACATACGATACGGTATTTTGAAATAAACCCATCAGCTTGGTTCCTAGATGCACAGGCATGCACACACACAAAACCGGCTCCTTAAGTTTTGCAATACGGCTTACGTTAGTGATTTCTAAAGTTGCCAACTCCTGGTTGGGAAATTCCTGGAGATTTAGGGGCAGAACCTGGAGAAGGGTAGAATATAATGCTGTAGCGTTCGCCCTCTGAAGCAGGCATTTCTCTCCAAGGGAACTGGTAGCTGCCCTCTGGCATCAGTTGTAGTTCCAGAAAATATGTGTCTGAAAGTTAGCAAGGCCTGTCATCTCCCGGGGTTCTTTCTATATAGAAATCTAGGCAAAGTGAAGGTTTCACTGCCACGCCAGGAAGAGCTTTGTGGGCTAATTCTCTGTGTGCAGCTATTAGATACAAGAGCTAGAACAGTAAAAACACCCCTACAACAATGCTAATTATTTACGGTGAGTTATGTTCCGGGTAAAGGACCGGTTTCTTTTGTGAAGATGGAGTGCCTGGTGGCCTTCTGACAGCAAAGGGGGCCTTTTAAGCTTTTAAAAATATCTCTCTGCTTATTTTTATCCTGGCCGTTTGATCTTGCTTACGGCCTCCCAGGGCCGCTTTACGATGCAAAAACAGGATTATTTACATAAAACCACAAAGCAGAGCGGATTAAAGCGGCGACAGCAACATCATAGTCCCCAAAACTCTCTGAAATGGGGGGGGGGAAGGGTTTTCGAAGCTTGCCCAGTGTTATAGCCGGGGGGAGGGATGGGGGGGGGACAGCACTGTTTCTGACATTGGTATGTCACAGGGCTGTCAGCCCCTGCTGGGGGAAGGAGATGCTCTGCCCCTGCCACTGATCAGCTGGAAAGGAGAACATTGGCACTGCTGCTCAGAAAGATAAGTGAACATCCCACTGGCTAAAGAATCAGGTGTTTAAGGACAGGGCACATATATCCAGCAAGCAAGTAACCAATTCAGTGTGGGCGGATTTATCAGCAGCAAATTAGGCCTAGGCTGACGGTGCTGGTAACACTGTGACATCACTTCCGGGGCACACCGGAAGTGATGTCATCATGTCACCAGCCTCATGGGGGCGCTCTAGTATTTCAGCAGTAAACCCCACAGTAAACTGCGCATTTATCATTGAATTTTCCCCGAATACCTGAGCATCTGTGGTGCTGCGATGATGTTGCTTCTGCTACATGACAGAAGGGAGGTTGTGGTGTTGCCGGCTGTGCTGGGCTTGGCCTGCTTTTGCTGCCAGTAATCCCTTCGCCCTGCTGCCAGCTGATCAACTGCGGGTTCAGGGCCCCAGGACGGGGGTGGAAATCTTAGACAAGGGGATTTTACCAGCAGCAAAGGCCTAGGCCTGGGATGTGACAGCATTACTTCCGGCATGCACTGATTGGTATTTGTGCAAAAACTCTTCCACCATAGAGGTTCTTCCAGAGTGTCCAGTGTTGCCAGGACACAACGACACCACTTCCTGTAGGCGCTGGAAGTGACATCATCACATCACCTGTAATACTGGCCTTGGTTTCCCCAAGGTGGTGCCTGTTTTTAGGGGGTCTGCTTCTCAAAGGACATTCGCGTAGCGTTCTCCCAGGAGCAACTTGCTGCTGGCAGAAGGGAGGGGAGCGGATGAGACAACAGAGAAGCCACTTGGACGGTTCCGGGGAGGATTTTTCTTTTTCTTATTTGGGAGCAGACCGTTAGCTCACTCAGCTCCGCTTCGTGCTGATGCTGGGACTCACGCACTAATCCTGCAAGGCACGAAACATTTGAAGTTCAGCAAATGAAAAAGAAGAAACAGCTGTAAAGGCCGGGTGGGGAGGGACTACTTTGGAGAGATTTGCTGACTTTCGAGTGCAGGCTTTGTGAGCCTTCCAGATGTTCCAGGAGAAAAAAAATCCTCACTTTGCAGAGTTCCGGTCAGCTCATGCCAGAAGGCTGCTTTCTGCACCTATGACTAAGAGAGTCAGGCTCCCTTGATGAGGGTCCGCATCACGAGGCTGCCAACCCAGACAATGAATCCCCAGCAGCTGCTCCAACTCATATTTCAGGGTTCACCTCCATTGTTTCTCCTGCATGAGAGCCTGCAAGCTAAACCTGCAGGGACTTAGTTAATGCCAGCCCGTTGTGTTACTCACAGGATGGGGCTGTGGTTTGGTGGTAGAGCATCTGCTTTGCACGCAGAAGGTTCCGGGTTCAATCCCCAGCATCTCTAGTTGAAGAGGCCAGGCAGGAGGCCATGCCAGCTGGCCACGCCTCCCTGCCACGCCCCCGGAAGTCACATGCTAACTGAGTGCACAGCATGGCTAATAAAATTTAAAAGCTTGTTAAAGAACAAGCCCGCAGTGACATCACTTCCTATTTTCTCCTGAAGTGATGTACACCAGGGCGTAGTCAACCTGTGGTCCTCCAGATGTTCATGGACTACAATTCCCATGAGCCCCTGCCAGGGGCTCATGGGAATTGTAGTCCATGAACATCTGGAGGACCACAGGTTGACTACCCCTGATGTACACCAGTGCGACAACAGTGTGTTTCCCCCTGCACCTCTCACATTCTCTTGGCGTGTCCCAGCAAACACAATCCAGAAATTATTTGTGCTTGCAGTGCATTGTTTAGTGTGTGTGTGTTTGTGGGGAATGATTTTTTTTTCTTCAAATAAGCACACACTCTGTTTCCCAAAAAAAGCCTTTCCCTTTTCGGAAAGGATCAAGGATTCGGAATCAAGTCCAGCAAGCCCTTCAAGGACCATCTCCCCTCACATCAGCTCCGTTCCTTCCTTACTGTTTGACTCTCCCGGGTGCCTCCTGGCTCCCCCACCCCTTCCTTGTTTGGTTTCCATTAACCTTCCCTCGGGTGGAGAGTCAGCCTGCGTTGTCAGATGCCCTTCGCCTTCACCGTTCTGCTTCCTGCTACCTCAGTTGCTCTTGTCTCAGAGGCCAGGCAGTAACATTGAGTTAATTCAGATGTACAGAAAAAGCACTGCAGGTGGAAAACCACACATCCCGGCGCTTACCCCCCTCCCTTCCTGCCCTCGCCCGAAAAGCTGCTCTAGCTGGAAACCCAATGTACATCCCCCCTTCCCTGTAGCTGTTCTCCGACGATTGTCCTGCAACAGTAAATCTAGTGGACGTGTTTGTGTGTGTTCCGACTGGAGCAGACAGCTTGGCTTAAATAGGCTAAGAGCCTCTTGTTGAGTCATGGAGCTCAATAGTAGCGTTTTCAAGTCCCTTCAGAGGATGACAGTAAGGAAGCAAAAATAAACAGGAGCCTTGTACTTTACTTACTTAATTTGCGTTACTGTTCAGTCAACCAGTGTCAGGAACGGAGCCCTGCATTTTAAAGGCAGACACATTTTAAAATTCTAGTTTAAGCAGTTTAAGCCGAAGAAGAAGCCTTGGTTTTTATGCCCTGCTTTTCACTACCCGAAGGAGTCTCAAAGTGGCTGACAATTGCCTTCCCTTTCTCTCCCCACAACAGAAACCCTGTGATATGGGTGGAGCTCAGAGAGCTCTGGCAGATCTGTGAGAACTGGCTCTCTTCTACTTCTACTATGCATTCTGTACACCCAACATGTTCCACCATGAGATCGTGTGACTCAAATTTTTCACGGTGGCCGATAACACAGCAAAAAACCTTCCGGTGCGCCACAGTATGGAAAATGTGGCTTCACGGCTGCTTGTCAATTTCAAAAGCAGTCTTGTCAATTTCAACATTGCCCTTTGTTCTTTTCTGTTCCGTTTCATACATTGAACTGATGTTAAAATGCCTGCACACAACCCGAATCGCAAGGATTTAAATCCTGTGCAGCTGCGACAGGCCAATGACGTAACATTTTTAAAAAGACCTTTAGACGTTGCCACCCCCGACATCATGTGACATCCTGTAACGATTAAAAAGTGCATTTTAAAAATCGTAGCTGCAGAATTAAATTCACCGGAAGAAGAAGAATGGTGTGGAAAGTGGGCCCAGCATCCAAGACAAGATTAAGAGCTTACTGCTCTGAAAATCTGCCGTACGATGTGTGGGCGTAATGGGCCAGCGAGCGTGGATTAATAAATCTGCAAAATGGAGCTATGGACAGATAGGGGGGATGCTTCTACAAGCTTGGTGAAAGTCCAAGGTTGCAGGACAATCTGAAATCTCCTTTTTAAATAATTGCAGGGTTAACCTCTCGCCAAAATAATGGTGAAATATTGATTGCAAAGCTCTCGTTGGCCGTAATGGAGTAAGTGATGCTATATTTCTGCTTTCTGGGGTCCTCAGCTCTAGGGACCTGTTCATTCGCTCATTGGCAGAATCCAAATCATCCACATCTTTGATAAGATTTCACTCTGACGGCTGCAGATGGAATAAGCCAGTTACCAAGTCGCACCAGGGCTCTCTCCCAAATTCAGTGCCTAGAACGGCTTCCGACACAGAGTATTATACAGTTGAAATGTCACACCCCAATTTAGGTCATCTTTCTTTTGTCCACTCATGTACAGGCAAAATGCTTGTAGAGTTCTCGTTGGCCATAACGGGGTAAGTGATGCTATTTCTGAGCCTTCCGAAGGAAGGAAGGAAGGAAAACTAATCTTATATTTATTTCCTACATTGCTGTGGTTGTTGGGTTCTCCTTCTTTTCACTGCTTTCAACAGGGAGTGCTTTGCAGCATTCACATGGCACGTGACCTACCCATCACCTGTACATGGCCGAGATTCAAATAAAATGGGGGAAGACATTAATTTTAGGGGAATCATGAGGCATGAGGAGAGGAAGAACACCTGGCTTTGTTTCTTGCTGAGGTGAAACGAACCCAAGACGCCTGTGTTTGAATTGAGCTGGGTAGCTTTTGAAATCTAAAGTTGTCAGCTCTGAACTGGGAAATTCATAGAGATTTCGGGGAGCGGGTGGGGCTCTGTTTCTAGCTGTATCTGGAGACATGGCTCACAAAAGCTCATCTCCTGCTACAAATTTTGTTAGTCTTTCCTGAGCTACTGGACTCTTGCATACAGTAAAATGTAGCTGATGTAGGGCGAAATTCTCCCTGATGTGCGGAATTACCCCGAGGATAGAGTGATGGCCACAGGAATAAACAGCTTTTCAAAGAGAATTAGAGAGTTTCATGCAGGATAAGTCTATCAGTGGTTACTAGCCATTGAGAGGCACTCATCCTCTGAATCCCAGATCCAGGAGGCAAGATCATGGCCTCTATGCCCCGTGGCTGGCCCTGCAGAGGATTTGGTTGGCGATTTAGTGAGACAGGATGCTGGACTAGATGGACCACTGGCCTGACCCAACAGGGCTCTTATTATTTATTTATATTCACAATGCCATTCTAAGCAGAGTTACACCCTTCTGCATCTGTTGACTTAACTCTACCAAGGATGGCACTGTGAAACATTCCTTTCGGGGGGGAGAGAACCATTCCAATTCAGTCCTCATCTATGTGTGCCTAACGTGTATGGGATAAATAGCTGCTTCCGCCCCTGAGGAGTACCGTTTTACAGCAGGCCAGCAGACATCTTTGCTGATGTGGTGTGTGCATAAAATCAAAGAAGCGGAGGGGGTGGGGAACAAACTTACAACCTCATTAGGGAAATCTAATTGACTTTGTGGAAACTCAGCCTTCCAATACAATAGACCCTCTACCGCTCTCCTGCTTCCTTGCAGGTTGTAAGACACAATTGATATTTCATGGATCCCTAATGCAATCTTGCGGTGGGCTGCATTCAGTTGACACAAACGAATAAATAATTATAGGCTGCCACAGGGAATGCTTGCAACATCAGTATAAGAAAAAACACTGTGGCATATAAAAGTGGTGGTCTTTTTGATTCCGATTGTATATTATTCTGCAATCATATGCGACAAGGTTCCGGTACTGAATACCTTGCTTCTCCTCCGCTTTGCCGTAGCATATTTCATGTGAACAGATGTGATAGATACAGAAAATACAAACGGAGCCATCACAATATCTAGGGAAACAACTCCCCATGCATTTAATACATTCTAAAAGCTTACCGGCACAGACAAAAAATGTCGCTCCCCAGCAGTGGAGTAACCTGCAGTGCATGGATCCAGTCTGCTGTGTTATGTGGCCCCACACAAAGTGGAATTCGAATTTACCAGCTATGCTGCAGTGATTTTCTTGCGTTCAGTTGGAGCCAAAGGCCTTGGAAAATCCCTTCGCTGTCTGGTGATAATATAACCCCCGTTATTTATCCAGTTTTAAGTTGTAGGTGAGGAGAGAGACAGAAACGCGATCTGCAAGAGCCATTCTGCATCTCGATGCCAGTTTTGTTTTATGCCTGCTTTACGATTCTTTGGATTCTAGAAAAAGTTTCCTGTGAAACTCAAGCAGTGCACTGGGCTGCTTTGTTCCATCAGACTGATTGCCTGAAATGCTGTCGCGACTCAGAACTGTCCCCTTTCAGCACTTCAGATGTCAAAGGGAGATCTCCTTATGAATTGAGACGCATATTGCCTCTTTCATTTCCCCCCCCAGCAAATTGTTTATGGCAGGCTGGAGTCTGCTTTACTTTGGTCTCTTTATCGGAGAAAAGGGAGAAATATTTCATGAATCTCTAATGTGATCTTTTGTCAGTGGCATTCCATTGAAGCCAAAGGTGCTTAGAAATCGGTAGACAGGGCAAATACCTGCATCTTTGGTGGAAATTTTTAAAAATTGAAAGGGCTAAACCGATGCTGAATGGAAGGAGTGACTGTATCTGGCAAGATACTGGTGCCGAACCAATGGAAAGCACATATTGCAACCGAGGCTGGATAGATCATAGAATCATAGAATCATAGAGTTGGAAGGGGCCATACAGGCCATCTAGTCCAACCCCCTGCTCAACGCAGAATCAGCCCTAAGCATCCTAAAGCATCCAAGAAAAGTGTGTATCCACCTTTGTTTGAAGACTGCAAGATGGAACCTCCTGTTAAAAAACCACACTGCAATACCATTGATCAGTTCTTTGGTGAAGGAGAGCCAGAGTGGTGTTGTGGTTAAGAGTGGCCACTTCTAATCTGGCAAGCTGGGTTTGATTCTCCGCTCCTCCACATGCAGCCAGCTGGGTGACCTTGGGCCAGTCATCGTCCTGTTAGAGCTGTTCTCACAGAGCAGTTCTCTTAGAGCTCTCTCAGCCCCATCTATCTCACAGGGTGTTTGTTGTGGGAAGAGGAAACGAAGGCAGTTGTAAGCCACTTTGAGACTCCTTTGGCAGTGAAAAGTGGGGGATAAAAATTACGTCTTCTTCTGATCCCATCTCCCTTCCTGAACAGCTGATAAGATGTATCCCAGTTTTACTCACTTTACTGGGGTCCATTGTCACATTCAGTTTCCTTGCATGTTCAGTTTCTTTCACAATTTCCCCTCCAGCTGTTACACCCACATCTGTACAAGTATGGTCTCTAACCTCATAGGGTTTTCAAGGCATGATACAATCAGAGGTGGTTTGCCAATGCCTGCCTGTGTGTAGCAATAAACAAGGTTTTTTCCACCCAGTTTCCCTGCAGGAAATAAACTGGGGGGGGGGACCTGTTTGCAGTTGAATCGACCACTAGGGGCAGCAAAACACCTGCAGAACAGGAAAAAAAATATCCTGAAGAAACAGGAACTTAACAAGTAGAATCATAGAATCCTAGAGTTGGAAGGGGCCACGTACCATCTAGTCCAACCCCTTCCTCAATGCAGGATCAGACTGTATGTTACAGACTGTATAATGTTCCTTGTAAAGTTATACAATAACTTGTATAACTTGTGTAACCTCCCAGAGCTGCAAAGAATGGACGGTATAGAAATCCAAACAAACAAACAAATAAAATATCCAGGAGAAGTCTCTGTCCAGCCATTGATTGAAGACTATCAGGATGCTGGACTAGATTCTCATTTGTATTCAAATGAGAATACAGAAAAGTCCCATGACCCCAATTTAAGTACCAAATTATTCTGCCATTCTCCCAAGAGACTCAGAATACATGTGGTTCCTCTGCCAGGTAGGTTAGATACCTTTGGTCTAAGTCCACCCTGATAACTTCATAGTAGCATGGGAAGATGAACCTCAGCCTTTTCACTCCAAGCTTGGAGCTGAATCCCAGCCCTGCAGATACCGAGGCCACTAAGCCTACCAGCCCCAGGTTCACCTTTTTTCTCCTTCTCCTCCCCTGCAGGCTCTGAAGCCATCCAACCATGCCACCATCCAAAGCATCGTGAGAGCGGTGGGGGTCGTCTCTGGGATCCCTGAGCCCTGCTGCGTCCCAGACAAGATGACGTCTCTCAGCATCTTGTTCTTTGATGAGAACAAGAACGTGGTACTCAAAGTCTACCCCAACATGACAGTGGAGTCTTGTGCATGCAGATAACACCCTCCGGGAGGCTGCAGAGCATTCTCGACATCTCGTCTCCCACCCCCGCTCGTTGACTTCTTTGCTTTACGGCTCCCCAGACACACACACACACACACACACACACACACACACACACACACACACTCGCAGCCCGTTTTGCACCACCAATGCATTTCATTCTCCAAACAAGTATGAGTGAATGGAAGAACAGAAGGCGAGAAGGAACAGAGGATGGGAGGAGCGGATTATAAAGTTCTTACAGCAAGGATATGACGGGGAGTGGGGGATGAAAGACAAGCGGTGGCCCAAGTCATCTACTGTGTCTGTTGCAAGACGTTCGTGGGGGGGGGGGGGAACAAGACATCTGCAAAGCAAAGAACTTGACTGAGATTATTTGAAGGTTGTCTGGAAGGACCCTTTGGGAGAAAGCTGCCTAAACCACCAGCTACGCTTGGGCTTTGCCTGTTCTTCTAATGACTCTCTTCTTCTGGAGAGAGATTCATCAAGGTATTATGCGTTTCTGCCTTAAGTTACTGGGACAGTCCTATGAAGTGCTAAATACGTATGTACTTAAGTGCCGTTAAGTTGCAACCAACTGGCAGCGACCCAAAGGAAGGGCTTTCCAAACCGGTGGGAAGCAGAGGTTGGTTTGCCATTGTCTTCTTCTGGAGTGTTCCTTGATGGTCTCCTGTCCATCCACTAAGCTCCCGAGATCTGGCTATACCATTGCACCCTCCCCTCCTGAAGCGCTCAACAATTGAACCCAGTATGGGTTTTCCTGGACGCTTGCGGAGATTCAATGCTGAGACATTCTTTTATTGATATGGATCAAGATCTGTGTGACGCTGACCGTGATTTCCTGCAGTCCCGTCCCTGTCTTCAGGACAGCAGAAGGGAAGAGGAGGCACCACCTGGTCTGCTGGAAGTTACTACAGCCAACTGCTCTAGTAACTCTCTTTGAGTTGTCCTGTGTTCTGGCTGCAGATCCTTGTTTAAACTTGATGCGAGTTAAGTTTAAAAACACACCTTTACCTGTACGGGGTTCCATATGTTCACAGCCATGTTTAAACCAGTTGTTTTCACCTGTATATGGAGTATTAGTACAGGGGTGGCCAAGCTGTGGCTCTCCATATGCCCATGGACTTCCATTCCCAGGAGCCCATGGGAATTTGGCCACCTGTGCTCTACTACAATCCCCAGACCAACATGGCATGTGTAGTCATTGCCGCATGCAGTTCCTAGCATACAAAGCCCCTTGTGGGTAAGGCCAATGCCACGTTGAAAAGAATATGACAATCTGTCTCTGCCTTATTAACACCAGCACGAAGAGAGCTTGTGCTGACAAAATCCAAGGATCAGGATGATCCAAGATTTGTTATGTATTCCTTAATGGCTTGCCAGCGGTCAAGTCCCAAGTCTTCTTGGAGCTTCTTGGCATCATCCATGGTCAAGTTGTTCCGACAGTGTGAGACCTGTATGAACTATGGAGTGGGTATAGAGCTCTCCGTGAACTGAATTTCCTTCGCCATCATGCATGATGTGTCTCCCAAAACATGTGGTCCACCAGGGATGGCCCCAAAGTGGTGCCCACTGCTGAGTTTCCCATACACGTTTGTTGTTCCTCTGGAAGCAAATAGGCAATATTTGCTTTCCTTCACCAACCTGGAGTGAAAGGTGGTTCAGAAGAACCTAGGGGGCATCACCGCTGTATAGACACGGAACAGCTGTTCAAGAACACCACTGCCTCCATTGTAGGAGGATGTTGGATATCCAACCTTCTGCCCCAGATGGAAGCCATCTTGGGGTACCACTCCTCCACCATTCTCAAAATCCCCAAAGTGCCTACAGGCTCAGCAAAGATTGGGGACCCTTACAGTACCTTTGAGGCTTAATGGTCCAGCCACGAGACTGCCTTTACTTTAGACACCATCGATACGGCAGTTTCATAGGGTAACAGTAGAACAGCTAAATTCGAATCTAGTACCTTCTTTGAGGCCAACACGGCTTTCCTGGGTCTACGGTTTTGAGAGTCCAAGTCCAAGAGCCCTTCTTCTTTGACTCTCAAAAGCTTATATTCCCCCCCCCCCCAACAAATTTTGTTGATGTCCTGAATATAGCAGAGATTGGGTCCTTAGTACATGACCCCAGTCCTCCCCACGAAGCTCGCATGCTGTAGGGCAGGGGTAGTCAACCTGTGGTCCTCCAGATGTCCATGGACTACAATTCCCAGGAGCCCCTGCCAGCATTTGCTGGCAGGGGCTCATGGAAATTGTAGTCCATGGACATCTGGAGGACCACAGGTTGACTACCCCCGCCGTAGGGGACTACACCACCAGTGGCCAAGCTTTGACAGTCACAGGGTCTCCTCACTTCTAGACCTTGCCAGGGAAAAGAAGGACCATCTGCATCAGACTAAGGGTGTAGGCAGCAGTGCTGAGCGCAGCGCATCCTTGTGCATTGCTAAGCTTGGGCCCCTTTCAATTGCTATGCATCTTGTATAAGATCCTAAGTGCCTCCCGCTCTTTTTTAATCAGCGCATTGAAGAACTCCTCACTGCTGGGGAGTTGGGTCCCGGCGTTCTGATTTCCTGCTCACCGGAGATACGTTGCAGCTTCAAAGGGCTGAATCCTCACCTACTGAGGAGCGACACATTCACGACCGAGCTATCTCCTTCTCCATGTAAAAAAAAAAAAATGATTAAAGACTTTGTACATTTTTTTTACACGTAGGAAACTGAGGCTTGTACAGTTGGCGTCAGTAAAGTCACACAAAAAAAATGAAAAGAAAGAAAAAGCCAAAGGATATTTGTATATGGAAAGAAGCTTTTATTAATGTCTTTAATTTATTTTATGTCTGTTGCCTTCCCGTGTGTTAATTTCCACTTTCTAGTATTCTGTAACACACACTGGTTTTTTTTTACATCGATTTTACAAGATTATATATATATATATCTATATATCTATTAAAGAAGCTATGGGTCTTCGGAAGCAGTTGTGTGTGTCACAGACACACCGGGAAAGATATTTCTCCCCCCCCCACCCACCCCAGTATTCATGTATAAGCTTCCCTGTCTCGTTTTCCTTCCTACAGTTATAGGAATTTTTTTTTCACAGTGCAAATTAATACGAACAAGATTGTATTAAAAAACAACAACAGGGAGGGGGAACATTTGTCGTGGAAACATTTATTTTCTTTCTTGACGCCTGATAACCAGAAAATACACTTATTCGGTGCAAGATACTTAGAAGCAAGATAAAAGAATGCCCCAGAGTCATGGGGGGATCTGTCGTATTTAAGCCATAACTTCCTGGTAATGTTTGTAGTTATCATTGAATTTTGAACAAATGCCAGAACGTCCATGATGCTGTGACGATATTCCTTCTGTTACACGACAGAAGGGAGGTTGCCGTGTTGCTGGGCTTGAGCTGCTTTTGCTGCCAGTAATTCCCACACACAAACGCACACCAGCTGATCAGCAGAGGGTTTGAGGCCCCAGGATGGGGGTTCCCCATCCTTGGGTGGGGGGTTGGTAACCTTAAAAAGGGGGATTTTACCAGCAGCAAAAACCTAGGCCAGGGATGTGGCGGCATGACCTCCTGCATCCACTGATTGGTATTTTTGCAAAAACTCTGTGGTAATAGCTTCTACCATAGAGTTTTGTTTTGCTTTTTTTGCCTAAATACCAGAGTGTCCAAGGTTGCCGGGACATAATGGCATCACTTCAAAGGAATATTGTAGCTCTCAGGAGCTTAAAAATAATCAACAAGACGTGATTATAGCAGGCTATACAAGTTAACTGGAATACCTGTGCCTCTAGGAAGGTTTTGCTCACTGAGTCCTGATACAGGTTAAGTCCCTCAACATGGCACCTGTGAGTGCTGTGGTGCTCCCAAGGGCCTTTCCTGACACCCATCAAGTGCTTTTAGAAAGTGTGTTGGGCCAGGTGAAGCTTTTGACCAGCAAGGCTTCTGATTGGCCTATAGAGATTTGATTGGCTGTGCAGATTTTTAAAAATGTTGCTTTGGCAGCAGCTGCCACCACAGCACAAGGGTCTTTGCTGCGTGGCTGAAGGTAAATGGTGGCAGCCATTTTGTGGCTAGCTCCACCTCCTTCAGGGGCCATTTTGTAGCAGCCATTTTGTAGCTGGCTCCATAGCTACATTTTGTGGCTATTCTCACATTGCGTCAGCATTCTAAAAGTGCCCACAGGATCACAAAGGCTGGAGATTCCTGGTTAACATATTTATTTACAGGATTTCTATCCAGTCAAAACTAACCATTAAAAAGCAAAGCTTTACAAGAACACTTCACAAAACCAATTAAAACCCCAAAACTAATATACGTATGTAGAAATATAGAACCAGTTCATGTAGGGCAGGAGTGGCCAAACTATAGCTCTCCAAATGTCCATGTACTACAATTCCCATGAGCCCCTGCCAACACAGCATGCTGCCAGGGCTCATGGGAATTGTAGTCTATGGACATCTGAATAGCCATGGATTGGCCACCCCTGATGTAGGGAATGCCAAGTCTTCACCCATTGAGTGGAGTTCCTTAGTTTTGATGTTATAGCGAGAAGTCCTTCCCTTGGGTTGCCACCTGCCTAATTTTGGAAAGCCAAGTCACCTAAAGCAGGGTAGTAGCCAGGTAGACTGGTATGGGAATTAGCATTGCTTCAGGCCAATGTAACGTAGCAGACAGATTGGCAGCCTAGCTTCCTTGTGACCCAGCTTCAGATCTCCACTTCTACCTTGGATGCTCAGCAGGTGACCTTGGGCCTGTCACAAGGTCATTGTGAGAAGATGGAGGACAATATTCCAAAAGCTGCTGTTGAGACCCACCTGGTTAGAAGAGCAGGATATTTTAAAAAGTGCAAAATGCCAATGCAGATATACTGGGCCCAAACTGTATAGGTCAGTACAACAAGCACCTTGAATCGCGCTTGGGAACAGACTGGGAGTCAAGTAAAGTCAAACTTTATTGCACTAGGCCATAGGCCATCGCAAAATCATCGGATACAATAAAATTTGTTAAAAACAAACGCAGGATAAAAAATTACATACATTAACCCATACCTTCTGCTCATTAGCCCACAGTATTTGCCACAAGGCTGGCTCGAATCTTTCTTGCGGCCAAAGCAAAGGTGGCAAGCCTTGGTGTCTTTGCTGCTGCACTCTCTACCAACTGGGGCTCCTAGTCAGTCTTCAAGGGCAGCTCCATGTAGAGCTCAGGTTCACTAAGTCAACGCAACTCCGTTGGCACGCTGGTCTCTAAATAGATTGCTGAACAGATTTTGTTCCTCCTCGCCTTTCCAGTGTTAGTGGGAGACAGGGAAGAACCTGCCGCTTATGCTCAGCGTTAATGGGAACGGGAATAAATTCTGGCGTCACGTTCGACTGCTGGTTTAATTTTTCACTCTCCGGGGTACCTGAAATGGGATTTTAGCGCCGCACCTGCCAAAATGATTAGCTAGTCTTCAAGGCTTTTCCGCATTTCCCTGCCGTGAAATTCAAGCAAGGAGTGGGCCCATCAGAGTAGAACCTTGTTCCGTGGCCACGCAGAAGGAACACACGGTGCCCTTAATGGTGTGAGTCCCTCCGTGTGGCTGAAATGCAGGTCTGGCAAACCAGTTAAACCAGTGGTCCCCAACCCCCGGTCCGGGGACCGGTGCCGGTCCGTAGATCGGTCGGTACCGGGCCGCAGCTCCTCCTCCTCCTCCTCCCCGGCTGCTACCTCGGGGGCTGCTCTGCCACTCTGCCGCCGGCTCACCTTTGGTGCTCTCCAGCAGCCGCCATGGCTGGGGCTCCCCCTCGGTGTGGCACTGCACAGCTGCTGCTGGCAGGGTTGCCCGCAGGAAAGCAAGGGGAGCAGGGGCTCAGGCGGTGGTGGTGACGTCCCTCTGCAAAAGACTACTCCCCCCCCGGGCCTCAGTAAAATTGTCAAGTGTTGACCGGTCCCCAGTGATAAAAAGGTTGGGGACCACTGAGTTAAACAGTAGATGCCGCCCTGTCTGGTCCTGCTACAGACAGCGTTTACCGGACAAACGGCATTGGAAAATCACGGTTTGTTTTCAACGTGAAAAGCGGCTGCTTTATGAGAACAGAAGCCTTTGCAGTCCGGTTACACCATCAAAGGGAACGAGGAGACGGTAAAGAAGAACGACGCGTTTCATAAAACGGCTCTCCAAAAATCCCCATGTGGTCATCAGGGACCCAGGACGGCATTTAGGCATGGATGTAAGAGATCCAGAGATCAAAGTTCTCTTTTCCTTGATGTTCTTCAATGCACATTCCAGGTTTCCCCAAAACATAAGGTAAAAGGCAATGTTAAACTTCAAACGCCAAAAAAAAAAAAAAAGCATTATGTCGAAAACAGGCAATTCAGGTAGGGAGAGATAATATTGATTTGTACATATTCGTTTATGCTATAGTAAAATACATGTTGCCTAATTTAGGACGTTGTCATAAGGAAAGAATGTTTGGGAAGATCAAAGTTTCGCTTAAATGCAGAGCGCCGCGAAGATCTTCAAAGAGGGACACGGATCAGATCAAATCTACGGAAAGACCATAACTGTTCTCCTGTGTTGGTCTCTCCTGCCTAGCACTTGAAGGTATACTGCAGGGATGCTGGCAGGGGCTCATGGGAATTGTAGTCCATGAACATCTGGAGAGCCACAGTTTGGCCACCCCTGGAATCCTGCCTCTGAACATGATGCTATTTAACCACAATGCTGGACAGCCATTGTTAAAACTTTCCTGTGCAAATGTGTCAACCCGTTTTCATAATGATTTGAAGAAGAAAATAAGGTGAGTTGGATTGTATGCCCCACGTTTCACTACCTGAAGGAGTCTCAACGTGGCTTCCAATCGCTTTCCCTTTCTCTCCCCCGTGAGTTAGGTGAGGCCGAGAGAGCTCTGTGAGACTAGAACTGTCGGTACTGTGACTAGCCCAAGGTCACCCAGCAGGCTGCATGTGGAGGAGGAGGAGGTAATCAAACCCGGCTCTTCAGTTTAGAAGCCCCTGCTCTTAACCACTTGCCCTTGCCTTCCTCTGCAGTTGGTGGCCTCATTTCCAAGAATTAACCTTGCTTAGTTACAAGATCTGAAGAGATCAGGCTACACCAAGTCACCAGACAGACAGGCAGATAGACGAAGTGCCATCAAGTGACAGCTGATTTACGGTGACCCTGCAAGGGGCTTTCAAGGCAAGTGGGAAGCAAATGTGGTTGGCCTCTGCAGAGCCATCCTTGGTGGTCTCCCATCCTAGCAACAGACTTTCATGGCAAGTGGAAAGCAGAGGTGGTTGGCCATTGCCTTCCTCTGCAGAGCCATTCTTGGTGGTCTCCCTTCCAAGACTTATGGTGACTCTAGCAAGGGACTTTCAAGGCAACTGGGAAGTAGAGGGGGTTGGCCATTGCCTTCCTCTGCAAAGGCTTCCTTGGTGGTCTTCCTTCCGAATATTGGCCCTGCTGAGTTTCTGAGATCATGCCACCTTCCCTCCCTTTTATGCGTTTTGTTTTAATGTTTCCATGTTCACTGCCTGGGGTAGCCTTGGGTGCAAGGATGGCCTAGAAATGCATTCAGTGAATAAAGGAGGCCTGTATTTTTTAAATTAAAGCTAGTTTAAGGTGTTCGGCTTAAAACACTTTGGGCTGCCTGCCTTACAAATAAAGAAAGGCCACAGCTGTACCAAGGAACTGCATTTCCCACGTGCATGTAATTGAAAGAAGAAGCAGGTCTTTGGAAGGGGGCGGGGAGTGACTCATGACTGAAGGACCCTTAAATCTGGTGCACTACCTAAGTCACCACCTGCACATTGTTTTCACAGCAGGGAACAAGCCACACACCTGCAGCCCTTACAGAGTCTAGCTGGGCCTTCTTTCAACTTCCAGACGCATGGCTAGGTGTTACTTTTGAATTGTAAAGTACGTCGTAATTTAATCCGAGCTCTGAGCACTTTTGGTGCTCTTGGACGGAGATGAAGCCTCCAGCGGACCACTTATTCCCTCTCAAGAACTTGGGATGGTTTTCACAGAACTCCCAAACAATAGTTGCTTCAAGCAACTGCCTTCCATCTGGACTACTAAATAGCTTACATGGAAGTAAGGCATGGGGAGGGGGAGGAAGAGATACAGAAAGCAAATCCTTAAGAGAAATCAGGTCTAAGAATGACAAGAGTTCTATTTGGGCAGCCCTCTTCCGATTGCGCCAGGGCTTGGTGGGAAAACGTACGGATCAGGAGCTTTCTGCAATAGGTGGAACAGTAGAATTCTCCTCCCCCGTGACCAGATCCTACACATGCTTCTTGCAGAGAAATAATCTCAGTACACCACGAAGAAAGGACGGTTCAAAATTATTGTAACAGAAAACAGAACCTATCCTGGGCTATACTAAACAATTTCACAATAAATACAAATAAACGTTTCTTATCTCTTCCTTTATATATATATATATATGTGCATTAGAACAACCAGAACGGCCTCTGGATTAAACCGTTTTCAATTGGGTTTTCCTCAGTGGTTGTTTTTCAACTTATTGTATTGTTAATGAAGTCCTTCAAAAGGACCAAGTTTTCCTCTCAACATTTAAATCATATATATGTGGCCTTTGGCTCGTCTGGTTGCAGGGCTAATGCCCACTTCCAGACAATGCTGGCGCCAGCCTGGATGGTCCCAGGCCTGGCACAGCTTAGACCCTTGATATACCCGTGGCGAGGGAACACGGATTCTTGCATGTTCCCTTCCTTACCGCGGGTACCATTGGGGCCTATGTTTGGCCAAGGTCATCTGGCAGGGAAGAGACAGGCTGTCCTGGCCCAACTCCTCCCCACCCACAGCTGAGCACAGCATCCTGGAAGAGACAAAAAATGGCCCAGGCAGATCTTCCGCTCTGTGCAGTATGGCAGGGACGCTGGGGCCATTTATTTTTATTTTTAAGGAGATGGGATTGCATTGTCCCTGGCAGCTCTGTTCCATGGCGGAACCTCACCACCCTGGCTGTCTCATCCGGGGGCGGTCGGACCAGGTGCAGCGGAGAAAGCGGTTAACTAGAAAGTGATATTAAAACATAAGCCGAACACATCAGCAAACCGTCACGACCCCCGGAAAGCAATCCAGAAAAGCCCTTTAGAACAAACATGCAGGAATTGCAAGTATTGGTATAAAACTGAAGTTGGTCTTTATTGAAGGGAATCGGGAGGAAACGATCACTACAGGCAAACGTTGTAGCAGACCAGTTTGCCCAAGGAGACCAGACCAGTTAAACCTTTGTGCCCCACGTGCCCCCCAATCACCATAGTCATGTGGGGATATTTCCCCCCACATTCAGTTTCTTTGATCAACAATCGTGTGAAACGCAAAGTCTTGGCAACATTCAGGTGTCAAAACCATGGTGAAGATGTTTACATTTCATCCGGGAACGTAGCGCTAAGACATTAACGGAACAGAGCAGTTCGCTGCCCTTCAGAGAGCCAGAGAACCAGGCACAGCAAGCAGGGAGGGGCACCAACCAGGAGTACAACTCAAGCCCAGGAGGAAACAACCAAAATGACATGAGCCAGGCATGGCGCATGACACAAACCTTCCCTAATTGCATGATGGGGTGCAGATGGTAAATGACTCCACGTGCTGTTATCTCTGTTGGTCAAGGTAGACAGCAATGCAGAAGATGAACAAGAGGGCTCCTATAACTTCCAAGCTACACCCCCCCTTCCAGAACCTGACCTAATATTTGCCCCCGTCCCGCAACCATTGGCTTTTCCACATTCTCATTTTATCTGTTTCTTTGGTGTGGGTGTCTATGTGTCTGTTCCACACATATTTGGCCCCCTCTAGTGGTCAATTCAATATCACACAGATTTATGGCCTGCATAAAAACCTGTAGTTTAAATCCGCAGGGAGGCATGTGCTGGAAAGAAATGTGATATCGAATCACTCCACTAGAGGGAGTGAAACACATGCAGAAGAGAAGAAGAAGAAGAGCTGGGTTTTCATACCCTACCTGTCACTACATGAAGGTGTCTCAAAAACGGCTTGCAAACATTTCTCCCTTCCTCTCTGCACAGCAGACGACCTGTGAGCTAGGTGAGGATGAGAGGGCCCTAACAGGACTACACTGCAAGAGCAGTCTTAGGAGAACTGTGACTGGCCCAAGATCACCCAGCTGGCTGCACGAGGAGGAGGAGTAGAGAATCAAACCCAGTTCTACAGACTAGAGTCTGCCGGTCTTAACCACGACATCACACTGGCTCCCTCCGCCCCTGATAACAACAGGAACATACCGGTGAATAAAATGAGACTGTAGGAAAGCATCACGTTGACTTCCAGTTCAAGAACCCAGTTGGGAAAAACATAGGATAAAATGGCAAGGGAGGGTTCATTTGCAGGGGAGAGTTGGTTTCCAGAAGAGGAAAGGCTAGGCAGGTTTCCCATCTGATTCTTCCCTGTAACCCAGGAGACACGTACAGTTCTGGAAACACATATCTCCACCTCCTGCCATTGGGGGGCTCAAAGGATGTGCTACTGAACATGGAGGTTCCCCTCAGTTATCGGGGCTAGTAGCCACTGGTAGACCTGTTCTCCATGAATCTATCCCATTCCATTTTAAAGAGGTCTATTGCTGTGGCCTTCGCTACATCCTCAGGCAGCAAATGGATTATCTGGGTCTTCTGACAAAGGTAGGCTTGACTTTCGAAAGAACCACTTGATGGTTTCTAAGATATTGGTGCACTCACACCTGCTTGTTCTACTGCAGACAAAAATGGCTACCCTCTGAAACTTGGTCTTCTGGACTACGACAAGCTTTCTCAACCAGGGTTTCATGAAACCCGGTGTTTCTTGATGGCCCTGGGTTTCCCAAATGGGTGGGAGTTAATTAATGTTAATATATATTTTAAATTTGTTAAACATTTATCGGGTGATATGACCATATACGGTCATGTTGATCCACCCCCCTCCTCAGAATGGCCAATGATGGGCCTGGAGGGGGCAGGAAAGGGAGGGGCCCCAGGTGGGCGTGTCCACAGCTCTGCTTCCCAACCATATTCTGCACAATTGCGCCACTTCTGGGGTTTCTCGAAGCCTGAAGACTGTTTTAGGGGTTTCTCAATGGTAAAAAAGTTGAGTAAGGCTGGATCTAGTCAAGCTTCTAAAAACTGACCACCCCATTCTTTTATCACTGGCTTAATTTTCATATGGCTTAATTTACATCTGTCTTTCTGCCCATACAGTATATTTCCATGAACCTGTGTGTTCTCTTGAGGTAGCTGGAAATACCAGGTTTTAGCTCTTTAGAGGGATTCACCGAAGAAATGAAGACCGCTTTCTCGTCTCCCGCACACAAAAGACACTGAAAAAACACAGATGAGGAAGAAGCCTGCAACAGATTTATTTGTGCACACAAAGAGATCCATGAGCTATACAGCGAGTTTAGAAAGGAGAAAGGCATTACTATTCGTTTTTCTCTCTGTACACACTTGCAATACTCTGTGCGATAAAACCTTCTACCCGGCGTACATTCTTAGTTAAAAAATAGTCATATATGAAAATCACGCATATATATATATATATACATACAAATAAATTGGAAAAAAACCTTATTTTTAAAAAAAAGGTTTTATAGCTTTTACATTTCAATTCATTTCTAAAAATGGGGCATGGACTGTAGATGGATGCGCACTAACTTTCACGGAAAACTAAAAACCTCTGGGAGACAAAACACAATCTTTGGTATTACTAATGGGAACTGGTCAGCCGTTTGGGGTTCCTTTAGATCAGGGATGGCCAAGCTATGGTTCTCCAGATGTCCACTGACTACAGTTCCATGAACTTCTGCCAGCTATGCTGGCAGGGGCCCATGAAAAAGGAGCTGGTCTGAGGCAGGAGTAGATGTCCAGGCCTCATCCCCTTTCCCAGGCATAGTAACCACCCAAGAATGCCACCCCCAAGTCCATGGAATGGGCCGATTCTCTGCTTTCATGGCAATCCTGGATATAGCTTGTGGCTGAGTCCATTAAGGCAGATTATAGGGGAAAGGTTGGGGTGGGGGGACTGGAAGCTCCTAGCCCCAGGACTCCAGGGACCCCCAGTTGGGAATCCCTGGATTAGACATTAGAAGCATCTAATGTTTAGATTTCCCTGACCTGGATGGCCCCAGCCAGCTTGATCTCATCAAATCTCAGGAATTAAGAAGGGTCCAGGGTTGCTGTGCAGAGGTAGGCAATGGCAAATGACCTCTGGACATCTCTTGCCTTGGAAAACCCCTTTGAGACGGCTGTAAATCGACTATGAATTTTTCACCCACTAAGGTTTAGGTTAGATATTCTAATGTTTAGATGGCACTGCTCTGGGTCACAAAAGCTATCCTGGGTCCATTCCGCACACATAGGATAATGCAGTCTCAATGCACTTTGGCAGCTGGATTTTTCTGTGCAGAACAGGAAAATCTACTTCTAAAGTGCATTGAAAGCACATTATCTATTGTGTGCAGACTAGACCCTGATCTCATCAGCTCTCAGAAGTGAAGCAAGTTCAGCCCTGGTTAGTACTTGGATGGGAGACCACCAGGAAAGTCCTGCATTGCGAAGCAGAGGCAGGCAATGTCCAACCACCCCTGAATGTCTCTTGCCCTGTAAACCCCGTGAGAACCAGATTCAGGAGAGACCATGCGGGCCATCTAGCCTAACCCCCTGCTCCAAGCAGGTTCAACCTTAAACTGAGGGGTCACCATAAGTCAACTGTGACTTGATGGCCAAGAGAATGTTTCGATTGCTGTGTGCTTTGATTCTCAGTGCTGCTGGGTTTTGGCCAACCCCCTTGAGTCTGACGACTTCTGAACGTAGCTGCAAACAACCGGAAGCACAGTGTGTGGGTGAGGGGAGGGTGGGAGGGGTTGCTGCACCGGGTGACCAAACATTAGCTATGTGGTTGCCATGCCATGTGACAAGTTCACAAGCAGTCATCCTGAGACAATCGGCCGCTACCATATCCACTCACTCTCCATAGGCAACATTCGTAAATTCAGGAGGGAGACCATTCGGCAAAACCTCGCTCCACTCCTGCTCCGAGATCCCAGTTCTCTGTTGCCAGTTCTCAATCAGCCTGAGAACTTTGATCCTATAATCCCTGAGTCCGTACTCCCACCGACCACTCCGGTGGTCTCACGGCGGTCTCCTTTTCCATGCCGCCTCCGCCGGCGTTAAATCTGTAGCGCTCCGTCAAAAGCAACTGATCCACAATGCAAAAATAGAAATCTTCGATTTCTCATTCTGATCAGCGTATTAAGAATCAAAACTCTTCTAGCATATAAAAAAATACTCTACCCGAAAGATCGGTTTCTCTACATTCTTCTGCTTCAACATGGCCAGTGTGCTTGTGATTTAAACTCTTGGAGTTGTATCATTATGAAAATAATTATGAAAAAATAAACCAACCACTTTAAGAATAATTCACGTTAAGGTGCTCGCAGTGCTATGTCGCTTCTGTTCAGACGTTACGAACGAACTGGCGTTGGGTTTTGTTCTTCCCCATGACCAGCTTTAACCTCATTTCCCATGGAGCACCCCCTTCTCTTTCTCCTGTGGCACAACAAGAGTTTAAAATAATCCCAGATTCCTCTAACGTCTGGTGCATCAACAAACCAAGGTTGGTCATTTTGTCTTCCCCAGTCACTGAGAACCGAGGTTTAACCCTGGTTTAGGTTCTCCATTGCTGGTTTAGGTTCTCCTCTCCCCTTTAATTTGTTTGCACATTCACATTCAGACATTCACTGGGAACTTCTGTTTTGGCATGCCATACTGGGGGAGAGAGCCTGTGAAAACAGCAGCGAGTGAGGTTCGTGTTCGTCATGAACAATCTCTGGTTGGCTTGTGAGTCCAAAGAGGAGAAGGCCTTAGCTGGTGTGCTTGGCAGATGGAGAACAATGGAAAGGAAAGAACGCTTGCAGGGACAAGAGTCACAGTTGAACGGGAATGCTCAAAAAGATCGGGAACCAAGTATCAACCAGCAGGTTAAATGGTGGTTTAGCACAGGTTTGCCATCAAGCAGACCACCAAAAATAAGTTACAACCAATCTAGATCACCTGATAAACATTCTTGTATGAAATTAGAGTTGCCAGCCCCCAGGTGATACCTGGAGATCCTCTGGGATCACAACTGGTCTCCGAGCCACAGAGATCAGTCCACCTGGAGAAAAGGGCTGTTTTGGAAGATACACTCCATGGCATTATACTCCACTAAACTCTTTCCCTTCTTCAGGCTGTATCCCCCATCCCCAATCTCTAGGTATTTCCCAACCCAGAGCTGGCAACCCTATATGAAAATGACATTGAAAAACAAGTTATTGCATTCTCATTTCATGTCTTTAGGCACACGTAATTTTAAGTGTCCTCCTTAAAACATTTGAAAACATTTCAGAAATCTAGAATTCAAAACGCTGCAAACAATATTTGGGAGAGGGGGAGACGGTACCTATAGGAAGTTATCCAACTGCAGCTCCATTCGGCTACAATCACTGGATTTTTGATGGGAATACCACTGGCCTTCTGATAGGGTTGGATCCAGGCAACCTTTAGCTCAATCCTGCCTAAATCTGCTCCTTGGAACAGATTGCTGCCATCTTGGATTTTTTTTCCAATGCAGGTTCCATGATCCCTGACATTACCTTCTGGGTGGTCAAAAGACACTCCATTCTCCCTTTTTCATCAGCTAAAACCTGGTGTGATCTAACCCAGTATGCCAGGGGAAGTCAACTTGTGGTCCTCCAGATGTCCATGGACTACAATTCCCATGAGCCCCTGCCAGTGTTTGCTGGCAGGGGCTCATGAGAATTGCAGTCCATGAACATCTGGAGAACCACAGGTTGACTACCACTTAGACTACCAGACTTGTTTTACCTCCCACCAACTCCAGGGTGAGAATGTATTTCTTCCATTTTCTTACAATACCTGTTTGGTCCAAGTTTGCTATTTATAACCTCCCTGCCTCTGGTGCAGAAAGGGAAAGGTGATTTCCCCTATAGACCATCCTGTCCCCACCTGTTCCTGAGGGTCCCTTGACCCCCCTCCCCCTCCTCCCATTTCAGGGGGCTCTGTACACTGCAGCAAGAATGGGAAGGTAGGAACACTCCCCTGCCGACTCCACCCCACTGAAGCCCTTATCCTCCCCAAGTTCTATCCCTACATCTCAAGGAGTTTCCAAACCTGGAGCTGGCAACTGTACCCCACCATCCCTCCACCAGAGGCCAGGAGGAACCCCGCTGCCAGCCCAGAACTGGAACCCTAGCTACAACCCTGAAAAAATGCTAGGGGTATCTGGGAGGACACTTTTTACAAGTGTGGGTTTTGTTTTCCTTCATGGAGGAGATACTAAAAGGTCATCTACATAAAACTAATTAGAATGCTTCTGGCCTCTCCTCTGCACCCCATCTCTGGTGTTCTTTCATTTTTCATCTCCGGGACTAGCCTTCCTTGCAGTGGCATTTTATGCAAAATGCACTCGAGCACAGATGCTGGCATGACGAGTTCGTTGCACGCCCCTCCAAGAGGCGGATGGAGACTTCAGTCGGCAATTCAGGGCAGAACGACACTTTCTGGATGTTGGGCCCTTCTGCTCCAGTCTTTCAATCAGCTTCTTGTGCACAGACCATTTGGGAAGTTACAAGATGAATTTGGGTATGGTCCACATGGCATCAGATCTGACAGTCAAAGTCCCGCTGATGTAAATGCAGCCAGGCGGAGCTCCTAATGAGGACGCTGGCGACCGGTGCAAACAATTGGAGGTGGTTTATGAGGTCGATATACAAATCGCAGCCCCCGTCCTCTTAGAAATCTTTATCCCATCCCGAAAGCTCATCTGGAGGGATGCTCTGCTCAGGAGGGTATCTATCAAAATAGCTGTAATCCATTGGACCTGAAAGCTAAAGAAGAATTAGCGAGAGATTTAAGTTTGAAGTGATGTAGGAATACAAGAGGCGCTGGGCTTGGAGTCCATCTAATCCAGCATCCTGTTTCACCCAGTGGCCAACAAACAGGACAGGGAGGCCAAGGCCTTCCCTGGTCATTGCCTTCTATCAGCTGGCCTTTCTCTTTCCTACACACCACTATTGGCTATGGTCCCACTCATTAATGCCACCGTTGCAGTGTTGGCTGCCATAGAATCTTTGAGGTGGAAAGGGCCAGACAGGCCATCGAGTCCAACCCTATTGCAGGATCAGCCTAAAGCATCCAGGATAAGTATCTGTCCAGCTGCTTCTTGAAGACCGCCAGTGAGGGGGAGCTCCCGACCTCCTTAGGCAGCCCATTCCACTGCTGAACTACTCTGACTGTGAACATTTTTTCCTGATATCTAGCCAATACCGTTGTAGTTTAAACCCATTACTGCGTATCCTCTCCTCTGCAGCCAACGGAAACAGCATCCTGCCCTCCTCCAAATGACAACCTTTCAAATACTTAAAGAGGGCTACCATGTCCCTTCTCAACCTCCTTTTCTCCAGACTGAGCATTCCCAAGCCCCCCATCCCTTCTTCATAGGCTTGATCCCCAGGGCCATGGGATTTTAAGTCCATTCAGACATGCTTGACCACAACAATAAAGACAATAAAACTAGGAAAAGTTGAAGGCAGCAGGAAGAGAGGAAGACCAAATATGACATGAAAGCCATGGCCTTCAGTTTGCAAGACCTGAACAAGGCTGTTAATGAGCAGACATTTGCGAATTAGTGACTTCCAAAATGTCGGATCAGACTCAGATGCAGAAAACCTGTATGCCAATGAGTCTGACTCTGATTGGACATTTTGGAAATCACTAATTCGCAAGGTCATAGAATCATAGAACCATAGAGCTGGAAGGGGCCACACAGGCCATCTGGTCCAACCCCCTGCTCAACGCAGGATCAGCCCAAAGCATCCTAAAGCATCCAAGAAAAGTGTGTATCCAACCTTTGCTTGAAGACTGCCAGTGAGGGGGAGCTCACCACCTCCTTAGGCAGCCTATTCCACTGCTGAACTAAAAAACAGGCAGGTTACCATAAACCAGAATCACTTGGCTTCACATAACACACACCCAAGCCGCAACTAGTAACAAATGCAGCTCGTTTCTCATGCGCTCCCCTGGCTTCTCCTTGCACGGGGCATGATTCATGTGTCCCGGTCTGCCACAAACTCACATTCCTCATACAGTATAACTGAAGAAGCCTGAAGGAATCATGCTAATTTTAAAAAAAAATCCTTTTAAATCTCAGTTTGTGTGGAATAAAATGCCAATTCAAGTGGGCATCTTTCAGGGCCACAGGAAACTGGAGTTTGTTAAAGCCAGGGATCTTTAAGCACGCACTGCGCCAAAAAGGGGAAGCAAAAAGACGGAGGGAAGAAAGCAAAGAAGAGCAAGGAAAGCATCCTTGATGTTAAAAATAGGCTGTCCTCCGTACCTCTCTTTTTAAAGGTGATGTTATCTTCCTGGCTCGGAGTCCCTCCCAATTGAAACCGTTCAGCCACCTAAGAGAGAAGAGCACAAAGACCTATAGAAGCCGGCTGCACTGGTGGATTATCCTAAACAAAAGGCACGTCTTGGCTGAAAGGAATGTCGCTCTCGCGGGGAGAGGAACAAAAGACATGATCCTGATATGCAGGATGTTGCCGGAGCCCCTTCTCTCACTCTTCCATTACCTGTGCCTCTTTATATCATGTATCCCATTCTTCAGATTGCCCAATCTCTCGGTAGGGTTTTGCCTAAAAAGGATTAAAAAGAAACATTGCATAATGTGCCGAAGGAGAGTGGGTTTATATATGTTGTTTTTGTGTTTTTCTCAAAGCGGCTTACAATCGCCTTCCCCTTCCTCTCCCCACAACAGACACCCTGTGAGGGAGGTGAGGCTGAGAGAGCCCTGAGATTACTGAAGAAGAAGAAGAGTTGGTTCTTATATGCTGCTTTTCTCTACCTGAAGGAGGCTCAAAGCGGCTTACAATCACCTTCCCTTTCCTCTCCCCACAACAGACACCCTGTGAGGGAGGTGAGGCTGAGAGAGCCCTGATATTACTGAAGAAGAAGAAGAGTTGGTTCTTATATGCTGCTTTTCTCTACCTGAAGGAGTCTCAGAGCAGCTGACATTCACCTTCCCTTTCCTCTCCCCACAACAGACACCCTGTGAGGGAGGTGAGGCTGAGAGAGCCCTGATATTACTGAAGAAGAAGAAGAGTTGGTTCTTATATGCTGCTTTTCTCTACCTGAAGGAGGCTCAAAGCGGCTTACAATCACCTTCCCTTTCCTCTCCCCACAACAGACACCCTGTGAGGGAGGTGAGGCTGAGAGAGCTCTGATATTACTGAAGAAGAAGAGTTGGTTCTTATATGCTGCTTTTCTCTACCTGAAGGAGGCTCAAAGCGGCTTACAATCACCTTCCCTTTCCTCTCCCCACAACAGACACCCTGTGAGGTGGGTGAGGCTGGGAGAGCCCTGATATTACTGAAGAAGAAGAAGAGTTGGTTCTTATATGCTGCTTTTCTCTACCTGAAGGAGGCTCAAAGCGGCTTACAATCACCTTCCCTTTCCTCTCCCCACAACAGACACCCTGTGAGGGAGGTGGGGCTGAGAGAATTCTGAGAGAGACTGCTCTGTGAGAACAGCACCACCAAGGGCATCAAGCTGGCTGCATGTGGAGGAGCGGGGAATCAAACCCAGCTCGCCAGATTAGAAGCCACCGCTCTCAACCATGACACCAAGCTGTACAGTAATGGTGTGATAGTGATAGTGATAGTGTTACCGTCACTTCTCAGATGGAAGTACTGGTTTACTACGCTTGGAGCATGTTTGCTTCTGCATACTACAGAGAGCTTCCCTCTCAAGAAGTCTGCTGCCATCCGGTGATCTGCTGGAGGGCCTCAGGGGCAAGACGGTTGGGTATGTGAAACTGGTGTGACATTGTGGTTAATGTTCTGGATTATGCCCTGGGGCCAACCGGGTTAGAATCCACACTCTGCCTCAGAAGCTGGGTCCTTCTTGGCCTCATCAAATTGGTATAGGTTTGCTGTTAAAGGTAAGCCACCAACCTGTGCGGGGGGGGGGGGTCGTTCAGGGCATCCTTGTGTAGGAACCAGTACATCCAGCAAAAGGGGTACTGCACTGGGGTTGTGAAACTTTTGATTTTTGCAGCGGTCAGCACCCATGCTCTGCAATGGTATCTTGTCATGTATCTATTTATTTATAATTCAATTTATATCCCACCACTTCCACGTAGTTCCCATCTGCAATGACGGAACACGCCAAATCACAACCCCACAGAAATTATCGCCAGGACAGAATCACAGAATCATAGAGTTGGAAGGGGCCATACAGGCCATCTACGACAGAGAATGAGGTGGCTGGATGGAGTCACTGAAGCAGTAGGTGCAAACGTAAAAGGACTCCAGGGAATGGTAGAGGACAGGAAGGCCTGGAGGATCATTGTCCATGGGGTTGTGATGGGTCGGACACGACTTTGCACATAACAACAACAACAACAAATACAGGCCATCTAGTCCAACCCCCTGCTCAACGCAGGACCAAACAGCCTCTCAGCGTTCCTATTAATTCTCCAGAATTTGGGGGTTAGATCCAGTCAGGTTTCCCGACAATAAGAAAAAGGGAGAAAGAAGTTTCCTTGGACCACGCAAGTCATGGGGACTTCCAGGGATGTAAGCCAAGAGCTGAGCAAGAAACCTGGATGGATCCAGCCCAGTGGGTTACAATGGCTTAGACTTTGGCACTCAATTTTATGTCAGTTGCCTAGCAACCTGAACGAAAGGTTCAATGCAAAC
Source organism: Paroedura picta (assembly GCF_049243985.1). Classification (NCBI taxonomy): domain Eukaryota; kingdom Metazoa; phylum Chordata; class Lepidosauria; order Squamata; family Gekkonidae; genus Paroedura; species Paroedura picta. The sequence continues at coordinate 79,718,057 of NC_135378.1, read as the reverse complement.
CGAGAAACCAAAGGGGCTCTCTCATAAATCAGTTAACAGGAAGAGAAGAGGTAGCAGCTTAGCTCAGATGTAATAGGAAATCATGGTTTGCTGATAAGTGAATAGGTGAAGGCATCCTCGGATTCTGGAGGTCGTTCTTTTTCTTTCCCCTGCATGGCCAGACGACTACATTCTTCTGGGTTCACAGCAAATGTTTCCGAGACAGCCACTTGGATGTAGCTGATAAACCAAAGTTTGCGCCTTGACTCCAAAGCTAGACTCCAAAGTGAGAGTGAATCATAGTGCTCTTCTTCACATTTTCATTGCTTGTGTGGCCCTATTGCTTTGGTTTTTTCCCCTTTTCCCCCTAGTGGTGGATTCGATATTGCACCGTTGTATGTCCAACATAAAAACCTACAGATTTAAAGTACAGTTTTTAATGTTCAATCAGGGATTCCCAACCAGGGTTAGGGGAAACCCTGGGGTTACAGGAGGGCTCCTAGAGGTTTCACGGCATTTCCCAGGGGTTTGGGGGGCTGCTGGCATTGCTAGACGTCACTGGAGCCCACTCTCCTGGTGCTCTACAGGCCTTGCCTCATTCTCCACAATGTAAATGGTTGAGGATCGCTTGATTGATTGGCTGGCTCCCACATCTTACTTCTGTGGCTGCTTCTCTAAAGGGGCGTATCACCCATTCCGGGGTTTCTCGAAGCCTGAGAAAATATTCCAGGGGCTCCTCTATGGTCAAAAGGTTTTAAAAGGCTGTGCTAGATGTACAGCAATGTAATATCAAACTGACCATTAGAGGGAGCAACAGGAACGCACGAGTGACAAAAATGAGAGCATGGAAGAGTCCATGGTTTGGAATCCTAGGCTGAAGTGCAAGTGAAAAATGAGTTTTCCAGTTCCGAAGCAATGGCAAGGTTGTGGTGTGTGCCATGAAAGAGGAGATTTCTAATTACCTGCCCATACAAGGGGAAAGAGGAGAGCAGAGAGTGCGCAAACTTGAGCTTGTTCATATAACAGCGAACCTCGGTTTCCTATTACATATAAATCAGCCTGTGACATATAAATCGCCTGACGCTCAATAGGGCTGGGACAAGGTGGAGGAAAAGGTTCCCGCAGCACATGAAAGTTAAGCCTACCTTTCCACAACACACACCAAAGAGATGAGGCAAATGAACCACAATCACAAAGCATCGCCACATAAAAACACTGAACATTCCCAAAGTCAAATGCTAATAAAATGTCAAGCATTCAGCTCACCCTGATAATTAAACTAAAAAAAAAAAATCAGTTCTATGGTGTTAATATCTGGAAAGCGTATGCAAGCAGGAAAGTCTTGTAAAAAAATACACTTTTGCTGGAGAAAACCAGGAAAGGTGTTATAATCGTAAGGTAGCCATTCTGAACTGGGGCACCGGACAGAAAATGCTAAGCCAGCGAACGCATTCTTCTCAAGCCTTTGTCCCAAAATGCCCTCCTCACCTGCAGAGCCGCCGAATCAGATCTTCCGGACGCTTGGATATTATTCTTGGGAAATCGAGTCTTTCGACGCCTTTTAGAATCAAATTGTAGGTCACCATCTGGTCAACCCCAGAAAACGGAGGGCTGGAGAGAGAGGCCACGATTTGGGGTGTGCGTATAAAAGACATTTAAAAAAGAAAACAGAACGGTTGAGAAGAAAGAGAAGGGTAAGGCTGTGAACTGTTTTTATTAGCCAGAAAGCAAACTGTTTGGTCTGTGCTTTTACACATTTATTTGATTTTTGGTTTAGATTGTTTTTTTTTTATGATGCTGTTATAACAAAAACAATGGGCTGCAAAGAGACAAAGGGGGAAATGGTGCAGCAGGAAGATTTTTTTTTATTTCAAAGTATTAGAAGAAGAAGAAGAGTTGGTTCTTATATGCAGCTTTTCCCTACCTGAAGGAGGCTCAAAGCGGCTTACAGTCGCCTTCCCTTTCCTCTCCCCCCAACAGACACCCTGTGGGGTGGGTGAGGCTGTGAGACCCCTGATATTCCTGCTCAGTCAGAACAGTTTTATCAGTGCCGTGGCGAGCCCAAGGTCACCCAGCTGGCTGCATGTGGGGGAGCGCAGAATCGAACCCGGCATGCCAGATTAGAAGTCCGCACTCCTAACCACTACACCAAACTGGCTCTTTATTTATCATTATTAGTTATTTTTATTATCATCATCATCATCACAGCCAGATATCTGACCAGTCGATGGTGCTCAGTGATTTGAAATATATCCAAGTTCTTGGGAATGGCAGAGGCACCTTCTTGCTGTTCTAAGCAATACTGTCTTCTCCAGCTGAGCTAGTGTTAGTTGCTCAATGCTCAGAATGTCCAGGTGTTTCCTGAGACTTCTAAGCACTGCTCTAAGCACTGTCCAATGACAATCGATATGATGGTCACCTCCTTCTCCCAGAGGCACTCTAACTCTCCTTTTAGGTCTTGGTATTTTGTGGTCTTCTCCTATTCTTTCTTTTCTATTCTGCTGTCTCCTGGGATTGCAATGTGCATGATCCAAACCCTATTTCACATCAAGAATCTTTGCTTCACCATTCTCCATGATCTTGACTGGTTCGTGCACACACAAATTTCTGGCTGATGGTAAGCCAAACTTTTTGCAAAGATTCCAGTGCAATATAACGGCAACTCCATTGTGACATTCTTTATAGTGTGCTTGAGCAGTTTTACTGCAGACACTGATCAGAGGATAATGATATTAACGCAATAATTTAATAACTTATTTTGCAATAAGAATTCCTTCCCACTACACCACTGGTTTTTGCTTCATCTCTTTTAATTGTTAGCTGCCTCAGTGGCTCTAATTGGGCAAAAAGGCAGGGTATACATTTTGTAACTAAAACAACAAATAAATGAAATCTGCCATCGTAAAGTCACACAGGTGACATCACTGTTCATGTAACCATCACTCCTAAAGGAAATAAAAGAAGGCCAATTGAATTAATTTATTTATGAATCGATTTATGGACCGCCCCTCTCGGACTTGCTGTCTCTTTAAGCAAAGATGGCTTTTTCTTTAATATAATCCCGCTTTCATTTGGAGGTATAGATCAATGCTGATTAATACTAAAGTGCCCCAAATCTTTCTTAACCATTAATTGACTGATCCATGTTTATAGTTGAAGCAGAGTTTTATGATTAGATTATGGCAGCGTCTGCTGGGAAATTTCATCCTGATTATGGTAAAGAAAAACAATCCAGCATGCATGCAAATCTGATTAAAGGGCGGAAAGGATGGTGCATCCATTTGGAAGCGCCTAGCAGGTTAGTTGCAGCAAGCTTCTAGCCCTTTGCACAATGGCTAGAATGCCCCAGTAGGATTAGTTCAAATCCACACTCAGCCATGAAGCTCATGGGGGACTTACGAACAATCATTCTGCTGACAAGCCATGCTCTCGGCCTCACACAGCTGATGTGAGGGGAGAAAGGAGATGTGAACACCATTTATTTATTTAAATTTATAGACCTCCCTCTCTGCTGGAGCAGATTGAGGAAGCTGAACAACATACGTTCAACAATACACTTAAACTCATAGTTAAACCATCTTAAATTCGGTTCAAGAAGTCTGCCCATGAGTGCTCCAGAACTCAAGGTGGGTGTGCAAAACAGGGGAGGCCAGTCAGATGTTGATGTTGGCTGTTTTACTGGCCTCAACCACAGGCGTGGTGGAAGAGCGGGCGCTGCAGGGGCTGGCCAATCCAGCGAAGCAAGGCTGGGCGCACCCGCATTAGCCCATGGAGCCGGAAGTGGAGTCCGGACAGCCAGACACCACTCCTCCCATAGGGGCTCTTCACAAATATAAGAGCAACTACTGGTACAGATGAGGTAGATTTGGTCTGGATTGAGGACTGAAAAATCCAAGGCAAAGAATAGCAAGACTGAAATCAGGAGACCTAGATGAAGGATCATATATTAGGAGATATATTAGAAGATATATTAGTAGCTGGTCTACTGAAACAGAAGGTGTTTCCTACCCACAGGTTGTGACCCTTCTAATTACAGAGGCCAGGGCTTTCTGTGTACCAGAAGGTCTTCCACCACTGCAGGCCAGTGAGTAATAGAGAGAACAATGGACAGAAATAACATATTTGTGAAAACCTTTCAGGTCATAAAAGGTCAAAAAGCAGCGACATCAGGATTGATTAACCGGGCACTTACTTTCCCGTGAGCAATTCATAGACCAGGATTCCGAGCGACCAGAAATCCACACTGAAATCATGCCCTTTATTCAGAATGACTTCAGGAGCGACGTACTCGGGAGTGCCACAAAAGGTCCAGGTCTTCTGTCCGGCTCCGATCTTCTTAGCAAACCCAAAATCAACCTTACGAGAAAGAGCAGTAATTCACAGGTCAGGTGGTCCTAAAAAGGGATTCGTGCCCATTTTATAAAAACATTGCCAGTACCGAGAAAAGCATTTCACATGGAGCGTATTGTGTTCTCTTTTCTCGGATGGCCTGCCGCTTTCTTTTCGGCTAGGCTGAAAAAGTCATCCATGTGAAAAACTAGGTCCTTTTATAATGCTTCCAAAAGTGTTATGCAAAACTTCTATGTTCTTAATTAAAAAGGAAGACTAACTAGGTCTCCCGTTTAGAACAAGAGTCTAGTAGCACCTTAAAGACTAGAAAAAAATGGAAGAAGAAGAGCTGATTTTTTAGACTTTGCTTTTCACTACCTGAAGGAGTCCCAAGGCGACTTACAAACACCACAACAGGCACCCTGGGAGGTAGGTGAGGCTGAGAGAGCTCTAAGAGAATTGTGACTGGCCCAAGGTCGCCCAGCTGGCTGCATTTGGAAAGGTGGACAATCAAACCCGATTCTTGCCCCACCATGCTGGCTCTCTGGGCAGGCAGAAGAAGCATCTGAGGAAATCAGCAGTGGCACTTGGGATTTTATCACGATGTGATAAAAGAAAAAAGAAAAAAGAAAAGCAGAAAACATATCCACAGGGATCATGGCACTTTAGGTGCCATATTGGGAACTGCTGTCCTACTCTGTCAGCAAGGGCCTCACTTAGGGTCAACAAGTATTGAAGAAGAAGAAGAAGAAGAAGAAGAAGAAGAAGAAGAAGAAGAAGAAGAAGAAGAAGAAGAAGAAGAAGAAGAAGAAGAGATGGTTCTTATATGCCCTAGATTAATTCCTCCCCACATTCTGATTTTGCACAGGCAAATGATTTGCGGAAATGCAGTGCAGACGAAAAACTGTAGCAACGAGAGATGTGTGAGGCTGGAGTCAATATATTCAAGGAAAATGGATCCCCTGATAGAAACATTTCATCCTAATACACCAGGGGAAAAGCAGCCTGGGCTTCCAAGAATTAAATGCTCTCCAATTCCCCTTTGGTGAATGGGTCGCCGGATGCAAAACAAGACTTTCTCGGCCGTAGGGCTACACAAACAGCGTTTCATTTTATTTTGATGTTTAAACTTACCAGTTTGACATAGCCTTGGGCATCCAGAATTAAATTTTCCGGCTTCAGGTCCCTGTAGATAACGCTGATGCGATGCAAATATTCTACAGCTTCTGTCACACACCCAACGCAGAACTTTGTAGTGGTTTCATCAAAGCTGCCTCTAAAACAGAGAAACTGGTTTCATTTTATCTCTCCAAATAAACACAAGCAGGTTTGCCAACCTCCAGGCACAGCCTGGAGGTATCCCAGAATTACAGCTCATCTCCAGACTACAGAGATCAGTTCCCTTGGAGAAAGTGGGTGCTTTGAAGAAGAAGAGTTGATTCTGATATGCCGCTTTTCTCTACCCGAAGGAGTCTCTAAGTGGCTTACGTTTGCCTTCCCTTTCCTCTCCCCACAACAGACACCCTGTGAGGGAGGGGAGGCTGAGAGAGCCCTGAGATTACTGAAGAAGAAGAAGAAGAGTTGGTTTTAATATGCCGCTTTTCTCTACTCGAAGGAGTCTCAAAGCGGCTTACAATCTCCTTCCCTTTCCTCTCTCCACAACAGACACCCTGTGAGGTGGGTGAGGCTGTGAGAGCCCTGATATTCCTGCTCGGTCAGAACAGCTTTCTCAGTTCTGTGGAGAGCCCAAGGTCACCCAGCTGGCTGCATGTGGGGGAGTGCAGAATCAAACCCATCTCACCAGATTAGAAGTCTGCACTCCTAACCACTACACCAAGGGTGGACTCTGTGGTGTTGTACCCCACTGAGGTCCCTGGAAGACTAGTCCCTCCCAAATCCCTTCCACTCACGGGAGTTTGGCTCTAGGATATTTAAATGAGTATTAAATCTCATATTCCTATAGCAAAATAGAAAATCTCAACCCCCACAGGCTTTTCGAGGCAAGATATGAGATTTACCATTGGCTGTCTCTTCCCAGCAATCCTGGACATCTTTGGGGTCTCCCATCCAAATACTAACCAGGTCCGACCCTGCTGGACTTCCAAGTCCTAATAACATTGGGCCGGTCAGGGCTATTCATACTACTACTACTACTACTACTACTACTACTACTACTACTACTACTACTTCTTCTTCTTCTCTGGCTAATTCAGTGGTAAGATTGTGCCTCCTTCTGATTTACACAATGGAGATGCCAAAATTAACGGTGTCCTCCTACCACCATTCCCACCCCAGTTTCCCAGCATTGCTGGCACAGGCCACAGCAGAGAGAAGAAGAATCGGTAGAATATCTAGAGAAAAGGTGCACAATCATAAACCAAGCCTGTGAGAAAGAAAAGCCGCCCTTCCTATGAGCTCATTCCCATCTTAAAAGCATTCCGGAGCATCGCTTGGGAAACCTGCCTGACCACAACAAAACCACACTGTAAACGAATGCAGAAGCTTGTACAGGAGAGGCAGGACAGCTCTATCAAGCCAACCTTAAAGCTTCTGAGAATCTGTCCTCTCTAGACAACCGCTCCCGTGTCACACCAATCTAATATGACACGGGCCTTAAGAGCTGCGTCTTTGGTTTCAAAGGCCCCTTTAGTCCTTGTAGCCCACGTACAGAAAACGCCAGAGGCTGCACGGGAGAAGGTCTGATGTTACCTGTCCCGCAGGATGCTCCAGAGTTCACCTCCCAGACAGGCTTCCAAGAGCATGTAAACGTATTTGTTGTCTTTGAAAGTGCGGTACAACCTGCAGCAAAGGGAAACAAGAACAGAACACCCAAATCTCAACTGCTTTGATTTTTTTTTTAATTACCCCCTTCTCAGATGTGTCGCCAAGAGGTTATTAGGGTTTTTTTTGCAGCCAAGGGCTTTCCTGCATTGACATATTACTCACTGTTAAGTTCATGTTTCGGGAGGGGCGGAGTGTCTTCCTGTTTGCACAGGTTTTGCTCCTCTAGCGGTCCATTCGATATCAGACAGCTTCATTTCCAGAAAGGCTGGTATAAGCTTTTGTGTGTCTGTATCTGAAGAAGTGTGCATGTACACGAAAGCGTACACACGAAACCTTAAAGGTACCATTGGACTTTGTTCTGCTGCTTCAGACCAACATGGCTCCCCTTTATTTCCGGCTTCTCTCCTTTCTCCCTGGAGAAAATGGCTGCTTTGGAAGGTGGACTTCCCCAAACCCCACCCTCCTCAGGCTCCACACCCCCCAAAAATTCTCCAGATCTTTCCCAGCCCCAATTTGGCAACCCTACATGCCCCTCCTCCCTGCTATCAGACAAGGGCCTAGTCTGCATACAATAGATAATGCACTTTCAATGTGCTTCCGCGGCTGGATTTTCCGGTGCAGAACAGGAAAATCTACTTCTAAAGTGCATTGAAAGTGCATTATCTCATGTGTGCAGACTAGGCCAAGGTTTCACACAAGAAACTTCTCTCCCAGTGGAATTGCAAAGAATGGTGCTTTGTTAAGGTCACAGGGTGTGTAGAATTGGAGTGCTGGGAGGCCTAGTGTGGTGTGTGGGTCCCAGTGAAAGATATTTGCATTTGTGGAGGCATTTGGAGCAGAATAGGGAATTATCCCTATGCGGAAGCCACCCTTGGCTCAGAGCCCTGCTCAGATATGGCCTTCTGGTGGTATAAAGACCAAGGTTACATAGTACTGGAATAAACTGGAGCAAAGAACTGCACCGTGTGAATATCTTCTTGTCCTTTTCAACTTTATTCACACGGGGAGGAGTTGCCAGAGCATTCTCTGGTTCAGTAAACCCTTTTGTGTGATAATTTTCTTCAGTGACAAGTCATCCTTTCAGGTTGGTTAGGACAACTGTCCAAAAGAGCTGCAGATCTAACATGAGATGCTCTGACCATGAAAAACATAACATAAATTTCAAATTAATGTTGATCAAAGATATGAATGCGCCTGGTGCAGCTCTTTGTTCATTCCAGGACTATGCATCAGAGATGATTTTGGGCTGTCTCAGCCTCATTCGACACAAAGGGCTTGTTGTGAGGAAAAACTGAGGTAAACAAAGGACGATACACATTTCCCTGAGTCCTGTGAGGGAAGAGGCAGAATAAAAATATGATGCGGGCAACTAGTGATGGGCCAAACAGAATTACTGTGCAACTCCTGTGAGAGCTATCACAATTAAACGAAATTAAAGGTTTTAAGAAGGGAAAAAACGCTCACTTCACAACGAACGGCGAGCAGGCTTCTTCTAGAATCTTCTTTTCCGAGTGAATGTGCTCCTGCTGTTTGGTATCCACCACATGCTTCTTTTTGATACATTTCATGGCGAAAGCTATATTCTCGTTCTTGACTTTCACCTGGGCGCACACAGAGATGGAGACAAAATTACCAGGGAGGACGCACCAACGTGAATTCCCCTTCCACTCCCACCCACCTGCCAGTCTTAGCGTTGATTTGGGATTCTGAAACCCCAGAGTAAACACAGACTCGACTAAATAGGATAGGTGTAAAAAGAACCAAGCAGAACCCACGCGGCTTGGGGAGGGAGTAGTTTGATTCCCATAGCAACCAGAAGTGATCCGGGGCCAGGGGACCAAGCCCTAGGACAGGGGTAGTCAAACTGCGGCCCTCCAGATGTCCATGGACTACAATTCCCAGGAGCCCCTGCCAGCGAATGCTGGCAGGGGCTCCTGGGAATTGTAGTCCATGGACATCTGGAGGGCCGCAGTTTGACTACCCCTGCCCTAGGAGGACAGGCTGGGGGGTTTGGGAATGTTCAGCCTGGAGAAGAGGAGGCGGAGAGGGGACAGGATGGCTCTCTTGAAGGATCTGAAAGATTGCCACTCGGAGGAGGACAGAGAGGGCTGAAAGGGGGATGCTTACAAGTTCAACTCTCCCGAACCCGCCGACGCCCAAGGTTGCGACAATCTCCAGGTTTTGAAACGGACAGGAAGAAGGAAACTGGGTGACTTTTTCTCTGAGCTGGACCATCTCTAAGGAGACATCACTGGGCAGCCGTTCAGAGGAAGAAACTCTGCATAGGAGGGGGAGTGGGGGGAAACAAAGAATAAGGCATCCTCTTCCGTTTGTCGTCTCTGAAAACGCAACAGAGAACTGCTGCAGCGATCTGAGAGCTTTCCGAAAAGCGTTCCTGATGTCCTCATACGTTATGCTCACCGTACCTTTGGTATTTATCCTCACGGCGCCTGGAAGGGATGTGCTATGCGGTTGATGTAAATGGATGGTGAGGATCAATGAATTAAACAGGCCCGCCAGAGTACTGAAATATTTAATTTTAGCACTTCTTGACTTCCTTAATGGAGGTTTAAGCATTACTGCCCCCCCCTGCAGAATCTCTGCGCAGCCTAAAAATCCACATGAAGAAGATGAGTCTTTTTTCATACTCTGCTTTTCACTGCCTGAAGAAGCAGCTTACAATCGCCTTCCCTTCCTCTCCCCACAACAGGTGCCCTGCGAGGCAGGTGAGGCTGAGAGACCTCTGACAGGACTACTCTGTGAGAACAGCACTATCAGGGCTGTGATGAGCCCAAGGTCACCCAGCTGGCTGCATGTGGAGGAGAAGTGGGGAATCAAACCCGGCTCGCCAGATTAGAAGTTGCCGCTCTTAACCTCTACACCACGCAGGCTCTTTTGGGGATGTACATTACAATATGTGTCATATCAGTTATGGGTTCAATTCAAGGTCCTGTTCACTGTTTTGGGCTTTATCGCTCACATTTTTGTCTGCAGCAGAACAGCCAGATTTGAGTGCACTAATAACTCAAGAGACCGGCAAGACTAACATCATTTGCAACAGGGGAGGAGCTTAATTGGAGGGAGCCGTGACTCACGAAAGCTCCTCCCCGGCCACAAATTTTGTGAGTCATTCAGGTACTCCTGGAGTCTGACTCTTTCCCCCTGCTACAGGCCGACTGACTTTATCTATCTTGAAGCTGGAGTTTCTTCGTATGTAAGCAGGGGAGCTTCTGTCCTTCTAATAAGGGCAATCAATTTCTAAACCTCAGCAACATTAATAGGGGGAAGGGGGGGTTAAAAAGCTTAAACGGAAGGATGATCCCGCCGGAACAGAATGTGAATTTTTCAAATTAAGGCCCCTCCGCCCCCCCCCCTGTCAAAACTGGCTGCAGATGAGCCGCAGATGTCGCCTATGGTTCTATTTAAAGCTGCTTTTTAATGGCAGCATTTCATGAGACATTAGATATTGATTGCGTCCTCTCTGTTTGGATACCCCGGGCCCGAAATGGTAATTTGTTTGACGAACAGTCAGCTGGGCTTTATTGCATCTCTTCGTGGCCTTCCGTGACTTTTTCATAATGAACCAAAGCAGGGCGGGCGGATGTGGGGGGGGGGGGAGGTCAAGGGATTTCTTTTGCTCAGTTGAGTGCCAGTTCCGGTCCTACAATAATACTCATTTGTCCACTCCATTAAAACAGAGAGGATTTTTTAAAAACAAAAAATAAAAGACGGAGGCAGCGCTGGGTCACGCGCTGTTGTACTTAAGGGATGCCAGCATTTCTGCTGATCTAATCGGTTTAAAAAGCAGAGTGCTTGTAAGAGGAAGTGGGGCTGAAATGGGTTCGGTCTGTGATTGGATGATGCGTCAAACAGAGCCGTCACGGCAGAGGGCATTGTAATTGCGCCTAAACCCAGTACACAAGGCTACAGGTTCTTGTGGGAGAGTGCAATGACTCCTTATAGCAGCGGTTCTCAACCTGGGGGTCGGGACCCCTTTGAGGGTCGAATGACCCTTTCACAGGGGTCACGGCAGGGCAAGCAGCTTGGCCGGGGGGGGGGCTCCATCCACACAACAGCCTTGCGGGGTAGATCGAGATAGAGCGTTCATTTCTCTGGAGCAGTAGAAAAGAGTGAGATCGGCCTGGTGGGAAAAGAGGCAGAGCTGAACTGAGAAACCCTGGATAAAAACCAATTTATATACAATCCTTCACGCCACTGGTCAGTTTCAGTTTAATTTCTGTGAAAGAACGCTTGCATAATTTTATGTTTGGGGGTCACCACAACATGAGGAACTAGATTAAAGGGTCACGGCATTGGGAAGGTTGAGAACCACTGCCTTATAGACTTATCCAAACATGGTCAGGAGCATGCTGGCACGGAGACTATCCAAACTGTATTTATGTCGGATGTGTGCATACAGGGCCATCAAGTCACAGCTGACCTACGGTGACCCCAGTAAGGGGCTTTCACAGCAAGGTGATTTGCCCATGCCTTCTTCTGTAGGGCCGTCCTGGGAGGTCTTCCAACTGAGTACCGACCCTTTTTAGATCCTGAGTTCTGACGAGATTGGGCCTCACCGTGCTTGTAATGGTGGAGATGGGTGGCCTCTAATCTGGAGAACCAGGTTTGATTCCCCATTCCTCCTCCGCAGGCAGCCAGCTGGGTGACCTTGGGCCAGCTCCAGTTTTCTTGGCGATCTCTCAGCCTTACCTACCTCACAGGGCTTCAAGAAACCTGTGCAAAATATGGTTGGGAAGCCTCCTCCCCTTCCCACCCCCACACCCATGATTGCCCATGGGGGGCCAGGTTGACCTGGCCATGGTCAGTGGATGAGCGATAGGGGTGTGAGTGTCCTGCATAATGTGTGGGAGGGTTGGACTAGATGGCCCATGAAGTCCCTTCCAACTCTATGATTCTATTATTCTATATCACCTGATAATAATTAATTAACTCCCACCCATTCAGGACACCCATCCTGGTATTTGGGGGATGGCTTGACGGGGCACACAAACTGTGGGCAGCCCACCCCTCCAACACTGTGGACATGATTCTGGACACCCTATAGCTGCCTGGCACGAAAGCCATGGCCTTCTTCTGGCATGGGAATTGGTGATGACTGCCCCCAACAACAGCCGGTCCCACCTCCCTGATGGTGAGGACAAGCCAATGGACTTGTGGCCTGGGGCAGCTGGCCCCTCTGCTGCCACCCTCGGTAGGGGTGGAGGGACATAGGGCAATGGAGAGGGGGTGGTCCATGGGCAGGTGTTTCTCTCCTGCCTGGCCCCTGTGTTACCAAGCTCCGCCCACTCACTTGACCCAGGTGCCAAATCGGGTAGATATGCCACTGGATGGGGGAGTACAGTTGCTAGATCTACACACACCCCCAAGCCTCCGATCAGGAAACTGATCTCTGTAGTCCACAGATCACCTGTGATTCCAAGGGATCTCCCCTGGCCCACCTGGAGGCCGGCATCCCTACTGACTCAGAGGTGTAACCTCCTTGAGGAGTCTGTGATGAGCTCGATGGCCCTTCAGCAGCACGAATGGCATCACCACAGTGGGAGCAAGAGGGAGACCTACTGAGCTTGCCGTTGCTCATCGTCACGAGCCAGGTTGGCCACGTAACCCACAAGGTACGCCTGGAGCTCTTCAAATGTGCCAACCGTTTGATTGAAGGTTCTGTGGGGGGAAGACAAATGAACCGACTCAGTAAAGAGCTAGAAACAAAACGTACGAAATTGTCTTAAACCAGGGCGGGGGGGGGGGGTTGCAAACTGTGGCTCTCCAGGTGTCCGCTGGCAGGGGCTTGTGGGAATTGTAGTCCATGGACATCTGGAGAGCCACAGTTTGGCCGCCGCTGTAACAGTCTGGGTTCAAATACATTCAGACAGTATGAAAGTGGAGTTGAACATAAGAATTGGACCCTCAGTTCTTCAAGGTTAGCATTCTCGACTGACTGGCAAGGGCTTAGGTTGAGATCTCCCAGATCACTTGCTGCCTGGTCCTTTGTCGAGATCCAGTATGGTGTAGTGCCCTTTTGGACACAGTGGACTGCCTTGGAATCCAGACACAGGGTGGTGGGCCCAGCCAGAGAATGGTTGCCACGGCTTCCCTTCAGTCCCACCCCTTGCATTGTGGTGCCCACTGCAGCGAAAGCAATGTTTTAAAAAAATCGGCACCGTCAATCAAATTTCCAACGGCCAATCAGAAAGCTTCCTGGGCAAGCCCACCTGTCCCCGCCCACTTTCTAAAAATAACTGGCAGGTGCCAGGAAAGGTTTCCCATGGTACCCACATGCACCCCCACTGGGGTGTGGTTGTTGGACCTGGATCTGGGAAATTCCAGTTCAAATCCCACTCGGTCATGCAAACTCAGAGGGTGGCCTTGGGCCAGTCATTCTCTCTCCATCTAACGTACTCGATTATCTTGTTGTAAGATGAAAACAAGAACGGTGTAAGTCAGGGGTAGTCAACCTGTGGTCCTCCAGATGTCCATGGACTACAATTCCCATGAGACCCTGCCAGCGAATGCTGAATTGTAGTCCATGGACATCTGGAGGACCACAGATTGACTACCCCTGGTGTCAGTCACTTAAGCTCCTCACTGGGAGAAAGCGGGATATAAAAAATAAGATAAAAAGGTGACAGGAGATCCCGAGTTTTGAACCCAGAACCTTCCGCATACAACCACCGCCGCTGACTTATGGCTCTAGCTCCTAAAATTTAAAACAAAGTCGGCAGAATTATTTTTGAGAACGAAGAAACAGGGTTGGCACAAAACCCGTTAGGATGCATCAAAATAATTACGCTTTTATGTCCTTGTTGCATGGAGCTTCCCAAAAATAATTAGCCACCCCCACGCTGTTTCAGAAGCATCTTCTTTCATGTTCCTCCCCTTAATTGAGCAATTTCAGCAAATTTCTGCCACTCTGGTGTTTTTTCAACATTTCCCCATAAAAGTTCGAAGCACAGAGGCCTCTGAAATATGCCATATGGAGGAAATGGGATGGATGCAAAAAAAAAAAAAAAAAGGAAAAAGGAAAAGGCACTCGGAGCAGAACTTGCAGAAGTACATTTCCTCCCCCTCCCCCCATCCCTTCCCACTGAAGTACTCCCACTCACCCCAAGACACTCTTTGGGGTTTGAGGACCACTGGGGATTCAGTAGCGGGATGCAGGTCACGGTGAGAAAGGGGGAATTGGGCAGGGAATTGCTCCCTTGGGCGAGTTGCCTTGCCCTCTGATCATGGAAGGGAGAATTTCGATTTCACGCAGCTAGAATTGTTGACACTGTTCACATGGACTCTCCCCACAGAACTGTCTGGGTATCCTGGGTAGCCCTAAGCATCCTAAAGCATCCAGGAAAAGTGTGTATCCAACCTTTGCTCACTGGCAGTCTTCAAGCAAAGGTTGGATACACACTTTTCTTGGATGCTTTAGGATGCTTAGGGCTGATCCTGCGCTGAGCAGGGGGTTGGACTAGATGGCCTATGTGGCCCCTTCCAACTCTATGATTCTATGATTCTATGATTCAATGATTCTATCCCAAAAGCATATTTCTATGGCCAAAAGGGATGCCCCAGTGAGCCGCCAGGGTAACCATATATGCTGTTGATCCCCCCTCCCCCCTCCCAATTTGCTTTTCTGCGATAAGCTCTTTTCGGCAGCCTCGCTCTGGACCATCTGTTTTTTTTGTGGCTCTGGGCTACGAGGAACGTTCCTTCCAGAACATAAAAAGTTATGTTCTTGCTCGTTTCGAAAGAGGGCCTTGCCCGCTCAACGCCATTCCTCACGCTGTTCTTGCCCAGAGTAGGAACAGCCCCGGGCAGTCCAAAAATAGAGCCGCCTGGTGTTCACAAAGTCCATTTTACTTAACCTCACAGGAGGAAGAGAAAGAGAGTCCAGTAGCACCTTAAAGGCTAGCAAAACGGGCGACAGGGAAGGAGTTTTCATGACTCAATGCTCAGTTCTTCATTTAGATCAAGATGGGTAGCAGAGCTCCTTTGTAGCAGTAGGAAAGAGCAAAGAGTCCAGGAGCTCCTTAAAGACTCACAAAATTTGTGGCAGGGCTGGAGTTTTTGTGATGATCTTAAGAAATCAGCATTGACTACTCTTTACCAGCATGGAGTTCAATGCGACCCCCTTGTCACACATTCATATATCCCAAGTAAGCCAATTCATTTCAAAGCTGCCTTTAATTCTCTTGTGGGGGGAGGCAATGGAGATACCAATTCTACAGTGTGGTGACAATGTGGTTGGTGTTTTGGGGCAAGGGTCTAGCTTTTACCCTGGGTGGCATGTCAAGTCTGGGCCACCTGGAAGGGAAGAATTGGGATGGCCTGGCCCCTCCCCACCCGTGGACACAAGTACAGCATCCCCATCCTATGCATTCTCATATTGAATGCGGAAGACCGTGGCCCAAATTATACATCATTAAAGGTAAAGGTAAAGGTAAGGGTATCCCCTGTGCAAGCACCGGGTCATGTCTGACCCTTGGGGTGACGCCCTCTAGTGTTTTCACGGCAGACTCAATACGGGGTGGTTTGCCAGTGCCTTCCCCAGTCATTACCGTTTACCCCCAAGCAGCAAGCTGGGTACTCATTTTACCAACCTCAGAAGGATGGAAGGCTGAGTCAACCTTGAGCCGGCTGCTGGGATCGAACTCCCAGCCTCATGGGCAAAGCTTTCAGACTGCATGTCTGCTGCCTTACCACTCTGCGCCACAAGAGGCTCTATACATCATTAGGACCGTGTTATTGGTCCCAGTTGGGATTAGCTGAGTTGGGTTGGGGAGGTATTGTTGAATTAGACTGCCATCTTAGAATTATATTTCTAAATGTTTTATTGTGTTAACGTAGAAATTAAGCCCGCTGCTCCCCAAATGCAGCGGGCGCTAGTGGGGTGTTTGGCTGGAGGGGCAGAAGGAAGGGAAGAAGAGAGCGAGAAAGGGAGAGAAAGAGAGGAAGAAAGGGAGAAAGAGATGAAGGGAGAGGGAATAAAAGTAAAGTTGAGAGGGAGAAAGGAGGAAGGAAGCTTGTCAGTTCGGGGGCAAGAGCCCAATCGGTGGTCCTCCTCATCACGGACGAACTCCTCCCACACAAGGCTTACCACTTTATTTTTACCGCAAAGCGGTTATAGATGGGTTTTCTGGGTTATCTCGTTTTTATGGTTTTTATGCTATAAGCTGCCTCGACGTGACATTTGTCAAGAAAGGCGGGATATAAATGTTAAAATAAGTAAATAAATAAATCAAAGGGACAAAAAATGCCCCAGGAAGCTTTTTTTTTTTTTTTTTGCTTGAGAACAAAATACCACATTCTTTAAAAAAAAATAAATCAACAAGTCCACACTGCCCCACAGCACAGCGCAATCTCACCACCCTGGCTCCCATGTGGGAGCACAAATCTGAGATGGACTGCGTGCGACAGGCCAAAGGCTCCCCCATGTGGAGCCAGAAAGAGGTGGGACATCCTGCCCTGAGGCTATGCCAGGCAGCCGCCCGGCGCACCAGCTTCCGTGTGGTAAACATTTCGTAGTAGTAAATGAGAGTACAGATTAAGTCCAAGGACTGTGGGAAATGCATGAGTTCCACTAAGAAAATAAAGGTTAGGAGAACGCAGAAGGACAACTGGATCTGAAACGCCCCAAATGCCGCCGTGTTACTCACTCTCTGTCTATAACAAGGCACTCCACGTCGTTTTCATCGGCAATTATGTTCGCAGACCTGACATCATCGCTGAAAGCAGAAAGAGATTAGGAGCGTCTTAAAACATAGCAAGCCATCTTTCAAAGTGTTGCACTAGCAAAATGGCTTGGGCATAGATATGAATATTAAACAGCAATACATCAGATGTCTAGTTGCATGCAACGGATTTCCTGTCGGTAAAAAGCTACAGGATTAATCGCAAGGGATGCAACCCAGAAAAATATAGAGATGCTTAAATTTAAAAAAAAAACCCACTGGGAAACCAACGGGAGTAAAAGAACTAGCCAGACGCCAGTCTCAGTAGGACTGAATAGGACCCAGAGGAGTCAAGAAGTGACAGGAAAGAAATGTGTTAACTACACAACTGCTCATGTTTAAGTGCTGATATGGAAGAAAGCCCATTTAAAAAGGACACTCTTGATGCTGCAGAACATAAACTGTCTCTCGGGAAATAGCCAGGTGTGGTCACCCCATTACAAGTGACTCTATTTTATTTTGGTCACTGGTTATTTGACTGCTCTGAAATGTCTTGGACACATAGGCAAGGCTAGGAGCTCCAGTTGAGGAATTTAGACTAAAATAAGGCCCCCCAGTCCTGACCAGGATGGCTACAGTTGGCCTGATTTCTTCCGATCTCCAAAGCTAAGTAGGTCAGTAGTTGGATGGGAGACCAGGGTTGCTGTGCAGAGGCGAGCAACGGCAAGCTGCCTCTGCCCATCTCTTGCCTTGAAAACCTTTCGGGATTGCCGTATAAGTCCTATTGCAACTTGAAGGCCCTTCCCACCACCAGGTTCCACCAGTTTCAGCAAATGCCTCAGACGTAGCCAAGAACCTTCACATAATCTAGTCTCTTGTGCCCTCAAGGTCACCTTGTGGTGAGATCATCCAACAGGCACCCCCTCAAAGCAGCAATCTGAATCCGACCGGCTCCCCTTCGGCTCTTCTCCTCCGTGCAACAAAGACTAAGGCAACAAAGACATCCTCCAGATGTTCATGGACTACAAGGGCTCATGGGAATTGTAGTCCATTGACATCTGGAGGACCACAGGTTGACTATCCAGTCCCTTTGCTTTCTGAGAGCTGGTCCAAGCTGCCTCCTGACTAACCTACTTGTCCGAACAATGCTTAAGCAAACCGTCGACTCATACGAGAGACGGATCATCGGAGAAGCACAAGGGACTTCTGCAGCTGGTCATCCCCACATCCCTGCTGTGAAAGCTGTCCTTTGGGCACCCTGGCTGATGATGCTCCTTTGGCAACACGCTGCTGACGGCAGCGTCTGTGCAAATGGGCTGAAGTGGCCCTTGGGTTCGCAAGTGTGAAGAACGACACTCTCCCTTCCTCTCGCCCAGCCCACGTCGCCTCTCTTGCCCTCAACAATAATTTTTTGTCATCTCCCTTTAATGGATCTGCTCCAGATGACCCAACTGTCTTTGGCTGAGCATGTACTGAGCACATCAGTCAATCAATCAATGCAGCTGCAAGAGAAATGTGCTTCCTTGTGAGCTAATAGGAGGTGGCAGCTGTGACCAAACACACACGCATATGTTTAAAGGGGGGGGGGGGAGAAAGCCACAAACAAACCGCTTGATGCGATAAAGCTGAATTTTCCACTGGGTCCTTATAAAGCTAATGAGGATTTCAGAATATCAGAACTGGGAGGATAAACACTGGGATGTCAGCTAAACGGGCAGTTAAGCACAGGAAGGAAAGACCATTGCCAAGCTGAGATCCCCGTCTTATCAATGTTGCCACATCCTACTTGGGATGGAAAAATGTATACACAACTCAGGACAGCACCAACCGTCAGCCAGATTTTATGGAGGCCTCTCAAGCTACTTTCCTCTAGGTCAAGGAAGGCCAGACTGTGGCTCTCCAGATGTTGTGGACCATGATAACCATGAGCGTCTGCTGGCAGGGGTTCTGGCAATCGTACTCCATGAACAACTGGAGACCGCCATTTGGCCACTCCTGGGCCCATTCCACACACATAGGATAATGCACTTTCAGTGAGCTTTGGCAGCTGGATTTTCCTTTGCGGAACAGGAAAATCTACTTCTAAAGTGCATTGAAAGTGCATTATCTATTGCGTGCAGAACAGGCCCTGGTCTAAGGGGTTATTAAATGCTCCATTTGTCTGATTGGGGTGGTCTTTTGTTTTAGTGCCTGTTGACCTTCCCATCAGATCAGGGCAGAATTCGTACATATGGACACTGATTTACAATAAAGCAACCTGCTCCGTGAACTCACATTGACCTATGTTTGGTTAACCTAGTTCCGCCAAGTCTTCCATAACTGGGTTGAGCCTTGTGGGACCGAGTAGCTATCGCAAGATCCAGAAGGCCAACCGCGCCAACTGAACAAGTCAACATGTGTGGCGCAATCTCTCAGAAGCGACCGTGGCATAAATTCCTTCTCTCGGCTATATTTGTATCATGCCAGAAAAGGTTACGAGGCTCCGTAAAAACAAGCCGAACTGCAAAGAACGGCGTAAGCAAATGCAAATGTCTGGGTGAATCAGGGCTGCTTTCAGACTAACCTGATCAGGGCCTTTTCGCCAAAGTAATCTCCTTTCTGCAGTATTTTGATCATGTGGGTCTGGGAGCATCCTTCGGCCGTCTGGGTGACTTTCACCTGGAAACAAAGGGTTGCCGATTAGGTGGTCATTTGAGACACTGGCACATGCAATGAAAATCAGTTGCTTCATCACAGGCTGAAGTTTCCCCTTGCAAAAATAAAAACCAGCGGCCCCGTAACGCTGAACAAAAATTTGACCTAGCATAAGCTTGGATGAGTCACAGCTCACTTCGCCAGAAGCATGTTCAACCATCAGGCAGATGCATTTATGCTCAAAGCTGCAGACAACAGAAAAGGGTGGGGAGGAAGAGATGTTACAAAGAGATACCAGAGTGTGTGAGTGCGGCTGTGTGCGCGCATGTGCGCAAAGTGTCATTAAGTCACGGATGACTTACGGTGACCCCAGCGAGGTGCTTCCAGGGTAAGCGAGAAACATAGGGGGCTAGACCTTGCCTTCCCCTGCAGGGTCTTCCTTGGTGGTCTCCCAGTCAAGGACCAACTCTGCTTCACAGCTAAGGTCTGATGAGATCTGGCTACATTCTTCTGACCTCCGTCCTACTTAATAAGACAGCCGATCCAAAGCAATTGGTTCGTCCTTGCGGTTCGTTGGCAATATCAACCCAATAATGTAAGCAACATCCAGGAAATCACACATTTTTTTTCCGGCTGGTTATGCTTGAATTTAGATGAACATCAGAGTGCCCCCAAATAAAAATTAGAACAAAAGGCTCACTTGGAAAAGACAATAATGCTAGGGAAAGTTGAAGGTGGTAGGAAAAGAGAAAGGCCCAGCCTGAGATGGGTTGACTCAACGGAGGATAGGATGTTGAGGAAGTCACAGAATCCTAGAGTGGGAAGGGGCCAGACAGGCCATCTAGTCCCACCCCCTACTCAATGCAAGATCAGCTTAAAGCATCCAAGAAAAGTGTGTATCCAACCTTTGCTTGAAGACTGCCAGTGAGGGGAAGCTCCCCACCTCCTTAGGTAACCCATTCCACTGCTGAACTACTCCTGACTGTGTCATTAATTCATAAGGTTGCCACTTGACTGCACATAGACACAACATTTCTTATCTCTCAGCATTCTCAACATTGTTACTGAAATGCTAGACAGTGATCTCTCCTTCTCCAAGAAACAGGGGACTGGTAGAGAGTGAGAGAGCTGATTACCATTTTCAAGAACACTTTGAGGGTACCAGATGCATTAGAATTCTTAAGCCATTCCCTCTCAGAAAGATAACAGACACGGGGAGAGGGATATGTTCAAAATCTACTCTGAATTTGGACACGGCATGCGGTGCGTTGGCTATGAGAAAGCCGCTGCTAAGTTCGGGAGCTGAAATCTGCTCGGATCCGAAGTTGGCCTTGAATTCAGTGGGAGAGCTTTGGCAAGCCCTGGGCAGCCTTAGCCTCCACGTAATCCAAGGGAAGTTTATGGGACTCTTGGAAAGGATTAAGCACAATGTATATGGAGCGCTGCGAGTGCTTGTATCCATAACAAAGAAGGCACAAAGTGGCTCGCTGGATCAAGAACAAAGTTCATCTAAAAAGCTGCATTCTCTTCTTAACGTCAGCAGGACAAATATTTCCAGCATCCCAGAAGCAGTGTATATCTTATGGTCTCCTCCTTCGTGTCCCCAACTTCTGCACATGGTGTCTCCATTTGATTATCAGGAATAATTGATGGAGGAGGAGGAAGAGGAGGAGGAAGAGGAGGAGGAGGCAGAGTTGGGTCTCAAACCCCACTTTTTCACTACCTGAAGGAGTCTCCAAATGGCTTACAATTGCCTTCCCTTCCTCTCCCCACAACAGGCACCCTATGAGGGAGGTGTTATGTATGTGGACATTCTGTGCAACAAAACCAAGGCTCAAAAGTCAACCTACCATGTACAGGCGAAGACTCTAACAATGGGCCAATCATTGGGCCCCACTAACAGCCAATAGGGAAGACAGAAAATGAGGTGGCTGGATGGAGTCACTGAAGCAGGAGGTGCAAATTTAAATGGACTCCGGGGAATGATAGAGGACAGGAAGGCCTGGAGGATCATTGTCCATGGGGTCGCGATGGGTCAGACATGACCTCGCATCTAACAACAACAACAGCCGATAGGGCTCCTCCGTTAAGAGACAATCAGGTTCTTTGGCTGGCTGCCTGAATTGTATAGAAGCCAGTTTGTATAGAGCCAGTTTGGTGTAGTGGTTAGGAGGGCGGACTTCTTATCTGGCGAGCCGGGTTCAATTCTGAGCTCCCCCACATGCAGCCAGCTGGGTGACCTTGGGCTCGCCACGGCACTGATAAAACTGTTCTGACCGAGCAGAAATATCAGAGCTCTCTCAGCCTCACAGGGTGTCTGTTGTGGGGAGAGGGAAGGCGACTGTAAGCCGCTTTGAGACTTCGTCTTCGTCTTCGTCTTCGTCGTTGTCTTCGTCGTCTTCGTCGTCTTCGTCGTCTTCTTCTTCTTCTTGTGTCGGAGTGAATAAAGAGCTGTTATCCCAAAGAACTTTGTGGTCTGTGTTTACTGGAAGGGCTGAGAGATCTCTTGAGAGAATTGCGACTGGCCCAAGGTTACGCAGCTGGCTTCAACTAGGGAAGTGGGGAATTAAACCCACTATGCCGCTTATAACCACTACGCCAAATTGGGGCTCACACAAACCGGATCTTAAGCCTCCCCTTGCTCCTCTACCCTGATCTGAAGTGGTCTCAGGGATGCTGCTTCCTGCCCTGAAGGCTCCACATGCATTGCTGGGGTACATGTAGGCTTCCCCAAAGGGCAGGTAGCACACCTCCAGGGCCATTTCAGGTGAGGAAAAAGGGACGTGGGAGAAAGCCGAATCTCCATCTCCCCCCAAACACACCCACAGCAGGGCACTGATCAGAGAGGCCCACACCTGACTGGATCGACAAGTCACTGAGATATGCTGGAAGCCAATACGTGGGCTTCCTCAGCAAAGCTCTGCAGACACTTATCAAAACCCTACTGTCTAGTTCAGGCCACCAAATCCTGAGTCACATTTGGGACAACAGGAACAGGGTGATGCACGCACGCATTCTTCTGGGTGGGCA
Organism: Paroedura picta; assembly: GCF_049243985.1. Lineage (NCBI taxonomy): Eukaryota > Metazoa > Chordata > Lepidosauria > Squamata > Gekkonidae > Paroedura > Paroedura picta. The sequence continues at coordinate 79,695,621 of NC_135378.1, read as the reverse complement.
GAACCGGTCCTGCCACTGGATTCCCAAAGCGGGCAGGAGCTTTGTGGACAAACCGCTCATCTGTCAAAGTGAATTTGCTCTCTCTAAACACCCGGCCTAATGAAGACGTGCTCACAAGTGAACTGATGCGTAAGGACACGTCCCATATGGCTGCTGCAGAGATGAATGACACAGGGAAGGGCAAAATGCAGGCAACAGAATGCAAGATTGTTCCGTGGACTGCTTGTTCAATGGACTTGTGAAGTCTTCTTTACAAAGAACTCTGAGAGCAGAAATCTAGGGCAGGGGTTGTCAAACTGTGGCCCTCCAGATGTCCATGGACTACAATTGCCAGGAGCCCCCAGCCAGCGAACGCTGGCAGGGGGCTCCTGGGAGTTGTAGTCCATGGACATCTGGAGGGCCACAGTTTGACAACCCCTGATCTAGGGTATACAGAAGATGGCCCTTTTCTTCGAGATTTCAACTTACATAAAGGATGGAGTCAAAAGCAGTATTTATCTATATCTATATCTATATCTATATCTATATCTATATCTATATCTATATCTATATCTATATCTATATCTATATCTATATCTATATCTATATCTATAGACAAGAAAAGAACAGCAGATTCAGAAAAGTGCAGGGCATATATATGGGGGTGTGAAATTACCCCCTTTCTCACTTGCTTTGCCTTTAAGAAAAGGGTAGTCACACTTTGTTAGGTGCATTTGTACACAATATGTAATTAGATTATTTGGAAAATATTGAAAACTGAGCTAGCTTCTTCCGTTGCAGTCTTTCTGCTGCTTCACTCGCTCTGCCTCATGGGTCTATCTAGCCAGAGTCTGCACAGTGCAATAGATTATATGACATGAAGAAGAGTTGGCTTTTATACCCCACTTTTCATTACTGGGAGGAGTTTCAAAGTGGCTTACAATTGCCTTCCCTTCCTCCCCCCACAACAGTCACCCTGTACAGTAAGTGGAGCTGAGAGAAAACTAAGAAAACTGCTCTGTGAGAACAGCTCTAACAGGACTGGAACTAGCCCAAGATCACCCAGCTGATTGCATGTGTCTAAAAGTGGCTGACCATTGCCTTACCTTCTTCTCCCCACAACAGACACTCTGCTAGGTCAGTGGGGCTGAGAGAGCTCTGACAAAACTGGGACTGACCCAAGGTCACCCAGCTGACTGCATGTGGAGGAGGAGTGGGGAATCATACCTGGTTCCCCAAATTTGAGGCCCCTGCTCTTAAACATTATGCTACGCAGGCTGATTACTACATTCCCAAATCCTGACTCTTTCCTTTTGTTTTAATATCTTCCTAATTGCCAGATTTGGGATTTGCTTCATTATCTTCCTCCCCCCCCTCCCCCCATCAAAATGGGCTACTACAGCCAAATTTATTCTCCCTGGGACCAAACCTGCCGGTTCCCAAATCCAGTCCGCTAATTGCCTGAGCAGCACCCAAGGAGAATGGATTGTAGCCCGTGCATCTCTACTCCTTCTCCCCCCCCCCGCCCTTTATGCAAGTGGCAGAAATGTTTATTTCTGAAGCTTGCCAACTGGTGATGAACCATCTGTCTCCGGTCCTGCGTGATTGCTGATTTGTCTGTTCCCCGGTACTTAAGCCCATAAATGTCCTCTGATTAAGTGCTTTTGACTTCTGCATCGAAAAAAGAGAAGAAATATTTGTTTCTGATGATGTTAAACAAAAGGCTTCTAAAGACACTGGCTGGTATCCAAAGCAGGGGTAGTCAAACTGCGGCCCTCCAGATGTCCATGGACTACAATTCCCATGAACCCCTGACAGCGTTTGCTGGCAGGGGCTCATGGGAATTGTAGTCCATGGATATCTGGAGGACCACAGGTTGACTACCCCTGCTCTAAAGGACAAGCCCATTGGGGAAAAGCTACATCACAGGACCAAGGAACTACTGCAGAGCAAAGAAGAATAAAAACACTTGAGGCTAGTCTATACTTTAGAGACCCAGATATCATCTTGGCGTTCTCTCCCTGGGATGGACACAAGCCTGCTCAGACTTAGGAAACGGAGGCAGCCGTCACTCTATCCCCCCCCCCCCCCGTCCCAGTCCCTGATCCAGCTTAAACATTGCAAAGAGGTTGTCCAGATCTTTCAACCCTTCCTGCCCAAGCTGGGTGGGTTCCCCCATTACCCAACACTGAACTTGGGGGATGATGCACCCCTTGGGTCCCTCTGTACTCTTTTCTCCCATAAACTTAGAGCATACGTTCCCTGCCCCACTCAAGTCATCCAAACAGCCATCCATCTTGCCCCTTTCCAGGCAGCAACTGGCTTCCCCTTTGCAGGAAACTCATCTCCAGGTTAGGTGGCCAATTAAGCAGTTTATTGCTCCCTTCCCTGAGGTTTGGGTCCCTCCGAGTGTCATTTAAGGCACTTTAAAACTCTCTTGTCACAACAGAACCTTGGGAGAACTCCTTCTTACTTTTACATTTCTAAAATCGAGGGCATCTTTTTTTGTGTGGGGGGGTGCCTGAAAACCCACAGCAATGGGCAGCAGCTGGAACACAATTTAGTCCTTGATGGAGATGCATTCTTCTCTCACTGGCCTTGTGACTCCCAATTCACTCTAAAGCTGCCAGGTCTGCATTGGAAAATAGCTGGAGATTTTTGGGGGTGGAGCCAGAGAAGTGCAGGGTCTGTGGAGGGGAGGGACTCCAATTTGGTATAATGCTGTAGAGTCCATCTTCCAAACCTCCAGGGGAACTGATTCTGCAGTTTGGTAATCAGTTGTAATCCCGGGAGACCTCCAGCCACCACCTGGAGGTTGGCAACCCTAACTCATGGGGAGGCCAGCAGCATTACATTTTGGAGCGTTCCCTCCTCCCAGTTGCCCGGCTGCTGAGACGATCAAAGTTTTTGCCTGTCATTTCAGTCCTGTGCGTGTCCTTGAAGAGGCAGATCAATGGCGCACGGTGAATGCATTACAGGCTTCTCCTCCCCCAGCCCAAACATGCAGAAGTCATGCAGTTATGCTCAGAAGCCCTTCTCCAGATATGCAGTTGTGCATCTTACCTTCCCCTTGGCTATGACAAAAAAGGTGTTCCCTTCTTCTCCCTCCCGAATCACGTAATCTCCTTTGTCATAGTATTCCTGTGGGGCAGAGAGAATGCACATTGTTAGCGAGTGATTCAGACCAGTTTGGGGGGGGGGTTTAGAGGCTGAATTTGGACCATCAGCATTTTCACAGAACCTTTTCCAAGTGTCTGGGTTTCCAGGTGGTTAGAGGAACTCGTGCTAATTCAGCTGTCCAAACCTAAATTTAAAAGGTATCCTACTCTGCGTCTTTTTAGCGCAGGTATGCCCCTTCATGCGGGGATAAGTTTACCTTTCTGTGTTGCATAATGATTCTCGCGGCCGAAGATTTTCTATCCCCCAGTGAACAAAAAGTCTTTATTTTTATTATTTTATTTATTAGTTCTATTCCTAGGCCACCGCTCCTGGCAGCTTATAGGAAATAATAAAACAAGCTATACAGAAAAGACAATTCAAGCCCCCCAAAACCCCAACCAGAGTCTCACACCAGTCCTCTCCCCTTAACCCCATCCCAACCCCGACTGCCGAGACTCCAGGGGAGATGGAACAGTTGGGAACATTCGAGGAGGGGCCAGATCCTCCTCTGTCCCCATGACCTCTTGTCCCACCATGCCGATCTGGCTCTTTTCTGCTGCTCCAGGCAGACCAACGCTCTATCTCGATCTACCCCACAAGGCTGTTGTGTGGATGGCGCACCCCCCACCCACGGCCAAGCTGCTTGCCCTGCCGTGACCCCTGTGAAAGGGTCATTCAACCCCCAAAGGGGTCCCTGCCCCCAGGTTCAGAACCACTGCCGTGGAGCTTTTAAGGGCTTTGCGGGTGCCTTTGAATATCCCGCAGCCTTGAGGGAAACTGCCAGGGGTTGTCGCTAGCGCAGTCAAGCCAGAAACTGTTTCTGCCACTCTATTGTTTCCGAGCTGACATGCTGTTGCCGTTGCGTAATTTGCAGGCCGTGGCTCTCTTTAGGCTCCCCTGCCAAAAGGAATGAGTGTGTGGAAACGGACCAGCCTGGGAGAAATTCAGGGCACTCCGCGCATTAGCTTCATAACACTGAGAGCAGAGCAAAGCAGATATGACTCATTAGACTTCAGCAAGGAGCACGGATCCGGCCCGGAAATGTTTTGTACATTTGTGCTCTCCCGTCACTAAGTCACCCTGCGACATGCTTAGAACAGAAACAAATTGCACTGAAAATACACGGCGTATTTTCGTTTGGGTGAACGGCACTCATCCAGGTGAGATGAAGAGACCAAATGACTTCCCTTTCCTTAGGAACCGTACTTGAGCGTAAATTTAGGTATTTCCCAGACCAGAGTAGGCATCCCTAGGTGGAGAACTCTGAATCCTGAGAACCTCGTTGATCTTTAACAAGGTTTCCAGCTCTGGGTTGGGAAACACCTGGAGATTTTTGGGGATGGAACCTGAAAGAATCATAGAATCATAGAATCATAGAGTTGGAAGGGGCCATACAGGCCATCTAGTCCAACCCCCTGCTCAACGCAGGATCAGCCCTAAGCATCCTAAAGCATCCAAGAAAAGTGTGTATCCAACCTTTGCTTGAAGACTTCCAGTGAGGGGGAGCTCACCACCTCCTTAGGCAGCCTATTCCACTGCTGAACGACTCTGACTGTGAAAAACATTTTCCTGATATCTAGCCTATATCGTTGTACTTGTAATTTAAACCCATTACTGCGTGTCCTCTCCTCTGCAGCCAACGGAAACACCATCCTGCCCTCCTCCAAGTGACAACCTTTCAAATACTTAAAGAGGGCTATCATGTCCCCTCTCAGCCTCCTTTTCTCCAGGCTGAACATTCCCAAGTCCCTCAACCTATCTTCATAGGGCTTGGTCCCTTGGCCAGAGTAGCGCTTGGGGAGGGGAAGGAGTTCAGGGAGGGATAATGCCGTTTTCTCCACATGAACTGATCTCTGACGCAGGAGCGCATGAAGCTGCCTTCTACTGCATCAGGCCACTGGTCCATCAAAGTCAGCATTGTCTACTGAGACCAGCAGCTGCTCTCCTGGGTCTCAGGCGGAGGCCGTTCACATCACTTGCAATCTGATCCGTACTGGAGATGCCGGGGATTGAACCGGGAACCTCCTGCATGCCAAGCCGATGCTCGGCCCCTGAGCCAAGGCTGGTTGGCAACCTGAATGCAACTGGACTCAGATCTTAGGCTCGCCGAGCGCAACTCAGCTTAGCAAAGTGTAACAGGAAATTCCGAAGCTCGCTTGAAGAACTGTGCATACAGGAAATTCCGAAGCTCGCTTGAAGAACTGAGCACTGCTGTTTCTGCAGCCACGATGCTCGTTCGGTGCCCCTCACAGGAAGTAAAGGAGCTTCTTCCCACTAGCAAATATCTTTACGGATAATTGTCACGATGCAAGGAGCTATTTTAGGCACTCCTCAAGGCCTGCGCACATGCTTGGTTTCTCAGAACAGATCTCTCGCCTCCCTCACCCGACACACACCAAGGGCTGTCGTAGAGGGGCACTCCTTCTGTGGTGCGCAGAGACCATGATCCCAGTTGCCATCTATCAAAAGAGCCACATGACAATAAGACGCCCTGTGTGGCATCCCACCCTCTCCCCAGTGTGAGTCGCAGAAGCTCAAACTAGACAGGGAGACCCCACAGGTGCCCAGGGGGAGATAAGTTGGTGGAGGAGCAAGGGGAGTAGGATTGTGGCCAACACACTGTGGCCAGTAGCAACCCCCGTAGGGTTCCCAAGGCAAGAGACAGGCAGAGGTGGTTTGCCATTGCCTGCCTCTGAGCAGAAGCCTCAGACTTCTCTGGTGGTCTCCCATCCAAGGACTAAACAGGGCTGACCCTCTTAGATTCTGAAATTTGATGAGATTGAGCTAGCCTGGGCCAGCCTGACTAGGGCTAACCATTACTACATACCTTAATAGTTTTACTTCCTCTTTTATTATAAAATCAGAGTCCAGTAGCACCTTTAAGACCAACAAAGATAGTCTTAAGGGTTCTACCGGACTCTGATTTTATTGTTATTATTCAGACCAACACAGCTACTCATTTGAATCTTTCCTCCTTTATTGTTATTGACCTGCACATGTCAATGAGACTCACAATTAACAACAACAACAACAAATAGATGGAGAAAACCAGGCACTCTAGGCAGCAGTTCCTAACTTTTTTGGCACGATGACCCACAAATCCAAATTTACTTGGTATGGGGCCCATCAAGGGTTGGCCCTAGTTTTTTCGGTGTCCTAGGCAAATTGGGCCCTTGGCATCCCTCTATTCCATTTTCTATAATGCCCCATGAGAAACCAACAAACATCACACAGAGGGTGTAGCTCCTCCCCACTATGAACCCCAAGTGAATGAGAGTTCATCTCTGGGCAAGAGCCATCATTAGGAAGTCTGTGACCCATTTTCAGCAGCTTTAAAACCTGCATTTGGGTCCCAGCACACAGGTTGGGAAACGCTGCCCCAGGAGCTATTTTCCAAGCGTGTCTATCAAAAGCAGTTCTAGATGCTGGGAGAGGGAGACAGAGATTGTCTTCTTGCATTCCTGATCCTCCTCCCAACTGTCAAAGTCCTACACCAGCCTTTCTCAAGTTTTTTACCATTGAGAAACCCCTGAAATGTTCTGCAGGCTTTGAGAAACCTCAGAAGTGGCACAATCGTGCAGAATAGGGTTGGGAAGCAGAGCTGTGGACATGCCCACCTGGGGCCCCTCCACCTCCCATCCCTCCAGGCCCATAATCGGCTATTGGGGGGGGGGGGGAGTCAACATGATCATATATGACCATATCATGTGATAAATGTTTAACAAATTTTTAAAAAATTAAACATTAATTATCTTCCACCCATTTGGGAAACCCTTCCAGGGCTATCAAAGAAAGCCCAGGGGTTTACGAAATCCTGGTTGAGATATCCTGGCCTACACAGCCCTGCAGACAACATATTAAGCAAGGTGGGGGGGGGGAGTTGGGGGGATGAAAATCTGGATAGCCATTTCATTTGCACAGGCTCTTTCCCCCCTCCCTCTGACCTTCCTGGACTTTGCCAACCGGACAGCAGACGCCCAAACAGCTAAGAAAAACGAATATTAACAAATACGAATGGATATCTGTGGTTTGTTCCCCAGTTGTTTGGGTTACAACAATAACAAATGAGGCTCTTTCATTGAGGTTTATCCTGACCCCCCAACTGCATTAGTTAATAAAGGGAAGCTTGCCCCTAACACATGGCAGGTAACAGATTGCACCATAAAAAACGGGTTTTCTGAATTTGGCATTTGCAATGAACTCTCTAACAACCTGGCTCCAGATTTACCATTATGCAGCTGAGACGGAGTGGCCTTAAAACACACAGGCTTGGAACCAGCAGAGAATGAACGACAGCTTCCACCAATCTCCCCCCCTACCCCCCCCCCCCTTTGCAGCAGATCTCTAAATCTGCCTGTGGAAGGAAAATTTTCGGGAGCATTCTAGGTCACTGCGGAGAAGGGTGAGGTAGAAAATTCCCAGTCCATTGAAGGAAAACTTCCATCAGCAGAAATCACCCTTGGAGGAGGAACTGTGGCTCAGAAATAGAGTACCTGCTTGGCGTGCAGAAGGTCCCTGGTTCAATTCCCAGCATTTCCAGTTTACAATGATGGTATGAAAGACTTTCATGGACAATACTGAGTGGACAATACTGACCTTGACGGGCCAAAGGTCTGATTGAGTTGAAGGCAACTTCATGTGTGGATTGGTGGATCTAACGTCATGTGTTAGATGGGTGACCACTAGCACCTAAGAGACCCCCAACTATTGTAGTCAACTGGGAATGAAAGGACCTGGTCCAAATAATTCAAATTCAATCAAAGAAAGATTTTTCATATAACTGTGCAGCTTTTTATAAAAATACACTTACCACTTCCAAGCAGTCGATGATCTTGGTCAGCTTATCTTCGGGCAAATTCTTCAGCAAAGACACACTGATAAACAAAAAAAGTCAGACAGATTTAGTTACAATTGTGTGCAGCTTTCCAGCTAGTTTATGCAACACCGTTGTTACATGTGGGATTATTACGTTATTTTGTTCTTGCGCATCACCACCCTCGTCAAGGATGCCGACTCAGAGAAATCGCCAATAAATATCAATCAATCAGTCCTTGATGTGCTTCCAAGCGCAATGCAAATGAGTACATACAGTCAGGTGAAGGCAACCAAGTTGTACGGCCGATCCCCAACTCCAGCAGTGGGGCCATAAAGTAGGTGTGGCCAAACTGTGGCTCCCCAGGTGTCCATGGACTACAATTCCCATGAGCCTCTGCCAGCACCATGCTGGCAGAGGCTCATGGGAATTGTAGTCCATGGACACCTGGGGAGCCACAATTAGGCCACCCAAAGAAACACAGAATCTGTCCTCGCCCAAGCCCTATACATTTGGGCACAAATGTCTTTGTCATTTGAGCAACGCTTGGAACTGCTGAAAATTACAGAAGCACAATCTTTTCTGCTTGATTTAAATAGCCTCTTTCTTTGCAAAAGGAAAAGATAAGAGAGTCGGAGCGGGTAGGGTAAAATGGGCATGATTAAAGGGAAAAGGGCAGAGCTGCAAGACAAAAACAAACCTCTCTGGAAGACGTATTTCTTCTCCCCAGCTTCTACCACAGTTCCCATTACTGTGCTTGTGTTGTTCATTTTTTAGAGACTAAATATAGACCAACAATTGAGGTCAACGCAAGTGCAAGAGAGCCCTGTACATGCTCAGTCCATAATCAGGGACTTATTAAGGGGTCTTTGGTAGAGCAACAGGTAGCTTGCGATTACAAGCTTCAAAAAACACACCCATGGAGGGAAGGAAGAGGTCGATTAACTGAGTTAGGGCAAAACAGGTGCAAAGTTTCAACTTGTCTGGGTTTTGAACGAAGGACATGGCAGCAAGGGTGATATCAACTTGTCTGTGATGTCAACTTGTTCTGCCTCTTTTCTATTGTGAAACTTAAGGCAGCATGCAAGGGACTCCCCGGTGGTCCCCTATCCAGTCTCTCACCAAATCCACTCCTGTTTCATATGTTCTGCCCAAACACTTCTTAATCTCCTGATGGTCCCTGGGTCTTAGCCACTGTGTGACAGAATGTTGGACCGCATGGGCCATTGGCCTGATCCAACATGGCACTTCTTATGTACTTAGCGATGCTCTCTATTCGCCTTGGCAGGGGGGGGGGCAAGAGTGGGAGGGCTTCTGGAGTTCTGGCCACTGTGTGACACAGAGCACTGGATTAGGATGGACCATTGGCCTTATCCAACATGGCTTCGTTTTTGTTCTTGGGGAGTCTAGTTATGATGACAAAAATGTTGCACTGGTTCCAAAAGAAATAGGAGCATGTGTAAAAAGTCAGACGGATTTCATTCCAATCATGTGTAGCTTTCCCGCTACTATATAGATCACCTTAGTTACATTTGGGATGATGATGATGATGTTAATTTGTTATTGCTTGTTACCACCATTGTAAGGGAGTAAGGTAAGCTTTGGGTTGGGAAATACCTGGAGATTTGGGGCATAGAGCCTGGGGAAAGTGGGGTTTGGGGAGAGGAGGAACTTCCACAAGGTATAATGTCATGGAGTTCACCCTCCAAAGCTGTAATTTCTCCAAGGGAACATCTTGGCCATCTGGAGATCCACTATAATAGTCAAAGATCTCCAGGAACTACCAGGAAGCTGGCAACCCTAAGTAGGGAAGGGTCTGCCAATTTCCTCTTCTTGCTACAGGGAGCAGACTGGGACATTAAAAACACCACGAAGTTAAGTGGCAACTGCAGTACCAGCTGTGCCATAGTTTTTCCTAAATTCAAATCAACAAATGGATTTAGGCTCACCCGTGGCTAGTCTACTGGGCTCAGTTGATTGACTGCCAAGATTATCCCAGGATGTTCAAAGGGTTGGGTTGCCAGGCTCAGCAGAAAAATGGTAGAATGGCGGCCTGAAGGGATTATGGCATCGCCAATGTCACTACCATCACTTCCAGCTGTGACTTGGAAGTGATTACAAGTAACTCTAGGAATTGCTGGTAACTCTACGGCAGGGGTAGTCAAACTGCGGCCCTCCAGATGTCCATGGACTACAATTCCCAGAAGCCCCTGCCAGCATTTGCTGGCAGGGGCTTCTGGGAATTGTAGTCTATGGACATCTGGAGGGCCGCAGTTTGACTACCCCTGCTCTACGGCATCAATCGGGGACAGGCCTGGCAACCCTACCCTTGTCACGCTTGATCCTCCTCTCTTCCACCGGGAACCCTAAATCTCTGGACCAGCTTTTCAGAAAGCAAAAGGAGCTGCATGAGGAAAGAGAGACAGACAAAGAGAGAGAGAGAGAGAGCTCTGTTCCATGAACTCATTTTGTTCACAGTTCATTGGTTCCAACCCAATGCTTTTGATATAATTAGATGAGAAATATGAGAATATACCAAAAATGAACATGGCTGTGACAGAGCTGCACATATGGCACCTCGTCTTCATGACTGTGTGTTATGTTAAGATGAGAGAGAGAGAAAGAGAATTTATTAGCAAACCATCCTACTTCATCAGCCACCCAGAATATGTACTATCTCCTTGCAGTTTAAAATGTTTTTTGGGGGGAGAGGTAGGTTTTTTTGTAGCTGGTGGATCAACATGATTTGCTCAAGTCACTGGGAAATGCAAGGGGAAGATGACAAGCGACATCTGCCATTCAGCTGGCAGGACCGCGTTAGGCTCCTAATGAACTTTTTACGTACTGCTCTTAATCTTTTGCCCTTGGCTCGTGAGGATTTCGCAATGACCTTTGCCCTGATTGAGGCAAAACAAACAGAGCTCAGGGAACTGGATAAGAAAGCGCCTCTAAATTAAACGGGAAGATAAAGCACCCTCCCAGCTTTTCCTTACTTACGGAACATTGCCATTAGCAATCGATCAGATATCTTGGTTCTCTCTCTGCTACGTGAAGGAGCTTGCAGTTGTGTGGTAAGTACGCCTGCCATGCTAAGGAGTTATGCAACCATGCTGCCCATTTACCTTCTAAGGAAGTTTCTGTATTGTTCGTGTCGCGTTTGGGCTGTCCTCCTCATGATGTTCTGGAAAACCTCTCTGTCTAAGGCCCATGTTTTCACACTGGTGACAGCTTTCAAAGAAAGAAAGAAAGGGCAAGGTTGTTCTTTTTTTTTTAAGGCAGACGCTCAAACAGACTCCCAGCTACACCCAATAAAAAATCCAGTCAGATAAACATGTCCACTAGAGGTTCTACAAGGATGCACTCACACGAGAGTCCTGAATCGCCTTCTTTAGCAGCAGGAAGTGCCGCTTCAAGGGTTGCTACTAGCTTCAGACCCTATTTACGGTGTGATACACTTTTTATATTCAGCACCAGATGTCAATAAATACAAAATTAATCATCAATGGCACTGCAGGGTGAAGAGCCAGCAAACGGCCCCGAGAATTACTAAGGGATAAAGGTGGAAAGATGTTTATGACTCCATCTTGAACACAGTGTCCTTCACAGTTCCTTTCCCATGGTGGGGGGAAGAGTAGCACCCTTGCATCCCCACAGAAAATATTCTGTGTTCACTATAGTTCCACCCTAAGCAATATACACTCTTCTATGCCTTCAGTGAACTTCAAAGGATACAAGGGCTTAAGATGGCACTTTGAGGGACATTCAAGGTGGGGATGGAAAATGTGGTCAAGTCCCAACTGACTCCTGGCAACCTTGTAGGATGCTCAAGGCAAGAGGTGTCCAGATGCGGTTGGCCATGGCCTGCCTCTGCGTAGCAACCCTGGGCTTCCTTGGTGGTCTCCCATCCAAATACTGACCAAGGCTGACCCTGTTTAGCTTCCAAGATCTGATGAAATCAGGCTACCCTGGCCCATACAGGTCAAGCAAAGCCTAATGGAGGTGGTTTGCCATTGCTTGCCTCTGTGCAGCAACCCTGGATTTCCTTGGTGGTCTCCCATCCAAATACTAATTGGGGCTGACCCTACTTAGCTTCTGAGACCTGACAAGATCAGGCTAGTCTGGGCCATCCAGGTCAGGGTTCGAGGTAGGTAGGCAAGGCTATAGTGTTGTACTTTGATAAGGGAATCCAATGTGCTTTGGAAGCTGGATTTTTCTTTCCAGAACAGGAACATCTACTTCTAAAGTGCATTGAAAGTGCATTATTTGATTGTGTGAGGAATAGTCCTTGTGCTATTGGGCCTATTCTGCGGACAATAGATAATGCACTTTCAATGCACTTTAGAAGTAGCTTTTCCTGTTCTGCACAGAAGAATCCAGCTGTCAAAGCACATTGAAAGTGCATTATCTGATGTGTGCAGAATGGGTCCAAGTTTCTCCCCTCATTTGTAACATCTAGGACCACTCTCTGAGACAGACCTATCCAGTGCTCCATGTGCTCCTGGAGGACTGCCACCCTGGGAGCCCATTTACACCAAAGTAAACCTCTGAACCTGATGGGCTCAAATGTTGTGCTGAGAGTATTAAACAGCAACAAAGACTGCAGATTAATATGCACCCAAAACTGCTCAGACCTGACCAGGAGCTATAACTAGCTGACGATCCAGGAGCATTCAGTGAGAGCGAAGGGAGGGGGGGGGGGGAGAAGAAGAAATCGGTTACTGCAGATAATTTGCGTGGCATCGCCTTCTGCATGAGAATAGCAGAAATCATTGCATTCTGCCTCTGTGAATGTGAACGGCATCAACTGCTGAATCAGGCACCAAGCCTGAGACAAAGGGAGAATGTGGCAGCTTGGATCCCACTTTGGGTTGTCATCTCCATGTGGAGGAATTCCTAAAGATTTTGGGCTGGAGCCTGGGAGAGGTAGAATTTAGAGAGGGGACAGAGCCCAGCAGGGGTGCTGGTTTCAAGTCCCGGTGCCACATTAGACACGAACCCCAGTAAGTCATGTAGAGACTCCTTACAAGGTAGAGAAAAGCAGGGTGTAAAAACCTACTCTTCTTCTAAATTGCCAAGAATCATAGAATCATAGAGTTGGAAGGGGCCATACAGGCCATCTAGTCCAACCCCCTGCTCAACACAGGATCAGTCCAAAGCATCCTAAAGCATCCAAGAAAAGTGTGTATCCATCATTTGCTTGAAGACTGCCAGTGAGGGGGAGCTCACCACCTCCTTAGGCAGCCTAAGAGAAACCAAAGGTCCGTGTTTAAGCATCTTGCCTGGTTTATCTACCCGGCTTTCTCCTATCAACAACAGAACCAGTTCCCTGGTTTTGCTATTGCAGCATTTGCTTCTAGACACTGACATTGCCTGCCTTCATCTGGAAGTGGAGCACCAGTGTGCTGAAAAGTCTGGAGGGCAATCCAAAACCTAGGTGCTGTCCATAAAACCCCAAAATGGCCATTCATGTGTTGGACGGTGCTTTCTCCCCTTTCACGCCACCACAATCTCAGCCATCAGCAAAGAACAGCTCTTGGCAGTCCCTCCTCCCGCCCCGTCCCCCATCAGCAGTCTTAAATTTGTCCTGGTTTTGCAGCCTTCTCCCCACCACGCACACCTTTCACGGAGGCCGTCCTGGTGCAGTTGTACAGAATCGCCAGCTCGCCGAACGCTGTCCACACAGGGATGGAGGAGAGCAACTTGTTCTGCTGAAAGACCTCCAGTCTGCCCTCTGGGAACAGGCAACAAGAAATGATTCAATACGCTTCTCAGCTGCACTCATAATTACATGTCTATGTGCCACTGCAGTGCAATCGACTTATGGAGAAAGCAGGAGCGGGTGAAAGGGAGAGGCATTCAGGGCAAGGGAGAAGCCGGAGTGGTTTGCCATGGCCTTCCTCTGCAGAGTCTTCTTTGGTGGTCTCCCACCCGAGTACCAGCTCTGCTCAACTTGCACGATTTGATGCGATGGTTTTATAGCACACTGCCTTTCCTCCCCACATGATAATTAAATACGTATATCTGTCATCTTGTATGCTGCAGAGAAGCCAATCAATGTCTGTTACTCAACGGAAGACGGTAGATCAGTTACAAACAACACTTAACATGGAAAGCACATCAAATCTGTGCCACTGAGCATAATCTCTCTCTTTATCCACTCATCATCGAGATTCATAAACAATATCAGTCATCCAGAAGTCTGTCTTGGGCATTTCTGAAAGGCTCGTCGCGTTTAAAGAACCTAAATTATTTTGAACACAAGGAAAAGCGGTCTCGTAAATGCTTCTCCCTGCCAAGGAGGCGAAGCATGATGCTTCGGATGTTTTATCGACACGCTCCAATGTGCGGCAATGAAAATGCACAGAGCGAGATGGTTAAGAAAGTCTAAAAACAATCCATAATGCGCCGTGGAAAAGGTCGGCAGGGAATCAGCAATGTGAAAGTTCGGCTCCTGAAAGCCTGGCAGAACAGGTGTGCTGTGTGTAACTTCTAAAACCCTACTAACGTCCGGTCTTCGTGCGGCTCTTGATAAGACATTGCATAGCATGAGTGGCACCACAGCACTGTAATCTATAGGGCTGCCACCTCTAGGTTGGGAAATACCTGGAGATTTGGGGCATGGAACCTGGGGACCGGAGGGGAAAGACCGCAGCTGTGGATAATATCCTACAGTCCAACCTTCAAAGCAGCCATTTCCTCCAGGGGAACCGAGCTGGATGATCTGGAGATCAATTGTAATAGTGGTATAACTCCAGGTGCTACCGAGAGGCTGCCAAATCCAGCAATTGGGGCCTCCCACCCCAGCACAATAAGTGGTAGGAGGGAAAAGGGATCAGGTGAAAGAAAGACTTTCCTATAACATCCCAGGAAGGAAGGAAGGAAGGAAGGAAGGAAGGAAGGAAGGAAGGAAGGAAGGAAGGAAGGAAGGAAGGAAGGAAGGAAGGAAGGAAGGAAGGAAGGAAGGAAGGAAGAAAGAAAGAAAGAAAGAAAGAAAGAAAGAAAGAAAGAAAGAAAGAAAGAAAGAAAGAAAGAAAGAAAGAAAGAAAGAAAGAAAGAAAGAAAGAAAGAAAGAAAGAAAGAAAGAAAGAAAGAAAGAGGGAGGGAGGGAGGGAGGGAGGGAGGGAGGGAGGGACAGAGAGGAAAGAATGAATGATGGAAGAAAGAAGGAATAGAAGGGAGGGAGGGAAGGAAGGAAGGAGGGAGAGAGAGAGATGATAATATTTTGTCTAGTGCGTCTTCAATATTTCTATGGACCCAGTTCAATTGATTACATAGCCCAGAGGTCAAAGCTCTCTTATATGAGCATTAAACTAAATTCTCCAGATGTCCCACAATAAAAAAATCATGATCTCTCTATGAAGATTCTGCTTAGGGCCATTTTTGCAGCACAGTTATAGCCATTGAAATATCAGTTTCATGGCTCTTAGCAGCGCTGTCCCCTTTTGTAGAGAATAAATTTTTATCTCCGGCTGTAACTACACATGAAACTTTAAGAGCAAAAGACCTGTAAATAAGGTAGTTAGATATCTTTTATTGCAAATACTTCTTTCACCAAATAGAGCTGATTATTTCACAGCTGGGGTCTGCCAACCTCCAGCTGGTAGCTGGAGCTCTCCTGGGATTATAACTGATCTCCAGGCAACCGAGTTCAAAATGGCTGCTTCTGCAGGTGGACTCTAAGGCTGAGGCCCCACTGGACCCCTCCCTCATCTCCTCAGACTCCATCCTCAAAATCTCCAGGTCTTTCCCAACCCAGAGCTGGGAACTTTGTTCACAGCACATGTGAAACAATCATTGCATGGATAGAGTCAGCAGAAATTCAAGATTTATTTTTTAAAGGATAATTTAGGGGAAGCCACCCCTCCATGACATTACTGATTTCAGCGGCTTAATTAAGTGAAACCTAATAAGACTATTGACTTTTTCCAGGACTGATGCAAAGTAAACAGACTGACACTCTCAATGGGGGGGGGTTGCTTAAACCAGGGTTTCCACCCTTCTGGCTGGGCCTAGAGATCTCCTGGAATTACAATTGGTCTCCAGATTACAGAGATTAGTTCCCCTGGACAAAAATGGCAGCTCTGAAGTCTGGACTTTGTACCATTACTTCCCTGTTGAGCTCTCCTTCTCCTTCCCAACCTATGCCATCAAATCTCCAGGTTCTTCCTAACCTGTAGTAGCTTTAGTTTCGACAAATATTTATTCACCTGTAAAGCTGGTAGAGTTTGTGTGTCTGATTTAAACATCAGAAGGAGCATGCAGCTGGGGAGACTTGAACCCTGAGCTGTATGCTCCTTCTGGAACTGTCACAGGGACATCCACAGATGTCAAATGCTTAGGGTTCAAGATAACAAGGTGGAAATACACATAGGAGGCTGCATGCAAACGGGAAACAGTAGCTCAATAAATCCTGCAAGTTACAAAAGAATGTGTGCATTCCAAAAGGAGGTCAACATAAAGAATGAAGAAAAGTTATTGTCTGCAGAATCTTTAATAATCATCATCAAACAAAAACTGACTAGAGTCTTAGGTAATAACTAGTTTCATTGTTGGACTTCGTTTTGTAATAATGATTGCACGCAACCAAAAAAGTCAAGCAAAACTCAAGGTCTCTTGGAAACATGGTTTCTTTCTTGTTTGCATATATGCCTATGGTTGACAGATCTGGGTATGGAAATATCTGGAAATTTGGGGGGAAGAATCTGGGTGGGGGGACCTTAGGGGGGGTATAATGCTATAGAGTCCACTGCCCAAGCAGCCATTTTCTCCCGGGGAACTGACTTATGTCATCTAGGGATTCAATTGAAATAGCAGGAGCTCTCCATGTCTCACCAGGGGGTTGGCAACTCTGTACATGCCCCCATGTCCTCCTCCCAACACTCCCGCTACTTGCCAACCCTCCTTTCAAGGCTATGAAGTTTGTAGGCCATCAGGCAGCCCACCTGTCAGACGTTGCAAGGACTCACAACTAACTTCTTAGAAATAGAAAGTTTATTGAGAAGTACTTCATACACCTGGACTAGAGAAGTCAAATCTGCCTGAGGACAGATTTGCTTCTCCTTATCAATACATTTCTCCTGCCCAAAACTTGAAAGTTCCCAAGGGAGGGGGAGCAAGAGAGAGGAGCCAGATACAATTAAAAACAGTGTTGCTTTCACATGTCCTTGGCTGTCTACAGGTTTAGATAAGGTATTATGTTTACCAGAAGCTGGCCCAGCCGAGAGGCCTCAAAGGAAAGCATATATTCAAAGATAATGGCTACATCAACATACATAGTTTCACTCTTAACAAGCATGCATAATATAGGGGCCTGGAGCTCCCAGGCACCAAGCGGCAAAGGTCGATCTAACTGTCATGGAGATACTCAGGCTAATTTATGACAGGATTTTCTAACAAACCTGACACCACCAAGCAATGAATCTTCTCCACGGCTCCCTTCACCTCTATGTTCCTCTTAGACGTTATAATCTCCTTCTCCCACTCATGCATAGTTTATAGATGCAGAGGGGGTAGCCATGGTAGTCAACTGCAGCAAAACTAAGCAGGAGCTAGATGGATCTGGCAAAGGAAGCTCTGACTCACGAAAACCATGCTCGAATGAATTTTGTTCATATCTAAGGTGCCAGTGAATGGTTTTGTGTAACTTTCCATGATTTATAGAATCATAGAGTTGAAAGCAGCCATACAGGCCATCTAGTCCAACCCCTTTCTCAATGCAGGATTTGCCTAAAGCATCCAGGATAAGTATCTGTCCAGCTGCTGCTTATAGACTCCTAGAACCATAGAGTTGGAAGGGGCCAGACAGGCCATCTAGTCTAACCCCCTGTCCAGTGCAGGATCAGCCTAAAACATCCAGGATAAGTATCTGTCCAGCCACTGCTTATAGAATCATAGAGCTGCAATGGGTCATTCGGGCCATCTAGCCTAGTGACATTCTCACGTGGTTACCATTTCTGGGAATGGGGGTGGAGCTTGGATGTCTACTCCTGCCTCAAATTGCCTCCTTCCTCTTCCTTCCCCTCAGCCCTCCTTGGGCATGGCAGGCAGACATGGCCAGCTGTCATCACTCCTGGCCCGGGTCCAGGGCTCTCCACGGTCAAAAGGTTGAAAAAGGTAGGCCTAATCCATCCCTGGTATGCAAGAATAGAAGGATCTTCAATCTAATCTCGTGGGCTCCTCATATACTCAGATATAAAATTTCAGGATTTAGCTACACAGTTCCCAGAAGGAATAATGCAAACGGTTACTGACCTGCCAGTACAAATATATGGTTGCCGGCTTCTCCTTGTTTGATTATGTAGCTCCCCTGCTGGTACGTCCTCCCGTACATACATTCTACCATATCTCTTATCTGTTGCGGGTCCAGTCTCTTCAGAAATTGGTTCCTGCTCAGGGCATCTGTGATCAGCTTCTTCTCACTGTTATTAAACAAGCCACCAAGGCAAACAGAGAAAGGGAGGGGAGAGGCAGGAACAAAATCAGATTCACTGGTAGCTCAGAAATGAAGCATATTATGTACAAGATATTCCGCCACCATCGTATTCATGGTCTGGTGCCCACAGAGGTAATTTACCTTCTTTTCAGTTACGGCCTAAAAATGTTTAGAATGGCTCTCTCTCTCTTTTTCTCCATCAGCTGCAATTCCAGAGATCTGTGAAACCTCTTCTGAGATAATGCTAAAGGTTCCTTAGGGATCCCACAATAAAAATGATCAGTCATGGCAGGCAAACCTTCACAAAGGACACCACAACACAGTTTCCCTGGGGCTGTGCATCACGAAATGAAGGTGGTCTAATGTCCTCTAATCACACTAGGTGAGCTCAAGGTCATCGGTAGGTTTTTGTTCCATGCATTCCACCGCTTCTGGTACCCCTCCCAAGTTGTCACTTTCTAGTCCCACTCCAGAGGAATGGGAAGGCGACTGTAAGCCGCTTTGAGCCTCCTTCGGGTAGGGAAAAGCGGCATATAAGAACCAACTCTTCTTCTTCTTCTTCATCTTGGCCTTTCCTAGAGCTGCCAACCTCCAGTTGGGGTTCAGAGTGATCACCGACTTACAAATGATCTCCAGACTGCAGAAATAGGTTCCCTTGGAGGAAACTGCAGCTTGAGAGGGTGGACTCTACAGATTTGGGGTAGATCCTGGGGAAGGAGAGGTGCCTCAGTGGAGTATAATGCCCTACAACGCATCCTCCAAAGCAGACACTCTCTCCAATGAAATTCTTATCTGTAGGCTAAATATCAGATGTACACCCAGGAGATCTCCTGCCCCCACCTGGAGGTGGCCGACCCAAAGTTGGCATCAGCAGTTTGTTTTGTTGTTCTCCACGGTGGTATCTGAAGCGTGGATCTGGTTCAGCAACAGCAGAAATTAATTTTTAAGGAGCCTCTTCCGAAAGCTCTTTGAAAACCTATGGCCTTACATGCTCACCTCACCAAGACAGGGATGGCACGGTTCTCACCATAGGATTTTGTTTCCTCGCCCCCAGGCATTTTCCTCATGAGAATGGGAGATTGACCCAGAGTCTTCCCCTAGAGGTGGCAGCTGCTCGGTTATGGTGCTCAGATTCGTTAGACCTAAGCGAGATCCAACAAACCCGGACAGCACCCTGAGCAAACTGATCGCGCAGCCCAGAACTTTCCCCAAAATCTTCTGTAGCCCCCAGGAGATTCTCAGCTGTAGAAGGAACTGTCTGGAAGCTAAAGAATTTTTGCAAGCCCTGATCCAACCTATCCTTCACTTTCCCTTCCAATTCTTCACATTATTTTGGGAAGCCAGCCTAGAAACTACCAAAGGGATGTGACATATTTCATCAAGTTCCAAGGGAGGGGGGGGGAAACAAACCCAAACAACCCCCAGCATTAACAATGCATTTATTCACCAGTGCGATGCGCAAAATACAAAGTGATCTAATCCCTGCCCAAAGGGCTTATAATCGAGATAATTATTATTTATGCTGTGCCGTAAACAGACATGGCGATATTCAGAGAAGCCTGAACAAGCAGCGGCGGCAGCAGAAGAAATAGGTCGCTGCCTTAAAGAGGTTGCAATCCATATTTCAGCTGTGATTTTCATCAAAAAGGGGCGGAGAAGGGGGAAGAATGGAAGACGCAGGAACCGCAAAGAATGGACGTGTTTTGGCTGCAGTGTGGTGAGGACCGAAGGTGAGTTTGGAGGGAAGAAAGGTATTCTTGGATATGAGTAAAAGTGAACTGCACGATAAAAATAGGAACCAGGGAAAGGAAGAAGCCGATTCTCTGATAGGCCGGCCAGCCTAGGAATATGATAGCAAAAGTCATTCGTTTTGGAGGAAGGATCTGAAGGAGGATGGAGTAGACTCAACGGATGGAAAAGAAGCACCTATCCGGAGGGAAAGATGCAGCATAGCAGAAAGAGAGAGTGCAAAGAGAGAAAGGGGACGACAGCAAACAAACGGGCACAAAAAGGTGAAAGTCAGAGAGAGAAGGCGATAATCAGGAAATAAAATAAGGAATGACAAAGACATTCCAAAGAATTGTTTAAGGGAAATGCGGGAGCACAAAAGGAAACCATAACTGAAGTTCAGTTTAGACATCACACCCACCCATGTCTTAAGATGTTGACCTATGACTTGGCAGGATGGCTACACTGGCCAGCTCACCGGCGAATTGGAATAAGAAACCATGGCTTGGTTTTGCTAATCATGACTAATGTTGATTATATTTCTGCATGATCCCTTAAGTTAGCAATCCGCAACCTGTGGGCTGCGGACCACATGTGGTCCTTCGACTAATTGGAGGTGGGCCCCGAAGGACGCCTTCTCCCCCCCCCCGGCCCTTTACTTCATCCCCCCCCCAGCCCTTTACAACATACTTCATTGTTGTGGCGTGTCTGTATCTTACTTTGAAGGGACGTTTAAACATTACCAAAGCGATCAGAGAGCGTTAGGGCAGTGGTTGAGAGTAGAGGAGTAAACTACCCCCCCCCCACCGGACCTCAGTAAAAGGCGTTGAGTGGTCCCCGGTATTGAGTGGTCCCCGGTGATAAAAAGGTTGGGGACCACTGCCTTAAGTGACAAAACCATATGGTTTATAATGCTTCATCTGTAAGCCGCGGCTTTTATAGTTCGCCGTTAATAGCAAACCATGGTTGATCGTCATGGGAATTTCTCAGGAACTATATAGGCTTCCACCCCCTCCCTCTTGTGCACAGCTCAAAAATTAATCACTGGCTTCCTCACAGCAAACCACAGTTTATGATTATGTATCCAAGTCACCAACTCTGATTTACTCTCTTCCAATAAAACCAGGATGTCAAACCCTGGTTTAGTGACACAAGCCTGATCTCGTAACACACATGTAATTCCATTTTTACAGTAACTCTCAGAACTTGGAAAGTAAAAAAAAAAAAAAATTAAAAGGGTGGATTCCATTAGTGGAACTGACCAATGGGATCCAGCCAAACAGCAAGAATGGCTTTGGTTGAAGAAGACTTCCTTAACATCAAATGACCAAAACTATGAAACACACAGGAAACTAGTTCACAAAATAGAGAATCATAGAATCATGGAGTTGGAAAGGGCCAGACAGGCCATCTAGTCTAACTTCCTGCTCAACGCAGGATCAGCCTAAAGCGTCCAGGAGAAGGATCTGCCCAGCTAATGCGTAAAGACTGCCAGTGACATTGGCAATAAAACAACTGAAAATCCTTAAGTGGGTCCTGAGATGAGAACCACTTCTGAAGAGCCCTTCAAAATGTATTGTAAAGACTAGAACGGGTGCCCATTTCGTCAACAGTGGAATTGAAGTCGAGCTATATGGGTCCATCAAAATGGAGTCCTGTTCCAAAAGAACTCCAGGTGTGCTTACAGAAACATGTGGTGCTTGCATCAAATTAGCTGCACATTGATCCAGAAATGCTTCAGTACTTATAAAGCCACTGCACTCAGGATTCCACCTTCACAAAATACACATTTCCTTTTTATTCCAAACCAGCTGTTGTGCTCTCCTGCTTCAATGCTCCCTGCAACCGTGGTGCAGCTTTCTGGCCAGGGTGAGTGAAAAAGATGAGAAAATACATCTCTGGTGGACACCATGAGCACAGCCCCCTCCTCATCCTTGGAAATAGTGGAGTTGGTGCCATCTCTGTGCTTCTACTAGTGCTTCTGCATTCTGTTGCCTGGGCTACTTGAAACCATTCATGTGCTAGAGCAGAGGCTCATGGGAATTGTAGTCCATGGACATCTGGAGGACCACAGGTTGACTACCTCTGTGCTAGATGAAGCATTTTTGGGAGGAGGGGGTCAAGTTGCAACTGACTTACGCAACCCTATAGGATTTTCAGAGCAAAAAACCACCAGAGATGGTTGGCCGTTGCCTGCCTCTGCATAGCAACCCTGGACATCCAAGGTCCCTCATCCAAATACTAACCAGGGATGACCCTGCTTAGCTTCCAAGAGCTGACAAGATTGGGCTCGCCTGGGCCGTCCAGGTCAGGGCAATGAAGCCTATCCTTCAAAATGCCCCTTGAGCCCATTAAACTGATAACGAAAGCGTCTCTGGTTGGAGTCAAAGTTTGCTCATGGTGGGTACAAACCCAGGGAACTGTTCAGCAGGCCAAGATTGAAGATGGAAGTCATAAACTAATTTTAGATTGACATGGTTCCCAAAAGCAGGAGACCCAAACAAGGACTTTGGTGTAGTGGTTAGGAGTGCGGACTTCTAATCTGGTGAGCCGGGTTTGATTCTGTGCTCCCCCACATGCAACCAGCTGGGTGACCTTGGGCTCTCCACAGCACTGATAAAGCTGTTCTGACCGAGCAGGATTACCAGGGCTCTCTCAGCCTCACCCACTCCACAGGGTGTCTGCTGTGGGGAGAGGAAAGGGAAGGCAACTGTAAGCCACTTTGAGACTCCTTCGGGTAGAGAAAAGCGGCATAGAAGAACCAACTTCCCAGCAACTGCCTTTCTTGGAGAATGTGTTTAAGAATCCCAGTTGCTGGGATATTTATCTGTTTATTTAGGTAAATTGTACTCCATTTTTCACTCCCACTGGGGATGGGGTTGTCAGATCCCCCCTGTTCACCAACAGGAGGTGGGGGCGTACGGTTGCCAGATTCAGGTTGGGAAACTCCTAAAGATATGGGGATGGAGCCAGGATAGGACTGGGATCTCAGTGGAGTATAGTGCCACAGAGTCAACTCTCCAAAGCATCCATTGTCTCCAGAGAAACTGATCTCTGTAGCCTGGGGATGAGCTGTAATTCCAGGGGTCCCGCCTGGAGGCTGGCATCCCTAACTAGGACCTCAAAAAAGCATACAACTCAGATCACCACGCGAGTTTCTATGGCAGAGATCTGAACTAGATTTCCCAGCCTGATACTCCAATCATTATACCATGCTGTTTCTCATGCAAGAGGCTGCAGCTAGTTAAAGACTTCTCTTTTTGGTCTTTAAGTGCCAGAAGAAGGCAGGAGGAGGGAAAGGTAAGACCAGCTCTGAACTCAGTTGATGCCCACTCTGGTTTGTTCACAACATCTGAACTGAGCCTTCCTGGGGTGCAAATGGGCAGATCTGTATCAAACTGCTAACCAAACAAATCAAACTTTGATCTGGGAACTCCTGGCGATCTTTGCCACCCGTGTGGCTGATAAGTCCCAAAGAAGCAAAACATGACCACTCTGCAAATGTCCAAGGTCCCTTCTGGCTTGGACTCATAAAACAGCAACAACTTGTTCCAGAGAACTAAGCTTCATGGTGAGATCTCTGGAGGGCACCTTAAGAGAGAATGATCACTTCCCATTTACCACCTTGATTTATTTCTGTTATTACCGGGATACTGAGCTTGAGAATGAAGGATGGCGACAATAAAGGTTAGACAAACAAGACCAGAGGCATACTAATCAACAAACTGGTGGGTTGTATCCACAGCACTGGCAAGCCATGCCATAAATAGGTCACAAGCAAATGGAAAACAAATTTGGTAAGCTCCAGCTAAGCCATATCATTAACATCATCTCGCAGAAGGGACCTTTTCCTAATGAAAATCCAATTAGACCCTCCTATATTTTAAGAGATCTCAAGATGATCTTCAAGAGCTAATGCCCCTCATTTTCACTTGGGGAAACTGATCCCCAGAGCAAACTCATCCTGAAAGAATTTTGCTTATGGGCCTCCATGTCCTTCTTCTCCATCTTTAATTTTTCCCCCTGAATAGTTCCTTTTTTACCTATTTTAAATAACGGGGAACAACAAGCACATTGAGAGAGAAACAGAGGAAACTTTCAGAGAAATCTCATGTTACTCTTCATATTCAACAGAAGGCAAGCTTCTGACAGATACAGTACGTTCTAAGATGACTTCAGGTCCTGACCATGCTAGCCCAGGGTAGCCTGATCTCATCAGATCTTGGAAATTAAGTAGGCTTGATACCACTTAGTATTTATATGGGAGACCACCAAGGAAGTCCAGGGTAACAACACAGACAACGGCAAACCACCTCTGAATGTGTCTTGCCTTGAAAACTCTACAGCAGTGGTTCTCAACCTGGGGGTCAGGACCCCTTTGGGGGTCAAACGACCCTTTCATAGGGGTTGCAGCAGGGCAAGCAGCTTGGTCGGGGGGGGGGACATCTATACAACAGCCTTGTGGGGTAGATCGAGATACAGCGTTTGTCTGTCTGGAGCGGGGGAAAAGAGCAAGATGGGCATGGTGGGACAAGCGGCAGAACTGAACTGAGAAACCCCTGAAAAAAAAAACAATTTATATACAATCACGAACAATGGATCTTCATGCCATTGGCCAGTTTGGGTTTAATTTCTGTGAAAGAACACTTGCGTAATTTTATGGTTGGGGGTCACCACTGCATGAGGAACTGGATTAAAGGGTCGTGGCATTAGGAAGGTCGAGAACCAGTGCTCTAGATGACTTATATGGCCCATTCCAACTCTAGGATTCTATCTGCCTTGGTTGTCCTTTAAGCCCCTCAATTAACACGGCCATCCAACTCCCTTTGCTCCAGGCTGAGATTTCCCCAGACATATATCAGACCTGTCATTTTGGTTTTACAGAGACGGACCTTTCCGTGGCACCAGTGTTCTAATTATACGAAAGAAAGGATACCTTGTCAGTCAGGGGCAGGCAACTAACCACACAGGAGCCCCAAAACGGCTCATCAACATGTTTTGATTGGCGAGCAGGGCCAGTCTGCCACCTGATGGGCCAAGGTAAGGTGCAAACAGCGCTGCTTCCATTATCTGGCCACGTATAACCTTTGTCTCCCCCACTGCTTGTGTTTGCCAGGATAGCAGCATCTGCATCTTCATAGGTTTCTCAACCAGGGTTTCGTGACAGCCCTGGAAAGGTTTGCCAGATGGGTGAAAAGGCCCTGACTCTACTTGAGGTTAGTTGAATTTCCTTAGGACCAGGGATCCTTAGCTCAGGGGTAGTCAACCTGTGGTCCTCCAGATGTCCATGGACTACAATTCCCATGAGCCCCTGTCAGCGTTTTCTGGAAGGGGCCATGGGAACTGTAGTCCATGGACATCTGGAGGACCACAGGTTGACTACCCCTGGCTTAGCTGAATCAAAGACTCTCTGGGAAACGTATTCAGAGAGGCAGTCCCTCCGATGTAGAAATATCTCCCTCTGGCCCTGAAGCTTCACATGCTGAATGCTGCTTTGTTCCGATCCTGAGTCAACCTCTAATAATTAACCAAACCTTTAGTCTGCTTTCTCAAATTATTACTTTCCTATCCTCTTTCCTCCCTCCTACCCCGGGACTCAATACATAATACTTATTTGTACTGCTGTACTTAATTACTGAAGGGAATATAAAGGAAATATTTAAAAAAATTTTATCAAAGACCCATCTGGCGCATTTTTCTCTCTCCCCCATAAATGGTGCTGGACGAAAACAAAAATCGCCAATTTCTTTGTGCCTTCCCATTAAAGGCTCTCAGAGTAATACTTAGCAGGCGCATAATTGTATGCAATAATAATGCGTTTCCATTATGCGATATTAAAGTGGAGAAACAAATTGCAAGGTTCAGATATCCAGAGCAGAAACTCAACTGGTGGGTGGGGGGCGGGAATGTAAGCCCAAATAAACTGATATGAAAAGATTCAAATGAGTAGCCGTGTTGGTCTGAAGTAGCACAATAAAATCAGAGTCCAGTGGCATCTTTAAGACCAACAAAGATTTATTCAAGGCGTGAGCTTTCAAGTGCAAGCACTCTTCCTGAGACTATGAACTCCCTTCATGACAGTGGGAATATAAGGCAGAAATTAATTCAGTTAAATTAGCAAACTGTGTCACACATCCAAATTCAGCCATATGATAATTCTTTGCTAAAACAGCCAATCAATCCCCTGGAATTCAGTTGTAGTTCAGAAGAACATAGGAGAAATAAAACTTTCTATGTCAGTGAATGGTAGAGGACAGGAAGGCCTGGAGGATCATTGTCCATGGGGTCGCGATGGGTCAGACACAACTTCGCACCTAACAACAACATGTCAGTGAATAGAGTTCAGGATATAATCTGCTGGAATAGGATGTGCACTCTGTGCTCAATGCCACATTTCCAAGGCTCTCGTTGATGTCCATGGATTGTGCATAAAACCACCTCCTGATAGGCTAAGCTTGTAAAAACCAAGTGAATGTGCCTGGTAAAAAATATAAGTTACCTGTGTCAACGGGAGATCAAATATTTATGGAACGGACCTGCATCCATTCAAGCCAGACTGTCCTATGAATGAACAAAGATTCCGCTGAGCATTCAAGCAGAGCAAAACCAAGAGGAGACTACCCAAAGGAAAAGGTCAAGCCCATTCACCTCCATGCTACAAAACCCAGAATCAAGTTACTGTGGTGCAGTAACAATAATTGTGTGCCATCACCAATTCATGGTGACCCCAGAACGATGTGGCTTTTCAAAGCACCTGATGAGCAGAGGGGGTTTGCTGTTTGTCCTTTTTCTGCGTGATCTCCCTTGGTGGGCTCCTATTCAAGAGAAACTGTCACCTGTCCTATTCAGTTTCCAAGCCGGGAGGAGATCAAGCTAAGTTGGGCTATCAGGCTGCTGGCCATGATGCAACTAGGTAACCTACATTTATACACACAATGGTGGAAAGATATAGGTTACCTATTAGCTGCAAGTTACTCATCCCATTCCTCAAGATGAACCGAATTTTCGGGCCAAGCTAGATGCAATGTGGGCAGCTGCGTTGGCTTCTTCATACATCTGCCCGAATTTTCATATAACACTGTGGGGAGGTCTAAGTTGACAACTGGAAGTGCCTGCAGGTAAGGGGATGTGAAATGACCCTTCTTAACTCACTGCACTCTGTTCCCATGGGCACTTTTCTCACGAGTATGGTTGCCAAATTCCAGGTAGACAGCAAAAAAACAGAAGGTTGCACACTTGGCAGAGAAAACACAACAGACCGGGGTTGGACTAGATGGCCTGCATAGACCTTTCCAACTCTATGATTCTATAAATCATTGTGGTAGAAAGCCCTGTAATGTTTAAGGATTTTTAGCCAGAATGCCCATAATGCTTTTAAGACCAACAAAGATTTATTCAAGGTGTGAACTTTCGAGTGCATGCACTCTTCCTCAGACTAAATGAGTGCATGCACTTGAAAGCTCACACTTGGATAAGTCTTTGTTGGTCTTAAAGGTGCTATTGGACTCTATGTTTGTTGTGCTACTTCAGACCAACACAACAACCCAGTTGAATCTGCACACAAAGTTGTTATTAATTACATTTAAGACAAGGACTTTTAGTCACAATGCACGTAAAGTTGTTATTAACAATGTCTTGTCTTAAATGTAATTAATAACAACTTTATGTGCATTGTGACTAAAAGTCCTTAAAACTTTTTTGAATACAATAATTTTGTTTAAAAAGTGTTGAATGTGTTTAGATGAATCATACAGGGCTTTCTAGCACTGTGATTCCCGGTCTGTTGTATAACCTAGAACCTATATTGTGATTGATCTTCAGATGACCCAGATCAGTTCCCCTGGAGAAACTGGGCCTAGTCTGCACACAATAAATGCACTTTCGATGCAGTTTAGAAGTAGACTTTCCTGTTCTGCACAGGAACATCAGCTGCCAAAGCACAATGGAAGTGCATTATCCTATGTGTGCAGACTAGGCCCTAGTGACATTGGAAGGTGAAGCTGAAGTCCCTCCCTTCCCCCCTCCCCACCTTCCCCAGGCTCCACCCTCAAAATCTTTAGGCATTCTCCAAGCAGGAGCCGGGAGCACTATTCGCTAGGGAGCTCTGATACGGGAAATGAATCCGGTTGGAGAAAGATGTCTCCTACAACAGGAAGTACGTGAAGCAGCCTGGCATCGAGGCCGAACCCCCGTCCAATGACCTCAAAACATGAAAGGCCTCTTATCCTTGGTGTGGAGGACGAAAGAGGTGGCTGTCCAAGCCCCTGCTGTTCTACCATCAAAGTCAGAGCAGTGTGGAACTTCTCCCGGCTGGGCTCTAAGGACATTAAAGAGGAACAAGAAAGGGATGAAACATTTGGGCAACAATGGGGACTGATATTTTTGGGAAGGGAGGAGAGAGAGGTGATTGTTAATGCAGGTTTTTGGGACTGCTGCAAGATGCTTTGAGGGATTTATAATCCGAAACAGGATATAAACCAAGTGAATAAATGAAAACACACAAACTGACAGCAGCGCTCCAGTATTTTGGACTGGCCAACTCCTCCACTGGCTACAGATTCTGAAGGTGGTACCCGGGACCTTCTGTATGCCAAGCAGGTAATCTGCCTTCTGAGTCACAGCCCCTCCACAAAAGTAAGGTGGAGGGAAAGCAAAGATTCTGTTCCCCTTACCTGTTCCCACCTTTTGTTTCAAAAATTACACTGTACCCTTACCTGCTGTTGTGAATACAGAAAGCTGCCTTATACCGATTCAGATCTTTGGTCCATCAAAATCTGCACTGTCTACTCAGACCGGCACCTGTTCTCCAGGGTCTCCTGGCTGAGGTCTTTCATATCTTCAACTGCCTGATCCTTTCAACTGGAGATGCCAGGGATTGGACCTAGGACCTTCTGCCTGCCAAGCAGATGGCCTCTGGGATCTCAGGAAGAGGTCCTTCACACCACCAACTACCTGATCTTTTTAAATGCAGATACCCGGGAATTGAACCGGAGACCTTCTGCATGCCAAGTGGAGGCTCTACCACCAAGCCACAGCCACTCCCCAGCAAACAGGGCAGAGCAAAGAACAGCAAACATGGTTTTCTTCCATTTCGGCAAGAACTTAGGCAGCAATCCTGAACAGGTTTACTTTCACTCTTTCTCATATCTATTCTATGAGGCTTACTCCCAGGAAAGTGTTCTTAGGATTGCACTGTTGATTTCTTAACTATGATGAAAGAGGATAGAATGGGAATACAATGACTTAAGTTCTGACACAGATTGGAAGACCTCTTCCCTTTGCCTTCAAGGCCATTCTGGGCCTTGACCCTCCCAATAAGCTCCAGAAGAGCACTTAGGTCATCAAGTGTCAAAATCGGGTGTTGTCCTCCCCCTATTTTCTTCGGTTATCAGTCCCCCCCTCCCCCGGGCTGAATATCACCTGAGATCAACTAGGGGACAAGACACTGAGAACGGGAGAATTGAGGCACTGCGGTCCGGAGGAGGAGGGCATATGTTTAGCACCATCCATGCTGTTGCAAGGCATTTTATATTGTAAATTGTATTTTAGGAAACTGTGTGGGTTACTTTGAATGTGGGTGTTTGTAATGTAAACCACCGTGAACTGGCCGGGCCAAGAGTGGCAGTATATGAATGAATGAATGAATGAATGAATGAATGAATGAATGAATGAATGAATGAATGAATGAATGAATGAATGAATTGTCCCTGGCCTCAACAAGGATGAAAGTTTTTCAACACTGGCCCCAGTCTGGCAGACTGAGTTGCTAACAGAGAGCCGGGCTCTGATGGAGCTATCAAAGTTCCACGGGGCCTGAAACATGGCGTTTTTCTACCAGACTGAGGCCAGAGCAAGCGATAAAATCAGTGGGTCTCCCCCCCCCCTGAACAAACCAGCTCAACTGACCGATGATACTGGTTGGATGAAAGGTTTAATGAAGACAAAATGGAGCACTAAAATGATGGCTTTAAACATTCAAATGTTGGTTGTTGGTCTTTTTTGTATCTGGTTTTACTGTACTGTTTTATGTCTACTTTAGCATATTGTTGACTGCTCCTAGTCTTGCAGGGAGGGGTGGTTTATAAATCAATAATAATAATAATAATAATAATAATAATAATAATAATAATAATAATTTTAGATTTACAGAAATATATATTTCTTTTTAATGTTGATAGATTGAGATGGGTAGCCCTGTTAGTCTGTCCGTAGCAGGAGGAAAGCACAAGAGTCCAGTTAACACCTTAAAGACTAACAAAAATTTGTTAGGAGCCTGTTATTTGAAGGAGCTTTTGAGAGTCACGATGGAAGACAGGAGAGGTGAGCAGTGACTCATGAACGCTCATACCCTGCCACATTTTTTCCCTTTTTTAGTCATTAAGGTGCTCCCAGATTCTGGCTCTTTTTATCTTTTTGATGTTGTTATACACTGGCCAACAATTGCAATATAAAGAGTCCACTGGAAGACATAGAACTTTTCAGGAACCTGTAAAATACTGCTCTGTGCCAGAGAGAGATGTATCCAAGCTCCAACACAATCCTACAAGACACTGAGCGGCACTAACAGCTTGCAACAAGCCGGCTTTCATGCTGATTTCATAGCCTGGGAGATACTCTTCCGAGACAATTTGGCCCGACTTTGCTGAGCGATTTCTGCCAATTTCTTCTAGAAAACCCTGGCTTCGTTTCCTCGCGTTGATGCTAACAATGGAAACCCACACATGGAGCTTAGGATAATTAAAAATGAGACAGACAGCAATCGCTCTTGTTTAATCCGCACAAATTGATCTTTATCTGTTTTAATTAACATGCTATTCTCTGCACTTTTGCTGACCTTACCTGGCAGAGAAAGAGTGCCTCAAACAATGTAACCTTGCAACCATCGATTGCTGGCATGCTAAGGGCTGGCTCATATAACCGGTGGCCACCATACAATTGCTTCTGGGAACAGATGGTGACCATATCTCGATGACTATCTCATTCAGCCTTTCTCAACATTTTTGCCATTGAGAAACCTCTGAAACAGTCTTCAGGCTTCAAGGAACCCCGGAAGTGATGTCAACAGGCCAGACCCCCTTGCCAGATCCCTGGAAGTCATAGGTCACCAGAAGTGACATCACTCAGACATTTATTATTATTTATTATATATATATACTGCCCTTCAGACTCCATTGCCCGCCTTCCAATGCCAGAAACAGCCCAGCAGTCTTAAACATTAAAAAATACACTAAAAATTAATTAACTCCCACCCAATTGGCGAAACTCTTCTGAGCCATTGTGAAACCCCAGGATTTCGTGAACCCCCTGCTGAAGAAGCCTGGTATAGCCCATGGAGATGCCAATTTTGTGAACCAGTTTGTCCACATGGCAGCTGTGACCTGCCATGGTCTGTGAGAGCCGTGGCACCTAACAAGTGGACTAGTTTGTCCACTTACCTGACTCTGAAAAGGGAATCACAATGATTGTATCTTCCTGGGATGTCGAGAGATCTAAAGTCCCTTGTAAGTTCAAAACAGGCTTATAACAGAGACCCTCTTTAAGAGATGATTGGCAAGAATTAATTCTGGGCCCCCAGAAGCAATGCTTCACAACGTTTGATTGTTTTCTGTCTCACAGGCCATCCTTGAGCAATACAAGCCAGTAGAACATATCTACAAAACTACAATGCCAGATTAGAAGTCCTCACTCCTAACCACTACACCAAACTCCTGCGTTGAGCAGGGGGTTGGACTAGATGGCCTGTATGGCCCCTTCCAACTCTATGATTCTATGAAACTGACTCTCAGAAGTGGCATGATCATGCAGAATATGGTTGGGAAGCATAGCTTCGTACACGCTCACCCAGGGTTCGTCCCCTTCCCACCATCTGGGGAGGAGGTGAGTCAATAATATATGGTCACCTCATCCGATAAATATTTAAGGAATTTAAAAAAATATTTTAAAAATGAATTAACTCCCTCGCATTCGGGAAACCCTTCCAGGGCTGTCAGGAAACCCCAGGGTTTCTCGAAACCCTGGTTGAGACAGAAATAACAAACCTTTAACAAATGCCCCACGAGAGAACAAAGCTGGAAACTGAGCCAAAATCCCTTTGTAGTTCACGATGAATTCATACATTTGTGTTGGAGAGAGACCTTCATACAAGAGTGACTTCTGATGAGAGATTATGCAAGGGGTACACATCTGCTTTGGAGTAGGTGGGGGAGATGTCTGAGTGTCTGGGAGAGATCGCAGCTTGCTGAACGTAGAGGTCAATCAATAACAGTTTCCGCCAAACAGTCAGGAATGCCTAGGGGGATTTGTCTGCCTACGGCAGGGGTAGTCAAACTGCGGCCCTCCAGATGTCCATGGACTACAATTCCCAGGAGCCCTTGCCAGCATTCGCTGGCGAATGCTGGCAAGGGCTCCTGGGAATTGTAGTCCATGGACATCTGGAGGGCCGCAGTTTGACTACCCCTGGCCTACGGCAATGACTGCATCTGATCAAACATCTGGTAGGTTTCAAAACTTTCTCCATCCCCGTAACCCCAGAGTCCCCGCATCCCACGTTCACAAACCAGTGACTATTCCGAATAAGGGGCACTTGGCTGGCACAAAGTTAACAACACTGGTTGCCATGGTAGCAGTCAATACATGGCGTAAGAGTGTTTGCTACAGAGCTGGAGAGATAGAACAAGCTCCCGCTGACATTTGCAGGGCCTCTGGAAACCCAGACTCCTCTTAGACACGAGGGATAAACTTTGGCTTGTTTGACATTCTTGCTTCCACTTCAGAACTCCATATATGGGGGGGTCAGCGAGCTTTTATACATATTCCGTTTTACGAGCCTTCTGTGTCAAAGGGAGAGGCCTCACTGTTTTGCTATTAACCAGATCCTTCCAGGAAGAGTGGAAAATGCCAAAGAAACATCTTTATATTGCAAAACTGTAAATAATATCTACCCGGTGATAAACCTCGGCTTATTTAGAGCATTCATGAGCCCACTTTAGCTCGTGGCGTCAACCGATCCAACACACCCTGCCTCGTTACTCCCTAAAAGTTAAGAGCAATTTCATTTTCAAGGAGGCAACCTCAGATTCTTAAAACGTCTACTAGGGGAGTATCAGTAAGGAACTATCATTTCACTAAAGGGAATGCTGGAGAAAAGAAGATTAAGAGGTTAAAAACAACAACAACAACAACCTTGCTCAGTTCTGGCTCTCCCATACGGCTGAGAGCAATTTTCATTTTAATGCCGGAAGGTCAGTCTGTCTTGACTCTCGCCTTGTTCTAGCTCTGTGTTTTGCAGTCCCCGAGGGAAGCCCCGATTGGAGGGGGGGAGGCTATTTTCAAACCATTCTTGCATTGCTTTGTAGTTTGGAGTCCTTCAAATGGAACCCAGAACTGGGACAATGTTTATTTATACCAGGGGTAGTCAAACTGCGGCCCTCCAGATGTCCATGGACTACAATTCCCAGAAGCCCCTGCCAGCATTTGCTGGCAGGGGCTTCTGGGAATTGTAGTCCATGGACATCTGGAGGGCCACAGTTTGACTACCCCAGATTTATACAATGCCTTTTCCCCCCAATGGAGACCCAAAGCGGCTAGCATCATTCTCCTCTCCCCCATTTTATCCTCACAACCCGACACTCTTACCCACAACACCGCAGTGGCTCTCAGC
This sequence comes from Paroedura picta, assembly GCF_049243985.1. Classification (NCBI taxonomy): domain Eukaryota; kingdom Metazoa; phylum Chordata; class Lepidosauria; order Squamata; family Gekkonidae; genus Paroedura; species Paroedura picta. The sequence goes on along the minus strand of NC_135378.1, from coordinate 79,661,850 downwards.
AGTGCCTTCAACCAGCCTTTTTTCAACCTTCTGACCACAGCAGAGCCCCTGAAACGATTTTTCAGGCTGTGAGGGGCCCGGAAGTGATGTCAGCTGGCCACGCCTCCCTGCCATTCCCCCGGAAGTCACATGTCTCCAGAAGTGACATCACCACCCTCATTAACAGGCAGGCTCAAAGAGGATGGGAGGGAGAGTCAGGAGACGGGTTAAGGCGGGAGTAGGCATGCGCAGGCTCCACTCCCTCCCAGGTGCATAAACTACGAGAGAACTCACTCGCATTGGGGAGGCAGCCAGTTTCCTAGTTTGTGGCCAAGTCCATTAAAGCAGGAGGGAAAATTCCACGGGCCCCTCTGGACCTACCGGAGATGAACTCTAATTCTGGAGGGGTGGTCTTCAAGCCCCACCTAGAGGCTGGCACCCCTAGGAAGATGGTGCTCGTCAACCCTATCGGCAAATCTAAAAATATTTGTATGTCGCCTGGAAGGCCAACAGCCACTTCAAAGAGCCGCCATGCTTGTGATCAGAGGCCTTTTCTACCACTTTGTGGACAGAGAGCCCTGGAAGTACACGGCACCGTTTTCAAGTTGACATTGTTTTTTTGCCTTACAAAACCTTGTTTCATATAAAAGGCTCCTGACATCCCTCATCAAAAAAAAAAGCAAAAAACGATCTCTTACAGAGAGTCAGTGTTCGCCACCTTGAATATTTATAAACATTCTGTCTCCGAAGGAGGAGAGCTGCGAAGGAGTTGAGGGATGACATTTGTTTCAGTGGGGGAGAAGCACGGCGACATCCTGTTCGGGTAGAAGAAAGGCTGCCAGGGTGGCAACAGTGACCTACATACTGTGGCGGGAGGGGGGGAATCCTGAAGGAAGGGTAGAGCGCAATGGAAACAGAGAACTGAATGGCAAGTGATGGTTTTGGGCCCGCCCTCCCAGAGCCAACCTCTGTCCCTTGCAGCCACGTAAAAGCTGTGGGGAATGGTAAAAGGAGTCCAAACATGTACCTTATCTCCCCCCCCCCCCGCTGTTTTCCCATATCACTGCGGGGTGGTGAGTTATTTTACCTCTTTTGTTTCTCCATATGCACAAGGATTTCCATTTGGGGAAGCAATATCAGTGAAATCACCCCAATTCATTCATTCATTCATTCATTCATTCATTCATTCATTCATTCATTCATTCATTCATTCATTCATTCATTCATTCATTCATTGTATTTATATACCACCCTTCCCGAAGGCTCAGAGCAGTTTACATGAAACAAGAAACGATACAGGTAACTCCATTTGTGATAACAATAGCATTCACATAATAACAACAATGACATTAAAGGATGGTGGAAACGGCAAAGAGCATCCGTTCAGCTCATACTGAGGCCCAGTGGGTTGGGCGAGTTTGTGGTGGTCGTCGTAGGAGGGAGGCTTGGGGGCCAATGGGAAGTGGTGGTTCAGGTCGACCTCAGCCAAGTGCCTGGCGGAGAAGCTCCCTTTTGCAGGCCCTGCGGAACTTTTCGAGTTCCGTCCGGGCCCTTTCCTCTGGCTCGTTTCACCAGGTGGGGCCCAGGATTGCACAGGGAAAAAAGTTCAAGGATAGGTAGAAAACCTTCCTCCTCCTTAGGACTGCCAGCTCTGGCCTGAGAAATACCTGGAGACTTTGGGAATGGAGCTGAGGAGAGCAGGGTTTGGGGAAGGGGAGGGGGCTTCAATGGGTACAGTGCCCCAAAGTCCGCCTTCCTGCGAGGGAACTGATCTCTGTTGACTGGTGATCAAGTGTAATCCCAGGAGATCTCCAGCTCTCATCAGATAGCTGGGACCCCTACTCCTCCTGTATGACTGTTCAGAACCTGTTTTTTTTTTGGGGGGGGGTCTCTGTTTTTCAGGAGCCTCTCTCCTGCAGATGCTGCATAGCTGCAGAGAAGGTGAGTTGGGTCCTAGTTCCCCAAAGTCTTTATGAAGAATAATAATGTGTAGCTTGGCTCAAAAAGGGAGAGTAAAAAATAAAAAAATAGACCAGTGGTCTTTAATCTTTCCAGACAGAATGTGCTCCTGAGTGAGATCACAGCCCCGTCAGGAAGCCAAGTTGGGTCCCAGTTCCCCAAACCCAGTTCTTTAAGAAGCTTGGTGCGGTCTTTAATCTTTCCAGGCAGAATGAGCTCCTGAGTGACTACCCGAGTTCTGCCGGGCCTGCAAGATGAAGCTCTTCCGCCAGGCCTACACTTGAGGCCAGCTAGGTAGATAAATAGCTACACAACAACTAGAGCAATATCAGCCCCCCTCCTGCCCCCTCTGACCTCCTTTTATTCCCCTTCCTGCTTCCCTGTATGTACACATCTGCTGGCTATGTATTTTTCAATTTTTAAAAACATTTATCAGGTGATATGACCTAGAGGGCGGTGGGGAAGGGAGCATGTGTACAATTATGCTTCCCCACCATTTTCTGCAAAATCATGCTACTTCTGGGGTGTCTCGAAGCTTGAGGAATGTTCCAGGGGGTTCTCGGGAGTAAATAAATTGAAGAAGGTCGGGTGACAGGCATGGAGGCATCCCCTTCAGTGTCAAGTAACCTCAACCAACTGCCCCTGCAAAGAGAGGGAGGTGGCCACGAGGCATCTCTGCTTTCTATGCATGCGTTCAAGCAACAGTGGCCCAAAAGACTGAACAATGTGATCTGCCCACCAGTGGCAGAGTGTGAGTTGGCAACAACCAAAGGTAGGGTGGTCTCACCTGGATGGCTTCCGTACCCGTGCTTTCTCAAAGGAGAACCGAGGCTGCTCCGACAGGTCGTACGTCCGGGTCGTGGGCTCGGCCGACACGCCTTCCTTAGCGCCTCTCCTCCGGTTATTTGAGGGCGCTAGGCCCGCCTGGGGGGCTTCTCTCAGGGGAGAAAAGAGGAAGGGGTTTGTCCCCTGGGTGTCCACCACATCCTGCAGCTTGTTCAGCTGGATGCATTTGCACTTGAGCTCCTCGGTGAGGTCGCCGATGGTCCGCGTCTGCTTGGCCAGCTGCTCCTGGAGCTCGATGATGTGGTAGCTCCTCTCCTGCAGCTCCTCCTCCTGCCTCTTCAGTTCCCTTTCGAGCTCCCAGACTTTGCTCCGCAGGAGGTCTGCCGCCCCGGCAATGGTGCTGATGTTCAAAACCGGCTCTTTCCCCAACATGCCGCCCCCCGAGCAAGTGTAGGGGCAGTTCCCTGCATGGCCGTCAGGTCTCTTCATATACTTGTGCTTTACCGATCCGTTTCCCATCTGGGCAGGTGACCTAGGCCAAAGAAAACAAATCAACAGCTTGCTGGGGTCATGGGAAGAAACACGCAAGGTGAGCATTTGGCCGGAGGTGCAGAGCTAAGGCCCCAGTTGAGTCTTGTCGGGAAATGACACCCAGCCCCGACTGGACCCCCACCCTGGCTGAGGACAGCCCTGGCCCAGACTTATCCATCCAGGAAGGCCTTGGAGAAGAAGAGGGAGAAGAAATAAAGATTTATAGCCCGCTTTTCTCCAACTTGTCTCAAAGCGGCTTACAATCTCCTCTTCCTCTCCCTGCAAAGGTACCTTGTGAAGTAGGTGAGGCTGAGAGAGCTCTGAGAGAACTGTGACTGGCTTAAGGTCACCCTCATGTGTCTCAAAATGGCTTATGATTGTTCACCCTTCCTCTCCCCACAACACCCACTTTGTGAGGTGGAGCTGAGACAGCTCTGAGAGCACTGGGACTGGCCAAGGTCATCCAGCCGTTCTCATGTGTCTCAAAGTGGCTTACCATTGCCTACTCTTCCTCACCCTACAACAGGCACCTTGTGAAATAGGTGGGGCTGAGAGAGCTCTGAGAGAACTGTTATAAGCCCAAGAGATCTCCAGTCACCACTGGAGAGGGACAGGTTTGGCACCCCTATAGAGAGGTTAAGAGGCAGCCCTGAGCCACAAGGGGAAAGATGGGGGCAGGGAGGCAGAGGGCAGGGAGAGTAGGTGGGAAAGGCCTCGCTTTCCGTTTATAGCCTCCCAATTGGAGAAGGTGGATACAGGCCAGGTGTGGGTGGAGCCAGGGAATAATATGAACGGGAAGGCGCCACACCTGGCCAGGAGGGGAACAACAGACCGAGCCTCACAGGTCAACCTCTCCCAGGACAGCCATGGAGAGCATTGCTGAAGGCTTTCCATCCCTCCCACCCTCCAGCTACCAGAACATCTGCCGATGGCCCATGCTGTTTTCCCAAAGCAAGCGCCTGGACCATCTGCCGCTTTCATTGAACATCCCTAATAAGAGTTTCATACTTTGCAACTGGAATCCTGGTGTCAGGCTGATGGGAGAATAACACCAAGCAACCAAAGCCGGGGAGAAAGGGGGATTTTGTTGCGGTTGAAAGAAGAAAGCAGATGGCCTTTGCCCTTGCTACTGCACCGAAGCGCTTGACGTGTTTTTGAAAAAAATAATTTCTGTTCGCACTTGGAGGCTTAAAACAAAAATCATATCACACTTGCAGGTCCCAGATGCCAACAATAACTGCGTGGGTAACAAACCCGTATGCCGTTTGCTAGTCTTAGCCACGAGGGACAACCTCCAAGAGCTTGGGAAATCAACGGAACCAGAGAATTCTTCCACCCCTGCATGGGCTGGGTGTTTTTGACTTCCTGTATCCTATTTTGGGGCCAAGGGACCAAGCCCTATGAAGATAGGTTGAGGGACTTGGGACTGTTCAGCCTGGAGAAAAGGAGGTTGAGAGGGGACATGATAGCCCTCTTTAAGTATTTGAAAGGTTGTCACTTGGAGGAGGGCAGGATGCTGTTCCCGTTGGCTGCAGAGGAGAGGACACGCAGTAATGGGTTTAAACTTCAAGTACAACGATATAGGCTAGATATCAGGAAAAAGTTTTTCACAGTCAGAGTAGTTCAGCAGTGGAATAGGCTGCCTAAGGAGGTGGTGAGCTCCCCCTCACTGGCAGTCTTCAAGCAAAGGTTGGATGCACGCTTTTCTTGGATGCTTTAGGATGCTTAGGGCTGATCCTGCGTTGAGCAGGGGGTTGGACTAGATGGCCTGTATGGCCCCTTCCAACTCTATAATTCTATGCTTCTATGATTTTACCCTGACTTGGATGGCTGGCACAAGCTAGAGTTGCCAGTTCTAGATTGGGAAAAACTTGGGAGACTTTTGAGATCCAGGAGTGGGTGGGATTTGGAGCCGGGAGAGACCCTCCAAGGCAGCTGTTTCCTCCAGGAGAACTGGTCTGGAGATGAGCTATATTTCCAGGTCCCACCTGGAAGCTGGCATCCCTAGCCCGGTCTCATTAAATCTTGGAAGCTAAGCAGGGTCAACCATGGTTTGTATTTGGATGGGAGACCACCAATAAGTCCAAGATCACTATGCAGAGGCATTGAACGGCAAGCCAACTCTGTCCATCTATTGCCAAGAAAACCCAAGGTCAGGGCCGGTTCCAGAACTTGAGGGGCCCTCGGACGACAGTGCCCAAGGGCCCCCATATGCCCGCCACAAGCCCCCCACATATCTTTCCACCCCTTACCTGTGTGCCCCCCACTTCCTCCCGCTCAAGAGCCCTCCCACTGCCCTTGCTCAGTGGCCCTCAACCCCTTTCCATGACTGTATTGGCTGGTGCCAGCTCCCCTGAGGACTGTTGTCATGGTGACCAGCAGCAGCATCGGCTTTCCTAGTAATGCCAGGCCTCTCGGAGAATGGGTGGCAAAGCATTTTAAGCAAACTGGGGGCTGGGGGGGGGGAGGTATGTGTGTGGGGGGGGTCAGCAGCAGTGGACCCCACCAGGAGCCTTAGGCCCTGGCAGCTGGCTGAGACACAGCCTCACTTTACAAACACACCTGTGCTGCTTCCCGTCTTGAGAATCATTTGAGGGATCTGCTGGGTTCTAAACGTAATGCAAGATTGCCTCAGGGCAGGGCATGCAAAAGCCCCCCTGGTCAATCCCTGGCATCTCCTGTTAAAAGATCAGGCAGCAGGTGATATGAAAGGCCACTGCCTGAGACCTGGGGAGCTGTCTGAGCAGACAATACTGACCTTTATGGACCGAGGGTCTGACTCAGTAGAAGCCAGTTCTGTGTGTTGCTGTGTTGTTGGTGGAGGAGGAAGAAGAAAGAGTTGGTTTTCATACTCTGCTTTTCCCTGCCTGAAGGAGTCTCAAAGCGGCTTGCAATCGCCTTCCCTTTCCTCTCCCCACAACAGGCACCCTGTGAGGGAGGTGGGGCGGAGAGAGCTCTGACAGGACTGCTCAGTTAGAACAGCACCATCAGGGCTGTGACAAGCCCAAGGTCACCCAGCTGGCTGCAGGAGTGGAGAATCAAGCCCAGCTCGCCAGATTAGAAGCCACCGCTCTTAACCACGACACCAAGCTGGCCAAACCAGGTGCGATGCGGGGAGATCCTTAAATGGACCTTTCCAACATTCTTAACATGGGAATAGCAGCCCCACAGGTTTAGAGTGAGGAAAGGGAATGGTGAAAACTAACAAAGCCAGGTTTTTATAACTAAGTGCTGTCAGGTCCCAACTGACCTCTGGCAACTCCGCCATGGGTGTTTCATGGCCTCTGAGCTGCAACCCTGGACATCCTCAGTGCCATCCCCCCCTCCATGGACTGACAAGGACCAACCCTGCTTAGTTGCTGATATCCGAGAAGATTTGCCTAGCCTGAACCATCCAGGTCGGGGTAGGGGGAGAGCGGGAGGGAAGAAATAATCTTCCCTCTTGTGATTTCGCCACTCCAAGGCATCTTTCTTCCCCTTTGGCCTTGGCTTGGCCTTTCTGTCTTCGCAAACGAACCACCCACGATGGGGCAGTCAGGTTCAATCAGGAAAGCGGAGCATTGAGTTGGAAAGTTTACTCCCCCACACCGTAACTCCAGGGACTCGATCCAGATCAACATCCTTCATGGCTGCTTTTTCCATTAAAAAACGTATGCAAGATCTATTCATGCATCTCACAGTCTCATATTGGGTTTAGACCCGAGATCAGCCTGCTACCTAGGGCTGGGAAATAGCCTGGAGATTTGGGAAGCTGGGGCCTGGAGGTGCAGTTATTTGGGGAGAGGCAGTGCATTATGTCATAGACTCCTCCCTTTAAAGCAGCCATTTTATTCAGGGCAACAGATCTTTATTGTATGGAGATCAGTAGGATTCCACAAAAGCTCCAAGCCCCACCTAGAGGTTGGCAACCCCTAATGCTATCCCCTGCCCCAAAGAAGCCTCAGCCCCATATGAACCATTACAGAAATGAACCCATAAAAAGTTTTTTTGGGGGGGGATCTGTGCCCATCGACATTCCTGCAAGGGAAATATCGGTGTTCTGATTCTCAAGCATTGTACATTGCACGGACGTACCAAGTGAAGTGCTAAACAAGCCCATCTTTTGGCAAGGCTGCAAATTGAATTAGGTGGCCTTCTGGTTTTCCTCCGCTCTTGTGATCCTATGCATTATGCAAGGTGCGCACGGGCTTGATTGATAATGGTGCTCCTACTAGGGGTGAGTCGACACACACCAGAACCACCAAGATGTCGCCTGCAAACTGCCAAACATCGCACAACAAGGCTCCGTCCTTCTCTTCCTCAGTCATAACTTAACAGGAGCACAGGAGCATTTTCAGAACAGGTAGCCCCCCCCCCCCCGTTCTCTAGAAGAAACAGCTGTCCCCAACCCCTGGTCCGGAGACCGGGGCCGGTCCATGGATCAGCCGGTACCGGGCCACGGCTCCTCCTCGTCCTCCTCCCCGGCTGCTGCCTCGGGGGCTGCCCTGCCACTGGCTCACCTTTGGTGCATCCAAGCAACTTCAGAGAAGGAGGCCGTCACCTGACAAAGGGACATTTTCTATCGGCCCAATCTTCATTGATTTTTTTCATCGTAAAAAATAAGATCTAAAACGTCGTTTATCTTGCTCGCTGCTTTATGAACCTTTTACTTTTTTTATTATGTGTGCCCCATAATTAGACCTCTGAAGAAGACCCTTTTTGGATCGAAACGCTTTAGGTCTGAGGTTCAAAGTTGTGCGGGGCATCATGTGCTTTGTGTATGTCTTTAATTTCCTAGTTTTTAAAGTTGTGCACAATAAACGTTCATATAATTTTATCATGTACACTGTCCAGAGATCCAGCCTTTCAGCTCCTAACTGTTTTGCAGTTAGGTTTGTTTGTTTTTTGTCTTTTGATGCTTTTCTCCCCTCTGAGGTTCTCTTTCATATGTGTGTCATGCTACCAGGAGAGCCTAAGATTGCCTGTTCAGAGATTGTTTGCCATTGCCTACCTCTGTGTCATAACCCTGGTGTTCCCTGGAGCAGGGATAGTCAACCTGTGGTCCTCCAAGTGCTGGCAGGGGCTCATGGGAATTGTAGTCCATGCACATCTGGAGGACCACAGGTTGACTACCCCTGCCCTGGAGGACTCCTATCTGAATACCAGCCAGGGGCGACTCTGCTTACCTTCTGGGATCTGACAGGATCGGGTCTTGCTGGTTATCCAGGTCAGGTCTATCCATTCAATGGATTAAATATACTGGAAAGTATATCTGAGGCAGAGACCTTTGAGTCTTAAAAGCTTTAAAGTGTCTGTCCTCCACCAGGGCCTTTATAGCTGTGACCCGAGCCTGGTGGAATAAGCTGCCGGTCAAGATCTAGGCTTTGACAGAACTACTGGAGTTCTGCTTACAAAACGGCACTACTCCACCAGGCCTTTGCTTGAGGACAGAGCAAGCTAAAAAGGTAAAGGTAAAGATATCTCCTGTGCAAGCACTGAGTTATGTCTGACCCTTGGGGTGACGCCCTCTAGCGTTTTCATGGCAGACTCAATACGGGGTGGTTTGCCAGTGCCTTCCCCAGTCATTACCGTTTACCCCCCCCAGCAAGCTGGGTACTCATTTTACCGACCTCGGAAGGATGGAAGGCTGAGTCAACCTTGAGCCGGCTGCTTGGATCGAACTCCCAGCCTCATGGGCAGAGCTTTTAGACTGCATGTCTGCTGCCTTACCACTCTGCGCCACAAGAGGCTCGAGCTTGCAGTCTATAAAATCTATGGGTCTCCCTCCATTAATCTTCGGGCTATCCCTTCCACTGAATTAGAACCCCATTGGAGTATCATACTGTTTGTGAAATGGACCAGGAGGCGGACCGACGAACCGATGAGCGGAAGCAACAGAGTACTGTAAGTTTTTAATAACGTTTGAACTGCGATTTTATGAAGGATGCACTTGTGATGCATGTTACGAACAGCCCTGAGCCTGCTTGCCTGGAGGGGAGGAATATTAAAACCATTGTACCCTGAAAACCTTGTTGGTTTTTAAGGTGCTACTGAAGCCAAATCTTGCTATTCTATTGAAGATCAGCTACCCTCTGAAATTAATGTTTGGGGGGGGGATGTTGAAAGGACAGCTTAAACTTGATCAAACCACAAGAGAACCCGTTCCAGCCAGAGGGCATAAGGACCCTTCTCAGTGGTTGTTGGCTAGCAAAGCAAAATTCACATAAAATCTAAGAATGAAACACGGTAAGCAGACCCTGTTGCAAAGGTATAGAGATCTAATTAATATATTTATGGTTTGGGAAATGAAGACTTTTTACATCTAGCAAATGAAAAATTCAAAGTCCTTTTAAGGCCGGGGGTGAGGAAAGAGTCTTGAGTTTATAAATGACGGAGGGGCTATGGCTCACTGGTAGAGCCTCGGCTTGGCATGCAGAAGGTTCCAGGTTCAATCCCCAATATCTCCAGTTAAAAGGATCAAACCATGTGTGAAAGACGTCTGCCTAAGATCCTGGCGAGCAGCAGCCAGTTGGAGCAGGCAGTTCTGAACTTGACAGACCTACGGTCTGTTTCAGACTACATGGTTTCATCTATGCGGCATCTCAAAGACCAAGAAGTCTTCTAGGGTAGGAGTTTTTGAGTGTCATAGGCCATCAGATGAAGGGAGTCTGATCACTCGAAAGCTTATCCCTCCCAAAATCTTGTTGGCCACTATGGTATGACTGAGCTCAAACCGAGTCGTTCTACTGCAGTCCAACGTGGCTACCTGTGAAACGATCCCCATTCCTTCATGTACTCAATCCTAAATCGGCAGTATCACAGCAGATTCTCCCTCTGACATTCTCTTGTAGAAGAGAAGCACCTTTTAGCTCTGCGACAGAATGCCCTGAAAGATCAAAATGTCTACCCACCGGTTTCTGAACACTGCAATTTCCCCCTAAAATGTCAGATTGTAGCCATTTATTCTTCCGACATTTCCAGCGCAGGGAACAGCTGTCTGTCATTATGCCATCTCTCGACTGCTCTTATGGGGCCCTTGACTCCCCAATGATATTATGGCGGCCAGTTCCCCCCAACCCCCCTCAGCTCCTCTCTGTGGCTCTCCCCAACTCCCTTTAGAGTAATTCCACCTCCAACACACAGAGGAAGTTCTTCATATATCTGCATCTATTCTGGGCCAGGGACTGGGGCAAGGGAAATAAAATCATCTCCCCATTCTTGGTGCATTCTCTCCAGAGCTGCTGGCCTCTCGAGGGGCGCCACTGGAAGACACCTTCTCCACCAAGGGTGCAAACCTTCAGGCATCCAGTGGCCCGTTGACAAATTTAACAACTGGAGCTAGCGCCCATGCTTCTCTGACCCAAATTCCTTTTCTCTTCCAGACCTTTCTCCTACCATTTGTCACTATTTTCTGTTCTACCTCCCAGGCCCCTTTTAAAGGTTTTTTTTCCCCTTCTTGTTCTCCCACCCACTCTTTCTCCCCATTTATAAGTTTTTCTCCTCTAGTCTTCCTTGTCAATTCGGCTCAGTTGGAGCTGGTTCATCCCAGAGCCCTTCTAATCACTGCTAGGCCTCAGACAATCGTGGTAGCCCCCCCACCCTCCATCTAAAATGGTTTCCTCTCCCTCTGCCTCCATTGTAACAGAGCAGCACTCAAGACCTTCCCCCTCCCGATTAACATACATTTCTATTAATTATGTTTATTTCTGTCCCTACCTAAAAGCTCAGATTGAGACACACTGCGTGGTGGTGGTGGTGGTGGGGGGGGTTGCTCAATTTATTCTGTGCGATTCATTTAGGCTGAGAACGAAAGAAGAGCACAAGCATCCGGCCCAAGGTCACCCATAGGCTTTGGGGCTACTGGGATTCGAACTCAGGTCTAGTATTTGCATTCATTCCGCCACATTAACCTGTATGCGAAAGGATTTCGAATCAACAGCTTAGTGCCCGGACTCTTCTGGAAAAATCCACTTTGCGTCACGGACGCTCCCACAGTATCGCCCCTCGGCAATAAATTGGGGACAAAGACCACAGAGAGCTTCTGGAAAAATTTTTTCCAGCTCTCTCCCCTTTATTGCTAAGCTAGTTAATTAACCAATAGAGTCATGTCAAATCTTCTCCTCGGCTTGCAGGTCCCACCCTGGTCTTCCGAGGCTGACGTTTGACAATCTCTCACACCAGTCATTCTATTAAACATCCTTATAATCGAACAGCAAACCGGGTTACATAAAATTTGATTCCTCATTATGTGCTATAGCAAGCAGCAAGGGAAGTATCCACATATGTGTGTGCATGTGTGTGTGTATATACACATATGCATATATATGTATATATGTATAAACACAGATATAAGGTATTATTATAGATATAAATCTTGTTGTTTGGGATAGACCCTGGTTCAGCCGTGACCTTAGACGAACTGTTCAATCTCCCACTCCCCAAAAGAAGACATACTTAGAAAACAGTCCCCCAGGCAGGTGAAAGCCAATTCCCAAACAGCAGGACCAGGTTGTACAACTTGACTCCCAGGAAGTCAACATCTGAGAACTGGAAGTACCATCTCTAGTTCCACCCTGCCCACATTCCCCAAAATTCTCTCATATATGCAGAAAATAAAAAATATATATATACTCGTTTTTTTAAAAACAGAACTATTAAGGCAGTCCCCCCCCCATACACACACACAAACATGTATATACCCCCCCTCCCTGAACAGAAGTCTCTGTCCCAACTCTGTCAATCACCCGTCCAAAATGACACCCCCGGGGCAATTTCGTCGGGCCGCCCCCGTGGGACCCTGTCCGCCCCGCACGGCTCTTCCCGCCGCACTTTCTGCTCTGGAGTCAGAAGCGGGGGAAGAGCGTCGGCGGCGTGTTGACCCTCCAAAGGCCAGGGCAAACCCCAAGAAAGCCCCGTCTGCGATCCTCCCACCCCCAAGCAAGGGCGACCCCCCAAACAGTGCACCTCGGCAAGGGCGACTCGCTGCGGATCGACGCCGGGAGGAAGGACCAAGGTGGGCTCCGGATGGCTGGCGTCGGCCACAGGCTGGTCCCCCCCAACACCACCCAGGACTCGAGTCTCCCTTCCCCTCCTCCTCCTCCGCCGATCCCCAAACTCCACCAAGACTCCGAGGCACCCGCAGCTCTCCCCCCCTCTGCACCCCCCCCTCCTCCTTCCAGTCCAGCGCCTACCTTGGCCGCCCGGGCGGCGGGTCAGCCCTCGGCCGGCTCCGCTTTCACTTGCTCCGGCTTGGCGGGGCCCGGAGCGTGCGGGGGGCGAGCAGGCGGTGCGCAGGAGACGGGCCAGGCGGCGCGGGCGCAGCTCCTTCCTCGGCGGCTGCCTGCGAGAGGCGACGACGCCCAGCCAGCCACGCAGGTCGGGGAGAGGCAGCCTGGCGCACGTCGGAGGGAAGGAGGGACAAGGCGGCGGCAGGAGGGGGGGGGGGGCTTGGAGGGACGGGCGCAGGAGCTCCGCTCCAGCTGGCCTCGCCTGTGCTGGGAGAGAAATGCGGCGCATCCCTGAGCGCGCGCGCAAGCAAGCACGCCGCTGGGCTCCCCGGGCGGGCGCGTGGGCAAGGAAGCGGCCCGGGCGAGCACAGCGGGTGCCTGGCGGGCCGGGTTCACACGTGCGCGCTGCAGCGCCTGGGGGATGGCGGGTGGGAACCGACAGGGGGCGCGCCGCCCGCGGAGGAAAAGCGGGGCTGGCGCTTTTGCGACCCCGCTGTGCTGCCCTTCGGTAGGCTGGGGACCCTGAGTCAGGGTTCTAACGGCTTGTCTGGACTGGGGAATAACAAGAACAGACTAGTGTGGGGGGTTGCCAACTCTCCAGGTGGCACCTGGATATTATAGTGGATCTCCAGGTGGCCAAGATTGCCCCTGGAGAAAATGGTTGCTTGGAAGGGTGGATGCTAGGGCTAGGGCATTAGATCCGGCCCTTCCCTGGCTGTATCCCCAGAATCTCCAGGTGTTTCCCAACCTAGAGTTGGCAACCTTAGTGGTGGACAGTGACAGACTAGAATTTGGAAGGTTCAGGTTCTAATCCCCGTTAGTGCCAAGGGACCTCCAGGTCCTAGAGGAGACTTAAAAACCAAACAGGCTGAAATGAAGATAGAGCATAACATTGTTACAAGTAGCTCTAAGAAACCCACCATTAAAAACTCAGAACGGACGAACATCACTGTTAGACCCTCCTGGCCCAATTAGACCATCCAAAGCATTTTAAAAGGCCAGCTACTCAGCTAAAGGCCTGGGCAAAAGAGAGTAGGGTAGTGCCATGGGAGTCTCAAAGAAAAGTTCATCGCACAGGCGAGGAGCCACCATTGGGAAAGCTCTGTCTCTGGATGCCACTACTCTCTCCTCCCCAAAGACAGCACGGCTTTGGAAGAGGATCCGAACAGATAGTTTGCATGGAGGTACATATTGACACATACCTTCTGACACGTGGACATATTGTCTGCGTTTAAAGTCTTGGACAATGACATTTTTAAAAACCCAGTAAACTAAAACAAGCATTTTACTGGACACTAAAATGCTTCCAGCAAAATTTTACAGTGCGAAGAATACATAGCACAGAATGAGGCTCAAAAATACTTTTCTAACATTGCAATTTATTCTGCAGGGAAAGTGTTGAGTACCCTCACCAAGATGGCCCAGGCTAGACTAATCCCATCAGATTTCGGAAGCTAAGCAGGGCTGGCCCAGTTAGGATTTGGATGGAAGCCCACGGTGGCTACACAGAAGCAGACCTCTGAACATCCTTGCCTTGAAAGCCTTATGGGATTGCCTTAAATCAGTGGTGGTTTGACAGCTCTTTCCCCACATGTAGTTTAGGTTCAGCTGATGAAACACCATCATGCTGGGACAAGCAACACCTGTTTTGACCTGCCTTGTAGCTGGGATGGGTTCAGAAACCCTGGTAAGGAGGGGGGAGGGAAAGAGTTGGGTTTTATTCCCTGCTTTCTCACCGCCCTAAGGAGTCTCAAAGCAGCTTCCCTATGGCAGACGCCCTGGGAGGTAGGTGAGGCTAAGAGAACTCTGGCAGAATTGTGACTGGCCCAAGATCACCCAGCTGGCTTCATGTGGAGGGGGAATCAGACACGTTCTCCAGATTACAGACCGCCAGTTTTGTACAGCAAGCCCTGCAGGTTGTATTAGAAACGAAGGAGCTCGTACCTACAGCCTCCTAATTGAGCCAGGAGGACAGCGATGAGGAGGATCTGGGGCCTGGGGACCAAGACCGATGAGGAAAGGCTAGGGGGTTTAGGAATGTTCAGCCTGGATGAGAGGAAGTTGAGTGGGGAAAGGATGGCTCTCTTGACGTATTTGAAAGGTTGCCACTTGGAGGAGGGCAGGGAAAGGTTCCAGCTGGCAGCAGAGGAGAAGACCTGCAGTAATGGCTTTACATTGTGTGTAGAATGGAACCAGCTAGATAGGAAAAACGTCCACAGTCAGAGGAGTCCAGTGGTGGAATGGTCTGCCTAAGGAGGTGGTGAGCTCCCCCTCACTGGCGGTCTTCAAGCAGCAGCTGGACAGCTCCTTTTCATGGATGCCTCAGGCCAGGCTTTCTCAATCCGTGTTTCTTGATGGCCCTGGAAGGGTTTCCCAAATGGGTGGCAGTTCATTTTTTACATATTTTCAAATTTGTTCAATGTTTTTTGGGTATGATGACCATATATGGTGGTGTCGACCCATCCAGCCCTTCCAAAGTGGCCAGTAATGGGTAGGAAGGGGTAGGGCCCCAGTTGGGCATGTACACAGCTATACTTCCCAGCTGTATTCTGCACAATCACACCACTGCTAGGGTTTCTCAAAGGGTGAAGAATATTTCAGGGGGTTCTTAATGGTAAAAATATTGAGAAAGGTTGCTTTACACTGATCCTGAATTGAGTGGGGGGTTGGATTAGATAGCCTGTATGGCCCCTTCCAGCTCTAAGGTTCTATAAGCAATGGCTGGACAGAGACTTCTGAATGCTTTAGGCCAGGGGTAGTCAAACTGCGGCCCTCCAGATGTCCGCGGACCACAATTCCCAGGAGCCCCTGCCAGCATTTGCTGGCAGGGGCTGATGGGAATTGTAGTCCATGGACATCTGGAGGGCTGCAGTTTGACAACCCCTGCTTTAGGCTGATCCCGCATTTAGATGGCTTTCATGGACACTTCCCAATCTATGGTTCTATGATTCCTTGGAATTTCAGAATCCTGAAAATAGTCCATCAGATTATTCTAATTATTAGATACCTCCAATCAAATCTGAGAGCAGTCCTTGCAAATGAACTCTAATCAGAACACTCCTTTGAGGTGTTTTGTCCTTTCTACCCCCTTCCCCCCCCATTCTATTTTGTTCTAATTAAAAATGACAAAAGTTATTATACAAAATGCACTAATTGTAGCTTTACAGCTTTCCTGGTGCTTCAAAATGCAAATCTGGTGGGTGATGCTGGGAGAATTATGAAAAAGAAAGGGGGAAAAATAGGCCATGAAAACTTCACATAATTAGTCCGCTCTACTGCAAAAAAGGTTGGCAAAGAGACAGATCCTGGCATCGCCTCCCTTCTCTAAGCGTGCCCATGCGAAAAGGAGCTCCTCGGCACAAAACCTCAGGTACTTGATGGAATTAATGCGCAAAAGCTACACATGACAGACCACAGGTGATGGTGCCAATTTAATTTTACTGATCTTGCTTGGGTGCCTTTTAACTTCCTGGCATGCAGACATGAAGCAGGTGACATTTTCATGTACATAAAGCATCATCAAGTTGCAGCCGACTTGATGCTGATCTCAGCAAGGAGCTTTTAAGGCAAGTGAGAAGCAGAGGTGGGTCTGCCATTGTCTTCTTCTGCAGAGACTTCCTTGGTGGCCTTCCTTCTAAGAATTAACCCTTCTTAGTTCCCGAGCTCTGATGAGATCAGGCTATACCAGGCACGGCAGAATTAGGGCTGTCAAGTCATGGCTCACTTACTGTGACCCCAGGAGGCTTTCAAGGCAAGTGGGAAGCAGAGGTGTTTGGTCATTGCCTTCCTCTGTAGAGGCTTCCTTGGGGGTCTTCCTGCCAAGAACAGACTCCGTTTGGCTTCTGAGATCTGATGAGGTCAGGCTATGCCATGCAGCCTTTCAGATACATGATAGATGGATGGATGGATGGATGGATGGATGGATGGAGGGAGGGAGGGAGGGAGGGAGGGAGGGAGGGAGGGAGCGAGAGAGTTCACTTATGGCAACTCTGTAGAGTTTTCACAGATTTATTTAGCCAAGATAAGTAAGGCCAGATCACAAATCCAGCTATCACTGTTACACATGATCCCACCCATCAGCTCCAACTTACAATAAGAATGTTAGAAGAGCCCTGCTGGATCAGACCACGGGTCCATCTAGTCCAAAGTTCTAACTTGCACAGTGATGAAGAAAATGAAGTAGTAGTAGTAGTAGTAGTAGTAGTAGTAATAGCAGCAGCAGCAGTAGTAGTATAGAATGCTTTGGCCATAATACTGACTAGTGTGGGTCACAGAGACCACAGCCTTGTAACATCTACACTGGCTCTGAATTGGCCAGACTGTGGCTCTCCAGATGTCCATGGACTAAAATTCACAGGGGAATTGTATTCCATGGACACCTGGAGAACCACAGTTTGGCCACCCCTGCAATGGTGGTTGATAAGGTTGCCCGCCTCCAGGTGGCATCTGCAGAGCTCCTGGTATTACAATTGATCTCCAGATGACCAAGATCAGTTCTCCCGGAGAAAATGGCTGCTTTGAAGGGTGGACTCCATAGCATTATACTCCAGTTGATGGCCCTTCCTTCCTGAAACCCCACTTTCCCCAGGCTCCAGCCCCAATCTGCAGGTATTTCCCAACACAGAGCTGGCAACTCTAGGAATGCAGTGGGGTCATAGGACATATTCTGAATTTATGGACTATTTTGTTTCCAAGAGGAAGAACAACTCCTGACCCTGACCTCCCACAATTGTATACATCCAGTGTTTATTCAACTGGGACAGGATGAAGAAGTGGGGTGGGTCCCACCATGCCTATTGTACAGGAGGACTTGCAGCTGAGTCAAGAATGTTCATTTCCTTCTTCCCTTTCATGGGAAACTTGTCCAGAGCCTATTATCTTGACACATGACCCATCCGTCAAACATATACTTTCCCCCCATCACAGCTGATTTATGGAGTCCCATTGGGGTTTTTAAGGTCAGAGAGGTTCAGAGGTGGTTTCCCATGACCTGAGTCCATGTAGCAACCCTGGACTCTTCCCTTCCCTTCCAAGTACTAACCAGAGTGGTCTTCTATCCAAGGGACTGTCCAAGATCTGACAAGACCAGGCTATATAGTAGTGTGGGGAAAGATTGGAGATTTAGGGGGGGGTGAAACTTGGGGGGGAAGGATTTGGGGAGGGGAAGGGCCTCAGTAGCATACAAGGTCATAGAGTCCACCTTCAGGAGAACCTGTTTTCTTGAGGGCAGCCTTTCTCAGCTTTTATATCATTGAGAAACCCCCAAAACATTCTTCAGGCTTCAAGAAACCTCAGAAATGGCACGATCGTATCCCATATGGTTGGGAAGCATAGCTGTGTGTATGGGAGCCCTCTCCTTCCCACCCCCTTCCAGGCCATCTTGGGCAGGGTAGGTGGGTTGACATGACTATATCTGGCCATATCACCTGATAAACATTTAACAAATTTTAAAAATATATCAAAAGTTAACTCCCACCCATTCGGGAAACTCTTCCAGGGCTGTCAAGAAACCCCTATTGTTTCATGAAACCCTGATTGAGAAAGTCTCCTCGAGGGGAACTGATTTCTGTAATCTGGAGATTGACTGTAATAGTGGGAGATCTTCAGGCTTCAGCTGGAGGTTGGCAAGCCCCAATGGCTCTTCAAAACAGGCCCCCACATTGCTAAAGGACTTCTGTCCCCCCGGCTTGCAGAGGTGCTTGCATGGAAAGCTACAGAGCTGCACCCCCTGATCCATCAAGCTGTCCTCTCATGCTTGGTTAATAGCCACAACTGGCAGCAGATTCCAAAAATGTCACAGCTCCGCTGGGCCAAGAAAAAATAAAACCTTCCTTACCAGCAGAAGCTGTGAAGCCCAAAAAGATTATTTACAGAAACGGGGCTCCCTTGCTGCATTTGTCACAGAGCTCTCCGGCCTAATAATAGTCTCCGGAAACAAATGGCGTGGATTAATTCCCGAGACTTGCTGCAGGAGGAAATTATTTCCCTTTTTCGGCTCCCTCCAGAGGAACGCTTTCATGCCTCGGGATTCACCCGCAACTGGGGAAGAGCTGTACGTTAATTAACCTTCCAGGTTGGCTCCCGTAAGTCTTTTGGTTCAGGTAGGCATGGAGATGTAATTATGGAAACGGTGGAGGTTTTCGTCTCCTGTGGTTGTTAAAGGTACACCAGCCCCGACAGGAAAAAGAGGCAGTGGCTCCAATTCCAACACCCTCTTCAAGGCAGGAGAATACTCTTATTACCATGAAGTAGAGCATGGAAATACTGTCCTAGGACTCAAAAGTACCTTGTTCAGTGGGTATTCAAGAAAGGGCCTTTTCAGTGGCAGCCCCATGATAGAACCTCCCCAGCCAATTTGCCCTCACTTTTGGATCTTTGGGAGAAAAAGGGGGGAAAGAATTAGTTTTTATACCCCGCTTTTCACTACCTGAAGGAGTTTCAAAGTGGCTTCCAATCTCCTTCGCTGCCTCTCCCCACAACAGGCCCCCTGTGAGGGAGGTGGGGCTGAGAGAGCCCTAACAGGACTGCTCTGCAAGAACAGCTCTACTAGGACTGTGACTGGCCCAAGGTCACCCAGCTGGCTGCATGTTGAGGAAGAATGCGGAATCAAATCCGGCTCACCAGATTAGAAGCTGCCGCTCTTAGCCATAACACCAAGCTGGAGGTAGTGGAAGATTACTTTATTTGATTAAAGCCATCTTAAAGTGTGATTTTAAATGTTGGTCTTGTATATTTTATGTGCCCTATCTTATTTATATTATAATCTGCCTCCATAAGAAAGAAAATGCTCCATAAGAAAGAAAAATGACTAATAAATGCTTTAAATAAACACACAAACAAATAAAATCAATAGAGACAGCATCCAATCCAAAACGTGCCAGAAGTCATGCTCCATAAAAGGTGCTTATAACGCCACACTTTCAGATGACTCATAAAAGTGAGCCCATCTACAAACAACAAGGAAAAATTATTCTCAGGTCACTGGCCATTCCTGAAGGGGCATTCCATGCCAATCCAAAATATCAAACTAATAATCAAACTATGACCACAAGTAAAACCCACCCAACTCACCCCATGGCAGTTGTATTCGATTCATGTCCATGTCACAGTCCCAGAGGTTCAAATGGAAAGGAGAAATCCCAGAATCCTTTGCAGAGAGGAAGGGAAGCAAGAAAGCCTTCCTAATCCTAGACAGCTACATAGTAGTCATGAAGAACTAAATGACAATGTTTACATGAACAGCAAGAACTGAAATGTGAGCTCTAGGGGTGACCAAGTAGCTATAGTGCTTAGGCAATCAACTCTCCAATGCAGGACTAAATTTGGGGCCTTCCCAACTCCGAGGACAACTGCAAACTATACTTTTAACTATTTAGGCACAAATCAAATCACAGTGATTTCCAAATCCCAGCAAAGTAAGCTGGATAAAAACACTTTCAATCCACTTACAATGCACTTTTGCAAGGGGATTTTGCCATTTCACATGGTAAAATCCAGTTGCAAAGTGCATTGGAAGGGGACTGAAAGTGCATTATTCCACTTGTGTGAAAGTGCTTTGGACAGGACTACTCCCAGCCAGATCCGAAGTATCAGAGCCTGCGATGAATCAGAGGCCTTGTCAACATCGTAGGTCCACACATGGAACCCTGATTGTGCCAATATTGTATGATGAGGTCATCACACCCCAAGTTCCACATGCTTTTGGAGTACCACGGCAGCCTAGCCACTAGATCCGACTAGCTACTTTCAAGATCTCTGGGATCCAGACTGATTTTGGCTTGTGTTTCTAAAATCTGGCAGAGCCTCGATAAACATTCCCATCCTGCCAAACTATTTCTGTAGCAGAACTTGGCATTTCTGCCTGTTTTTGTCTCGAGATGACAACTCAACAGACTCTTCTGTGCTTAAATATTTAGTAACCACATGCAGCCGGCGGAGTGACCTTGGGCCAGTCCCAGTTCTCTCAGAGCTCTCTCAGCCCCACCTCCCTCACAGGGTGTCTGTTGTGGGGAGAGGAAGGGATGGTGATTGTAAGCCGCTTTGAGACTCCTTCAAGTAGTGAAACGTGGGGTGCCAAAAACAGATCTTCTACTTTCCTCTGCCGGTGGGCACCATGGGACCAAATTGGGGGGCCCTGCACTAATCTAATTGTTTTTAGGGTGAGCATCTTCTCTGTTTGCTCCAATTTGTGACAAAGACTGTGTCCACCATCCAAATCTATTAACCTTTTTCTCGGGAAGGGGTGGGAGAGTCAGATTCCTATGCATCTCCCTGGCAGGACTGGTGCTGAGCACAGCACATCTCAAGGGGGAGCAAGGTAAACAGCACATATGCAGCACTGCTAGCACGGTGCACATCCCCACCATGAGCTGGAAAGAGCATGCAAAACACAGCCTGTTTCGTTCCAAAGGATCACCAAGAAAGCTTGTAATTACTGAGTTAATTCTGAACTGAGCCAAAGGGAGTTTGGCCCATCCAATAGCTTAATTAGGATAATGTAATGAAGGGGGGGAGGGAGGGAAGGAGGGAAGATTCTTGCACGGGTGTTTAGAATTAGGATTAATAGCCTGATTCAACATGTGAGGATCTGGACTCTTGCTCAAGGCACCTTACAAACACGGTCACCGATGGACCGAAACGTATTAAAACGCGACAGAAATTAAATAACGGAACAAGCTCTGAAACCAATCAATGGCCCACAAAGGCAGCCAAAGGCTCAGCCATCAGACTGCAGAGTAGATGCAATATATTGAGAGGAACAGCCAGGAGTCACTTAGTGTGCACAGAACTTTCATTGAATCATAGAACCATAGAGTTGGAAGGGGCCATACAGGTCATAGAATCATAGAATCATAGAGTTGGAAGGGGCCATACAGGCCATCTAGTCCAACCCCCTGCTCAACGCAGGATCAGCTCAAAGCATCCTAGAGCAAATGCGGCTAGCACAGATGGTCCGACTGGCAAAAGAGAAACCAGCAACTCTCGGATAACTTATGTCCCCACTGAAACCTCCCATGGGTGTGAACAGCTCCCCAAAAAACAATTAACCCATAATCTGCCAACCGTAACACTCCATATTCAATATGCTACACATGGTGGCAAGGCAACTGTATAGAGTTGCCAGGTACCCCCTGGCTAATTCCAGGTTGAGAAATTGGGGATAAAGCCTGAGGAGGACAGGAACCTTAGGGGGGTATAATGCTATGGAGTGCACCCTCCAAAGCATCCAGTTTCTGCATGGGGACTGATCTCTGTAGTCTGGAGGTGAGCTGGAATTCTGCTGGATCCATGCCCAGGTCTCACCTGAAGGCCGGCATCCACACAGGTTGCCTTGACCAGTTGACCATGGGCATGGGTCCAGCATGCCCAAAGCTGTGTTCAATCAACAGAATTTCCAATACAATCCTATTGTTTTCAGAGCCCGAAGAGTGCAAACCAGAGGATGGAAAATTTTGTCCTCCCTTTTCTCCCCAGCCCTTATTTCCTCCTGTGTCTGTACTGCAATTAATCAGAGAAACATCACAAGCACGGCAGGGGGGGAATGGTGACCCGTGAAGATCTGGCACTTGAATTACCTCCCCCTCCCACCCACCATGTTGTTGGCTGTTTTTAGATCAACAATGTGATACTGCACACATTGCTGCCCCCAGCAGTTATTTACTAGGAATACATCGTTTGTTTGGAAATGAGTCTTAAACCCCAGTCGATAAACCCTAGAGAGAAAGACATCTGGGTGTTCTCACCCACTGTGGTCTAATATATCTCTATATCTCTATCTCTATCTCTATCTCTATCTCTATCTCTATCTCTATCTCTATCTCTATCTCTATCTCTATCTCTATCTCTATCTCTATATCTCTACATCTCTACATCTCTACATCTCTACATCTCTATATATCTATATATCTATATCTTCTTATACTGGATCTGAATAAATAGGTATAACTTAAATGGGCACAATATGCACCTTCACAAGACAAAAACCTCCCTTCTGCAATAGCAATGACCATACTTTAAAATAAATAGCTTAGGGATGCCCAGGGGAGTCTTGGCATAGTGGTTAGGACTGCGGACTTCTAATCTGGTGAGCCGGGTTTGATTCCCCACTCCCCCACATGCAGCCACCTAGGTGACCTTGGGCTTGTCACAGCCCTGATAAAGCTGTTCTGACCTCTCTGTTCTCAGCCTCCCCTCCCTCAAAGGGTGTCTATTTTGGGGAGAGGAAAGGGAAGAGTAGAGAAAAGCAGCATATAAGAACCAACTCTTCTTCTTCTTCATTCAAAATTGGAAGAAGAGTTGGTTTCTATACCCCACTTTTGAAGGAGTCTCAAAGCAGCTTGCAATTGCCTTCCCTTCCTCTCCTCACGACAGACACCCTGCGAGGTAGATGGGATTGAGAGAGCCCTGCTAGAACTGCCTTGTGAGAACAGCTCTAACAGAACTGCAAGAAGCTCAAGGTTGCAGTGGGCTGTCCCATCTCTTTTTGCAATAAGCTCCAGATTGGTCTATATCATGGTGTCATACATGTTCATTGTAAAGCTGGCAAGGAGGCCAGAGGAGGTTCCTCAATCAATCAATCAATCAATCAATCAATCAATCAATCAATCAATCTTGCCCAAATCCCCTCCCTTTGTTCAATACCCTACTGTTTTAAAGGCCTTTTTGAGTGCATTGAGGCATCAGAGTTTAGCAAAACACAATCAGTTCATGTCAGGCTAGCACCATTGGTGATGATAGCAATAGAAAAGACTCAGTCCCCTCCAGCTCATGCACAGTGGTCTTGATCCAAATAGGGCTCATGTGTAGGACTGCCAACTCCAGCTTGTGAAATACCTGGAGATTCAGGGTTGGGACCTGGAGACAGCAGTTGGCGGAGGGCAAGGACCCCAGCAAGGTACACAGTCCACCCTCTGTGGAAGCAGCCATTTTAGAATCATAGAATCATAGAGTTGGAAGGGGCCATACAGGCCATCTAGTCCAACCCCCTGCTCAACGCAGGATCAGCCCAAAGCATCCTAAAGCATCCAAGAAAAGGGTGTATCCAGCCTTTGCTTGAAGACTGCCAGTGAAATCCACAGAAATCCCAGGAGATCTCCAGTTCCCATCTGAAGGTCAGCACCGCTACACAAGTTCCTGGGAATGCAAATTCAAGCACACAGTTCCCAGTATATCTATGACAGAAGCATGTCAGAATTCCACAAGGCCTTGATCATTTGGGATTCACCCTTGTCCAGTCTGTTCACAACCAAACAAGATTGTATTGGGGTGGATTCTACCCCTAGCTTTCCACACCGCTGAGAAAATTATATTTTATTTATTTAAAATTTATCCCCCCTTTTTGCCTTTGGGCTCAAAGCCTTCTTTGAATCTAAGGAGTCTTCCTTGAGTTTTCCAAGCTGAAGGAAAGAGAACAGCTGGAGAGGTTTGATAAATTATTTCAGCGTTTCAGGTGCTAAGGCAGGCTTTCTTGATGGTTTCCTGAATGGGTGGGAATGAATTAAATTCTTATATATTTTTAAGATTTGCTAAACATTTATCAGGTGATATGACCATATATCCCCCCTCCCCAAATGGACAATGATGGGTCTGGAGGGGAAGGCCCCTGGGTGGGCATGTACACAGCTGTGCTTCCCAACTAAATTCTGCACAATCACACCATGTCTGGGGTTTCTCAACGGTAAAAGAAACCGAGAAAGGCTGCACTAAGGCGATACAAACATTCCAGTCTGAGGAGATGGGGGAAAAATAAGAGGAAAAAGCTAAAGCCAGAAAGTACCTTGCTTCGAAAAACAACCTGAAATTAGATTACTCTGATTCTATTTAGAGGCATTAGAGATTACTAAGAAAAATGGCATTATTCGAGGCCCCAGTCTTCTTATAACCCTCTTGCAAATGAGTTTAATTTTTTTTTATACGTCGTTTTTTCTCCCCAAAAGTGTTATGATACCAGCAAAGAAAACCTTTCCTCACAGGTCACCTTTTCCTTCCAGCTCTGGAGAAGACGGTATCCTCAGACGAAAGCGTTTGTTGATAATTAACGCCTATGGTTTCCCCTCGGTATCACACATTTCATTATTTCTGTGAAATCCTTTCCGCGTCAGGAACAGTCAGTTAGGTTCAGATTGGGCTTTAAAAATAAAACATGATTACGTGCCCTGCACGGCTGCTCTGTTACCGAATTGTCACAGCCGGAGTCAAGGGACCGAACTTTTCTCAATCCGGCACTGTCTCTTCGGCGTGAACCGATTCGGTGAAGTTTACACCTCTATCCTCACAGGTGTTAAAACACTCTCCTCCCCTTGGAAATAAGCCGCATTCCGGGTGATGTGCAAGGTGATATTTTTATCACACTGTGGTTGTTATAAATTATCAGAAATTTGTCATGGGGGGAATGCATCAGTCAGCTCAAACAGTGATATACGCCTACGTTTCAGATGTGGGGATACCGCTTCTGTCTCTCTTTCTCACTAGCTGTGGTAAAACTATTGTTTCATTGGTACCACAGTACCACTGCAGGCTGGAGATGATGTGGAGCAGGGGTAGTCAAACTGCGGCCCTCCAGATGTCCATGGACTACAATTCCCAGGAGCCCCTGCCAGCGAATGCTGGCAGGGGCTTCTGGGAATTGTTGTCCATGGACATCTGGAGGGCCGCAGTTTGACTACCCCTGATGTGGAGGATTATGAATGAATTTCCTTCATAAATTAAAAAAAAAGAACACCACTCTTGCAGATTCAGATATTAGGGAAGTCTCCTTCTGATCTTGTTCCATCGGTCCTGCTCAAACTTACCCAACCATTCACATCTCCATATTATATTGATTATTTCCGAACGGCCGGTAGCTGGTTTTATTGTCTTATAGATTAGGCATTTTTAGATGCAATGGTTGTTTTATTGTTGTAACCCACCCTCCGGCTTTGGGAAAGGGTGGAGTAGAAATCTAATATGTAAAATAAATTAACTTAGTTATGGATGCCAGTCCTCAGGTGGGGTAAAAATATGATAAATCGTGAGCAGCAAAAAGTAGTTTATGAATATTTAATACTCCACTTTCCCAGAAGATAATCAGCAGAGTCAAAAATAATAACAGGGATCCCTTCAAAAGCAGCCAGAATTCCATCGGTACCTTCTGGCTAATAGCCACCCATGGAGCTCTGCTCTTAAGAACACAAGAGAAGCCATGTTGGATCAGGCCAGTGACCCATCCAGTCCAACGCTCTGTGTCACATGGTGGCCAAAACCCAGGGGCCATCACGAGGTCCATCGGCAAGGCAAGAACTTCAGAAGCCCTCTGATTGTTGCCCCCCAACCACAAGAATAGAGAACTTCAATAAGAACCCAGAAGGTGCCATGTTGGATGAGGCCAATGACCCACCCAGTCCAACACTCTGTGGCCAGAACCCAGGGGCCATCAGGAGGTCCATCAGCAAGGCCAGATCTCCAGAAGCCTTCCCATTGTTGCTCCCCCCAACCACAAGAATCAAGAACAATAAGAACCTAGAAGGTGCCATGTTGGATGACGCCAATGACCCATCCGCATGGTGTCACATGGTGGGCAAAACCCAGGGGCCGTGAGGAAGCCCACCAGTGATGCCAGGACTCCAGAAGCCCTCCCACTGTTGCCCCTGCCCCCCAGCATAGAATCATAGAATTGGAGGGGCCCTCCAGAGTCATCTATTCCAATCCCCTGCGGAATGCGGGAAATTCCCAACTAAGAGCATCCCTGCCCCAGACAGACTGCTCCATCTATGCCTTGTGGCTAACAGCCACTCATGGACCTCTGCTCTTAAGGACATAAGAGAAGCCATGTTGGATCAGGCCAGAGGCCCATCCAGTCCAGCACTCTGTATCACACAAAATCCAAGGGCCATCAGGAGGCCCACCCCCCAGTGGGTCCAGAACTCCTGGAGTCCTTCCAGTTTTGCCCCCCAAGCACCAAGAATGGAGAGCATCACTATCCCAAGACAGAGGGCTCCGTCTAAAGCAGGGGTAGTCAAACTGCGGCCCTCCAGATGTCCATGAACTACAATTCCCAGGAGCCCCCTGCCAGCGAATGCTGGCAGGGGCTCCTGGGAATTGTAGTCCATGGACATCTGGAGGGCCGCAGTTTGACTACCCCTGATCTCAAGATTCTGGCCTTGCTCATAGGCCTCTGCTCCAGATGTTTAGCCCACCTTTACCCTTCTTGTCCCTCACCATCACGGCTGTCTATTTTTAAGCACACCTGTTCCTCCTGTGGCACAGGGAGATTAATGGTGGGGATGCTGCGCATATGGACCGATGTGCAAACTATTTATGGCACGTGCTTTTGGTCAAAACCGGCTTGCGGTTTCTGTATTGTTCAGCGTCTTACAACCCTTTCTCTTTCCCTCCCATCTTGCCTATTACACGGAGATCATCCTAGCAGATTGAGGAAACGGGGGCTTTTGATGTCGAATTACGTGCCAAGCCCTCGGCTCGGAGCGGTATGTGCTCTGCAGTTCTATGTGCCGCGCGGAGACGGGCAGCAGGCCTGTTCCTAGATCTGAGACTCTCTCCTTTCAATTATTTATTTCTTTAAAGCCCGTTTCCGGTCCTTAAAGTGGAACGAGAGCTTGGAAAAGATCAGGGCAGAGCTGAAGCCTGCGCTGTTCTAAAATCCTGCTCAGTAGGGCTGCCCGTGTGGGGGCGGGGGGTGGGGAGCCAGGTCTGATCTTGAGCGTCTAATGGTTATGTGAGAAGCAGGGCACCCTGACCCGGATGCTCCAGGCTAGCTTGATCTCACCAGATGCCAGGCCGGGTCAGTACTTGGTTAGTAGTAGTTGGATGGGTTCCCATCAAGAAAGCCCTGGTGGCAATGCAAAGGCAGGTCATGGCAAGCCACCTATGAATACCTCTTGCCCTCAAAACCCTATGGCAGGGGTGGCCAAACTGTGGCTCACCAGAGGCCCATGGACCACATTTCCCATGAGCCCCTGCTGGAGATCACTCACAATTCCAGGAGCTTCCCAGGTGCCACCTGGGAGTTGGCAGGAGGCTGGCAGCTCTGAACCTGTGATGCTCAAAACTGCGGCTGTTCTCAGCCCCTGAACCAAGGAGTTGGAATGACCGTGTGCTTCTCGCAGCGGGGAATCATGGATTCCAAGCCCTCGCCTCTCATTTTTGGCACGGCTGACGTGCGTTGATTCTGACCGGAGGAGAAGCTTTCCTCGTGGTAGGCAGTAGCTTTGTTTTCTTCCCGCAGTTCCTGAGGAAAACACCCAACACGTCCTGCCAGGGTGGCTCCTGAACCCCCTTTTATCACGTTCTCGTTGTTTGCTAATTCTCAGCCTGGGCAAAGTTCTTCCCCAGCTTTTATTACCTCCCCGAACATTTCGTCACCAGGCAAGATGAGGTTACAAAGCTCTGTGCGAGCCGTTCCCGTTGATGAAGGTCATAAAAGTTTACGAGGAGCAATATTCTTGTATGGGAGTGTGCCTCTCACTCTGTGTGTGTGTGTGTGTGTGTACGCGCAAGAGGAAACCCAATCCTTCCCTCTTCTCCAGGAAACATCGCTGAAGGACGGCAGGAGCTTGTGAATATTTACTTGCCAGCCATAATTTTTTCTCCAGTAAGTGGCTCTTTCATTTTCTTGTGGCGGTTCTTTGACCAAGCTGGTTAAACGGAGATCAACTGGCTCTAGAGAGGCAAGATGAGGTGGTGGGTTCTTCAGGGGAGCAGCTCCCACCAAGACCGTTCACCCCCTTGCCTTGACCTATATTGCCTACAGCTTCCCAGCCTCCTTTCCTTGATCCCCCTGGGTGCTCCTGCGGGAGGTGGGGAAGGTCAATGGGGAGAACATGGCTTAGGGGGCCTCGGCATCATTCCAGTTTGTTT
Source organism: Paroedura picta (assembly GCF_049243985.1). Classification (NCBI taxonomy): domain Eukaryota; kingdom Metazoa; phylum Chordata; class Lepidosauria; order Squamata; family Gekkonidae; genus Paroedura; species Paroedura picta. The sequence goes on along the minus strand of NC_135378.1, from coordinate 79,633,534 downwards.
TTTACAACGAGACAGGAAAGGGGGAAACTGCACCATACCTTGTACCCTCGAGGTTAAGCAAAATATCTATTCAGTTGCAGCTGGGGAGAGTACGAAGCACTCCATCACAGTCAGTTCAGCGGAAAGGTCCTTAGAAGAAGAAGAGTTGGTTCTTATATGTCGCTTTTCTCTACCTGAAGGAGTCTCAAAGCGGCTTACATTTGCCTTCCCTTTCCTCTCCCCACAACAGAGACCCTGTGAGGTGGGTGAGCCTGAGAGAGCCCTGATATTCCTGCTCAGTCAGAACAGCTTTATCTGTACCGTGGCAAGCCCAAGGTCACTCAGCTGGCTTTGGGGAGCATGTGGGGGAGTACAGAATTGAACTCAACTCGCCAGATTAGAAGTCTGCACTGTTCAGCCTGGAGAAAAGGAGGTTGAGAGGGGACATGATAGCCCTCTTTAAGTATTTGAAAGGTTGTCACTTGGAGGAGGGCAGGATGCTGTTCCCATTGGCTGCAGAGGAGAGAACACGCAGTAATGGGTTTAAACTACAGCTACAAATATAGGCTAGATATCAGGAAAGAAATTTCACAGTCAGAGTAGTTCAGCAGTGGAATAGGCTGCCTAAGGAGGTGGTGAGCTCCCCCTCACTGGCAGTCTTCAAGCAAAGGTTGGATGCACACTTTTCTTGGAGGCTTTAGGATGCTTAGGGCTGATCCTGCGTTGAGCAGGGGGTTGGACTAGATGGCCTGTATGGCCCCTTCCAACTCTATGATTCTATGATTCTAACCACTACACTAAGCTGGCTCATTATGGATGATGCCTTATTCTAGCAAGGTTAAAGAAGATATTCTGCATGAACTAATTTAATGGTAGCCTTCCCGTTTTGATTTGGACATCTTTGGAGGGGTCATGCCCTTACATACCCACAACAACCATGTTGGGCCAGGGTTACATCAGCCAGGCGAATGGTCAGTACAGCGTAGTGGTCAGAATGTCAGACTAAGTGATGGGAGACCCGGGTTCGAATCCCCACTCTCCCATGGAAGCATGCTGGGTGACCTTGGGCTAGTCACCCCCTGTCACCCTCACCTACCTCACAGGGATGTTGTGAGGATAAAATGAAGACCGGAGAGCCATGTAAGCTGCTTTTTGGTCTCCATTGGGGAGAAAGGGGAGGGCATGAATGGATAAATGAAATAAATAGGTAGCTGAGCAAAGCTGTGTAGATCGGGTATCGAAGGCACCCTCCACTGTGGCTTTTTAAGAGCTAGAAATGCTCAGATTCTAAAAGTGAAATTCTTTGTACAGACGGTGTCAAGGCAGAGTCGTAAGGCTGTTTGACGGGAAAGACAGCTGATGTTTTCCAAAACCGAAAAGGGAATGGCCAATCAGTGAGCCAAGAGGAGCTTCGGGGAGAAGTTCTGACATTTCACACTGAGGAAAATGGGAGCGCACCAAGGCCAAGCATTCCCCCTTCCCCTCTTACACATTTCTGAAGGCTGAACTCCGCTTGATGTGCCTGAGACCTCACAACAGACAGCCCTCCGCTGAGTCAAAAGCCGAGAGGCTGCTTGTTCTCACAGTTAATATATATTTAACCAAAAACAGCCTGCAACAAGAAAGTTCAGAAGGCACTTCGGCAACTGCAGGGTATGAAGAGGCAGGCAATCGCTGGTACCTTAGTATTCCTGTCACAAACATCAGTATTACAACTACGAGAGATAAGATAGATTGCCTCTCCTTCCTTGGCGACTGTAAGCCGCTTTGAGCCTCCTTTGGGTAGGGAAAAGCGGCATATAAGAACCAACTCTTCTTCTTCTCCTTCTTCTCCTTCTCCTCCTTCTCCTCCTTCTCCTTCTCCTCCTTCTTCTCCTTCTTCTTCTTCTCTGGAGTTGGGCTCTCACCAAGGAATCCGTCTTGCTCTCCCATTTAGGGAGGCCAGCCTCCAGGTCGGACCTGGGGATCTCCTGATTTAACAGCTCATCTCCAGGTGACACAGATCAGTTCCCCAGAAGAAAATGGCTGCTTTGGGGGGGTGGACTTCATACCATTAGACTCCCCTGAGGCTCTTCCCCACTCCAAATCCTGCCTGCTCCCAGCTCCAGGTATTTCCCAGCCCAGAGCTGGCAACCCTGCCCCCACCCCATCTTCACCTGACTCACCTATACAGGGACAGCCAGTCTGAGAGCTGGCTGAGACTCAGGTAGCTATAAGCTGTGCGGGGTAGTGTGACCACAATCTTGTCTCTTCCTACACACAGGGAAGGTATCTGAAACGTTTGGTATCAGAGGCTGTGAGGAAGCATGTGAAACGGGATGAGGACAGATGCAGAAAAGATCAAAGAGAGGAGAAATACGGTGACATTTACTCATAGGGATTTTTTTTTTTTGCGCTTTGCCGATGTCAAAGAAAAATTACAGATCGCTCCTCCACCCTTTATCTCTTTTCTATTCACAGCCAAAAGCCGTTCCCGAGACCAATGAGTAAGTCATTCTCAAGAAGCTCACGAGACATTTATATGAATTATAGAACAACTTCTGCAGTTCCAAGGGCTAAAATAATCATTAGGGGAGTTTCAGATGCTCATATTTTACTATCTATGTTAAGCTCCTAACAAGGGGGAATGAAATTTCCCCCACTGCAGCATGGCAATTCCTATTTCTGAACATTAGGCCTGCTTTCCTATGCATCCTGGCTCTTAAGCGCTCCTGGAGACATTTCATCAGGCAGCATGAGCCATGGCTCCATGATGTAAAAGGAGCCCTTTTCTGTTTTCTTGACGATTTTTGGCAAGTGTAAAAGGAAACTGGAGGATAACTGTACTTTCTTTCTCTGTGAGCCTCATGCCAATTACAGGCAAGCCCAATTACAGCCGATCTCAGAAGTTAAACACGGAAAGGCAAGGCACCTCTGCTCATCTCTTGCTTTGAAGACTCAGTGGGGGTCCTCCTAAGCCACCTGCAACTTGCCAGCACCGGACACCAATAAGAAGCATTGATGACTTTGTTGTTTTCTTCACTCGGGCTAGCTCAAATGGACAGCTGTCCAGGGTCCTGAATGAGCAAACAGGTGTCACTGGGGATATCTTTACCCGCAGCAGCCAGGGCTGGTGGCTCTTCCATCTTTTGGGAGTCCCTATATTTTCCCACTACACGCCAATCAAGGGCTCTCTCACTAAGGGAGCCACAAGCAGAATTCACAGAAGAAGAAGAGGAGAAGGAGAAGGAGAAGGAGAAGGAGAAGGAGAAGGAGAAGGAGAAGGAGAAGAAGAAGGAGAAGGAGAAGGAGAAGGAGGAGAAGGAGAAGGAGAAGGAGAAGGAGAAGGAGAAGGAGAGAAGGAGAAGGAGAAGGAGAAGGAGAAGGAGAAGGAGAAGGAGAAGGAGAAGGAGAAGGAGAGAAGGAGAAGGAGAAGGAGAAGGAGAAGGAGAAGGAGAAGGAGAAGGTGCTGTTTTTTGTACCCTGCTTTTTATTACTTGAAGGAGTTTCAAGGCCACTTACAATTGTCTTCCCTTCCTCTCTCCACAACAGATAATCTGTGTGGTTGGTGAGGGTGAGAGAGCTCTGAGAGAACTGTGACTGGCTCAGCTGGCTGCATGTGGAGGAGGAGTGGGGATCAGACCCAGAGCTCCAGAGTAGAGGCTGCCACTCTTAACCACCACACCAAACTGGCTCTCACTTTTTATAACAGAAAGCAAAAAACTGGTTTACCTTCTTTCTAACCCATCTTTCCTTCCAGTCGGGACGCCGAGCAGCCTGCATCAGTCTCCTCCCCTCCATTTTACGCTCGCAACAACCCTGTAAGGTAGGATAGGGTGACCGGCACAAGCCTACTCAGCCAGCTTCCGTGGTTGAAATAAGCACTGGGTTTCTTCTTATATTCAGCTCCTAAAAAGCAAAGAAAAAAAAATTAAAACCCAGTAAGCTGAAATGCACAAAAATTTAGCTCCTAATGCCAGTTTCTAGTGCATCAGAGAGCAGTTTGGGGTAGTCAAACTGCGGCCTTCCAGATGTCCATGGACTACAATTCCCATGAGCCCCTGCCAGCGGCAGGGGCTCATGGGAATTGTAGTCCATGGACATCTGGTGGGCCACAGATTGACTACTCCTGAGTTTGATGAACACTGAACTTCTCTTCCACACCAAATGAGATTAATCTGATTGGGTCAAGATGCTTCATAGAGATGCAGATTCCCTCAGAATCAGAGAATGTTCCTTTTCCCCCTGCCCAGTACTGACATCTAGTGGCTGAGGAGAGCATAGCCACAGCAGCTTATTCAAAACCCTTTGGAGGCCTTTGCATCAAGGACTCAAGGAATTTTGCAAAGCAAAAGCCTTGAGATATCTGTACACCGCCCGTGGAGCCGCGGGCGCCACGGACTAAATAAAGGAGTAAGGTGTTCTGGGGCGGGATGTGTCCGGGATGAGGAAGGGTCTGGATTGGACCCTTCCTCATGACAATCGGAGGGACCAATCGGCAGGCGCGAAGGTCGCTCCTGGCCTGACGCGGCGAGAGGCCGTGGCCCCAGCGAGCCGGATTCTCTTTTTAAAGAGAAGTCTCCCTGGCCGGCTGCACTTTCTCAAACTGGATGGCTGCTCCGACCGCCGCGAGGCGGCAGAAGATGGCTACCCTTGCCGCGGGGCTGGGGCCCTTCTCACGCACGCTGCGGACGCCTCGCCCGGACAAGCCCCGAAGACGTCCACTCCCGCGGAGCCGCCACAAGGTCAGTCTAGCACCTTCCCCGGGGCCTGGGGAGCTTTTTCCAAGATCGGGGGGGGGGAAGAAAAAAGCTCCCCAGGCCCCTAGTGCCCGCTGAATTTTGGTTTCAGCGGGCTCTACTACTAGTCTTACATACAAGCATAGTTTTTTGTCGCAGCGTTTCCCGTAGGTTTGTGCCTGTTTCATCTCCACCATAGAGGGAAGCTTAAGTGATAAGACCAGAGAAACCGGGGGGGGGGGGGTAATTAAGGCAAGTAATTTTGGTTTTCTTCCAAAATTACAAGTGATCTCCAAAATCCAGACATCCGTTCCCCTGCGTTAGAACACACAAGATCTGTAGTGTGCAGGATTCAATGGCAAATATGAAGGACATCCTACAGGGGCATAAGAGGAGATGTGTAGTTAGCCTATTAAAGTAAGGAACTTCCTAATATTTCCCAAATTATCATTTCATGCACACACAACTGTTTCACATAATAGCTGCGCACAATGTCATGGTACCTCCGAAAATCTGAAGGTTTTCTTCTGAATTTAGGCCAGCCGCTGCTTCCGCCTTCCGTGGGTAGCACAGTACAGACGGCAAAGCCGTATCCCCTTTGGGATACAAGAACTCAAGGATAATCATTACAAAATACAGAGATGTCTGACATCTGTATCTCCCCAAGCATCGCTCAAAGGGATTGTATATCTTCTAGAGCTTCATCCCCCCACTTTTGACAACCACGATCTAGCCGATTCACCTCTTTCTGCCACTTGTTTTTGGACTCGGAACATCTGGAGTCAAGGTCCCAACGTCTTGCGATAAGACACAAAATGCCATCAATCTTTTAAAGCATTTCCCATAAATCCGCGTTCAGGTCCCTAATAAATTATGTAAGGCCACACCGGCACGTGCTCCGTGAGCTGACTGGATGATTGCTCCTGAGGGTATTTCAAACATCTCGTTCGGATCATGAACCTTCTGTGATTTGTTTTGGGGGGTGAAATCTAAAATACACAAGGCAGCTGAAAAGACCGCTTCCTTGGGTGATGTTCCCTGCTGGTCCGTATGGCTGAGCAGGTTTGTTTCAGGACCTGTGCGGATTGATGAATCCGCATCATTTGCAGTGGTCTTGGGCTCATTCCGCACATGTTGGATTAGGGCGTCTCAATGTGTTTTTGCAGCTGGATGGCCAGCAAAACAGGAAAATCTGCTTCTCAAGTGCATTGTCCAACATATGCAGAATGAGCCCGACTCTGATCTGGAGTAAAATGTTCACCATTAAGTGGGGGGGACAAGGGAGGAAGGGAGGGCAGAGGGGGAAGAGGAGTTCTCTTGGGGCTCTGTTCTTGCAGAACAGTTTTCTTAGAGCTCTCTCAGCCCTACTTCACAGGGCGTCTGTTGTGGGGAGAGGAAGGGAAGGCAATTGTAAGCCGCTTTGAGACTCCTTCGGTTAGAGAAAAGCGGCATATAAGAGCCAACTCTTCTTCTTCTTCAGTAATGTCAGGGCTCTCTCAGCCTCACCTCCCTCACAGGGTGTCTGTTGTGGGGAGAGGAAAGGGAAGGCGACTGTAAGCCGCTCTGAGGCTCCTTTGGATAGGGGAAAGCGGGTTATGAAAGACTAGATTTTCTCTCCTTCTTTTCATCAGGGGCCGTAACCTGGATGGCCAGGGTTAGTCCAATCTCATCAGATCTTGAAACCCAAGCAGAGACAGCCCTGGTTAGCAATAGGACAGCAAGCCCCCAGGGACTTCAGGGTTGTGACACAGGCAGGCAAATAGCCAAACACCTCCGTCTCTTCCTTCTAAAACCCTACAGGGTCACTGTAAGTCCACCACCTTCATGAATTGTAGGGGGCTCTTGAAAACTGTCTGTGATGTGAATGATGAGGAGTTTTATTGTCTTACTGGGACCATTTTATTTCTTTTTAAGAATTTGGATACTTCTGGCTGTACGTCTCCAGTCCAGGAGCGCGAATCTATCAAAGGCAAAAGGGCAGAGACCCACAGGGGAGCATAAGCTCTGCATTTAGCAAGGCTAGGCTGGTCACGAATGCATTGCATTGAATTGCTCTCTCCAACGTGGCCTGGTCGTCTGCTAGCATATCGCCACAGCATGGATCTATCAGTGTGACTGCCTGTGGAATTATTTTTAATATGCATTTCTGGAATGCATGAGCAAACTTCACCAGGAGGTGGATGGCCTCTCCTCCAGGAACATTAAAGATTTTATGAACAGCACGGGACACCCATGTGCATGCGTACACGTGCCCCTCCCGTGAATCTGCCCCTCGCAGTGATTTCAGAATGCTTTTGCCCTGAGGCAGGGCTTTATAGTTTCAAAATAGTTTCCCCAAGGGTAAGGAACAGAAGGATTTCATAATCTCATGTTCAAATGCGAGCTGATCTGTGGATACCTAGATCTATAGATTGGGCTCACGCTGTATTACATTTTAGAAACTGGCTATGAATGGATTTTTCTGTCACTTCCGACGATTTTAGTAAGTGGCTGCCAGCAGAGCTTATTTACCTCTTCATACAAATCTGCTTGTACCAGGTTAGCAAAGCGTGCTAGAGTCACTTTTGAGGGAAATGGCTTGATTCCCTTTCCCAGCATATAAGAACCAGCTCTTCTTCTTCTTCAGTAATCTCAGGGCTATCTCAGCCTCCCCTCCCTCACAGGGTGTGGGGAGAGGAAAGGGAAGGCTGTAAGCCTTACTGGCTTTTTTGCCTGAAATTCTATGTAGCCGCTGAAGGATTTCTGTAGCAAACTCATTGCTGGTTCCTCTCCTCCTTGCGATGGGATGGGGAAGGATGTAGAAGAAAACAGATATTTATCTTGCGTCCACTCTGTTTAAAAGCGAATTGGATACAGATGTCTCCCAGCTGTACAGGATACCTCTGCTTCGCTGGAAGTTTGCTGTAAATCTGGTTGCTTAATATACCTGCTTCAGTGATTTTAATTTAGGGGACATTGGGAACTTCCCCGCACATGACCCTCATATATTATGCAGGAAAGAGGGGGCTTGGTTTGGATCTGAAGCCTCTCTGGGGAGGAGCTGTGAGATTTATGGGAGGGCTGCATTACCACAAGAGGTTCAGGGAGTACCACAAAAACCTTTCGCTGATTAGCAGAGCAGTAAAGAAAGAAAGAAAAAAGATCGGTGAAAACAGGACTTTGGAAAAGGCCTCTTTAGAGCCATAATAAAAATGCTACAATAGATTTATTTTATCTAGAATCCAAGGTCTCTGACTGGTTTTCATCCTTTTGGCCTTCTAGAAATGCTTGATCTTGTCTGCTCAGGAGCACACATCTAGGGTCACTAGGTCACACCTCCGATGGCTCTGGCTGGAGCATCCCTGCAGATAATTGTGGTGGGGGCAGAGGTAAATCCCTCCTTCAAAATGACACATCTTACTGCCACATTTACGTTGTCACTTGGCAGCTGCCGGGAGCTTCAGGGTAGGGATGTGAGATGTGTACCATTGTCTGCACCATGAAAACCCCAAACTGACATCTGGTAACACAATAAAATAAAGTCCAGTGGCACCTTTAAGACCTTTAAGACCAAGAAGGCGTGAGCTTTCAAGTGCAAGCACTCTCCCTCAGACTAATGACATCCGGTAAGTGTAGGAATTACAAGAAAGTCTATAGCAAAACCATAAGAGTTTCCAACAATTCTGAGAGCTACCTGTCGTAATTTCCAGGGGTATTGCGGTACAGGTAGCACTGACTTAAAAACAATTCTCCCCCACTGATCTGGGGATGGCGGGGGGGGGGGAATGTTGTAAAGATTTTTTTGGGGGGGAGTGATGTTCTCAAGTGGTGCTAGCCCATACTGTAAGATTTGGGCAGAGGGGCTCAGTTCTCCTCAATGTTAAATTGCCACCTAGTGGCCAAGTTGCAGACGTTTTTGTTTAGAAGTCATACTGGGCATAGCCTGTAGGGAAAGTGGGGTTTGCAAGGGAATTTTCCTTAGATGGGGTCTTGAGTATGTTGGTAGCTGCTGGTTCTTATGTCACCGTGACCCGGATGGCCCAAGATCTCATCAGGTCTTAAGCTACACAGAGTCAACCCTGCTTAGTATCTGAATGGGTTAATATTTGGACTTTATATATTTTGGCCCGAAACGCTATGATTTGCCAGCATTTCCCACCACCGGTTGCCATGATCCTGTTGTTTTAAAAGTGCCCTCTAGTGGTGAGGTGAGGGAAAGGCAGCCAATGAAGAAAAAGGAACAGAAAACGTCCCGGTGGAAGTTTCGTGGCTGATCTGAGTGTCTCTGTGTTCAAAGTAGTAATTAGTGCTGAACGGAGAATTCTCGCCGTGTGGATGAAGCCTTGCTAAGCTAGCGTGCCAGTGTGCATTGGCATATCACAGAACCCAACTTGGTTGGCACAGAATTTGAAACATTTTATAGGATTCTGAATCACAGAAGCAGTGTTGGAAGGAGCCACCCAGGTCCTCCAGATGTTCAAGGACTACAACTCCCATGAGCCCCTGCCAGCAAATGCTGGCAGAGGCTCATGGGAATTGTAGTCCACAAACATCTGGAGGACCACAGGTTGACTATCCCTGGTCTAAAGCATCCAAGAGAATTATCTGTCCAGCTGCTGATGGGCTGCCAGTCAGCAGTCAACACCTCCTTAGGCAGCCTATTCCAATGGTGAATTACTCTGTGGAAATTTTCTTCCCAATATCTAGCCGCTACAGTTCTACATGTAGTTTAAAACCATTACTGCGTGTCCTTTCCTCTGCTGCCAACAGGAACCACTCCCTGGCCTCCTCCAAGTGATAATCTTCCAAATCCTTCAAGAGAGCCATCCTGTCCCCTCTCAACCTCGTCTTCTCCAGGCTGGACATTCCCAAATCCTTCAGCCTTTCCTCGCAAGGCTTGGTCCCCACCCCCAGACCATCCTTGTCTGCTACCACTGCAGACCTGATTCTGTGAACCTAGGCAGATGGTGAGTGGGTGGGCAGGAGGGGCTGGGTCGGTGCTTGGCTCTTGTGGCCCTTTCTTGCAGGCCCAAGGAAATGCCAATCACCATCTTGGGGTCAGGAGGCGAATTTCCTCCAGGCCAGACAGGGATTCTGTTGTTTAGGGGGCATCACCTGGGCATGGAATTGGGGTCACAGTGGGTGAGCAGATTCCTGCATTCTGCAGGAGGTTGATGACCCTGGAGATCCCTTCCAACTCTATGATCCTATGACCACCCCAGCTCCCCTCTGAAACTGGGACTCAGGTAGTAGTAGAGAGAAGATTTTCTTGATCTCTGCCTTTTCACTACCACAGATGGGGCGAGAGAGGTCAAAACGACACATGTGTGTGTGTAAAATATACTTTTCTGGAGCAATGCCGTGCACACGGCCTGCACCGTTTTTCTCCATCTCGTAAAAATCATTCTAGTTCCCGGAGACCAAGGAACAATTCCTTGAACCGGTGTCAAGAAGCTGTCAACCTGCTGATCTGGCTGTTTGCTACTCTCTCTCTCTCAACATGATAAGCAGGCCCTCCTAGATATCCGCATCCCGACGCCGAAAGGGGCCAGTGGTTGATTCATGCGTTGGAGGCAGCCAGGCGGGCTCACGCACGCCGGGCTCTGGCAGAAGAACTGTAGATGTTTCCAATTAGGTGAAAAACAAAACCCTCCCAAGAGCGTGGCTTTCACCCAACGAAAACTCTCTCCTGAATATCACGTTTTCTGCGGCCGAAAAGTGGTCGAGACAGCTGTGCCACACAGGTGTTACGGCAGGCAGTAAATTAGGCGGCTTTTATAGACGGCTGGGGACCGGCCGTCCCCGAACAATTAATTTTACCAGTGGAACTTTGACCCCCCGGGCACTTTTTATCGCCGCAGGAATTTCTTATCGAGGGTTTGCGTGCAGGTGCAATGGAGCTCTTAAGGCAGGTACGGCCGGGAACCAGAGACACTCCGAAACTCCAGGCTCCAAGAAGGAAGGAAGGAGGGATGGTCCAGGGGGGAGCCACCGCAAGGAAAGTCATCCCTTGCTAATGGGTTTATTGCTTAGCCTCTCACCCAAAATGTGTGCAAGATCTCCGGGGCCCACCTAATGGCTGGGCCGAAACGCCACTGAGAAGGAATTACAAGCACAGCTGTGCGGTTGGCCCGGCAGGCTTATCACGGGGAATGAACCTAAGTCCCACACGTGGATAGTTGGGGGTCACATGTCCAAGTGTGCAATGCAGGGAAATCTGAAAGCGTCCACATCTCTTTCAGGGAAACCGTATCCACCGAGAGGACCAGCAAACTGCCCTCTGTGCTTTGGCAAACCCTTGTTACCAAGGAGGGCCCTGATTTTGGAGGATCGGTTATCCTCTGTGTTCCCCCCTCCTTTAAGTCTGTGTCCGTATTTTGCCTCTGGGGAAGGTCTTTCAGAAGAGGCTAGCTTCTTTTGGTTTCCCGTCCCCTGCGAATACATCTCAGCAGTCTCCCCCGCCCTTTCTCCCGGCCTATAAAATTAACCCTACATATTCTAAAGAAAGGTCTTATTACTTTGAGAGCGAATTTGGTGCAGTGGATATAGCAGCCTTTCTCAACTTTTGACCATTGAGAAACCCCTGAAACGTACTTCAGGCTTCGAGAAACCGCAGATATCCAAAGTAAGCCGTATGATGCCATGTGATAATTCTTTGTTAAAACAGCAATTCAGTCCTTTGGAGTTCAGTTGTAGCTGTTTTAGCAAAGAATTACTATATGGCTTAATTTGGATATTATGACAAGAGTTTACTAATTTGCCACAATCTGCTTTTGCCTTACCTCTCTACACTTATGACGGTTGTTCATTTAGTCTGAGGAAGAGTGCTTGCACTTGGAAGCTCATGACCTGTATAAATCTTTGTTGGTCCTAAAGATGCTACTGGACTCTGATTTTGTTGTGCTACATCAAACCAACACAGCTACACACTGGAATCTAGTAGACCTTCTATTTTTGTTATCAAGTCAGAGGTATAAGTAACACTTTTTATAACCCCCGGCTTCAAGAAAAGATCTAGATATTTAGAAATAGGTTCAAGTAGTGAATTTGAACCTGCAATATTAGGTCTAACTGGAGGCGGGTTTAAACCCTTATGGGTTTTAGAGAGACCGTAAAAGATAGCAACTCTGGAATGCTCATTCATAAGAAAGTCCCCTATTTGAAGAAGAGTTTGTTCTTATAAGCCGCTTTTCTCTACCCGAAGGAGTCTCAAAGCGGCTTACATTTGCCTTCCCTTTCCTCTCCCCACAACAGACACCCTGTGAGGGAGGTGAGGCTGAGAGAGCTCTGATATTACTGAAGAAGAAGAAGAGGAAGAAAAAGAAGAGGAAGAGGAAGAGGAGGAGGAGGAGGAAGAAGAGTTGGTTCTTATATGCCGCTTTTCTCTACACGAAGAAGACTCAAAGCAGCTTAAATTCACCTTCCCTTTCCTTTTCCCACAACAGACACTCTGTGGGGTGGGTGAGGCTGAGAGAGCCCTGATATTACTCCTCGGTCATGACAGCTTTATCAGTGCTGTGGCGAGCCCAAAGTCACATCGTTGGCTGCATGTGGAGGAGCAGGGAATCAAACCTGTCTCACCCGATTCGAAGTCTGCACTCCTAACAGCTACAGCAAACTGCTTTTTTTTTTTGTTTATCAGATTTAAATACAGACCTTCCCTAACTGTAGTTTTAATAATTGAAAGGACATGATCAGTGGGATCCCTAGAGATCTTTCTATAGAATACTGTATCATTCAATGGTCTTTCATGATCTTTACTCCACCCCACCTATGTATTTCTGCATTTCTCCTTTTCACCACCAGAGGACACCCTTTGACAATCAATGCTAAACCCAGAAGTTTGGATGGCAGAACCAGACACTCTGTAGAAGACCTGGGGTGGGGAAATGGCATATACAATGTAAGATGATGAGCATATGAATAAACCTTTGATGGTGTAGGGCAGGGGTAGTCAACCTGCCAGCGAATGCTGGCAGGGGCTCATGGGAATTGTAGTCCATGACCATCTCAAGGACCACAGGTTGACTACCCCTGGTGTAGGGGATATTGTCAGGTGAAATAACAATAACTGGAGCTAACCACATCACCTACATCATCAAAGGCTTATTTACAAGCTCATCTTTCCAACACTGTATATGCCATTAAATGCCAACAATGCCCCTCTGTTCTCTAGACAGGGCAAACAGGTCAACCCCTCCACCAAAGAATTAATGGATACAAGTCTGAGATAAAAAAGCACAGGACTGAAATACCTGAAGGGAAACACTTCAGCCTTCCAGGACATTCAATAAAGGACCTCAAAGTAGCTGTTTCATTGCAAAGGATCGTCTAGAACAGACTAGAGAGAGTGCAGAAATGCAAGTTATTACAACACTCAAAACAATGGAACACCCTGGACTCAACAAGGACTTAGGTACTTTTAATCTCACTACATATGCTAATCTCATTCAACTCTTATATCTACACGTTTTACAATCCCCACTGTATTTTATTTGGGACAATGTGACTGTAATGTGATGGAAGTAGAGAATCTAACTCTCTGGTCTCATGACAAAATAACAAACTGAGCACCTTTTCATTTTTGGGGTTGCTTCCATACTTGGCTGGAGACGGATGGGGCAAGCAATTGTCTCTTTTAATTACTTCCTTTCACAACTGGGAAAGTGTCTGCCATCAGTTACTAACCTTGACATTTTTATTTCTCCAATGTTTTTTGTGAACGACAACTGAATTAAAAAAAGACCACTCAAAAGGACCGATTAGCTACCAGGCTGTGTAATTTGGATATTATGAGTTTACTAGTTTGCCACCACTTCACTTTTGCCTTAAATCTGTACTCTTACGATCCTTGTTCCATTTTGTCTGAGGAAGAGTGCGAAAGCTCACACCCTGAATAAATCTTTGTCAGTCTTAAAAGTGCCACTGGACTCAATTTCTGTTTCGCTGGAAAATAAAAGGCTGAAAGTAGGAATGCAGCTCTTATCAGAAACTCTAGATGGCGCTAGTTGGCAAGGATGGGCTGCCCTCTAGTTACTGCAGAATTGGCCCGCCTCCAATGACTGGCAGACCCCTGCAAATTGTTCTGGTTCTCTCCTGACATCTGCTGAATCAGCCAAAGAAGGGAGCCATAAAGCAGACGAGCAATAAAACAGCCCAGATTTCGTCTCCTTTGCAACCCTTTCTTCATGGCCCTGAAGAACCGTGATTTACTTTTCCTTCTCCTCTTGCTAGGACTTCACTCGGCAGCCTGCATTGGGTCGGATCCTGCAGCTCCACTCGGCTTGCTGCTTTCCTTCGGTGTGTGCACCCAGAGATAAAAGCCACCGTTCGGAATTGGACTCGTGTCGACTCTGATGCATCCCGTCTTGAGTCACTCAGAGCGCATGCAGAGTTTCAAGGGTAATGCACATCGCAAAATTATCATTATTCGTGCAAAAATGAATTATCCAAGAGGGATTTTCTGCACAGCTAATTGGCTTGCTCTGCACAAAGTGCTTCCCAAATTGGATAAACGATTCCGGACTGGGGTCTGCTCCGTGCCATGTATCACTTACCGTCAACAGCAGGGGTAGTCAAACTGCGGCCCTCCAGATGTCCATGGACTACAATTCCCAGGAGCCCTTGCTAGCATTCGCTGGCAAATGCTGGCAAGGGCTCCTGGGAATTGTAGTCCATGGACATCTGGAGGGCCGCAGTTTGACTACCCCTGGTCAACAGGATCCTCTCATGTCAATTTTCTGCATTGGTTATTGAGATGTCCCATTTTTTTTTTTTTTTAATGATCATACTGTTTCACTGAGCCTCTTGTGGCGCAGAGTGGTAAGGCAGCCGTCTGAAAGCTTTGCCCATAAGGCTGGGAGTTCAATCCCAGCAGCCGGCTCAAGGTTGACTCAGCCTTCCATCCTTCCGAGGTCGGTAAAATGAGCACCCAGCTTCCTGAAGGGTAAACACGGTCATGACTGGGGAAGGCACTGGCAAACCACCCCGTATTGAGTCTGCCATGAAAACGCTAGAGGTCGTCACCCCAAGGGTCAGACATGACTCGGTGCTTGCACAGGGGATACCTTTACCTTTACTGTTTCACTCTGTGTAATATGACTTAAGTCCCAGTAAGAAAGGCAGACTATAACATTAATAAAATCATAGCAAAAAGAATCCATGAGCCAGGAAATCTGTTGCAAGGTCCCCGGCCCACAGGAGGTACACCTGGCCTCGACCAGGGGCAGGGCCTTTTTGCTTCTGGCCTCAAACCAGTGAAATGAGCTCCCGGAAGAACTGAGGCCCTGTTGGAGTTATCAGTTCTGCAGGGGCTGCAAGGGGCTGCAAGACGGAGCACTTCCACCAGGTGTTCGGTTGAGGCCAGAACACGGGAGATCTATTGGCCCCTTTTCCAGATGTTTTAACTTTAACATCGAGATGATGCTACTACATCTACACCTACCTTGAGGCCGGAGCCGGTTCAATTGGATAGAACTGATGTTCAATTGGATAGACCCCCACTGATAAGTGGGGTCAGGTTTGTAATTCTCGCTGTGATTTTCTTAGGCTAGCCCAGGAGCTGCTGACCGGAGCAGTTCACATCCTCAGCAGAACTCCTGTAATCTTAACACAGACAACAGGCCTGTGTGACTCTGGATTACTACTTAGCAGGGGAAACACTGGCACCTGCTAGTTTGGGCAATCTGCCTGCATTCCAGCAGGGTTTCTCCACATTCTAGGCTGGATTGTCATAAAAACTGACTTCCGTGCCCTGATTCTGGGCACCATTCAGGCAGTGACAGATAAAAGCATCCGGGCATCTTTGTGGAGTTTGCCCAATGGTTTCCCCAGTTCTGGGTTAGGAAATTCCCAAAGATTTGTGAGTGTGTGTGTGGGGGGGGGGGGAGAGAAAGAACCTGGGGAGAGCCCCCAGGGGGGTCCAATGCTACAGTCTACCCCCCAAAGCAGCTGTTTTCTCCCAGGGAACTGATCACCAGAATTCAGAGATCAATTATAAAAGCAAGGAATCTCCAGGCCCCAAGCCTATCACCTAAAATCATAGAATTGGAAGGGATCTCCTAGGTCATCTAGTCCACCCCCTGCACTATGCAGGACACTCACAACCCTCTTGCTCACCCACTGTAGCCTACCACATTCTTTGAAATTTGGGGGGGGCAGGGACTATTTTCACTAAACTCAAGCCATCTCATAACCCCAATTCTCCTGACTAAGCTGGTTCAAAATTTGCACGTGCTTAACGGTGTAATGCTGCAGGCGCCATGTTTGATGCCACAGGGCCTCGGGGCCGGTCTATCCTCACAGGACCAGCATTCTGGAGTCCTTAAACCATCCACTGAACTCCCTGGACGCTGTTTTGCTCCACCCACAATCCTCCTGGTTAATAGCGACAGACTCGGCAGGCAGACGGCCTGGGCTGGGCGTGAATTTCTTCCCCTGCAGACTTCAATCCAACAGTCTTGATTGGAGGCCAGGACACAAACCAGTGACCGGGGGAGGAAAGGGAGCGAAATGGTGCATAGAGCAAGGGGGCAACTTATGGGGGCAGATCCCCCCCCCCGTACTACCTCTTTGCTCAGCAAAATGAGCCTTTCTCCAGCATGGCTCCCCTTCCACCTTCAGTGTTGGCCCGCTGTCGGAAGAGCCACTGAGAAAGCTCCCTGGGACAATGGCTGGAGCCACACTGTTGGTTTCCCTGCAGTTGTTTCTGAGGCTGAAGAGGCAAGCCACTCCCCACTGGGCTTAAAACCTAGGCTTGCCTCGTTTAGCCACAGCAAAGAAACAAACAAGCTGAGGAACATCTCTCCCCTCCACTGAATACGTGAAGAAACAACGGTAAAATGGAGCATGGAGCATTTGTTCACATTGTATCTTGAACTGAACATTAATATGCTGAAAATCGACCCAGGACTATTCACGGAGGGGTGTGTGTGTGAGTCTGTAAATTTAATAAGAAAATAACACGGGGCTGGACCTTTCATTTATTCAGACCCTGGCTGAGTGCCCAAGTGCAGCTTCTTTCCAGCGCACGTGTCACGCACCTCCAATCTCCCCCCTCCAATGCACCATGAGCGCATTTGCACAGAAGGAGAGGGAGAAAGGCAGGCGGATTGTTCCAGGCAGAAGCCAAGCTGATTTGCATCCTAAGAGCAGGGCCTCCGGCTTGCCTGGGGCAAGAGCATTTGCATGTGCTCTCAAAGCAAGGAAGCCCACACTGGCACATGGGGCAGCACCTGAGTGCTGAGTGTTGGCGAGGCTGAAGTCTGCTTTAGGATGCTTCGGGCTGATCCGGCGTTGAGCAGGAGGTTGGACTAGATGGCCTCTAGGGCCCCATCCAACTCTATGGCTCTATGACACTGATTCTATGAAGTCTTCCACAAATGCTGGCTGCTGTGTCGTGAGCACCGGCCAAGTCCGCACTCTCCGTCTCTCTCCCCCAATTCAACCCTCCGTGCATTTTTCTTAGATTTCAGCCCGAAAGGTTTGGGCAGATTTCCTAAATGTAAAGAGGAGCAACAGCGGGATCAGCAGATAGCCAACCTGTCTGAATGCCAAGCGTGCCCCTGGTGTGCGCTATGGCAGGGGTAGTCAACCTGTGGTCCTCCAGATGTCCATGGACTACAATTCCCATGAGCCCCTGCCAGGAAACGCCAGAGGTCCATGGACCTCTGGAGGACCACAGATCGACTACCCCTGATCTATGGAATTGATTCAGGGGGGGTGATGGCATCACAGCAGTGCTCAGCCAGTGAGATAGAGCCAGTGTGGTGAAGAGCCATTGTTTGTGATTGTATCTAAATCATTTTTCACCCCGGGGTTTCTCAGTTCAGTGCTGCCTCTTGTCCCACCATGCCGATCTCGCTCTTTTCCGCTGCTCCAGACAGACGAACGTTCTATCTCAATCTACCCCGCAAGGCTGCTGTGTAGATGGCGCCCCCCCCCCGGCCAAGCTGCTTGCCTTGCCATGACCCCTGTGAAAGGGTCATTCGACCCTCCAAGGGGTCCCAACCCCCAGGTTGAGAACCACTGGGTTCAAGCATCCAACTAAGACGGGTTCTCACTCTGGGTTCTGGAAACCCTGGGGTTATGCGAGAACTCTCTAGGGGTTCTGCAAGAACTTTCCCAGAAGTTCAGACGGCTGCTGACACCACTAGATGCCCGCTTCCCCTGTTGCTCTACAGCAGGACTAGCCTTTCTTCATGATGGAAAAACGGTACATGCTCCATCGATCGACTAGACCACTCCCACATCTTACGTCTGGGCTCACGTGCCTGAAGGGGTGTATCACCACTTCCGAAGCTTGAAAGCTTCAGAGGTTCCTCCACAGTCAAAAGGTTGAAACAAGATTGTGGGAGGCCCAGGTTGAAATCCCCACTGAGATAGTCTTGGTAGGAAGAAAGCCTAACCCACTGAGGCAACAAGGATGGCGATCAATTCACTCTGGGGAGGCCCTTGGAGACTGTGCCTACAGGGAAACTGAGATAATTAGACAGAAGCGAAAGTATCCACGGTCTTTTGTTTAAAATCAAACCACCACGAGTTTCTTTTCAAATCCACATAGATAGAAGGCCACAAAGCTACACATATGTTTAAAAGCGGGGCATATGTTTATTTCTTTTCAGTTTTGAACAGCGGCACCAAGGACGTGCATGTCCTATTGCTCAGAGCACAGTTTGGCCATGGCGGCTGAGGGGCAGGGGGCTTTAATTTGCTCAAAATCCATACAATACAGGGGGGGGCTAAGCATTCAGAGCTACTACAGAGCAGATCTAACAGAGTGACTTCTTCCACGGCAAGCACGAAACCCCTCAACTCAAGGCGCAAGAGACGGACAGAAGGACGTTGTTCCCAGTTTCCAGTTGGGAGAGAGACCTCGAGCTGCCTGTAGGGTTTCACCTGTTCAGGGATGCTTTGGGGAATCAGATTCACCATGGCCATTACCTCCAAACACACTGTATTTTCTCGCGTCGGAAAAAGAATCCAATTGCTTGGCTCACGACGCAAAGGAGGAAAGGGGGAGACACAGAGAAGGAGGCTGATCCTGCGTTGAGCAGGGGGTTGGACTAGATGGCCTGTCTGGCCCCTTCCAACTCTATGATTCTATGTTTCTATTCTATGAGGGGTGTTTGGAGTCACTGGCAACACACCTGCGTCAGAGCGTTTGGATGGATGTTGCTCCGCCCCCAGAGGTGCCTGGGAACTGTAGTTGTGGCGGGCATCTAGTTGTTTCACAGAACTACAGTTCCCAGAGTCCTGTGAGAAGGCATCTAGTTGTTTCACAGAACTACAGTTCCCAGAGTCCTGTGAGAAGGCATCTAGTTGCTTCACAGAACTACAGTTCCCAGAGTCCTGTGAGAAGGCATCTAGTTGCTTCACAGAACTACAGTTCCCAGAGTCCTGTGAGAAGGCATCTAGTTGCTTCACAGAACTACAGTTCCCAGAGTCCTGTGAGAAGGCATCTAGTTGCTTCACAGAACTACAGTTCCCAGAGTCCTGTGAATCAAGCTAGGGGACTCCTTAATGATTCTGCATGAGGGTCTCCTGATCTTTTGGAGCCCGCAGGGTCCTCTGGAATTGCGACACAGCAGGGCGGGGCAGGCAGAAAATGGCCCCCTCCAAAACGGCTGACACCGTGTGTCTTCAGACACACGGTGAACAGCCATGTGTGGCAACAACAGCTGCAAAAGTAATCTCTTTTTAAAAATCTGCACAGCCAATCAAATCTCCAACAACCTCGCTGGGTCAAAACCACCTGGCCTCACTTACAGGGACGCCAGGAAAGGTGTCAGGAGGTGCCATGGCTGGGGAGCCTGGCTTTAGAACCACAGTTCCCACAGCTTGCTTGAAGAAAGCCAGGAAGTTAAACTGGTTTCATGCCAGAATAAGTCTGCAGCATAAGCATACCCCCCAAAAAAACCAAACACAAATTCTCTAAGGGGGAAGGGGTTGTTTTTCTACACAATCTAGCTACATTTTGTTCTGTTTCCTTCGAGTGTCTGCTTTTTCTAGCGCAGCACCGGATCTTGCGACTACTTTCGAGTTCTTAAATAACACACAACAAGAGTTTGCCAGCCAGCAGCCAACTCCAACCGAAGCAAAAACAAACATAAAACCCCAAAGAACATCCGAATAATCATTAATCCCCTTTGCCACGATAAATAGATGAAGAGAAAGAAAAAAAAAACATCATGGAAGTTCATTTCGATTAGTCACAAGCCGTTTTTTCCCCCCTGACGGGAGGAAAGACAAGTTCCTCGATCGGCTTGGCAAAACGGTATTCAGTTTCGCGTTCCTCGCCGGACATGGGGAAAGAGTCTAAACTGGCATTTCGAGCACGGACGTGAAACTGCTGGAGAATCCAGCCTTCCCGCTGGAAAAGGCAAGCAGCAACAGGCCACGGGACATCAAAAGATCAACGGAGCGAGGGCTGGGAAATCCATCCAGGTGTTTCGAAAGGGCTTGAAAGGGGAGGGAGAAGAGGACAGTCAGATCTTCAAAAGAGTCTCCTTGCGACTGTCTTTGATCAGCCCGGTTCGAGAAGTCGGCCCCTTTGTTCGCCTTGACGTGTCTTATCCAGCTGCAGCCCTTGTAACTTTAAAAAAAAAGTCACTCGCTTGAAAAGAAGGGGGAGGGAGGGAAATAAATAAAGGGGCATAAATAGCGGCCCTTCGGAACAGCAGCATCTGGAGCAGTCACGAGTTAAACCCTTCCCAAAAGTGTTGACCTGGAGAGACAGAGAGAGGGGAGAGAAGAACGTTTGTTGAGATCCTCAAAAATGGCTTCAGGCAGTCTCATATCTGGCGCCAGGGGGGCTGTCGGGGTTAAGAGGGCTGGACTAGGAGCAGGGAGGTTCTCACAGTGCAAGAAAACAAAATCAGAGTCCGGTGGCACCTTTAAGACCAACAAAGATTTATTCAAGAATAAATCTTTGTTGGTCTTAAAGGTGCCACCGGAATCTGGTTTTGTTTTCTTGTGCTGCTTCAGACCAACACGGCTACCCACTTGAATCTATCTCATGGCGTTGTCCTGTCGACAGAAGCTTCAAGCTGCAGACTTGAGAAGTTATGGGTGATTAACTAGAGCACCGATTGGAAGGCAGGCAAGCAGGAAAGGAAAGAAGGACAGAAATATGAACTTAGGAGTTTTCTTTTGAAACACGAAAGCAGAAGAGCTGGCTTTTTATACCCGACTTTTTACTTCCTAAAGGAACCTCAAAGTTACTTACAAACACCTACCCTTCCTCCTCCCATAACGGACACCCTGCGAGGTAAGTGGGGCTGAGAGAGCTCTGAGAGAACTGTGCCCGGCCCAAGGTCACCCAGCTGGCTGCACGTGGAGGAGGGAGTGGCGAATCAAACCCGGCCCTCTAGATCAGAGGCTGCCACTCCTAACCGCTACACCAAGCCGGCAGAAGACTAGTTCCTAACACAATGGTAGGCAGGGCAAGATGAGACAGGTTGTCTCCCTTCATCCCGAAAGATCAGAAATTAGGCAACTTAAAAGCCCACGCCGTGTTCCTCTGTCGAGGCATGCTGCCGAACATTTGGCATCCACAAAGCAGCCTGTTTGCAGTCTGATTTATTGATGGCCATCCTGCTTTGACACTGACCTCAGAGTCTTCCATCTGTCCTTTTCCGTGTGGTTCTCAGGCCCTTCGCTTTCGTAGGAAGCCAAGTATAGCGCTGGAATTAGGGGGAACAAAACAGACGTCTGTTAGCAGGCATTTCCCAATTTTTCCCACCTTCCCCCTCCCCCAGCAGCAGTTTTCTGAAAGTCTTTTAGAATGGTTCTGAATGTAATCAGCTGTGGGTTGGGGAAGAACTTTCCTCAGTAGCATAAAAGCTTAGAATATCTCAAGACAGATGCAAATGCTCTTGACTTGCAAAGGGAGCTCAGATTGTTCCCCACTAAAGAATCTAAGCACCGACCAAACATTCTATGGAGTCAAATGTTGGATTAACCAATTTTGCTTCTTGCCCTCCCTGGCTCAGCTGGTGGAATTTCTTTTAAAGTGTCATGTATACAAATATGTTCCATCGTGCTCCCAATATTGGGGAGCGGATTCTTGGTGATGGAATGGGAACTAGCCAATCAGTGCTACCCATCTCTGGATTTTTTTTTTTTTTGTGAACTTATGTAACTGTGTTTCTCACCCAACCAAGATGTGCTTCTACCAAATGCAGGAAAGCGGCTTGCAGACCTGCTCCAAAACATTACATCTATTTTTACCCTATTTTTACCCAATAAAGACAGGCTGCTCTCCTCCATTAAACCAAAAACAAAGAGAGCTCTCACCATCATCGCTGAAGACTGGGACGGTGAGCAGATACTGAAGGATTTTCCGGTCTCTCTCAAAAGGGCATTCCACTTGCTTCCACGCCATGAATTCACTCACTTGTTTAGCCAGTTCCCAGAATTTCTGTCACCCAATGAGGAAAGCAGAAGAGAGTGAGTGAAAACTCCCCCCCACTCAAATGCCCCTCAGACTGATACAAGTGAAAAGATTCACAGTGCAAATTCTAAACTAGAGGTTCCGATTGTCAAGGTCAATCTCAATTTCTTGAAAATGTCAATTCTCCTTTATACACCAGGCCAAAACTTTACCGCTGTGTGGGTCTTTAGCCATCTTTTTAAAAAGCTGTTTGCATAGGCTACTTCTAGCCTGAGGACTTTTGTAGGGATACGGTTTGGGGCTGTGGAGTGCTGTTTTTATGGCTCGTTTTTATTTATGGCTTGTTTCCCTTTTGGAAGTTGCCTCCAGCGTGTTTCTGAAAAGGCAGCATCCAAGTACCGTAAAACAAAACAAACCTTTAAAAAAGATTAAATGCTCCAATTCTGCTAAATCTGCTACGCAGGTCACGCTGCTATTATTTTATTCTAGCCAAGTATGGAAAAGCGGCATCTGTCTCAGCAGTGGTACAGGAGACAGGTTAGGGCACTTTAGTTGGGAGACACGGCAATTGAGGGATGACAAAGGTTCACCAAGTTATGAATGGGATAAAGAAGGTAGAAAAGGAAATACTTTCCCCCTTTCAATGAGCAAGTAAGTAGGCTTAGAACAAATTGAAGGAAGTCCTTCTTCACCCACATGGGCGAGTGAGAAGATGTGGTAGCTACGAATAGAGACAGCTCCAAGAGGGAATTGGATAAACGTATGGACCAGATGTCCACGTGTGGCTATTCAGGCAGAAGGCATAGGTGGGATCCTCTGTCTGGGGCAGGGATGCTCTGTATTCCTGGTGCTTGGGGGGGTGACAGTGAGAGGGCTTCTGGAGTCTTGGCCCCACTGGTGGACCTCCTGATGGCCTCTGGGTTGTGGCCACTGTGTGACTCAGAGTGTCCACCTGGACGTGCCATAGGCCTGATCCAACATGGCTTCTTAGAAGTATCACATAGACACGCTATCTTAAGGGCACGTTGTGCTGTTTCTAAACACCTCTGATGGGATATCAAGGGCAGAGTTTCATTTCTGCAAGCTAGGGACCAGAGACTCTGGAAGTAACCTCATACTGATTTGGACCCTCGGTCCACCGAGGTCCCTATTATCTATTCAGACTGGCTCTCCAGAGTCTTGGGTTACGTCACCTCCTGCTAGATCCTTTTAGCGTTAACCAGATCCCGACGCTTCCAGTGAGGCCTAACCTTGCTCGCCGTTAAAGCCTCCAGAGGTGCCAAAATGGCCCCGGGCAATGCGTAAAGCTCCATCTGCTAATTAAACAGCCTGGCTGTCAGACGCCAGGAAATTCTGGGCATGCTCTGCTTACCTCGAAATTGACATGGCCGTTGGGGAGACGGTTGGCGCAGCCTTCGTTGAGGAAGTAAATGTCCTTGATGAGCAAACTGAAGAAGGGGATCACAATCTAAAGGAGGGGGAGGGAGAAGAAGCAAATGGGATTCCAGATGCTGCAGTGGACATGATCAAGGTGAAGATCACAGAACCATAGAGTTGGAAGGGGACAGAATGTATTAAAAACCCACCCATATGGGAAACGCTTCCAGGGCCGTCAAGAGGCCCTCCCCTATAACTAGTAAAACTGGAATCGGGGCTGGGCAGAGTATTAATGCCCTGAAAAGGCTGGATCCAGCCAACAATCAGTCTTGGTCAACTTCCACCCTTCCTCTAGCCCCCTGCCCCACATGGCTTTTGTCTATGGAGGTCCCATGGTGCCCAGAATCACCTTTTGGGTGGACCCCTTCCAACTGTTCCCCAAAGCTGGTTGGTCATATCACCTGATAAATGTTTAACAACATTTTTAAAATCTATTAAACCCCCACTATCTCCCACCCATTTGGGAAACCCTTCCAGAGTCGTCAAGAAACCCAAGAGTTTCACAAAACCCTGGCTGAGAAAGCCTGCTGTAGGCTCTCCCCTATAACTAGCAAAACTGGAATCAGGCAAAATAAGAGACGCAGATCAGCTGACTGTGCATAATTTATACAGATTGCAGAACGGAGCTTTTCTTGGTGCGGAATTTGGCACAGACATGTGATATTTCAGTGCAGAACTCCCACTGATTACATAGACTGGGCAACAGCTTTCTCTAGGGCAAAAGAAACGCTCACTAAGCAATGAATGGATGTGTATATGTTATGAAGTCTGTTTGACTGAGCAGCTGAGGAGATGGACTGGGTGCTCAGATGAACAAGCACCGTGTAGCTGCAGCGCTATTTACAACCCTCACCTTCTCGCGGTTGCTGTGAGCTGTCAAGGACCTTTGAGCTGCTCCCCGGAGCGCCGTGCGGTAATTATAGAAATTGCTGGAAGGATCCATTTGATGCTAGCCGGAGAGAAAGAGAGGGGAAGGGTGGAAATGTAGATAACAAGCTTCCGCACCACTCACACCGAGAAACCTCGTTACCGATTCCTTAGAAGTCCGGCATTTAATTCGGCAGGACAAAAAAAGTCTGCTGCCAAGTAGGAATCCTACTGTTTTAGGAGACGCACGCAGACGATACGCAGAAAGGCTTATCAAGACTGCAAGCCAGCAAGAAGGGAGACCTAATTTCTCTGGAGTTCTATCAGGGCTTCCAGTGGCAGAAATGATTTTGAATGCAGGGCTGGATCATCAGACTGTTTAAACACAAAGGCCGGGCATTCCACAAGACTCTCCCGTAATGATCCATTTTAATTACAGGTACGCCGAAGAAGTAGGTTACTACCATTTACTTCTTGTGGACTAATCTCTTTTCTCCTTCCTTCCTCTGCAATAACAGCAGTTCAACACACCCACCCCTACACACACACACACACACACACACACACACACACTTCAGCTAAAGGAACATTCAGGTACACAATCAACACAGAATTGTTCGAGCAGGCAGGTATGTTTGCACAAAGGGCTTAGGCCAAATGACCCACCAAGAAAAGGAGCTTTGCTCTCTCCCACGCCCATGGAGTTGGACAAACAAGATTCCAGCGCCTCCATCAGATTTACCTCAAGGATATCAAACTTGGCTGTCTTGACTTTTGACCAGGTTTTCTTCAGCCGAGAGACGGGACTCATGTTCATTCCAGCTTTTCGTTTGGAGGGGAAAGGGCAGGATTAAGGAGACAAGAGAAGAAGAGCACGTGAATATTTGAGACAACACAGAGGGGGAAGGAAGAAACATTTAACGCAGGGGCCCCCAACCGGGACCTCACGGGCCCCACGGGAGTGGCCAACAATTTTCCTGAACCCCGCCAAGTGTTTCTACAAAGCAGAGATTTTGCTCAGCAAGATGTCGGACTGGTCACTGGAGATCTGATCGGCTTGCAAGATGTTGCTTTGGAAGCAGGTGGCAAAACAGCACAAAGACTATGCGACTGAAGGTTAGCTGCGGAAGCCATTTTGTCCTTGGCTCCACCTCTTGCAGCGGCCATCTTGTGGCTGTGACCATCATGCTGTGCCAGAATTCCAAAGGTGCCCACAGACTCAAAAACCTTGGAGGACACCTGATTTAGTCCTTAGTGTGAAGATAATCCCCCACCATACGGCGGCCACAGCAAAAGTGCTGTCCTCCAGTGGGGCACAGCAAAACTGCAGTCCTCCAGTGGGGGATGGACTGCAGCATTCCGGCTTTCCTACAGGACCATGAGAAAGCCACAGGTCTGCCGCTGAAAAGGGCTGCCCTGCATCTCTTTGAGATGCACAGCGACTGTTTTTTGAAGGCAGTCATGCAGCGTCTGTAACAACTAGTTCTGGGCCTGATTTTGACCATATCCAAGCTGAGCACCGTTTACACACAAAGACTCCAGGGGAAAAAATCTATATAGGACTTCTTAGTATACTCACAAATGATGGCCATTAACGAGTTGAAGTTGCCAATGTTAAAACACTCCCGGGCCACATCGATGAAAAACTCTATCATCCTGGCTCTGTGTTTCTTCTTGACAGGCTGCCAGAGATTAAAAAAAACAGAAGGGAACAGAATCAATTACTCCCACTTCTTGCCGGAGACTGACAGAAAGGTGCATGTTAAGGAAGATGGCGTAAGCGTATTCGGACACATAGCGTGCGCTCAATATTTCGTTCCCACTGGGCATGCAAAGTGGCTAGACACGCAACATTAGCACTTCACCCATCTGTAGCCTTGGGTGGCGTTGAGTGGTGTGCCAATGCTACGCAAGCAGGGACTTTGCACACATATGCGGTCAATTTTAAAGAAGATGCTGAGCCTGAGAATCAGAGCCAACAACTGGACATTAAGAGCATGGCGATCCAATGCAGAGATATCAAATTAAGCGTGAAGTGTCCTTAAATAGGCTGAAAACTGGTAGTCCCTTAGAGCCAATGTAGTAGAGTGGTGAGACCAGGACCGGATTGACCTGGGTTCAAATCCCTGCCGGGTTGTGAAACTCACTGAGGGAAACCTGGGTCATTTTCTCTTGGCCTAAAATATCTCAGAGGACAGTTGAGGGGAGAGATCCACAAACACACCACTGGATGGTGTAAGCTAACATTTCAGAGAAAGATTTTGTGTTGCCTTCTCAATGACATCAGGCTAGTGGACTATAGGGGGGGGGGGGGCGTACATGGGAAATATTAAAGCTAGAGATGAACAGACCTGAGGAAAAGTGGGAAAATTGTGTGGGTAGACTGTCCCACACAATTGTTTGTTTGTTTTTAAGGAAAATTTGATTAATTAATATTTTCCCTTACAATGATAAATAAATAACATGTTTATGACAAGGTGTTCATACATTAATCCTTCAATGTTATTTATAAAAACTGTGACAAGACGGCTTTGATGTAAGATTATGCAGTGTGTCAAAAATATTGCAATTCCCATACGCTGAGAGAAAGCAAGTGCTGGAATACAGTTCAAATACTGAGAAAATGCTGAGGCTACAATTCCCAAATGCAAAAGAAAGATGCATTTCTGTCTCTAGGGGACACTGCAGTGGTCACAAGAGTGGGGGGAAACTTTCACTTTCCTTTTTGTCTCTGAGCAATCATGTTGGCAAAGCTTGCAGAGAACTGAGAGGATTGGAAGAGATAAAATAACATTCTTCTTTTGTTCTGTTGATGGTTTCTTCAGTTCTTATTGGGAGCTTTAGGCCTGCCTGCTCTTATAAACTGGCAAAAAGATGCTCCTTATGGATAACCAAAAAGAATCCACTCAATTCCTCATTTCCTAAATAAGTTGTACATTTTACACACCGAACATGATGCTACCATTATGCCAAGCTAATTTATGCATGCTGCATTTTATGTTCCCAAAGCAGAAAAGTGACTTTCAATCTGTAAAGAGTACTAATATTGTTTTTTTTTTAAAATCCCTCCCCCTCCAGAAAATGAGTTTCCTCTCGTGGCTTCATCTTGCCACTCTAATGAAAGCAAATTCCACTCCCTGCACTCTGAAGAGCTACCGATCCTAAATTTTACCATGATGCCTCTCAACCAGCTTAAGCCCAAGAAGAATTCCAAACACTGCGACAGATAAATGATTTATTACTCAAGCAGGGTAGGAACAGAAAGGTTTTTGCTTACCATGCAGATTTCTGTGGCCACCAAGTAGCTCAGCCTGTTGAACCATTCCACATACGCTTCCAGGTTCCGAGTCTTCTTACGGTCGCCGTAGCAGCTCTAAGAAATTAGGAAGAAATAACAAGGGGTTAAATTTCCTAGGCTGCATTTCAGGAGAAAATATTCTAAATTTCAATTTAAGGCTTAAAATCACTTAAAAGCCACTGCCTCTTCCCAAATCAAGAACTCGCTGATGGGTGGGTTTTAGGAGGGGAGATCAGCAGATGAAGAAAAGTTCCAAGGTTTGTAAGTTTTCAAGAGTCGAATATAGCTAACAGAGGGCACTTTGACCATGAAAAACTTTTCTGTCTCTTAAGGCAGGAATTTCCAACGATAGTTCTGGGGAACCCTCATGAGACCTCCCCTGGGGTTACGCGGCCTTTCCCAAAAAGTTCAGATGGCCACTGACATCACTACGGCCTACTTCCCCGGTACTCTAAAGGCCTCATCTCTTTTTCCACCATGGAAACTGTAAATGAGCAATTGATCGACTTGTCAGCTCCCGCATCTTACTTCTGCAGCGACCCCTCTGAAGGGGCAGGCAACCACTTCAAGGTTCCTCAAGGGCCGAAAACTAATTCAGGGTTTCCTCCACGCTCAAAAGCTCCAAAAAGTCTGCTCCAAGGTGATACCAGCCTCAAATCCAGCTGCTCCACCACAGAGCAACACTGCTAGAGAATTAAACCGCTTAACTGCCAAGCAACACCTGCTGCACAGTTTCCCCTGCAAAGCCCTGCTGTTCACCTTATCGTTGTCCAGGGGATCCTTCTGCACAAACGCTTGGACAAATTCTTGCGGTCCAATGTAGGTCAGCCTCTCCTAGAAAGAGAACGGAGGAATGCATGGTTCATCAGCATATTCTGAGTTCAAAGTCTCATCCCAAACCCAACTCAATAAAGAATGTTAAGTGGAGACTCAGGGAAGTGGTTAAGACTGTCAGACTACTATCAGGAAGTCCCCGGTTCGAATCCTCGCCTGTACCATGGAAGCTTGGCAGGAGACCTTGGTCTGGTTACACCCCTCTCTGCCTAATCTATCTCACAGGGGTCTTGTGAAGGTAAAACGGAGGAGAGGAGACTGGGGCAAGCTGCTTTGGGTCTCCGATGGAGAGGAAGGAAGCCAAGGCATACATGATTTAAAACAAATGAGCTGGTGATGGGAAGGAGTGAGAGCATCTTTGCTCACCAGCTCTATGTGGGTCAGCTGCTGGGCCACCATGTAGGGGTCGCTGCAGACGGTGACGATGTCCCGCTGGATGGCCTGCGGCTTGGTCTTCAGCACCGTCAGCCTGTCCGTCGAGCTGGCGTTGATCTTTGCCAGCACCTCTTCGTACTGGCTGAGCGAGGCCAACTTCCGAATGAGGCTTTGGGTGACCTGCTGAACGTTCTTCCGGTACATCTGCCAAAAAAACGGAGACAACGACGAACACTGAGTGTCTGTCCAGAAGGGTTCATAGCATCTGCTGTAACCCTCCAAGAGCACTCCAATTTTGGTTCCTGGAAATAGGAGGAAGCACCACAGCTGCCTTCGTCGATCCGTCAGCACATTTCCCTTCCCTTGCTAACTTCTAATTCCCACAGTCACCGGGAAATCTGTAATGCAGAGGCTTCTCCTCTCCCAAGTCTCCACCCCCGCAACATCTCTACGAATTTCACAACCCAGAGCTGGCAACCCAACCTCAGGTCCATCACCTTCCTAATAATTAAGCCGCAACCAGAAATAATTATGTCATGAAACCAGCATGGTGTAGCGGGGTTAAGAATGGCGGCGTCTAATCTGGAACACCGGGTTTGATTCCCCTCTCCTCCTCCACATGCAGCCAGCTGGGCCACCTTGGGCCAGTTCTCTCAGAGCTCTCTCAGCTCCACCTACCTCCCAGGGTGTCTGTTGTGGGGAGAGGAAGGGAAGGCGATCATAAGCGGCTTCGAAACTCCTTCGGGTAGTGAAAAGCGGGGTATAAAACTCCTTCGGGTAGTGAAAAGCGGGGTACAAAACTCCTTCGGGTAGTGAAAAGCGGGGTATAAAACCCAACTCTTTTCCTCCTCCACGTGCTAACTCCATCCATGAGGTGTTCCAGGTAAGGATGGAGCAGAGGTGGCTTGCCATCGCAGTCCGAATCTCATTTCACAATGGTGATGGAACGTGTTTTCACGTCCCGGCAGCAAGGACGAGACATCCAGAGGCATCTTGCCATTGCCTGCCTCGGCGCAGTGACTGTGAA
The DNA here is from genome assembly GCF_049243985.1 of Paroedura picta. Taxonomy (NCBI): domain Eukaryota; kingdom Metazoa; phylum Chordata; class Lepidosauria; order Squamata; family Gekkonidae; genus Paroedura; species Paroedura picta. Next base: position 79,603,628 of record NC_135378.1, on the reverse strand, counting down.
CTCCCTTGGCAGTCTCCCATCCAGGTACTAGGCAGCTCCAGCCCTGCTTAACTTCCAAGAACTGAAGCGGCTGGGTTCACCTGGGCCACCCGTGTGGCCTATTTCATATCTCCAACATTTCCTAGAGACGGCCTTATGTGCCAGCAGAGCGGTCTGATTATTTTTTTTCAGTCTTCTCCAAAATGCTCAGGAACAGTCGAATTAGCTGAACTGTCTGCCCCGCCCCCTTGGGAAGAAGTTTCCTGACAATATTTGAGTGGCACATCGGCACTCAAGCAGCTGAGCTCTGCCAGCTGATCCTGACAGCTGTCAGCTGCTTTTCTGCTCATGCAAAGTAGGCATAAATTTGTCCTGTTTTTTTGGGTCCCTAGTAGAGATCAACTAGCTTAGCTCCGAGAAGCCTGCATCAAGACCCAAAGCAGACAGCACTTTGTGGCTAATTCTCGCCTGCCAAAGTATGTGTTCCCATTATGACATGCCCCAAGGCTCTGGGGAGAAATAGGTATAGAAGTTTTAAGCAGCTGTCACTCACTGTATGGCAGGTAATATTGAGAATTATTTCCAGACAGAGTCACAAGTTATTCGGGCCAATGGTGTATACAACTTGCAGACCGCCATATTGGCAACAACCATCCACCAAAAGGGCCATGTTCACTTCCGTCCCTGACATACAGCCTGTGCCTCAGGGAGGCCTGCAATTCATCCACCCTCCAGTCATAAGAACACTGGAATTTAAAAGAAGCCCTGCTGGATCAGACCGGGGGTCCATCTAGTCCAGCATCCCATCTCACACAGAGGCCAACCAGTTCCCCTGTAGGGCCAACAACAGGACATAGAGGCTGAGGCCTTCATAAGAACATCAGAAGAGCCCTGCTGGATCAAACCAGGGAGGGTCCATCTAGTCCAGCATCCTGACTCACACAGAGGCCAACCAGTTCCCCTGTAGGGCCAACAACAGGACATAGAGGCTGAGGCCTTCATAAGAACATCAGAAGAGCCCTGCTGGATCAAACCAGGGAGGGTCCATCTAGTCCAGCATCCTGACTCACACAGTGGCCAACCAGTTCCTCTGGAGGGCTAGCAACAGGACATAGAGGCTGAGGCCTTCATAAGAATATCAGAAGAGCCCTGCTGGATCAGACCAGGGAGGGTCCATCTAGTCCAGCATCCTGACTCACACAGTGGCCAACCAGTTCATCTGGAGGGCTAGCAACAGGGCAGGGAGGCTGAGGCCTTCATAAGAATATCAGAAGAGCCCTGCTGGTTCAGACCAGGGGTCCACCTAGTACAGCCTCCTGTCTCACACAGGGGCCAACCAGTTCATCTGGAGGGCTAGCAACAGGGCAGAGAGGCTGAGGCCTTCATAAGAATATCAGAAGAGCCCTGCTGGTTCAGACCAGGGGTCCACCTAGTACAGCCTCCTGTCTCACACAGGGGCCAACCAGTTCTTCTGGAGGGCTAGCAACAGGGCAGAGAGGCTGAGGCCTTCATAAGAATATCAGAAGAGCCCTGCTGGTTCAGACCAGGGGTCCACCTAGTACAGCCTCCTGTCTCACACAGTGGCCAACCAGTTCTTCTGGAGGGCTAGCAACAGGGCAGAGAGGCTGAGGCCTTCATAAGAATATCAGAAGAGCCCTGCTGGTTCAGACCAGGGGTCCACCTAGTACAGCCTCCTGTCTCACACAGGGGCCAACCAGTTCTTCTGGAGGGCTAGCAACAGGGCAGAGAGGCTGAGGCCTTCATAAGAATATCAGAAGAGCCCTGCTGGGTCAGACCAGGGAGGGTCCATCTAGTCCAGCATCCTGACTCACACAGTGGCCAACCAGTTCCCCTGTAGGGCCAACAACAGGACATAGAGGCTGAGACCTTCATAAGAATATCAGAAGAGCCCTGCTGGGTTCAACCAGGGAGGGTCCATCTAGTCCAGAATCCTGACTCACACAGTGGCCAACCGTTTCTAAAAACAGGGCATGGAGGCCAAGGCCTTCCCCTGATGTTGCTTCCTGGCTCTGGGAATTTTAGTGCCTCTGAATGTGAAGGCTGGGCTAGTAGTCCTTGATCCTCCATGAATCCAATCCCCCTTTAAAGGTGTTTTTTTTCCTGCAGCTGTCACTACAGCAAATTCCGCATTTTAATCACTCTCTGGGTAAAGTAGTAATCTCTTTTTGTCTGTCCTGAACCTACTGCCCATCAGTTCCATGTGCTGCTTCAAGGTGGGGGACCATCTGCCAACCATAATCTAACCCCCTGTCACAAAACCTCGCTATGAAGGGCTCCAGGCTCATGGATGGGTATCTCTTGGGACATGCTGGGCAGGGGCTCCTCAGGGCTCCCCTCAACCCTGCTTTCCCTTTACTCTGCATGCCTTCCCTTCCTTAAAAAAAAAATGGGGAAAACAGCTGGTGTTTTACTCGGTGACGCCTTTGGGGAGAATTTTTCTAAAAGCACATGCTCCTGAATAGGGATAACCCACCCTGGGCCCCATGAATAGGGTGGGATATAAAGCCCTGCTTAAAAAGCGACAGACGTGTCCAGGCATTTGCCTTCCCTCCGGCTATTTGACAGCACCAGCTGGCGAACAGGTGGAGGGCTGATGCAGAACCAGGCAGCTGGGCCGGGGAAGGGGGGACAGACGGCTGAAAGGGATGCCAGAAGCCGATCGAACAAGGAGCACAGAAACCCGGGCTGGGGGGGGGGGGCGCAGGGAAGAGAGCACTCGGCGGAAAAGAAAAGGGGGAAATAAATCACAGGGAAGGCTTCAAGTGTGGGGTTTTGCAAAGGGAACTCAAAAGAGCATCAACTGAGAATGGCAGAATAAAGGCACAGGCACTCAGCACTCTGTTTATAGAGAGGGCTGCCAAAATCCAGGTATTCCAACTCACCTCCAGGCTAAAGTTCATCAGTGGGAAATGGCTGCTTTGAAAAGTAACCTTATACTCTGCTGAAGTTCCTCCCCTTCGTCAAATAGGGTTGCCAAATTCTAGTTGGTGGCTGGAGAACCCCCACTTATTACAACTGATCTCCGGATGACAGATCAGCTTACCCGAAGATCACGTCCGCTTTGGAGGTTTTGCTTTCAGGAACTTATGTCCCAAACCCTGCCCTTCTCAGGCTCCACCCCCCAAATCTCCAAGAGATCTCCAGCCCAGAGCTGGCAACCCCATTGTCAAACCCTACAGCCTCCGGGCTCTACTCCAAATCCCCAGGGATTTCTCAACGTGGAGTTGGCAACCTTGCTTATCGAAAAAAAGATGCAAATCTATTTTCTTAGGATCAGCTCCTGGAACGGGACACAGAAATCTCCCTTGAAGCCAAGAGACGCTTAACATTACTCCTCCTTAGCAACCACAGAGTGCTCTGACATGCATATTACCTGAACAACAACACGCCATCCTGGCTAGGGCAGAGATACCAAACCAGGGTTACGCTAGAGCTCGCCAGGGGGTCTGCGGCCTTTCCCAGAAGTTCAGATGGCCGCTGACATCATTAGACATCACCAGAGCCCACTTCCCCTGGTGCTCGATAGGCCTAGCCTCCTTCTCCACCATGGAAAACCCATAAGCGATCGATCGATGGCCCACATCTTACTTCTGGAGTTCCTTGAAGCCTGAAAAGTATTTCAGGGGTTCTTCCACGGTCAAAAGGCCGAAAAAGGCTGGGCTAGGGTGTCCTACCACGATTCTGGGAGACCTCCGTTCAAATCCCCACTCTACTATGGAAGCTCCCCGGACGACCTTAGGCCAGGCTCACTCTCGGAGGCTAACCGACCTCACAAGATAGTTGTTGTGAAGATCCAATGCGGAAGGGCACAACAATCTTTGAAGCTGCTTTGGGAGAAAAGCAGCACAAAAATAACTACATGCAAATGCACACCATGTTGCGCTCCATACAACACCCCTGCAAAGTAGGCCACTATTAATATCCTCATATGAGAAGGGGAAGATCTGAGATTGTAACTTGGAACAGGTGTTTTCCCCAAGAGCTATTACAGCTCTTCATCTGCATTGGTTAGCTCACCAGTACCCAGAGGGGAGTCTTCTGCTGAGTTCTGGCACTCGTGCCCACACACAGGCACAGAAATCGAGAGAGGGTATCTGGTACCACGTATGCAAACTTATACTTGAACCCCACAAAATTATTCAGGCCCCTTCAAGAGACTCACCTCGTCTCCACTGGCTATCCGATGGGTCAGCTCTTTTAAATTCCTCATCATCCGCTCATCCCGGAAATCATACGGAAATGTTTCTGTCCACTCTGTTAACAGCTGCAGAATTTTGGGGGCGATCCTCCGCAACCGATTCTGAAGAGAGGAAAGGAAACTGTTATCGAAGCAGCATGCCACCGGGCCTACGGTGGAGACCAGGCCAGCCGGAAGTGACTTCGGCCTCCCTCCACCTCCTCCTTCTTGGCTCTCCCGATTTCAATATCATCTCCAGCCAGGGGAAAAAGCTGATCCGTGATAGGAAGTAGAGAAGAACAAGAGACCAATGTAGCTTAAAATCTTGTGGCCGGGTAGCAGCTTGTGTGAGTCGCTGCTCTCCGGAAAGCATCGACTTTGCCAAAAATTGAGCTAGACTTTAAAGAGCCCCTGGATTCTTGCTTTTTCCTACTGCTGAAGACAGACTAAAGCAGACACCCAGCTTGATCTTCCTCAATGATAGGAAGAAATCAGAAGGGGTGTGGGGGGGGGGGGGAGGGATGGCACCAAACGTGGGCAGGGAGGTGAGGAAAGCTGCACTTCCCCAGCCACATCTTTTTGCCTTTTTTCATGTTTATTGTTGACGTTTATTAAATTTCTATACCGCCCACTCCTGGACCTGCAGGTTCGTGGTGGCTTACAACAAGATAACATTAGATAGCAAGAACCCCCTCTTGCTGATAATTTTAAAATCCCATCTCCCAATTTATACAGCATGTTAAATAACAAAGATGGCAGGCAAAGTCAATCCCTAACTAGAGCCATATTCCTCCCTCCTCTGTTCCCAGCAGTGGAAAGATGGCGCTGAAGCAGGTTTTGGAAACGCTGCAACAGAGAACGGGAAAACCCAGAGGAGAGAGGCTAATAACAATGCACTAAAGCCCCTCGAACTGCTGCAACGCAGGAGATTTACAAACTAGGGCAGAAATGGCCAAACTGTGGCTCTCCAGGTGTCCATGGACTACAATTCCCATGAGCCCCTGCCAGCATCCAGCGTGGCCACCCCTAAGCTCGGGGGGAGGGAGAGGTGCAAGGGGATCATGGGGGACTACAAAGTTCTCCTCTGCAATCAGGGCCAATGTTCCTGACAGAGACCCAGCACCAGCGGATCCTTCTTCTTCTTCTTCGTTCTCATGCTCGCAAACGAATCTTGGCCCAACACTCAACTCCATTCACGAGCCAGCCCACTTACCTTGTCTGCCGCAGGCTCCGCCAGCCTCCTCTGCTCGATACACAGGTGGCAAACTTTCGCCATCAGCTCGTAGGGGTGCACAAAGAGCCGGGAGCTGAGCAGGAAGGTGAATATGTAGGTCCTCTGCAGGGAAACGGAAAGGCAAATCAGATGCGGCTTGCCGTTCAAGACCTAGTTCGTTGCTCATCTTCTCGTGTGGGGACTGGCGGTGGCATTTCAGGAGACGGCCCCTCTGCCGCAGAGGGAAGCGTGCAGATCTTAAGGCAGGGGTAGTCAAACTTTCCAAGCATTTGCGACTTTGTGGTTATCAGACTCTTGGCTCTGCTCATGACTCTGGGGGGCTTCCAGGGTACCAGCATCGTGTAGCTGTTAGAGGGTCAGATTAGGATCTGGGAGACTCGAATTCAAGCCCCCTCTCTGCCACAGTAGCTTGCTGGCTGACCTTGAGCCACTTACATGCTCCCAACCTAGCCTACCTCACAGGGTCATTAGGAGGATAAAATGGGAGGAGAGGAGCTTTGAGTCCCCCGTTTTTGTTCCAAACATGTAACTAAAGTGGCTTATTACGCCATTTTTTCCTCCTTCACCTTATCCTCCCAACCACCACCCTGTGAGGTAGGCTTGGCCAAGACTGTAACAGGCACAAGATTCAAACTGAGCTGGCCCAGTCCAGGACGCTAGCCACTAGACCATAGCACCCATGGCACACTGCACTGGCCCATTAGCAAGCAGCCATTATGCCACATGTTTCAGATCTATCCCACCAAACGTAATTTCAGGACCTGCCGGTATGGCCATTATTGCTCCTTTCCGGCACACAATTTCACAGTAAGGCTGCTATCAGCCGGCCAACCGCAGGACGGAACATTCCATGCGGCTTCAGAGTTAGCACTTCCCACGTGAGCTCTTGACCAGACTGTGTCATTGGGTCGGCTACAGTATTTCCATGCAAGAAGAGCAAGCAGCAGAGGAAAGTGTGAAGCTATCGCAAATCCAGCTAGCTTGCACAGTTCGATCTCCACAGCCAATCAGATTGCTAATCTCTAATCAGCAAGAAAAAGAAAAACACACCCTTGGTGTGTTTCTACCTATGTTCTACAAACACTTGGTGGGCACTACGCTGGGGAACCCTTGCCTAGACTATGCCAAAAAGTCAAAAGAAGACTGAACTGGCAGGTCATGAAAGGAGTGGACTTTTCTTAGCCTCTCAGTCTACAAAATGAGCCTTTGTGAGCTTTTATCAATCAAACCTTGATAATCCACAACATTGCTGGGGGATCTGGGTGTAAACTGCACAGAGCTTTTATTCCAACCCCAGATCGATTCAGTCCCTGCCCTCTACACAGAATGCGATTTCCGTTTGGATTTGGGTCGATTTTAATTTTCCTTCTGCAGCAAGAAGGATTGCTCCGGAGTGCAATCTTTATTGTGCGATATCCTGGAGTACTTTTAATGCTCAATATATTTTAAAATCTGGATTGGGAAACCAAGCTCCGTGGTAGAGAACCTCTGATAGGCCACACCTGGTCATGTGACACGCTTGCCTTAAAGGAGAAGCCCCTAACCTCTCTCAACTTCTGGATTTTTCCTCCATCCTCTGCCTTTTTCAATGGAATAAACAAAGTAAGTGCAGACTCTGCCCTAGTAAGTGGAAAAGTACAGCAAACAGCCCTCTACATCCAAAATTATTTTTAAGAGGTGCTGAATGCCAGCTTGACAAAAAAAACAGCTTCCTGCGATGGCTGGCGGCTATTCAGCGTCCCCACAGGACAGTCCGTTCCCCACAAAACGCACAGCGGAGCTGGCCCGATTCAGCTCAACAGCCGAGCCAATTTAATCTGCAAATGGCCCAGGCTTACATCAGGGTAGTAATCGACGGTGGGCACCAAGCGCTGGATGAGGGCTTCCAAGGATCCCGACAGCAGGTTGTTGTCATGGTAATACAGGCCTCCGCAGCTGTCTTCTTTCGGCTGGTACAGGTTCCGGTTGTACCCGCTGCTGTCAAACATCGTGGCAAAGGGCGGCGTCTGAGGCATGTTTTCCTGGGGACACACAATAACATTGCAGTCAACGTTCACGGAGCAAGCACCTCCTCAGTGTCCGCAAGAACCCTGTGGGGAAGGCCATATTACGGTGGGTGGGAACGTGGCTGGACCGTGGAAACGTGCTGAGCACGGCCTCGATAAGTCTGACAGGCTACCCAAACGGCTGGTATCCAGACCTCCAAATTCCACCTCCAGCCCCACCCATTCATTCCCATTACCATCTGTGAAATATTGGAAAGAATGGGAGGGCCCTCAGCTTATCTTCCTAAGAACTTCCCACCGGCTCTACCGGGATGAGGCCCCGGATGTTGCAATGCATCCTGGGTAGAGGACCAGGTTTCGCATGCATGCCACAGAGGAACCTGTTAAGTCGCTAAAGACACTGATTATTCCTGGCACGGCTCGTACAGCCTTTACAGGCCACGCTAGGGCACTTAAATCATGACTTTCGTTTGGGATTGGCTTCATTTGTACGCCCTTCACCTTTCTCCCCGGGGGAGACCCCAAACGGCTTTACATTCTTCTGTTTTCGTCCGTTTTATCATCACAACAAGAAGCTGGTGAGGCAGGTGAGGCTGAGAGATCGGAGCTGAGCCCAGGCCACCCCAGCGAGCTTCTGTGGCACAAGGGGGGGATTCGAACCCGGGTCTCCCGGATCCTAGCCCAACACTCTTAACCACTGCACCACACTGGCTCTATCGAAGTGGACCCACTGTGCTGTGCTTGGCGCACCCAGTGACCAGCATGGGAATGCACCAGACAATACTGGACTACAATACATGGACTACAATTCCCATGAGCCCCTGCCAGCGAATGCTGGCAGGGGCTCATGGGAATTGTAGTCCATGGACATCTGGAGGGCCGCAGTTTGACTACCCCTGGTTTAGATGGAACATACTCCCGTATCAACCTTCTTCTGTTTTCTTAATCACTGATATTTCACCACTGTAGCTATATCATCAAGTGTGGGCAACAGCCCCACCTCCCTCCCCACCTCTCTCAGCCCCACCTCCCTCCCAGGGTGTCTGTTGTGGGGAGTGGAAGGCGATTGTAAGCCGCTTTGAGACTCCTTCGAGCAGTGCAAAGTGGGGTATAAAAAAGCAGGGTATGAAAACTGCCCAGCTCTTATCTTCTTCTGTCTCTCACTCTCTCTGTAAGCCACACTGAAGGGGGGATAAGCAGAATGCAAACTGCTTAAAAGACAAGACACCAATTAAAAGAAAGAAAACCATCCCAAAAACAATTACTGGGACAGCGACTGAAACAGGAAGCCGGATGAGCCTCCGTGTAAACACACCTCCAAGTTGCAGTCACCTGTAACTGGACCGCACGTCCCGGATTTATTAAAAACATCTCAAAACGATGATCATTAAGTTGCACCCTGACTGCCAATTAAATGCCCTGCGCTCAAAGAGATTATCCCACAGGTTCGACTCGTGGGAAAGGGAGGAGGCCCAAACCACTGGCACATGCACGGCTACCACTCAAGAGCGCTGGCACTCTGCACGTGCCTGTGAATAGCTTGGATAACCCCCCCCAGCCGTCACCGAAAGGGCAGATGCCGTTACTTGGTGCTCCCTCTCTCTGTCTCTCTCCGCATTGTGCAACAAATCCCCTTTGAGCAAAAGAAAGCCCCCCTCTTCAAAAAATAAATGCCCATGCCTCCAAGCCTGGGAAAACACCTGATCCTGGAGGCCCAACAGCACAAACTGTGGCCAAATAAATTCTCTCCCTCCCTCCTCCATCTGTGCATTCGGCCACCCCCCCAACAAAGCACCTCTCCCCCCCCCCCTTAGAGAAGCTATTAAGTTATTAGCTGGATTCCTGGGGGACAAAAAGAAAAAAGAAAACACCCTGCACACAAGAGGCTGGCAGCAGGTTGGGACAATGGAGGCATTCAAAGCAGCTCGCCCCAAACTGGAGGATTCGGAAAGCCGAACAGAGCAAGAACTTGCTGCTCACTAGCTGGGGAAGGGGGAGGGGAGGTCCGGCTAGCAGAGGCTCCCTGCCCGACATGACCCCCAAGGCTAATCCCTCTTTTCAAGATGCCAAAGGAGATTTGCATCAAAATAAGGGAGGGCAAGACTTGTCCCTCGCTGCCTGCAGCTGTTCTGCTGGATTCCACTCAAAAGGGGGAGCAGGGCGAAGAGGAGGAGGATCCGGTGCAGTCCACGTGCACAAGGGAGGAAAACGGTGCTGGATGCAGGCAGAACAAGGCGCTCTTGTGACCGGAGCTTGGCAGGTGACACTCTGGGAGCATGAGGGGGCCACATGCTGCTTGCAAGGGGGGGGGGTTGGGGGGCTTTTGTCTCCATAGCTGAGCATCAGGTCAGCTGTCAGCAAAAGAAGCCGACAGGGGAAAAGCCTACGGGCCCCTTCTTAGAACCAGACCCCTTCCTTACGCCCTTCTGATCCCAGCTACCTCGACAGAGCACTTTGTGCCAGTGCTGCACACCCAGTTTTGCAGGCAGGAGAACATCACAAAGACACAAGGGGGGTGTCTGGAGAAGTCCGCCCCACTCTCCCCACCCACTTCTGTCTCGTCCCACCACCGATATACGGATATTTCCCAGTTCGTTGGATTGCGAGCTTTTAAAAAAATGTGTTTAAAAACCAGCATGCAATATGCGAGGGGAGGCCAAACTACACGTCCCGTGAGACCCTGCCGGCAAGTCACAGCTGACTTCTGGTGACCCGGAGGGACTCTCAAGGCAGGAGACATCCAGAGGTGGTTTGCCGTGGCCTGCCTCCATGCCATGAACCCTGGCATTCCTTGGTGGTCTCCCTGCCAGACACTGTCCAGAGCTGACCCCGCTTTGCTTCTGAGGTCAGCGGAGGCTGGAGTTGCCCGCTATTCAGGTCAGTGCTACAAGCCAATACACAAACCCATTTAATTCGCATTATCTTGGTCACAATGTCCAGCTTATCTTGGCTCTCTTTTCCCCTTTTCTCATGCAGGAAGCTGTGGAAACCCTCCGCCCTGGAGCTGAAGTCTATAACAAAGGAATGCTCGTTTTCCTAAACTACTCTAGATGTTTCTCCTAAGGCAGGGGTGGGCAAACGGTGGCCCTCCAGATGTCCATGGACTACAATTCCCATGAGCCCCTGCCTGCTGGCAGGGGCTCATGGGAATTGTACTCCATGGACATCTGGAGGACCACCGTTTGCCCACCCCTGTCTCAAGTGCTCCTACCATCCATCAGACCTGTGGGGAAGGGAGCAGGAACCTATATGAAGAAAGCACAATTGGGGGAGAAGGGATGAAAGGTCAGAAGAAGCAGAAAGTTCAAGTGCCTCCGGCTACAGAGACTCTGTCCAAGAATCCTATTTCGAGTGGCTGATGAACTGCACTTGCTCCATATTCGGATCCACCAAAGACCACGGAAAAAGTCAGCCTTCAGCCCATTCCACCACAGCAAAAGCATGGGTGATTGATGGAAGGAATTCATTTGAAGGGCATGAACAATACAGCAAGGTCAGTCTAAGCACACAATAAAAACCTGCTCTTTCTCCACGAAGCAGGCAGCATTTGAGGACGGAGCTGGGGTCCCTCATCCCCACCCCATTATTTACGACCAGACAGCTGGGAGACAGAGGGAAAATAACACTGTCACACAGGGGTCCATCTGGCTGCCTTTTGTAGGGAGCTGATGGGCTCCGTTTGTGAGGGCAGTCAACGGTTCAGAGAGAACTGAAGGAAATATTTATTCACACTGTGAATAAAATGCGGAATCTGCTGCCAATGTTGGCCACAGGAATAAACTGCTTTGAAAAGAGATGACTGAGAGGAACCTCCACATGGAGAGGCACTAAACCTCTGAATCAAGGGAAGGCCTCAACCTCTTTGCCCTGTTGTTGGCTCTCCTGGGGAACCAGTTGGCCACTGTGTGAGGCTGGATGCTGGACTAGGTGACCCAGCAGGGCTTTCTTTATGTCCTTATGACTCCACAGAAGTGTTCCCAAGTGTATCAAGAAGCATGCCTCAGGATTTCTTGTTGGTATTTTTGCAAAGATCCTCCAAACATCACATCCACCCCATGAGTCAACTCTCCTTGAGCCTATGCTGCGGTTTTGAACCCAAGGAGTCAACACGAAGGTGTCACAGCACAGCTTGAGCTTAAGAGATCTCAGAAGCTAAGAAGACTGGTGCTTCATAGAATAGAATATCATAAAATAATAGTTGGAAGGGACCTCCTGGGTCATCTAGTCCAACCCCCTGCACTGTGCAAGACACTCTCAACCCTATTGCTCATCCACTGTAACCTGCTACCCCCCTTGAACCTTCACAGAATCGGCCTCTCTGTCAGATGGCTCTCCTGCCTCTGTTTAAAAATCTCCAAAAATGGAGAACCCACCACCTCCCGAGGAAGCCTGTTCCACTGAGAAACTGCTCTGTCAGGAACTTTTTCCTGATGTTCACACAGAATTTCTTTTGCATTAATTCCATCCTATTTGTCCTGGTCCATCCTGCCGGGGCAAGAGAGAACAACTCTGCTCCATCCTCTACATCAGGGTTAGTCAACCTGTGGTCCTCCGGATGTCCATGGACTACAATTCCCATGAGCCCCTGCCAGCATTTGCTGGCAGGGGCTCATGGGAATTGTAGTCCATGGACATCTGGAGGGCCGCAGTTTGACTACCCCTGCTTTAGAGAGCTTCTGCCAGCCTGAGTAGACAATACTTTGACAGGCCAAGAGTCAGATTCAGTAGAAGGCAGATTCATACGTTCTCAAGATGTGGAATTTCGGAAGAAAACACGAAGAGCGATAGGCAGGACGTCTGCCACTGAAAATACATCCGACAGGGGCTCATCCGACAGCGTGCTCTCTAATGAACCTGTACGATGCACCAGCATATTCACTCCTGGCGTTTCTACATCTCTATGCAAAACTGATCATTGTCCAAAGGAGCGGAAGCTGTTGAGCCAAGAAGGAAAAGCGAACCATTGTCATAGGTGCTGCCAAACAGTGAGCGATTGAAATAGGCAAACACAGGTCATGCATGGCTCAGCAAATCTCATATGATTTAGAAGATGCTAATGTCTTTTGCGGAACTCAGTTGAAATCGGCTGGGAGGAGAGGGGGGGGTGAGGATTGGTTGGATTGGTTTCTCGACCGGTATCTGCTGGATTATTTCGGATCCAGATGCCAGCAGAAGGCGGAAAGCCCATCCTAAACCCACGGATCAAAGTCTCACAGGGCTTCGAAACCATCACGCCTGCAAAGTCAACAGACTTTAAAAGCCAAAAGCCCAGGAGAATTCTAAACAAAGACGCGGCAAAGCGATTTGGAAACAAGGGAACGGTCATTCCATGTGTGATATTTTTAAGTTTGTGGGAAATCGTGTGATTTTTACATTAGGGGGGAGAGAAAATGGTTTGGAGATGAACGAGTTCAATACGTCTGCACAAGGAGGTCAAAAGTTAAGACACCTACACATTTCGTGGGAAGGCTCGACAACAAAATTCCTTCCAGCGAGTTAAGAGAAATAGCTCTGAGTCACTCTGGAACCTTGCAAAACGTCTCAGGCCAACTGTTGATGAAGCCTCCAGCTCTTTATCTCACAACAATAATACAGAGAGACCGAAAGAACACCTGGCCGCTTTTCATATGGCTGAGGGCGGGAAGAGATTGCCCTGACAAAGAATCTGGCATTTTTCGAAGGTCTCCAGGCCCTTTCACAGTCTGCAATGGGCTGGCTAAGAAGATAACTTTGTGTATCTAAGAGTCTGAAGTTTAAAAATCCTCCAAGCAAATACCTCTACCCCCCACCCCCCCATTATTCAGAAAATGATCCACTTCCCCAGCCTTGAAATCCTGACCTGCAAAATGCACTACATTGATGCAACCACTGGGGCACTTTAAAATCTCCGATGCTACAAATGACAACCAGCAAGGTCTGCTCAAAAAGTACAGAGACCTGCTTAGCAAGGGGGGCAGAACAGCTTAGGTCAGGGGTAGTCAAACTGTGGCCCTCCAGATGTCCATGGACTACAATTCCCATGAGCCCCTGCCAGCTGGCAGGGGCTCATGGGAATTGTAGTCCATGGACATCTGGAGGGCCACAGTTTGACTACCCCTGGCTTAGGTTCTTCCATCAAAGGCATATCCTCTTTCCACCATTCTCCTGGAAGCCATTGTTTAACGTCAACGCTCCTCTGGGAAGCTTACCTGCAACTCTCAGGTAAATGCAATGACAGCATAGGCTAAGGTGACCAGATCTTAACATTGGTAAAGCAGGACACCATTGACCGGTGGGGGGGGGGGGTGTCCTGATTTAAATGTGGTCTATATGGAGCAACAAAATTTTGCATAGAACGCAAAAATAGTACTGTAATATATATATTTTAATTTCGACATAAGTACAATTTGAATCACAGAATCATAGAGTTGGAAGGGGCCATACAGGCCATCTAGTCCAACCCCCCGCTCAACGCAGGATCAGCCCAATGCATTTGACTTGGTTCTTGCACAGGGGATACCTTTACCTTTGTAAGTACAATTTGCCAGGTGCCCCTAGATGTCCCTCCAAAAGTGGGACAATCTGGTCACCTTAGCATAGACAGTAAAAAACCTGAGACGCTTGGACAGGGAATATGGTGCCCATTCCCAAGTACTCCCCATACATGAATTGTAGCATATGGCTATTGCACAGATATGCCAAGAGGAATGAAAATGATGAAAACCTTGATTTTTAGGACTCTGATGCCCAAGTCTTTCTTATGATATGGAGAACCCACAGGCTGGGTACTCCTTCCACATATACCTTCCACATGGTGACTGTTTTTCTAGCCTGGTCAAAGCTATCTGCATGGCAGCCAGTACAACTTCCCTCCATAGAAATCTGGCTCATAACCTTCAAGGGTTAATCTACATTAACAGATTGCTCCCTTTGAGCTCTGTTACTGCATTCTGTTAAATACCGAGCATAACCCACATAGCTAATTCTCAACTTGACCCCAATGGCGGATACTCACACCTGGACATTGGGGCCATGTACAGACAAGGCATCTTTCTATCAACCCGGAAAAAAAATATCCCAGGTTTGCAGAGAATATATCAAAGTGACATCTTGTTTCTCCTCCCATTTCTTCTTCCCCTTTCCAGAAAGACAGCCTACCTTCTGCATCCTACTCCCTCTGAATAAGCTTTCCACTTGTCCGTCAGCCACTGTATCACTCACCCATATATAAATCACTACGCACTGTTTGGGGACGGACAAACCATCACTAGCTTATTTCTCACTCCCCAGATCACTCTCTTATGACCAGGCTGCCACCTTCCCATGACCAACATTCAGTCCGCCCTCCTGCCCTCCTCCCCACTCGAGAGATTTCTTTCTGTCGCCCTCTCCTCATGCACCTCCTCCGGCCTTAAGTATTAAAGGCCTTACTCCGGGGATGACGGAGCTTGGCCAAAACCAGCCAAAACAAACTCCTCCGTGCTGATTCAGAGCCATTTACTGGCACAGCCCACTCCGACAGGCGAGCCAAAGGTTTACACTGTCTCTGCTCCCCCCCCCCCAAACACACACCCATACACACACCCTCATTGCTGCCTAGCTGAAGAAGCTGGCCTGGTCTCTTCCATGGAAGAAGAGACTCCATATGGTCCTAACTACCCAGGGGCCAATTTAAACAGCCTTCTCTAGCAGCTTCAAGTCTAGATTTGTAACAGAGCAAAAGAGAAGGGACGCTGGGACAGACGGGTCTCTATTTAGTTAGTGTGCTGCTACCAGAAGAAATCCCTGTGGGCATCCTCACTAGATCAGCCTCTGTCCTCCAATAGCTGTCCCCAAAGGTACACTGCTCCCCGACATGGAGGTTCTAGAACGGACAGCAGCTGCCAGCACTCTCCTCTATCAAGAATCCTCCCAGCTTGAGTCTCACCGGTTTTTCATCCCAGATTAAGAGTCGCACTGGTGGCAAACGTTTAGGCTGCAGAGAGGAAGAGGCATTTGGCCGTAGATCAACGGGGTTTAAGTCCGAGTAAACACGGGCACGGATCCGGCTACAGCTCTACTCCAGGCTCCTGCTCCACGGGGTGACCCATAAGCCGGTTTAAGGCACATCGTAAACAGGGAAAGGGGCCGTGTTATGCGGGGAGGGGGGCAGATCCCCTATGCCCTGCCCGGGGGCGACCCACCTGTTTATAGAAACAGGATTCGAACTCGGATCTCTCCATACGCCGCTTCCATAACACAAAACTGAAAACTGCCTCTTGAAATCCCGGTTCGGTTTGCAGGAACAGCCAACCCAGTTTGGGAAAAGGGAGAATGCATAGAATTTTTTGGGGGGGAGGGGGCGCACGAAAAACGGACCCTCCCTCCCCGCATCCCATCGAACCGGCTTCCGAGCCAACAGGGCAGCGCGTCCGGCGGCCACTTAAACCGGAGTCCTTAAACCGGTATAAACCTACTGCAACCAACACGCAAGCAATTCCGAGTTGGCCAAGGGGGCGCAAGGTTGCCCCGAACCGCACGCACCTGGGGGCGCACAGAATTCGGGCTGACTCCGGAGCGACCCATTCGCGCGCCGCCAGCGCCGAAGCAACTACTCGCGAGTAAAAGCGGACGCGGATCGGCGTACCCCAGAAGGAAAACTCACACCACGCACGGGAGAGCTGCTGGTTTACCTTCGCGGCTCTGGGCGACCTCCCGGGGACTCGACCTGCTTTTCCTTCGCGCTCGAAGATCCCGGGAAAGAAAGTCCCCCGGCTGGTCGGCCGGTGCAGCACCAGCTCCCTGGCTCGGAAAGCGAAACTCCGCGGAACCCGCAGCGCCTCTGCCCAAAAGCCGGAGCGAAAACTCCGAGCCCCGGCGGCGAGAGCTCAGCGCCGCCCTCTAGCGTCGATCTGGCGAAGCATCGCGTTGCAATCAACAGAGCCCCTTCCAAGCAAGTCGGATCGATAACGCGCGCCAGCCGCCTTCTGCTCCTCGACTGATCGCTCCCTTCCCTCGCCGCTCTGCTACTAGCGAGCACGCCCCCGTTAAGACGGGCCCTGCTGCTCCGCCCTTCCCGCTCTCCCACCAATCGCAGGCCGGGATCTCTCCGCCCACAAACTGGGTGGTATGGGGCGGGGAGCGGCGAGGGAGGGAGGAAGGGGGGATTTAAGCAAGGAGAGATCTTCGGTGGGAAGGGGTAGCGTGTTTCTGCGCGGGGATTCGCATCGCCTCCCGTGCTGGTTGTGAACGGGTGAAGCTGCCTTACGCTGAATCAGAACATGGGTCCATCTAACTTTGCATTGCCCGCTCAGGCTGGCAGCAGGTCTCCAAGATCTCAGGCAGAGGTCTTTGAACGGTCTTTGCCGCGACTGAACCAGGGACCTTCGGCATGCTAAGCTGCTGAGCCACGGTCCCTCCCTAAATCCCCCAGAGCAAAAGGGAATGGTGCAGGGGTAATCAAACTGCAGCCCTCCAGATGTCCGTGGACTTCAGTTTCCATGAGCCCCTGGCAGCGAACGGGAATTGTAGTCCATGGACATCTGGAGGGCCATAGTTTGACTACCCCTGGGTAGAGTATGTGGTCAGGGAAGGGTCGCTTTGCAGGGAGAAGGTTCAGTCCCTGGCATCTCCCGTCCAGTTCAAAGGGCCACCCTTGGCAGGTGGAACCTGACCTCCCAAATGTCCTCTTCTGAACAGCCTTGCTCAGGTCTCCTGGCTTCCTTGACGGAGCATCCATCTCAGGTTGGATCTTCCTTTTGTCCCACTGACTCCTGTCTTCTCAAGTAGTATGTAAGCAAAAGTTAACCAGTTGCCCAATGCAGGTAAAGCTGGCAAGTCCTTAAATTTTAGTGCCAGCAGGTCATCTCGGGCCAGGCGCTCGGCTTGGCCGACCTCAGAAGGCTGTTGTTCCTGCAGTTTTCTACTTTTGTCAACCCATGTTCTACTTGACTTGACAGCGTTCCAGATTCCCCCCCCCCCTTGTTTTTCCCCCAGTTTCTGATTTCTGCAGTTCATTCCGTTACATTGTTTATTAGGGAGGCTGGTGCTATTTTGATGCTGTGTTTCACACTCATCTGCCTTGCACCCCAGTGAGAAAGACCAGCTGTAAATAAAGTCAAAAATAATAAGGATACACCGCCCTGATCCTCGGGGGAGGGGAGCAGGATAAAAATGAGCATGAACGAAAGTTGCCACCTCCAGGTTGGGAAATTCCTGGAGATTTGGGGGATGGGGTTTGGGGACAACATGATTTGGGAAGGGAAAGTACCCCATGCTGTAGAATTCACCTCCCAAACCTGCCGTTCTTCTTCCAGAGAACTGCTTTTTGCCCTCTGGAGATGGGTCGTGATTCCAGGAGAACTCCAGGCCCTGCTTGGAGGCTGGCAACCATATGCCTTAACTGAAATGTTCCCCTCAAAAACAAGTCTGTTTATCATTGCCAGTTCCAGCAGAGAGCCCAAGGCTGCAGGATGAGACCGCTTATCTTATTTGTCTTGGATGCTGGTGGCATTCCCTAATCCCTCAGCAAACACGGGGTGCGAATTGTGGGCATGTGTCTCCAAGCCCTTGGATGCAGTCTCCAAGGCGTGGCACCCCAGATCAGAGCTCTGAAGCCCAGATCCATGGCAGACACGCGCGTGTGCGCTTTCTGCAGGTATTTTGTTACCACTCTGTGATATCCTTGCTATTGGGGGAGGGGAGGGCTATTGCCCAAATACCGGAGCCAACATCAATGATACATAAAAAGAGGGTCTTGATGCAACCTGGGGTTGGCCATTAGTATTTATCTGCCATTTGTTGCTTTCAAAACAGTTTAGAAATCCCATGCAAACCCCCCCCCCCCTGCCAAAATAACTTCCCTACAATTTCAGGACCTTCAGCAAACTGATTTTGTTTACCCTCCACCCTGTTTTCTCCCTTCACAGAGCCGCCCTCTGCATCCTAACCTTGTTTTGAGCAAGCACGGCTGATCCTCCTCAGATAATTTTCAAAGGGTCTTTTTTCTTTGGATTGGTTTACACAATCCTGTTGTGTGTGTACCTGGGCAGTCTGCCGAGTCCACGGGAGACCGTACTTTTACCGTGGGTGATGCAACTGTGCGGTATCCTCATCCCTATGAGAGCTGGCCAGTTTGTTAGCAGATAGGAAGGACATTTGCCCTGAGCTGGGTGGCTCAGGGCAGCCTGATCTTGCCAGATCTTGGAAGCTAAGCAGGGTCAGCCTTGGTTAATATTAAGATGGGAGACCACTGAGGAAGTCCAGGGCAAGCAGACAATATCAAACTACCTCTGAACAGCTCTGGCCTTGAAAACCCCAATGGGATGAAATTATTTCAAAAGAAATTCTGTCTCAACATCCGGAAGGAGTTCTTGACAGAGTGGTTTCTCAGTGGAACAGGGGTGGGTTCTCCATCATTGGGAATTTTTAAACAGAGGCTGGATAGCCATCTGACAGAGAGGCTGATTCTCTGAAGGTTCAAGGGGGTGGCAGGTTACAGGGAATGAGTGATTAGGTTCGGAGTGTCCTACATAGTGCAGGGGGTTGGACTAGATGACCCAGGAGGTCCCTTCCAACTGTAATATTCTGTTATTCTAGTTGCCATACAGCTGTAACCTGAGGACAATAAAATAAAGGGATAATTACATGTCGGTTGATTTAGGTGGGTAGCCATGTCATTCTGAAGTAGCAGAGCAAAACTGGGAGTCCACTGGCACCTTTACGAACCACAAACTTTTATTCAAGATGCGGGCTTTTGTGCAAAGTGTGCCTGCACACCCAAGCTCACATGTTGTGGGTCTTAATGGTGCCAGTGGGCTCCAGTTTTATGTGTAGGTTGTGAGAGAAACTATCAGTGAGGTTCTCCAAAGGTCATCCATAGCAGTCAGAAAGATTCAGTGTGACTAATGTCTATATCAGGGGTAGTCAAACTGTGGCCCTCCAGATGTCCATGGACTACAATTCTCAGGAGCCCCTGCCAGCAAATGCTGGCAGGGGCTCCTGGGAATTGTAGTCCATGGACATCTGGAGGGCCACAGTTTGACTACCCCTGGTCTATATCACGCACATTCTCCCAAAGGGACAAGGAAGGTTGTGAGGTGGGTTTCTTCAAAAAGACTCCTCATGGAACCGTAGGCCGCTCACACACTTGTGGTCTAACTTACTTACCTCACAGGGCTGTTGTGAGAAGAAAATGGAGTCCCTCCATGGGGCGTGACTCACGCCGCTCTAGAAAAGGGAATGGGGGAGAAGGCAGAAGCCCTACCTCCTGCAGCCCTATACTGGGGGGGCTCTGTAGTGCTTTTGCCCAGGGACTTGTAGCTGAAGTCAGGCTGCAAGTCCCCAAGATGAACTGACAGAACATAATGTGTGATTTGGGCTTTAAGGTGGTCAGAAGCAGTGTCCTACTTCACAGGGTCGTTGTGAGGATAAAACGGGGGTGAGGAGACTGGCGTAAGCCGCCTTGAGGAAAGTGGAATATAAATTCAGTAAATAAATAATAACCTTGCAAGGATCCCGGCATTTATATGCCGCTTAGTCAGCCTGAGGACAGAATCTTTGCCATATCTCAAACACCGCACTGACTGAATCCATTTTCACAGGAACTTTTAGTGGCTGACAGCTTACATTTCAAGCCTTAATAGATCCTAGCTGAATTCCAGCTAAGTGGCTGAGAGTCACAATTGTTCTTCTTTTTCATTTTCCTTGTTAAAGCCCTTTTGGGCGTTTCTATTCAGCACGGAGAGTGCTGATTTGCAGTCATTTGCACATTTAGTGGTTTGCCATGGCCTTCCTCTGCTGTTCTCCTTAGAGGTCTCCCATCCAAGTACCAAGCAGGCCAGTTAGCTCCCAAGCTCAGAAGAGATCTGGTTATACTCACTCGCTATACCCCCTCCTTAACTTAACTGCAAACAAATGCTGCAGGAAAGCCGAACAGCCTGAAATATCATTCTGCATTTCCCTACAATTGAGTGGCAAGAAGTTCCGGGGATTGCAAGCTGCTTTTTGGCTTCCTTGGGATGAAGGAGCACCAGGGACGTCCAATCTCTCTGCAAGATTTGCTAACACACAAGTCGAGTAGAGGCAGATGCGGCCCCGGAAACAGACAGCGCTCTCATCCTGCACCAGATCCCCAAAGAAGGTAACTACACTCCGAGGGGGCTTTGGCGAACTCACAGCGTTCTCCTGTTCCGAAACACCGAACTGGAGGGCCCGCCTTTGCTGGCGCTGCTTCAGATTCAATCGGAGTAATGGATACAGCCCACGGCGCCCAAGAGACCGTTCAGGAAAGAAGCAAATTAAAAGGTATTCTGGGAACGAGAGGGACGTAAGTTGGTTTGAAGTCTGCGGCCAGAATCGTGTCGGTTTTGAGTGTGGCACGGCACCCGAAACGCTGCAGAGGTGTTTATAAATATTAAACAAGAAGGTCTATGAATAAAGATCCCCCCCCCAAGCTACGCTGCGGCTGTCAAGGTGAAACGATTTACTTGTTTTGTGCGTTCCTTTCTAGGTAATGGAGCTGCTCAGTGCAGCCTCCTGGACTGGGAGGAGGGGGTGTTCAAGTACAAACGAACATTTAAGGGGCTTTCTGCTGAGTCAGACCCCCACCCTAACAAGTATTGCTCTCTCCAACTGGCAGCAGCTCTCTAGAACAGGGGTAGTCAACCTGTGGTCCTCCAGATGTCCATGGACTACAATTCCCATGAGCCCCTGCTGGCAGGGGCTCATGGGAATTGTAGTCCATGGACATCTGGAGGACCACAGGTTGACTACCCCTGCTCTAGAGGCTTCGGCATTCTTGTTTATACTGGCTGTTTTTATTAGCATGTTTTCATTGCTCTTTTTAAAAAAATTGCTGGTATCCGTGCAATTCGTTTTTTACAATTTTTTGTACCGTCGTTTGCAGGATTTGGAGCGGGGAGGGACCTCAGCAAGATCTCATGGCAGATAATCCCTCCTCCGTAGCAGCCATTTTCCTTCAGGGGAACTGATCTTCTCTGTCTGGAGATTAATCGTAACGGCGGGAGCTCTCTGGGTGCCACCAGGAAGCTGGCAACAGTAGAAACAGCAGGTGTGATAAGGTTGGACCCGAAGCAGCCAGGGGAGGTGTGGGCGCTGGGGGGGGGGCACACACACGCAGGTGCAATGCTCTGCAGGCCAACCCTTCTTAGCTTCTTGAAGGAAAGGACAGTATTTCTGCTGAGCTCCGTCCATCCCAGGTGCCACCCCAGATCCCCAGGGATTTCTTAATCCAGGGTTGGCACCCCTTCCCCAAAAGTTTCCATTGCTGGGATGCTGGAAAAGCCTTCTCCTGCTTGCTCCTGGTCCTGGGATTTTCCATTGCTTGCTTCTCTCTCTCTCTCTCTCTCTCTCTCTCTCTCTCTCTCTCTCCCCGCATCTGTCTTTCTCCCCAATGAGGACCCAAAGTGACTTTTACAGAGAACTTATCTGTGTATATATATTCCAGACTTCAATATGGCTGCTGCAGAACAACCACCACAAAAGAAGTGTATGCAATCTAATGTGTTTTGGATTCGCAGTAGACCTAACACCGGGTGCGTTCGTGTCTCTCTGCGTGGGGGGTCACTAGGAATGTGGCCCAGGAGCCAAGGGGGCGGCCATGCTAAGTAATGGGACACCTACAGTGGCTGAGAAAGAAGTTGTGTCTCTGTAACCTCTGGAGGATACCGTAGAAGGGCTCCTTGGATCCAGTCGTTTCCCACAGGTAGAACTTGGGCCACCCGGGGGATAGGTAGGCAGACACCTCTGACGGGTGATTCAGAAGGGAGACTTCAGGGATTGCTCAAGTGCCCGGAGGCTCTCACAGGTGAGGCAACCTGAAGAGGCTCTGTCTGGCCGTCTGTTCCCATCCAAATACGCATCTGGAAGGCTGCGGGTGGAGGGAAGCCAGGCGGGCTGAGCCCCAACCTCAGCTGCTGAAGGAGCAACGTCCAATCACCTCTGAGCTGTGGTTCTGGAGCAAGGATGTGATGATCCACCGGGCAGAAATGACAAAATGCAAACAACCGGGGGGGGGGAGGAGGAGGAGGGAGGGGTACTGAAAGTAGGGTTGCCAACCTCCGGGTGAGGCCTGGAGCTCCCTTGCTATTACTATTATGGTAAAATAATCAATATTTGCTTTGCATGTTGCCCCATGCCTCTTAGCGGTTAACAACACTTTAATATAATACCTTGTAAACAATGAGACCAATAAAGTAACGAGGCCTTCATAAAAAACAGACTCCTGTTATTGCCTCCCTGTGGGGATGGGTCAGGGTTTGGGGGCCCTGCGGGTGGGTGTTTTCAGGAGGGGAGGCCAGCATCCCATGACGCTATGGCCTGGCTTCAACCATAGGCCTGGTGGAAAAGTTCAGTTTTGTAGGCCATCCGGGATTGTGTGAGATCCCGGAAGAGGTTGATCTCAGACAGATCATTCCGCTAAAGCCGAAAAATGATATTATAGTACCATTTCCTTTATTGTTAAGCATGACGTGCCTAATACTTTTTTTCTTTTGGCTTTGGTTCAAATTCCAGTATTCCTAGTCCAATCACATTGTTTACACCATGGCAGCTCACAGGGTGAACTACTCTCTCAGCCTGATCTACCTCAGAGGTTTGTTGTGAGGATGAAATAGAGGAGAAGGATGTCAGCTGCTTTCAGTTATTTTGGGGAGAGACGTCAGGTCCAAAAGA
Organism: Paroedura picta; assembly: GCF_049243985.1. NCBI lineage: Eukaryota > Metazoa > Chordata > Lepidosauria > Squamata > Gekkonidae > Paroedura > Paroedura picta. The sequence goes on along the minus strand of NC_135378.1, from coordinate 79,580,560 downwards.
AGAAAATAAATTCATAATAAAGAGTATTAGGTGACACATCCTTTTGAATGTATTGATTTACAGGGCATAATCTGCCTTGCATCTCAGTGAAAAGATGAAGAAGAGTTGGTTTTTATATTTATTTATGTTCATACTTTTATACCGCCCTCACGACAAATCGTCTTGGGGTGGTTTGCACATAAACCCCAGTAAAATACAGCATAAAAACCCACAAAACCCCCAATTATACAAGAACTAAAAATAACATAAAGAGAAAGATAACCCGCTTTCCACTACCTGGAGGAGGCTCTCTCATGTTCTCTCATGTTCAAAGTAGCTTATAATCGCCTTCCCTTCCTCTCCCCCCAACAGAAGCCCGGTCAGGTAAGTGGGGCAGAGAGAGCTCTGAGAGAACTGCTCTGCAAGAACAGTCCTAAGAGAACTGTGACTAGCCCAAGGTCACTTGACTGGATGTTATCAAATACGGTTCTCCAGATTACAGGCTGCTGCTCTTAACCACAATACCATGCTGCTTCTCTATCAATAAATAGGCAAACTATCAATAAATATACAAAGAATTAAGCCTTTGGGATCATTTCAAATGCTGAGGGTGGGAATTGTTCCAGCAGACTCCACAGACCGGCAGAGAACGAAAAGGATTAATTTGTTTGCAGGAACTTCCCTCTTCCTTAAAAAAAAAAAAAAACCCTTCAGCACCAAAATAAAGTTTTTGGTATTTGCATGATAACTTTTCCTCTTTTCTAGAACTATGACCAATTTCCTCTTTCTCTGCCTGCAGTGGAATCCTAAACAGATTTCCCCCTTTCTAACTGCCTTGAGATCAATGGCCTCACAGGGTGTAACTCTGCTTAGGATGGCACGGCAAGACCCTCTTGTTGGAAAAAGGATGAATGCAGAATCCCCAAGAGGAACTGGTGCCCCAGATTTTAGGGGAATGCTTCTCTGTGGGGGCCGAGGATCTGCTAAATCTCAGTTCTGCAGGGTGTAGGAATCTCCCCTTCCACAGGGGAAAGCCTCGGGTAGTTTCTTTTAAAGCCTGCATTTGTTCCGCCTGTGCTTTAACGGGGACTGCTAGCTGCAAACTATTAAAGAGCTACTGGACACAGGACAAAAGCTAAAAGTGAAAACGGTTTTGTAACCTCTCATGCACCTTCAGGAGGTCCTGTTCCATTCAGCAGACGATTAAACAGAGCCAAAGTTTGAAATCATATGACAGACCGCCACTAAAAGGCCATTTCATAAGGTTGTCGAATAGTAGTTTGAAAAAGAAAAAGCTAAAAGGAAGCTTTCCCAAACCTGAAGGAATCCCAAAGCAGTTTACCGACTCCTTTCCCTTCCTCTCCCCACAACAGACACCCTGTGAGGCAGATGCGACCGAGTGAGCTCTGACAGAACTGCTCTGTGAGACCAGCTCCAAAAGAACTGTGACTGATCCAAGGTCACCCAGCTGGCTGCATGTGGAGGGGGAGTGGCCCAACGGTGGCTCTTCAGATGTCCATGGACTACAATGACCATGAGTCTAATGCAGGGAGTGGCCCAACGGTGGCTCTTCAGATGTCCATGGACTACAATGACCATGAGTCTAATGCAGGGAGTGGCCCAACGGTGGCTCGTCAGATGTCCATAGACTACAATGACCATGAGTCTAATGCAGGGAGTGGCCCAACGGCGGCTCTTCAGATGTCCGTGGACTACAATGACCATGAGTCTAATGCAGGGAGTGGCCCAACGGCGGCCCTTCAGATGTCCATGGACTACAATGACCATGAATCTAATGCAGGGAGTGGCCCAACGTTGGCTCTTCAGATGTTCATGGACTACAATGACCATGAGTCTAATGCAGGGAGTGGCCCAACGGTGGCTCGTCAGATGTCCATAGACTACAATGACCATGAGTCTAATGCAGGGAGTGGCCCAACGGCGGCTCTTCAGATGTCCGTGGACTACAATGACCATGAGTCTAATGCAGGGAGTGGCCCAACGGCGGCCCTTCAGATGTCCATGGACTACAATGACCATGAATCTAATGCAGGGAGTGGCCCAACGTTGGCTCTTCAGATGTCCATGGACTACAATGACCATGAGTCTAAAGCAGGGAGTGGCCCAACGTTGGCTCTTCAGATGTCCATGGACTACAATGACCATAAGCCCCTGCCAGCCAGCTGGCAGGGGCTCATGGTCATTGTAGTCCATGGACATCTGAAGAGCCAACGTTGGGCCACCCCTGGTCTATTGGATGGAAGCTGGAATCGCAACAAAGCTGGGGTGGAAATGAGCTGTCTTTTCCCTCTGTGGTTTCCTTGGGTGCCTCCTGCACATGGGCTCCAGATTGTTTCCGCATCGTCTGTCGGCCCCAGAAGAACAAAATCGGAAGTGGGACGGGAGGAAGGATCTTGCTGGAGCCCCCCTTCCTGCCAGCCCTGCCCCCACCATCTTCCACCCTCCACGTTCCCCTTTCCATCAGACAGCCCTGCCCAAATGCCGCCTGACAGACGGCAGCCCTGGCTTTGTGGCTGGGAAGTCGTTCCCTCGCTGACAGGCCGCTATTTAACCTGACATCTGCCAACAGTCTCCGGCACTCGAATAAGCATTAAGACATTAACAGTCTGCCACAGGTTTAAGGACGTGAATAATCAGATTCTGCAGACTCTGGGGGTGTGGAGGTGGGTGGACCTGGGGCAATCCTGCAGCGTCACCGGGAGCCAAGCGGCTGCCGTTTTACTCTGCTTGGGAGGCCCTGGAAGGAGGGAGCTTTTTGTCAGCGTTTCAGAAGAGTGTCCTCTCTCCGCAAAAGAAAACATCTGGGTCATGATCAAGCCCAGTTTCTTCTAAGAGCTGCGTTGGAGCATCGCCAAAAGCAGGTCAGCTGCATATAAATGGTTCTCATTCTGCACGAGGGTGGCCGAGTCTAGGGTGCCAAGTTATGGGTTGGGAGACTTTGGGGGCGGAGCTGGGAGTGGGCGGAGTTTAAGGGAGGGAGGGGCCTCAGTGGAGAAGAATGCTATGGAGTCCATTCTCCAAAGCAGCCCTTTTCTCCAGGGGGACTGATCTCTGTCGCTGAAAATGAGCTGTAAAACTGGGGGATCCCCAGGTCCCACCTGGAGGCTGACATCCCTAGCGAGGTCTCTTGTTATGGTGGGAGACCTCCCAGCGGCAACCCATTAATCCTGCTGCCCTTCCAACAGTGAAAGAAAAATAACTCCCCAAAAATTGCTGTCGGGGAGATGGCTTTACCATAGAGTTTGTGGTGATTTCTGTAGCATTTTCTATTGAGTTTTCCTGGAAGTGAAGAAGAAGAGTTGGTTTTATATGCCACTTTCCCTACCTAACGGAGGCTCAAAGCAGCTTACAGTCACCTTCCCTTTCCTCTCTCCACAACAGACACCCTGTGAGGGAGGTGAGGCTGAGAGAGCCCTGAGATTACTGAAGAAGAAGAAGAGTTGGTTCTTATATACCACTTTTCTCTACCCGAAGGAGGCTCAAAGCAGCTTACAGTCACCTTCCCATTCCTCTCCCCACAACAGACACCCTGTGGGGTGGGTGAGGCTGAGGGAGCCCTGATATCACTGCCCGGTCAGAACAGCTTTATCAGTGCCGTGGCAAGCCCAAGGTCACCCAGCTGGTTGCATGTGCAGAATCGAACCTGGCATGCCAGATTAGAAGTCCGCACTCCTAACCACTACACCAAACTGGCTCTATATAATTAATTAATTAACTCCCACTCATTCCGGAAACCCATCCAGCAAGAAACCCCAGGATTTCATGAAACCCTGGTTGAGAAAGCCTGCCTGGAGAGCCACTGTGGGTCTGAGTAGACAGCAATACGGACCAAGGGTCTGATTCAGCAGAAGGTCTCTTTCTCTGCTTTGAGCTTAGTCTTCATGATGCATAAGGAAAAGAAGATTCTGGCGAATTCAGTGTTTCCCTGTAACAAAGGACCTCTTCCTGGGAAAGCAGGCCCGTGATATGAACTCTGCAAAATTCCAAGGTATTCGCAAAGACACGTCCAACCAAGATGCCCCTTGACTTTGCTTACGCAATGCCTTTCAGACCGAGGACGAAAGCCCTGGCATTCCCAGGATCTGCGGCTCTTACACAGTCACCTTCGTTCTACTTGGACCCATGCCCTCCTGGCCCGCTGTCACACACCAACCTGCCTTTCCCACCCCCATCGTGATGGCTGGGCCACCCATAACATCTCTGGGGCTCCAAGACATGGTTCGTCTAGCTTTTGAATGCTGCATGCTCTTTGAGGGTGGAAGCGTCTGAAGTGCATCCAGAAAGAGCTTTCAGGAGGCCTGGAGAGATTTAACAAACATCTGGGGGGAATATTCGGTTTCCTGAAAGAAATGGAGAACAGAAGCTGCTTCCTTAGTTTTTTCTTCCCGATATCCAGCTGGGCTTGTTTCCCCTTCCAGGTTGTGACTGTGAACTTCAGTAGTCCTGCCAAGCACCTCTTAGCATGGGTTGGAGGTCACACATGTCGTTGGGTTGACCTCTGCTGGACAGATGGGCGCTCGTACTGTGGAAAGGGATGCCCTATGGGCAGACTGGAGTCAGGAGGAAGCTGCCTTGGCGAGGCTCAGTCCAAGAAGGCCATTCAGAGGGATTTCAAAGACCAAAGCAGTCCTTTCTGAATTCTTAGGCAACAAGGAATCATTTGGGCTGGGGTTTCTATAACTTTTCGAGCGGCAAATGTGGGGAAATGAAATAGCTCTTTTTCAATGCAGCTGACTTCTGCTGCAAAAGCGACTTGGTGAGAGGGCGGCCCTGGACTGCCAGCCGACCCACACGGCCAAAGCAATTTCATAATGATGTGGCTGAAAGCTCCACCCGCCTGCACATTTCTGAAGGTTAGACGGACATCCTCATGCACTTTCCCAACCCATGCCGCTTGCTGCCTTGAAGGCACAGGAGTGTCCCATGGGCAGGAAGCCATGGGAGTTATTTGCCTGGATTTTACTAGCTACAGCAGAGCCCCTTAAGACTGTAAAGCAGCAGCAGATAGGGGCTAGAGATGTCCGTCTCTGGGAATTAAGGCTCATCTCCAGACTACAGAGATCAGTTCCCCTGGAGAAAGGGGCTGATTGTGGGGAGAAGAAAGGGAAGGCGCTTGGAAGCCGCTTTGAGCCTCCTTCGGGTAGAGAAAAGCGGCATATAAGAACCAACTCTTCTTCTTCTTCTCCTCCTTCTCCTTCTCCTTCTCCTTCTCCTTCTCCTTCTCTCCTTCTCCTTCTCTCCTTCTCCTTCTCCTTCTCCTTCTCCTTCTCCTTCTCCTTCTCCTTCTCCTTCTCCTTCTCCTTCTCCTTCTCCTTCTTCTTCTTCTTCTTCGTTGGGTGGGACTCCATAGCATTACACTCCACTCCTGAACCCAAATCCTGTCCATTCCCAGCTCCAGGTATTTCCCAACCCAGAGCTGGCAAGCTTAAAATGGGCAGAGAGGAAAGCAGGGTTCAGTCATGCTTGGAGGTTGGCCCTCCTGTTAAGAGAGGCAGCTAAAAAGAGGAAGAGTTGTTTTTTATATCCCGCTTTTTCCTGCACAAAGGAGTCTCAAAGCGGTTTACAATCATCTTCCGTTCTTCTCCCGAAAACAGACACCTGCAAGGTAGGTGAGGCTGAGAGAGCTCTGAGAGAACTGTGACTGGCCCAAGGTCCTGTGACCGGCCCAGCAGGCCTCAGGTGGCTCAAAGGGGCTTACATTCGCCTACCCTTCAACTTCCCACAAAAGACACCCTGTGAGGTAGGCAGGGCTGAGAGAGCTCTTACAGATGAAGTGGATACAATCACTCACAACGGGTGGTAGAGATGGGGTAGGAGGAAGAAGGAGACCATCAGATGTCATTCTGTCATTACAGGCCTCTACTACTAAATCTGCACTCCAGTTGAGGATGCCAGGTTCCATCCATGGCCAGGGACAGGTGATTAGAGGGGTAGGGGTTCCAGAAGGGGTTCAGAAACTCCTGGAGATTTTTTTGGGTGGGGAGGGGTCTGTGAAGAATGAGGACAATTCCACCAAGTGGGGTTCAGTGGATACAATGCCACAGAGTCCACTCTTCCCCAGAACCCCAACTCACCTCCAGACTGCAGAGATCAGGTCCCCTGCAGGGTTTCCGCACACATAGGATAATGCACTTCCAATGTGCTTTGGCAGCTGGATGTTCCTGTGCAGAACAGGAAAACCTACTTCTAAAGTGCATTGAAAGTGCATTATCTATTGTGTGCAGAACAGGCCCTGGAGAAAACTGATCCTTTGGAGAGCAGGCAAACTCAGTCAAAGTTGGCAAACCGACACTCCCTTTTTCACCTGAGATAAATCAGGTCAGACCCAATGCTCTGTTTAAACCCTGGAGCATCAGAGGAACTCACAGAATTCACTGGATCAAGGTGCCATGCAGAAAAACCGGCCAAGGATGACGATGGGGGAGATGACATCATTTCCTCCTCTTTCCTGCCTAAATGCTCCGGATTACAGCCATGGCTGGCCTGCTTGCAGATGCTGGGCTTGCAAATGATTCGGCAAGGGTGGTTCCTAGGCTCAGCCTTTGCCAATGAGGCACGTCAACAGTGAGTGGGGGAGGGTGTCTCATCTCTTCCAGAGAACTATTAACGCTGCGCTGGTTGTCGCTCACGGTGACTAAGATTCCTCGGATAGCCACTCAGTTGACAGCTCCTCCACGCTGACGGATTGCGTTACAGACAGAGCTGACTGTTTTAATTTGCCTCTCGCAAGCTGGCCTAGAACATGTTCCCTCTTCGTGTGTGGTTTGGCACAGCGTCTGTCCCCGGCACCTGCCCCCACAGGCCTTTTAGGAATTACAGAGAGGGAAGGGACCTCCAGGGTCACTTAGTCTAACTCCCTGCCCCAGGCAGGAACTCACAACTACCTGCCCACCCCCAGTGGGCCCAATTTCATGCCCAAATAATCCCTCCACCAAAAATCTCCAAGCTGGGCAGCAGTTCCCAACCGCAGCCAAACCCCGGGACAAGACCCCAAAGATTCGTATTTCGTTTGAGGCTTGCAGTCCAAAAAAGACGTTTCCGTGGCTTGCCTTGTGACATGTTTGTGTAAAACTGATTAACTGATATCCCAAACTAAGAAAAACATTGGTGTGGGGGGAGGGGGGGGATAGATTCAGGTGAGTGAAACAATGGAACAGAGCACTGGAACTTGTAAAACCAACAAATTTTAATTCTGGGTATCAGCTTATATGCAGAATGAAACTTTGCTGTTCTTAAAGGTGCCACTGGACTCAAGCTTTGCTCGTTTTTGGGAGCGGGGGGAATATCAATCACAGATGACCTACAATATTTTTGATAGATATTGAGTGCTTGGACCCATGATGTGGGTCTGCAGTATCCAGAAAATTTAGCAGAGTGCTTAATTAAGCCAGGGAGTTCCACCTTTAAGCAGCAGCTGGACAGATACTTATCCTGGATGCTTTAGGCTGATCCTGCATTGAGCAGGGGGCTGGACTAGACCGCCTGGATCGCCCCTTCCCATTCTAGGTTTCTATAAGCAGCAGCTGGACAGATCCTTCTTCCGGATGCTTGAGGCTGATCCTGCATTGAGCAGGGGGTTGGACTAGATGGCCTGTCTGGCCCCTTCCCACTCTAGGATGCTAGGATTCTGTGGTAGAGGTATTCATAGGGAGCACCCCCTATACCTGCTGATACTGACCACGTCTGTCTTGTGCAAATACGCAAAGTGGAGGATGCAACAGGGTCATGCTCAGTAGAGCTTGGAGACAACCAGAGACGGTTAGTTTTGCTGCATCAGCCGTGGTATGCTGAAAAGGAGAAGGATACTTCCCTAAGCATTCAAGCATCTTATTTATTTATTTAATTTATTGGCCACCACTCCCGGTCCAAGCCAGCTCGTGACGGATTACAATAAAACCCCAGTAAGAATGCAATTCTAAACCCCCTGGCAGTATAATCCCTCTTTCCTCCCTGCCAAACCAAAATCGCTCGCCCCCTGCACTCCCCGCCCAGCCAGCTTCAGGGCAAGGGGGCACCTCCTGCCCTAGATGTACCGGCATCCTGAGGAAGGACCCCAGATCTGGTGCAGGGTCCCCCCCAAACCTAATAGCCAGCCCTGCTCTTTCCTGCACAGTGTTATACACACTCTGAATGCTGACAGATGTGTGAAGCTGACCTCTGAACACAGCCCAACAGCCTTTGCCGAAGGGTCTTCGGGTGGTGGTGGAAAGTGCCCCCAAATTGCACCCGACTTCTGGTGACCCCGTAAGCTTTTCAAGGCAAGAGGCATCCAGAGGAGGTTTGCCATGGCCTGCCTCTGCACAGAAACCCTGGTACTCCACAGCAGTCTCCAATCCAAATATTAGAAAGGGCCAACATCACTTAGCTTCTGAGCTCTCATGAGCTCTGGCTCGTCTGGCCCAGCCAGGTCAGGGCAAAGGGCCTTCCAGCGGACGGAAAAGATGGGCTGCAGCCAGGCACCGAGCCAGCAATCTGGCAATGACTTTGAACAGCCGATGTGCAGCTGGGTGGGAAGATGGAATGCGGTTTCCAGCAAAGGCCTCTGTGAAACTCATGGCTCCAAGAAGCAGCTGGGAAGGTGCCGGCCTGATGTTTCATGCGCTCTTCCTCAAAAAGTCTTCTCGGAAGCCTCTTGCTTGAAAGAGATTTGCTTCTCGGGAAAAAGGAAGACGTTATTTCTGAACTCTCCTGCTCCATAGGTGAAGAAGGTGCGCTGTACATGTGTAAAAGGTTAGCAGCAGTATGGTTAACGCCTTTCGTGTTTTTTCTCCAAAAATTTTGAACTGGGAGCCTGGTTGGAGAAATGCTCTGATTATCCAGTTCTCACCTGTGGCAAAAGTTTCCTTTACTGCATTCCACACTCCCATGATCTTGGCCATGGCCAGAGTGCCTGAATTGTATCTACTTTTACCAAAAAATACATATTTAGACCTTAACTATAGGCAGGCGATGCAACAATCTGCCTCCAATTGCAGGTTTTGGCCACATGACCACAGCAGCCTTCTGCTGCGTCAGTCCATTTGTCTCAACAGGTGCATGAGAGCTATATCTTTTAAATGGTCCTTATTTACCAGGGGGGACCCCAGTTTTCAAGGGAGAAAGACAGCATGGCATAACCAAAGATCTTGGAAGCCAAGAAGTTTCGGCATTTGGACGGGAGACCACCAAGGAAGCCTCTGCAGAAGGAGGCAATGGCCAGCCTCCTCTGCTTCTCCCTTGCCTTGAAAGCTCCTTGCTGGAGTCACCATGAGTCGCTTGTGCCTCGATAATATTTTACACACAGAATCCCAATTTTCTAGCACCCATCTTTTATAAGTCGCTGTCCTGGTTTTGTTTCCTTTTGGGCTAGGGTTGCCAACTCCAATTTGGGGAATCATAGAATCATACAGTTGGAAGGTACCTCCTGGGTCATCTAGTCCAACCCCCTGCACTATGCAGGACACTCACAACCCTCTCGCTCATCCACTGTCACCTGCCACCCCCTTGAGCCTCCACAGAATCAGCCTCTCCGTCAGATGGTTCTCCAGCCTCTGTTTAAAAATTTCCAACGATGGAGAACCCACCACCTCCCGAGGAAGCCTGTTCCACTGAGGAACAACTCTAACTGTCAGGAACGTCTTACGGAGGTTTAGACAAAATTTCTTTTGCATTAATTTCATCCCATTGGTTCTGGTCCATCCCTCCAAGGCAAGAGAGAACAACTCTGCTCCATCCTCTACATGGCACCCTTTTAAATACCTGAAAATCTAGGAGTGGAGCTCAGAGAGGGAAGGTAGAGAGGTGGACTGCCATACAGGGCACTCCAGACAGCTGCCAATTTCTCCAGGGCAACTGATCCCTGTCGCCTGGAGATGAGCTGTAATCCTGGGAGATGGCCAGGCCCCACCTGGATATTGGCAACCCCAGTCTGGATGCTGGCCTCTTAAATAAGTCGCACACATGGCTTGACTTGTTGTTCTTCTGAGTTCAGTTCCGTCAAAGGAGTCTCTACAAATTGTCTCAGAGCGAGAACGAACGTGAGTTCTTCTACAAGGAGAAGCCCGCCCACGCGCACATGAACGCTAAGGCACCAGGTAGTCGTTTGCCGTTCCACGCACTGCCGCTATTAAATTACATTTTTGAATTGGTGCCGAGGCATCATGGGGGCGATTATATTTTTCCTAATGTGTCTTTAACCGAAGGAACAAATACTCTCTCTGCTCCGAAATTGCCATGGGGGCACTAAAGAGCAGCCAACTGTCAATTACCCAGTTTACGATTCTATTTTATATTCTATAATTATAGTTGTTTTTGTGCATGGGGGTGTACATTCTGGAATTTCTGCCTCAGGCCTACGAATATCTTAAACCTGAGCATCGCCTTCTCGTTACAAAAGGCTGAGGCGCCGTCTGGACTGGGGTTTGCCAGGCTGTGGGCCGGGACCCGAAAGAGGGCTGCAAATCCTACAGGAGTGGACCACAGGCTGGTCGTCCAGAATGGCAGCACCTTCCCTCTTTCCTCCATGCCAGCTTCTCACATCCTCAGCACGTCTGAAGTACGTGCACCCCACTATATGATGATGATGTTATCCATTCAGTTGTGTCCGGCCCTCGACAATTCTACAGGAAAGTCTTTGCCATGCGTCCCTGTCTCTGACTGCTTCTTTCAGTTGGTTCATGGTAATGGGTTTAAACTTCAAGTACGACGATATAGGCTAGATATCAGGAAAACGTTTTTCACAGTCAGAGTAGTTCAGCAGTGGAATAGGCTGCCTAAGGAGGTGGTGAGCTCCCCCTCACTGGCAGTCTTCAAGCAAAGGTTGGATACACACTTTTCTTGGATGCTTTAGGATGCTTAGGGCTGATCCTGCGTTGAGCAGGGGGTTGGACTAGATGGCCTGTATGGCCCCTTCCAACTCTATGATTCTAGGATTCTATGATTCTGTGGTCATCCCTGTATCGGCTTTGATCGTGTTGAGCCAGCAGATCCTTTGGCGACCGCGTTTCCTTTTGCCGCTGACCATGCCGAGCATTAATGATTTTTCTAATTAGTCTGATCGCATGATGTGTCCAAAGTAAGTGAGCTTTAGCCGTAATATCTTCCCTTCTAATGACATAGTTGGTTCGCTCCTCTCTAACACTGTCTTGTTGGTAACTTTGGCTGCCCGTGGTATTCCACAGAATTCGTCTCCAGCACCCTAATTCGAAAGCATCTATTCTCCTCCTGTCTTCCTTCTTCAGGGTCCAGCTTTCACATCCATGGGTTGTTATGGGGAAGACAACGGCGTTGACTAGCCGGCACTTTGTATTAAGTGCCCCACTCTACAGAAGACTTATATTTCCATTTGTATGCTGCCCATTTTCTCCAGGGGAACTGCTCTCTTTTGCCTGGAGATGAGCTGTAATTCCAGGGGATCCCCAGGTCCCACCTGGAGGCTGGCATCCCTAACTATTAATGGACTGAAGGCTGCAGATTTGGGGAGGGGGGCAGGATGGTTACTTGGGCTTTTCTAGTGTTCTGTATATTTTCAAGATGACGTTATAAAGTGGCTTGAGCCTCATAGGAAGTAAGTATTTCAATGCCCTGACCTGGATGACCCAGCCTGGCCCAACCTCATCAGATCTGGGAAGCTAACCAGGATCGGCCCTGGTTAGTCTATGGCAGGGGTAGTCAAACTGCGGCCCTCCAGATGTCCATGGACTACAATTCCCAGGAGCCCCTGCCAGCGTTCGCTGGCAGGGGCTCCTGGGAATTGTAGTCCATGGACACCTGGAGGGCCGCAGTTTGACTACCCCTGGTCTATGGGATGGCTGACTGCCTAGAAAGTCCAGGGCTGCAGCATAGACGCAGGCAGCATCAAATCACCTCTCTCGCCTTGAAAACTCTACCTACTGGGCCGGCCCAAGTCAGCTGCCACTAGCCGGCACTTCCCACCACCATCAATATTGCAATAAAAAGTACGGATGTTCCGAGCAAAGCAGCTTTGACCTCCTTAAGAGGCTAAAACTGCCCGTTGGAATGCTTCTCAGCTGAGGCCGTACAGTACGGCCTGCGAAACTTGTGATCCGCTGAGCTGAAAATAACACCCGCTGTTTGCTATAAACAACAAGCAGCCCACTGAATATCTTGCAGGCCTCAAAATGAGGGCCACTAGCGGATGATGGCTTTCTCAGAACCTGAAAACCATTGTTCTGGGGGGAAGGACTTTCTAGCATCACATTTCCACTGATGTCCATCCCCCAAACCCTGCCCTCCACAGGCTCCACTCTCAGTCCTCCACACGAAGCCAGCTGGGTGGCCCTGTTCTCTCAGAGCTCTCTCAGTCTCACCTACCTTCCAGGGTGTCTGTTGGGAGGAGAGGAAGGGAAGGAGATTGTAATTGACACTCCTTCGGGTAGTGAAAAGTGGGGTACAATCCCCCCACCCCCCAGCTCTCAAATCTTCAGGAATCCCCCAACCCAGAGCTGGCAAAGCGATCACAGAATCACACAATCACACACAGCTGGAAGAGACCACAAAGGGCCATTCAGCCTATCCCCCTAACTTCTCGAGGATTCATTCATTCATTCATTCATTCATTCATTCATTCATTCATTCATTCATTCATTCATTCATTCATTCATTCATTCATATACCAAGCTTCACTGTAATGTCTCAGGGCAGTTAAAAACCACACACTCCTGACAGGTGCTCATCCAACCTCCTCCATGTCAGGCCTGTTGCACACCCTCCGCAAAGCACAGCTTCCCACCACTGCAGTGTATTGTTATTGTTTGTTTGCGATTCAGATGCAAGCAGATTTCTGGAAAAAAAAAACGCTTTCTAGCAAGTTTTTGGTGCTGGAGAAGACTCTTGCGAGTCCCTTGGACTGCAAGGCGAACAAACCGGTCAGTCCTAGAGGAGATCAGCTCTGATTGCTCCTTAGAAGGCCAGATTCTGAAGATGAAACTCAAATACTTTGGCCAACTTATGAGAAGGAAGGACTCCCTGGAGAAGAGCCTAATGCTGGGAGCGATCGAGGGCAAAAGAAGAAGGGGATGACAGAGAATGAGGTGGCTGGATGGAGTCACTGAAGCAGTCGGTGTAAGCTTAAATGGACTCCAGGGAATGGTAGAGGACAGGAAGGCCTGGAGGATCATTGTCCATGGGGTTGCGATGGGTTGGACACGACTTTGCACCTAATAACAACAACAAAGCAAGTTTTATTGGAAAGTACATGCGAGGCAGAAAGGAAAAGGAAAAAGAAGGCAAAAAGAAGGGATCTGGGTGGTTTTTTTGTTTGTTTTTTGGAGGGGGGACGGTTCTTTCAAGCTAAAGTTGGAAACTGGGGAAATGTGTTTACACCAGGAGGGATTCTGGCTATGCCGTCCTGACTGAGAAACCGGAATACCAATGTGTAGCTAATCAAAGTCGGCTTGCCCACATCTCCTCCCGGCTTCCTTCGTTAGCTTCTTCCTGCGCAGTTCCCACATACGTTATTAATAGATGAGATTGGAACCCGTGGAGGATAATTCTCTCCACCTCGTGCTGGTGTTACAATTCAAATAGAAAGCCACCCTCAGAAGAAGAAGAAGAAGGGAGGGAGGTGGAAATGCCAGCAATGATTACGAGATTCCTGTCCCCCTCTCTCCACTTGGCGGCATGGCTGTAACAATGCCTATTATCCCTGAGACTGAGTTATTGAGCAATTAGTGTGGAATTTCCCCTGTTTTAAAAGGCGTTTGTGCTTTCTTGTAATGCACCCATTTAACAATGCCGGTGCGCCATGGGAAGAAGAAATTGCCAGGTACCAAGAGGGAGGGAGGGAAGGAGGGATAAGAAAAGAGCTGCTACCAAGGGCACTTTCCCCTTCTTATTGATAGACGATTGATCGGATTTTAAATGTCTTTTGCCAAAAAAAAGAAGAAAGACTGGGCAACTCTGTGCGCTGAATAAGGAGGGCTGAATTGTATGAAATGGAAATCACATCACCGGGCTTGGTATTTTTCTCACTCGTGAATTCAGAAGCATGCCTGCAGGTTTATAAACCATTTTGTCAAATAACCCTTTTTGTTTCAGCTGCCACAGTGAGACTGGGGAGCCTGTGCATACAGTTGCCACCCTCCAGGTAGCACCTGGATATCTCCCACGGCGACAATTGATTGCCAGATGGCCAAGATCCATTGGAAAAATGGCTGCTTGGGAGGGTGGATTCCACGGCGTTATACTCCACTTAGGTCCCTCCCTCCCCTAAACCTTGTCCTTCCTCGGCTCCACCCCCCAAATCTCCATGTATCTGGCAACCTTATCTGCACATCGGGAAAAACAATCTATGTGGCCCTTTTATCACTGAAAACAATATTAACCCAGTAGGGCCAATGAGAGCCAATGTGGAGCGTCATCATTGGAAACATTCATCAGGCTTTGAGAAAGCCCAGAAATTGTGCAATTGTGTAGAATATGGTTGGGAAGCAGAGCTGCGGACGTGCCCTTCACGCCCCCTCCAGGCCTATCTTTGACCAATGCTGAATAAATTTTAAAAATCTATAAAAATTAATTAATTCCCACCCATTCAGGAAACCCTTCCAGCACTATCAAGAAACCCCAGGGCATCACAAAACCCTGGTGGAGAGTGAACCTTGGACCAATACTTATACACCCTATGACCCCTCCACCACATGGGAAAAAATGATCCCACCTTTTCCGGACACTTCCAACATTTGTTATTACCCCTATTGGACATCCTTACTAAAGCTTTTGGTGTTAGGTACCAACGATCAAACATTTTATACCAATTCTCCCTAACGGCCTGACTCCTGGGTGTAAACTGCACTGAGCTTTTATTCCAATCCCAGATCGATTCAGTCCCTGCCCTCTACACAGAATGCGATTTCCATTTGGATTTGGGGCGATTTTTATTTTCCTTCTGGAGCAAGAAGGATTGATTCGGAGTGACCCTACCTTTATTGTGCGATATCTTAGAGTGCTTTTAATCCTCAATATCCATTTGGAAAATAAAGCTCCGTGGTAGAGAACCTCTGATAGGCCACACCTGGTCATGTGACACGCTTGCTTTAAAGGAGAAGCCCCTAATTTCTCTCAACTTCTGTCGGTCCTGGATTTTTCCTTTCTCCTCTGCCTTTTTCGATCCTCTCCCCCCCCCCTCCATGAAAAGAAAGAAAGAGCCCCCCGCCCACCTTCTGAGCTTCCCTAACCACGTGCAGAAGACTTTCCTGTTTCAATTTGGAGGATGGGGGAGAGGAAGACCCGAGTTCACAGTGATCTGAATTCAACAGGATTGACAATGGAATAAAAATAGTAAGTGCAGACTCTGCCCTAGTTAGCTTTGGCATCTTATTCCATATCCCTTCCCAAGTTTCTAAAGAGATTTGAGTTTTGAGGTTCATCAGAGCTTTTCATATGGAAACCACTTTCAAACCCTTCCCACGGCAGCTGCATGTGGAAGAACTTTGTGCACAGCCGTACGCATGAAAGGGATCAAACGCTTCCCTCAATACCACCCCAGACTTTTCTTTTTCGGGCAACAGGGTTGTCACACAGAAAGTTTCCAGTCCTCCCCGTGAGCCTTTCCCATGAACTGAAAGGGAGTGATTTCTGCCAAGTAATATAATGTGGTGTTTCACATGGTCAAGGGTCGCTCTGCAGAGGCAGGCAATGACCATCCCTTCTGCCCCTCTCTCGCTTCGAACGCCCTATGGCTGGGGCCCCCATGAGTTGGTTGTGACTTGACGGCACATCGATTACCCGGATAGTCCAGCCTGGCTTGCTCTCACTCCCCCTCACTGGCAGTCTTCAAGCAAAGGTTGGATACACACTTTTCTTGGATGCTTTAGGATGCTTTGGGCTGATCCTGCGTTGAGCAGGGGGTTGGACTAGATGGCCTTTGTGGCCCCTTCCAACTCTAGGATTCTATGATTCATCAGATCTCCAAAAGCTAAGCAAGGTGGGCCCTGATGAGTACATTGATAGGAGACCACCAAGGAAGTCACTGACCAATCACCCCTGAAAATCCCTTGCCTCGAACACCCGAAATAAGCTGCAAATTGGCAGTGCTTTATTCACACACTTGGAAATCCTTGTCAAAAATATGCATCCTGTGTGACGTTCCATATCTGAGATGGAGGAGGGCAGGGAGACCCCCACAGCTTGTGCCTTCCCCTGTAAAGATCCTGAGAAAACTTCACAAAGGAGTTGCTATTTTTTTTTTAACACCCCATCGTTTTGCGCACTATTCCACAATGGCAATCAAGAACAGATGAATCTTATTAGTCTTCGTGAAATGCTATTCGCTTGCATTACCGGCATCAAATAGATTCTGATAACATCTCTTGGCTGGTGGCCTCCTCGGGACGGCCGTTTCATCACGGAGCTTTGGGGCTTCTGCGATTTAATAAATGCATCCCAAAAGCTAGATCATTAGCCTTTGTGCAAATAAAATCTCATTATCTGCCGGGCGTCTTTCCCCCTAGGCATCAAGGTACGGCCAGAATCAGAGAAATGGTCCGTGACCATGGCCTCAAGCCAAAATGAAGGGGGGGGGGGGACCAGGCAAAACAAAGATGAAGAGAGAAATCGGTGCTCAGGGAAATAGAATCTTTAATAGTGTATAACCTCTAGGCATTTCACATGCAGTTTTGTCAGAGGGAGTCTAATAAAATAATGAAATAGTAAAAATAGAAGGCGACGATGAAGAATTATTTTTCTACCAAGCTTTTTACTACCTGACGGAGTCTCAATGCCGTTTACAATTGCCTGCTCTTCTTCTCCCCGCAACGGACACCCTGGGGGAGAGCTCTGAGAGAGCTGTGACTTTTTTAAGGTCATTCAGTTGGCTGCATGGCGAGGAGTGGAGAATCAAGCTCAGTTCACCACATTATAGGGCTGTGGCTCTCAACCGCTACACCACGCTGGTTCTCAGTAGGACACATTTGACACATAATTTTAAAATGCCGGACCTTTTCACAGAGCATGTACAGAGTGCAATCTGTTCCACATATTTCTGGTAAGGCCTAGGAGGAGGAGCTGGTCTCATGGTTTGTGTCACTCAGCGCTTAACACCCACGCAGGGCAGCTGTCCCACCCCTGAGTGCCTCTTCCTCCAACCGCCTGGCCTGTCTGTCTAGTGGCCAGCCAATCACCTTCCGTCCCCCACCCCTGATCACCCCTCCTCCTTCCACTTCCCTCTGAGGCTCGGAGGCTGCAGATCCCTGCTGTGTGAGAGCTGCCCCTGCCGGTGAGTTCCATAAGAGCTGCCTGCAGCCTTTCCAGCTCCTGGGGGAGGGAGTGGGGGAGGCCATCCACTTCTTCTACGTGGTCCTCTGAATCCACTGAAGAAGCAAGAACTCAGTGAAACAAAGTTTCAGCCAGATTTTCACGCGGACAGCAGGGTGACAACTAAAGTAAAAAAGCAACAGCAATTTTGTAAAATGTACATGCATTTTCCCCCCCCCCCCTAAGCAGTTGAATATGATAGTTTTTTGGAGGGGAAAGCATTTTTGAGTTTATCGCACAATGATTTCCAGCCTCCAGGTGGGACCTGAGGGCTCCCCCTGAATTACGACTCATCTCCAGTCTACAAAGGTGAGTCCCCTTGGAGAAAATGGCTTCTTTTGGGGGGGGGGGGGGCTCTATGGTGCTGCACCTGAGGGAAGTCCCTGTCCTCCCCAGGATCCCTTCCCAAATCTCCAGATGTTTCTCAACCTGGGTCTGGCGTCCTTATCCAGTGGTCGGTGAGATGGGGTGGGGGAGTTTGGCAGTCCTACTCCAAACCCATCTCAGAATTCACAGTCAGTCCTGGCTTCTCAGATACCCTGCCCTGAAATTACGGGAGCATTTCTTTGGACTTCCTATATTTGGTGACCCAGCTTTATCTTTCCCCCTTTCGATGCACAAGGACAAAATAGCAACCATTCATCTTTCAATGCTGTATTTTAGGATGTCTTAAATTCTGGTTTTAACATATGACAGTAATCAAGGTCTGTCTGTCCTATTCCTGTAGTTTCCGTGTCTTTTTCTCTAAAGTTCCTCAGGATACCCAAACTGCCTTAACATCCAGCATTTAAGCCACAGGCCTCTTCCCTCCCTGCTGGACCCCGAATTCTCAAATTGTTCTTCTCTAAATCTGCAAATCCCCAGATATGAAAATCATTTTCACCTCTAGTACAATTTATGCATGTAAAAGATCCACAGGTTGAACGTAGGAGGTTTAGACAGAACTTCTGAAGAAGGCAGTAGAGGTGGGTTTCTGCATGGCAAGCAGAGGTCCAAAAGTCCCAAAGAAAGAACGTGGAATTGGAAATCTCTGTACATGTATGGAGGATGAGACTGTAGTTAAAGCCAAAGCAGCTTGAGAGATGGCTTGGTGCAGTGGATAAGAGCGGCAGCTTCTAATCTGGCGAGCTGGGTTGGATTCCCTGCTCCCCCACATGCAGCCAGCTGGGTGACCCTGGGCTTGCCAAGGTGCTGATACAGCTGTTCTGACTGAGCAGGAATATCAGGGCTCTCTCAGCCTCCCCTCCCTCACAGGGTGTCTGTTGTGGGGAGAGGAAAGGGAAGGCGATTGTAACCTGCTTTGAGACTTCTTTGGGTAGAGAAAAGTGGCATATAAGAACCAACTCTTCTTCTTCTTCAGTAATATCAGGGCTCTCTCAGCCTCACCTCCCTCACAAGGGGTCTGTTGTGGGGAGAGGAAAGGGAAGGCAAATGGAAGCCGCTTTGAGACTCCTTTGGGTAGAGAAAAGTGGCATAGAAGAACCAACTCCTTTTCTTCTTCAGTAATATCAGGGCTCTCTCAGCCTCACCCACCTCACAGGGTGTCTGTTGTGGGGAGAGGAAAGGGAAGGCGATTATAAGCCGCTTTGAGAAAAACAGAAAAAGAGCATATAAAAACCAACTCTTCTTCTTGCTGCTTCCTGGCAAACCCTGGCAAGAAACTTGAGCCCCGTTGCTATCCCCTGTCGTTTATGCCTCCCACAACACCACACCAGCTCTCAAAACCTGAAAAACGGTGGCTGATCAAACGTCCCTTCAATCCCAAAGGAACCAGACAGGCTCCTTGAAAGGGGGAGCGCAGAGGGGGGGGAATGCGATCCCTTATTTGGTTAATTCTGAGATTCATTTTGGACTGCGTTTTAGGTAAAGTAAGAGGCACGCCCTCCGAGGATCAATTCAAGAAGCATATTTTTGCATGCATAAATGTTATGCCCCAAATGATGGAAAGACCGACGTGGACCACGTTTCCTTGTTATCTACCCACAAGGACCTTGCAGCCAATGACATGGGATCAAAACGCCCTTTCATAAATTCAAGGTCAGAAGCATTATATGGGGGGGGGGGGAATTCTCAGCTCCCTACTGCAGACGGCATCTGCTCCGGGAGCTTTCCCTCATTCCCAGCCAACCACCAAATGAGCTCTCAGAATGCAAATTGGGTCCTCTAATAGCCCATTCTAATCCTGGCCTCTCGTGGCCCCCTCCTCCCCTCGTATGTACCACAGCAGGTGGGATGGGGCAGCAGAATTAATACGGAGAGAAATTCCACTGCACTCCAAAGTCAGTGATTACTGGTCTTCAGAGGACACAGCTGGCACTGTCTCCGGTTCCTCAAGAAGAAAAATAAACCAAAGTGTCGAGATGACCTTTTCCTGAACAGCTGCGCGGGGCACGAAAGTAGGGGAGCTTTCATGTATCCCGGAGAACTCGAGTTGATGCAAGATGAAGCGTTTTGTGTAACATGAAAGCCCGCGTACCTCTTGACCGATGCAAATTGATCCAAGGCCACTTTTACATGGGGGTGAGTTGCATGCTGCCACTCTCGATGCAGAGGGTGTTGGAGTGACAATGGAGCAGCCGGACATCGGTTGCCCCTACACTTTCCTTGCCTCAATGTTCAGAGAATCCTAGAGTTGGAAGGGACCTCCTGGGTCATCTAGTCCAACCCCCTGCACTATGCAGGACACTCACATCCCAATTGCTCATCTACTGTCACCTGCCACCCCCTTAAGCCTTCACAGAATCAGCCTCTCTGACAGATG
This sequence comes from Paroedura picta, assembly GCF_049243985.1. NCBI lineage: Eukaryota > Metazoa > Chordata > Lepidosauria > Squamata > Gekkonidae > Paroedura > Paroedura picta. The sequence continues at coordinate 79,560,549 of NC_135378.1, read as the reverse complement.
GCTACCCAGCCTCTATTTAAAAATCTCCAAAGATGGAGAACCCACCACCTCCCGAGGAAGCCTGTTCCGCTGAGGAACCACTCTAACTGTAAGGAACTTCTTACGGATGTTTAGATGGAATTTCTTTTGAATTAATTTCATCCCATTGGTTCTGGTCTGTCACTCTGGGGCAAGAGAGAACTACTCTGCTTCATCCTCAATATGGCACCCTTTGAAATACCTTCCATGTCTCCCATTCTCTACCCTGACAGCCATACGGTTTTTAAAAAAATCATTTATAATGTTATTGCAATCTAGTAGCTTTTCTGAATTCCCAGCCACAGTTTTTTAAAAAATCCCTAACTCTTTTTTTGTTATAAAGTCTTCACCTTTCTCCTTATATCTGTGAAATGAAAAGGGCTACGTAGACTCAAAGAGCTGGAAGGGGCCATGCCGGCCATCTAATCCAAGCCCCTGCTCAGTGCAGGGTCAGTCTAAAGCATTCATGAGAAGTATCTGTCCAGCCACTGCTTAAAGACTGCCAATGAAGGGGGAGATCACCACCTCCTTAGGCAGCCGATTCCACTGCTGAACTATTCTGACTGTGAACATCTTTATCCTAATATTTAGCTGATACCATTCTACATGCATTTTAAACCCATTACTGTGGGTCCTATCCTGTGCTTCCAACAGGAACTGCTCTCTGCCCCCCTCTAAATACGTAAAGACAGCAATTATGTCCCCTCTCCACCTCCTCTTCTCCTGGCTGAACATTCCCAAGTCCCTCAGCCTTTTCTCCTAGGGCTTGGTCCCCAGGCCCCGGCTCATCCTTGTTTCTCTTCTCTGCCCTCTCTCCATCTTGCCCATGTCCCTTTTGAAGTTACCTTTTTTAAACAATGAATGTTGGAAATTCAGAGGAAGTAGTTGATGGTTGGCAATTTGTTATTATAATGTTAATATGCTACACTGATCAAGCAATTAACAAACTTTTAAAAAGGAAATGGAGCCAGCGTGGATGGGGCATTCAGAAACACATATCTTCCCATAGGAGTTTTGTCTGACACCCTTCCAAAAAGATTGTGTCAACAGATTCAGGAAAGATCACACCCCAGCAGGGGGTGGAAATGCAGAATGATTAGGTGATGATGTCGTGTAGATGTACCCCAAAATCTGGCACTGGCATAGAAGCAAACCAAGAACAGAAAATTTCCTACTAATTTGAATCTAGACAATTAATTTATGAGCACACCTGCCAGATAGGAATATGAAATTTTGCAGGGCTGTTTAGCTAAATAGTTTCAACTGGGTAGCCGTGTTGGTCTGAAGCAGCACAAAAAACAAAATCAGAGTCCGGTGGCACCTCTAAGACCAACAAAGATTTATTCAAGGCGTGAGTTTTCAAGTGCAAGATCATAGTCTGACGATCATAGTCTCAAAAAACTCCAGAAGTGGTGCGATTGTGGGGAATACGGTTAGGACGCATAGCTGTGTACATGCCTGCATAGTGTGTCCTGCATAGTGCAGGGGGTTGGACTAGATGACCCAGGAGGTCCCTTCCAACTCTATGATTCTAGGATTCTAGGATTCTATGCCCACCTAGGGCCCCTCCCCTTCCACCCCCTCCAGGCCCATCATTGGCCATTTCTGGAGGGGGGGGGCAGGTTGATATGACCGTAAACCATCATATCACCTGATAAGCATTTAACAAATATATTAAAAATTAATTAACTCCGACCCATTCAGGCAACCCCAGGGTTTCATGAAAAAGCCCAGAATAGCGATAAACATCTTTGTTCTACCTCCCCCCCCCTCCATGGGATATCGCAATTAATGCTACTTCAGCCTTCATCTTATTCTGGGATAATACAGAGATATGGCATATGGATGCACATGGTCTTCATTTCCTGGAGTGTTGATCAAATCTGAGCAGCAAAGGTTAACAGTCAAGGTCAAACAGCAAGGGCAAAGAGGGGGCTGGGGAAAGGGCCAGAGCAATGTACTTGATTATTTCCACTTACGCAGGAAACAGAGTGACAGCTCTCTGGGGAGGGAGTTAATTTGCTTGTTCCTTTCTTCCCCAATCTCTTCACCGGGCTCTGCTCAGACGCTGCACAAGCGAATTGTCCCCAGAGCTGTATCAGCTGAGCGGCAGAATGGCTAAACAGCACCGTTCTCGTGACGTGGCTCGGCTCAGGGCAAAACACACAGGAGCTGATTTTGTAAGGTGTAGAAATCAAGGGAGGTTGCTTTCCCATGAGAACTTTGGCTGCCCTCTGCCCCACCCTGGCCCATCACACTTTTGGGGAGGGACCTCCCAAGATCTCACGGGGAAAGCAACCTCCCTTGATTTGTTCGCACCTTGCGAAATCTGTCCCAATGCCTGAACCAATCCAAGTCGTATTTAGTGGCATGGCACAGTTGCCGGCTTTGGGCTGGGAAATCCATGGAGGGTGGAGAGGTGGAACCTGGAAAGGAACGTGGAAAGGACTTCCCGGGTCATCTAGTCCAACCCCTGCAGAATGCAGGAAATTCACAACTACCTGCCCACCCATAATGACTTGGTAGAGTCTTACTTACAGCAAGTATGTGTGGCAGTGTAGACCACAGTTCTTAATTGTTTGTCCCAACGGTATGTAAACATAGATTAAAGAGCAGATGACCTGGGAAATAGCCCCGGGCTTGCAAGGATGTGTTTCTGCTAGCAGGCCTTTCTAGGTAATTTACTACTCAGCAGCTGTTAAAAAAAATAGTCCAAAGAGTTCATCTTCACCTGTCAAGCTGACAATATGTCGTATGTCCTTACACTGTGCCAACACGCAGGGTTGTTGTTTTTTAAATGGCAGGACAGCGTCCCTTCTCGCTGCCTGTCCCGCAAAGGCGGGTGTGCATCTGAGCGATTTTGACACCGCGGAAATAACCCTTTGTCATCATCTCTAGCACAAGCACATTTCTTTTTATTTGCTTAGAGACGGCACGAATAAGCATTCACTGAAGTCGCTGCGGGGCAGATTTATTTCTTGTACAACAGGGATACGTTTTGCGTGCAAATTGGACATCGAAGATACAAAAGGGGCTACTAACGAAATGTAAAGATAATCAAGCGTTCAGAACTAGCAGCCTGATAGGCCATGCTAGCCTGATCTCTGAAGCTAAGCAGGCCTGTGCATTTCGACAGCACCTGTTGGCAGAAATGTGGCACAGAAATATTTAAATTAAAATTGCTACCCTCCCCCAGCTTGCCAGAGTCTGGCTGTAGGTGAGAGACTCCCCATTTGTGGTGAGTCCTCACTTGGGCAGAGGAAGAACAATAGAGTAGAAAATGGGGTGGGGGGCTGATAGCCTGTGTCCTGACACCCCAGAATTGACATCAGTTTATTGCCAGGGAGGCGCTCTCATTTGGTAAAAGTCAAACCATAGAGTTTTGCATAAGTGCTAGAGCAACTCTGAACACACACTGACATCACTTCCTGTCGCAAAGGAAGTGACATCAGTCCATTGCCGGCAATATCATCATGTTGTTGGCAATGGCTCAGCTGCTTTGGTGAGACTCCCACCAGTTGCCAGCCAGGTGCGGGCCACCTTACAGGACTCTATGCTCATTTGCATCTGATTCCTGTGGACCAGTGTTTCGAGATGCTTTGCCGTGGTTAATGCAGCTTTTAAGAAGGAGAAGAGCTGGATTTGTGTACCCCACTATTGATTACCAGATGAAGTCTCTAAGTGGCTTCCATCGCCCTCCTTTCCTCTCCCCACAACAGACACCCTGTGAGGTAGATGAGGCCGAGAGAGCTCTGAGAGAACAGTGACTGGCCCAAGGTCACCCAGCTGGCTGCAGGTGGAGGGATGGGGAATCAAACCCAGTTCTCCAGATTAAAGGTTGCCACTCTTGAGTACGAGACCAAGCTGGCTAACGTATCTGTATTATTATTATTATATTACCTGTTGCAGATCAGGGTCATAAATTTCCTCTGCAAAAAGAATAAGGAGAAATCCTAGTCACTCCCAGATTATTTTGCATTTAAGTGCATTAAAAAAAATCTCAGCCAGGTTTTCAGGATGACATGATGCGTTCTCACTCTCCTCCACTTTATCTGTTTGTTTGGATGATGTTTTTATGGCTATAATAAGCTGCCCTTTGTGGTTGGAAAGGTGGATTAGGAGGGTCCCTCCTCCCGCCCAGTAATTAAAATAATAAATAAAATCACCCAGAAGATTGCTGTGTATTTATGGGGTTTTAAATGGCACAGAAATCACCACTGAGATGGCGCACCCGAATGTGGGTCAATTTATTGTTATGTGGAAAATGTACCCCAGGATGCTAATGACAATTGCATAATAAGAAGTGAATCTCCCAGGGTGTCTCTGTTGACATCCAATCTCTCCTATATAACACTTTAGCAATAAACATTGCCTCTTGTTTTGGCACGACAATTGTTTTGCTTTTAGGTTTACAAAAGGGATCTTTCTTTCTTTCTTTCTTTCTTTCTTTCTTTCTTTCTTTCTTTCTTTCTTTCTTTCTTTCTTTCTTTCTTTCTTTCTTTCTTTCTTTCTTTCTTTCTTTCTTTCTTTCTCCTGGTATCTGGGTCCATGGATTTAACAGCTGTCATATTATCTGGTTTGGCACAAATAGACTTGGTCTGAGTGGCAGAGATACCATTTGTTTTAATCCAGCTGCTTTCCAGGTTGCCAACTTTGCTCTGGAAATTCCTGGAGATGTAGAAACAGTGTCTGGGGAGGGATATATATTTCTCCTAGTTCTCCATAGTATGCCATACCGTCCACACTCCGAAGAGTGGTACTCTGATCTGGAGAACCAGGTTTGATTCCCCAGTCCTCTCCAAGCAGCCAGCTGGGTGACCTCGGGCTAGTCACAGTTCTCTTAGAGCTGTTCTCACAGAGCAGTTCTGTTAGAGCTCTTTCTGTCCCACCTACCTCGCAGGGTGTCTGTTGTGGGGAGAGGAAGGAAAAGGTGCTTCTAAGCCTCTTTGGGACTCCAATGAAGAGTGGGGAGATTAAAAATCGGTCTCTTTGAGTGTTCCCCGGTGATAAAAAGGTTGGGGACCACTGGACTAGATGACCCAGGAGGTCCCTTCCAACTCTAGGATTCTATGATTCTAACTCATTGGCTCCACATTTAAGCTGATTCCCTTATAAACGATATTCCTAGGCTCATTCTGCATATGTTGGACAATGCACTTGAAAAGCAGATTTTCCTGTTTTGCTGGCCATGCAGCTGCAAAAGCACATTGAGACGCCATAATCCAACACGTGCAGAATGAGGTCCCTTCCAACTCTTATGATTCTATGATTCTATGACCAGCAACCCTACTCAGCATGCTCATGTAATGCTCTAAACGCACACTGAACATGTTCAGTAGCAGCAACTGAAGCTTTTGTTACCTGTCACCGGTGTCACAATGACCATGCTTTTCCTGAAATTACAGTGCCGGACAGCACGGTCCCCATCCCCTCCTCCCCCCCAAAATATTCTGCAAACTGGCCCAACATCTAGCCTGTGTTAACGTCCCCCTTCCTTGCCTCGTTACTTGATAACTTCCAGATATGTCCAGTTAAATGTCATAAACACACAGGGGAAAAGGTAAAGAAGAAGAAAGCCAGAATCCACGTGGTTACCCAAGCTGAGATGCAAATGAGCACTTTCTCCCTCGCCCTCTGGGCACTGTAATTTGTTTCCTTTTGCGTGGTGGCATTGGCTGCCTTCCACCCCGGTCTGATCAGAGTGACCAGCAGTAACCTTGGCCTCAGAAAACCAAGTATGCGAAAGTTTACAGAGGAGCCCTGGAACATTTTGCTCCCGTGGAGGGAAAAACACCATGGAGCGGGACCTGTTTTCACCCTGCCCTGCCTGCCTTTCCCAGAGAAAACGCAGAGTCATTTGTGAAGAGATCCCAGATTGGTTATCCTTCTTTGGGGGCTGATGTCAAGGTTCGTTTACACTCTGGGACTCTAAGTCAGACTTACAGGGAAAACTTTCAGTCCGGCCGATGGATGCCTCAGGTCCCTTGAAATGTCAGGACTAAAATCTAATAGAAACACTTTCTGATACACAGCCAGTTTTTTTTAAGCACTTAGGTCACCTTCAGGCTCATTTGGCCCGTGTCATTTATACATCAGACGGCCCGAGGAGACGGTCAAAACATGGATATGCTCTTCTCTGGTTGGAGAGCCAGTTTGGTATAGTGGTTAGGAGTGTGGACTTCTAATCTGGCATGCCAGGTTCGAATCTGCGCTCCTCCACATGCAGCCAGCTGGGTGACCTTGGGCTCACCACGGCACTGATAAAACTGTTCTGACCGAGCAGTAATGTCAGGGCTCTCTCAGCCTCACCCACCCCACAGGGTGTCTGTTGTGGGGAGAGGAATGGGAAGGCGACTGTAAGCCGCTTTGAGCCTCCTTCGGGTAGAGAAAAGCAGCATATAAGAACCCTTCTTCTTCTTCTTCTTCTTCTTCTTCTTCTTCTTCTTCTTCTTCTTCTTCTTCTTCTTCTTCTTCTTCTTCTTCTAGTTGCTTATCTGCAGCACATGGGGTGTCCTCGGTACACACAAATGCCCACCCTCTAGCTTCCTGGATCATTCCCCATTTTACTCCAAGATTCAAAACTAGGGTCACCAGCTTTGGGATGCAAAATCCCTAGAGATTTTTTTTTTGAGGTGGGGTAGAGTTTGTGGAGGGGAAGGGCTTCAAGGGGGTCAGCTTTTGTCAAATTATTGTTTTGGAGTTCTTCCATCCTCTCATTTCAACCCAGCACTATCACTTCTAAGATAAGGTCTTTGCAGGCAATATTCCGCACCTTGAATTGAACTAGGAAACAAACAAATGGATGGTCTGTCTGGGATTCAAGTGATTGGAAGTCTGCCAAGCAGCAAGTAGGAGCAAACGGGAATGACCAGTCAGGAAAGTGGGAAAGCCCAGAAGATGAAGCAGAAGGACCAGGTGGGGCCTGGAGATCACCCAGAATTACAAGCGGTCTCCAGAGCATAGAGATCAGAACCTCTGGAGAACGTGGCTTCTACAGAAGGTGGATTCCATCACACCATACCCTGCTCCCCTCTCCTGGGTCAATCCTCCAAATCTCTAGGAATTTCCCAACCCAGAGTTGGCAACTTTGAGACACAAAGACATACTGCAGGCAGGTTACCCAATGAGATTTAAATGTTAAACGGCTGCTTTTGTACTTCTCAGAGGAGTACTGAGGCTGCCAACTCCGGGTTTCATAGAATAGACTCCTAGAGCCATAGAGTGCGAAGGGTCCATGAAGGCCAACCCCCTGCTCAGTGCAGGATCAGTATAAAGCATCCTGGAGAAGTCTCTGTCCAGCTGCTGCTTAGAGAATCCTAGAATCATAGAGTTGGAAGGGGCCACACAGGCCATCTAGTCCCACCCCCTGCAGGATCAGCCTAAAGCATCCAGGATAAGTATCTGTCTTGCCACTGCTTATAAGCCAAAATCCCAGGGGATTTGGGGGGCAGAGCCTGAAGAAGGTGGGGTTTATTGAGGGGAGGGACTTCAGTGGGATATAATTCCAAAAAGACCAACTTCCCAAACACCCGTTTTCACCATTCCAGGGGAAATATGTAATCTGTAAATCAGTTGTAATTCTGGGCAATCTCTGGCTCTTGCAGGGATATTGACGAGGCAAACTCAGACTCCTTCCCTTACTGGCCTTACTCTTCCACAATCAGCTAGAAACGGGGGGCTCCACACAGCATTTAAATATGGGGCCATTTAATCCTACACTAATGGGTCTTCTCTGCAGGGTCCTCTCCGGGATTTATACTGAACAACATTAGAGGCAATTACCAAACATCTGAAACCATCGAGACAGTAAACGTATTTATAGACACACCATGGTATGAATTACGGCATAATTCCGTTACACTTGAATTGCTCTGCTGAACAATCCAGAGGCTGAAACTCCATGAATTGCTGGCATCACCTCTCAAACTCCTGTGGCACTCTAGCTTGGGGATCTTCTGCCTCGTAACAATAAAATCCAGCATCAAGTCGTACGGCGCCCATAAAAATACCCCGAGATATTACTGCTGGGATCCAGCAGGCTAGGAAATGGAAAAGAACCAAAAGCCTTTGAGCTGAATCCTGGTACAGGATTTGGTTCCTGTTCCTGACAGTTAGAGCAGTGGAACAGGCTTCCTCGGGAGGAGGTGGGTTCTCCATCTTTGGAGATTTTTAAACAGAGGCTGGAGAGCCATCTGATGGAGAGGCTGATTCTGTGAAGGCTCAAGGGGGTGGCAGGTGACAGTGGATGAGCGAGAGGGTTGGGAGTGTCCTGCATAGTGCAGGGGGTTGGACTAGATGACCCAGGAGATCCCTTCCCACTCTTATGATTCTATGATTCTGTGACTGGGTGGCATGAAGCAGAGGGGTTCCCAGATTCCAGGTGGTAGCGAAGCATGAAGATCATGAGACGTTCCCAGTTTCTTTTGTAGCATTTTGGAGTGAGAATCTGAAGGGAGTATGTGCCTGTTGACAGCTCAGAGACAAGACATAATTGGAATTCAGATGACGATTTCTGATTTGAAAGCAGTGTTACCGGGTGCTGTTTAAATCTAGATGAGCTAGTCATATGGGGAATTGATAAGGAAGTTAAATCAAGGAAGCCTTTATTGAAGCTCTTATTAGTACTACAAAATAAACTAGCATGTTAAGAGCAGCGACTTCTACTCTGGCGAGACAGGTTTGATTCCCCTCTCCTCCACATGCAGCCACCTGGGTGACCTTGGGCTTATCACAACTCTGATAGTGCTGTTCTGACTGAGCAATCCTGGCAGAACTCTCTCAGCCCCACCTCCCTCACAGAGTGTCTGTTGTGGGGAGAGGATAGGGAAGGTGACTGTAAGCCGCTTTGAGACTCCTTTGGGCAGTAAAAAGCGGGGTATAAAACCCAACTCTTCTTCTTCTTGTTATACAGTTGCCTCTCACGATTTTCGTGCTTAGCTACCTATACTGTGGAGCCAATTTATTCTTGTGGTAGCCTCCGGAAGGTGTCTGGAGATCTAATGCTATTACAAGGGATCTCCAGGCCACAGAGATCTATTCGCCTGGAGAACATGGCCGTTTCGGAAGGTGGACTCTGCAGCATGATACACACTTTTCTTGGATGCTTTAGGATGCCTCGGGCTGATCCTGCGTTGAGCAGGCGGTTGGACTAGATGGCCTGTATGGCCCCTTCCAACTCTATGATTCTCTGATTCTATGACCCTTCCAACTCTATGGTCCAGTGATCCTATAAGCAGTGGCAAGACAGATACTTATCCTGGATGCTTTAGCCTGATCCTCGAGCTCCAACCCCAAAGATCTCAAGATATTTCCTGCCCTGGAGCACCAGCCGTAGGTAGAAGGTCACTCTGCATTCTCAAGGCACGAAAGGTGACTCACGCACTGACAGATTCATTGCATAGCATGCTTGTTTTGTGTTAATAGAAACGATGACATTGACAGGCCCATTTCAGTCGCAAATTCCTTTTTGAGCCAGTACCGTTATCAGTTAATTGGAAATGTCAAGAGCTAATTAAATTACGCTTAGTGTTGCATTTCGTGCGATAAAAAGGGCCATTCTAAGCCGGTCTACTCAGAATCCCACTCGAGTCTATTCCATCGCCGGCGAGATAAAACAGAGGAGAGGCCAATGAGGTCGGCCATCTTGAGTCCCCATCGGGGAGAAAGGTGTGGCACAAATGAAATAAATATGGAGTAATACATTTATTAATAAATATCTATTAATGCATTTATAAATAAATGGAGACCATGCGGTCTGAGAAACCTGAAATCGTGAGGGGTGGGCTCCCCGCCACTACTGGGGTCCAGCTGACCCTCTCTGACTCAGTTACCCAGCCTAATTCCTGGAGAAGCCCATTAATACAGCTGCAAAGGAGTCATTCCACAGGCTCCTATTGGCTTGGAAAATCCCCCGTTCTTGACTCAGCTGATCTGGCCATGTGGATCCATGCTGTGGTTGCTTCAAGGATAGACTACTGTAACGCACTCTACATGGGCCTGCCCTTGAAGACAATTCAGAAGCTCCTGTGAGTGCAGAATACCACAGACTGGTTACTACTGGGTACCAGGTGCTACACACACGTGACACCCATTCCCCGGACACTCCAATCACCTGGGATCAGCTGTAATTCCAGGAGATTCCCAGGCCCCACCTGGAGGTTGCCAAGCATAACTGGAGAAGAAGGAACAGCCCAGGAAAATGAACAGCCTTTATCATGGAACTGGATTATAGTCCACTGCAGGGACTATTGCAGGGACCCCCTGCCTTCTACTGCATTGTCCTAGACCCTGAAAGTAACTTTCTGTATTGTGAATCTTACCCCAGATAGTTTGTTTGCATTGTTCTTGGATTCTGCCTCCCTATTCCTATTGCATCACTCATGGGCCATTCTATGCTGTCTGATTGTGCTGTTTATATCCTTTAATCCACCTTGAGTCTAAGCCAGAAAACCAGACTATAAATAAAGGACACAATAGTACAACTCGTAGTGGGGTCGCTTTGAAAACCCTGTGGGGTTTTCAAAGCAAGAGATGAGGCCTGCCTCTGCACTGTGATTTTTGTCCTCCTTGGTGTTCTCCACCCAAATACCAGGACCTCCTGGCTTAGCTTCTGAGATCTGGCAAGATTGTGCTAACCTGGCCTATCCAGGTCAGTGCAGACTGTAGCGGAGTTACTCCCTTCTAAAGCCATTTGTATGTCTTTTTTACTTAAAAGGTTTTCGAGGCGACCCCACTACGATTTGTACTATTGTGTCCTTTATTTATAGTCTGGTTTTCTGGCTTAGACTCAAGGTGGATTAAAGGATATAAACAGCACAATCAGACAGCATAGAATGGCCCATGAGTGATGCAATAGGATTAGAATTCCGCACTCCTAACCACTACACCAAGCTGGCTCTCTCTCACCATCTCTTCTTCTTCTTCTTCTTCTTCTTCTTCTTCTTCTTCTTCTTCTTCTTCTTCTTCTTCTTCTTCTTCTTCTTCTTCTTCTTCTTCTTCTCCTTCTCCTTCTCCTTCTCCTTCTCCTTCTCCTCCTTCTTCATTATGCTGCCTATTTATTGGATATTTTCCTGACTCTTTTTACTTATTTACTGCTAATTTACTCTGTCCCGATAGTCGTAGTCTAGTGATTTCCATTTCACCATCTGGAGAAGTGTGCATACACACAAAAGCTCAGCCCTTGAATAAAACTTTAAAGCGCCCCTGCACTCAAATTTTGTTCTTTCAATGTACCCCGTGAGATTCCAGTGGGCCCATATCAGGCCCTAGGAAGGGGACTAGATTCAAAGGACGCATTCCTTTTTTTAGGGTGGGTGGGAACCAAATACATCATCCGACATCACACCTCCCTTTGTTCTTATCCGTGATGTCTCAGAGGAAGGGAAGGTCATACGTTTTTATCGCACGCTGATGACCTTAACTGGTGGGCTCTGGCACAAGAACCGGCGCCAGACCGAAAACTATCTAAGGGTGACTGAGTCAGGCATTCTTCACACGGATTTGTCAGAGTACACAGTGTTTAAGGAAAGATACTTTTCTGGAAAAGAAAAAAAAACTGAAAGGGAATTCCTCTAAATGGAGAACAGGAAACCCATCCTGATGCTCACTAACCCAACGGAGACAAAGAAAAAATATTCATCGTCAGCAAGACGAGCCATTCTGATCAAGAAATTTGACGGACAGAAGAAACCTTGTTTGTTGTTCCATGACCAATGCTGTGATTGCAGTCCATGCTGGCGAAGGGGTTCTGAGTTATTGGGAAGAAGTTTATATTTTTATATTGTGACCACCGTGTAAATTGCCCTCCTCCTCCTTCTCCTTCTTCTCCTCCTTCTTCTGCCTTTCAGTGATATATCAGTGATTTTACCTTACATAACAGGCTTTACGCGCTCTAGTATGTCCTTGTATGTGACACAGAAAAATAAGGGAGGGAAAAGTCACCTTCTCAGTTTATATAATCATGGAAGGGAGAAGTTTTGAAGTATGGGACATTTTCAAGTTTTTCCCTCGCACTCACACCCACTCTCTATCTCCCTTTCTCTCTCTCTCTGTCATACACACACACATGCGCACACACACAGGTATGATTTCTCCCTGTCCCTTCCCCAGCTTCTTCCTCCTTGTTAGCAGGAATAAATTTCTCCCTTTGCACGTGCGGCCTGTTACACAGGAGTCTGATAGCTCCTGGGCCGGCTGGTACGGGAGACAGAGGCATTGCTATTACAAATCTGTTAACATCCTGGCGGAGGAGATACAGCTTGTCTGACTGAAAAGAAATCAATTTCGTTGCGTTTCATTTCAGCCCCGATTTCCCCCTCGGTGCCCTGCAGCCTTTGTGAAGATGTAAATCTATAATTAGCCTTGTTGGAATGACACCCGCATTCTTTTGTGTCTCCTTTCTCCGTCCAGAACAACCTCAGTTGATCTCGGCTACGGCATGCAATAATAAGACAGCACAGCCTCAATCTGCCGGCAACAGTCGGTTGTGCCAGAAAATGGACAACTTTGTGAAGACAGGGCATGGGTGTATTCGGGCATAAATCTTATTTGCGTTCATCGTTCTGGAGCAGTAAACATGCTTCGTGGATTGTGCCCAATGGAGAAATATTCCAAGCTGGACCACAGGGTTATTTAACTCAGGAAACTCCTTGGTTACGGCCCAGAGATCACTGGTGCGCTTTTAAAAGAACCTATAAAGTGGAAGGCATAAACCATTGTTCCCTCTTCTCTTACGGTTGCCAGCCTTGGGGGGCGGGGTGGGTGGGTAGGGAGATCTCCCACTTTCACAACTGAACTCCAGGCAGCCTAGATCAGTTCCCCTGGAGAAAATGGCTGCTTTTGAAGGTATAAAGTCCACCCAAACTGCGGCCAAACTGTGTCTTTCCAGGTGTTCATGGACTACAATTCCCATGAGCCTCTGCCAGCACGGAAAACTGACAGGGACTCATGAGAGCTGTAGGCCCTGCAGGAAATCTTGGCATTCTGCAGGGCCTGCAAAACACAGCTCTTCTGCCAGGCCTACGGTTGAGGCCGGCGGGCAAGGAAGATCGTGGCCCCCCTACAGGAGTGGCATTAGCAAATTCCACCTGCACCCTCTGCCACTCACCCTCTGCCCTTCCCTTCCAGGATGTACTATTGGGAGGATTATCGGGACTGGGATGAGTTTTTGCCGCAGCATCTTTATCCTCATGGGGTTTGATTGTATTTTGCATTGTTCTGTTTTTACGTCTGTTTCAAGGGGTTTTACTGGGGTTTTATCCAGAGGTTTGTAACGCGCCTCGGGCCTTTGGGGAGTGGCGGGCAATAAATTGAAATAATAATAATAATAATAATAACAACAACAACAACAATCCATAAACATATGGAGAGCCAGTGTTTAATCACCCCTGCCCTATGGCATCATACCCTGTTAAGGTCCCCCCACCCCTTCCAAACCCCAGGCTCCATCCCCAGTTCTCCAGGCTGAGAAGCCCCAGTCTGGATCTCTGCCTTTGGCTACAGAGACTGTTTTGAACCAGTGGAGCTTTTTGACATTGCAATAAACCCACATCTGACAGCCTTTCCCTTGACTCGAATCCACTCCACTGGTGACGCTAACCTCACTGAGGGTGAACCCGCCCCCTTCGGCTGGGTTCTGCTGAGTCAATGTAATTTTTGCACAGTCGCTGCTTTTCTACCTCCACGAGGAAGAGCGTGTAAAACCTGTTTCCTTTCCTCCGCCAAGGCAATTAGCAGCCGCAACGCGAGTTCCTTTGGTCCAGTTTGCGCTTCCTGTTTTGCCTGCAGCAGCTTCTTGCTCGTGTCTCTTTGGCTCCCCTCCTAAGAGTCCTCAGTGGAGCACAGGGTGGGGCTGTATCCTGTGGCCCGCATCAGAGGGAGGGAGGGATGAAGGTCACAGCTGTCATAATACACACCAGGGTGGGTTTCTCCCAAGGCAGCATTCTGCAGACTCTACTGGACTAAAGGCCGATGTGGCTCACCAGGAGGGAATGACCTTGCCCCTAACAGATTTTTGTGTACCACAAACGGTTGCTAACATCCCCGCACAACATCATGCCTATTTGACTGGGCCAACTCGGCTATGTTAACCGAGTGATAGGCGTCTCTCTGCCTATACCCTCAAAAGAGCATTACGCTCTGCCACTGCCAACTGGCTCATGATCCCTGGCCCCAAACAAGCACGTTGGTCCCCAATGAGAGCCGGAGCTTTTACCATCCTGGCCCCCACCTGGTGGAATGAGCTCCCTGAAGAGATCAGGGCCCTGCCCGAACTCCCACAGTTCCGCAGGGCCTGCAAGAGGGAGCTCCTCCACCAGGCATTTGCCTGAGACCGACCACAGGTCCCCCCCCCCCACACCTCTGACATCCCCTCCATGGCCTGAAGAAGCCTGAACTCTCTAGGGGGTTTAGCCTGTATGTTGTTATTGCTGGGACCACTGAAGTTGTTTAGAACAGGGGTAGTCAACCTGTGGCCCTCCAGATGTCCATGGACTACAATTCTCATGAGCCCCCTGCCAGCAAATGCTGGCAGGGGCTCATGGGAATTGTAGTCCATGGACATCTGGAGGACCACAGGTTGACTAGCCCTGGTTTAGAACCTCTGTTGGGTTGTTATTGTTGTATATTGACTATGTTGTATGTTAACTCGTTCCATGTATCCCCTGTGATATTGTATGTAAACCGCCCCGAGCCATATGAAAGGGCGGTATAGAAATCAAATACAATAAATAAATAAACCCAAATATCACAACAGTTTCCACAGCCAACCTGTGACTGTTTGTATAACAGCAAGACCAAGATGGCGCAGGACGCAACAGGCCTGAATTCCAAGGAAGCAGAGGAGGAGAAAGACTAGGGAAGACAGGAAGAAAACTTGAATGCCTCCTACCCAGCCGTCCTTCATTACAAAGGTTATGCTATATCAGAGGGGCTTGTTAGAATCAATCTTGGAGCCGGATCAAAAGTGGAACACAGGTATCCATTCCCTCCATGGAGCGATGCTTTATGGCGCCAGTGTGCAGTTGAGGTGCTCAAGCTGGCTGTGACCTTCAAGATGGGTATCTTGGTTCTTTGGGGGCCGGTCGTTAAAAAAACCTCCAAACTTAAAAACATGTCAAGGGGAAAGGATTGATTGGTTGGCTCATTACTCCTTTCATGGGAGCCAGGGAGAAGTCAGGGCAACTTTAATGCCCTTTTAAACGTGTTTGCCTTGTATTTAACTCATCTTGCTTTTCTCTGCAGGTTCAAACCCACTCTCCGAATTACCTGGAGGACCCTGAGATCAAAGAGCCTTGTAATTCCCCCGGATTCCTTCTGAACACAAGCCCCTCCCACTCAGACACGGCTGCTTGGAGAGATTAAAAGCCTGCTGGAGAGATAACGCACAGCGAAGGACTTGTCTAAAGCCATTTATAATGTCATATTGACTCTAGTTACAATATAAAAGGGATTACTGCTGCTTCCTCTGAAGTCGGGCTTTAAAACTAGTCCCTGCTTATTCTTATCACCAACGGCCCTTCTTGGTCAAAAGCCCCAGCCAGGAGAAAGGATTTAGAATATAGCAGCAACGTGGGCAACACGGCGTGTCTTTTGGACCAATTATGCACAGCAATGGCTGTGCCGGGCCGCTGCCAAGTCCTTGCGGTGGGGTGGCATCCCGAGAACGCATGGAGGCCAGAATCCCCCAGCTCATGTGGACTGCCCCAAAGTAGTGTGCATGCATGCACAACGCCGGGGTTGGGAGAGCCCAGTGGGTACTTGTGGATTGTAAACTAAACATGAGCAGGCAGTGTGATGCAGCGGTAAAAAAGGCAAATGCCATTTTGGGCTCTATCAACAGAGGCATCACATCAAAATCACAAGATGTCATAGTCCCATTGTATACGGCACTGGTCAGACCACACCTGGGGTACTGTGTGCAGTTCTGGAGGCCTCACTTCAAGAAGGACGTAGATAAAATTGAAAGGGTACAGAGGAGAGCGACGAAGATGATCTGGGGCCAAGTGACCAAGCCCTATGAAGATAGGTTGAGGGACTTGGGAATGTTCGGCCTGGAGAAAAGGAGGTTGAGAGGGGACATGATAGCCCTCTTTAAGTATTTGAAAGGTTGTCACTTGGAGGAGGGCAGGATGCTGTTCCCGTTGGCTGCAGAGGAGAGGACACACAGTAATGGGTTTAAACTACAAGTACAACGATATAGGCTAGATATCTTGAATGCTTTAGGATGCTTTGGGCTGATCCTGCGTTGAGCAGGGGGTTGGACTAGATGGCCTGTGTGGCCTCTTCCGACTCTATGATTCTATGATTTTCTGGAATTAATACTCAGCCTGTCTGAAACAACAGCCCAGTGGTTTGGGCTAAAGAGTTCGCATTTGGGGATGGAAGGGAACTAGGGATGCCAGCCTCCAAGTGGGACCTGGGATCCGCAGAATGTGAGCTCATCTCCAGACTAGATTAGTTCCCCTGGAGAAAAAGGATGCTTTGGAGGGTGGGCTTCATGGCATTGTATCCCCCCCGAGGTCCATGTCCTCCCCAGGCTCCACCCCCAGATCTCAACATGCTTCCGGCAATTCTACCCCCCTACCCCTCCGGTAGAGCCTCTTGTGGCGCAGAGTGGTAAGGCAACCGCCTGAAAGCTTTGCCCATGAGGCTGGGAGTTCGATCCCAGCAGCCGGCTCAAGGTTGACTCAGCCTTCCATCCTTCCGAGGTCGGTGAAATGAGTACCCAGCTTGCTGGGGGGTAAACGGTAATGACTGGGGAAGGCACTGGCAAACCACCCCGTATTGAGTCTGCCATGAAAACGCTAGAGGGCGTCACCCCAAGGGTCAGACATGACCCCGTGCTTGCACAGGGGATACCTTTACCTTTTACCTTTGTCCCTCCGGTGCCCAGGGGGGACCTGGCAGCCCAAAAGGAGCCAGACAGAGAGTCTGAGGTTCAGCTGCATTGAACTTCTGTGTGAGTCACCATTATTCAGGGTGACGTTTCACGTTCCCCACACAAAGGCCACAATCCCCTGCTCTGCTTTATAAAAGGCCCCTTCAGGGCTCCACGGGAGCAGAGCCTGCACAAGCGAAGCAAAGACACAATCGACCTTCTCAATAAACAAAGGAACCCCCCAGTTTCTCAAGAAGAACAAACTCCACAGCCTGTTTCCTCCCACGCCGTACACACATCTTGATAAATCACGGCAAAGCAGGCAGGTTTAGCTATGCAGGCAGCGTTCTGTGAAAGCTGAGCCATTTATTTCCTAATGAGTGCATTTTTCTTAACATAAGAGCGTGTGTTGTTAAGGAACTTTTCCCGTTCCTTTCCTTTCTTTTTTTTTTTTTTGGTGCAGGTTGCAAAGTGAAAACGAAACGCACCCGACCTCAGCAGCAAAGAGAGAAGACGGTCATGCTGCTAGTGGGTGGATCCGCGCCCTTCTCCAAATAACCGGCTGGTGGAGCGCAGAAATGTGGCACGGGAGGTTCAAAGAACGCCGTTCCAAGCTCTTTGCCAGATGGCATATTCTGCCACAACTGTGGGTAACGTTAGCATCATGGGTGTGGTACTCTAAAGCAGGGGTAGTCAACCTGTGGTCCTCCAGATGTTCATGGACTACAATTCCCATGAGCCCCTGCCAGCATTCGCTGGCAGGGGCTCATGGGAATTGTAGTCCATGAACAGCTGGAGGACCACAGGTTGACTACCCCTGCTCTAAAGTAGTGATGCTCACTCCCCAGGTTATGGAGAGCCACATTTGCATATACTGTCTGCCAAAAGAGCCATATTAACTTCCAACCCTAGCATGAGTAGGGGTGGAAAAAAACCCAGAGACTTCAGGGGTGGAGCCTGTTGAGGGCGGGGTTCAGGGAGGGGAGGGGCTTCAATGCCAAACAGTCCACCTTTAAGTGGCTGTTTTCTGGAGATGAGGTGTAATTCTGGGAGATTCGTAGGTCCCACCGGGGAGTGGGGGCTGGCATCCCTCAATGAGGCTTAGGTCACAGGGAGACTCTCAGAAGAAGAAGAGTTGGTTCTTATATGCAATCTCCTTCCCTTTCCTCTCCCCACAACAGACACCCTGTGAGGTGGGTGAGGCTGAGAGAGCCCTGAGATTACTGGAAAAGAAGAGCTGATTATTCTATGCTGCTTTTCTCTACCCGAAGGAGTCTCAAAGAGGCTTCCATGCACCTTCCCTTTCCCTTCCTCACAACAGACACCCTGTGAGGTGGGTGAGGCTGAGAGAGCCCTGATAATACTGAAGAAGAAGAGTTGGTTCTTATATGCCACTTTTCTCTACCCGAAGGAGTCTCAAAGCGGGTTACATTCGCCTTCCCTTTCCTCTCCCCACAACAGACACCCTGTGAGGTGGGTGAGGCTGAGACAGCCCTGAGATTACTGAATAAGAAGAGTTGGTTCTTATATGCCGCTTTTCTCTACCTGAAGGAGTCTCAAAGCGGATTACAGTTGCCTTCCCTTTCCTCTCCCCACAACAGACACCCTGTGAGGTGGGTGAGGCTGAGAGAGCCCTGAGATTCCTGCTTGGTCAGAACAACTTTCTCAGTGCCATGGTGAGCCCAAGGTCACCCAGCTGGCTGCATGTGGAGGAGGAGCAGGAGATCAAACCTGGCTCGCCAGATTATAAGTCTGCACTTCTAACCATTACACCAAGCCAAAGGCCCTATTGGAACTAGTAACTCAGTTCTTCAGGGCTGCAAGACAGAGCGCTTCTGCCAGGCATTTGAACTGAATGACCTAATGGTCATTCCTAATGCTAATTCCTGGTGGGAATGACCTGCTAATCACTCTCCCCCACTGAACAAGAGGCTTAGCTGCATTCCAGAAACAGAACAGGTGCCTCATCGGAGAATGGTGCTCAGAGAGCCTCCTGTGAAGGCTTTGGAGGGAGGGCTCCATAGCATCACACACTTGCTGAGTCCTCACCTCATTCTCCAGGGATTTCGCAGCCTAGAATGGGCAACTCTAGCGTATACAGAAAACGCCCAATGCGTGAAGTAGCCAGTGGCCCTGGATGTTTACGTTGCTGCCCTAAAACCACGAGGAGGAGTTTGTTGACCTGGGAACGAGTCCTGGCAAACCCCTGAGCAGCCGACCTAGAGAAGAGTGGAAGAAAATGAGGAGACCCCTTCCAAGGAATAGCAGAGGGCGGGGCTAATAGCCAACCTTGTTGTGTCTATTCTGGGTTCCCCTGGAGAAAATGGGAGGAGAATATGGGATAACAAGTGGGGACATGTGATAATTTGGGCTTTCCTCCCTCTTAACTTTCCCCCCTCCTTTGCTGCTACCTGGTATGCTGTGGCTTCCTCCCCCATCCTCACTAGGGACACTACTGGGCCCATCACACTTCCTGGCAATCGCCAACAGCAACAAGGCTGAACCCACCATAGCTTAACGTTGCCAGGTCCCCCTTGGCTTGGAATACCAGTCTCCAGATGGGAGCTGGGGACTGCCCCCAAATTATAGCTCATCCCTAAACTGTGGCTCATCTCCAGACCCAGAGAAATTGGTTGCTTTGGAGGGTGGACTCCCATGGCACTTTACCCCACTGAGCTCCTTGTCCTTCTCAGCAGGTACTTAATATGTCAACCATACCCCCCCCACACACACACACACACTCCCCACCAGTGGTCATGGGGGTACCTAGCAATGCTACCCCTGGCTACCAGGGGTGGGTGGGGAGTCGGGTTACCAGACCCTCCCGAATTCTCCAAACTAGAGCCTGCCATTTTTTAAACCACTACACCACACTGCCTGCCACGGTGCTAAGCCGAAACCAAGTCCAAGTCCAGGCAAGTCCCTGCGCAGGGCGCTGCTGGAGAAAACGAACCATTCGGTTCCCTTAGAATCAATGCCTGCTCAATCCCATTGTTGAACCAATTAGTTAATTACAAGGCTTCGTTGCCAAGGATGAAAGAAAACTACACCCAAAGTAAAAACAAACAAGGCCTTTAAAATACGGGTGGTTTCTAAATCTAATAAATAATAATAACAAAAATTATTATTGTCATTAGTCTAGAGGTGCATGCAGGCTCACCAAATGTTCCACAGATGACAGGCACATATAATAATGTGTCTTTTGGCAAGCCACGGCATTTCCGGCACTTAATGAGGTTCTCTCTGAAGTTATGAGGAATTCCGCACCATTATTAGTGTGTTCACGTATTTTTCATATCCTGTTCAGGGCTGCATGCGTTGGCTTTCCTCCTGCATTCTGTCCCCAGAACTAACCGAGAAAGTAGGTTAAAGTAGGGCAGCAAGGTCCATGGCTGAATGGGGGCTTTGAACCCAGGTTTCCTCCTTCTGAGTTCAACACTCTAGCCTTCTAACGCTCTCATAAATTATCATTTCTTTTAGCAGGGATAGTCAACCTGTGGTCCTCCAGATGTTCATGGACTACAATTCCCACGAGCCCCTGCCAGCATCTGCTGGCAGGGGCTCGTGGGAATTGTAGTCCATGAACATCTGGAGGACCACAGGTTGACTACCCCTGCTTTTAGACCGGTGAGGATGAAATTGATTCTATGTATTTTCTCTTGGTATTTATACCCAGCTCTGACCTGGATAGTTCAGCCTAGCCCAATCTCATCCAATCCGGCACATCTGCCAGTGGATGGAGTGCTGAGAAGGGTATTGTTTTTGGCGTCGATGGAATTACCCCTGATGTTTCTCCAGCACTGCCGTTGAATAGATTTGCTACCGTTCCATGAATTCGTGCACTTCATTGACGGCATCTTCTACCCCATAATCTGCTAGGATTCCTCTAGGTCAGAGGTGGCCAAACTGTGACTCTCCAGATGTCAAGGGGCTACAAGTACCCTGAGCCCCTGCCAGAACTGCTTTGAACCTTCTAACATTCTAGGTGACCACTGAGAGCAGGGTTGGCCAAACTGACCATGCTGATAGGAACTCATGGTAGTTGTGGTCCATGGACCTCTGGAGAACCACAGTTTGGCCACCCCTTCTCTACGTGCAATGTTAGAAGGTTCACTAGAACAGGGGTAGTCAACCTGCGGTCCTCCAGATGTCCATGGACTACAATTCCCATGAGCCCCTGGGCATCTGGAGGGCCACTGGTGGAGGGCTGCAAGCCATAGACCAGGGGTAGTCAACCTGTGGTCCTCCAGATGTCCATGGACTACAATTCCCATGAGCCCCTGGGCATCTGGAGGACCACTGGCAGAGGGCTGCAAGCCATAGACCAGGGGTAGTCAGCCTGCTGGCAGGGGCTCATGGGAATTGTAGTCCATGAACATCTGGAGGACCACAGGTTGACTACCCCTGCTCTAGAATGTTAGAAGGTTGTGCTCCCCTCCCTCTCGGGCAGCGTATTTTGGCCACAGGTGGTGAAACCTTGCCATTATAGATGGGAGACAGGGTCTGATTATGAAGGTTCAACCATACACTTTACAGTGCGCCAAGGTCTCTCCCATTATCAGGTAACTGCCAGAACGCAGGAGGCCTGAATGACCTATCAAGTCCTTCAAAACGCCTCCTTTGCAGCTGAAGTATAATCACAGGCATCACTCATCCAGTGAAAAGAGATTAATGGACAGCCGTCCATGGTTTTCCCCTCCCACCGCTCTACAGTCAGTGGTAGATTTTAGGAGTCTAAAATGTATCTCTTTTTTATTTCAAAAAATGCCCATTTGTACACGGGCAGGGGCTGAAACGGCAAGGGAGTGATTCATTTTTTTGTTTAAAGCAGAAGCGATGGGGACTCGTCATCACTTCATTGGAAGTGTTTCCTCTTAATCACAGCAACATGCGTGGGTTGTACAGGAGCAGGCGAGCCAAGGTTGCCAGCTCCAGGTCTGGAGAAATGTCACAGAATCATAGAGGTGGAAGGGACCTCCAGAGTTATCTAGTCGAACCCCCTGCAGAATGCAGGAAATTCACAACTACCTGCCTCTCCAGTGACCTCAATTCCATTCCCAGATGATCACTCCTCCACCTTAATCCTAACCCCCCCAAAATTCCAGAATTCCTGGCCAGTCTGGCCTGGAGGAAATTTGCCTCCCAGTCCCAAAGTGGCTATTGGCATTTCCCTGGGTGGGCAAGAAAGGGCCACAAGAGCCAAGCACCAACTTCTGCCCACCCACTCACTCACCATCCGCCTGAGATTTGGAGATTTGGAGGTGAAGGCTGAAGACAGCAGGGTTTAGGGAAGGTTGGGACCACAGCTGAACCTACCTCACAGGGTTGTTGTGAGGATAGAATGGAGGAGAGGAGAATAGCATCAGCCTTTTTGGGCCGTCAGGGTCGTCAATGGCAACGACAGTCAGTAAGTGGGGAAGAAACTATAGCATGGGTATGTGAAGGAGGACTATATCATGTGCCAAGCAAAAAGCAAACCAAGGCAGAGCTCCCATCTGGAATAAAACCAAAGCCAGATGCTGCTTATTCATTAACTCATCTGTTATGATATTTATAACCTCCCTGCCCCTTATGAGGCATAATTTATCCGTTTGCATACGTAAGGCAGGACATATAGTGGAACAATTACAATAATAAAACCACATATCACACAGCAGTTCCTTGCCTGGAATAACAGGGCGCGATTAGAATTCCGTGACAGGGCAGTGTTCCGAATCACAAAATGGCTGCCACAGGAGGTGGAGCCAGTCACAAAGTGTCTGGAAGCAAGGCTACATGTAACTGTTCAGCATTTCAGGCAGGAACCCTGTTTAACAGGATGCCTCTTCATCAGACGCCTGCTTTGCAGATACCTGCCTAGCCTTCCCCCACCCCCCTCTTCTAAAAGTGCTTGCCAGGTGTCAGGCACCATGCTAAAAAAGGGCAGCCCCATGGTGAGTACATGGCAGTAGTCTAGCTGCAAGGATTGCCACAGCCAGCCAGTAGATGGAGAGAGGTGAAGGAGGTACAACGGAGGCGTCATTGTTTATTGTGTGTGCTCTCATTTCTCTAATCCAGCCTTTCTCAACTCTTTTACCATTGAGAAAGCCCTGAAACATCCTTCAGGCTTCAAGAAACCCCAGAAGTGGCAGGATCATGCAGAATATGGTTGGGAAGCAAAGCTGTGGACACGCCCACCCAGGGCCCCTCCCCTTCCCACCCCACCATTATCCATTGGAGAGTCAACGTGACCATATATGGTCATATCACCCAACAAATATTTAACAATACTAAGCTATCTTTATATATAAAAATGAACTCCCACCCATTCAGGACATCCTTCAAGGGCCATTAAGAAACCCCATGGTTTCATGAAACCCCGGATGAGAAAGCCTGCTGTAACCTATCAATTTTATAGGTTTTAGTAGTTTTAGTTTGTCCGGAGATGACATTTGGTTAAGAAATTGGGGGTGCGCGTTCACATATGTGAGCACAGGCCATAAGGAATGGTGCATTTTGTCTACATCCCTTAAAACAGGGGTAGTCAACCTGTGGTCCTCCAGATGTTCATGGACTACAATTCCCATGAGCCCCTGCCAGCTGGCAGGGGCTCATGGGAATTGTAGTCCATGAACATCTGGAGGACCACAGGTTGACTACCCCTGCCTTAAAAGACCTATCCTTTCCAAGGCCTTATATTTTACCCATGCATTGGACAGCAGATTAATTCAAGATGTGTGTGTGTGTTCTTTCCCTCTAGACATACCCCGATGCAAACACACCCATGTATCATTGAAAATCCCAGCCTTATAATAAGTGAGAATTCTATGCTGGGAACCAATTAATTCAGCACAAGGCATTTATTATATCAGTTGTGGCTCCAAACTGTTTTGGTTTATCCCCTGGCTTTCATACATGCTTTTCCGCCACTGGCAGATAGTTTTCTGCCTCTTTTGAGATCACATTTGCCTTCATCTGTTTCGGAGTCACATTTGTTCATGTGTGTAATGTTTCCCTGCACTTTTGTTGGTTCCTCCTGCCTCCCATTGACTCTGGGGACAACTGCACCCGGTGGCCTACCCCCACCCCCCACAACACCTAGTAAAAAGAAATTTGCTTCAGCACAACAAAAACAAAAAACGCATTGGAGATCACAATGACATTTTTCCCTAGAGCAGTAGATTTGGTATCTGGATTTAAATAAGGCATCCTTCTTTCCTTCTGGCCACAGCACCCCCGAATTCCCTACTCTTGTGGGGCCTTGCCCTGGGGTGGGAAATACCTGGAGATTTTGGGGTAGAGATTGGGGAAAGCAGGGTTCAGGGCGGGACCTTAGCAGGGTATAATGCCTTTAGAGTCCTCCCCCCCCCGAAACCAGCTGTTTTCTAGGGGAACTGAACTTGCTCATCTGGAGAGAACTGTAATAACAGGAGATGTCCAGTTTTACCTCAGTGGCCAGCTGGCTGCCTGTAAAGGGGTTGGGCTCCCTCCCTCCCAAGTGAGACCTTACAGAAACAAAATTCCGCTCTCAGAGTTTAGCTTTCCCAAACTTTGCTTTAGGAAAATAAACCCACTCTCCGGGGCCTCCTGGATCCAAAGGAAACTAGCCAAGACCGAGATCCCACCCCTTGTCCAAGACACTAATCACTGTCTACCCATTTCCCAGGGTGGACCTTATCTTTCACGTCTTCACATTTTGCTATTCTTCTGCCCGATATCTTCTATTTACCCAGTGACTTCCCTCGACTTTCTTGCCCCAGTGGCTTCCCTTTCCCTAATAACAGCACGGAGGTAGAAGCTGCAGGAAACAATTATTAATTCAGGCTAGAGACAGAGTCTAGAAGGAGTGGCGAAACAGGCATCATGGTTGGCGGCTGGACTGTACGCCCCATGTTTTGGCGTACAAGTGGAAGCTGCCGCTTTCTTCTTGCTCCAGAAGGCCAAAGGAGAAGCTCCACCCAGCACTGCTTGATTTTCTAGTCACATTTGACACAGGATTAGGGCTAGGAAATAGAAAAGAAGTTGAGTTTATACCCCACATTTCACTACCCGAAGGAGTCTTCACATGACCAGAACTGCCAATTCTGGTTTGGGAAATGGAAGAAGAAGAGTCCCACAGTGGCTTAGTGGCAGGGCATATAATTTGGGTGCAGAAGGTTCCTTGTTCTGGTATCTCTGGTGGTAGATGATGGGAAAGACCTCTGGTCTGAGATAACACTGGGGTAACTTGGTAGAAGACAGCTTAAAGTACTCACATGATCAAGACTCTCATTTCTGCAGCATTCCTGATAGGGTGGAAGGGCACACTCACACATGCTTGGGAGAGTTTCCACACACAGCTCTCGTTGCCCACTGGCATTCTGGCCCGTGGTGGAATGGGGGGGGGGATGGTTTTTTGTGGTTTGGTTCATGATTCATGACTGAACCATGAACCTAACACAAACTGGTTCCCGAACTGAACTGGTTCGTATAGGTCCATGAGCTGGTTAAAGTCTAAAACCCTGCTTTCCGCTCCCCCCCCTGCATCGAAGTTCGTGGATGCTTGCGGCCTTTCTAATGTTCACAAACATGGGCAAACCAGCCAAAGTTAGTCATGAGCTTTCATTTGTAAGTCGGCTAGTGCCCACCCCTGTGGGAGGAAGGCGTGGGTAAGCAAAAAGGGGGAATTTCCATGCACTTGTTCTGCTCCTTTCTCCACTTTCCCAGCATGTAATGGAGCCGTGTAAGAGCCAATAAAAATAACATGAAACAGTCAACAAGCTTTTTGAGCTCTCCAGAACACTTTGCCAAGGAGACTGTTAAGAATAGAGGGGGGGGGGGGGGAGAGAAAAGGCATGTTTCGGCCTCTCTTCTCGGAATCACGTATAAGGCTGCCAACCTCCAGATGGCACCTGGAGACCTCCTGTTATTACAACTGGTTTCCAGGCAACCAAGATCAATACTTTGGAGGGCGGAATTTCTGGCATTTCCCCCTGTTGAGACCCCTTCTTCAACCCCTCCCCTCCCCAGGCTCCACCTCCCAAATCTCCAAGACAGCCTAGTGTCGTGGTTAAGAGCGATTAAGTCTAATCTGAAGAGCCAGGTTTGATTCCCCGGTCCTCCTCCACATGCAGCCAGCTGGGTGACCTTGGGCCATCCACAGTTCTTCCAGAGCTCTCTCAGCCCTACCTGCCTCACAAGGTGCTTGTTGCTGGAAGAGGAGGCATAAGTGATTGTAAGCCGCATTGAGACTCCACCGGGGAGTGGCTCAAGTGACACATCGATTTAGCTTGGTGTTTCACTATGAAGGCCCAGTCTAGTGTTCCTCTCTTGAGTCTTCCCAAAGCCTTACTATCAAAACCCCATTTGTCCATTTTGATCACAAGGCTCTAAGATGGTGAAAAAGCTGGTCTATAAGTGAGAAAGGCAGGCAGGGAGAATCCCGACCTCAGATACAATCGCTGGGGTCCAGTTTCTATCACACCTTGCTGGACTGAATGCGTCATTTCTCGCTACAGCTTAAAGTGTCACTCAAATTCTGTGCAGGGATTTCAAAGGGGAGTCAACTTGACTTGGGTGTGAGCATGCGACGGGGAAGAGTTGAGCAGAAACACTTTCCTGGTGGTTGAAGGCTGGAATTCAGGGCTGCCAGCTTGCGAAATATAATTTTTTAAAAACACTTGTTGGGCTGAGAGCATGTAATTGCGGAAGTGACATCATACCTCTCCAGGAATTGCTGGAAAACCTATTGAGAACTGAGTGCCTACTGAGTCCCTGTTCCTCCACAAGAAGCCAGCTGGGTGACCTTGAGCCAGTCCCGGTTCTCTCAGTGCTCTCTCAGCCCCACCAACCTCACAAAGTGCCCATTGCATGGAGAGGAAGAGACCGGGTAGTGAAAACGGGGTATAAAAATCAACGCTTCTTCTCTAGCCAAAGTGTCTCAAAACAGCCACTTTGGGAGCCCCATAGAATCACTGAGTTGGAAGAGACCTCCTGGGTCATCTAGTCCAGCCCCCTGCACAATGCAGGACACTCACAACCTCCCACTGAGGTTCGAGCAACCCTCCTTAGGCTGGAGGAAAGGCTCCAAACTTTGCCAAAAAAAGGGGTGCTCGAATCCAGCCCTTTGTTTTTTTCCTCCCAGTCTGACTTAACAGGCCTGTGCTGAAGAACACAGAACATTATGTGCTCGGTTGCTAAGTATAACCTCCCTCTTTCATTTTTAATAAGGGATTGCAGCAAAGTTTCTTTTTAAGATCCCTCTTTGAACGCTGGCCAAACGTCTTCCTCGTGAAAGATCTCTGTTTATGTGCCTCGTTCTCATGAGTAATGTTTACGTTGGGCATGAACCGTTCTCAGCTGGGCGCACACACCCAGAAATCTACGTTGCATAACTAAGCCTTCGATGAGCAAACCACTCGTCCTATGACAGATTACACCCGTTCCTGCTTCCTTTGCGGACAGCACCTTGAAGCACACTCACCCCCAGAACGGACTCCCTCAACTTTTTTTACCATGGAGAAACCCCTGAAACATTTTCCAGGCCCCGAGAAACCAAAGTACTGGCGCGATTGTGCAGAATATGGTTGGGAAGCATAGCTGTGGACATGCCCACCTGGGGCCCCATCCCTTCACATTCCCTCCTGGCCTATCATAGAATCATAGAGTTGGAAGGGACCTCCTGGGTCATCTAGTCCAACCCCCTGCATCATGCAGGACTCCCACAACCCTGTCACGCATCCACTGTCACCTGCCACCCCCTTGAACCTTCACAGAATCATTGGCCATTTTGGGAGGGGAGGATGGGTTGACCCTGTATGGTCATAAAGGTAAAGGTAAGCACCGAGTCATGTCTGACCCTTGGGGTGACGCCCTCTAGCGTTTTCATGGCAGACTCAATACGGGGTGGTTTGCCAGTGCCTTCCCCGGTCATTACCCTTTACCCCCTAGCAAGCTGGGTACTCATTTTACCGACCTCGGAAGGATGGAAGGCTGAGTTGACCTTGAGCCGGCTGCTGGGATTGAACTCCCAGCCTCATGGGCAGGGCTTTCAGACAACATTTCTGCCGCTTTACCACCCTGCGCCACAAGAGGCTCTTCCTGTATGGTCATATCACCCGATAAATGTTTAACAAATATTTAGAAAAATATTTAAAATATTTAAAATTACTTAGCTCCCACCCATTTGGGAAACCCTTCCAGGGCCGTTAAGTTCTTAGGTTTGCAAAGATCCTGGAGGTCTTCCCCTATTACCGATGTTCTCAGAATGACCCAGACTACTTCTTAGGGTTGTTGGGAGGTATCGGTGTTCCCAGCAGGGGATGAAGTGGTGCTTTCCAACTAACTCACATCACCCAAAAGAGACATCGGCGCATTGGAGACATTGTGGGGCAGTACTCTGGCTTTGGGGTAGAATATGCTTCAACTCATAGAGTTTTTCCCCAAAACCAGAGCATCCCCCCGGATGGCCCCAGCATGCTGATGTCACTTCCAGGTGATGTTAACACGCTGTGTTAAAAACCAAGATTCTTCTGGGTCGGAATGAATTTAGGGAGGGGAATTCGATGGGGTGAGATGCATCCAGAAAGCAAGAGACACCCGCCCACCTGGCAACCTACCAGTTCCCCTGGAGAAAATGGCTGCTTGGGAGTCCTTCCCCTCTCTCCAAACTGCATCTTCTTCAGGCTCCACCCCCCAAAATCTCCAGGTATTTCCCAACCTGGAGCTGCCAATCCTGTTTTGGGGGATGCTGAGTCTGCTTCACATATTTTAAAGCAATCCATGGGACACTCAAGGGCACGGAGAGGACTCAAAGGCAGCTGGTGCTCTTTGGGGGCTGGCAAAAGAGTCAGGACCTAACCAAGCCAAGTGAGAGGGCAAGCATAGGGTTGCCAGTCTCCAGACGGTGCCTGGAGATATCCTGCTTTTACAACTGACCTCCAGGTGACAGAGACCGATCTCCCTGGGGAAAATGACCACTTTGGAAGGAGGACTTTGTAGGATTATACCCCCATGGAAGTCCCTCCTTTCTGGATAAAGTAGATCAATGCAAATCAGCCTGTAAGTAGGGCTTCCAGGAGGGCAGAGGCAGGAGGTCCTGGAGGGCAGAGAGTGGAGGAAACAGCACTGCATGACCCCAGGATGGAACTCCTGCGACCCAGAAGTGATGTCACCACATCACACGACGCTCTAGGAATTCCCCCACAGAGGTAATTTGAACATACAAGGAATTTCACCATCAGTATTGTAATTTGGGGGTTTCTAGAGCATTGTGAAGAGCCTCTTGTGGCGCAGAGTGGTAAGGCAGCGATATGCTGTCTGAATCTGTCTGCCCATGAGGTTGGGAGTTCAATCCCAGCAGCCGGCTTAAGGTTGACTCAGCCTTCCATCCTTCCGAGGTCGGTAAAATGAGTACCCAGCTTGCTGGGGGGTAAACGGTGATGACTGGGGAAGGCACTGGCAAACCACCCCGTATTGAGTCTGCCAAGAAAACGCTAGAGGGCGTCACCCCAAGGGTCAGACATGACTCGGTGCTTGCACAGGGGATACCTTTACCTTTACCTTTAGAGCATTGTGAGATGTTGTGTTGTCCCTTCCAGGTACTGCCCCATCCCTGTTTGCTCCATCACTCCACAGATCACAGCAGGGCAGCAGGGGACACAATTTGGAAATGACCCTGTTGCCTGTCAGTTTTTTGTGCTACACTAAGGTTAGATCTCCCTTGTTTGGGGCGTTTTAAAGAAATCAAAACTAGCAGTCCACGCTGGCTTGTGGACGGCCTGGCTCCTCTCCCTTTTCCGGGCAGGCTGTGTTCTCAACGCTTAATCTGCTCAGTCGCCCTGCCGGCTAATTCATGCTGCCACTGACATGACGGCTTCTTCCAATGACAGCGAGTGGGAGGCAAGCAGGACGGGTCCTCTGTGGTGGGTCATCCGTCCTCTCGTCCCAGCACAAGCTTTGGCCATGGCAGTCTTTGGCAGGGCTCCTAGAACAGACACACAACACACACACACACACACACAGCATGTCCTGTTGTACAGGGTGGGATGATATAAGGCTCTGTGCCCTGGCCAAGCAGAGAAGGGTAATGGTTTAGTCTGACCCTCCTACGTGTAATATAATAAAGTAAAACAGGGGGAGTTGCTTTGTTCCCCCAAGCCTACAGCCTGAGCGTGTCCTGTTTGCCCGGGAGGGGCTGGGAAGCAGCGGTCAAGTCCTTGTAAGCCAGAGAAGTCAGAGTAGGCAGGCTGGCATGTGGGGAGATTTACAGAACAAAAGGAATGGGCACATTTCAGTTCTGAAAAGGCTGCCATGGGGGAGCAGTGGGGAGAATAGGGCTGGAAAGCCATTTTCCAGGGAGACAAAAGGCCGCATGGCAGAAGACATCAATGCCATAAACGTTACATTGCTCTACCCATAATTATAGGCTCTTGCTGGAAGTTTGGATGCATAAAAAAAACCTGGGAACCAGGAAATCTTTGAACTGACGCCCTGGCCAATCAGGGGAGACTGCTTTGCTACAGGACACAGAGAAAGGAATTCATTTGCAAAAAGTAGAAATCTGCACACTTATTGATGGTGATTTTTAAAACATCAAGGCTTATATCCACTTCTGGATATCGCAGGGGAAAGGTAGGATCACTGCGGATCAGTCATGCATGTTGCAGAGGGGAAATTTCAAGCGTCCAAAATCACAATGGAAGTCAAATTCAGTGTGGACGGGAGGGATTTATTCGAACTGGCAGTGGGTAAAAAGCCCCGTGCAGACTACACCAAGGTTTTTCTGCTTAACCAAACTATTTTGTTCTTTTGATCAACCTGGTGCTGGACTCCTCTTGCATGCTTAAACTCTGCCAGCGTTCGACGCCCCTGGGGAAGGGGCGACATCAGCAGATGGAGACTTGGAACGGCTGCAGAGTTCTCCAACCTCCCAGCGCCAACCATATGGAGCAGGAGGGCTTGTATGTTCCTTCCCCGAAGGACGTGAATGTTTTCACAGAATGATCAGAGACTATCTTGCCAAAAAGGACGTTCGTATTACTATTCTACTTCAGCACCTGCTCACACAGGGCCTGGGTGCTTTCTGTAGTAAAACCAGAACAATGGTTGCCTGTACTCCTCCTGGCCCTGCCCAACTCAGCCCTGCTTCCTGAATGGCATTGCCAAAATCACTCGACTGCAGCTTAACCTCCCTGGCAGGTCTGATGGGAAGATAAAACGGAACAAGCCCATACCTGCCATCCCAAGGTCTTTGGAGGGAGGGCTGACGCCGAGGTGGAGACGCACTGGGGGGGGGGGGGGAGATCGTGCCTGCTGTCATCCGCTCGTCAGGAAATTCAGACGCACTGTTAGCCAAGCCCTCCAGCATTTTGGTAAAGAAAGCCAACACACTTTGGGGAGGGAACACCGTTTCACGGTGAAGCACGTCTTTTGTGCAAAAAACAGATCAGGAGAGGTGCTTCGAACACGTGTGCCCCTTCCAGGGGTAAATCTAGGAGGGTTTGTCTAGTTGGGCCCCCACTGTGGACCAGGCTCCCCCCCCCTCCATTAGCTTCCGCCATGTTTCCAGCCTGACAGCAAGGAAATGTCCCCTGCATATTAATTAATTAATTAATTCATTCATTCATTCCCCGCCACTCCTGGAGACCTACTAACAGGGGTCGGAGGAGGGGGTTGGTTTATTTCAGAACCATTTTTAGCCACCTGTCTAACTTGTGGAACACAAGGAAGCTTCCAACGTAAATAAAACACCAATATTTTTTTAAAAAATTAAAAAAATAAAACTCGTAAAGGGCTACATTTTAAAATCTCGGAAGAACAAGAAGAAGAAGATGAAGATGAAGAAGAAGAGTTGGTTCTTATATGCCGCTTTTCTCTACCCGAAGGAGTCTCTAAGCGGCTTACATTCGCCTTCCCTTTCCTCTCCCCACAACAGACACCCTGTGAAATGGGTGAGGCTGAGAGAGCCCTGATATCGCTGCTTGGTCAGAACAGCTTTATCAGGGCTGTGACTAGCCCAAGGTCACCCAGCTGGCTGCATGTGGGGTAGTGCAGGATCGAACCCGGCATGGCAGATTAGAAGTCCGCACTCCTAACCAGTGCGCCAAACTGGCTCCCTTCAGGAACTTTAAATACTTGAAGACGGCACTGAAACATTTTGCTTGAAAACATTAACAAACCTCCATTTACCCTGCTTCTTCCAAATAACTACTTCATTGCCTGATTTCTCCCTCCACGAGGTCCATGCAAGAGGTGTGGTGATACCTCTGAACTCAAGTTTGTGGTTGTTTTTTTAAGGAACTTTCTTAGCGCTATTAAGACATTCCTTTTTACAAAATTATACATTGGTGCCAATAGGCTGCAATCATGAATAAATACACAGAATATGGTAATTATGTATGTCGAGTCTGGGTGTCCGTTTTCCATGCCTGGCATTCTACGTATGCTTAAGGCCTCCTTTCTCCTCCCTCCAATTCCGATGCCCTTTCTGTCCGAGCAAACAAAATGTAAGATGTGTGTGTGTGTGGGGGGGGGACAATGCCCTTGGGAAACCACCCACAAAACCACCACTGCACTAATGCTTTGCATGTCATCGGAGCGACCTGCACTGACGTTAAATCAAAGAAAGGGCAGATTTACATGGTGCTGAAGAATGGATTATTCAAACTCAGATAAAGCCCCTCTCGCGGGCATATTTTCCTTGACTGCACAAAGTGCTGTTGACTTGGAAAGCAATTTTCATGCTTCATAAAATCCCTGGTGGGCTGGCCACCCCACCGCCTGCAGGCCAGAGCAGCTGCCGTTTTATGCGCATGAAAAATAGGGATGCCACTCTCCAATCGACGGCTGGAGATTTCCTGGAATTACAACACGTCCCCAGGCAACAGAGATCAGTTCCCCTGGAGGAAATGGTAGCTTGGGTGGGTAGACTCTTCAGGGATTCCCAACTAGGGGTCCGGGGGACCTCCGGAGGGGGTTCGTGGCTAGGGAACCAGACACTTCCATTGTGTTTTTCTTGTGGGTTTTGTGCCTGGGAGGGAGCAGAGCCTGCACACCTACTTTCACCTGAAACCCCCTCCTGTCTCTCCCCCTCTCAGTCTTCCTTGTGCCTGCCTGTTAACACGGTGGTGACGTCACTTCCAGTGATGTCACTTCCTGGGTGTGTGTCAGGGAGGCGTGGCCACTTCTGGGGTTCCTCGAAGCCTGAAAAATTCTTTCAGGGGCTCCTCTATGATCAAAAGGTTGAAAAAGGCTGCTGTACAGAATCATCTCTCCACTCAGCCAGATCCTCAGCCAGCTGGGAGAGGGGCAAAAACTCCATGGCAATTGAACAGAACTTGCTTTCAAGAAAATGTGTATAGAATGTGACTGCAAATCATCATCATCATCATCATCATCATCTAAATTTCTAGCCCGCCACTCCCACGAAGGCTCATGGCAGGTTACAATATACATAAAATCCCCAATAAATATTACCCCTAAAACACTATAAAATACAGCATAAACCAATACAGAAACCCAGATATACAGCAGCAAAAAATCAACTAAAAAATCCCACCCACTATCACCTCTGGGTGGACAGAGGG
This sequence comes from Paroedura picta, assembly GCF_049243985.1. Lineage (NCBI taxonomy): Eukaryota > Metazoa > Chordata > Lepidosauria > Squamata > Gekkonidae > Paroedura > Paroedura picta. Next base: position 79,527,111 of record NC_135378.1, on the reverse strand, counting down.
GTTGCTGATCTTATTCCGCCGACAGAATATCCCAGAAGGGGGGTCTCGGTCTTCCTTAGCCCGCCGGCCTCAACCAAATGCCTGGCGGAAGAGCTCCATCTTGCAGGCCCTGTGGAATGCCAAAAGCTCCCACAGGGGCTACAGCTCTTCTGGGAGCTCATTCCACCAGGCAGGGGCCTGGAACTATATCATAGGTGACTGCTGGGTGACTACAAAGGCAGGTATACATAACGACAAATTCCACTATTTAAAATGGCGTTTTTTCATTCCGCAACCAATTTGCTACATAGATCCTGGTGCGGAATGGCCCTTAATATCAGCGGAAAAAATAACATATTCATCGCTTGTGGGGTTTTTTTTTTCTTTTTAAAGGAGGTACCAGTTGTTTATTTGTTTGTTTGGATTTCTATGGCCGCCTCTCCAGCAGGCTGACTTGGTGGCGGTTAACAACATGATAGATAGAACAGAATCATTAGGGCCATTCCGCACTCATTCAAAATTGCACAATGGTTGCAAATTGAAATCGCTACTGTTTTGCTGTTATACACAACGTCGTTGACAATCTGCAACACTCCTGAAACCGATCTGCAAAAAGCGCTTCGTTGTAGCACTTTCAGGGAAATCCCCAAAAGTGGATTCACCCTTCGGAAAACGCTACACTCTTGCAACCAATCTGCAACACTAGCGGGAAAGTTCTGTGTGTTACCATTGTTGCGGTTTCTGCAAAGTCCCTCCCCCTAGCTCTCTCCTCTGATCTTCCGGCGAAGCGATCGCCATTTTTTTTGCTCGGAGCGAGCGGAGATCAACGCACCGGCGAGCCTCTGTTTACCCAGCGAGGCTTCCCTGGCTGCAGTCCCTCCCCAGAGCTGTTTTAAGTCACCAAGCACGAAACAACACACAGCCCCGTTTCTGGTTTATTTTCCCTTTATTTTTCACTCTATTTTTGGCCGAAAATTGCGCCCGTGCGGGGGGGGGGGGGGAGGGTTATTTTTTTTTCACTCGGGGGGAGCGTGGCAACGATGAAACGGCAGCTCAAACACCACCTGCTAGCTAGATGGGTCTCTCCGTTGCAACGAATCAATGCAGATTTGTTGCAACGTGTGTGTTTTGTTTGTTTTTTTAAACCTTCCTTAAAGGGAAAGGGGCTTTTTGGGAGCATGAAAACGGCCGCCCATTGGCTGCTTGACGGCCAGGGGCGGGACGAGCTCGGCAATATCGTTTCCTGGCTAGCGATTTTTGCCAAGACCGGAAACCTGTGGGAAACGATAGAAACTCAACTGGATTCCACTACAAAGCCAGGTATGCATAACGACGAATTCCACTATTTAAAATGCCTTTTTTTCGTTCCGCAACCAATTTGCTACATAGATCCTGGTGCAGAATGGCCCTTAATATCAGCGCAAAAAATAACAACATTAATTGAAATAGAACACCTCTCTCAAATTCCTTCATGGCTTCAGATCCTGAAGCAACTGCCTGTACGCATACCTCATTCATCCCAAGGGAACTCACTGCAGGAGGGGGCCAGCTCAGATGACGCTACTGGCCATTGGCTCCAACCAAATGCCTGGTGGAAGAGCTCCATCTTGCAGGCCCTTCGAAACTGAGCCAGCTCTTGAAGGGTCCACAGGTGGTTCCAGGAGTTTATTCTATCAGGTAGGGGCCAGGACCGAAAAGGCTCTGGCCCTGGTTGAGGGCAAATGAAGCTCTTGAGGGCCAGGGATTGCCAGCCTGTTTGAACTGGCCCTTTGGGTGGTGGGGGAGGGTGTATAGTCAGGCAGTCCCTTATACATAACATTGTACCAATTTCCTCCAATCCCCCCCCCCCACACACACACACATAGGACTTACTTGGGAGACCCCCCCCCATGCTGGTACTAGTGAGTTCCAAACACAAAGCCCTGCTTATGACACATACGTCCTTTGCCCAGTTAATAGTAAAGGTTAAAGTATCCCCTGTGCAAGCACTGAGTCATGTCTGACCCTTGGGGTGACGCCCTCCAGCGTTTTCATGGCAGACTCAACACGGGGTGCTTTGTCAGTGCCTTCCCCAGTCATTACCGTTTACCCCCCAGCAAGCTGGGTACTCATTTTACCGACCTCGGAAGGATGGAAGGCTGAGTCAACCTTGAGCCGGCTGCTGGGATTGAACTCCCAGCTTCATGGGCAGAGCTTTCAGACTGCATGTCTGCTGCCTTATCAGTCTGCACCACAAGAGGCTCTGATGCTGGTACTAGTGAGTTCCAAACCCAAAGCCCTGCTCATGACACATACATCCTTTGCCCAGTTAATAAAACAGATCTGTTCATCAGCACCAAAGTCACTGATGAATCAAAATCCTATGCATAAAGAATCAACTCCTCTTACCGATTTGTCCCTGGAGAAATCTTCCTTTTTTACAAGTGTCTAAGAAGTTAATTGGAGGGTGTGTTTTTTTTTTAACGAGCCTGGCTCCTACTATAAAAGGTGATGGACTGAGTATTTTAATCTCAAAATTGCTTTTTCTTTTTTTCTTTTCTTTTTTCTTTTGGCTTCCCTTGTACACTCACAATATTATAATGAGGCTAAGTGGTAACGCTGTAGTGTGTGTTGTAATTGCACAGGATTCTGCCAACACAGCAATAAGCAGTGATTCCTGGGGGGGGGGGGGAAACTGAAGAGGGCTTCAGGGGGAGCTCTCAATCTATCACCCCGCGCATTTTATAATAATAGGAATAGTTGGTGTGGGGGTTTCTGTGACGTTTCAAGTCAGGAGAGACTGACTACAGCGGCGAAGGGGCAATGCCCAGGGGCGCTGTAGAATGGGCTACACGGCTTCAATGGCCAGGCAGATTTTCTACCATCTTCACTGGGACAAATCAGTCCTCAACAGGTAACCGTTGGGGCAGCTGTTCTGAGTAGGTTTACCAACCTCAAAGTGGGGTCTGGAGATCTCCCAGAATTATCACTTCTCTCCAGACAGCAGATATATTTTCTCCTGGAGAAAACAGTAGCTTTGGAAGGCGGGTAGAATCATAGAATCATAGAGTTGGAAGGGACTTCCTGGGTCATCTAGTCCAGCCCCCTGCACTATGCAGGACACTCACCCTATCGCTCATCCACTGTCACCAGCCACCTGCTTGTATTGTAGCAACAGATCTCGGCAGAACATCCAACTCTCTCTCAAAGCCACCCTCCATATGCACCATCTCCTAATCTCCAGGGATTTCCTAAACTTGTTGGAACCTCTGAGTTTCGAAATTCCTGGAGATCTGAGGGTAGAGCTTATTGAGGGTGGGGTCTGGGTTGGGAAGAGACCTCAGAGGGGTATAATGCCATAGAGTTCACCCTACAAAGAAGCCTTTTTCTCCAGGGGAGCTGATCTTGGACATCTGGAGCACTCTTTCCCCAAAGGGACGGCCCAGAACCAATTTCTGTGTAAACATCCGGAAGAAGTTCCTGACAGTTAGAGCGGTTTCTCAATGGAACAGGCTTCCTCAGGAGGTGGTGGGTTCTCCATCTTTGGAAATCTTTAAACAGAGGCTGGAGAGCCATTTGAGGGAAAGGCTGATTCTGTGAAGGCTCAAGGGAGTGGTGGGTTACAGTGGATGAGCAATAGGATTGTGAGTGTCCAGCATGGTGCAGGGGGTTGGACTAGATGACCCATGAGGTCCCTTCCAACTCTAGGATTCTATGATTCTAATTGGACTTCCAGGAGTTCTCCAGACCCTACCAAGAAGCTGGCAAACCTACAGCTTACTTGGCCACAGTGATGAGAGGCGTCGTTGACGCTTGGAGCAAGAAAGAGCATGGAGGCAGTAATGCCAGAGTAACACGTGCCCCTGAGATCCCCATTTGATTTGGGAATCCACTCTGCTCCGCTTCGTCTGCTCTCTTGGCTGGGCCATCCCTGCTTAGATAAAGGAACAACATGATGGGGGGGAGGGGGAGGCCAGCTGTGCCAGGTGGCCTGCACTATAAAGCTGGCAGGCCCAGGCTGCCACTTGGCTTTGTGGACGTTGTGCCAATGGCTTAGAGTCCGCTGCAGCGGAGCGCTGCCAGGAAATGCTGAGGGCGGAGGGACAGGCGGCCGAAGATGCAGGGGAGGGGAGGCAGACAAAGAACCTGCTCGGCACATGGGGAAACAGGCGTATACAAATGCACAGTCCAGCCCAGACACTGAGCTTATAAACCAATGCAAGATCTGAACACTGCTGTGTAAAATGTACAAGCAAAGTAGTGGCAAAAGTGGAGGAGGAGGAAGAGTAATGGGTTTAAACTGCAAGTACAACGATATAGGCTATAAAATGTATATATTTGTTTCCATATATAACATTTATATATATATGTGTGTGTGTGTGTGTATGTATAAATGTTATATAAGGTCTGCATGAAGACATGATTTACTTTGATTTTGTTACAGTTCACTGATGAAGTAAAATACGAAAACGAGGTTTTCTACTTAGGAACTCGTCCTATTGTTTGAATAAAGTTTTTGCCATCGCCAGCTTGAAAACTTCTTTCCTGTCTGCTTTTGAAATTACAGCTGACCTTCAGATTGGTGGTGGTGGTCATGGCTGTTTTACGGTGATCCCACAGAGTTGTCAGAGCCAGAGACGATCTGAGGTGGTTTGCCGTTGGCTGCCTCTGTGCTGTGACCTTGGTACTCCTTGAAGGTCACTTAGCCAGGGCTGACCATCCTTAGCTTCTGAGATCTCACAAAATCAGGGCAAATCTTCAGATTACACAGATCAATTCCCCGGGGGGTGGGGGGATGGCAGCTTTGTAGGCTCAGAGTTTATAACATTATGCCTTGCTAAGGTCTCTCCCCTCCCTAACCTTGCCTTCCCCAGTCTCTGCACCAGCCTTCCTCAACCTTTTTACCATTGAGAAACCCCTGAAACATTCTCCAGGCTTCAAGAAACCCCAGAAGTGGTGCAATCGTGCAGAATAGGGCTGGGATAACCATAAGACAATTATTCGGATATGACTGGGATAACCTTTATGCCAGTAAAGGTACTCTGACTGGTTGGGAAGCAGAGCTGTGGACACACCCACCTGTGGCCCCTTCCCTTCCCACCCCTTCCAGGCCCAGCATTGGTCATTTGGGGAAAGGTGGGTCGGCATGACCATATATGACCAACCGGGAAGGGCGGGCTACAAAAATAAAGTTATTATAATATTATTATTCTATGTCATATCGCCCAATAAATGTTTAGCACACGTCAACAACATCTAAAATATTAGTTAACTCCCACCCATTCGGGAAACCCTTCCAGGACCAATTGTGATAAGGAGAGATCTCCAGGCCCTGCCTGCAAGTTGGCAAGCCTATTCAGGGAGCAGGAGACATCGGGATCAACCACAGCCGGGAGTGATGAGCATCAGTCCAAGCAGAGGCCATATGAGCGAGCAAGAAATATGCACGGGATCCCCTGGAGAACTTTAAAGGCAAGGACAAGAATTCCGGGCTGATTGCCAGCGTGGTGAATCAGTTACCGATCCTTTGTCATGTGGGGAAGGTTTTCAAGTAATCCAGTCTTCTTCAGGCTCTTGTGGGTTTCAGCGCCGGTGGTAATATACAACACGGCAACGTGGGGCAAACGGTGACACAATCGGAGACAGCACAGGCCCCCAGACATAGCACATGGGCTAAAGCAGGGGTAGTCAAACTGCGGCCCTCCAGATGTCCATGGACTGCAATTCCCAGAAGCCCCTGCCAGCATTCGCTGGCAGGGGCTTCTGGGAATTGTAGTCCATGGACATCTGGAGGGCCACAGTTTGACTACCCCTGGGCTAAAGGTATCTCCCAGAATAGGCCTAGATATCATGCCGTTACAAAACAACACGCCGTAAATTCAGGCCGTGCATCATTTGCTCCTCAGACATGGAGCAACGACTTATCTGCACCAATAGAGCAATATATTCTAAGCGTTCCTCGGATTTCCCCGAGTTGCTTAAGAGTCTGCCTGTCGGTATGCAACAGTTCATTGCGTCTGCACATGGGTATCCTGCAAAAGGTTAGACTACTATTTAGCAAGGTACCAATTTTAAAGTAAGTATATAAACAGGGATCACTGTATTTTTTTTCTTCCTATAGAGTAAACCCAACTCCTCTCCGCCTTAGCACTGCATCAATAAACATTCCCTATCAGCTATTTGAACACCGATGGGGAGATCTGTTTTTCTGGAGACCCAAGTTCGAATTCTACAATGCCGTGGAAGCCCCGGGGATGCCCTTAGGGTCAGTCACACAGTCTCAGCCTAACCTACCTCACAGAGTTGTTGTGAGGCTCGAATGGAGAATGTTGCAGCCTACTGGGGAGAAACAGGGGAGTACAAATTAAATGAATAAAAGATGCCTGAGGCATATTCTTTAACTGCTGACCTCAGGCACAGCCCAGGGACTCAATGATAGCAGGAAACTTCTTGAGACGTGCAACTCTGAGATTCTTTCTGCATGTTAACTGTTGGCCTGTTGGCTCATCTAGCCCAGTGCAGGGTACTGCGGGGGCAGTCCAAACCCCAAGCTCTGTCCATAGGATACTTTTTAATGGGAGATACCATGTGTTGTGCCTGTAAACCTGCTGAGTACTGAGCTTGGGGTCCTAGCAGGATCCTGGCCAGCATGAAATTGACCAATGGGCAGCTAGATCCCATCTGCCGGAACCTGACAACTTAAAGTGAAACTGACCACTAGCGCATGCTGGCAGGAAGATCCCTTGTGTGGCTTTTGTATAAAAGGTGGGATCGTTTGGGCGTTCTTTGGTTCAGTTTTGCGTTCTGCTTGTAGAAGAAGAAGGAAGAAGAAGAAGTTGGTTCTTATATGCCGCTTTTCTCTACCCGAAGGAGGCTCAAAGCGGCTTCCAGTCGCCTTCCCTTTCTTCTCCCCACAACAAACAGCCTGTGAGGGAGGTGAGGCTGAGAGAGCCCTGATATTACTGAAGAAGAAGAAGAAGAGTTGATTCTTTTATGCCACTTTTCTGTACCCAAAGGAGTCCTAAAGCGGCTTACAGTCTCCTTCCCTTTCCTCTCCCCACAACAGACACCCTGTGGGGTGGATGAGGCTGAGAGAGCCCTGATATCACTGCCCGGTCAGAACAGCTTTATCAGTGCCATGGCGAGCCCAAGGTCACCCAGCTGGCTGCATGTGGGGGAGCGCAGAATCGAACCCGGCATGCCAGATTGGAAGTCCGCACTCGTAACCACTACACCAAACTGGCTCTCTCTCTCTCTTATTAGAGAGCTCAACTCGCTTCTAGCGTCCGTGCCCACCTCCGAACCCATGCATCCCACACCATGAGCCTGGGACCTTCTGCATGCAAACCAAATGCTCTCCCACTGAGCTCTTCCCCTTGCATGTCCCGCGCCAGGAACAAGTGACGGCAAAACCGCCTGGCGCTCCAGATGGCCCGATGAAAAGGCCTTCTGCACCCCTTCTCCTTCCCAGATTACGCATGAAAAGGAAACTTCTGTTTGATTTCCTTGTGAAGTCGGCTTGCCGCCACCTGCCCCTCGTCCCGCCTCTTTGGCTGGCTGGGAGGCTGGATCGCCCGGAGGCACTTCACAGGTTAGCGGGGCCACTTCCAGAGCCCCAAAAGAGGAGCTACCAAGCAGCTGGCCAAGGAGAAAGGAGATCAGAGGCAATCGGGACAGCCGGGGCATGAATCACAGAGGAGGGAAGGGGATGCCTGTGCAAGCCAGGACTGCTGCTTAACCCATCTGCCCGCCGGGGGTGGGGGAAGAAATATCACAGGAAGAACATCAGTCAGCAAACACCTGTCGCCCGGGATCAGGAGAATCCTGAGTCCAAAATCAAAGTGTCTGCTTTGTTCTTCTTCCTAGCAGAGCCAGCCTGGGAGTGGGACTCGTTCTGGGTCACGAGAAAATGATGTAGGATGAGGGGCATATTTGGGGGTCAAAGATTATGGCAACAGTTGGATTATAGCAGAAGACAAATGACAAAACCTGGGGGGGGGATGTTAGCAGGGTAAATAAGGATAGAGTAGCCGTGTTGGTCTCTACCTTCGGGTAGAGAAAAGCGGCATATAAGAACCAAGTCTTCTTCTTCTTCTTCCTCTTCCTCTTCTTCTTCTTCTTCTAACAGTGGGAGAGGCAGGGTTGTCAGCCTGGAGAGGGCCAGGTCGGGAAGAAAGGGGCCTCAACAGGGTATAACGCCTTAAATGTTGACCCTCCAGAGTAGACTTTTTCTCCAGGCAAACAGGTCGCTGTTGCTTGGCAACCAGTCCTAATTCCAAGAGGGGGGAAATCTCCAGGAGCTACATGGAGATTGGCAACCCTAACCAGAGGGGAAGGAGACGCATAAATCCTGCTTGGAGCATTTTCCGCCTCCCGCTGCAAACCAGACTGTTATCCCAAGACCAGCCGTGTTTACGTGACTAAAGGCCCTGGCCCCTCTTCTCTTTCTATTTTGGAGGAGGGGAAAATGGAAAGAAAACAAAAACAGAAAAATGGAACTCAAAACAGAGGCTGGAGAAGAAGGGCCTGAACTCCGAGCCGATCCTGTCTCGCTGCCAAACCACACATGAAGAGGAGAAAGGCTATTTATCCTCCAGGGCTGGGCAGCAATTTAGCTGTCTCGAAAAACAGTAGCTCAAGTCTGCACACCCGAAAACAAACAGAGAAGCGTCCAGGGTCTGCCAAAGCTTGCATCTCAATCTTTCACCCTTTCCTCTGCAGGCCGCCGGGGTGCTGAATCACTTCCCAAACAATGCAACGAAAGCCCTTCCTTTGAGGAGATTTCGTTTGAATTAGTTCAAAGCATTTTATGAGTAGCGCTACGGCTTGGCCTTGGGAAGCTGTGGGGCTGCTGGCCCGGGGGAGAGTGCAGTAGGGTCCTGATTCACTGGAGTTTTGCCCAGTCATAGGAGCGTGATACTGAATTTGGTCAATAAATCTTCCAAGAAGTAAATTGCAAAAATACATTTATTCAAGGAGATCCAGTTCACATTCAGGTGGCAGTCAGAAGGAGAGAAAGAAACCCAACTGGCTTCTGGTCTGTGGCCCCATAGAGTCACAGAATCATAGAATCATAGATTTGGAAGGGGCCTCCAGGGTCATCTAGTCCAACCCCCCTCACTATGCAGGACACTCACATCCCAATCGCTCCTCCACTGTCACCTGCCACCCCCTTGAACCGTCACACAATCAGCCTCTCCGTCAGATGGCTGTCCAGCCTCTGTTTAAAAATCTCCAAAGATGGGGAACCCACCACCTCCCGAGGAAGCCTGTTCCACTGAGAGGTTTCAATCAGAGGCATGGCCTTTTTAGCTGTGGCTCCAGCCTGGAAGAATGAGTTGCTGGCTGACATGCAAGCTCTTATGGAGCTCTCTAGGTTCCAGAGGACTTGCAAGATGTCACTATTCCATGGGGTTAAGGCCAAGGACCACCATCACCATCAAGCCGGGGCCCCCAGCCACACACCCCTCCACTCTCCTCCATTCTGTCCCATGAATCAACGGTAACCATCTTATTTCCAGGGATATAGGGAGTGCAGGAACAATGTCTATAGTATGTTTTAAATGTATATTAAAACCCAAATCTATTGTGCTGGTTTTAATGTGTTGCGTAAGCCTCCCCAAGACCGTGACGAGTGGGGTGGCCTATAAAGCGAAATATAAATAAATAATATATCAATAAATATAATCCAAAGAGCACTTCCCCTATCACAAATGGCCAGCGTGTCCAGCCTTCTGTGAGGGCACGGTCTCATCAGGGATGTGTCTCTCCGTAGAAGGCTATGTGGATGGAGTGAGAGGGCAAAGGGGACAGAGGAGGGCAGATTGTGAACTGTGAACTAAGGCAGATTGTGAGTGGGTGGGCAGAAGGGTCTGTGTCAGTGCTTGTGGCCCTTTCTTGCAGGCCCAGGGAAATGCCGATCACCACTTTGAGATCAGGAAATGAATTTCCTCCTGGCCAGACTGGCCAGACAATCTGGTTGGGGGAAGGGGAGCATCATCTGGACATTACTGGGGTCACTGTGGGTGGCTAGGTAGTTGTGAATTTCCGGCATTCTGCGGGAGGTGGATGACCCTGGAGGTCCCTTCCAACTCTATGATTCTGAGATTCCAAGAGGGCAGCTCCCAGGTAAAGACAAAGGAGGACATCTCACTCAAGGAGACAGCACCTATACACGGAGAGAGTGATCTAGTGTCCACTCCCCAACATCCAAGCATGCTGAATTGTCCATCTTCGACATTCTCAGTCCAACAACCACACCAATTTTATGTTGGCATTCCAGCCGTAATTAAAACATGAGATATAAGGCATTCATGGCCGACAAGACCTTTATCCCAGCTGAGTCAGATATGCAAACCACAGGAGGGGCTTTTATTTATTTATTTATTTTTAAGTTTTGTAATTTAGGGACAGGACATACTTTTCTATAAATAAAAAAACAGAGGCTACTATATCAAGAAGATTCAACAACATTTTTTCCCCCGGGGGGGTGGCAATGCATGCGATAATGTTTAAATTGTTTCAAGCATGATCAGAACTCACAAGGTTTCCAAACAGGAGGCCTGCCTGGAAATTCATAAGGACAGGGTTGTTTGCTTCTATTTTTAACTGCATCCTGATTTCCCACAAACCTCTTTCTCCCACGCAGTGGGGCCGATCTGGCTAGGCTACAGGGCACGCTTCCCTGGGAGATGAGCAATGGAGATGAACAAAATGCAGCATATGTACAAGCTGAAAAACAGCCATTGCGTTATGGTCGCAGGGGTGAGTATACAGGTGAGAAGGACTCAAAAAGAGCCATGTCCTGTTGGCTGGCCTCCACCAAACGGGCCCACGAATGCAGTTTCCAGGTGGTAGAAAGACAGGCGGCAGAAGAAGAGAGGTCTTCCAGCATGACCCTCCAAGCTCAGCTTCCCGCACCTCTTCCGATGTACCGCAATTAGAAACGAGAAAGTGCTGATGGCCCCTGGGTGACTTTTACACGGCCTCTACACATCTGTTCGGAGGAGATGCTGCACATTCCAAAGAAGGAAAGGAAATCTTTCTTAAAGGGAAACTGGCATGTAGTCAAAATGGTGCTTCCCAAAGTCCATGGATGCACCGGAAGCATGAGTCACTTGTACAGCCCCGAGAGGATAAACCAGGCTTTCCTCAGCCAGGATTTTATGAAACCCCCTGGAAGGGTTTCCCACATGGGTGACAGTGCATTAGTTTTAAAATGTGTTTTGAATTTGTTAAAATGTATTGGGTGATATGACCATATAAGAGAAGAAGAAGAGTTGGTTCTTCTATGCTGCTTTTCTCTACCCGAGATTAATGAAGAAGAAGAAGAAGAAGAAGAAGAAGAAGAAGAAGAAGAAGAAGAATTGGGTGGAGCCGGGAGTGGGTGGGATTTGGAGACTTTGGGGTGGAGCCAGGAGTGGGCGGGATTTGGAGACTTTGGGGGTGGAGCCAGGAGTGGGCGGGATTTGGAGACTTTGGGTTGGAGCCAAGAGTAGGCGGGATTGGGAGATTTTGGGGGTGGAGCCGGGAGTGGGTGGGATTTGGAGACTTTGGGGTGGAGCCAGGAGTGGGCGAGATTTGGAGACTTTGGGGTGGAGCCAGGAGTGGGCAGGATTTGAGACTTTGGGGGTGGAGCCAAGAGTTGGTGGGATTTGGAGACTTTGGGGTGGAGCCAAGAGTGGGCGGGATTTAGAGACTTTAGGGGTAGAGCCAAGAATGGGTGGAGTTTGGAGCCAGAAGGGCCCTCAATGGAGTATAATTCTAAGAAGTCCCCCCTCGAAAGCATCCATTTTCTTCCAGGGGAACTGGTCTCTGTCACTTGGAGGTGAGCTGGAAAACCAGGAGTTCACCAGATCTCACATGGGGAGGAGAACTGGCATCCCTAGAAGCAACTAAGAGACTGTCTCCTGCCCTCAATAATCTCTTTTTTCAAAAAACAGGCCTCATGTTTAGAACAGGCCTGTCAGTGTCATTGTTGGTAGGGATGAGGAAACATTCCGGGCTTTCTTCCTTTCCGCTGTTCATTTCTTTCAGCGGTTCCAGGTCGCTGCTTTTCACCGTTGGCTTTTGTAGATTTGTTTTGTATTGGGCGCACGCTGTGCGGTTTTTATATGCAATTTGCACAGTATTTATAAGTACAATGCACTTCATTTATACATTTCTGGGCAGCGCTGATTCATCAACGCATAAATAACTTTGAAAAATGTGCACATGTGATGGGGGGGGGGGGGGACGTTCCGTGCAAAGAAAAAGGAAATGGCAACAGCAGAAAGGGCTTTTTTTGGGGGGTAGAGATTGCAATGATGAGAAATTCAAAATCATTCCAAATTATAGAAGCAGAAGAAGGCTGGTGTTTTATCTTCTGCTTTTTACTACCCAAACAAATTCCAAATGGTCTACAAAGACCTTTCTCTTCCTCTCCCCACAACAAGCGCACTGTTAGGTAAGTGGGCCTGAGAGAGCTCTAAGAGAACTGCTTGGTGAGAACAGTGACTAGAGATATCCTGCTGAGGTTCTTCCCCAGGCTTCACACACACACACACACACCTACCTTCAGCCATTTCCCAAGATGGAGTCGGCAACCCTAATGCAATTTGCACATAAACACAAAAAAACGCAAAGGTTAAGTCCAACCAGATTTCTCCCTAGTGAACGGGGGCACAAGGGGGTCCCTTTTTGACTATTAAGTGAGTTATGGTGGGATGGGCGTTGTAGCAAGGAGGGGAACTGGGGGAACTTGAGCATGTGCATGCATACACACACACAAACAACAATACCTGGCTAGTCCCATCCCAAAGAAAATGTTCCAAAATCTTTCCAAGAGATAAACCCAGGGCTGAATTATCCATGTAGCACATGCTATGGGCCCTATGGGAAGGGCCCCACATGGGGACTTCCCCCCATGGATCACGGCTGTAGCCTCTCACTACCATCCTTTAAGGGCATTCTGAGTGACACCCCTTTCCAATGTGGGGGGAGATCCCTCCATCCTTCAGTCTGGCTGCTCCCTCCACAAGGGCCCCGCAAATCCTTAAACTGGCTCTAGTGCTACGGGCCCCATGAAACCTTAAACCGCTCCTGGATAAAATGTGAGCAAATAGGAGCAAGGATCACCAGGGAGAAGGGTTTTCCCAGGCACATAGGTACAGCTGGAATAGGCTGCCTAAGGAGGTGGTGAGCTCCCCTTCACTGGCAGTCTTCAAGCAAAGGTTGCATACACACTTTTCTTGGATGCTTTAGGATGCTTTGGGCTGATCCTGCGTTGAGCAGGGGGTTGGACTAGATGGCCTGTGTGGCCCCTTCCAACTCTAGGATTCTGTGATTCTGAACACCTGTATGTTATTCTGTACATGAGTACACCCGTGGTAGTATGTCCCTCTGGTCTTAGATCGTACAACATCCGAGGCACATGGACAAGTTTATGCTACAAGGCAAGATGAACGATTCCTGCAGGGACAAAGTTCTCATTTCCTCCCAACACTACCATGTAGCGTTTGTCAGCATCTGAGTACCAGCCGGAGACTTCCCAGATTGCCACTGGTCTCCAGAAAGCAGAGATCAGTTCCCCTGGAGAAGACAGCTGCTGCTGCCCTGTCCTAGATAGTCCAGATGAACCTGATCCCGTCAGATCTAGGAAGATCAAAAGAGCTGATCCTGGCTAGTAGTTGAATGGGAGACCTCCAAGGATTTGGATGGGGGTCCCCCAAAAACATGACGCAGAGACACGCAATGGCAAACCACCTCTGAACGTCCCTTGCCTGGCTGTCAGATGATCCTCAGATCCCCTGGCTACATGACACATGCCATACAATTGATTGATCGATCGATTGATTGATAGCTGCTTTGGATGGTGAACTTCACAAAATTACGCCCTGCTGAGACTCTTCCCCTCTCCTCCCCAGGCACCTCTCCCCAAATCTCCAGGTATTTCCCAACCCAGAGCTGGCAACCCTACTGAGTACGCAAAATGAAGCAAACGTCCAGCCTCACGTTAAAAACCAACAGCACTTATGAGCTTCCTCGAGCCACGGCTGGTTTTGCCGAACTCGGGGGAAACGCTCGGGGTTTTCGGCACGACGATTCCAATGATAAACAACGTAATGGTCAGAGGCACTGAGCCGAAAGTAAATAAAGAGGGCTCGCTGTAAACTCTACGGCGGGATCGTAAAGAAATGAAATGGATCTATCCAAACTTCCCATCTGAATGTTAATTGTCCTCAACTCTGACGCTAATCTCGCTCCCCGTGTCAATGGCGTGATTTGTCTTTCCCAATATGCTCCACTTACACTTGACAGCAGGAATGATGGGGCCATGCCTCATCCCGAAATGCTCCTCAACAGCTGCAGTCGGGGCTGCCGCCTGGCATTGACAAAAAGCCCTTCTCTGGCAGAACAGCATCAGGCACGGTAATGGGGGACAGAGCAAAACAGACGGGCCACAATCAGCCTCTTCTGTAGTCTTTTCTGAGTTCTGTAGTCTTTTCTGTAGTCGAAATCAGGGATCCCCAACGTGGGGCCCTTGGGCGCTGTGGTGTCTGCCAATAACGTCCCTGGTGACCAGATCGGGCCCTTGCCCAGCAGGACTTCTGAATGGCCCCTGGAGACCTGATTGGCTGCGCAGGTTGAAATAACTTGTTTCAGTAGCACTTGCTCCCACAGTGCTTTATTCTCTCTCCTCTTACCCTGTTCATTGTTTAAATTAACCCTCTTATGTCCTGCATTTTGGTTTCTTCTATGGGGTTGGCTCCACCCCCTGTAGCAGCCATTTTACTGCTGGCTCCGCCTCTGTCCGCAGCCATATTGTGGCTGGCTCCACCTCCTGCAGCAGCCATTTTGTAGTTGTGCCCGCCATCCTGGGTTAGAATTCCAAAGGTGTCCACAGGCTCAAGACAGTTGTGTGCGTGTGTGTGGGGGGGGGGGCGACTCATGCTCGAAAATTATTATCCTTTGTAAATTGCTTGCTGATTGACTGAGTAGATCTTGTCACATTTGTAATCTGCCCCCGAGCCCCAGTGAGAACGGCAGAATATAAATGAAGCTAAAGTGTAATACAATTAAAAGCGCCACAATGAATAAATAAATTCCTAGCGCAGCTTTGCATCAGCCAGAGCACTCACGAGGGGCACACGTCAGTCCTGGAAATGGTGGAGAACGAGAAAGACACAAGAAAAGAATCTCTCAGAGGCTCAAGGCGAGAATACAATGGACACGTAGACAGGATTCCTGCAACCTTAACCCTGACAGCACATTATACAAGTATGCCAAAAACTGCATTGGGCCCCTGATTTCTTCCTGAAGAACAGACTCTTCCCACGTGTAAAATGCACCAGTGCTATCGTTTTAATCTCAGCAGCTGGGTACCAGGTACAGACAGCAATGGTGCGAAAAGGGGTCAAACAGATGAGATGAAGTTTGCACCTCTCCGTCCATCCCTGCAATCTAAACTGCAGGTTTGTTGTGCTGCCTTGATTTGTCTTGGGGTAATGCAGAGAAGGGAGAGAGGGTTTAACCCTTCAGCTTCTGATCGGGTCCCCAGCTCTGCTAATGGCAGCTTAAACATCTCTTTTCCCTTTAACGGTGGGGACCTGAGTTTCACTGAGCAAAGCCAAGGAGATGAGTAGGATTTTAGAGCCTCGGATGTAGACTTTTGGTAATCTAGAGAGAACTAGCTCTATCAAGTCAGTGGGAAATGGCCTTTTCGCACGGGGATCTTTGTTGCAAATTGTTTGCGGAATGAAAAATCGCCATTTAAAATAGTGGAATTCGTCGTTTTGCACACCTGGCTTTGTAGTGGAATCAGTTGCATTTTTTAGCGTTTCCCACAGGCTTCCGGTCTCGGCAGAAATCGCTAGAAAGGAAGCGCTATTGCCAAGCTCGTCCCGCCCCTGGCCGTCAAGCAGCCAATGGGCAGCCGTTAGCATGCTCCCAAACAGCCCCTTTCCCTTTAAGAAAGGTTTAAAAAAAAAAACAGACCCATAGCAACGAATCTAGGTAGATTCGTTGCTACGGAGAGACCCATCCAGCTGCCTAATGTGAGCTGTCGTTTGATTGTA
Source organism: Paroedura picta (assembly GCF_049243985.1). Classification (NCBI taxonomy): domain Eukaryota; kingdom Metazoa; phylum Chordata; class Lepidosauria; order Squamata; family Gekkonidae; genus Paroedura; species Paroedura picta. The sequence continues at coordinate 79,511,098 of NC_135378.1, read as the reverse complement.
TGATCGTTTGCACACTGCCTCGAGTGATAAAAAAAAATCCCCCCCCCCTTCTCACGGGCCCGATTTTCGGCTGAATTTATGTGTAAAAAATAAAGGGACTTTATTTCAGCAAACGGGCTTTTAAGTGGTTTGTGCTTAGTGACTAAAGGTGAAGGACTGAAGCCAGGGAAGCCTCTAAACAGAAAGAGGCTCGCCGGTGCGTTTATCCCCGCTCGCTCGGAGAAAAAAAAATGGCGATCGCTTCGCCGGAAGTTTGGAGGAGAGAGCCAGGGGGAGGGACTTTGAAGAACCAGCAACAATGGTAACGCACAGGTCTTTAGCGCTAGTGTTGCAGATTGGTTGCAGGAGTGTATCGCTATCCGGAGGGTGAATCCACTTTTCTGGATTCCCCTGAAAGCGCCACAACGAAGCGCTTTTGGCGGGTCGGTTTCAGGATTGTTGCAGATTGTCTACGACGTCGTGGGTTATGGCAAATTAGTAGCGTTTCCAATTAGCAACCATTGTGCTATTTTGAAGCCGTGCGAAATGGCCCATGGTTTACCAGAGAAAGTGGAAAGTGAGGCTGAGCAAACAGCTTAGCTCTCTGTTTGTTGGAATATGCATGATCTGCAGTGTACATAATTAAGCGGAATATGAAGGGGGCATTAGAGAATATGCAGGGGGCATTAGAGATGTATATTTAGGATATATGGGATAGGAACTTCCTGAAGGGTTTCAAATTATCTCCTCCAGTGTCTTGACTGGCTCAACAGGAGACTTCCTGCTTTTTCAGGGCACTTCTTCCCCGCTTGCCTCCATAACAGCAGTTGATCAAGCAGAAGAATGACTTCAGACAACAGTTAGCATAGACAAGTCTCTTCTGTCTCCTCTCTATACATTGTTGTTTTTCTTCTGAATAAAAACTATGTTGTTCTTTATACGGTCTGAAGCTATGATCGTTTGCATGTTGTAATTCTGCCATCATATTTTACCAGTTGATGTGCACCTCTGAGGCACTCTTTGCTAGGAGCAGCAAAGCTGAATTCAAGCCATCCTGGATAGTGTAATTATGGGCTAAACGTTTTGGGTGGTTAACATCCCTGTCAGGCGCATACATTCTGGTGTCACTCTTTTACCTTGTTTCCCCACTACCATCTCACAGGAAATTGAAACTAAAGTAAAAGCAGAATGTGGTGCTAGGGTTGCTTGCCATGGCCTAGGAAGTAGCAAGAGACCCCCCCGGGGGGGACAGGACACTTGTGGCAGTGACATCACACCTCTGCAGGAATATTTTCATGTGGAGTGGAGCATTGCAACAAAGTCTCCTGGATGCTTAATTTAAAAAGGAAACGAACAAACTTCTTTCTCAGAAAGTTTCAGAAAATGACCAGAAACAATCTACCCAGGTCTAAAATCTTAGACAATGTTATGGGGAAAAAAAGTTAAAGCATTTCTTTTTAATTGGCTGAGTTTGAGAGGCAATCAGCTCGAGTCCGTTGTTAAAGGCAGCTCTTAGAAACAAAGTCGCAATCTCTGTGAGCAAGCTGTGAGTTGATTTTCAGTCCGGTGGGATTCCGAAATGACAGGCATTAAACTGGCTCAGAAACAAGGCCCGCTTCGAGATGGGAGACCCAGGATGTCCCTCCGGGGATATGCTATCTGGTGCCACGATAATTACTAGGAGCAGATTCAAGCCCTCCTACTAGCTGAGCTGCTTTCTACGCCTTCCCACCCCATGTTCTCCTCACTCCACAACTAGGGGGAAATTTTTTATATCTTACATTAACTCCCACCCATTTGGGAAACCCTTCCAGGGCTGTCAAGGAACCCCAGGGTTTCACAAACGCCTGGTTGAGAAAACCTGTTCTAGCCATTACCCCAGATGGACACACAAGATTTCAAGCCCGCTCCTGCAGCCATAAAGTCTAGAATTTTGGAATGGGCATGTAATTCGTCGTTTATATTTACCGCTGGGGATCTTTGCCACATCTGTTGTACCCTAAGCTGCATTATGCACCAGATCTACGCATCACAGGCCAGAACTCCAGCCCCTGATCTGCTTAAAGTAATCCCTGGTTTCTGATTTCAACATTCATCCAGCACTGGCTTACAGTTTTCCCCTTTTCAAGCAGTCTTCTCTTGCCCAATAAAATCCAGCACTTCCTCCCAATAAAGGTTTTTTTTTAAATGTAGAAGATAATCTCATTTCCTCTTTTTAATAAGCCAGACACGCTGCCCTCCTTCATACACCCAATATAAGGCTCACGGCACTAGGAAAGCCCTGTTATGATGAAAAACCCGAACACAGGATCCAGCATTCCTTGGCTTGCAGCCCCAAAAGCTAGGAAGAGGAGGAGCCTTTGCTAAAATCATTCTCTTCTTATATTCGCCGTTTGGAATAGGCTGCGGCAAAACTCGGTCCTTGCCTCCCAACAGTTGAGAACAGTTTTTGGTTTACGGAAAAGGTGACAGGGCAGGGGGTGATAGAAGTTTATAAAATCAGGCATGGGATGGAGAGAGTGGACAGCGATAACATTTTCTTCCTCTCCCAGAATACCGGACCTTGCGGCATTCAGAGAAACAGATGGGCTGTAGATTCGGGACGGACAAAAGGAAACGCTGCTTTACGCAGAGAGTGTTTAAAACAGGGGTAGTCAAACTGCGGCCCTCCAGATGTCCATGTACTACAATTCCCAGGAGCCCTTGCCAGCATTCGCTGGCGAATGCTGGCAAGTGCTCCTGGGAATTGTAGTCCATGGACATCTGGAGGGCCGCAGTTTGACTACCCCTGGTTTAAGAAGTGGAATTCGCTGCCAGAAGATGCAGTGATGGCCACAGGCATAGACAGCTTTAAAAAGGGGATAGAGAAACCCTAGCCAGGGTGACCGAGGGGAACCTCCACCTTCAGAGGCACTAATCCTCTGAATCCCAGAGCCAGGAGGCAATATCAGGGGAAGGCCTCCGCCTCTGCGCCCTGTTGTTGACCCTCCAGAGGAACTGTTTGGCCGCTGTGTGAGACAGGATACCGGATCAGGTGGACCACTGGTCAGAATCACCCTTTTTTCACAGTGTGGATTCCAAGTGATGGAATTCCGGACTTTCCCTTTGGGGATTGGGTCTGGAGTGCTTCAGCCGGGTCAGGCGGTGCTCTTGTGTTTGTTCCGCAGCCTCTCCCAAGGACACTGGGAGCCACAGAACACGGGGAACCGCGGATGTCGTGCATGAAAGGGAACAACATCTTGCTAGCGATGAAAACAAAAGGATGCCTGGTGGAATGGGCAGTTTTCACCCCGCAGGTGCAAAGCCATGTGCTTGGCATGCCTGCTTTGTTTTGCTGATGGGGCCGAAAAGGGACAGGGCAGGAAATCCTCCTTCCTTCCCCTTTCCCACTGACTGGAGGAACAGCCTCTCTTGTGCACTCTTGATGGCTGCAGGGGTTCTTGTAAGAAGGAGAAAAACACCTTTGCTTTGACCAGCCCTGGTTTAAGGATTTGGTGGGGCCCGTAGCACCAGAGCCAGTTTAAGGATTCACGGGGCATTAGAAGAGCACAACATTGGAAGTGACTGAGAGCTTTTTTTTTTCTTCCATTGTTGCGGTCCACAAGCTGTATAAGTATGAAGACCTCCTAGCAATCGCAATGTGAAGGCCTCCTAACTGTACAGCGCCCTGGAACCGTGGTGCCCGTAGTTCATGCTACATGTGTTGTTAGGATAAACCACCTCTAGCGTTGACTCATGACTCAGGTTGTACCCTCTTTTTTACTATCCAAAGGAGTTACAAAGTGGCAGACAATCGTCTACCCTTCTTCTCCCCACAATAGGCACCCTGTGATATAGGGGCTGAGAAAGCTCTGGAAGAACTGGTACTGGCCCAAGCTCACCCTGCACGTGGAGAAAGAGTGGGGAATCAAACCTGGTTCTCCAGGTTAGAGGCTGCCACTCTTAGCCACTACACCAAGCCAGTGTAAGGTAGTGGTCCAAGTATCATGCTGGGAGAGCCCTGTCATGAAGCTTGCTAGGGAGGACTTGGAAAACTCAGGGCATTTCCGCACATCGGTAAAAATAGCGTTCTGCCAGCTGAATGACGTAGCGCTAAATATTATCACGCCTGCCAGCCACTCCTCAACTTTTTGCTGTCTCCCTCTTGTCTGCTGCCTTTTTGTACTTCTCACACTCTATAACTGCTGTTGGAAATGGCGGAAGAGAGCAACACGCTTCATATGCGACTCTTCCACCTGTCAATCAATCCAGGCAGCCAATCCCCTTTCTCTATGTCTTAAAGGTCCTGCGATGCCCGCTAATTTTTTTTGTTAATTCATACTTCTCCATTTAAATGCCTATGCACAGACACATAGTGCTTTTTGAATGCCACCCCTTATGGAATCACAAGTCTTTAGATACTTTTAAACATTAATCTCGTTCCTGATTTTTTGGGGGGGAGGGGAGAGGCTTTAGAGAGGCATGCTTTGTGTCACAATAACTTTTTAGGTTCATGAATTCAATTTTTGGGATTCATGAACTTGCACTTTAAAATGCTGGCTATAGAGAGCAGTTTGCTGGCCGGGCACAAGAGGCTGGCGATGTCATGCGGAGTGGCTGGAATCTAGCAAGAGGACATCATCTACAGGCCTTCTTTCTCGTTTGATTTCCCTGAACAGAAGGTGGTCCAATAAAACGACAGAAATGATCCGGGCAGTCTCCAAACAGCTGCCTAGTGAACAGGGAGGATGCCAAGATCAAGCGTATCCTCTTTCAAAGGAGAAACCAGGACCCTGCCGTGGAAGCAGATTGGGTAACCCAACTTTCCAGAGCATAAATCAACATGTATCTTCTTCTTTTTTTTTTTTTAGCAGAACTTTCCGCCCAGATTGCATGTATTTGTATTGAAATATTGTGAACCGCCGCGAGCCAGTTTCCGAGAACGGCGGTCATACAAATCAAATAAATAATAATAAATAATAACAAGATAGACAATGGTCATTAACCAGAGAAATGTTGAACAGACACTGACCAATGCGAGGAAAGTGAGGGGAACGGCAGAGAGATCAACATTTCTGCCCGGAACTATTTTCAGAAATATTTTCTCCTCTTGTTATCCCCCAACAACGCAGGGACTTTATGCTTGCTGGGTTTAACATCCTCCCAACAGCAATTATGATGGGGAGATTTCAGAAGATTCCTTACATACAGAGACACTGCCCATGTAAACAAGGTTCTATAGCAGGGGTAGTCAAACTGCAGCCCTCCAGATGTCCATGGACTACAATTCCCAGGAGCCCCTGCCAGCATTCGCTGGCAGGGGCTCCTGGGAATTGTAGTCCATGGACATCTGGAAGGCCGCAGTTTGACTACCCCTGTTCTATAGAAACCATAGAAAACATCTTTTTTTACTGCCCCATATACGATGCTATTCAGGCTAAAGCTCTAGACTTAGTTAAATGTATTGGCTACTCTCATTAGAGCCTCTTGTGGCGCAGAGTGGTAAGGCAGCCATCTGAAAGCTCTGCCCATGAGGCTGGGAGTTCAATCCCAGCAGCCAGCTCAAGGTTGACTCACCTTCCGAGGTCGGTGAAATGAGTACCCAGCTTGCTGGGGGGTAAACGGTAATGACTGGGGAAGGCACTGGCAAACCTCCCCGTATTGAGTCTGCCATGAAAACGCTGGAGGGCGTCACCCCAAGGGTCAGACATGACTCGGTGCTTGCACAGGGGATACCTTTACCTTTTACCTTACTCTCATAAATGCAAGGTACAGTTCCTTCTCTCCAATCAGGATCCAGATACAACTGATGAAGTGGCTAAATTTTTACAAATGGCAATTAAGCTGCGAGAACATAAGAACGAACTGACTGTATTCGGATTTGTCTTATTTTTTTATGCCAATAAAGGTTGTTGCTTTTACTGTTGTTTTCAGGAATTGCACTCAAGCAGACCCCTGGCCCATCCAGTTTGGTATTGTCCATTCAAGCCGGCAGGAGCTCCCTAGGGCAGGGCTTTCTCAACAGGGGGTTCATGAAACCCTGGGTCTTCTGGATGGCCTTGGAAAATGCTTGCCAACTGGTGGGAGTCAATTAATATATATTTTTAATTAATCAGGTGTTATGAGCATATATAGTTATGTCAATCCTGCCCCCCCCAATGGCGAGTGATGGGCCTGGAGGGGGGGAAGGGGTCCTGGCCCCAAAAGTCCTTGCTGTCCCAGGCTCATTGCCCATGGTAGCAATTGGAGTACTCTCATTTTAACTTAACCGCATTGGGGCTGTGGGAGGGGGTGAGGGAGCAGCAGGTGCTTGCCCCAGTCCTGTTTCCTGTCCAGCCGAGTAGGCTGCTGGGCCATTTCTGACCCTGGGGAAGCTGGGGGTGTCAGAGAACTCTCTTCCCCCCCCCCCCCGGGCCATGCAGGGCCATGCAGGGGTGGGAAGTTGCAAGGAGCCTAGCCAACTTTTGTTCGTGAAGCCTGGCCTGCCTTCTCCCCCCCCCCCCCCTCCTGCCCCCTTTCATTGCAGGGGAGGAAAGAGAAGTGCAGGAGTTATTCAGGTGCTATTTGCCCATGCAGAGATTAGACAGTTTCAAGGGAGAAAATTTTCCCTTTTTTGTCTATTCCTTGGCCTGAAGGGAAGCGGTGGTTTGAGGCAGAGGCACCAAATTTTCAGCGTAGCTGTGGGAGCCTCTCTTCCAAAGAACACCCAAGTTTCAGACAGATTGGACCAGGGGGTCCAATTCTACGGGCCCCCATCCAACCTCCATTGTTTCCAATGGCAAGGGGGAAAAGGCAAGAACAGAGAATCTTCCTACCTTCCTGGGAACCAGCTTGCCAAGGATTCTAGAACCTAAGGACCAGTAGGGACTAGGGAGAAGCTAGCCCGATCCTAACTCAGTAAGAAAGGAGCAGAGACAAAGGACCCCCTCTGAGTTCAAACTCAGACTGGACAATCAATCAATCAATGCGCTGTTCTCAGGAGTATTTCTGTCAGAGGCCAACTCACTGGTGTTTCACAGAAGGGATTATTGTTCGAAACCATTAGATGCAGGCCAAGGGCAAGTGAGCAGAGGAGAGAGGAATTATCTACGTGTGCAACCTGCAAATGGGCTAAATCGACACCGGGCCTGACCGTTCGCATGTCTCCTAGGTGGTGGCAGGGAGATCCCTCACTTTCCCTGCTTTCAATCAAATCAGAGTCCAGTAGCACCTTTAAGACCAGCAAAGATTTATTCAAGGCGTGAGCTTTCGAGTGCAGACACTCTTCCTCCTGGCTTTTGGCAAACAATACCGACAGCGGTAATAACGAGACATCTTAGGGCTGTGAAAAGTAGGGTAGAAAAACCAACTCTTCTTCTTCTTACACGAGGCAGGCCATGGACAACCGCCTCCGTTCCTCTCTTGCAGTGGAAAGTGGGGCAGAAAAACCAAGAATCTTGACTTTTGTTTTGGTGAAATTTAGTTTTGCTCCTTTCTCAACCAACCAACCCCCCCACCCCACCCCGATGCCTACGCATTTGCCAGGAGCGGTCATTGCTGTTGCATAACGTGGCTGCCGGTCAGAACAAACGGCAAAAAGATACCTGACTCCGAGACCATCCTTCTGGAGCGTGTGGCGGCCGCCTCCGTTCAAAGCTGCCCCCTGCCCCCTCCCTGGCCGGCCTCTCAGGGCTGCATTCCAAGCTGGTCGGAAGCCAGCAAGCTGTTCCAGGCAGCCAGATCTCTGGAGGAAGTTCATCTCTCCTATCAGCCGGGAGGCGAGAGACTGAATTGTTAAAACATGTAGCTGGCCTGGAACTTTTCCAGGAGGGCTTGCTTGTCAACCGAACCTCCTTGCTGTCGTCTGGCGTTCGCTGAAAGCTTTGAAGCTGGAGTAGAAAGAGGCAGGCGAGGAAGCGCTGGGGAAAGCATCTTTCGTCCTGACTGACAGCTGGATTCATGAGTGGGGGGGGGGGGACACGCACAGACCTTCTGGCAAGGCTGACAGAAGTGGGGGGAAAGGGGGTACCGGGGCCCACCTGTCAGCCCTCGTTCGGGGACAACAAAGGCAGCCCAGAGGGCCTCTGTTTTCATCTGCCAGGGTTAGATCTTTTTCTCACCGTGGGTTCTCCGATCGTTACAGGAGTCCCCAACCCCCTCGCTGGACGACACACGGAAGAATGCATCTGAAGTGCTAAACAGTTTGGCAGCTGTGGAAAGGTCACAGTTGAGGGGCTCTGGCTGCCAACTCTGGGTTGGGAGATTCCTGGAGATTTGAGGGATGGAACCAGGGAAGGAGTTGGGGAGGGGGAGGATCTTATAGGGGTGTGATGCCATATAGTCCATCCGCCCCTCAAGCAACCATTTTCTCCGGAGGAACTGATATTTAGTCATCTGGAGATGAGTTGTGCTTCCAGGAGATCACCAGGCCTCCCCCTGGAGGGTGGCAACCCCCTCGGTGACTTGGGACATGGCTTATATCTGCAAGATCAACTTCTGAAGGTTCCAGTTAATAAGCCTTTGAGCAGATGGATTAGAAAGTCCCCAGTTTGAGGGGGAAGATAGACAAGATGCTGGGAAATCCATCAAGGGCTCTCCCAGCAGCTGTTGTACAGGGGTTAAGGGCTTCTAATCTGGTGAGTCAGATTTGAGTCCCCATTTCACATGCAGCCAGCCGGGTGACATTTGGCTTGTCAAAGCCCTGATCGTACTGTTCTCAAGAGATCTCTCAGCCCCACCTACCTCACAAGGTGTCTGTGGTGGGGAGAGGAAGGGAAGGTGATTGTAAATAATTTTGAGAATCCTGTGGGCAGTGAAAAGCAAGGTATAAAAACCAACTCTTCTTCTTCTTCTTCTTCTTCTTCTTCTTCTTCTTCTTCTTCGGTGGTGCCTAGAGTGGGGGGGGGACCCCCCCAGGCATTCAATTCCATTGCTGAATTACTGTGACTGTGAAAATGTTTTCCTGATACTCCGCTGGTATGATACTACATGTAGTTTTAACCCATTACCTCAGGTCCTCTTCTCTGCTGCCAACACAAACCTTTCCCTGCCCTCCTCCAAATGACAACCTTTCTAATCCTTTAAGAGAGCCATCATGTCTCCTCTCAACCTCCTCTTCTCCAAGCTGAACATTCCCCAGTCCCTCAGCCTTTCCTCACAGGGCTTAACCCCCAGACCCTGGATCATCCTCATCACTCTCCTCTTAACCCCCTCAATTTTCTCCACATCCTTTTTGAAGTGAGGCCTCCAGAACTGCACATAGTACTCCAGGTGGGGTCTGACGAATGCAATATCCTAAAACCTTCCCACAAATGGAAATTTTCCACACTCCAAGGCAGCCTATTCCACCTACAAACAGCCCTCGCCGCCAGGAAATGCTTTCTAATATTTAATAAAATCAGAGTCGAGTAGCACCTTTAAGACCAACAAAGATTTATTCAAGGTGTGAGCTTTCGAGTGCTTGCACGCGAAAGCTCACGCCTTGAATAAATCTTTGTTGGTCTTAAAGGTGTTGCTCGACTCTGATTTTAGTGTGCTACTTCAGACCAACACGGCTACACATTTGATCCTAATATTTAAGTAGAACCTCCTTTCCCGTCATTTTTCCTTTCCTTTCCCGGTCTGTAGCGGTGCAGGGGGCAAGGAAGTTTGATTCCGTGTGCCGAAAACCTTCCATCAGCAGATTCTTTCATCAGGATCCCAACCTGTTATTTGCATTTGACATCTGACGGTGTTTGGTTTCATTTTTCAAAAAAAAATATCTGACGGAGTTTAACAGCTGACACGCAACGGCATCTCACATTTGGCAGTGTTTGATTACTGGCCTTTCATATTTGCCCGTATTTGATTGCTGCTGCACCACAGTGTTTTGGGCTTGTTGGTATTTTATAGTCGGCTTGCGTGAACGTTGACTGCCGCTGGTAGCAGCCCTTGATACATGAGCAATTCGGTCTCCCCGGATTCCAGGGGGGGAAGGGGCACGCTCCCAAATAGGGGGCCCAGCCAACTGAAATGGAGACCATGTGTAAGTTGATCCCAAAGGCAGGGCTAAGCCCCAAAGGACTCATTTGGGGAAATGGTTTGCAGCAGTGCTCAGAGACCATCCCAATCCCTTTTGGGAGGGATTTCAACAGCTGTTGCCAAAAAAAAAATAATGTTGAACTATTTTGTTACAGGTGGCCTCTTTTGGCTTTCATTTTGTGATGTTCTGGCACCTTCTGGAGGTGAAGTTGCCCCCTCACCAGCAACGTAACCATGGCTTCCCTCCCAATCCTGGTAAAACATTGTTCCTTCCCCTGTCCCATAGGAGCGCATAAGGGACTTGGTACCCCTAACAGCTTGCCTTTCCCCTACATATGGAAGATTCAAATGGGTAGCCCTGTTGGACTGAAGTAGCACAATAAAATCAGAGTCCAGGAGCACCTTTAAGACCAACAAAGATTGATTCAAGGCGTGACACAGTTTACTAATTTAACAGAATTCATTTTTGCTTTATATTCCCACTGTCATGATGGAAGTTCACAGTCTGAGGAAGAGTGCTTGCACTCGAAAGCTCACGCCTTAAATAAACCTTTGTTGGTCTTAAAGGTGCCTCTGGACTCTGATTTTATTGTCCAACATTTGGAAGTCAGAGACACTGAAAGCTGCCAATAGAATCTTAGGCTGACAACAGAATCTTAGCAATATCTATCCCAGGGTTTCCCAACCAGGGCTCCCTGGAGTCCTGGGGTTCCCTGAGAGGTCTTCGAGTGCTCCCAGGACTTTCCCCTATATCCTGCCTTCATGGACTCAGCCACAAGCTATTCCTGGCATTGCTGTGAAAGCAGGGAATTGGTTGCTTCCACTGACCTGAGGAAGGCATTAATGCAGGGGTAGTCAAACTGCGGCCCTCCAGATGTCCATGGACTACAATTCCCAGGAGCCCTTGCCAGCATTCGCCAGCGAATGCTGGCAAGGGCTCCTGGGAATTGTAGTCCATGGACATCTGGAGGGCCGCAGTTTGACTACCCCTGCATTAATGGGTGGTTACTGTGCCTGGGAGAGAGGGTGGAGCCTGGACACCTATTTCTGCCACAGACCGCCTCCTTTCCCTCCCTCCCCTTAGTCCTTCTCAGGAGTGGCAGGGAGTCATAACCAGTTGACATCACTTCTGGCCCGGTCCCAGGGCTCCTTGAAGCCTGTAAAGTATTTTGACGGATCTTCCATGGGCAAAAGGCTGGAAAGGACTGATTCATCCCGATTTCTCTGAAGCCCCAACTGGAGAGATGATGGGCTCACCCTTCAAGGAACGGGCGGCTGTTTCTCTGAGGTCCACGTGTTTCCATCTATTTGTATTCCAACTTTCCTCCAAGGCATTCAGGGACTGACCCTTTCATTGTACTTTCACAAAACCAGTCTGGTTGGCTAAAAATGTGCATTGTGCCAAGAGTCCTGAGGGGATCATATTTTGTTCTCTGCTGTCTGACTTGTTGAAATTGTTTTTAATCATTGTAATCCACCTTGGAGCCAAGTGAGAAAAGTGAAGAATGAATGAATGAATGAATGAATGAATGAATGGATGGATGGATGGATGGATGGATGGATGGATGGAGGGAGGGAGGGAGGGAGGGAGGGATGAACAATAACCCTGCTCCAACAATCTAACCACTACACCACATTAGTTCACAGTTACATATGTATAGAATGTGTTGCTATCCATTTATCAGCTTGCAGCTGGTAAGAGCTGCTTGCACAAAACATGTTCTCTCTTTGGATTGGACAAAATATCTAGTAAGTGATTAATTTTCAGTTGCTGATCATGCGGAACATGGGTTCTCACTGTTGCATTTCTTTGTAGAAAACATTCATAAAAGGCACTAATGCTTGCGGTTTGGATAAAAATGTCCTTCCTCTTTTTATATCAGGGAACTGCGTATTTCTCAGATGTTCAGAAAGAAGAATGCTTGACGCACATGCTGCGTAGAACAGATTCCCTTTCACCTTCTCTCGCATACAGCGAAGAGCAGATTCTGCCATGTGCATCTGTGTGCTGAGATGCACATGCAGGTGCATTTTAATCACTGCAGTGGATTAATTAACGGGCCTTCCGTTTCTCAGTCGCACAGCAGAGTCGGATAATAAGTCCACAGTAATTGGCAACACGGCAAGAAGGGACAATCACACCAGTTTACTTGTCATCGCCCAAGACTGTACCATGTTCTAACAATTTTATTATTATTGTTATAGTTGTTGTTGTTATTGCTGTTGTTGTTGTTGTTATGTGATTTATTCCCCGCCGTTCCCAAAGCTGGCTTGTGGCGGGTTACAACAGTCCATCATAAAACCCAGATAAAACCCCATTAAAAACAGGACATCCAACAATAAACAAGAAAACCACAAATGGCGAAACCAAACCTGACCCTCCTACCGATATCTAATCATGTGGGCTAGGAGGGGGCCATGATGTTCCATAGCCCAGTGCTAGAAAATACTCTGGGCACTCAAAGGGCACCCAAAAGGTGCCTTTTTCCAGGCAATGTTCTTCTGCCCACCCAAGCTTACGTATATTTTACATACAAAATGTTGACAGGATGAAGCGTTGGTCCAGATTAGACTTCTGACAGCACCAAATAGAGGACGAAGCTGATCCATGGGATGTGGTCAACAGTTCATTTTCAACAAGGCCCCTGGCCACTGGGCTGGACTGTTCTGAAGGGCCCTGAGGACTGCCTGCCTTTAGAGTTGCCAGCTCTGGATAGGGAAATACCCAGAGATTGTGGGGGTGGAGACATCGCAGGACCTTTAATAAGGGAGAAAGGGGATTGTCTACCTGGATTGATTGACAGGCGGAAGAGAGTCGCGTGTAAAGCGCATTGCTCTCTTCCGCCATTTCCAGCAGGCAATGCGGAGAGTGAGAAGCACGAAAAGGCAGAAGACAAGAGCAAAACAGCAAAAAGGTGAGGAGGGGCTGGGAGGCAAAATAATATTTAGCACGACACCGTTCAGCTGGCGTAGCGCTATTTTTGCCGATGTGCGGAATTTCCCTCTGTTGATGATACTGAGTCACAATGTCCTACCTCCGTGAATATTGGCTTCCCACTTTCGTGAAACCTACGTATTTGCTTAGTCTGCAGATGTTATGCAGGTTACGGATCTCCGCTCTTGCTGCTTGAAGAATTATGATTCTTTCCCCCTCCTCTACTGTACTCTTAACATTACAGTTTCTGCAAGCAACAAAGAAAAACCCAGCGTAACAGAACAGTCGATAGAACATAATAGGCCAAGAGGTCTTCTTTCAGGCAGCGCACAGCCAGCCTGGCCCTGCGATAGCGAAGGTGGAGGAAGCAGGAGGAAATGGAGCTGAAATTTCCCCGGGCATTCTAACTGGACCCCGTCTTCAATGTATTCCTTTTCTGCTAACAAATGCACAGTGCAGAGAGGTACACCCTCTTGACTCCACTGAAGCCTATGGGCTGAGGAGGGCATATAACTCTCATTTAGGATTGCACTGCCCGGGTTCCATTTGACACAGGGCTGTGCCAGATATGCTGATGCAGTGAAATAGCTTCCATCCGTGACAGACCATGCTCCCGGCAGACGGGAGGGCTGGAAGTCTTTCGAACACGGTCCCGGCAAAGGTTGCCTTGCTTCAAAGGCCCACACGATGCTTAGGCTGAAGGGAGTTGAGGCAGGCCCAGGAGTCGAGCGGGCTGGTGAACAACATCACCTTCCCCTGAAAGGGGCCCGAGAGAGGCATGCCTGGCCTCGACTAGGGCCAGGGCCTTCTCGGTCCTGGCCCCAACCTGATGGAATGAGCTCCTGGGTGAGCTGCAGGCCCTGCGGGACCTTGGTGCCTTCGGCAGGGCCTGCTCTTGCGCCAGGTCTATGGTTGAGGCCAGGTTAGTGCAGGAAGAGGAATCGGGGGCCCCTGTTGCCAACAACGGACATCATCTGTCTCTCCTTTCTCATCCCTCTAGTAGATGAATGGGGGAGGGTTTGAGGGTTCTGCCATCTTCACTTGCTGTTGATTATTGCTGTTATAGTCCTTTAAATGGAATTTTAATGAGTTTTAATTGTGTTTTAGTTGGATATATGTAATATATCAAATAAACAAACAAACAAACAAACAAACAAATAAATAAATAAATGGTTTGGAAGCCCAGCATCCCAAATCCTTACCAAGGAGGTCAGAAAGAATTCTGCCCTCCTTCAAACATCCTTGCAGAATCACCCTATTTATTTATTTGTTCAAGCTGCGGGTTCAGAGGTAGACACGGACCCTGGAAGTTATTTGAGTTCTTTATTAGGGCCCCGGCATGTTACAAGAAGCAACGGAACCAACCCCCCCCCCCCAAGAAGACCCCCACTTATATATACTTGCAAACAAAGGATCTTCCTGCTAGCGCATGCGGTTGGTCAGTTTCCATTTGAACTGACTAGATCTGGTAGATGGGATCCAGCCATGCACTGGTCAGCCTCGGCAGGTCTGCAGACACAACATTTATCAAAAAGCTTCCCTTAGCTATTTTAGATTTTTCTTTCTTGGACCACTACTTTGATGGACCAAATCCTACCCACTCCCAGCTCTATCCCCAAAATCTCCAGATATTTCCCATCCCAAATCCGGTAACCTTAACTCACCGTGGCTGACCTTTCTTAGCAGATGAGATCGGATGAGAACGGGCTCACCTGTCAGGTCAGGGGGGCTCACCTCCGTCCTGCCTGCTTTATAACAGTCACTCGTCTCATCAAAACCCTTTTTGCTTCCCTCCCAAAAACCCGCTCAGATGTCTCTCCCGAAGAACACCTTACCAATCAGCTTCAAAACCCGTTTTTGAAGAAGGCAGTAATTCTACAGGCCTGTTGCAGGTTTGTTTGAAAACGTGCTCCACGGGATTACACAACACAGTGGCAGAATGATGAGGAGGAATCTGCACAAAGGCTCCTATCTATTTCCTACAGATAAAATGGAAGAGGAGACGCCGGTCTGATAATTGTGATCAGTCCTACCACTTGAAAGGAAAGGTTAATGAAGAGCTTGGGGTGCCGTCCAAGGGGGGTTTCCTGCAGTGCTGGGAGAAGCCTTGATGCTGGATTTCCATAGCAAGGAATAATTCCACGCTTGTTGCAATTCATTAGCAATTTAGTGCCATCAAGTGAGGCTCCCTTATGAAATTAGCAACTGCATCGGTACAGATGTGCCTCGGAACTTTGAGGAAGGGTCTGGAGCAGGGGTAGTCAAACTGCGGCCCT
Organism: Paroedura picta; assembly: GCF_049243985.1. Lineage (NCBI taxonomy): Eukaryota > Metazoa > Chordata > Lepidosauria > Squamata > Gekkonidae > Paroedura > Paroedura picta. The sequence goes on along the minus strand of NC_135378.1, from coordinate 79,495,930 downwards.
CCAGATGTCCATGGACTACAATTCCCATGAGCCCCTGCCAGCGACCGCTGGCAGGGGCTCATGGGAATTGTAGTCCATGAACATCTGGAGGGCCGCAGTTTGACTACCCCTGGTCTGGAGTCACTGCTGGGCAGGATGAGACCTTGAGTTGGTTAGGGGCCATGACTAAATGATGAAGCATCTCCTTGGCCCGCAGAAAGTCCCAGGTTGTATCGCCGGCCTCTCCAGTCAAAAGGACCAGGCTGCAGGGGGTGTGAAAGACCTCTGTCCGAGACCCTAGACCAGCCCTTAGGGTTTCGTGAAATCCTGGGGTTTCTTGACGGCCCTGGAAGGATTTCCCAAATGGGTGGGAGTTAACTAAGTTTTTAATCCATTTTGTACATTTGTTAAACATTTATCGGGTGGTAGGACCATATCTGATCGTGTCAACCCTGCTCCCCAAAGGGGCCATGATGGGCCTAGTGGGGGTGGGGAGGGGCTCTCAGTGGAATTTCTCAAAGCCTGAAGACCGTTTCAGGAGTTTCTCCATGGTAAAAACTTTGAGAAAGGCTGGCCTGGAGAGCTGCTGGAAATCGAAGGACTATTGAATTTGATGGGCCAAAGTTCCCATTCAGCATAAGGTAATGTCACAGTTCCCGTTGCGTTCCAGTTTTATCCCATCCTCTTCCACTGCAACTTCTGCAGACATTTCTTCGGTGCCGACCAAGATTTAGTGTTAGTCAGCGGAGGGAGAGATGATGTTTTTACCTTCCCCTCAAATGCCTCCCACTTTGCGTTTTACTGAGATCATTTTTCATTCCTACGGCTCTTTTACTCTGCCAAAGCACTTTGCAGGAATAGCCTTCCAACTGCGCACAGGGGAATTCCGAGGATTCTCACCCGCTCAGGATAGGTCCTTCACGAACTTCCCTGGAGGTTCTAGCCTTTGTTGTAAATCCTACTCTGAACCTTTAAAGCTGAAGACAGCTTGGGATCAGGGCACTCATCCACCAGCTCCTACCGGTATTATGAGACAGACCGTGCTTTGGGATCGGCTACGGATGCAGCGTTTTGAAGGGCACTGGGACTAGCTCTAACAGCAAGGCCTGCCATGTTTCCCCACTCCAATTCATGCTTTATCGGCCAACGCACGAGCGGAGCCGGAAGAACTCAAGAGATGTTCTAGTTTGTGTGAATCTGGCAAAAATGTGCATGAAGCGTGAATCTGTGTGAGCATGAAATTAATACCGGTTAGATTCTGATGAGGATTTCTGCAAGGACAGAGAGCGGGGATGTTGATTCTTGACAATTGCCCCCCACTCATTTAAGATAGTTAGAAGAAGAAGAAGAAGAAGAAGAAGAAGAAGAAGAAGAAGAAGAAGAAGAATTTATTCTTATATGCCGCTTTTCACTACCCGAAGGAGTCTCAAAGCAGCTTACAATCGCCTTCTCTTTCCTCTCCCCACAACAGACACCCTGTGAGAGCCCTGCTATTACTGCTTAGTCAGAACAGCTTTATCAGTGCTGTGGCAAGCACAAGGTCACCCAGCTGGCTGCATGTGGGGCTCATGGGAATTGTAGTCCATGAACATCTGGAGGACTACAGGTTGACTACCCCTGCTCTATGGCATTATAACCATCCCCAAACCCCACCTTCCTCAAGCTCCACCCCTAAATCTCCAGGAATTGCCCAACACGAACTTAGCTAAGCATCTACCATCAGCTGCATGCCCCCCCCCCCCGTTTCTGGTCACCTTTCCCTTTCTCCATGACCTAAGCTGGGGTGAAACATATTACATCTGCCCCCTGGTCAAGTGACAGAGCAGGCAATCGGATTAATTACGCTGTTTGGATTGATCATTTAAAGCCTACTTGTTTGAATGTTGACATGGTTTTAATGTTGACATATTTTACCAGTATTTGAATTTGTGTGTGAATTTTGTGCTTGAGATTTTAATTTCTTGGAAGCCGCCCCAAGACTATTAATAGAGAGAGATGGCCTAGAAATAACAATATGAATAAATATAAAATAAAATAAACTACCGAAACACCTTGCGCTTTGGCTGTTAGAATGGATTCATCTGGATGCTTTCAATAGAAAGGAAAACGGCCTGCCTGGGCAGGGTTTTCTTCCTCAGCCGTTGCAGCCGGCTCTTAAACTAAATTAAATGACAATGAATCTGAGCCACAATTAAAAGTGGCACTAGACAACGTATTTTGAAGGAAATGTTCCCCTGTTGAAATGAGGAAGCCATTACTGATGGGCATTTCATGTCGTAAAGGAGCAACAATAAAACACTTGACAAGGGAAAAGGTGGGAGGGGAGAGGTCTCAGCAGAGAAAGATAAAAATCGGCCAGACTTTTATTTTCTTTCTAATAAAGATTTCTCCAGCCATTTCTTTGTGGGAGGGTGGTATAAAAATCAAATCGATAAATAAAAACAAGATTTTCAGTGTATAATTCAGTGTATAATTCAGTGTAAATTCAGTATTGGATGAAGAAGAAAGAAGAAGAGTTATATACCCTGCTCTTCGCTATCCAAAGGAGTCTCGAAGTGGTTTACAAACATGCTTCCCTTTCTCTCCCCGCAACAGAGGTAGGTGAGTCTGAGAGATTTCTGAGCAAACTGCGAATGGCCTAAGGTGGCCCAGCTGGCTGCATGTGGAGAAGAAGTAGGGAATCAGACCCATATTAGAGGCCACTCCTCTTATCCATTACACTAGGGGTAGTCAACCTGTGGTCCTCCAGATATTCATGGACTACAATTCCCATGAGCCCCTGCCAGCAAATGCTGGCAGGGGCTCATGGGAATTGTAGTCCATGAACATCTGGAGGACCACAGGTTGACTACCCCTACATTACACCACATTGGAAAGGCAAGTCCTAGCCCCCCCCCTCCCGATCTCTCACTGATTGCCACCTATGTGATAATTCATTCCATGAGTGAACAACGTGCTGTGTGAAGTGATGGTTCCTTTTCTCTGACCTAAATCCACCACCACCTGCCCAGTGAAATCTGCCACTGATGCTAGTCAAGCCAGGTGCATTTCTACATATCAAGCTATAAACTGAGGGGAAATCTACCATCGATCATTGTACTGTATTACAACATATAGTGGGAAAGTACGGCAACAAGGACACATCCTCTTTATATACAGCATTTGTAGACTTGAAGGTTGCTATTGACTCCATCTCCCATATAAAGCTCTGGAAAAAATTGGAATCCTTGTCTGACAATCGTTTCCTATTGTTTCTAAATTGAGCTCTCCATGAACAAACTGTCTTGCAAGTCAGATGCAGCAGGTAAGGCCACCTTTCTGACATAATCAGGACAAAAAAGGGAGTGAGACAAGGGCTCCTTTTGGACCCTTTGCTTTTCAACTTCCTTATAAATGGTCTCATCTAAAATCTACATGAAGCTGACCACTAAGCTAAACTAGCCAATCACCATTTCTCAGTTCTTTAGTATGCCGATGACATCACATTGTTATGTAGAACCCCAGTGAAGAACCTAAGACTGTTTAGCACATTATTATGGGAATGAAATAACATTCTCATTTTTCTTGCTTGTGTGTTCATATTCCTGGGGGAAATTCTGTTTTGCATTTGTTTTGCCCCCTCTAGTGGCTGATTTGACATTACATCTTTTATTTCCAGCATAAAAACCTGTGGTTGGAATCTGCAAAGAGGTACATCAGACATAAAGCAGTGTATTATTGAACTGGTCGCTAAAGGGAGCAAAATACGTATAGAGGAGGAAACAACAACAACCCTGAAGCAACAGGAACACACAAGCAAGGAAAATGAGAATGTAGAAATGGAGTCACAGTTTCTTGTCATTTTATACAAGGTACTTACCAGAAGTCTAAAAAATGTAAAGATAGTAAGGGAAGGCTGCTCTGAGACTCCTTCGGGGAAAGAGAAGCGGCATATAAGAACCAACTCTTCTTCAGGAATATCAGGGCTCTCTCAGCCTCACCCACCTCACAGGGTGTCTGTTTTGGGGAGAGGAAAGGAAGGCGACTGGAGACTCTTTTGGGTAGAGGAAAGTGGCATATGAGAACCAACTCTCCTTGCTCTTCTTCTTCCAAATCCTAACCAGGGTTTACCCTGCTTAGCTTCCAGGACCTGCCAAGATCTAGCTAGCCTGGGCCATCCAGATCAGGGCATACCCTAAAAATATTTTTTTTAAAGCACCCACCCGAATTTCTGGAAAAAAAGACAGAGCAGGGAAACCCATTCCTCTGGGCAGGTACTCAAGAAAACAAAGCAATCTATTGCAAACAGGGACAATTAAGACCAATGCAATAGATACGGTGGTGTTTTGCTCCAAACTGCTTTGACACTAAGGAAAGCCGCGGCATGTCGCTCGGCATACGGAATGAGTTTTGTAATTGCTGCTTTGCTGTGGTGCGATCGCTCCTCGAGGCAGGAGAGACGGCTTAATATTCACATCCGAGAAACCGGGATTACGACGGGAGGCCAGCATGGATTAAAATATTGTGAATTCATTCACAGCATATTAATTGGCGGCCATGACCGATCTTTATGGCCACTAGTGCTTGTCTGGGGCCATTTTTCCTTTTCTTAAAAGCAGCCAAGCAATCCAGGACTGCCGATTGCCACCAGAATCAGCGTAGAGAGAAGGCAAGACGAAAAAATTAATGTGCTCTTAGCAGAGCCCCTCTGGTTGGAAAGCCTGCAGCTTAAACGGCTAGAGAGCAGCCAGTCTGCTCGTACGCAGGAGCTTGCAATGGTTCCAGCAGCCCTCCAGACCCCACTGCTAGCTGGTGTAAAGGCCTTTGGAAACTGGAAGGCAAATATCATAAAATCTTCCCCCAGGGGGGCCGGGAGGGGGAGGAGGGAGACAGAAGACAACCCAGACTTGGTGTGTGTTGAAAACGAGCCAGCAATGCTAATCACTTCCCAGCGATTTACCAAAATCCACGTTAAATACATTCCCTCTTGTTGGGAGCTTTTGTGGGCCTTAACGACTAAGCTCTTCATTTCCAATTGTAATCAGAGGCATCAGAGCCGCGAACACACAGATGGGGTGATATTAAGACCTGCCAGGCTTGAAGCAACCTATAAAAGCTCTCTCTCTCCTCCTGTGCCATGCAAATATCCCCCTTCCAATATTAACATCCTTCTTGGGGGCAATTTGATCCCTTCTTATTAAAACACCCCGTGACACTGTCCTTTCGATCAGGAGAGGCCTGCAGAGACAATAAACGGATGGCAGAAGGGAGGGAAATTACAGGCCTCGATATTCGGCGATCAGAAGTACCCTCCTTGGGGTTGCCAATGTTCAGGTGGTGGCTGGAGATCTCCTGGGATTTCAACTGATCTCCAGGTGACAGAGATCGGTTTACCGGGAGAAGATGGTGGCTTGGAAGGTGGACAATATAGCATTATATCCCACTGAGGTCCCTTCTGCTGGAACTGCAATCAGCAAGTAATTAGGTGAAGTCAGCCTTGAAGGGCTGTTGTTAAGCTATTTAAACAGCTCAGCTATATCAATGTGCTCACTAGTGGCATCAAGTGGTCATTGGAGAGGTTGCAGGCAATTCTGAGCCACATGCTCTAGGGATTCCTTTGTTTAAGGTGGGCTCTCGCCCACTTCCAGCTTCCAAAATGGGGATTTGAACCTGGGACTCTGTCAGATTCTAATCCAACACTTGGACCAATACATCATGCTGGCTCTTGCATTGAAAGCTAAATAGAACTAAAAGAGTGGGATAAGTCTTGCGGAGTTCTACTGTAAGGGTAACTGTGTCTTCAAGTGAACAATGCTTAACACCATATAGATCAGTCTTTTTAAGCCTTTTGACCTTGGTGGAGTCCCTGAAATAATTTTTCAGATATTGAGGTGCCCTGGAAGTGGGCAGCTGGCCACGCCCTCCGTGCCATACCCCCCGGAAGTGACATCACTACCTTAGGCCTCTTTTTGTTCCTTCCCCCAGACTTTACTATTACTCTGGTGGCTCTGCCTCACGTAGGCTGGAAAGAAGAGGAGGAGCTGAGAAGATAGCCCTGACCCCCCCCCCCCGCATACCACGCCTACACAGACCCCCTTCAGAATACCCGCAGACCCCAGTTGTCTATGCCCCCGGTTGGGAATCATCGATATAGATCTTTGAGGGGTGGAACAGATGAGGAGAGTCATAGGTGAAGTAGCAAGTTCGTTTTGCTCTTTCTAATACTGATTTCTATGTGGTATAAGTAGTTAATAATCATTTCTCTTTTGTTATACTGCATTCTGGATCTTAAAAATTATACCTACAGAATTTGACACTACTGCTTTTTTCTCTTTTCTTTCCGCCACCCGACAGCTGGATGAAATCTCCTGCAGTGAGTGTTATCAAATCTATCCAATCTGGTGGCGGTAATTAGGGTTGCCAACTGACCTGAGCCGAAAAGTTGGCTTCTCTTGCTCCTCTGCAGAAAGCGGCGCATGATGCTGCTTGGGATGTGGGGCATGGATAGCTGCATTATCCCGGCAGATCTGGCTGCAGTTAAAGGCAGAGCAGCAGAGGCTAGTTGGCAACCCTAATTCATCCCACGTCTGCTTTTGTTTCAAGTCCAAAAGGCGGAGTTGTGACATTGGCAAGAGGCTTAGCTTTTAGCACATCAGTGTAGTAACACGTTCCCCTGCAGACCCTTTGCTTAGTCTGTCTGGGCTCATGTGGTGGCAGCCATCGAGAAACACTCTCCTTTAGGAAGACTGGAATTTAGGAAGCCTGACACAAGACGCCACTCAGAAACAATCCACTTCTGTCTTCACGATTCCATGGCCTAAACCAGGGGTAGTCAAGCTGCGGCCCTGCAGATGTCCATGGACTACAATTCCCAGAAGCCTCTGCCAGGGAATGCTGGCAGGGGCTCCTGGGAATTGTAGTCCATGGACATCTGGAGGGCCGCAGTTTGACTACCCCTGGCCTAAACAGTCGCACTGCAGACCTCCCCCCTCTTTCCAAGCCCGGGGGGGATACTGCTTAACACTGCCCCCCAGGAGGTGGCCTGCGGAAGATGTCTGGGCCTCTGCAATTTCTTTCAAATAATATATTTTTACGTCAAGGGCTTCTGCTTTTTTGAAATGCTTGGCACATTATTTTTTAATAGCTTTCTCCGCCGGGGATCTGTTTTGTCAATGCTGAACGGTGCCAGTTGAATCTCTTGCATGGGATGACTTTGTGGCTAGAGGCTGACATTTCCGCTTTTCTTAAGGGGGCTATTCTGCTAAAAACTGCTGATAAAAAGATGCTCCTCTGCTTTTCTCTGCCATTCCCCCTGCATTTAACCTGATAGGACGACCTGCAAACAAAGGCCACAATGGGAGAGGTGACAGCAAGAAGTGGCAGTGAATTTTGCAACCTGTTCCCCCCCCCCCTTTTGTTTTGTTTTTTTGCAATGCCTATATTGGTGCTCCGTTAGAGTTCAGCCCTGGAATCCCGGATTTCCAGCTCCCCAGTCCTGGTTTTGATCAGATCTGGTGCTGATAAACTACATCTCCGATCCAAAGCTGTTAAAGCAATTCAAATACATTCCAAGGCCAGTCCTGGACAAGGTCTGAGCTGGCAACTCCCTGCCAGGAAGGGTTTTGTACATGGCACCCCAGTGGCCACAAACCAAGAAGCTGATCAATCCATCTCTAGAAAGTGCCAAGAAACAGTGTCTGCCTTAGGACCCAGCCACTGAAAGGCTGCCATTAATCTGGACAAGGTGAGGCCATCTCTTGTCAGCTACAACCAGGATTTGGCAGGAAATGGGTGGCGGCTGCAGGGGGAGAGCAAGTCAAGGGTGCGGGAAGGCATTTAAACTGCAGCAGGGCTATTTTCAAGGCTGGTTCATCCATACAGCACAAATAGCACGGGCTACGGGCCCTGCGCTTCCAGGGGCCCTGTGCAGCACCTTTCCCCCCCCCCCCAATGGATCAGGGCTGTAGCCTCTCTCCTCCCCCGTTTCCTTCTTTAAGGACCCTCAGAGTGTTACCCCTTTCCACTGTGGGAGCCCCTCCGCCCCTGGTCTGGCTGCTCCTGCTGCAGTTGTGCTCTGGTGCTACAGGCCCCGCCAATCCTTAAATCATTCCTGGCTATTTTGATAGGCCCATTGCGCATGGGGGGAGGGGCAGTATCCATGTGGAGGGGAGCCCAGGTGATGTTGTAGGTTATTATCAATGGAGTTCAGTGGCCCCAACCTAGTGGAAGAGCTCCATTCGGCCTAGTGAAAGAGCTCCATTTTGCAGACTCTACAGAGCTGGGTCCACTCCAAATGGGCCCTCAGCTCTTCTGGGATCTCATTCCACCAGTACAGGCCAGGACCAAAGAGGCTTTGGGCCAGGTTGAGGCCAGATGTATGTCTCTTGGGCCAGGGATCACTGGACTGTTGGAATAGGCAGCACACAGTGCTCTTCAGGGGTACAGTCAGTCAGCTACGCTGAGCCCAGACTGCGTATGGCCTTGATGGTTAATACCAACACCTTAAACTGGAGCCGGAATTCAACTGGGAGCTAGTGCAGTTGCCTCAAGGCTGGCTGAATATAATCCCTCCAAGGTGTTCCCACAAGGACTCATGCCACTGCATTCTGAACCAGTTTCAATTTCCAGGTCAGAGTCAAGGGTAGACCCACAGAGAGCAAGTCTAGCCAGGCGACTGTGGCCAGGTGACCTGGGGTCAAGGGGGTACTAGTAGCTAAGCCCAGCAACATGGAAAAATGTCAATTGAGGTACCTTCATGACCCACACCTCCCTTGAAAGGGAGGCACCAAATATCACGCCCGGATTCCCAGGGGATTGTGCAGCCATGAGCTGCACACCATCTAGGCCGGGTAGTTGCACTTCCTTGCCTGACCCTTTCCTACCCAACCACAGGACCTCTGTCTTGGAGGGGTTGAGTTTCAGGACTGAAAATCTGTGGGGGGCAGTTCTTTCAAGGCCACTGTTTCTCCCTCCCTCCCTTCGGTCACGCACACCAGGTCAACCTCGTCCTCAGCACAGCATGCCTGCATAGTCGAGGATATGTTATTATTCGACCCGATGTTGCACAACATCAGTGTCAGAGACAGGGTAGCTCCTCTAGCCTCTATCATGTTTCTAGGGATGGGATGGAGATTAGAAGGGGTGCAAGCATAGTCGTATGGAACCCAGCCTCAGGGATATTGGGGCCAGTTGCCCTTTGGCCAATCACATCTCCCACCTCTTCTCTTGTCCAATCTCCCCCCACTGCTGCATCTGACACACCCTCCAATTGTTGGGATCCCTGACCCAGTTGGGCTCCAGTTCCAAGACTAGAACTGCCAATCTTGCGTTGGGGTTTGTAGATCTCCCGCTTTTACAAGTGGTTTCCCGACAACAAAGATCAAATTCCCCCAGAGAGAGTGGCTGCCTAGGAGAACAGGCTCTGGCAGTAGATCCCACTGAGGTCCCTCTCCAGACCATGACCTTCCCAGGCTCCGTCTCCAAGATCTCCAGGAATTTCCCAGCCCCACGTTGGCAACCCTACCCAAGACTTGTACTGTCACCCGTAGACACATCTGCTAGCAAGCCATCCAGGGTTGCTGCACAACCTGCATGGCAGCAAAGCCATCGATCAAGGATTTACTGCAATTGTGTGACGGTTGGCACAAGGAAATGAACACTTGGCATGAATATTCATGGCACGGGGCCTATCAGATAGACCAATTTTCATTTTGAAACGATAAAAATAGGCTGTCAGGAGGACGGCACCGTACCTTCCAACCCCAAAGTGCACAGGTTATAAATCCATTGTGAAGACGTACGTTCTCGACAACATTTGGGATCTCATCATTATGCGGCACCATAAAAGCACAAAGGTCAGAAGACTAATAGGCAGCTTAATCAGCAAATTATGCAAATGCATTCAAATCAAATACACTCCGCTGCCTTGAGGATGAGCAACGTATGCAGTTTGCTTGGCAAATCAAAGGACATTTCTCAACTCTTTGGTCAGTAAAAGTAATCCAAATGAGAACCCTGTTTCCATTGGTGAATCCAAGGCAGCCAGGACCATTTCCGAAGTTCAAGAGGACCGAGACACTAAATCTGAACAGGGGGAGACTAAAGGCGCTTAACTGCTGACATAACAAGAAGTCAAACATAGATTCTCCTTTTGTAAAAAAAAATAACCAGGACATCTTGCATTCAAAAGCCTGAAGCGTTAGCAAAACACGCGGCGGATGTGACAAGCCGTAACTGCAACCCTCAGCTCCGTTCAATAGCATAACTAAGCGCTTTGCAGGAGGAAAGGAAAAATGGCATCTTCATTTTATCCTGCGTAATCCACTTATTCTCAGCTTTAAAAGGGCCCAGGCTTTTGAACTAAGTCTGTAGCCTGGCAAAATTCTGAAATGACTGGCACTTCTTGTTCTTGTTCTTGTTTTTTTTTTTAAACCCTTCCGTTTTCTACCATCCTCAGTTCCATACAAGCATTTGACAGCATTTCTTTTACTCGGTGCTCACATGTGGCAGAATAAAAAAACCTTGTAAAAAAGGCTAATCGACCCAAGCCACTGCAGATGTTTCGCAGGGGGCAGTAAGGTCCAAGTTGAAGCTTTCCTGGAGATTTGGGCCTGGAACCTGGGAAGGATTGGGGGAGAGGAAGGACCTCAGCTGTGATGTGATGCTGGAGGGCCCATCTGCCAAAGTAGACATTTCCCCCCGGGAGAACTAGCTTCTGTAATCCAGAGATCAGTTATAATCCTGGGAGATCTCCAGGCCTTACCTGGAGGATGGAAGCCCAGTTATGATGGCTACATAGAAACTAGGTTTGCCAGTCTCCAGCCTGCCCCCCAGCCCCACAAGTTCTGCCTGCATCAGGCATCAAATGGGATAGGAACCCTACTGTCTGACTGAGCAGAAATATCAGGTCTCTCTCAGCCTCACCCACCTCACAGGGTGTCTGTTGTAGGGAGAGGAAAGGGAAGGCGAATGTAAGCCGCTTTGAGACTCCTTTGGGTGGAGAAAAGTGGCATATAAGAACCAGCTCTTCTTCTTCAGTAATCTCAGGGCTCTCTCAGCCTCACCTCCCTCACAGGGTGTCTGTTGTGGGGAGAGGAAAGAGAAGGCGAATGTAAGCCACTTTGAGACTCCTTCAGGTAGAGAAAAGTGGCATATAAGAACCAACTCTTCTCCTTCTCCTTCTTCCCAAGCCTTCATTTTCTCCGGGGAACCAATCTCTCCAGTCTGGAGGTGTAATTCTGGGGAATCTTCAGGTTCTTCCTGGAGGCTGGCATCCCTATGGGGAACAGAAGCAGAGGCAGAAGAGTTTCCTGTGTGCCCCTCCCCTAGTTAGCAAATGCTGAACTTCTCTGATTCCTCCTGCATCCGAGGGATTTTGAGGCCTTAACACTGTAACTCAGTCTAATACACTCAGGCCCAGAGCAGTGCAAATGGAGCGAAATTGAAAATGCGATAAATGTCAACAGGCAGGCTTCCCTCCGTATCACCGTAATTGTTTCCGAGGTGAGGAAGGGAGAGTTGCCGGATGGACACAATGAACGGTCAGCCGCTCTTCCAGGTGTCTGCTCCGAAAAATGGAGGCTTCTCGCCGCTGAGCTTTTTAAATTAACGGGTTGTTGCCGCAGCTCCTGTTGTCGCTCTGGAAGTCTCAGCTTGTGCTTCAAGCTGCCTTCGCGGAAGTCTCCCTAAACTTGCAAGGTTTTGACTTTATGGCTGCTGACAGAACTGACTGCTCTGAGGGAAAACATCCTTGCGCATACGTCGCTCTCACTTTGACAAAGGCTGCTGTCAAATCTACTCGATATAACAGCGTAGGGGAGATTCTTTCTTCTCTTGCCAGACACCAATATGTCGCCCTCTTTAGTCACCGTTCCCACTGTCCGCTTATCTTTATTCTTCGGACTCCCTTCAGGCACTACTCCTAGAAAGCCTTTCTCTCAAATGGGACTCATGACAAGTTTTGTCATATTTTGGAATCAGAGAGAGGTCCCTGACACCCTCTCCCACATCATCCTGGCCTAGAATCATAGAATCATAGAGTTGGAAGGGGCCATAGAGGCCATCCAGTCCAACCCCCTGCTCAACACAGGATCAGCCCAAAGCATCCTAAAGCAATCCTGCCCGGCCCTTTGTAGCCAATGTACCCCGGGTCAGGACTACATAGTCAAATTAGGGCTGAACTGCAGGAATGAACAGCAAATGATGGAATTTCATCGTATTCACAGATTTTTGTAAACCGCTGCGAGACATTTGAGAGCGGTGGTATATAAATTTAAATAAATAAATACATACATCCTTGAAAGCTCTTCTCAGTTAGAAGAACCATGCTCTGCTGTCCAAAGTTGCCAATGTCTAAAGTTTGTTCAATGTTAAAATTTAATATTTTTTGTGTTTGCAAAAATGCTAGACTGCCTATCTTCTTCTGAGTTGTGGCTACCTGTATTTACTTGAATTTTTATGCCATTAAAGGTAATCTGTATATATGGTCACCGTTTCCTATGCACAGTTTCAAAGCTTTTTCCGCTCTCCAGCTATGAGGAAACGGTGAGAAAACATACATTTTAAAAAATGTGTCATTTTAGGGTTGCCCCCTCCTACTACAATCCACTGTGGAACCAAACACAGGAGATCCCATTCGAAAAGAGACAGCTATGATTTGACATCTCTGTCACCTCCTCACGACATGTTCTCAAACAATTCTCACGCCAAACTCCAGATTAACTAGGAACTTGGAATTTGACAATAATAAGACTTGATTTGTGCTCATAAACTTACTGATCCTTGCCATTTCCAAACCGGAAAAAAAAGCATTGAAAGGATATGAGATGGGACATAAATCCATCTCAGCCTTACGGCATTTTTGATTTAGTTTTCTTTCTAGGAAAACAATTCACTTTTATTGCTATTTCCATTCCTTTAGTCTCCGTTTTTGTCAACCAAAGACTCACCGAGAGCTTTGTTGTGCCCCAGGCCGGACAGAAGATCAACCAACGATGACCAGTTAGGATTCTTTCCTCTTCCCTGAAAATTCCTTACTTGCCTAATTAAAGAGGAGCACATTGTCTGTAAATAAGGAGGCTTCATCCCTCATTAGCTATCTAAAGCGGAATAATTAAAACTGTTGGTTTGTTGGCCGTCAAGCTGGCTACCTTTTTGCCAATATGCCTTTAACTTTCGGTGATTAGCAAGGCAAAGAAACAGATGGCTGCAGCCCTAGAAATATTGGAAAGGAACAAAGTCACTTTGCCCATTCATTAAAATTCACATTGGCTGGATTCCTGGGGTTTAAAGCCCAGAGCCATGCCTGCAGCTGGGAGTCGCAGACCGAGCTAAAAATGCTTTTCTAGCGCCATCTCTGGGGTTTTATTCTCTCTTTGGATGGATCTGGCCACCGTATCCTCGACATCTTTGCACATTCAGAGCTGAAACCAGGATCCAAGTATGCTGTGGTTTTGCAGAGACTCAGGAAAGCCACATGCTGGCTGCAAAACTGAGCTCCCTACAGCTCCCCATTGGTCAGAGAGAGGGAAGCAGCTGGGCACCAATCTGCCCTAGGCTCCAACTAAAGTTTAAAATGCCAGCTTCCATGGCAGAAGGGAGCCCAGCATCCTTTTCCTGAGCCTGAATCCATGCTGCTGGCAGGGCATGTTACACTACATGAGGTCATGGAAAGGACCGTCAAGTGACAGCTAGCCTCTGGTGACCGTGCAAGACAAGAGACAAGCAAAAGTAGGTTGCTACTGCCTGCCTCTGTCTCCCACCCAAATGCTCACCAGGGCCAACCCTGCTTAGCTTCTGAAACCTGACAAGATTGGGCTCACCTGGTCCATCCATGTTTTAGGATGCTTTGGGCTGATCCTGTGTTGAGCAGGGGGTTGGACTAGATGGCCTGTATGGCCCCTTCCAACTCTAGGATTCTATGATTCTATCCAAGATTGAGCTAGAATAGTTGTGTTAAATTTTAATCCAATCTATGTCAGTAGTTGTTTTTTTTTTGGGGGGGGGGGGTTGGCTTGGAAGAGTGTATTTGTCTAAATCTCAGTTTTATTTTTAAAGACCCCACCCCACCCAATCTAAATTAGACCTGACAGGGACTGAATTTTGATGTTCTTCGTACAATACCTAGTTTATAAGATACTACACAAAGGACCATGTCAAAAGGAAGTATCTATGAATATTGTCCTAAAGGTGGGGTTCAAAACCAAAACAGGAACACAACCCAACCTTAACAGGTAGGAACTCAGAAGTTGAGCTGTACAATAAAATGATGTAAAACTTGTTAATTATTTATTATAGTGCACAATTAAAAACAGAATAAAAACTTAATAAAAACTATACAGAACTAACAGCACATAAGACCAAGCGTGTTTTGACCCTACTGGGTCTTCCTCAGTGGTCAGAACTGTGATAAGACACTCTATATAAAAAATATCTATATTAAACTCTTTATAAAGTGTAGCTGAGTGGTTGAATGGGATCTGTACATTATGGCTCCAACCAATATATGTAAATTTTATCATTTTTGGAGACCACCTCCTAAGATATATGCCTAGCGTCACCATTCTTCGCTATTATATAATTCTGTGCTGAGAGTGCGTCAGAAAAAAAAGCTATATCATAAAGATAGGGTTGCCAGCTCTGAGTTGGGAAATACCTGGAGTCTTTGGGGGTAGGGCCAGGAGTGGGTGTCATTTGGGGAGAGAGGGACGTCAGTGGAGTGTAATGCTGTGGAGGCCACTCCCCGAAGTAGCCATTTTCTCCCGGAGAACTGATCTCTGTCACCTGGAGATGAGCTATACTTCCAGGGGATCCCCAGGTCCCACCAGGGGACTGGCATCCCTACAATAAGCCAAGTAAGTGGTTGAATAAAGATTTCAGAGAGCAGAGCTCCAACATCAGGTGAAGTATCTTAACTTTTCCTCTTTATGACTACCCGTGTAGCAATAACGCATGGTAGGACAACTGATGCAGATAGGCTCCATTTTCCTGAATGACAATCGTCGCAAAATCCAACTCCTGACAATTCCTAGAGGTATCTGGAAGTGACAGGGGTAGCTCTAGCAACTGCCAGAACCCTATGGCAGTCTTGCTATATTGGTATGACCCTTGTCCCCCTAGAGCTACCCTTGTGGCTTCTGGGTATCTCTAGGAATCGCCAGGAACTCTATGGTCAGAACGTTCAGTACGTAGCCGAAGACTACTTTGTCTTTTCAATTTTACTCTTGGGACACTGCCCCCCTCCACGCCAGCCCTCGAGCCATTTGCCAGGAACTGCCTGGCAATCCTACTCCTACTGGTCCACTGGTCACTTAAGCAATGAGCAGGTGACCACGTTGAGTTCCAGGCCATGGAAAGTCTCACGTGCATATATCTCCAGAGCAAAAAGCATAGAAACATAGAGCTGGATGGGACCCCTGAAAACCATCTTGTCAGAAAATCCACAGCTACCTCCCCGCAAAACACAAGCTTCCCTTGTGACCTCTGTTCCAAGCCCAGAGGAAGGCCAAATACCTCCAGGATCCCTGGGCCAACCTGGCCTGGAGGAAAATACCTTCCTGACCCTACAGTGGCAATCAGCGTTCCCTGGGGCCTAGGCATGCAAGAAAGGGCCAAGAAGAGGCATGGCTCCCATTGGTTTGTCTCCTGGCTGAGGAGGCAAATATGAACTAGGAATGAGAATTTACGCCCCAGACTGGTTAAGAATGCCACACGGTTATAAATTCTGACCCTGAGACGGGATGGGGTGAAATGACGTCCTGTCTACAATGCTTTGGCTTCTGTTCAGGTCTGTGGGGCACATTTGCCCCTACAAAAGAAGAAGAGTTGGTTCTTATATGCCGCTTTTCCCTACCCGAAGGAAAAGCGGCTTACATTCGCCTTCCCATTCCTCTCCCCACAACAGACACCCTGTGGGGTGGGTGAGGCTGAGAGAGCCCTGATATTCCTGCTCAGCCAGAACAGTTTTATCAGTGCTATGGCGAGCCCAATGTCGCCCAGCTGGCTGCATGTGGGGGAGCGCAGAATCGAACCCGGCATGCCAGATTAGAAGTCCGCACTCCTAACCACTACACCAAACTGGCTCTCAATGGGAACATGCTGCTGCCTCTGCCAGACGGTTCTCTGAATGCACAACCAGGAGCTCCTCCAGCATGCTCAGGTAATTAGGGGCAATTTGGCTGACACCACTGGGATGACAGCTTTCCCAAGCCCTCCCCTACCAAGCCATTTGCACTATTTATTCCTCCTTCTTCTTCTTCTTTTTTTTTTTTTGCATGCTACGAGGCATCCAATCTAGAGACTCTCAAAGTCTGTCATAACAATGACAGAGTCCACCGAGCGGCAGGCTGACAGAAGCAAGACAAAGCTGAGCCTGGAATTTCAAACAGATCCGGGCAAAAGGACGACGTTGTCAAGAGAGAGGCGCGAAGGAAATCAAGACGCCGCGTCAGAAGTAACAAAAGCGTCTCCCTTTGTGCATTCTTAGGTGGGAGGAAGCCGATCGGAATGGAGCTATAATTAAGTCAGGCGATAGCCCCCCCCCCCTGCGCCCCTCGCATGCGGTAGAGAAATGTATTCATTGGAAAGAAATGTTGGGCCCCAGATACACGCAAAATGTATATCTTGCTGAAGGGTAGAGTTGCCAGCCTCCAGGTGGGTAAACAAAGAGATGGCTATTACCAGGGGTAGGGTAAGCTGGATGTTTGAGCCTCCAGGTGGGACCTGGGCATCCCCCATAATTACAGTTCATCTCCAGACTACAGAGATCAGTTCCCCTGGAGAAAATGAATGCTTTAGAGCAGTGGTCCACAACCTTTTTATCACCGGGGACCGGTCAACGCTTGACAATTTTACTGAGGCCCGGCGGGGGGGGGGGGTAGTCCTTTGCCAAGGGATGTCGCTGCCGGCTGAGCCCCTGCACCACTTGCTTTCCCACCGGCGCCCCTGAATCCTGCCGTCCACTGGGGGGCGCTGCCAGCAGCAGTTGCGCAATGCCACACCAAGGGGGATCTTCAGACATGGCGGCCACTGGAGAGCACCAAAGGTGAGCCAGTGGCAGAGTGGTAGGGCAGCCCCCGAGGCAGCAGCCGGGGAGGAGGATGAGGAGGAGCTGCGGCCCGGAACTGACTAATCTATGAACCGGTACCGGTCTCCGGACCGGGGGTTGCGTGAACTCGATGGTCATATAACTCACTGAGGTCCCTGTCATCCCCAGGCTCCATCCCCAAATCTCCTGGAGTTTCCCAAATTGTATTGGGCAACCCTTATCCCCACTCCCTCCCCATCATCTGCTGGTGGCCAGGAACACCCACTTAAGTGTCTATCTTCTGACTCCATTTCTGCACATTTATTTATGATTTAATTTATATCCCACCTCTCGCAAAGTCCTGGTGTGGCTAACAAAGGAGAGTTCACAACAAAGCCTGTAATTTAGAATAAAAATTGTAAAATAAAGAATAAGATAGACAGACAACTCCTCTGCAAAATCAGCCATCAGAACCCCATCTCATTCGTCCCAGTGTGGGGATAGTTGGGCGACTTGGGGGAAAGATGGTAAATTTCTACCCCAGAAATAGAGGGGGCAACATAGACACATAGACATATGTAGACGTATGTATGTATGTATGTATGTATGTATGTATGTATGTATGTATGTATGTATGTATGTATGTAGGGGAAGGCCTGATTTCTGCTACATGCAGTAGGTGCCCACTGGTCTCAACCAAAGACTTGGTGGAAGAGCTCCATTTTTCAGGCCCTGCGGAACTGCTGGAGTTAAGGCAGAGCCCTGATCTCACGTGGGAGCTCATTCCACCAAGCCAGGGCCAGGGCCAAAATGGTTGGGGTTGGTTGTGGGTTTCTTTAGTTCAGTTTTGGTTCATCATGCTAGAGTCACAATAAAGAGCTGAAATGAACTCCCAATGTCCTGATTTCTGCACCCATGGATCTAATGCCCCACCCCCATCTCAAACTGGCACTTTAAATCTCATAGCCTCACAAAATCAATCCGTTTCTGTATGTCAGCTTAAACTCAGAGAGTTTAGTGGGGCTTTAAGCCCCTCTCCCTTCTTCTTTTCAGATTTTTCGATAAATGTAAGGGCTCCCTCAAATTTGCAGAAAAGTCCCCTGTATCCATTGTGTATGTTTGTTGATCGGCACTCTGAGGCCAAGTTCAGAACTAGATGAATAGATACCTAGAGTACAGTCTGATAGCACCTTAAAGACCAACAGGGTTTTGGCTAGAACCTTGACTTGCCAAAGTCCTGGTCCCGACCTGGTGGAATGAGCTCCTGGAAGAGCTGAGGACCTTAATGGAACTGTCCAACCATTGCTTATAGAACCATAGAGTGGGAAGGGGCTATACAGGCCATCTAGTCCAACCCCCTGCTCAATGTAGGAACAGCCTAAAGCAGGGGTAGTCTAACCTGTGGTCCTCCAGATGTTCATGGACTACAATTCTCATGAGCCCCTGCCAGCAAACGCTGGCAGGGGCTCATGGGAATTGTAGTCCATGAACATCTGGAGGACCACAGGTTGACTACCCCTGACCTAAAGCATCCAAGAGAAGTCTCTGTCCAGCTGCTGGGAAATGCACTTCCACCAGCCAAAAACCGGGGAGAGGCCATTTTCACGGATTCTGTACTGTGCAGACCCCCAGTGCCCCCCAAGTAGACACTGGCAGTTCATCTTTCCTTTAGCCTTCAGACACAAAAGGGTCATTTGCTGCCAGCAGTTTTCTTTCACCTCTGTTGACATCTCTGGTCCTCCCAGACAGAAATGAGTTCATTGACAGCTTGAGAGGTCCCCTTTCGACACCCATGTAACCTTTCTGCCTTAGAAGCTTTCCATTTTCTCATCAAGACATAAAATTTAATTTTCTTTTTGCAAGTAGACCAGACACTGAACATGAGTCAGCAGTGGGACTCGGTAGCTAAAAAGGCAAATGGGATTTTGAGCTGTATTAAAAGAAGCATAGTGTCCAGATCAAGGTGATGTTACTGCTTTACTCCACTCTGGTAAGATCTCATTTGGAGTACTGTGTTCAGTTTTGGGCACCACAAATGAAGAAAGATGTAGAGAAACTGGAGCATGTCCAGAGAAGGGCTATGAAGATGGTGAGGGGTTTGGAGACCAAGCCGTATGAGGAAAGGTTAAGAGAGCTTGGTCTGTTTAGCCTGGAGAGAAGACATCTAAGAGGTGATATGATAACCATCTTCAGATACTTGAAGGGCTGTTCTATAGAAGATGGAGCAGAGTTGTTTCTTGTTGCCTCACAGGGTCGGATCAGAACCAGTGGGTTGAAATTAATTCAAAATAATTATCTGCTAAACATCCGGAAGAAGTTTCTGACAGTTACAGCAGTTCCTCAGTGGAACAGGCTTCCTTGGGAGATGGTGGGCTCTCTTTCTTTGGAAGTTTATAAGCAGAGGCTAGTTAGTCATCTGACTGAAGTGCTGATTTTATGAACCTAGGGCGATTGTGAGTGGGTGGGCAGGAAGGAATGCGCCAATTTCTGTCTCTTGTGGCCCTTCCTTGCATACCCAGGGAATTTCTGATCACCACTGTGTGATGGTAGGTGAATTCCCTCTAGGCCAGGGTGAGTTCTGGAGATTTTTGGGGGGTGGATCACTTGTGCATGAACTTGGGGTCACTATGGGTAGGCAGGTAATTGTGAGTTCCTGCATTGTGCAAGGGGTTGGACTAGATGACCCTGGAGGACTTTCCAACTGCATGATACTATGAAATGCTCACCAGACTTGCTCCAGTTGCTACACAAATTCTCCATCCCATCATCTTCAAAACAGAACATTCAGATCTTCCTATCTGGGTCATTCTTGTTTCCTGTTCATTAAGTTTTCTGCAACCCCAGAGTTTCAAGAAACTCTGGTTTAGGAAGCCTGTATTAAAGGGTCTCTGCCCCTACTCTTCTAATGTTCTGAGAGGTGACTGTTTTACACAACACTGAAATCTTTGTGCGGCAGCCCATCACTGCCAGTTTGGTGTAGTGGTTAGGAGTGCGGACTTCTAATCTGGCATGCCGGGTTCGATTCTACGCTCCCCCACATGCAGCCAGTTGGGTGACCTTGGGCGCGCCACGGCACTGATAAAATTGTTCTGACCGAGCAGTGATATCAGGGCTCTCTCAGCCTCACCCACCCCACAGGGTGTCTGTTGTGGGGAGAGGAAAGGGAAGGCGACTGTAAGCCGCTTTGAGCCCCCTTCGGGTAGGGAAAAGCAGCATATAAGAACCAACTCTTCTTCTTCTTCTTCTGCAGGGGAAGAAAATACTTTAAGCCACTGCCAGATATGATAGTTTAACAGTGCTATCTCTTGCTCTCTGTAGGAGAGAAGGCTGCATGGTCTACTGTACCCTGATCTCCTCAGGTCTTGGAAGCTAAGCAGGGTCGGTATTTGCAAGGGGGCCCACCAAGGAAGACTCTGCAGAGGAAGGCAATGGCCAACCACCTCAGCTTCTCACTTGCTCTGAAACCCCCTTGCTGGGATCGCCATTGTGACTTGACAGCACTTACATACATGAGACAGACGGAGAAGAAAAGGTAGCATGCTATAGCCCATCTCATCAGATCTCGGAAGCTAACTTGGAAGGGAGACCACCGAGGAAGCCTCTGCAAGGGAAGGCAAACCGCCTCTGCTTCCCACTCCCCTTGGAATCCGTGGGGTCACAGTAAGTCAGCCATGACTTGACAGCCCTTTATCCCTCTGCTTGCCTGACTGGTATAGCTTGATCTCATCAGAGCTCGGGAACTACGAAGGGTTAATTCTTAGAAGGAAGACCACCAAGGAAGCCTATGCAGAAGAAGGCAACGGCAGACCACCTCTGCTTCCCACTCGCCTTGAAAACCCCTTGTGGAGATTGCCAAAAAGTTAGCTGGGACTTGATGGCCCTTTACACACACACACACACACACACACACACACCATGGGCCTGCAGAGACCATGAATACTTGGCACAGAAAGGCATCACGTCTCGAGACAAAACCCACCCGGGGGGAGCAAACATTTTGTTATCCGCCATGGGATTCATCTTGCTAGAGGCAACTCCTGAGCGAAGCGCTCCTGGAATCTGGAATTAATACCTGCCCGCCACATCTCCTCCAATATCAAACGCTGGTGTGGAATATTAAGCAAACAGCCATTAGCGTTATTGTTTGGGAGGAGAGAAGTTTAAACAGACAACAAGGCCTTGCGGGGCATCGATGAGACAGCTACGGATTTCTGCGTCCCATTATGCGCCGTGTGGTTCCAATAATCCCTTTTCCTGAATGAAGATTACCCTGTCTGGGCGAGTGAAATATCATCCATGTAAATTAAAAACAAACCTCCAAACCCACAGGGTAGGACGCTCACACCATGCGCTCTTCGCAAACACCTGTGTCCCTGATATTACCTGCCAGACAGGGCAGAGGGAGCTGGCGCCAAGCTTTTGTTCCAATACCTAAAAGGTGTCATGAATATTTTATGGAGATTCCAGGGAAATATTTTGCCGGAGTCGCTGTGCAGCCTCCTGGAAACTCACGGTGCTGTTCCAACCCCGGAATACGTTATGTCGCTTGTGTTCTTCCGCAGATGTTTTGCCACTATTAGCATCGCTCTGTCAAACAGGATGTCAGGTGACAGATACAGGGCAGACGCAAGGCAGGTGAGAGGAGGAGAGAGGTGAAGGTCTGTGTTTTGACTTGGAAGGGGCCAACCAACGTGACGTTCCAGTTCAGCAGGCTTGAATGTCCTCAATATGTTTTCATTGTGCGACAAAGAGATGGTAGAAATCCCCTTACTGCGCATTCGGGGGGGTGGGGGAGAGATGTGCACAAATAAAACTTGGTTCAGTGTTTTGATTACAATCATTTGCACCCCTGCCGGGACCAGAAGTTGATTGTGTCTCATCTCCGCACTGCAAAAGACAGAAAATGTTTCCCTCCCCTCTATTTCATTACAAAAGGGATAACAGAAACAGATCATCTATTTTCTCTGTGGTCCAAGCTTCGATTGGGGAGAAGAGAAGGGAATTCATCAGGGCTTTGGATCATAATCATACAGTGAAATTTGCAGTGTCTCACAAAGTCTGGGACACAGCAATTTCCCCCTCTAGATGGGAGATCAGAGGCCGACTCCTAGAAGTTCCTTCATCAGCTGAGAGCCAGATGCAAATAGCCTTTTCCTGAACAGGCTGGGAACACCTTAACTGTTTGTCATTTGATCGACTGCTTGAATAGCCCCGTGCAAACAGGAGGTCAAACAGAACTGGGGGCTGTTTGAGCAACCTCAAATCCATCTGGTTTGCAGAAAAACAGAACTGGACTTCAGGGGCGGGACCTACAAACTTCTAAACTCCCTTCTTGAGAAGGAAGCCAACCCACAGCAGAAATCCTGTTCTGAACAGCATCCCAAATCTGCAATGGTTTGCCAAATTTCCACACGGCTAGATGAGAAAGGGGATGAGGGGGACAAGTTCATTCATTTGGTAAGAAAATTTTAGAACTATTTGAACAGCCTAAGCAAGGACAACCATCTTTAAAGGAATAACTTCCAGAGGCAAAGAAGAGCACGACGCAAAACGGGAAAGAAATCGCGCCACTTGCAGAAGGGTATAAAGTCAACGGCTTCCTTGATCCATTGCAAGAGCCCGATGGCTGATTAAAACGACCGATTAAGAAACATGAGTCTGAAAGAGGGAATTGGGTTTCTCAGCACTGGACAACCTTAGACGCTTCCGCCTTTAAAAATGTGCCCTTACCAAACTTTTGCCATCGTAAATACAGCCATTACCATTCGTTTAAACCAAATGCCCATTTCCAAACGGCTGCTACAATTCCCACCTGGACATAACTATCAGCAGACCGATTTGGTTCCTCCCTCCATTGTCATTACTTTGCTATTATGCTATAAAAAGGAACTAAAAGCTCAGAACCATGTCATCAAACACGACAGAGGCATGGCTATTACCTCAATGGCGCTGGGGAGAGCTCTAATCCCTTGGAAGGAAATGGCAGCCCAGGAAGGAACACCTCATAATCCACTCCGTGCCCACTTATAGCACACTGAAAGAAATGTCAACTTTCTTTGACCTGCTGTTGTTCAAGCATCCGCTGGCTTCTCTTCTGTTATTTAATTGCAGCAGTTCTCGCCCTTCAAGATGCTGATCTGCCCAATGGCTGAGCAACACGCTTTGAGCATCTGACGGGGGTGACGCTTAAAAGAAAGAAAAAAATCCACTTACTCTTCTGCAGTCAAAGAGAGACTTCTCACTGGCCAAGGAGCTGAATGGCGAGGTCTGGAAAACAGAATGTGAGAAAGCTCGCTCAGGTCTCGTTACCTTTAAATGCTGTTATGAGGACAACGCAAAATTTGGAATGAGGACACATTCACTGGGCCACGCCGCAAAAAAGATCAAGATTCCACTGACAAAGAGTTCTCTTATCACAGGAACTACCTTCTCACGCGGCAGAATTCCACAAGGCCTGCAAAATGGAACTCTTCCCCAGCCGGGATCTGATAATTCTAACCCCTCATTCCCCACCGGAGAGGACCTGGCAACCCTAGGTCGGAAGTGGCCAAAACGTGTCTCTTTCCACATGCCCCCTGACTACAATTACCAAGAGCCCTTGCCAACACTGACAAGGGCTCATGGTAACTGTAATCCATGGACATCTGGAGAGCCACTGTTTGGCCACCCCTGCTGTAGGTGAAGTCAAGGAGCACTCTGTTATTGCCTCTGCTGGGCCTGTCTTCTAGAACAGGGGTAGTCAACCTGTAGTCCTCCAGATGTTCATGGACTACGATTCCCATGAGCCCCTGCCAGCAAACTTTGGCAGGGGCTGATGGGAATTGTAGTCCATGGACATCTGGGGGACCACAGGGTGACTAACCCTGGTCTAGACGACCTCTGGCCTTGCTGATCTTCCTGCACCCTTCGCAGGCAGGGACGCATGCTTTAGGATGCTTAGGGCTAATCCTGCGTTGAGCAGGGGGTTGGACTAGATGGCCTGTATGGCCCCTTCCAACTCTATGATTCTATGATTCTATGATTCTAAGCATTCCTACTGGCAGGGAAGCAAATAGACTGAATGACCATGCCAGATGACAAAGCATGAAGCATGCTCTGGCTCACAAAAGTCGCTAGTCTTCAAGAAACCCCGTATTGTTTTGTTTGCTATAGACCAGGGGTAGTCAAACTGCGGCCCTCCAGATGTCCATGGACTACAATTCCCAGAAGCCCCTGCCAGCATTCGCTGGCAGGGGCTTCTGGGAATTGTAGTCCATGGACATCTGGAGGGCCGCAGTTTGACTACCCCTGCTATAGACTAACACAGCTCTGCTCTGGGATTTCCCAAATACTCAGACGCTATTCAGTTCAGCGAAGCCGAGGACAGCAGAGACAAAAGCTAGAGAACCGAGGGGTGGGGAGTGGGGATGCACGGGGAGGCCTAATGCAAGGACCGATTCTCAGGGATTGAGCTGCAGGCCAGCAGGTTTTAATGGCTCAGACTCTGGTCGCCGTCTATATGGAAAGCGAACATTTCCAGGTTGCTCTAAGAAGTCAAGGAGAAATAAAAGACTGCCAAGGTCACTCCTTTCTATGTCTTCATTCCGGGCACGCATTGCATTTGCACATTAAACCCGTGCCGACGGTTCCATGCGCATTCAAGGGAAAGCGCAGCCACATGTAAAGTGCGATGGCAAACAACCTGAAAGCATTCTCTGCAAAACAGCCTGCAGGGGGCAAGTCTCCCAACAAGCCCTCCCGTAAAAGCAGCCTTAAGTGGTTTGGCTTTGGTGCTGAAAATATCGAAGCTCGGGTTCTAAGAACTTCGGGCAAACCTTGGAGTAGCAGAATCCCTCGCTTACCCGTGCCTGGTATCAAAACGCAGCACATCTATGCTTATGCCTGTGTCTCTTCCTGACATTTCGCAAGGGCACAATTGCTCCATAATGGAGCCTATGAAGCTTTAAATCAACTGATGGAAGGGGAGGGCATTTACCAGGAGCAACAGGGAGGCCCTTCCAATTTACAGCATGGACATCGGGAGAGCTACAGTTTGGCCACCCCTGCCATAGGGCTTTCAAGGCAAGAGATGAGGTGGTTTGCCTTTGCCTGCCTCTTCAATCCTGGATTTCCATGGTAGTCTCCCTTCCACATGCTAACCGGGGCGGACCCTGCTTAGCTTCTGAGATCTGACAAGAGTGGGCTAGCCTGGGCCAGCCTGACCTGGTGGAATGAGCTCCCGGGTGAGCTGCGGGCCCTGCGGGAGCTTTCTGCGTTTTCCAGGACCCGCAAAACAGAGCTCTTCCGCCAGGTCTATGATTGAGGCCAGGGCAGTGAGGAAGATCATGCCCCACCCCCTCCCAGGGCTGGTGTTAGCACCTGGGTTGTTGCCAGCTAGGCCCCCTCTCCCTCCCCATAGTGGGTGTCTTTTGGGTGTGGGGATAGAGTTATTTATTGCCTTGTTTGCTGTGTTTTCTCTGTATTGTATTGGTATGTCCTTTTAATGGGGGTTTTAATGGGTTTTTGAATGACTCTGTGGCCCACCACAAGCCATCGTATGGGAGTGGCGGGATATGAATGAATGAATGAATGAATGAATGAATGAATGAATGAATGAATGAATGAATGAATGAATGAATGAATATCAATGCCACGGTTGGTATTAGGCAGGTCATCATGTTCTCACGCGGAGGCCTTGCCATCTGCAGTTACCAGAATCATTACATTTGCCTCCTTTACTTGGCTACAGAAACACAGGATATGTGCTATATGGAAGCTGTTCCTCAATTGCAGTCCATAAAGAAGCAGGTAACATTGAGCTTCCCTGAGAAGTGGTAATGCGGGAAATATTAATCGTGCAGAGAGAGCTAACAAAATGTGCCAGCAGGATTCATATCGCTGACTAACGGTGCTCGTATGCCGTCCATTTACTTAATGAACGTTTGGCGGACTCTTGGATAATTACAGAGAGAGAAAGCGGATGGCCTGAAATGCAGACCATCAATAAGATCACATCCACTTACTCCTTCATTTAATGCTAAATGCATCTAATCGTTCCACTTAATTGTGAGACAATATTTACTCAGTGGAGAGCAACCTGCAAGCTTGGGAGGGAACTGGCTTTTCGATATCCAGCCTCTGAAAAATCCTATGAGTTTTTTAAAAATAATCTAGGTCAGCAATATTTTGGTGCCTTTTGTTGGAAATCTGTGGGCTCAGAGACCAGCAGATTGGTAGTTTCTTTCAGCTCCTTATTGACCCGAGCAAAACACACTGAAATGAGTTCCCCAACCTTACCCAATATATATAGATCCTGAACAAAAGGATCTCTCGTCCAGGAACAAGATCCAAAAGGATCTCTCATTGGTCTTAAACGGAGATAGAATCATAGAATCATAGAGTTGGAAGGGGCCATACAGGCCATCTAGCTCAACCCCCTGCTCTACGCAGGATCAGCCCTAAGCATCCTAAAGCATCCAAGAAAAGTGTGTATCCAACGTTTGCTTGAAGACTGCAAGTGAGGGGGAGCTCACTACCTCCTTAGGCAGCCTATTCCACTGCTGAACTACTCTGACTATGAAAACATTTTTCCTGATATCTAGCCTATGTCTCATTGGAAGTTAACTTAGGTTGTGAGTGACCTGCATAGGACAGAGTGTTGGACTAGATGACCCAGGAGGTCTCTTCCAACTCTATGAGTCTATGATTCTATGAACATCCTCTTTCCATCCTTCCTACTGTGCCAAATTCTCTTTCATTGCGGTGAGGCAGATATAAAACTCCCTGGTGGATCAGTTCCCCTGGAGAAAAATTGATGCATTGGAGGGTGAACTCTACACTGATGTCCTCATCCTCCCCAGGCTCCATCTTCAAATCTCCAGGAGTTCCCCGTCCTGGAGTTGGCACCGTAACCCCCCTCCACTGGTGGCCTGGGGGGACCTAGCGATGAGTAGTCCTACAATGACCCATTCCAGGCTGTGCTCTCAAATGCTTCTGAGTCGGGTGGGTGGCATTGTAGAGGTCCAGCTGATGAGAACAGGAGGGCTGGATTCCCTGCCCCCAAGTCCTCTTCGGACGAACAGAAATTCAGATAACAGGCAGCAAACTTGACTAACCCACTACAGATGACAGCCCTTCTGTAAATGTTCATGGTGAATTCCATAACATAGATGCCCCATCAAAGGTGGAATTATTCAACTGCCTAATGTGAGATACGTGGCAGGGTATTTTCGGATGGGCTGTATAATGGCTTTACCATTGATTCGTCCAGAGATCTTTTTGCTCCCTGGATGGATTTATGCTCAAAGACTTAATGCATACTTGAAAAAGGCAAAGAGAACAGCACCCTCTCAGAGTGCAAATCAAATTTCACCCTCCAATCAATAGCAGACCAGGCATTAGTGACTTTACTCACAAACACAGAACACCATGTCATTTTAATCAGTCATGTCTGGATGTGTCTACAATAGCTCTTGGTGGATAATAGCCAATTTATCAGCCCAGCAGGGGGCAGGGGGGTGTTTCCAGATTTATTCTCCTCTATGAACTGCCACATTTTTGCTAAGATATCAAACTGGAAAATGCTATTAAATCAGAAATGAATCTAGGCACTTTCAGGGTCACATCCTGGACAAAATGCCCGAGCGTCTGTTTAGGTCTTGTTCCTGGTGGCTTACCAAGGCAGTCAGAAAACTAAACTAGACAGAAAACCTTTCCGATCCTCAGATCTATATTTATTTTATTTATTTTTAGATTTATACCCCACCTCTCACGTCAATGTCGCCTCGAGGCGGTTACAGAGTAAAACCGTAAAAAAGTATATCCCATAAAATCCCATTAAAACAACAACATTAATCTCAATATCCCACCATTATAAGATGGCGGTAGATGGTAATCTCCCCAACTCAACCCAACCCTGCTGATTCCAACCACTAGACCACACTGCCTCTCACACTGGCACCACAGCTCTTGCTAATGAAATGCTATCTCGTTTTTCAGGGACCTGTGTACAAAAGTCCTGTTTGCAGTCTTATCATGAAAGTGCTTTGGGATATGTGGGCACTGAATTTCAATTCTCTAGGTGAAGCAGAAGTAGCCTGTTTAGGGGTGTTCCCCCACGCCTTCCTTTTGCCACATTCTGTCACCTTTTCAAGTGTTTCTAATAGTCGAGATACTAAGACTATACAGGCAATTACCACACGTGGGTCTGGTTCAAGGATGTGCAGGGCCCATAGCACCCGACCCAGTTCAAGGATTTGCAGGGCCCCAATATCTCAGGGGACCTTCACACTTATGCAGCTTGTGGTCCACCTGCATGCTCAATGGGTGATGTGCATGCTCAGATAGTAACAGAGCATGCATATCACCCTTTTTTCATTCTTGGAGTCTGCAAGATATGAAGACCCCCTAACAATCGCAGTATGAAGCCCCCCTCCTAACCATACAGCACTGCGGGGGCCCTGGAACTGTGGAGCCCATAGCATGTGCTACTGGGATAAACACTACCATCACTGGAAGCAGGAGATCCTACAGTTATTTCTGGATGCACACCGTCCATACATAATCGAAAGAAAAACAACTTTATCCAGTGGCTGACATAGTAAAAGGAGGGTTATTCTTCTGTGACCCTAGCAACAGATTACATATGTATTTGATTTCTGCCTTGTTCCTTGACCCAAAAAGATCCCCAAGGCAGCTTCATTGCATGGTGAAATACATTTCGTTTTCAGATGCTCCCATGCTCCTTTGGTACAGAGCTACTCTTGTGCTGAATTCCACCCAAAGGTCAGTACTCAGGCTAATAGGCTATTTGTTTGCTACTCAAGTTCAGGTCATTCCTATCCCCTACCATCTGGTCTCACTTCCCTGGCAAGTGACAACCTGGTAGTCAGTTGCCAGGCTGTGTGTCCTTCATTCCCATTACTTTAGAATGGCTGGCCAAGGCAGAGAGGAAAGTAAATGTTGAGCGATGGTAATTGATGGTCCAATGCCCAGCTGCATTCTCCCTACTCGCCTCCCTCCAGGGCTGCTGAAGAAAGCCAACAGGGGGAGGAAAGTTCCAGGAACCCTGTTTGCTTTGAGGTAGGGGTGGTAGCCAAGCTCCTGCTAGGCATCAAACCCCAAGAGTCTTCTTCAGTCCAGGAGGAGCAAGGGGAGGGGAGGGATATTGTGCAACATTATGATGTCATTTCCCATTTGTTCTGGAAAGGCGTCATAACGCTCTAGGAATCGCACATCTCAGTGGTGAAAAATTTTATTCAGGTTTCTATGTGTATCTGTATTTTGTATTCTTTTACTATTGTACTCCACCCCGAGGCCAATTTTGCAGTAGGATGGTTTAGAAATCTCAAAATAAATAAAATAAATATAGATGAGCAAATCCCTAGAATGCCATGACATCACTTCCAGGTACAAACCAGAAGTGACATCATGACCAAAGGCTACCAACAACCCCGCCTTGGGGGCTCAGGTAGTCAGGCAATTCGTGCAATTTACCTTTGGGTTGGGTTGTTTGGGTTGAGCCTAGGAGGCTGAAGGGGAACCTAGAAGGAACCTTTGTCTGGGGTCTCTTGGCAGGAGCTTAGTTTCCTCCTCTCCAGTCTTTTCTTTCATCCTAAGAGGTCATCAAGAGGAGATGCACTACAGACAATATTCTTGGATCCCCAGTCACCCTTGGAGCTTGAAGTGCCACTGTTAGGTGTGGCTATAAATCCTACATCCCCTTTATTGCTGGCAGGGAAGGAGAATAATAAGCATGACCTTAGTTTAGAAGAAAAAGAAGGAGAAGAAGAGTTGGTTCTTATATGCCACTTTTCCCTACCCGAAGGAGGCTCAAAGCGGCTTACAGTCGCCTTCCCTGTGGGGTGGGTGAGGCTGAGAGAGCCCTGATATCACTACCCGGTCAGAACAGTTTATCAGCACCGTGGTGAGCTCAAGGTCACCCAGCTGGCTGCATGTGGGGGAGCGCAGACTCGAACCTGGCGTGCCAGATTAGAAGTCCGCACTCCTAACCACTTCACCAAACTGGCTCTCTTTAGTCATTCTCTTGCTCTATTTAATCTGTCGCACAGTCTTCTTATAGAAGTTTTTGCATTGTGCAGGGGGTTGGACTAGATGGCCCTGGAGGTCCCTTCCAATTCTATGATTCTGTGGAGGGGTGTGTGTGGGTGGGTGCATACACTCCATGGAGCTCTTTGAAAGGAGAGTGGGATATGAACATGAAACATGGATTGAAGTAATATCGATAGAGAAGTTTGGATTTGGGCTGGGCCTGCAGGACATGAAGGTAGCTTAGGGGTGGAATCCTTGAATGGGGTCCCGCAGTGGCTCGGAGTATCCCCAGCCATAGATCCACATAACCTTTTAAATGCACAACACTACTTACCACATTTAGCTAGTGAAGTTGTCTGTACTGGCCCCTGCCTGGTGGAATGAGCTCCCGGGTGAGCTGCGGGCCCTGCGGGATTTACCAGATTTTAAAGAAGATTTTAATTGTATTTGGGGGGGGGGGCGTTATGGGGATTTTATTGCTGTGCCCTGCCACTAGCCTTGCGGGACTGGCTGGCTATAAGTCAAACAAACAAACAAACAAACAAATAAATAAATATTGTCATGATATCGACACCCCTGTGAGTTGGTTTCCAGCAGCACGTGGATATAATGTGATGATTATATATTTAAAGTATGTCCCTTCAATCATTACATGTGGGAAGCACCAACATTCCGCATGAAGCTGATCTGATAGGTAGATTCGGATGTTATGCTACAACCATTCAATGTTCTAATGTATTTTAATGACAACACTCCTGCTACGTTGGGAAATGTTAAGAGCAGCAAGGGTGCAATAGAGTGATAATGCCGTACTGTAAGCCATGATAGCTATTATGTGGCATCGTGCTAGCAATACAACGCATATTCTCAAACTAACTGAAGGCCCTAATGAAGGAGCAAAAACGTGTGCATGGGCAGAGAATTGGAAGCCCGACTGATACTCAAGGCTAGCTGTTGTTGCTTGACTTCCAGATGCTAGGAGAAGGAGAAGGAGAAGGAGAAGGAGAAAGAGAAGGAGAAGGAGAAGGAGAAGGAGAAGGAGAAGGGAGAAGGGAGAAGGGAGAAGGGAGAAGGGAGAAGGGAGAAGGAGAAGGAGAAGGAGAAGGAGAAGGAGAAGGAGAAGGAGAAGGAGAAGAGTTGGCTCTTATATGCCACTTTTCTCTACCTGAAGGAGTCTCAAAGTGGCTTCCAGTTGCCTTCCCTTTCCTCTCCCCACAACAAACACCCTGTGAGGGAGGTGAGATTGAGAGAGCCCTGATATTATTGAAGAAGAAGTTGGTTCTCATATGCTGCTTTTCCCTACCCAAAGGAGTCTCAAAGCGGCTTACAATTGCCTTCCCTTTCCTCTCCCCACAACAGACACCCTGTGAAGGAGGTGAGGCTGAGAGAGCCCTGATATCACTACCCGGTCAGGACAGCTTTATCAGTGCCATGGCGAGCCCAAGGCCACCCAGCTGGCTGCATGTGGGGGAGCAGGGAATCAAACCCGGCTCGCCAGGTTAGAAGTCCCCACTCCTAACCACGACACCAACCCATTGCTCTGAGTTCCACCAGATCACCAACGCTTCATTTGCAAATAAACAGACATGCTTCTGATGAAGTGGGCTGTGGTCTACTAATGCCGATGTTTTGTAAATCTGTTACCGAGATGTTGTTGTTGTTCCTGTTTTACAAAAAAAGCTCCAGTAATCCTCATGGAGGCATGTACTCGCTTTCTCTCGCCCTCATTAAAACAGAACCTGTAAAGACTTCTCCAGCTTAGGGATGTGGGGTCAACCATATCCCACCCACTCCTCAGCAAAAATTTGCAAGAGGTGAACACCGAAGAGCAAAGCAGCCTGCTAGTAAACCCAATTAGCTTTTCTTTGTCTGGCATGACTGACAAGGCATTACTGATGTAACAGGACAGATCGTTAAATATAAACCCTTTTTCCGCTGGACATCTTCTGTTGCAGGGTAAACTTTCCAATTCTTGATTCCGCACATTGGTTTGCCACTTCTTGGGTTCAGTCCCGTACAAATTAACTTGACAGCGCTCGCACACATCTTGCAACCACCAAAGTTTCTGAATGTTTAAAACGGTAATGTACCCAAGATAAGTGATTGGTTGGATAAAATTTGGGAACTATGTGAGATGGCCAAACTCACCAACTCAAGAGCATTGGCATTTCTACATGGACCAGATCAATAAATAGCTTAATGAGTTGTTATCGATAGGAGAACATTGGGGACTGTAAACGGTGAAGTTCAGTTAATGCTTTTTCTCTTATAAGCAAAAATGATAAAAATGTTATTTAAAAAATAAAACAAAACCTTAATGTAGTTCTTTCAGCTGACACTGTGCTTGTTGGATGGTTCTTTGTATGTGATGGGGGAATTGTTTGGGGTTTTCTTTCTGCACAAAATCTGAGCCTTCAAAATGCTACAGCTGTTTTGGAGACATTTCACCCTTATCCTGAGCTGTCCATAAATGTGTGTGTGTAGGTAGGGGGGGGCTGATCTAATGCCCCTCAAAAGGCCATTCGGATACAGGGAATTCAGTTTACTTATATCATTACTGTAATTATAGTCCGCCTTTCTCATTGCGATTCAAAGCAGATTAAGCAGTATAAATCAATAACATTCCATTATGTTTATACACATATTTAGTTTTCGTCTGGAGTAGGGTTTCTAGGGGTTCGCTCTCACCATTAGATGAAAAGAAGGTTTCTGCTCCATTCTTACCCAAGAACTAAAAGTAAAGAGACAGAAGAATCCTTGCACATGGACTCTCACATCTGAGACATTTAGACAATGGTGAAAGCAGAGCATCAGCACCCCACAACATGTTTTCAATCATAATGTTTTACTATGTCTAATTTTTATAACCTGGTCTGTGACCGTACAAATCCAGTGTCAAGTGGATTTTCGCCCATTATGTGGAAACACATTTCACATAATGGACACTGGGGTGGCTGGCGAGGCCCATGCTGAGCCCCACTTGCTGCACCGCTACTGTCACCACCTCCGGTGCCCATCTTTTGAGGCTGTCCCCGTACTCCTGACAGCTGAGATGGATGTCAGAGGCGTCAGTGCCACAGCAATCAGGGTTCAGTGCCAGGCCTGGCCTGGCCAACCGCCATCTACTGGCACGCTCCCTGGGGTGGGACAATGGACGTCACATCCGTAGTCATATCCGTTACAGGGGGCACACCAATAGATGTGTTTCCGCATCAATAATGTCTGATCAGAGCATCAGGATTGATGGAAGAAGTTCCAAACGTACCTTCTGCTTGGTGTTTTGCTTCACGCCAGTATGGGACTGCGAAACAAGTGAGAAAGAAAAAAAACACTGTCCATAATTTTGTTAATAAAGAAAGGAAGCTTCTGAAAAAGGCAGTATGTTTCTGGCTTGTCTGCTACACATTGCTGAAGACATTGTGGTAGGATTTGCCCCCCTAAAGCAGCTTCTTGTCTTGCATTCCTGCAGACAGTGTGTACAACCTTCAAACCTCCCTCCTCCAAGATCAAGATCACTCTCTCAGCATCTGGGCTGTTTCTTATTCTCCGTGTGCTCAGCCTCCTTCTCCTGTCTCACTGCGCAATAATTTATAATGTGCAAACACATCCACCTGGGGTTTGTTTAGAGACACTTGACACTCTGCTGAGTTTTAAGAAAGGAACGCATGAAACCGGGATGCATCTTTAAAGTCGCTGTTAAGTGTTTACAGCTGAAGAAACCCAACATCGGGCCAATAAATAAATAAGGAGTTTGCGACGCATGTGATTTCTGTGTTTATTAAAGAAATGAGCTGGCTGGCTGCGGGAAGAGAAGGGACTGTGCAAACAGAGAATGGCAGAGTTTTAGCTCACAGCATTTATGGACCTTGGGGCAGTTTTAAAATAAAAGGCATAAAACAAGGAGGCCCAAAGCGGCTTACAATTGCCTTCCCTTTCCTCTCCCCACAACAGGCACCCTGTGAGGGAGGTGAGGCTGAGAGAGCCCTGATATTACTGAAGAAGAAAAACAATTGGTTCTTATATGCCGCTTTTCTCTACTTGAAGGAGTCTCAAAGCGGCTTACAATCACCCTTCCCTTTCCTCTCCCCACAACAGACACCCTGTGGGGTGGGTGAGGCTGAGAGAGCCCTGATATCACTGCTTGGTCAGAACAGCTTTATCAGTGCTGTGGCGAGCCCAAGGTCACCCAGCTGGCTGCATATGGAGAAAGAGCAGGGAATCAAACCCAGCTCGCCAGGTTAGAAGTCGGCACTCCAAACCACTACACCAAGATGGCTCTTCCCTCAGTATTCTCTCTGCCAGTGCTGAGAGAGGTTCATTCTCCAAAGCTCCATCCTTAGCAGATTGTGAGATCTGCCACTGCTTGGGGAGGGGTGGGGAAAGAGAGAAAATAGCAATATATGCGAGGGACAAGACAAGTGTGTCTTCTGAATTGCGTGGGACCCCAGAAATGCAATCCAACGTGAAGCGCTGCCACCACCCTTCATTAACCTCACCCTGGCTCACTCCTGCCCTCCCTCTGATCTACCCTCAGCCCCCCTTTTCATGAACCGGAAAACATCTGGCAGCGTTAACAAGATAAGGATCAGTAAACAGTAATGCATTTTTGTGGCATGACTGGGGAGAAAAGACTGGAGCTGAACTAATGAGTCGTCATTTTAATTATTTAAAACACATTCAAACTTTCCGTAACGGGAGGGCGGGCGAGGCAGAAGCCCTGTATTCTCAGAGAATCCCTGGCACAAAGGCTCAAGACAGGCAGTGATGCGCAATGTGCGATAAGCTTTGCTGAGCTGGCACTCACCATGGGAAATTTCACAAAGGGCAGGCGGGAGGGAAGAGAGAGGACACGGCGGGACATAAAGGTCATCCTGGCATGTCAAGTGAAGAGGTGGACTTTTCCCTGCGTGTCATGGGATTGATTCTTAAGAAGCAGCCGGTGTGGAAGGAGCCCTCTCCGATTTTTGTGCAAGGGTCTGTGGCCAATGAGCTACAACACACCTCCCCCCCCCTTCTATACTCAGGGCGAGCTGGGAAAGCAGCCAAGGGAGTAAATCAAAATGGGCCTACTCAGAAGTAAGCCTTGTGTTGCTTGCTGCTTGGGGACCCTATTTAGGTCATAGGTAAAGGTATCCCCTGTGCAAGCACCGGGTCATGTCTGACCCTTGGGGTGACGCCCTCCAGCGTTTTCATGGCAGACTCAATACGGGGTGGTTTGCCAGTGCCTTCCCCAGTCATTACCGTTTACCCCCCAGCAAGTTGAGTACTCATCTTACCGACCTTGGAAGGACGGAAGGCTGAGTCAACCTTGAGCTGGCTGCTGGGATCGACCTCCCAGCCTCACGGGCAGAGCTTCAGACTGCATGTCTGCTGCCTTACCACTCTGCGCTACAAGATGCTCTTTAGGTCATAAGGGAGCATATAAATGTTTAAAATAAATTAAAATGGGTCTCGCTTCCAGGAAGGGTCCTTAGGGTTGCAGCCTTAGGATTGCAGTAGATCTGAAACACTTCTTACCTTTGGCAGCTAAGACTGGACAAGGGACTTTGGGAAACTGAGCAGATGCTGTTTGCTTTGGGGGAAAACAGTTTAAAGACTTTTGTCTGGGTGAATGCAGCTACTCCATTCCCCATGTCTGCATATAAACAGATATCACTAAGGCAGCATAAATCTCACATGCTTTATATGACAGAGGAGCCAAAACCCAGTGTCATGACTTGAATTCCTCTGTGAATAGCAAAGAGGGAAGGTGGCGTTGTTTATTTATTTATTTGTTTGTTTGTTTGTTTATTTATTTATTTATTTATTTAGATTTCTATACCGCCCATTTATTTGCAGCTCTGGGCGGTTTACATTGAACATTATATAATACAAATTACATGGAACGATGTATAGTACCAACAGTATGTAACATAAACTTTCATAAACAGGATGTAACATAAACCACATTATAAATAACAATGAACAGTAACATTGCGGGTTGATTCTTTCATGGGTTGGTTCTTTCAGTCTGGGGATTCAGCAGCTGTTCTACAGTCAGCCTCAAACGAATACCTGGTGAAGGAACTCCCTTTTGCAGGCCCTGCACTTTGGTCGGTTAGGACTCTGATCTCCTCAGGGAGCTCGTTCCACCAGGTGGGGGCCAGGACCGAGAAGGCTCTGGCCCTTGTTGAGGACCAACGTGCCTCTTTAGGGCCAGGGATCTGCAGCCCTAAAGTTGGAGCTGGCGGAGCATTGGGCTCTTTTGGGGGTATAGGCAGGGAGGCAGTCTCTCAGATACACTGGGCCCAAACCGCGTACGGCCTTGTCCTGATCTCATCACATCTCTGAAGCTAAACACTGTCAGTACATTGACAGGAGGCCACCAAGGGAGACCTTGCAAAGGAAGGCCACTGCTTCTCACTTGCCTTGAAAACACCTTGCCGGGGCTGCCAATAACCCTTGATTAGTCCCAAATTCCCCCGTTACAATAATCTCTACAGCAGATTGAATGACCATGGGTGGCCCAAGGCAAAATTTGAACCCAGGATCTGTTATCTCGCAGTTCAGTTGCTGTCCCCGGTACGTCACCTCAGGGACAAAACCATAAACAATGCCCCCCCCCCTCCCATGAAGCGTTACCTAGTGGTGACATTTCCTAAAGGTCCTGAGGTTTCTGAGAGACAGCAGGATAGGTTTTATCGATGAGAAGCAACGATTGTTGTTTCCCCTGGAGTACACAGGGCATTCATCACCTTCTGAAGCCCTGCAGGCCCTTCAAAAATTAACATCCCAGAGTGCACTGTCCTAATGGGTATTGATAGCCCTTTAATTGGTTTCCCAATAAAGTCCATATGCTCTTGTCACCCCAAGGTCAGCGGGGAAAATATCAAGAGGGAAGAAAACCGGAAGGAGGTAAGAATCCAAGCCCTACTGGGGATCCAGCAGGGAAATGGAAGCTAATCTGCTTGAGCCAGCATAAATAACTCAATTGTATGCAGCTCCAAGATTGAGTTTTGACATTTAACAGAGTTTAATGTGCCACTACTCAATACAGGGTAGTCAACCTGTGGTCCTCCAGATGTCCATGGACTATAATTCCCATGAGCCCCTGCCAGCAAATGCTGGCAGGGGCTGATGGGAACTGTAGTCCATGGACATCTGGAGGACCACAGGTTGACTACCCCTGCACTTGATGATTATCATGTTTTCTACGCCTGCAAACTTTTGCAGTTTTAATGCTTTCTGGAATGTGGCTGTGGATGAAATTTTTTTTGGGGGGGGGGATTCACTAGCCAGGGCCCATAGCAAGGAGTCCTCCCAAATTTTCTTCCCTGTTTTCTCCTATCCCTGACCTGTCTTTGTAGGATGAATGCCCCAACTCTTTTTACAAAAGAATATTAGCTCCTCATTCTAGATGTGGGCCAAAGTGGCATCCGCTAATAGTGCAATCTTGTGCAGAGTTTCGTACTTCTAAGTCGATTGAAATCAATGGGTTTAGAAGAATGGCAGATCTGTTTAGGACTACCCATAAGTAGTTTAACGGTTTCTAATCTTCTGGGTTTTTATTTTTTAACGCGGCTCTTATTTATCTCGTTTTAATTTGCTGCCTTTTAATTTTTCAATCTGAGCCTGTTTATTTTATTGTGCCTCTAATCACTGACTTGTTAGAAACTTTGTTCAGAAGCTCCCATGAGATTTTTTTGTTTTGTTTTTTTTTGCCAATGAAGCAAGACAGCAGTTTTTAAAATTAAAGAAACCACTACTAAGGGGGAACTTGATTTGGAGACTGAGGAAGAGGGATGAGCATATCTGTCCAGCCGCTGCTTATAGACTCCTAGAGTGGGAAAGGGCCAGGCAGGCCATCTAGTTATAGTGACCATGCGTCAGGAAAACAGGGGATGGTCCGGACTTTTTGCCAAAAGTCCCACGTCCCGGGCCATTGGCGGAATGTCCCACGGCATCCACCCTAGCACGCAACCCTAGTTGCCAGGGCAGTGACAAAAGGCCCTGTCTGATAGTATACGAACACAAGCCCAGTTTGACTGAAAGCAGCCCTGCCTGTGAGTCAGGGGTAGAATTTTCTTCAGGCTTTGGCCATTTCCACAGTGGCAGCCGTGCCAGGCTGCCGGCACTGCGTAGCTGCATAGCTGGATGCTCTGCAGCTTTCTGTGTCCCTATGGAGGACATATTTCAGTGCTGGATCTGCTGCGGTGCCAAAATGTGTCCTAGGGGAGGACACCCAGTCCCCCACTGAAATGTGTCCCCCTCAGGGGATGCAACTGCAGTGGAGAGTTTCCGCTGTGCGGGGGCCTTGTTTTTTAAAAATTTTGCAGGAACACGATCCCACCATCCTGCAAAATAAAAAAGCCCCATTCCACCCTGCTGCACCACAAGGCAGACTGTGGCATTTTATACCTCTGTCCAAATGGGCCTGGTGGGCAAAGGGAATGCAGATTCTCCCGCATTCCCTTAGCCCAGAACAAAAGAGGGCCCGATCTGTGGCAGACCCTGGAATGGCAGTGATATCATGTGGACACTGGGATTAGCCCCGTATCCATTCTGATGCCATCCCAGCCTTTTCCTTTGAGAAAATCCAGAAGCAGCTCAATCGTGCAGAATATGGTTGGGAAGCATACCTGTGTACATGCCCACCTGACACTCCTCCCTTACCTACCACCTCATTGGCCATTTGGGAAGGGGTGGGTGGGTCTACATGGTCATATCACCCAATAAACGTTCAACAAATTTTCAAAAAAAAAATTAATTAACTCCCACCCACTCGGGAAACCCTTCCAAGGCCGTCAAGAAATCCCAGTTTTACAGAAACCCTGGTTGAGAAAGCCTGACTTATGGCAATGCGATCGGGCACCTATTAGAGAAGAAAGAAAGGCCGCATGGATTCCTTCCAGCATTTTGAGCCTTGAGAGGTGGAGGGCCTGCAAATGCCATAGATAGATTGTTATTCCACCCCACCATAGGGAATGAAAATTGTTCTGGCTGTCGCTTCAGCGAACATTTAAAAAAAAAATTTAAGTCATAGACTTCAACTCTCCCTCTGGATATGTGGATGACACGCGGCTGAATTTTCTGTCTCTCTGTCTCTCTCTTTTGCTTAGACATTTGGAATCCAGGCGAGGGATTAGAGCTACTGGAAAGTTCACTTTAAGGTCAGGAGACGCAGGCTGTCAAGAAGGAGAAACAACACGAATTTTAAAAGCCTCTAATGTATGTAGATAGTCTCTGATAGCATGCCTTTCGCTTCCCCGGCTTCATACAGGCGCAAAGCTGCAAAGCTGGTCGACAGGGAGGAAAGGAGATAAGCCATGCCCTTCCAGAAGAGTAGAACTTTCCTTGATGTATTATGCCCAAGGCTGCTAACAGTGAGGAGGGGGAAGAACACAGGGCTAGATCCAGTGGGGAGGGGAGGAGCACAGGGTTAGATCTAGAGGGGAGGGGAAGAAACACAAGGGTGCGGGAGGAGCACAGGGCTGAATCCAGTGGGGAGGGGAGGAGCACAGGGGTGGGGAAGGAGCACAGGGGTGGGGAAGGAGCACAGGGTTAGATCTAGTGGGGAGGGGGAGGAACACAGGGGTGGGGGAGGAGCACAGGGCTAGATCCAGTGGGGAGGGGAAGGAGCACAGGGGTGGGGGAGGAGCACAGGGCTAGATCCAGTGGGGAGGGGAGGAGCACAGGGGTGGGGGAGGAGCACAGGGCTAGATCCAGTGGGGAGGGGAGGAACACAGGAGTGGGAAAGGAGTACAGGGTTAGATCTAGTGGGGAGGGGGAGGAGCACAGGGCTAGATCCAGTGGGGAGGGGGAGCACAGGGGTGGGGGAGGAGCACAGGGCTAGATCCAGTGGGGAGAAGGAAGAACACAGGGCTAGATCCAGTGGAGAGGGGGAGGAACACAGGGGTGGGGGAGGAGGTCCTAAAGCCACATCGAACCATTTGTAGAGGCAATCCTCTCCGTACACATCCATTCTGATACCCTGGCAACTGCTCTCAGGCATTCGAGGAGAGCAAAGAGCAAGGGGTGTTACCTTAACCTTCCCTACTTCTGTGGCTGCCGAGGATAAAGAGATGGCTTTGCGTCTGTTTTAACAGAGCTTGCTTGAAGAGCATTTGTGACCGGCTGATGTTCCTGGAGCCTGGAATGTAGGTCAAGCCTGCCTTCGGAGTGGCAGCTGAGACAAGCCCTCTCGAGCGAGCGAGAAACAGTCTGAGTGAATTTGGGTGACGGAAAGGGCTTTGGAGTCACGGCAGATTTGCAGCGACCCCTGGTGGGTTTTCCAAAGCAAGAGACATTCAGAGCTGTCTGGCCATTGCCTGCCTCTGCATCACAACCCTGGTACTTCTTGGCCATCTCCCAAGCAAATATTAGCCAGGGTTGACCCTGCTTAGCTTCCGAGATCGGACGAGATCGAGCTAGCCTGGTTCAGGTCTGTATGCCCTTGAGGAAAGGAGAAACAATGTTCAGCGCTCGTTCGGACCCTACCCAAGCTGACATTCATGGGGTGGAGACACGGAAGGAATCCGTGGTTTGCATTGTTATAAAAATGAAACCAGTTGAAACCAGCTCTTCTTCTATCCCCACCTAAACATAAAGGGTTTTTAATAACAATAACAGAAGAAGAGCTGGGGGGTTTATACCCCGCTTTTCACTACCCGAAAGGAGTCCCCAAGCGGCTTACAAACACCTGTCCCTTCACCTCCCCACAACCGACACCCTGAGAGGGAGGTGGGGCTGTGAGAGCTGCTCTGTGAGAACAGCTGTAGGAGAACTGTGACTGGCCCCCGGTCACCCAGCTGGCTGCATGTGGAGGAGCAGGGAACCTCACAGGGCCTTGCGCTCTGCGGGTGAAAATCTGTTGGTCGTTCCCGGCCCTAGGGAAGCACACCTGGCCTCGACCAGGGCCAGGGCCTTTTCGGTCCTGGCCCCGACCTGGTGGAATGAGCTCCCGGGAGAGCTCCCGGGATCTTTCAACGTTCTGCAGGGCCTGCAAGACGGAGCTCTTCCGCCAGGTTTATGGTTGAGGAGGGGGCTGATAATAGATCTATGCCTCCCCCGGGGACTCGGGTTCCGGACCCGAAGCAAAACATCATCAGGACCTCCTCTCCACCCGCTAGTAGTGGGAGGGAGGGGGGAAGTTGAGCTGCCGTTCTTGCCATGCCGGTAATATTGGCAATGTTATTATTGTTTTTATGGGATTTTAATGGGGATTTGTGATATTGTTACCCGCCACGAGCCACAAGGGAGTGGCGGGATATAAATATTATAATCATCATCATCATCATCATCATCATCATCATCATCATCATCATCATCATCATCATCATCAAACCCGGCTCTCCAGTTTAGCGGCCGCCGTTC
The DNA here is from genome assembly GCF_049243985.1 of Paroedura picta. NCBI lineage: Eukaryota > Metazoa > Chordata > Lepidosauria > Squamata > Gekkonidae > Paroedura > Paroedura picta. The sequence goes on along the minus strand of NC_135378.1, from coordinate 79,454,568 downwards.
GTAATCACGACACCTCGCTGGCTCTCAAGCAAAGTGATTTTTTTCTAAAACCCCACCGATGTTAATGTTAAGCACACGCTCAAATCTTCCTGGCTGAATTTAACAGGACTTCAAAGTGCTCTGCTCTGACGGGATCAAGCCTATGGTTACAGGGAGGCTGCTCAGCACATCCCCCCCCCCACTCCTGGTTAACTACAGTGTTAAGATTATTAACTCAGCTTTTCTCTCCTTAAATGCAATACCTTGCTAAGCCTCTAAATGCCAGGCACCCGGGGAGAGATGTCACCGAGCTTGCCGTGGAATTTACAGCTGCAACAAGGGCTTAGGCGGGCAAGCTGTTCTGCCCACAGCCCGACGTTTCATTTCAATAAAAATCTTCCGATGCCCAAATCCAGGGTTCGAAAAACTCAGCAGATATCCCTGAATCGCTTATCCGTTAGGAATCATTCTGGCCACGCGACAGTCGAAAGGAAAAGTCACCCTGATAAATCCCCCCCCCCGTCGCATCGTTTGCGAGACCCTGATCTTTTGAATGATTCATAAATATTGATATGTTTGCATCGTGCGAGATATTCCTTTTGTCAACTCAGGATGGCTGATAGTCGAGGATGAAATGAGGGAGCTGTACTCAGAAGAGGGGGGGGGGGAAGGCACTTGCTTTGCATGTAGATCTCACGATCCGTCCCTGGTATCTTGACGGGGAAGGGGGGAATTATTCTGGGACAGAATAGGCTGCCTAAGGAGGTGGTGAGCTCCCCCTCACTGGCAGTCTTCAAGCAAAGGTTGGATACACACTTTTCTTGGATGCTTTAGGATGCTTGGGGCTGATCCTGCGTTGAGCAGGGGGTTGGACTAGATGGCCTGCATGGCCCCTTCCAACTCTATGATTCTATGATTCTATGATCCTGCGTTGAGCAGGGGGTTGGACTAGATGGCCTGTGTGGACCCTTCCAACTCTAGGATTCTGTGAGAAGTCTGGCTGAACACCTAGGGCAGATATTCTCGACCAGGGGTTCCGTGGCCTTTCCCAGAAGTTCGGCTGGCCTCTGACGTCACCAGGGCTGATTCTGCATGGGCAGGAAAGGCTGAGAGGGGAGGCCTATCGAAGCAGGGCAAATCCCTGCCTCCACATGAAGCAGCCTCTGGGCAGGTCCCCTCCCAGTCCTGCTGCGGATCAGGCCCTGAGTTGGCCCAGGCTAAGGGAATGCAAAAGAATCCACATTCCTTAACCGCTGCGGGAGCTAACAGGGTGTGTCCCGCAGCAGGCCCATGTGGACAGGGAAGAACCAGGCCTTCCAGGCCCGGCTCCTCTCTGCCCTACGGTGGCCCAGAGAAGGTAAAGAATGCCCCGGTCGGCTTTGAGGTGCTTTGCTGCACCGCGGGGCGGACCAGGGCACTCATATTTTGCAGTATAAGGTGGGATTTGTGTGGAATGCAATCCAACCATCCTGCAAAATAAACCTCTCCTGTAGCCCCCCCCCTTTGCACGGCGGAACTATTCCACCACTGCTGTGTCCCCCCGCAAGGACACATTTTGGCGGAGGAGCAGATCCAGCCCTGAAATGTGTCCCCCGTGGAGACACAGTAAACTGCAGAGCGTTCTGTTCCGCAGCTGCCGCTAAGTGGAGTGAGCCCAAATGTCAATGGAGCCCACTTCCCCAGTTGCTCTACAGCCCCTACACAGAGTAGACCTAAAGCATCCATTTTCGTGTTAACTTATTGGCCCTTCCAAACACCAGTGGCAGTGTATGGGCAACGTCACTTCCGGTGACACGTCACTTCTGGTGGGCGTGGCAGGCAGGCGTGGTCAGCTGACATCACTTCCGGGGTTCCTCAAAGCCTGAAAAAATACTTCAGGTTCCTCCACGGTCAAAAAGGTAGGAAAAGACTGATCTAGTTCCATCTCGAGGGTACATCTCACATTTTTTCACCCACCCTCGCTCTAAGGAGAACAGAGCTATGAATATGTTCTCATCTCCTCAGCCACCTCCTCACAATAACCCTGCGAGGTGGGCCAAGAGAGCACAGCTAGACCAAGGTCAGCTTCATAGCTGTGGGTCAGTTTGAATTGGGTCTTCCCGAGTGGAGTCAGGTATTCACTTCAACACGGCAGTTCCTGTGGCATTCATTTTCTAGATGGGACAGGATTGTGTCAGGGCTCTTACAAAAGCCCCGTCTGGTCTCAAAGAGACAATGTGCATAACTGTGCATCCCAATGGCCTATAATCCACTGAAATGCCTTCATGGGATTAAGCTAACCTTTGGCTTTCTCCCAGGAGGAATGCATTAAGGCTGTGCTCCGCTGACAGAATATGACAGCTTTTTAAAGCTACTACTTCCCATGCAAAGGGAAACCGGAGCTGATGAGTGAGTCTTGACAGCCTTAATCCTCTCTTCTCTTCCCAAGTGGCCCTGATCCAAACTGCAACTTTATGCACGTGCAACTTTATTCACCTTCTACTGACTGATGGAGGCCTCTCATCCTTGTCGTGTTTGTTTTGGCCTTAAGTACGTTGGGGTTATTGAGGTTGCCTTTGTTAAGCACCACTGCAAGTTTGATTCCACTGAATTACGAGACCTGGTTCCATGTAAACAAGCGTAGGATCAGGATAACTTAATTATTTTGACAATGTGTTTCGGCTGGTCCACTGTAGCATTCGTGACAAACCACGGAATTATAGAATTGGAAGGGGCCACGCATGCCTTCCTGTCCAACTCCCTGCTCAATGCAGGATCAGCCAAATGCATCCCTGATGACTGATCATCAGCCGCTGCTTGAAGACTGCCACTGAGGAGCTGTTTACCACTTCCCTAGGGCAGGGGTAGTCAACCTGTGGTCCTCCAGATGTCCATGGACTACAATTCCCATGAGCCCCTGCCAGCATTTGCTGGCAGGAGCTCATGGGAATTGTAGTCCATGAACATCTGGAGGGCCACAGGTTGACTACCCCTGCCCTAGGCCACTAATTCCACTGTTGAACTACTCTTCCTGGAAAAAGAAAAGCTGGTATCTTCCATCCTGCAATTTTTAACCATAATTGTGGGTCCTATCCTGCCAACAGGAACAGCTCCCTGTCCTCCTCCAAGTGACAGCCTTCTAAATATTTAGAATGTGCAATAATGACCTTCTGTTGGGACTTTTGGACAGAGAGCCAGTTTGGTGTAGTGGTTAGGAGTGCGGACTTCTAATCTGGCATGCCAGGTTCGATTCTGCACTCCCCCACATGCAACCAGCTGGGTGACCTTGGGCTCGCCACGGCACTGATAAAACTGTTCTGACCGGGCAGTGATATCAGCGCTCTCTCAGCCTCACCCACCCCACAGGGTGTCTGTTGTGGGGGGAAGAAGGGAAGGCGAATGTAAGCCGCTTTGAGCCTCCTTCGGGTAGGGAAAAGTGGCATATAAGAACCAACACTTCTTCTTCTTCTTCTAGTCTTGGTCCTACGTCCCTCCAGAAAAAAATAGAGCTACAGAGTAACAGAGTGCGTGTAGGTTATCTTTGTGGCAAAGATCCAAACTCACAGTGGTTTGAGGTTTAAAAGGAATAATCTTTACTGGAAAGACACAGAAGATATATCATATTGTCTAAAAGACAGCCATCATGGTGTAGCGGTTGTGGTGGCTTTGGGTCAATCGCACTTCTCTCAGAGGTTTCTCAGCCTCACCTACCTCACAGGGTGTCTGTGGTGGGGAGAGGAAGGGTAGGTGACTGTAAACTGCTTTGAAACTCTTTTTGATAAAAGCAGGGTACAAAAACTGAGCTCTTCTTCGACCTAGACATTAAAAATTAACAGAGACGTGCTTCTAAGAAAGAAAACTAGCCTGTAGCATCTAGTCTGAAACAAGCAAGCCCCAAAACACCGTCCTGAAATGCAGAATCGCCTACTGAAACCAGCAGAGAATGTTTCTGCCTGCTGTGATTCCGGTTCTTGAAGAAGCACAGCTCCGTCTTGCAGTGAACCATCAAAATGAAGTTGGTCCAGCGGCCCATCAGTATGTCTCTTGCAACATTGATTGCCTAGCCATTTATTAACGTTTCACTTCTTTGTCAGAGCTCGTCCTTAATACACGAGGCTATCAACTTGTCCATCTGGGTAGGTAAGAGGGACTAAAAAAACAATTCGTAGCCGATAATGGGGTGCACTTCATAGGCTGGATGCAATTTATTTTCTGCACGAATGCTGCGCCCAATTTTCCCTGCCCTTCTCCCTTGACCCGCAATGTGCTTCCCTCCCATCTCATTCATCCCAGGTTGCAACGGCATTTCATTTCTAACCACGGGTAAGAAGCAAAAGTCTTCTGGCTGACATTGTGCCAATTACGTCTCTGTCCCTTCCAACAAGCCTCCAGGTTATGCTATCAAAATTGATCAAGAGCTGATTTATAGGTGACATTTTCTCTTCCCTGTACTCTTTTCTTTGGCTGTCACTAAATCAGCTTGATGGCCAACCTTGTTTCTGACATGCTGTTTGTGCAGAACCGAGTTGGGGGACACTCTGGAGCACCGTGTCAAATAGCTCCGAGCATTCAGAATCAACATGGCGCTCGTGGAGCTGTCGGAGAGCCGAGCCCCGCTTGGGGGGCCAGCTGAAGACCCCAGGGGCGGGCGGGGGGGGGGGGAGGGAGAAGCTTGAGAGACTCTCGCCAGTGATAATGTGATGCCTCTGCGGGAGAATCCAGAAGTGATATCACGCCTCTCTAGGAATCACTGGGTTTACCATAGAGCAGGAGGGGCCACACTTTGGCTCTCCAGATGTCCCATGGCGATTATTAGAAAGGACCGATATAAATTCTGGAGAAAACCAGCTATTTCTGACTATTATTAGATAGCTGTGATGTGACATCTGGGTTTTCCTAGAACCGGCTTTTTCAACCAGGGTTTTGTGGAACACTGGGGGGTTCTTGACAGCCCTGGAAGGGTTTCCCGAATGGCTGGTTGTTAATTAATTTGAATTTTTTAAATTAATAAAACATTTATTGGGTGATACGAACATATATCGTCACGTTGACTCAACCCGCCTCCCAAAACAGCCGATGATTGGCCTGGAGGGTGTTGGAAGGGGAGGGGCCCCAGGTGGGCGTGTCCACAGCTATGCTTCCCAACCACAATCACGCCACTTCTGGGGTTTCTCAAAGCCTGAAGAATGTTTCAGGGGTTTCTCAACGCTAAAAAAGCTGAAAAAGGCTGTCCTAGAAGAACATGCCAGCAAGACGCAACCATTTCCTTACTACAGGACATTCCAGGAAGAAGACCCAGAGTACCTCCTTTGCTAGTTTGCTAGTGCTTTCCTCCAAGTAGCAACCCAACCTTCTTGTAGCAACCCATCCAAATACTGACTGCGTCTGAACCTGCTTAGCTCCCAAGCCCTGATGAGACTGGACAGGACTGAGTGAATCAAGCTACTCCTTCATTCAAATGCTTACCCCAACCTCGCAGTCATCTCTCATTGGTGGTAGCCAAATGAGGTGGGCGGGGACATCAGTACCTGCTCTTAAGGAGCTACACATCCAACTCCTAGTTATGGATTTATTATGTTTCTGAGCTACTGGGCTCCAGTTAGTTTTTTCCGGTGGTTGTGAACTTCAGAAGGTGATCTTGGAGCAGATGCCGCCTGTGAGCCAGCGTGGTGTAGTGGTCAAAAGTGGTAGCCTCTAATCTGAAGAACCGAGTTTGATTCCCTGCTCCTCCTCCACCTGCAGCCAGCTGGATGACCTTGGTCTAGTCCCAGTACTCTCAGAGCTCTCTCAGCCCCACCTGTCCCACAGGGTGTCTGTTGCAGGGCGAGGAAGGGAAGGCGATTGGGAGCCACTTTGAGACTCCTTTGGGTAGTAAAAAGTACAATTACGGGAGAATTCCAGGCCCCACCTGCAGGCTGATAATAAGACTTGTCTGCACTGGTGCAACTCACAGATTTGGCAACACTTTCTGAGCATTTTTTTCATGGGAGATACTAAATACCCTCTCAGCAGCCAGAAAGGTTAATGCTATGCTGGCTATGAACCACTTTCACCGTTTCTGAAGTTGTAAGAATGCTGGACTCCTAGGCAGACTCATGGAGCGACAAGAACCAAAGAGTGATGTGACAACATACTGAATTCTCAGCTCAGGCGACATTTGAACCAGGGACCATGGCTCCCAACCATAGCTGCTATGTTATATCGGCTGTCCTCTGGAGCAGAAAGGTTGAACATCAGGAGGTATGTGCTAATCAAACATGGCTGTGCACATTCCTAGAAACAGGCATTAATTAAGTAGCCAACGAGCTCACAAACTGAGCAAACCTCTATTAAGGGATTCCATCAAAAGCCTAATTGGAGAAGTCATTAAAATCTCCCGCCCCTAAAGAAACGCCTCCTTTACATCAGCCCCACCAGTATCTACATAGTATATTCCCAGGGCTAAGATCTGATTGCATGTGACTCCCAATTGTGCCCTGTAACGTCTCGCTGACAGCTGGGTGTTATTTTTTCAGAAAAATAGGCAGAGAAGGTGATAACTGCAGATGAAATAAAAAGGTAAAGGTAAAGGTATCCCCTGTGCAAGCACCGGGTCATGTCTGACCCTTGGGGTGACGCCCTCTAGCGTTTTCATGGCAGACTCAATACGGGGTGGTTTGCCAGTGCCTTCCCCAGTCATTGCCGTTTACTCCCCAGCAAGCTGGGTGCTCATTTTACCGACCTCGGAAGGATGGAAGGCTGAGTCAACCTTGAGCCAGCTGCTGGGATTGAACTCCCAGCCTCATAGGCAAACAGCTTCAGACAGCACATTTCTGCTGCCTTACCACTCTGCCCCACAAGAGGCTCCGCAGATTAAATACTGGAGACCAAAAGCTGAGGAAAAAGGCCAACTCTGGGTTAGAACGTCTGGAGATTTGGGGGGCAGGGTCTGGGAAAGGCAAGGGTGATAAGAGGAGGATGGTGACATCTGTCAGATGTTTGATTTTGGGACTCCAATCGTGCAAAAAGGGGAGCACACTCAACACACAGTCCTCCTGACACACGTGGTCACCATTTTGCAGGAATGGGACAATGTGCATATTTTCCAAGCATGTACAGCACTGGTATATGAAACTGGAACCCAGGGTGTTTGAGGGAATGCAGTCATACATCCCAAAGCTTTGTCAAGCCAGACTAGGCCCCGCCTTCACCTGTGGCCTTAAAATTCCCCACTGAGGGACGATTTCATAATTGCTAACAGAATATTAGTAGGATCTTCTGTATTTCTATTAACTCTGTATTCCAAACTCATCTGTAAGCCATTTTCAGCAGTTATTTGAAAAAAAGCTTATATATATAACTGTTATATATATATAATAAATATATATATAGCTAAATAATTTAAATTAAGAAATGAGGTTATGCAAGTACCTCTTAGCTGATGTAAGTTAAATATTATCATCATAAAAATCTACCAGGCAGAGGGTCAGCGTAAGTGAACGGTAGGGTTGAGCTCGGTTTTTTTCCGGATGTTGAAAGCTGGCTCAGCAATATGTCGAGCCAAGGACATTAATGAAGATGGAGAATTCTCCAGCAAGCCAGAAATTAGATTCAGCACATTATTTTTCAGGACTTGACCAGAACTTCCCCATAATCCTTCAAAAGAAGAATCCCCACATATTAAGGCTGGGTTTGATTGTTTCCCCCCATATCACACTTTTTCCCGAAGCACAAGTGAGTCTTGAATTGCTTTTCTACTCTGTGTGTGTGTGTGTGTAGTAGCCTGCCAGGTGCTGGTATCAGGTGCAGTAGTCTGTCAGGTGCAGTATCCTTTACAGTTCCAAATAAAGTAAGCCAAGAGAGATTACAAGGTTCAAAGTCATTCCTATCCAAAGTTCAGAATTCCAGAAATCAGTCAAGCATGATAGTCTGGTCCAAAAAGTCACAGTTTCCAGCATTCAGGCAAGAAGGCGTCGGCATGTTAGTATCTATAGTTTACATTGCATCCATGTCCCACATCATCTTTCAGGAGGTTTAATAGCTAAACACCAGCTGTTCAGGCTCAGTCCTACAATGACTCATCATCACTCTCAGCAGGTAACTGACATCTAGCCAGGAAGCAAGCACTTTTCCTCACCTCCTCAGCTTGTTTATTGGCTACTGCTGCCTCTGAGCTAGCCACACAGGGCCCTTGCTCCTCTGAGGAGTCTTCAACATTGCTGCATCTTAGCTGACACACAACATAGACGCACATCCATCCATCCATCCTGGAAGGAAAAAATAAATGTCCCAGGCAGCTCCAACATGGCAGAGCTACCTGGGGCATTTTTTGTTTCTTTGTTTTAAGAAAGTGGCATTGTATTTCAATGCAAAAAAAAAAAAAAGCAAAAAAAGGGGGGCCACATCACTCCGCAGCACAGTGGAGCCCCTGCCCTGGATGCTGTGCAGAAGCACACACCCAGGGTGGACTGGGTGCAGTAGGCCAAATGTTCCCCTGTGCGGAGCGGGGAAGAGGCAGAAGAACCTGCCCCAAACCAAAAACCGGACAGTGGCTCTTCTTGCACAACACTTCTTGCGTGGTAAAGGTCAGGGAGGAACAACCTCGACCTAGGCCTTCCCTTTTCATTGTCAACCCTCTTCTTTATCATCACGTCTAGTTCTGAGACCACATGTGAGGAAACGGCCTGTGCAAAATGAGCCTCCCCATCCCAATGCATTCTGGGTAGGAAGTCCTCCTTCTGCAGGGGCAACTCAATTTATCCTCACAAAGTAGTGTCTCTTTTTTCCCCTGTTTTCTATGTATTGATTTGTTTTAAGCCATTTATTCCCTGCCTCTCCGAAGCTCAAGGTGTCTTCCCACAAAATTAAAACAAAACAAGCTCAAAGACCATAATCAATAAACGCAATAAAGTCAAGAAGAGTGGCAGCGGCGAAGGGCCGCGAGGGCCCTCAAGAACGGGCAGGCCGTACATCCTGTCAAAAACCTACCTCAGGGAGAGCTGGTTGTTTCATGCCTTCAGGAGTAACAGCCTTACTCCATCAAACAATAAATGTAGATGATAACTGGCCATATATGGGGTCCAAATGTCGCCTCAGCTGAGAATTTTATACGTGACCGTACATGGGGAGAATTGTATGGCTGCCAATCCCCTGGTGGTGCCTGGATGTCTCCCACTATTACAATTGAACTTCAGATGACCATTATCCATTTCCCTAGAGAAAATAGCTACCCTAGAGCAGGGGTAGTCGACCTGTGGTCCTCCAGATGTTCATGGACTACAATTCCCATTAGTCCCTGCCAGAAAATTCAAGCAGTGGTGGGAGCCAAAGACTGGCTGAGGGAGACTGTCCGCCACAGAGCATAAACAATTTGGCTCATGGTGTTTCAAGACACAAAAATGGTCTCCACCTAGTGGCACTCTAGGAATTTCCCTTACTCCTATAGCAAAGACCACAGAGAATAGGGGAGGCAGACCAGAGCATCACCCAGTAGTGACATCACCCTCCCCAAACTCCATCCTACTCAGGCACCATCCCTGAGCCTCCAAGGGAAGGTGGGGTATAAATCAATCAAACAGTCAAATTCCTTGGTATTTGTTGAGGCAGGTTTGGAATTCTTAACAACAAGGAAGTCCAACCATATTGAAATCCTAGCTCACAAACATTCCAGTTCATGGGGGCAGGGGGATAAATCGGAACTGCTGTGAAGATTCAAGGGGGTGGCAGGTGACAGTGGATGAGCGAGAGGGTTGGGAGTGTCCTGCATGGTGCAGGGGGTTGGACTAGATGACCCAGGAGGTACTTTCCAACTCTGTGATTCTATGATGGCCAAGGGATCCAACTCTACAATCAGGTCTCTCTCTCTCTCTCTCTCTCGTTTCTCTTCATAAATAAAACTATTTTTATTTTTTAAGCAGCTTGGTGCTCAGCCCTCTCTGCATATTCAAACTCTGCCAACACTGCAGTGGTTTTTTTCCCCGTTCCCTTCTTTGAAACTGCTTGTGTTTTGACAGCAGCAATAATGCTTATGTTGGCTTAGTCCATTCACTGGACTATTCACATTCACATTCAGTAAGTTTATATTTCACAGAAAAAGCATTCCAATTTCAACAATGGGGTTTCTCATGTAATAGATTGTATCAGCCTGATATACGTCTCCGTTTATAACCCCTGAATTAGGTACAAAAAAGAAGGTACATTTTAGAAAGCGTCTAAAGACTGTTTGATCGGTATTTTCTTATACCGGATAAGATTTTGACCTGTTCAAGAATTGGTAAGTAATTTTTCTTCCAACACTAGGGGGGAAAAACCATTAAAGCAGCTTCAAATTCTCTCAACTGGGGATTTGAAAGAAATAGATTGAGCGTTTCTTCCAGATAAAAGTAAGTATTTTAGAGGAAACTAGTTAATTAGATTTAAAAGGCCAGATGACTAAATAAACATTTGTTTTGCCTGAGAAAAATCTGAAGCAAACAGGTCTAGCCAGCTGGCAGGGACTCATGGGGATTGTAGTCCATGGACATCTGGAGGGCTGCAGTTTGACTACCCCTTTAATACAGTTCCTCATGTTGTGGTGACCCCCAACCATAAAATTATGCAAGTGTTCTTTCACAGAAATTAATCCTAAACTGGCCAATGGCATGAAGATCCATGGTTCATGATTGTATCTAAATTGGTTTTTTCTCTGGGGTTTCTCAATTTAGCTCTGCCTCTTGTCCCACCACGCCAATCTCGCTCTTTTCTGCTGCTCCAGACAGACGAACGCTCAATCTCGTTCTACCCCGCAAGGCTGTTGTATGGATGGCAACCCCCCAGCCAAGCTGCTTGCTCTGCTGCGAGCCCTGTGAAAGGGTCGTCCGACCCCCAAAGGGGTCCCAACCCCCCAGGTTGAGAACCACTGCTCTAGAGCCACTGCTGTGTCCGATGGAATTGATCTCTGCAGTCAAGAGACCCGTTGTAATTTCAGGAGCTCTCCGGGACCCATCCAGAAGTGGGTAACCTCACAGCCTCCTGCCTGACCTTTCAGGGCTCCATTGTCAGCTGGCATTTCCAGTTTTAGCGCCTGTTACTCAAATTGTCATCTGAAACCTAAGAAGGGAAGAAATGTTGAACCTCAGCAGGGATTGGCAGTGTAAAAATTCATTTTATGGGCATCAGCAAACGCTAATCCATCTCATTCCCTTGGCAAACCTCCTTTCTGAGATGATGTCGGAGGAGGGGGGGGCTCAAGGTGCAAAGCAACAGATGAAAGCGAGAGAGGATTGTTGTCCCAAGAGGGACTTCCTTGAAGACCTGGAAGCTTGCGATGCAATCTGACCCATCCTTTTGCTCACACATCTCCTCCTACTGCCAAGGTAATTAAAACATATTTAACTTTCCGGCAGAGTCGGTTGCCAAATTAATATTTGCGTATAATGATCATAGCGTTGGAAGGGACCGACAGGCTGTCTCTGGCACCATATGCTCCTGCAATTGTCAGAGGAGATATGATGCTGTTGAACTGCTAAAATCTGAGCAGGTTATTTAGGACTGCAGATTGCGTGAGAGCCCAGCCCGCCCGCCCAAATCACTGACATGCTAATTTAATCAGAATTCTTTCTGCTGCCCTTACCATTGCTGGGGGTGACTTTGTATGATCCCCTCAGCAATATCTTGAGTTGGCCATCCCCATCTAGCAAGACTTGGACACTGATGGGGGCAGAGAGTGTAAGACACCCCAAGCCTATAGGGAAGGGGGATGGAACATGGGGGGTTTTTTGGGGGGGGAACCTCAGAGGGTTTGCGGAGAGACCTCAACAAAGCAGCCATTTTATCCAAGTAAATTAGATAGACTGTTGTTGTTGTCAGGTGCGAAGTCGTGTCCGACCCATCGCGACCCCATGGACAATGATCCTCCAGGCCTTCCTGTTCTCTAGTTTGCTTGATGTCCTCTAGATCAGGGGTAATCAAACTGCGGCCCTCCAGATGTCCATGGATTACAATTCCCAGGAGCCCCTGCCAGCGAATGCTGGCAGGGGCTTCTGGGAATTGTAGTCCATGGACATCTGGAGGGCCGCAGTTTGACTAACCCTGCTCTAGATAGACTGCTGGTGGCCAAACAGTGGCTCTCCAGATGTTCATGGACTACAATTCCCATGAGCCCCTGCCAGCACATGCTGGCAGGGGCTCATGGGAGATGTAGTCCATAGACATCTAGAGAGCCACAGGTTGGCCACCCCTGGTTTAGAGTATCTGGGAGCCTCAGGTTTGAATCCCCACTCTGGTAAGGATGCTCTGATCTTCAAAATTGGACACACCATTCCTTGGTTAATTACAAACCATCTCTTCTTCCTGCCTCTGAATTTTCAGTTTTGCACACCTCTCTCCGAAAACCCGCGTGGTTTGGGGGAAACCCAAAGGCATGTCTGAAACATCAAGCAAACCACATGGAGATACAAAGGCCGCTTTCATTGAACACAGAAAAGCGACCCCATGTGAAGGAGGTATCAAATGGAATGAGAGTCCGCGGCTAATTTGCTATCTGTTCTTCTTTGAGTACCAAATGCTCCCGACGCTCTCTTAACAAATGCTGAAATCCCGAGGCTGGAGGATACAGAAGCTGCCAAAAGAGCCAGCTAATTTTAGCCCCTGCCAGGAGCTGATAGGCCGGGGCTGTGTTTTGATGGGTCTTTTCGGTGGCAGCGTGGTCCTTTCAGAGATCAGAAACTTGGCAGCAAGGAGGGGAGGGGGGGGTTCACCTCAATATATTTTGAAGTGAAGGGATACTATTTTTTTTTTCAAAATAGTCCTTTCTCCAACAAATATCCTATGAAGATTTAAAAACAAATCAGGCCTTTAATTATTTTTATTTAGATATTTATACCCCACTTTGCTCCACAATGAAGACATAAAGTGACTTACAAACTCTCTTTCGCCTCTATTTTCTCCTCACAACAACCAGTCTATGAGGTAGGTGAGAAAGAGAGAGGGACATTAGGGCTGCTAACCTCCAGGTGGTACCTGGAAAACTCCCAAAATTACAGACTACAGAAGTCATTTCCCGTGGACAAGATGGCTACTTTGCACACCAGACTCTATGGCATTATGCCCCACTTAAGTCTTGCATCTTCTCAAACTCTGCCCCTCTTCAGGCTGTGCCCTAAATGCCCAAGAATTCCCCAACGTAGTGTTGGCTTTCCCAATGACTGCCCCCAAATCCCCTAGCAAGCTCTCCTAGCAGAATGGAGTTTCCAGCTTGGTTGTCCCGGAGCCTAGTTCAACACTAGAACTGCTATATGACACTACTGCTTTTCAGCAACTCTCCTCAGCTACCCCCCCCCCCTCCCCGCCCCATTGCTGAACTACCAAAACAAAAAGCAGCAGCAGAGAAGGCAACACAGTCCATTCCCTCAAAGTCATGTTTCATTGGCCCGGCCCCATTCAATGCCCACCAAGGTTTTGCCCCCAAACTTGGTTTTGGTGCCAGAAACATGGGAAAACTCCCAAAGCAGAAAGGTTGGAGCCACATCCTGGATCATTGACAAACTGATCACGACTCAGAGGACTTGACTGGATTAGATGCAAGAGACCCAGTCTCTCTCCGTGTCCTCACCCCAATCTGAACTGGGGCAGCGGTCAGGAGAGTCTTTAACCTCCCCCGTGCAATTTCCCCTGCTGCCAATCGGTTAGCTTCGAATCGGATACGGAAGAAAGACAAATCATCTGCTCCGCCAAGGCTAGCGGAAAGCAGCAGCTGTTCCCCAAGTGGTTATCTGGAATGGCACAAGGAGGGCAAAGGGTTAACTCGCATTGCTGTGGGACCCCCAGTTCAAATCCTGCTTGGGAGCTGATCTTACAGGAAACTAAGGAAGAAGGAGAAGGAGAAGGAGAAGGAGAAGGAGAAGGAGAAGGAGAAGGAGAAGGAGAAGGAGAAGGAGAAGGAGAAGGAGAAGGAGAAGGAGAAGGAGAAGAAGAGTTGGTTCTTATATGCCGCTTTTCTCCACCCAAAGGAGTCTCAAAGCGGCTTACTGAGAGCCAAAAGAGAGCTACTCTGGGCCATCCAGGGATCCACATAACGTATAGCAGGGCTAGTCAACCTGTGGTCCTCCAGATGTCCATGGACTACAATTCCCATGAGCCCCTGCCAGCAAATGCTGGCAGGGGCTCATGGGAATTGTAGTCCATGGACATCTGGAGGACCACAGGTTGACTACCCCTGACGTATAGCAATCGAAACCAAAAACATCACGGGATTGGCCAACGATGAGATGGGGAGAGGCCTTGAATGGGCGTGTCCACAGCTCTGCTTCCCAACCATATTCTGCATCGTCGTGTCACTTTGGGGCTTTCTCAAAGCCTGAAGAATGTTTCAGGGTTATCTCAACGGTAAAAAAAAAGTTGAGAATGGCTGGTTCAGGGAGTCTTCTAGGCAGGGTGTGTGCTCTTTGGGCGCCATTTTCTCTCACTGAAGTGGCCCCAGAAACTGTTCTTTGCCACATTGGGGAAATTTACAGAGAGGCTGATCAGCAAAGAAGCACAAAGAAAAAGGCTTCAGTCGTCAGTCCCCGGATGCCACGGTCCCCATCGGGCACATCTGGGGATTCATTTCCAGGCAAACAATTGGCAGGGGGGGTCTGGTTGACTGGACCCGAGGGCTGCATAACTCTTCCACTGGCCCTCAGAGAGGAATGGGAGACCTGCTTGATGCTCCGGGTGAATTTAAAGGGCCTCGGGAAAGATAACCCAGAATCCCCTGTGGTACAGAGTGGTAATGGCGTCTCCGTGGGATGAGGCAATGTGGGAAATATTCCCTGGGGCAGACCGCATGGAAGCTGCTAGCTCAAACCTCAAGCACAGAAAAGACTGAACTACATGTTGTGTTTTTAATGAGTTGGGTCTAGGCCTGGACGAATAAATAAGTAAATTCTATTTCTATATGCTGCCCTTCCCTGTCGGGCTCAGGTTAAAACATCCAACAGTCTGATAAATTAATAAATAAACAGGTCAACTGTTAAAACTATTTTTAAAATGCCTCTTATTCAATATGTACTCCTATGGGGAGGAGCAACAGTTGTTGTAGGGTTTTTTGGTTAGCTGGGGCGAATGGATTCTCAGGGAGGTTGGGCCTGACTCTTCGATCTTATTTCCATGGCCTCCAGGATAGGCCAGGTGGAACAGCCCAGTCCTACAGGCCCCGCAGAACTCTTTTCAATCCCGTAGGGCCCTGGACTCATTACATGGAGCATCCCACCAGCCTGTGGCCAGAGCCAAAGATGCTTCTGCTTCCTCTCCATGCTGAATTAAACCCCCCCCCCCCAGCTGTTTCAGCTAGGAAAATGGCAGGGAGGAGGGCAGGAGTTCGCCCTCCCCCCCAGGGGTGGCCAACCTGTGGCTCTCCATATGTCTGTGAACTACAATTACCATAAGCCACTGCCGACTGGCCTGTCTGGCAGGGGTTCATGGGAACTGCAATACACGGACATTGCCCCCCCCCTCCAGACGGAAAGGTCAACCTACCGAGGGCTTGTCCAAGTTGTTTGTTGAAATGCCGTTCTAGCTGACATGTTATTGTTATTTGTTATATTAAAATCTGTGATACTGTTATATTGACATTGTTCTATGTAAATGTTCTATATGTCTTCTGTAAACCTCCCAGAGCCGTAGGGAAGGACGGTATAAAAATCTAAATGAATCTGGAGAACCAGTTTGGCCACCCCTGCTTTATGCCATGGTTAAGCGCCAACTTGGACACCTTTCAAAAGCTGTTTCCCACGGCTGCCATGCTGCCACAGGGGAAAGCACATCGAGTCCAGGTCACCCAGACACGGCCCATTAATACACATTGTTGTGCAGGGGGCTGGACTAGATGACCCAGGAGGACCCAACTCTATCATTCTATTATTCTATGATTCTATGATTCTTCTATAGAACATAGCCCCTATTATCCCTGGGGCACTAGGACCAGCGTGAACTATTTTCCCCCATCCCCTTTGCATTTCCAACACGAGGCTTCAAACTACATTTGTAAGAAAGCTACATCTGCACTGTTTGCACGAGAAATTCGCCGCATGAATCCTTAACTGCACGCCCTTCTCATTGATCTGCAAATACCTAACAGGTTAGCATCACCCAGATTCATCAGGGGCAGTCACCCAACAACCTGCCCATCTTACACAGTGGGCCTCCCCCCCTTCCCCTTCCTGCTTCAGCCTCCCCACCCCCCAACCCCAACATCTTGTTCCTGGGGGTCAACAGACAGGAAACTAGGGTTCTGCAGTAGGAGGGGGCGATGAGCCCATAAGTCTTCGGAAGTACCTGGCTGATGAAATACCACGACTTATAATTATATTCCAACTTTCCTCCATGAATTTGGGGGGGGGGGGCTGGAGGATTTCCTCTCTTCGGTACAGCAAGGTAAGGTAAATTGCTAGGGGGTGGGGGGAGAGAGATTGATTCAAGTCAACCCACATTGACAAAGGATGGAGCAGGCATTTGAACTTGAGGCCAAAACTAGCACTTTATTCACCAAACCACATTGGGCGTATCTTGAACTCGAGGCCCTCCTTCCCCATTTGGGGCTAAGTGCAGAATTCTCCATCCCTAGATTTCAGACCTACAACACTGACCGCTTAGGTAAAGCCTAAGGAAACAGATTGTTCCTTTTCCCCCTACGGCTGCTGCCTTTGTGTGTGTGTGTGTGTGTGTGTGTGTGTGTGTGTGTGTGTGTGTGTGTGTGTGCTGGCATTCTCACTCGAGGAGACCTTCCTTGCCAGCTTTCTGGCTTGCTTCTCATCCTTAAACGCAATCCCCGGAAGCTCTGCCAAAGCAGACTGGGCACAGGTGCCTCATTCACGAAACTCCCTTCCCGCGGCCAATGCTTAACAAGCATCTTTGCCAGGGAAGACATCCTCGCACCCTTCTCCAGTCCTGCCAGAGCGAACCCTCTCCTTGCAATCCCAGTCCAGGCTTTGACACACACACCCCATAGACAGAGTTGCCCTAAAGGTAAAGGTAAAAGTATCCCCTGTGCAAGCACAGAGTCATGCCTGACCCTTGGGGTGACGCCCTCTAGCGTTTTCATGGCAGACTCAATACGGGGTGGTTTGCCAGTGCCTTCCCCAGTCATTACCGTTTACCCCCCAGCAAGCTGGGTACTCATTTTACCGACCTCGGAAGGATGGAAGGCTGAGTCAACCTTGAGCCGGCTGCTGGAATTGAACTCCCAGCCTCATGGGCAAAGCTTTCAGACGGCTGCCTTACCACTCTGCGCCACAAGAGGCTCATAAGAGTTGCCCTCCAGATCCTAAACCAGTCACGACTCCCTTCAGAGAACCGCCGGACAGACGTCCAAAACCAAGAACCTCTCCCCAGAAGAAGAAATGCCCTTGCAGGCTTTCCACTAGCGACAGGATGGGTTGAATCCCCGAAAGAGCTGCCTAGGTAACACCTGTATGCTGCAAAAAGCCATGGATTTTCCAACAAGTACTGCAAAGTCCAGAGCCCACTGCTAAAGCCCTGCTGGTGGACAGCTACGGTGCTGGTCTATGGCATGGAAAGCAAGCAACCCTTCTGGGTTTGAGAACCACAGGTGGGGAGACGGCTGGAGAGATTCCCCTCCCTCTTCCTGCCCTGCCCTGCCCATGAGATGGCTTCCTGACCTAGGATGACAGAGCAGCTTCCTGAAGGCATTCGAAGGCTACACCAGACCCGACCAGGTCTTCTCCGGTCCTCCCCTCTCCTCCCCGACGCGCAAGCCAAGGCACATGAGCACATGAGCCACGAAGCCCTTGGCACTTACCTCGAACATCGGGGAGTGTCTCTTGCGTGGCAATGTGCAGCCCAGGAGCTCTGAAAGAAACTTTGCCATATACAAGCAGGGAGGAAGTCCTCTTGCCGAGGGATCTTGCTGCCACGGTGCCAGCTTAAATATATATATATATATGTATCTCCTGTGAAGCTCAGCGGAGAGGCTGTTCTTTATGATTAAGCTATGGCTGTTCCTTCCGAGAGGGAAGCTCCTTTACCCGATCTCATCCCGCCCAGGCATTCTGCAAGGGAGGCGAGGAGCGGCCGGCAGGGCAGGCGGTTCTGAAAGAAGGGTAAGAAAGGAATCAGTCCCCGGCACAGGGGCTTGGGGCTAAGCGATGCTTGCTTCTCCGCCGTGTTCCCAATGAATGTCACTGGTACCCCTGTGAAAGGGAAGGGGCCCTGCAAGGGGGAGGCGAGAGGGACAACATTGCAGAGCACCAAGGCCAGCCAGAGGAGGGGAAGCCGGCGCATGCAGCAAAGGCGCAGGGCAAATCCACTCTGCGTCCTGGTTTTCCCGGAACCAGGGCAGCGGAATCTCAGCCGTGCCAAGTTTCTGTGGAAAGGAGAGGGCTGAAATCACACCCAAGGTTCACAAGAGCAAATGCCCCTAGATTGCCACACGGCGAAAGGCAATGTTGAGATCACAGTGCGTAGAATTGTCTTCTTCGTGAGCACAACTCTTTCCAGAGTCCCACGCTGATGTGTTGCTTGGACCTGGATCGCCCAGGCTAGCCTGGTTCTGACAGATCTCTGAAGCTATGCAGGGTCAGCCCTGGTGAAGGAGAAGGAGAAGGAGAAGGAGAAGGAGAAGGAGAAGGAGAAGGAGAAGGAGAAGGAGAAGGAGAAGGAGAAGGAGAAGGAGAAGGAGAAGGAGAGATGGAGGTATTTGTACCCTGCTTTCTACTACCCAAAGGAGTCTCAAATTGGCTTATAATCGCCAACCCTTCCTTTCCCCGCAACAGACACCCTGTGAGGTCAGTGAGCTCTGAGAGAACTGAGACTGGTCCAAGGTCACCCAGAGAAAAGGGGGTGCAGGTATCTCCTTAAATAAAAGAGCCTGAATAAAATGAAAGAGCTTACATGGGCTTCCCCTTCTTCAAGTTCATCTTTGGAATGACCCTGTGGAGATGTGACTGGTCCAAGCACACACATATACGGATGCCAGCCTTCAGGTGGGACCCGGAGATCCCCTGTTTTTACAGCTCACGGAGATCAGTTTCCCTGGAGACAGTGGATGCTTTGGAGGGTGGCTTATAGGGCATAGTATCCAACTGAGGCCTCTGTCATACCCCAAGGTCCTGCCCCAAAACACCAGGAGTCTCCCAGACTGGATTTGGAAACCCTTCCCCCTCCCCATCCCCTGCCAGAGGCTATGGGGGAACTGGCAACCCTATCACACAGTGAGTTTCTTGACAAGAGAAGAATTTAACCCTTGTTCTCCCCGGGCTTCCTTCAACACTCTCACTCCTACGCGGAGTGGGATGAGAACTTCAGACAGGAAGGCAAAACTACAATAGAACTTTTCATACGCTCTTTTCTCCCCACCACCACCCAACGTACACAGTAAATGAATAACAGTTACTCTTTATTTAGAAGACTTGCATCCCTTTTTTTGTGAGGGAGGATTGTAGTCCAAGGAGAGCCACAGTTTGGCCACGCCTGCTTTTTTAAAAAAAATCTGAAAAAGAGTCCACGATCTGCCAAGAAGGGGTCTCCACATAGAGCCAAAATTCATTTAGCTCCTGTTCAAAACCCAGGCATTTCACCTTGACAGTCAGCCTACAAATTTCATGGCGAGTCTGACAGAAGAGCCTCTTTTGCTTTGTCGGCCTGTTTCTCGGAGCAGAGGGAGAATATCGACAGAGTCATAAATTTCGGGGCTTATAGAAAGAGAAACCACGAGGCCAGAAGCCATGTCACACATGCCGCTGTGAGGGAAATACAGTTTGCTGAGTCAGTTTTCTTCCATGGAGCTGGGGCAGGGGGGCGTGAAGGGGAGGAGATGAGTCCTTCCTTAGGAGACTGTAAAGGAGGAAGAGAGAACGCAGCTCATCCACGACCAGCAGTGGGAAGCAAGACCTTCAACCCAACGTATGGGAGAGCCTTTGAGAGGCCCTGAATCTCAGCCAGCTTGGTGTAGAGGCATAAGAGCGGCGGCTTCTAAACTGGTGAGCTGGGTTTGATTCCCCGCTCCTCCACGTGCAGCCATTATGAGAAGACAAAAGTCATTGGAAGAGACAGTAATGCTACGAAAAGCTGAGATGGATGGACTCAACTGAGGAAGCTCTCCATTTGCAAGTCCTGAGCGAGGCTGTGATAGGACGTTGTGGAGATCATTAATTCATAGGGTTGCCGTAAGTCAGAAGCAACTAGATGACACTTAACACACACACACACAGGGGTATAAAGTGGTAGAATGTGCCATTTTGGACTGTAGTAGTGCTTTTCATCTTACCGGTGATCAGCTGGACAGCTCCTTCTACTGGATGCTTTAGGTTGATCCTGCATTGAGCAAGGGGTTGGACTAGATGGCCTGTATGGCTCTTCCAACTCTGATTCTGTAAGCAGCAGCTGGACAGATACTTCTCCTGGATGCTTTAGGCTGATCCTGCATTGAGCAGGGGGATGGACTAGATGACCTGTATGGCCCCTTAAATGGTGGCTGGACAGATCAATGTAAAAATGTTGAGAAAGGCCATCCTAGAGAGCTGAGGAAAACAGATCTACATGGTAAGCGATAGTTACAAGTGCTGTAAGTGGGACTAGTGGTTTACACGATATACAAAAAGTGTCATATACAGAAATCAGTCCACAGGCCTATCTGTCTCTGAACTGTCTCATGCGTGAGGGCGGAAGCGCTCCGGAGTCACAAGCAGAAATGGTCTTTCCCAACAACCGTTAGTTGTTCCTGTAACTGAGAACTGAACTTGGGACTTTCTGCGCCATGTTCATATGCGCTACCAGTAAGCGATGGCCACCTCTGTCCAAATTCCCCGCGGTCCTCAGAGGGGCAAGAATTCAAGGCCAGAAGCCTGCTCTTGCCTACGGCCGTTAATGGATGTGGTCTGCCGTGAGGAAAGCCCTCTCATTATGCAAATACCTGTGACATTAATAAGCCAGCCGAGTTGAGAAATAACATTTCTTCTCTAATTTCCTCTAATGTTATAATACTGATTTAGATAGCACTTTACAGCTTCAAAGCACTTTATGGGTATTAAGTAATTAAACCTCTCACCACTCCTCTGAGGTAGGTAATGTGAGTTGGAAGGAATAATTTGAACTTTTCTGACACATTGATAGCTTCCAAATTAACTATTCAGAAAAGGGAGTCAGGCTCCCTCGCAGGCAGCTCGTAAGGCCTGCTCAGGGTGCCACTGTGGTCGTGAATAATTCAGAATTTCTTAGCATTAATTTTTATAAATCAGTGGTACAACCTCACCTGGAAGACAGGATTTGAATACCAGCCTCTCTCGGTCCAAAATCCAACAATAACAGAGAAGGAAGAAAGATACCTTTACAAGGGAAGAGCATTAGAATCATAGAGTTGGAAGGGACCTCATGGGTCATCTAGTCCAACCCCCTGCACTGTGCAGGACACTCACATCCCAATCGCTCATCTACTGTAACCTGCCACCCCTTTGCCTTCACAGAATCAGCCTCTCCGTCAGATGGCTATCTAGCCTCTGTTTAAAAATTTCCAAAGATGGAGAACCCAAAGAATTCCAAAGATGGCTGTATCAACAGAGGCATCACATCAAAATCACAAGATGTCATAGTCCAATTGTATATGGCACTGGTCAGACCACACTTGGAGTACTGTGTGCAGTTCTGGAGGCCTCACTTCAAGAAGGACGTAGATAAAATTGAAAGGGTACAGAGGAGAGCAACGAGGATGATCTGGGGCCAAGGGACCAAGCCCTATGAAGATAGGTTGAGGGACTTGGGAACGTTCAGCCTGGAGAAAAGGAGGTTGAGAGGGGACATGATAGCCCTCTTTAAGTATTTGAAAGATTGTTACTTGGAGGAGGGCAGGATGCTGTTTCCGTTGGCTGCAGAGGAGAGGACACGCAGTAATGGGTTTAAACTTCAAGTACAACGATATAGGCTAGATATCAGGGAAAAAATTTTCACAGTCAGAGTAGTTCAGCAGTGGAATGGGCTGCCTAAGGAGGTGGTGAGCGCCCCCTCACTGGCAGTCTTCAAGCAAAGGTTGGATACACACTTTTCTTGGATGCTTTAGGATGCTCTGGGCTGATCCTGCGTTGAGCAGGGGGTTGGACTAGATGGCCTGTATGGCCCCTTCCAACTCTATGATTCTATGATTCTAACCCATCATAAGTTATAGCATTACTATAACCTATATGGTTGGGGAGATTAAAAAGACAAAGATCCAGCAGTTGAAGATATTATTACTCACTAGAGGAACATAAAAAGTAAGGACCACTGATAATCTGTAATGTAAACCCTTTGAGGGGTTCTGGAACCATGTAAAAGTCTTGTTCAGTTAGCTGTTATCTCATATGAGTAAAACGGTCAACAGATTTTGAATTCGTTTCAAAAATTCAAAAGAGATGTTTCCTAAAAGAAGTATAAGAACTTTCGAACTAAAAGCTACTTCCGTTACAAAAAAGAGATGTTCTTCTTTTACTTTCCTAATATGGAACAACAACAGAACCCATGAAATGTAATAGGGTTACCTATTATAGGAATGGGAAGGCGACTGTAAGCCGCTTTGAGCCTCCTTCGGGTAGGGAAAAGCGGCATATAAGAACCAACTCTTCTTCTTCTTCTTCTTTATCTTCAATCCTGCTGATTACAATCCCCCCCTCAATTAAATGGCTAAAGCCTTAACTGATCATTCTAATAATGAACCCAATTAAAAATGGGGGGAAACGTTGTGGAATCTTGCAAATTGCACACCACACCCAACTAAGGGCTAGATTACACCAGGAGCAACCATGGACTATCTTCTAGGCTACTTGATACCTACTTGAGTCAGCAAAACTGCTTCTGAGCTACATCATTTCAAATTGCCCCTGGGGGGACAGGTCAGGTCTATGGAAACATGCCTTCTTGAAAGCAAGGTGTTCTTAGGAGTTTACCTGTCCAGGGGTTTTTGGCAGGGTTTTTTGTGGGGGCAGGAGGAGCTCCGTCCCCATACTGTTTTGATTTTTCCTGTGATTTCCACATGCATTTTTGGCCACTTAGTTTTCTGTTTGTTTGCTGGTTCTTTTGAGATAACCTTTACCACAATCTCTTCTGGAAGTCACTTGCTCTTCATGCATAATGCCAGTTTTCTTCGTCTTGCCTGTTTCCGCCCACTTTTATTATGACCGGATGGAGTGTCATCATCAACAAATCATGCCCTCTCCTACCCACTCTGAAAATATTTTTAAAAAATTAAATGGCACTAAAATATCACTATATTGACATACAGTTGTAATGGCAGGTTAAACAAAATCTCCAGCTTTCTTTTTCTTTTTTAAAGGAAGTTTCTAGCCTGTTCCCTTGTGGAGATATACCTTTTTCCTTACATCGCCAGGAGAGAAAGCAATAGGAGATTTATCCTAAAAAGCTGGCAATTCAAAGAATCATTACAATGGTATATCGATATTTTAGTGCCTTTGGAAAAAGTGCAGCCATAATATGGATAGTTTGATGCGATGATGCACAAAAATAAAAACAGATTCAAAGAGGGAACGCTGTGATGACAGCCCCCTCCCTTGAAAATCCAGATTATTTAAATGTATGGGCCCTGCAGAAGTGGAAATGAAGAGGGAGGGTAGGCACGCAGAACATCTGCGCTGAAACCAATTCCAACGTGTTTAGATCAGGGTGTAAACTGTACGGAGCTTTTATTCCAACCCCAGATCGATTCAGTCCCTGCCCTCTACACAGAATGCGATTTCCGTTTGGATTTTGGGCGATTTTAATTTTCCTTCTGCAGCAAGAAGGATTGATCCGGAGTGACCCTATCTTTATTGTGCAATATCTTGGAGTGCTTTTAACGCTCAATATCCATTGGGAAAGAAAGCTCCGTGGTAGAGAACCTCTGATAGGCTACACCTGGTCATGTGACACGCTTGCCTTAAAGGAGAAGCCCCTAATTTCTCTCAACTTCTGTCGGTCCTGGATTTTTCCTCCCTCCTCTACTTTTTTCGATCCTCTCCCCCTTCCCTCCAAGAAAAGAAGGAGGCTCCCTGCCTGGCTCCTCTCCCCCCCCCCCTTCAAGAAAAGAAAGAAAGAGGCTTGGCTCCCCCCCACCTTCTGAACTACCCTAACCACGTGTAGAAGACTTTCCTGTTTCAATGGGGGGGGGGGGGAGAAGACCCGAGTTCAAAGTGCTCTGAATTCAACAGGATTGACAATGGAATAAACAAAGTAAGTGCAGACTCTGCCCAGCTGTCAAAAAAAATCAAGGGTGCAGAAAATCCATAATTCTGGATCCAACCCAGAATCCAAAAATAGCCTAATGATCTACCAGTCCAGTGTTTTCAGCACTAGAAGAATTCATTCCCGAAAGTTGTACTTTCTTTACCCTGGGAACCAACGATGGCATAAGTTGTAGTCCAGAAGTACAAATCTACAGCCATTCTCTGCATAGGCCTGGAATGCCAAGCAAACAAGGGTTTATGTCCCTGGGAAAGAGATGCAGCACGTACGTCAAACCGAGTTTAAATATTCATAGCATCTTTAGCCTGCCATTCTATCCCTGAAGCGAAAAACAGGCTCAAATATATTGAAAAATCTCAGAACAAAATAAAACAATTAAGCAGCTGTTGTCTGAAGCTACACGTGTAACTAATATTGAGCTAACATATGCACGAACTACAGCCGCTACCAGTGCAATATTATTCTGAGCTGTTGCATTTGATCGTTTAGTGTGCTTACAATGGAGTAACTACATAGGACTGCACAGTCCACGGGCCTCAGGTTGTTGGCTGCCATGGTTGAGCCAACTGGCTCCATTCCCTACAGAGAATGCATTGTGTTGTCATATACTGCAGGGGTAGTCAACCTGTGGTCCTCCAGATGTTCATGGACTACAATTCCCATGAGCCCCTGCCAGCATTTGCTGGCAGGGGCTCATGGGAATTGTAGTCCATGAACTTCTGGAGGACCACAGGTTGACTACCCCTGATATACTGCACACAGCTAGGAGTAACCAGCACACAAGAGATCTGTAGACCACACCCATAGTACAGTCATACATGTACCCTGCTGGTGACAGACTGAGATACATAGCCCAGCTCTCTTTACTAGCCCCCTTCCTTCCAGCGCAGGGATCCAGAACGCTCCTCCTTTGCATCTGAAGAAGCGTGCTTTGATTCACAAAAGCTTGTTATAGAATAAAGCCAGTTTGGTGTAGTGGTTAGGAGTGCGGACTTCTAATCTGGCATGCCGGTTTCGATTCTGCGCTCCCCCACATGCAACCAGCTGGGTGACCTTGGGCTCGCCACGGCACTGATAAAACTGTTCTGACCGAGCAGTGATATCAGGGCTCTCTCAGCCTCACCCACCCCACAGGGTGTCTGTTGTGGGGGGAGGAATGGGAAGGCGACTGTAAGCCGCTTTGAGCCTCCTTCGGGTAGGGAAAGCGGCATATAAGAACCAACTCTTCTTCTTCTTCTTCTTCTAAAAGTGGTTTTCAAGGCACCACTACACTTCTATTTTGTTACAATAGACCAGGCTTTCTCAACCAGGGTTTATGAAACCCGGGGGTTTCTTGATGGCCCTGGAAGGGTTTCCTAAATGGGTGGGAGTTTATATAGTTTTCATATATTTTAACATTTTTGTTAAACATTAATTGGGTGATACGATCATGTGAGGTCATGTTGCCACTCCCCCCTCCCAAAATGGCCAATGATGGGCCTAGATGGCGTGGAAAGGGGAGGGGCCTGGAGTGGGCGTGTCCACAGCTCTGCTTCCTGACCATATTCTGCACGATCTCACCACTTTTGGGGCTCCAGAAGGCCTGAAGAATATTTCAGAGGTTTCTCAATGGTAAAAAAAAAAGTTTTAAAAGGCTGTAATAGACTAACATAGCAATACTTCAGGTATTCCCAGAGATCAAGCTTGCTAGTTTCTTGCTGAGGGTTGGGATTCCGTACCCCTGAATCCTATTTCACTTTTCCCCTCTTCTGACCAGCAGAAGAAGAAGAAAAAATTAATTGCCAGTGGTCAATGGCATGACATCACTCCTGAGGAAAACCCAAACATGACCCTCATCAGCTCTAAGAATCACTGGAAACTCTATGGTTTCCTGACTATTCACAGAGTGGATTAACGGAGTTTTGTTGGCAGTGATAAAACGCTGCTGCCCAGCAGCGCCCCCATGTGTCATCTCCTGGGACTTCTGCCTGGCAATCCTACTACCCCAGTGTTACGCCTGGGTTGCCATAACAAAGAGATCTGTAGGTGATGTAGGAGAAACCGTCTCGATCAAAGCACTGTTCGGCTTTCTTGGTGTCCGTTTAAATAATGCCGCAGGAGACGGAGCTTTGGCTTGCAATGAAGACGAGACGCGCCTAATGAGGCCTTGGCAGGTGGACACCTATTATTATCAATCACCGTCATAATCAGTGACACTTCCCACCCCCAGTTATGACAGCTGTACTTCATCAAGAGAGACGATTAGTCACAGGTCTGGACATCCTGTCCTTTCCTGACAATCAGACGATCCCACATTGTGCATGACTTGAATCCTCTGGAGAGACTTCAGAAGGAAGCCTTTGTTGGGATTTTTTTGGGTTTTATTCATCTTTGGTGTAAGACTACATATATCAAAGAATGGGATCCCCACCCCGGTTCAATATTTTATGGGGATGTTGAGAGTGTGCTGCAATGCACTGAACACCTTGAATCTTAATCTACTGCCCACTGGGGTTCTTTGCAATGATATCTAGGCCATCTATTTCTAGTGGAAGGAGATGGGTTACTTACTCCTTTGCCACAAAGCCATTTCCTTATGTGAAGAAATTTGAGAGGGGACATGATAGCCCTCTTTAAGTATTTGAAAGGTTGTCACTTGGAGGAGGGCAGGATGCTGTTTCTGTTGGCTGCAGAGGAGAGGACACGCAGTAATGGGTTTAAACTTCAAGTACAACAATATAGGCTAGATATCAGGAAAAAAAATTTCACAGTCAGAGTAGTTCAGCAGTGGAATAGGCTGCCTAAGGAGGTGGTGAGCTCCCCCTCACTGGCAGTCTTCAAGCAAAGGTTGGATGCACACTTTTCTTGGATGCTTTAGGATGCTTAGGGCTGATCCTGCGTTGAGCAGGGGGTTGGACTAGATGGCCTGTATGGCCCCTTCCAACTCTAGGATTCTATGATTCTATGAAATGCAACTGCTATAAAAGTCACCTGCTGCCATATTGCATACCTTCTCACCCTAGCGTTACCAGAACAATTTAGCGACTAATGTCCTCCACACCTGGTGCTTTGGATAGCATCGTCATTTGCTATTATGCAGCACAGATTTGATCTGGAGAATGGCATGTTCTTGCATTAAGGCAGTGGTTCTCCACCTTCCTAATGCCGCAACCTTTTAATACAGTTCCTCATGTTGTGGTGACCCCCAACCAGAGTTGGAAGGGGCCATACAGGCCATCTAGTCCAGGGGGTTGGACTAGATGGCCTGTATGGCCCCTTCCAACTATGATTCTATGATTCTATGATTGTCAAGGCTTGGCTATGGTTCGGTAACCAAAGGATGAACCCAACCGCTTTGATTCTTCAGGGCATTTTCAGATGAATTATTCAGCAACATTAAATAATTCAGGGAAGGGCCTTCTGGATGGATATACATCTTGCTCTGTTCTCAGTCCAGCCAGCTGCCCTCACTGTCAGCAGAACTAAGTTTCCTCCCCTTTGAAGCTCTCTTTTCTGTTTTTTTTTGATCCTGCATTCTTTCTTCTGATCAGGAAAACAAATAATTGGCGCAAAAGCCATATTCAGAAAAGTCACTTCCCCCTTCCCTTTAACTACCTTTCCTATCGCATTAACAAACTTTACCTGCCGAGTTTTATCAAACCTAGTAATAAGACGTCTCCGGAAAAAGACAAACGGATGGGATTTTTCAAAGCAGAAGGGCTTGAAGGAGAGATCAAACAGCTTTGACAGGGCCTTCAAAGGATGTGATCAGATCCAACCTTTCAAGCTTCCACGGAGACATGCAGGGCAATGGGAGGCAGAGATCAAAAAAGGAACCCGAGGCTTAATCTTTGATGATTGTCCGACCCTGGGAAACAAAGTCCAGCTGGTGAAAAGGACAACCGGCAGGTCTGCTGAAAGATCTTGCCTGTTCAGGATTTCATTTCTGTCCTTTGTTATGGCTGAAAAAGCAGGGGAAGTTAGTCAAGTGACTGCATGACGCTTTAGAATTTACTCTGCTTTGGTTCGGCCTCACTTGGAGTTCAGTTTTGGGCACCCCAATTGAAGAGGGATGTTGACAAACTGGAACGTGTCCAGAGGAGGGCAACAAAGATGGTGAGGGGTTTGGAGACCAAGACATATGAAGAAAGGTTGGGGGAGCTTGGTCTGTTTAGCCTGGAGAGGAGACAACTGAGAAGGGATCTGATAACCATCTTCAAGTATTTAAAAGGGTGCCATAAGGAGGATAGAGCAGAGCTGTTCTCTCTTGCCCCAGAGGGACAGACCAGGACAAATGGGATGAAATTAATTCAAAAGAAATTCCATCTAAACATCCAAAAGAAGTTCCTGACAGTTAGAGCGGTTTCTCATTGGAACAGGCTTCCTTGGGAGGTGGTGGGTTCTCCATCTTTGGAAATTTTTCAACAGAGGCTGGAGAGCCATTTGATGGAGAGTCTGATTCTGTGAAGGCAAAGGGGTGGCAGGTGACAGTAGATGAGCAATTGGGATGTGGGTGTCCTGCATAGTGCAGGGGGGTGGACTAGATGACCAATGAGGTCCCTTCCAACTCTGTTATTCTATGATTCTATGATTCTAGAATTGATGTTTGTTTTTTGGTGTTAAGATGCAGCCGACGTATAGCAACTCACCTTCGAGGCAAGAGACATTCAGAGATGGCTCATCATGTCCGGCCTCTGCATAGCAACCATGGAATTCCTTGACAGTCTCTCATTGAAATACTAACCAGTTAGTATGGCATGTGTTGTGTAGGCGAAATCTGAGCCATCATCCTCAAAATGGTGGCATGAACACGTCCCATCCAGCAAGGACAAGCATCTGAGCCACCAAGGCAATAATGATGTTCTCCATTGCCCCATTGCGCTAGGGACAAGCAACAGGTAAAGGCGAACAAAGAAAGAGGGTGCCCAGGTGTACGTGTGGGTGACTATCAGCAGGTAAATTGTGGGCTTGTCTTGTGGGCGTTACTTTCTTGTACACTTTTAAAACAAAATAAGAATTTTTTCGTAAAAGACAACTTAAGACGGTTCTATATGACGCAATGAATGAAGACATATTTGTTGCCACGTGTTTTTGGTTTTTTAAAAAATGTAAACGGAAAAGGGCATTTTGGGGGCACAAGGACATCTCTCTGTTTCATTGGTTCTTCTGTTTGATTGACGGGCAGAAGCCAGCAGAAGCACCACAAATTTATATCTCCTTGCTTGCGATTTCGGCAAGACCGGAAACATGTGGGGAACTGAAAAAGCGCTAGGGGGACATGAATTTTGCGCTACAATTACTGGCATGTGAAATAACAAATTTCTGCTCTTAATTGTAGTGATTTGGGCTGCCGTGGACATCTAGCAACATCGGCCAGTGTGCGGAATGGCCCTGAGGATTGTCTGGCCGCCTGGCAAGGGTCATTTGGAGGTGGTTTGCTATGGCCTGCCTCTGTGTCATGGCCTCTAGTGTTACTTGGAGGAACTCCAGCCAAATCCTTGGAGGTACAGATTAGCTTAAATTCAGTTTTGCCGAGTGGTAACACACCAGGAGACAGAAATAATCTTTCAAGACAGTAACTAACAGTACAACTTGAAACCAAGTCAGTTCAGTTTTAGCCCCCAATGCCCTTAAACTGGCATCACTCTAAACAGGTTTGCACAGGAAATGACTTTGGCCTTCGCTAAATATAACTGAGACAACAGACTGATGTTGCTTTGGGGTGGGTGGGTGGAAATGCAAAGGCGCTAACAGGGCAATTTCCCTATGCTTAAATCTTACAAGATGGAACAGTTTTACTGGGTGACCTTCAAAGCCCGATAAAATCTCATTAAGTAACACTGATGGGAGGAAAGAAAATCATTATTATTGTGAG
Organism: Paroedura picta; assembly: GCF_049243985.1. Taxonomy (NCBI): domain Eukaryota; kingdom Metazoa; phylum Chordata; class Lepidosauria; order Squamata; family Gekkonidae; genus Paroedura; species Paroedura picta. The sequence continues at coordinate 79,424,597 of NC_135378.1, read as the reverse complement.
GCAGGTGTCATAAATTGCCCCCGTTGTTGCATATACAACTAAATGCTTTGGATAATTAAAAACAGGGCATTAAAGCACAACGTTATAAATGTTTAACAATCTCATCCCATTCCCATTTTTTGTTCCTCTTTGTCACTTTCCCTTAGAGTCAGTTCAGATCTTTCCCACCCCCCAGATTGCTCAAAATAGTGTGGCAACACAGAGGTCTTCACAAACAATGAAACCGACTTATACCAAGTCAAACCACTGGTCTCCTAAGGACAGACTGGTCTCCTCTGACTGACAGGGGCTTTCAGGGTCTCAGGCAGAGGTCTTTAACATCTCCTGATTCTTGTCACTAGACACACTGGGGGTTGAACCTGGGACCTTCTGCATGCAAAGCGTATGCACTACCATTGAGCAACTCAATTGGGATTGTTGTGTGATTTAATGTTGCACATCGCCCCGAGCTGGCTTTGCCGGAAGAGCAGTATATTAGGCAAATAAATAAATACAAATTTTAAAACTCCAAGAATGACCCTAAGGACTGGTTACTAGGAATGCTTGAGGACCCCCTGAATCTGCCAGAGAAGAAGAACTTCCTGAGGAAGTAGGACTACGCAGAAATGGGTGGTTAAGATACAGAAGTAGATTCAAGGATCCAGCACCAGCTAACCAAGGACGCTCAGCCCATCTACCTCCAGCAGATTTAGAGGCAACTCCAGGGCTGGTCTTCATTCCTTCACTCTTCTAGGAAAAGTAACAGGAGGAGGCAACCAGGGATGAATCTGCATAGAGCTTTTATTCCAATCCCAGGTCAATTCAGTCCCTGCCATCTACACTGAATGCAATTTCCATTTTGGTTTGGGGAGATTTAAATTTCCCCTCTGCAACACGCATAATTGATCCGGAGTGACTCTACCTTTCCCACGCGATATCCTGGAGTGGATATAACCTTCCTCCCCTTTCCACACCCTCCAGGCCCATCATTGGCCATGGGTGGGGGCAGGTCAACATGACCATGTATGGTCATATCATCCTATAAATGTTAAAAAAAATCATCTATATCTATATCTATAAATTAACTTTCACCCATTCAGGAAATTTTTCCAGGGTCATCAAACCCCTGGTTGAGAAAGCCTGGTCTACATGAATGCAGTAAAATCCGTCCTGGATGGGCATCTATATTAATGTCTGACTTTAAAGTGAGAAAATTTAAGGCTCAAATCTGTGATGTAGCCAAAATAGGTCAAGTCACAGGTGCGTGACTGAGCTCACAGTCGGATGCCCCTTGGAGGAACTGTCAAGAAACAGAAAAGAACTCACCTGCAACAGCACTCATTCGCTTGGTGCTGTGAAAGAAATAAAAGGGGGAAAGAAGCTTCTGGTTTCCCTCCTGTTCTGGTTTTGCTAGTGGAAATGACAACCGGGTAGGGGCATCCTAGAGAGCATGGAACAGAGAAAAGGGGCAGTTTCCACTGGCAAAAATAGAGCTGGAAGAAACCAGAAGTTCCTTCTCCTCCCCCCACTTGCAAGGTCCTTCTGTCCAACCACAAGTCCAATCATGCACCTGTGACTTGACACATTTTGGGCATACCATGTAATTGAACCCTCAGTCTGCACAAGATGCATTTTCATCCACTGCAAACTCTGCGAAGCAACACAGAATTGGCAGAGGTGGACTGAAACCATCTCAGCTAGTTCTGCATCCATCTTCTGCAGTGCTCGGAAGCAGACCAGGCCACCTCACAAGCCGTACAAAATTAAGTGTCTGCTCTACATTACTCATTTCAAAGTCTTGTCTGGGTCATAGATCATGAGCCACAAAACAGATTCTTGTTGTTTGGTTCTCACAACTCAACAGCCACCTTCAACCGTTCTGAGAATTCAAGAGAAAAATCAAAAGACGTTTTGATTCCCTCTTTAAACATCCTGGGAGAACAGATTCCTGCAGAGTTCCTTATTTGCATGCTACTTGAGATATAAAGGGTTGAATCCAGCCAGATTTTTCGCTCAGTCTTGGCAAGTACTTTTCGGCTTATTCCACACACATTAGATAATGCTCTTCCAATGCACTTTAGAAGTAGATTTTCCTGTTCCGCACAGGAAAATCCAGTGGCAAAAGAAGAAGAAGAAGAGTTGAAGAAGAGTTGGTTCTTATATGCCGCTTTTCCCTACCCAAAGGAGGCTCAAAGCGGCTTACAGTCGCCTTCCCATTCCTCTCATAGAAAGTGCATTATCCACTGTGTGCAGAATGGGCCCTCTTATCCTATGTAACTTTTGTCCATACAAATTCCATGCTCCTCAGAACAAACTTTTTGGGTAGTCAAACAGGACTCGCAACTCAATTTTTCACCAGCAGAAAAGCAGGCTGCATCCCACCCAGACATTCCAAACCACAACATTTGTGTCTCATAACATCCGTGCCAGAGTTAAGTCATAATGCCTTCGCCCGGTCACACGTATGCCTGAGTTTTCGCCCTCCTTTCTCCTAGAAAGACTCCATCGGTCTCGGCATTCCTATTGTCGTTAGGTCTTTCAGCGGATCTATTTCCCGTCTCTTCTTGTCCCGCAAGGAGAAAGATAATGAGACTGCAGTATGCCAAGCGGCATTCCTCCCCCACCCTACCCCCGAACCGTCTCTCTGGACAGCCTCAGTCGTCGTCCTATCAATCTGCACATAGCATTGGGCAGGCAGTAAGGACCGGTGGCCAGCAAAGTCAGTGGAAGTCATGGGAGGAATGACTAAATACGCATCAAGGGGATCACGGCTGGCCTCCCCGTTGCAGCGGGGCAGCCAGACAATCAGTCCAGTCATGCTTAGAAGCTTTCAGCATTCCTGTGTGAATGTAGCAAAGGGTTTCTGAAGGCATCTTAAAAAGATGGCAACCCCTGAATGGAAAAGAAACGACAACCGCAAAATAAGAAAATTCAGCAAGGGTGGCAAGTCTGCAGCTAAGCGTCTATCCCGACGCCTAAAGATATATCCGTGCACAAGTGCCATCTGCACACCGTACGTTCAAACGGTTGCAAGGCCCTCAAGTCCACTGGATTGCAGCCGGGGGACATTTATCTCTCCACGGTTGCAATGCAAGTCTAAGGACACAGATGCAAGATGCTATTTGTGGAGGTGTGATAGCCTCAGCATAGCGTCAGCAGTGCAGCGTTTGTTTCCAGGGTTGCTTCCGCAGGGGCGTTTTGCTTAGGCTTTGCTTCCAAACCACATGAGGTCGGGGGCGGGGGGTATGAGAACACAGAAACATTTATTTATTTACTTGCAAAATCTGTAAGCCGCCTTTCTGTCCTGACAAGGCCCACCGAGGATCACGGCCATATAAAACACACATGATGGAGAGCATGAATTCAGACCATTACGATTATTCCCCCCCCAAAAAAAATATGCATTGTTAAATTAAAAGACTGCATAGACATGAAACAGCAATCGAAAGAGGGAATGCAGAAATGAAACAACGTAACCCCTCCTCAGGCCGGGCATTTACATCTATGCACCCTATTCCTAGGTTGGCCTGCTCGGGAGGTAGGGGTACTTGGCTGCCAATCTTGCAGGGTTGCCACGGGGGATATAGGGGTTTTGTTGGGTTATGAGATTTTATAATTGTAAGCTGCCGTGAGTCTTTTGAGAGTGGCGGGATATAAATCCAAAAATAAATAAATACAAATTTTAAAAAAACCTGCTCGAGGGGGACAGCAACAGAAGGGGGACGGGTGAATCTCCCTTTAGAAAGAGTTCCATCTCTTTGGTGCCTTGACTGAGAACTAGCGCTACCACGTCCTCTCCAGGTTGGCAAACTCCTGGAGATTTAGGGGTGAATCCTGGGAAGGACACAGATCGCAGTGCGGTACAATGTCATAGGCTCCACCCTCCGAAGGATCCATTTTATTAGTATTAGTATTAGTATTAGTATTAGTATTAGTATTAGTATTAGTATTAGTATTAGTATTAGTATTAGTATTAGTATTAGTATTAGTATTAGTATTAGTATTAGTATTTAATTTTTAGACCGCCCTTCTCCAAATAGGTCTCAGGGCGGTTTACAACAGTTAAAACACAATAAAATCCCCATAAAAACCCCAATTAACATCAACAACAAGTCACATATAACATATAAGCGGCGGTGGTCACAATTCTGATCGTAGTTACCCAACTTCCCCCCAAGTTCAGCCTGGTGGGGAGAATAATATTCAGAAGAGGGTGGCACCCTGAAATGAACTCTGTAGTCTGAAGATGAGCAGTAATTCTGGGAGACCCCCTCCCCAGGACCCCCCTGGAGGTGGCATCCCCGCAATGAGAAGGCCCTCTTCCGGGTGGCTACCTACCTAAATGCTCTGAATTGCATCCTCAAGTGTCTGTCTAAGTCGCTCCCAGTGATGCTAAAGGCTGCCAGTCAGTTGGCATGAGGTATGTCTTTGCACGCAGAGTTTTGTGCAAAACTCTGAAGCAAACTTCTTGGGTCAGCATCTGCAGCTGTTTAGCGCAAACCAAGCAGCCCAGGTAACTGGCTCAATTAGGAGATGACTTTTGATCCTAGTTTGAATCCACTGGCACCCTTAAGACCAACAGAGTTAAATTCTGGAAGTGTTCATGTGCCTGTGAACTTCATTAGATATCCATCCATCCATCCATTCATTCATTCTATTTGTATACTCCCCTCCCCGAATGCTCACATGAAAGGTGATGCTTAGAATTCAACTTGGTTGGTCTCAGTGTGCTGGACTCAAAGTGTGCTTCTATTGCTTCAGAGAGAGACAGCTACCCACCTGGATCTAACTTCAAATACAGTAAGTCCAGTTGCTATACATGTTCCCGACAAAATTCACAGCACCCCTAATGATATTACACTTATCGGACACTTTTGCCTCTCCCAGGTAATGTAGTTTTGCTTGGAAAACTCACCTGTGGTCCAGCACAGACGACACAGCGCTTCTTTAAAGGTAAAGGTATCCCCTGTGCATGCACTGAATCATGTCTGACCCTTGGGGTGACGCCCTTCAGCGTTTTCTTGGCAGACTCAATACGGGGTGGTTTGCCAGTGCCTTCCCCAGTCATTACTGTTTACCCCCCAGCAAGCAAGCTGGGTACATAGTTTTGCTTGGAAAACTCACCTGTGGTCCAGCACAGACGACACGGCACTTCTTTAGCTTTTGCCAAAAGATGCCCATGAATCAGCCCAGGGATTTTAATGAAGAAGGCCCATCGATAAGTCTCTCTGGCAGTTGCCCCCCCAGCTTTCTGATTAGCTGGTTTGCAGTTAATTGTCTATTGCAGGGACTGCCCCAGACTCTTCTTTTGCCAGCTAGGAAGTTCATACGCTACTCTTCCCAGCAGCTTTCCTTTCTGGCTGCCTTTTTTGCCCAGCAGCTTTCAGGCTGTCTTTTTGCCTTGTGCAGCATCTCCCAAGGTCAATGACTCAGCAAACTATGAGATGCTTCTGCCAAGTGCCTAGTCATTCATTCCTCCCCTCCAGGCCGGGAAGGTGTCATTCTCTCCGTAGACAATCTGTTTAATACCGGTGGATTTTCAGAGCAGACTGCAGCATGACTGGACTCAGACAGTAGCCGGTGTCTGGAACAGAGGGAGATGCTGAAGGAAGGGATGAGGCTTGACTGGAGAGGGGAACACATCAGGTTTTAACACCCGAGACCCTAACATCTCAGAGTCATTCACTCGTTCGTCTCCCAGCATTATATGCACCGTCAAATATCAGCTTCTAAACTCTGCATCGGGCAAACCGGTCAGTTCCCTAGACAAAAGAATAAATGGACGTAAATTTAAAATTAGAAATCATAGCACTCAAAACCCAGTGGGGGACCATTTTTTAACAATTTACAAGATCTTCCGTCAAATTCGAGCACTCGATGCAGGGTAACCCTAGATATAGCATCCTGTCTAGCTGCCATTGGTTCAGCTGCTGTGATATCACAGAGAACAGGGCAGCTTTGGACTCAATCAAAACCACACTTGGGTGGGTTCACCAAGCAAATTTTAAAGACGTTTTCCAACTGCCTATCAGCTGAAAAGCCCTGTAAAGGTAAAGGTATCCCCTGTGCAAGCACCGGGTCATGTCTGACCCTTGGGGTGACGCCCTCTAGCGTTTCCATGGCAGACTCAATACGGGGTGGCCTTGCCAGTGCCTTCCCCAGTCTTTACCGTTTACCCCCCAGCAAGCTGAGTACTCATTTTACCGACCTCGGAAGGATGGAAGGCTGAATCAACCTTGAGCCGGCTGCTGGGATCGAACCCCCAGCCTCATGGGCAGAGCTTTCAGACTGCATGTCTGCTGCCTTACCACTCTGCGCCACAAGAGGCTCATGAAAAGCCCTGTACTCGCCGTCAAAAAGAAGACATTTAATGCTTCCAGGGCGGGATCGCAAAAGGCCCATTAAAGCGTTCCCACTGCATGTCCATTTCCTCATAGTCCCTGCTCTATATTTGAATTCCCTGATTCAGACAGCGGTGCATCGCTATTAAATGCTACAGCCACCGCTGATCTGGAAAAGAACATTTGTCTGCTATTTCCTCGCACTCATTGTCATGTCGAACACATGCCCGCCTTGTGGGGCTTTCAATAATTTAAATAAATCTGCATTTCCACCTCCTTCCCCTTTTGCAGAAACAATCAGTTCCACCCCGCTGCCCGAAAACAGAGCAAAGTAGGTACACGCTGCCGGTGTCTAACAGGGGCATTCCGAGGATCCAGGATTGATCGGGAATAAACAACAACGTGAGACGTGGAATATTTCCCCAGTGGGTACTAAGGAAACTGGTGCTGATGTGAGTTATTTTCTCGCCTTAAAAAAAAAAACAAAACATCCTGCTGTGAACATATTAGAAAAGAGCAACTTTGGGAAAACAAATAACATACAAAGAGTTATTGCTTTGCCAACAACTGGCCTTTGCTGGTATTTCATGGCAGTATTCCACGAGCAGTTTATATCTGTAGTCGAAATAACTATTATGGGCTTCCCAGCACCCAGTGTTTCCCCCAGCCTGGATTTGGAACTGTACCTATTTCCCCCCCAACCTGTCCTTACACACAGTGTAATTTGTCTGTTAACGCTCTCCCGGTTTTTTTTCGTTGTGTTTTTCTTGTATTTTTTCCAGTCTATTTTTGTGGTGGTTAAAAAAAAACAAAAAAACAAGGAGGAACCTTGGGAGAAAAAAAAAGGAGAGCTATGATTGGCAAAGCACAGTGTGTATAAAAAATTGGTATAGTTTAAATGGAGCAAAATCTCACAGGACTGCTGTGAGGATAAACTGGGGGAGAGGGGAACACCGTCAGCCTTTTCGGATCTTCGTGGAGCTGTTCTCACAGATCAGTTCTCTTAGAGCTCTCTCGGCCCCACCTACCTCACAGGGTTCCTGTTGTGGGGAGAGGAAGAGAAAGGTGTTTGCAAACCACTTTCGGAGGACTCCTTTAGGTAGTGAAAAGTGGGGTATAAAAACCATCTCTCTCTCTCTCTCTCTCTCTCTTCTGTGTCGTTCCACCCCTTGAGTTGGGCCTGCAGTACCCTCTGTACTCCCTAAATCAGGGGTAGTCAAACTGCGGCCCTCCAGATGTCCATGGACTACAATTCCCACGAGCCCCTGCCAGCGAATGCTGGCAGGGGCTCATGGGAATTGTAGTCCATGGACCTCTGGAGGGCCACAGTTTGACTACCCCTGCATTATAGCCATGCTTAAACTCCTGCCTGTTAACACGTGTGATGGTGTCGCCTCCAGGGGGCGTAGCCTGCCTGTTAACACGTGTGATGGTGTCCCCTCCAGGGGGCGTAGCCTGCCTGTTAACGCGTGTGATGGTGTCCCCTCCAGGGGGCGTAGCCTGCCTGTTAACGCGTGTGATGGTGTCCCCTCCAGGGGGCGTAGCCTGCCTGTTAACGCGTGTGATGGTGTCGCCTCCAGGGGGCGTAGTCTGCCTGTTAACACGTGTGATGGTGTCGCCTCCAGAGGGCGTAGCCTGCCTGTTAACACGTGTGATGGTGTCGCCTCCAGGGGGCGTAGCCTGCCTGTTAACACGTGTGATGGTGTCGCCTCCAGGGGGCGTAGCCTGCCTGTTAACACGTGTGATGGTGTCCCCTCCAGGGGGCGTAGTCTGCCTGTTAACACGTGTGATGGTGTCCCCTCCAGGGGGCGTAGCCTGCCTGTTAACACGTGTGATGGTGTCGCCTCCAGGGGGCGTAGCCTGCCTGTTAACACGTGTGATGGTGTCGCCTCCAGGGGGCGTAGCCTGCCTGTTAACGCGTGTGATGGTGTCGCCTCCAGGGGGCGTAGCCTGCCTGTTAACGCGTGTGATGGTGTCGCCTCCAGGGGGCGTAGTCTGCCTGTTAACGCGTGTGATGGTGTCCCATCCAGGGGGCGTAGTCTGCCTGTTAACACGTGTGATGGTGTCCCCTCCAGGGGGCGTAGTCTGCCTGTTAACACGTGTGATGGTGTCCCCTCCAGGGGGCGTAGTCTGCCTGTTAACACGTGTGATGGTGTCCCCTCCAGGGGGCGTAGCCTGCCTGTTAACGCGTGTGATGGTGTCGCCTCCAGGGGGCGTAGCCTGCCTGTTAACGCGTGTGATGGTGTCGCCTCCAGGGGGCGTAGCCTGCCTGTTAACGCGTGTGATGGTGTCGCCTCCAGGGGGCGTAGCCTGCCTGTTAACGCGTGTGATGGTGTCGCCTCCAGGGGGCGTAGCCTGCCTGTTAACGCGTGTGATGGTGTCGCCTCCAGGGGGCGTAGCCTGCCTGTTAACGCGTGTGATGGTGTCGCCTCCAGGGGGCGTAGCCTGCCTGTTAACGCGTGTGATGGTGTCGCCTCCAGGGGGCGTAGCCTGCCTGTTAACGCGTGTGATGGTGTCGCCTCCAGGGGGCGTAGCCTGCCTGTTAACGCGTGTGATGGTGTCGCCTCCAGGGGGCGTAGCCTGCCTGTTAACGCGTGTGATGGTGTCGCCTCCAGGGGGCGTAGCCTGCCTGTTAACGCGTGTGATGGTGTCGCCTCCAGGGGGCGTAGCCTGCCTGTTAACGCGTGTGATGGTGTCGCCTCCAGGGGGCCTAGCCTGCCTGTTAACGCGTGTGATGGTGTCGCCTCCAGGGGGCCTAGCCTGCCTGTTAACGCGTGTGATGGTGTCGCCTCCAGGGGGCGTAGCCTGCCTGTTAACGCGTGTGATGGTGTCGCCTCCAGGGGGCGTAGCCTGCCTGTTAACGCGTGTGATGGTGTCGCCTCCAGGGGGCGTAGCCTGCCTGTTAACGCGTGTGATGGTGTCGCCTCCAGGGGGCGTAGCCTGCCTGTTAACGCGTGTGATGGTGTCGCCTCCAGGGGGCGTAGCCTGCCTGTTAACGCGTGTGATGGTGTCGCCTCCAGGGGGCGTAGCCTGCCTGTTAACGCGTGTGATGGTGTCGCCTCCAGGGGGCGTAGCCTGCCTGTTAACGCGTGTGATGGTGTCGCCTCCAGGGGGCGTAGCCTGCACACGCCTGTTAACGCGTGTGATGGTGTCGCCTCCAGGGGGCGTAGCCTGCCTGTTAACGCGTGTGATGGTGTCGCCTCCAGGGGGCGTAGTCTGCCTGTTAACGCGTGTGTTGGTGTCGCCTCCAGGGGGCGTAGCCTGCCTGTTAACGCGTGTGATGGTGTCCCCTCCAGGGGGCGTAGCCTGCCTGTTAACACGTGTGATGGTGTCGCCTCCAGGGGGCGTAGCCTGCCTGTTAACACGTGTGATGGTGTCGCCTCCAGGGGGCGTAGCCTGCCTGTTAACGCATGTGATGGTGTCGCCTCCAGGGGGCGTAGCCTGCCTGTTAACGCGTGTGTTGGTGTCGCCTCCAGGGGGCGTAGTCTGCCTGTTAACACGTGTGTTGGTGTCCCCTCCAGGGGGCGTAGCCTGCCTGTTAACACGTGTGATGGTGTCGCCTCCAGGGGGCGTAGTCTGCCTGTTAACACGTGTGATGGTGTCCCATCCAGGGGGCGTAGTCTGCCTGTTAACACGTGTGATGGTGTCGCCTCCAGGGGGCGTAGCCTGCCTGTTAACACGTGTGATGGTGTCGCCTCCAGGGGGCGTAGCCTGCCTGTTAACGCGTGTGATGGTGTCGCCTCCAGGGGGCGTAGCCTGCCTGTTAACGCGTGTGATGGTGTCGCCTCCAGGGGGCGTAGCCTGCCTGTTAACGCGTGTGATGGTGTCGCCTCCAGGGGCGTAGCCTGCCTGTTAACACGTGTGATGGTGTCCCATCCAGGGGGCGTAGTCTGCCTGTTAACACGTGTGATGGTGTCCCCTCCAGGGGGCGTAGTCTGCCTGTTAACACGTGTGATGTTGTCCCATCCAGGGGGCGTAGTCTGCCTGTTAACGCGTGTGATGGTGTCGCCTCCAGGGGGCGTAGCCAGCTGGCATCTCTTCCAGGGCTCCTCAAGATTTGAAAATTCATTTCAGGGGCTTCTCCATGGTCGAAAGGTTGAAAAGGACTACCATAGATTTTTCAAGGCAAGGGACCGGAAATGGTTATTTGCTGTTGCTCACCTCCATGTAGCAGCCGTTGGCTTTCTTGGTGACATCCCAGACAAGTACTAACCAGGGCTGACTCTGCTTAGCTCCCCAGATGAGGCTAGCCTGAGCTATGTCAAAGTTGCAGTGTCTTCAATTACCGACTGGCCCATATACCCACTAGTTTCAGCAGGGATCTCTAGCATTTCTTTATTTCCTTTCTTCTCCCTCCCAAAGACACATGAGCCTCCGCACACAGGCGTCTTTCTTAGAGGGGACATTTCCCATCATGCCCCCCGGCATTGTGGGGGAGATGCAGATTTCAAGACTCCTCTCTGGTTACCGTCTTCAGCGCAAAACTTACTTCTTTGAGTCGGGGCGGTGGAAGGGGGGGAAAGATTGTGTGGATTCAGCAAAACGAAAAGCAAACCGCCTCCTAGGATTATTCATTAAAAAGGGGACGCGGCGGATTTATCGTCTGGTCCGAAGGGAATTTGAAAGTACCCGTTAAATAGATTCCAAAGCTTGTTGACAAACTCTCTGTAACCAGATTCAATAACGAGTATTACATCTGAAAGACGCTGTGAATTGTAAGCAGGCAGGCGTTCTTCCAGTCCCAGGCAAGCCGCATGGCTGTCCGGGCAGTGGGAAGAGATGCTAATGATAAACAAGGGGGGGGGGGCTGTGAGGCTGCAGGGTACTAAATCCCTTTCAAATTGCATCTCTGTCGCGTATTATTTAAGAGATTGTGGCGGCTAGTGAAGGCCATCGGATGAAACAGGGAAGCTTACGTTCTCAGTTTATCCAAATATTGAGATGCCTGGCCTCAATATATAGCAGGGGCAACATTTATGGAAATCTGGATGGAAAACATTGTTTCGGGCCGCACGCAATTATTTTCCCAATAAAACAGTGTGCACGCGACATAATAAAAAGCGTAATGCATTAGGGCACAGCTGATGCTCACACGCCATCTAGAGAAGACCCAAATCCAGTCAGATGGAGCTATAGATGTTGAGCACAATGGTCATACCTTCGTTTTAGGGTCCCTACATTTTTAGGGCAGCAAGAAATGGCCAAGTGGGATGCAGAAAAAACAGCGCTCCTCTCCTTCTACCCTGAAACCACTCACACTGAGATGGATATAATGCAGGGGTAGTCAAACTGCGGCCCTCCAGAGGTCCATGGACTACAATTCCCACGAGCCCCTGCCAGCGAATACCCCTGCTGTAATGTATCCTCTCTGAATGGCTTTCTTCAATTGCTTCAAAAGCCCAATATGAGCATGTTTTGAAGTTCCTTTTTTCCCACACACCAGAAATGGCACCGTTCTATATTTAAAACTGCCTGTTTCTCACAGGAACATGTCAAGTGCGAGAGAAAGAGTGAAAAAAAAAATGCTTTAAGCTATATTCTGGTCTTAAAAGGACAGGCAGGGTTGCACTGGAGATGTCAGCGGTTTTCAAGTGGTAAACTTTGTTTTAATCTGCTGAAGCATTTTTTTTCAGGATCTCCCGTCGTTCTAACACCATAACTGTTTTACTGTTAAGTATTTGGTGTAGCCTATCGCTGGTCTTGGTTTGCCGTGCTAGGAAATGCTGGAATTCAGCCTCTTGGCATGAAGAAGAGCTGTGTTTTGGTCCCCCAGATTTTATTACCTGAAGGAGTCTCAAAGTGGCTTACAATCACCTTCCCTTCTTCTCCCCACAACAGACATCCTGTGAGGTAGATGAGGTTGAGAGAGCTCTGAGAGAACTGCAACTGGTTCAAGGTCACCCAGCTGGCTGCATGTGGAAGAATGGGGACTCAAACCCAGTTCTCCAGATTAGAGGCCGCCACTCTTAACCACAACACCAGGGATGACCAAACTGTGGCTCTCCAGATGTTCATGAACTACAATTCCCACGAGCCCCTGCCAGCAAGCTGGCTCTCAAGAGCAGCTAGATTCAAGTTCAGTAGCACATTAGAGATCTGGAACATTTGGAGGGTATAAAATTCCACAGAAATTCCTTTAGGTCTCTAAATGCCGCTGTCCTCAAATCTAACTGTTCTCCTGCAGACTGGCCGGGCTACCCCCTGAGACTCTGCACAACAGTTGGACTTCATGGTTCCAATTCACAATAGTTCTTGCTTGTTCAAGGTTTTCCTGGTTATGTATACCAGGGTTAGAAAAAAAATTGCTATTGCTTGTACATATTGCTTGCCCATCTCTTCGTGATACCAAAAGGGTTAGACCCCAGCAGCTTTCCCACTGATCAAAAAGCAATGACTTGGTCATTTGGAACTAGCCTAAAACTATGTTGGGGATAAGCTTGCCAATCTCCAGGTGGGGGCTGGAGAAGCCAGGGCACTACAGCTGGTCTCCAGAACACAGAAATCATCGCCTTTTAAATTTATTATTTATCTATTGAAAATGTTAATCTCACTTCTGGAGAAAATGACTGCATTGGAAAGCCAGGCTGCATCATATTCTACCCAACTGAAGCCCTTCCCCTCCCGAAACACATCTCCCCTCTCAGGCTCTACCCTCAAATCTCTAGGAATTTCCAAATCTGCAGTTAGAAACTGCTAGGTCATCATGGGATCTGTGTGATCCCAAACTGTATGGGAGAGGAGCTCTGCTCAGAAAGGAAATGAGAAGATATCGAAAACCAGCCCAAGCCTGGTTTAGAAGAAGAAGAGTTGGTTCTTATATGCTGCTTTTCCCTACCCGAAGGAGGCTCAAAGCGGCTTACAATCTCCTTCCCTTTCCTCTCCCCACAACAGACACCCTGTGGGGTGGGTGAGGCTGAGAGAGCCCTGATATCACTGCCCGGTCAGAACAGTTTTATCAGTGCCGTGGCGAGCCCAAGGTCACCCAGCTGGTTGCATGTGGGGGAGCGCAGAATCGAACCCGGCATGCCAGATTAGAAGTCCGCACTCCTAACCACTACACCAAACTGGCTCTCAGTTTAAACCCTCTGCCTAGGCTTGCTAACACTGGTTTGAGAAATGCCAGAATATTTAGGTGTGGACAGTGGTGTACAATGCTGTAGAATCCCCCCCTCCACAGCAGCCATTATCTCCAGGAGAACGGACCTCTGTGATCTGGTGATCAGCTGAAAATCCAGAAGATCTCCAGGCACCTCCTGGAGTCTGGCCACCGTGCCTTTTCCCCCCTCCCTTTCTAGCCTCAACCTCTCCTTGGAAAACAGACAGAGAAAGCGGTCTGCTTGGGAAGCTTTAATTAGCATCGCCCGTCAGACTGAGCTGGCTCTCTTCTGCAGCAGCCTGCCTGGGACCGAAAACTTTTGCACGAGGACGTTTATTATTCATGCAATTAGACAACAAGCCTCGCTTTACACAGAGGCACTCTTGAAAAAGGGGAACAAGTCGACGCGGGTGCCAGATAAACACGATGCTGTCAGAAAGAATCAGCTCTGACTGCCTAAGCCAATTTGCTGCCGCTGATAGCTGTTACAAACGGAGTCGCAGCTCTGTTCCTGCATCCCTGGGACGCAAATTACTTATCCCGGGGCCACTGCAAGATAACATGCGTCTGCCGGGCAATTAGGAGACGGCGGGGAAAGAACATCCCAGAACTTCCCAGAGTGAGGAAACATCTCTTCAGCTCCTGCCATTTCTGGGAAGGTATACGAAATAAAGCCATAAGCACACCCATGCCCAAAATCGCACACGTGTTTGAAAACGCAGGAAGGCTGGCCTTATTTTAAAAATCAGTCTGTTCAGAAACCTCTGAAGCCTCTGTGACCTGTGAGTTCCACAGTCAGTATGTCCCACATCAATTTATTTGAGAAAAATTAGGCGCGTAGGGACCTGATTCATAAAAACATCGAATGACACAGGTGACATACAACAAAGACATCGCAAAAATGTAAGAGGATCTCTGCTGGATCAGACCAGTGGTCCATCTAGTTCAGATCCTGTTTCACACAACCAGTTCCTCTGAAGGGCGAAGAGCAGGGCAGAGAGGCCAACGCAGGGGTAGTCAAACTGCGGCCCTCCAGATGTCCATGGACTACAATTCCCAGGAGCCCTTGCCAGCATTCGCTGGCGAATGCTGGCAAGGGCTCCTGGGAATTGTAGTCCATGGACATCTGGAGGGCCGCAGTTTGACTACCCCTGGGCCAAGGCCTTCCTTCCTGATGTTGCTTCCTGGCTCTGGGATTCAGAGGTTTAGTGCCTCTGAATGTGGAGGTTCCTCTCCATCACTGTTACTAGTGCCCACTGATAGACCTACCCTCCATTAATCTATCTAACCCCCCTTTAAAGCCGTTTATTTGGCCCTCACTACATCCTCTGGCAGCAGATTCCACATATTATTCAATCTCTGTAAAATGGTATTTCCTTTTGTCTGACCGGAACTTACTGTCCATTCAGATCAAGGTGCAAGGGGACATGGGTTTAAGCCTTCCCCTCCCCTCCCTCGTTCCCACCCAGGGAAGCAGATCTCTTTTTCATGGGGTTACTAGATCGGGAACTCATACTGCTCTTGACTTTTCTGCTTTTTACATAACCACAACATCTGCAACAGGGCTATTAAGTCTGCGGGTCCCGTGAACACAGACCCCAATTCTTCAGAACAGCTCTTTTTATATACAAACTCCAGCAACAAACTTCAAATACTGAACAGAGAAAAAACAGGCAAACTCATGCACTTTTATATCTTTCAGGCAGCCAGCTGCTGCCTCTGATTGGCCCTAAGCAGAGCAATCGGATTGGCTCTAATAAGCAGAGCGATCTGGTTGGACCTTAACAGGTTCCTTTGATTGGTTAGTTCCTTGGCTGGCGAAAGCCCTCATTTGCATCAGTGGCCAAATGCCCACAGAAATAAGGGCCATTAAAATTGGCTGTACACGGTGCTAACCTTCAAGGCCATACATGAGGGATGACTTAGCTAGCTATATCCCCCAAAGCAGGGGTAGTCAACCTATGGTCCTCCAGATGTTCATGGACTACAATTCCCATGAGCCCCTGCCAGCAAATGCCCTGCCCCAAAGGACATTACGATCGTCCTATTCCAATAAATTGGTGATCCCTGAATCCCATGCACTGCCCCACTAGGGACTGCATGATGGCCTTGGCTGGAGGCAGCTGCTGTTGCATGAGCATCTCCAGTATATCTGGCTTGGCTTTCCCTGAGTCTTGCTGTGCACGTGGCCTTGTGCATGAGACATTGCCCCCCCCACACACACACACTTCCACAATGGGGGGCTTATTCAACTCATCTTCCCAGTCCCCCTCCATGGCGGCTGGTGGCAGGGGGGGCTCACAACACCCAGCTGCGTTGTGTTCTTACCCTGGGGGCCAGGCTCAGAGTACTGGTGGTGGAAGCGGGCTAGAGAAGGTCCCTGCTCCCATTCCAGTCCATGTGATGCCATCTGCCCAGTGGTGCACCGTTGGCTCTCCAATCCACCCATGCAGGCTTTCCTCTGCACCCTGCCCTCACCCAGCCCAGGTCGCCCTGCAAGGAGGACACAGCAACTCAGAGCTTACCAGCTGCTGTCCTTTATCCACTCTGTATTCCCTAGTACCTGGTGTTACATTTGACGGCACGCATGGCCCGCCAGAGTCAGAAGACTTATTTGCGAAAGCCCAAATGCACAGCTGTTCACATTACAGGGGCGCGTTCTCCACTCCAAGAGCCAGCGCAGGGTCTTTTAATGCCCGTCTAGTATGTGCAAATATATATGAGTTTTACTGCGATCCAGGTTACCACCACATCTGGTTTTCATCTGACAAGTTCATCTTGCTGGCATGGCAATCTACAAGCCTGCTCGGTTCTTTTCTCCCCACCCCCTCCCCCAAGAGCGGGGGAAAGCAGCCGTAGACCGATTAAGATTTTTATGATGGTGTTTTTAATAGGACTTGTTTTCGCTGTTCCGCATCCAGCCTCTCCCCCAAGTTCCCCGAGCGTCTCTTGCTGGCAATCCTTAACCTGCAGGTTAAATCTATTACAAAGAACTTTGCTTCCTAAACCATCGGCCATTTGCCCTTGAGGCAAGCACAACTCAATCAAGCAAGTATTACTAGCAATTATCTACTTCCTCTCCTCCCCCCCTACCCACAGCCCCCTGAAGCTGTCCGTCTGGGGCTCTAAGATTGTGCATGGAAATGATAAATGGAGATCTAGCCAGCCGCGTATCCTACCATTGGTGTGATATCGTTAGGGCAAATTCATCATCCTGACACATTCATAATACTTAAAACACGCCACCGCGGTTATCGCATTTAGCTCTGCTGCATTATTGGCGAAATTATCATGCCTCGCTGCACATGTTAGCCTGAGAAGAAAAGATCGGTATCACCTTAAATAGCACTAACAAGGGCCCCTCTTCTCACTTCTGTAAACGTGTCAAAGGAGGGTTTTTTCACCTAATGAGATTTTTTTTTTTTTTACAGGGGTATCACTTCGGTGTAGGGCAGTGGTTCTCAACCTCCCTAATGTCGCGACCCTTTAATGCACGTCCTCATGTTGTGGTGACCTCCAGCCATAAAATTAGGCAAGGGTTCTTTCACAGAAATTAAACCCAAATTGACCAATTGTGGTGAAGATCCATAGTTCACGGTGGCATATAAATTGTTTTCCCCCCGGGGTTTCTCAGTTCGGTTCTGCCTCTTGTCCCACCATGCCAATCTCGCTCTTTTCCGCTGCTCCAGACAGACGAATCTCTATCTCAATCTACTCCGCAAGGCTGTTCTGTGGATGGCGCCCCCCCCACCAAGCTGCTTGCCCTGTCATTTGACCCCCAAAGCGGCCCCGACCCCCAGGTTGAGAACCACTGGTGTAGGGGAACTGTATATATGCCAGACAGAAAGGGGGTTGTTTTATCTACCCATGGTGGGCACCTGAAGCTAGAGATACCAGCCTCCAGGTGGGACCTGAGGTTCCCCCAGAATGCCAGCTCATCGCCAGCCTACAGAGGTCAAATCCCCAGGAGAAAATGGATGCTAATTGTCTTGGCTAGTAGATGGAACTCACTGTCCTCTTCCCATCCAAGGAAGAGCTATGTTTGGGTCTAGTAGCATCTGATAAACCAACAAGATATTTGGGGCATGAGCTTTCAGGAGTCAGCGCTTCTGTCAGATACAAAGAATGTGTCATCTGACCAACAGCGTTTTAACTCATGAGAGCTTGTACCCGAAAATCTTGCTGATATTAATTCCATAATACAGGACAGAAAACGGTCACCTACAAAACTCAATTTATAGCAAACTTGTTTCCAGCTTACCTACTTTTAGAACAAAAGCAAAAAACACAGTCATTATTTTTTTACTTGAAAGGAAATGACAAAACAGTGTTGTATTCAAAGCCATCGAGCTTTTGTAGTCCAGGATAGGGATGTGCAGGAATCGGCTCATGAGTTGGAATTCGTCACAAATTTGTCCTAGTTCATGCCGCCCAACATGAGTTTCATGGAAGGCACCTTTCCCAAATAGTCTCCATACTTTTGTTTGGTTTAGTTAGAGTGTTTATAGGGGTAGTCAAACTGCAGCCCTCCAGATGTCCATGGACTACAATTCCCATGAACCCCTGCCAGCATTCGCTGGCATGGGCTCATGGGAATTGTAGTCCATGGACATCTGGAAGGCCGCAGTTTGACTACCCCTGGGGCCATTTAAATGCAACAGCAGTGCAGGGTGTTACGCCTGTCAGCTGCTAGGTTTAAATGACTACGAGCCATTTAAACTCCATTTTACTTCCCATTCCAAGTGATTATTTTTGCTTCCCCCCCCCCAAACTTCAAAGCAGGGAGAAGAAAACCAGATTGGTTACATTGCTGTCAGGGGCAATCCCCCCTTTCTCCCAGTGAGTTCATTTTCATCCAAACTGGCCAGTTCATTTCAGGGCTTTTGGTTCAGTTTGGGTGTTCGGGATCACTCTGAACCCAAAACCGAACTGGTATTAGTAATATGTTTTGCATTGTGATAGACAAAGTACCCTTCAGCTTCACAGGTCACACACAGTATTAGCAATTGCACCTTTCATTACGCTGCAAAAACCTCAAGAGTTGCTGAGTATTTCAAGTATTTAAAAGGGTTTTCACAGGAGATTCCCACAATGGGCATCTCTGACTACTAAGTGAAATTGACCAATAGTGCGCACTGGCAGGAAGATCTCTTGTGCGGTTTCTGCATATAAATTGGGGTTGTAAGTTTCCTCGGTTCAGTTTTTGCTTCTGTGTACCATCAAGCTGGGGTCACAATAAAGAGGCGAAATGAACTCCCAGTGCCCTGATCTATGAACCCATGGATCTAACACTTATATTCTTAAATCATATCCGATTATTCCAGTGCGTTGCCATCAGAATTTGGAATTCTTTTGTATATTTCCAGAATAATCAATCGGAAGAAGAAGAAGAAGAAGAAGAAGAAGAAGAAGAAGAAGAAGAAGAAGAAGAAGAAGAAGAAGAAGAAGAAGAAGAAGAAGAAGAAGAAGAAGAAGAGTTGGTTCTTATATGCCGCTTTTCCCTACCCGAAGGAGGCTCAAAGCGGCTTACAGTCGCCTTCCCTTCCCTCTCCCCACAACAGACACTCTGTGGGGTGGGTGAGGCTGAGAGAGCGCTAATATCACTGCCTGGTCAGAACAGTTTTATCAGTGCCGTGGCGAGCCCAAGATCATCCAGCATGTGGGGGAGCGCAGAATCGAACCTGGCATGCCAGATTAGAAGTCTGCACTCCTAACCACTACACCAAACTGGCTCTCAGGTTCTTAAGGTTCTTAAGAATCCCCACCTGCAACTATTGGGGGATAAAAGCTAGAACCAGGATGCTCAGAATGGGATGTGGGGAAATGCCAAATTCCGCAACCAGAAAATCCATGCTACATTTCAGAATGAATTATTTTGGTAATCTGACGGAACACATCAGGGCATTTCCTCCCTGGAAGTTCGGGGGACGGAAAACTTTTATTGACAGCAAAACTT
Source organism: Paroedura picta (assembly GCF_049243985.1). Taxonomy (NCBI): domain Eukaryota; kingdom Metazoa; phylum Chordata; class Lepidosauria; order Squamata; family Gekkonidae; genus Paroedura; species Paroedura picta. The sequence continues at coordinate 79,405,225 of NC_135378.1, read as the reverse complement.
AATCCAATTTACTTGCTGTAGATATAATTTTAAGGTAATCACTATCATCGGATTTCATTTGGCAGCCTATTATGCAAGACACAAAGCCCCCCCCCACACACACATTTTTAATATCAATAAAGCTAAGAAATAAGCTGTTCATCTAATAAAACCACATTCACTGTAGCGTTAGAACTGTAGTCACTCAACAAAAGGAGCACAATCAATAAGATTAGAGCAGCTTAGGAAGGTCAAGCTATATCAATATTTGCATTTAATTGCCCAAAGTCTCTGGGGTGAAAAGGGGAAAGTGGGGGGAAATCAGCAGTTTCTTCCAGGCAGGTTTCTGGGAGAGGATCAATACAGCTGAATCAGCACTTTTACCTTTTCTCTACCAGCAGTAGCAGCATCGGTTGAAGTATATTTGCTGTGTCCCAGGACAGCCGATGCCCTGGTTTTTGGCTTCGGCTGCTGTCAGGGGAGCACTAGACAAAGCAGCAAAAAAGCAGCTGCTGTCCCCCATCCAGATGGCTCAGTGCACTGAAGCACACAGGGGACTCTGTCCATGTTAACTACCTCTTTTCCTGTCTCCTTGCCCATTAAGGATGCAGAGTGCCATCGAATTCTTGACCAGTTCTTTCTAAAAGCAGAGGAGGTATCGGGTACGTCCTCATCCACGAAACACAGCCGCTACCCTTGGACAAGTCACTAATCGACCTTTTGGGTTTATAGGAAAGAGAGAACTGCAGGTATACCACAAGCAGAAATCTAAAGCAGAGTTAGAGTCAGGGGCCCGGAAGAGCGAAGGACCATGGCAGAGATATCTCTTCCACCAGGTGTTTGGTTGAGGTCAAAGTAAGGAAGATCTGTGGGGTCCCTCCTCCTCCAGGCATTGGGTCCTTCAATTGAGCTACGAATTTTAGAGGGACTGTTTTTTATTGTAGATCCCCACACCGTGCCCTCCCCTGGCTCCAGTCCCCAAATCTCCAGATATTTCTCAGCCCAGAGCTGGCAACCCTCAGATTAGTACAGGGGTTATCTTTCCTTATTTCTTTCTCCATGGCAAACTCCTAGCCCTCTAAACTTTGCCCAGGTGAGTACTGGTAGATCTCTACTGTTGGCATATTTCAGGAATGATATTCTTGTTGTGGTCATTTTGTGGGGGAATCTATTTCTCTAATTTTATCTTTTAGTTTACTGGTACCCAGTGCGTATACAGCTTACATCCAGGGGTTTGGGGAAGAATAGGACCTCAGTGGGATATTACGCCATAGAGGGGGATAACGTCATAGAGCCGACCTTCCGATGAGTCATTTTACTCTGGGAAACTGACCTTCCAGGAGCTCCACTGGCTACCAGTTGATCAAGTTTAAGGTGCTGGTGCTCTCCTTGAAGGCCATACATGGTAAGGGTCCTGCATACCTCCAGGACAGTCTGCTTGTCTGTATTCCCTGGAGAGCGACTCATTCTACCCATTCCAACAATCTGGTAATCCCTGGACTCAAAGAAATCTGCCTGGCCTCAACCAGAGCCAGAGCTGGCCCCAACCAGGTGGAATTTGCTCCCCAGCAAGATCAAGGCCCTGTAGGAATTCAAACAGTTCCATAAGGCCTGCAAAATGGAGATCTTCCGCCATGCTTTCGGATAAGACAAGGACCCCCAAAATTGATGCAGCCCCCAGGAAACTGTAACACCAATGCCCAATACATCCCTCTCATCTCTTAGGCCATTCTTGTTATCTTTTATCTATTAGTTAACTATGACAGTTATATTTCCTTGTTTTAAATGGTTGCTTTAATATTTAATCTATTTCCCTGTTTCTTAGCTCGACGTACACCACCCCAAGACATCACAGTGAGGGGCAGTATATGAGCCAAATGAATGAATAAACAAAAAAAATCTGGAGATCTCCAGGATCTACCTGGAACCTGAGAGCCAGTTTGGTGTAGTGGTTAGGAGTGCGGACTTCTAATCTGGCATGCCAGGTTCGATTCTGCGCTCCCCCACATGCAGCCAGCTGGGTGACCTTGGGCTCGCCACGGCACTGATAAAGCTGTTCTGACCGGGCAGTGATATCAGGGCTCTCTCAGCCTCACCCACCCCACAGGGTGTCTGTTGTGGGGAGAGGAATGGGAAGGCGACTGTAAGCCGCTTTGAACCTCCTTCGGGTAGGGAAAAGCGGCATATAAGAACCAACTCTTCTTCTTCTTCTTCATATAAGAACCAACTCTTCTTCTTCTTCTTCTTCTTCTATAACCCAGGAAGGTGCAGATAACTTCAGTGAAGCTGCAGTTTTCTGTTACAAAAACATTCATGTTTTGGGTCCCAGTGAATGAGAATAAAAAATGAGCAGTATATTCCGACAGCAGGTAAAACACTTTCTAGAGAGCCCCTTCCCTAGAAGAGGAGCCAAAGAATTAGTGACGACAAAAGGTCTATGGAGAGATTCCACCATATGAGACTAATGAGATATTCATTACAAAACAAATAGTCGGGTAATAATGCATGAAACACGAATGAGGACGATATTAGACAAGACAGTCACACAATATTTGACAGATGATGAAATTAAGCCACTCTACAAAAGTTCCACTAAGGGCTTTTCGAGCCTATTTGCTAAAGTAATGCGGAAATATTTCGTGTTACTCCAAGGGATTGCTTGCCATGAGGCTCCTAGGCACTGAACAAACTGTACAAAGAAGATCCCCAAACACAGTAAAAGTCAATTGACAAAAAGGGAGGACAGCCTGTCTCCTGCGTTGCTGTAAGAGTAGTGCAGAAGGCGATCGTGAGGAGGGACGCCAGCCTCCAGGTAGGACCTGGCGATCCCCCAGAATTGCACAATTTCCTCTGGAGAAAATGGATGCTTTGAAAGGTGAACTCTGCCACCGTACCCCACTGAGGACTTCTTTCTTTCTTTCTTTCTTTCTTTCTTTCTTTCTTTCTTTCTTTCTTTCTTTCTTTCTTTCTTTCTCTTCCTTCCTTCCCTCCCCCCTCCCTCTTTCTTTCTCTCTTTTTCTCTCTCCTTCCTTCCTCCCTCCCTCCCTCCCTCCCTCTTTCTTCTTCCTTCCTTCCTTCCTTCCTTCCTTCCTTCCCCCCTCCCTCTTTCTTTCTTTCTTTCTTTCTTTCTTTCTTTCTTTCTCTTCCTTCCTTCCCTCCCCCCTCCCTCTTTCTTTCTCTCTTTTTCTCTCTCCTTCCTTCCTCCCTCCCTCCCTCTTTCTTCTTCCTTCCTTCCTTCCCCCCTCCCTCTTTCTTTCTCTCCTTTTTCCTTCCTTCCTTCCTTTCTTCCTTCCTTCCTTCCTTCCTTCCTCCCTCCCTCCCTCCCTCCCTCTTTCTTTCTTTCTTTCTTTCGCCACAGAATTTAGGGATGCTAGCCTATTGAGAATTTAGGGATCCCCCGGAATTACAGAGATCAGTTCCCTTGAGGAAAATGGCCGCTTAGAAGTGGACTGTGTGACATTACACCCCATTGAACTCCCTGCCCTCTGCAAGCTTATTCATTATTTATTTCGAAATTTATTCTACTTCGTCTGGTGAAAATGGCTACTGCGAAAGGTGGCCAGAACCTGGAAATGTTACCTGGAAAACATTAAATCAACACATACCGATGGCCCAGTGGTTTGGGTGGAATTGTAGTGGGTGCCATAGGAGGGAGGTTCAGGGGCAGGGCCCATGGAAAGGGGTGGCGAGGCGCCTGGCAAATACCTGTCAGAGGAGCTCCCTTTTGCAGGCCCCGCGGAACTGTTCAAGTTCCGCCAGGGCCCTGATCTCCTCTGGGAGTTCGTTCTACCAGGTGGGGGCCAGGATGGAGAAGGCTCTGGCCCTGGTTTGAAGTGGGGAAGTCCCATATCACTTAAGGAAGCTATTGAAAGATCCAGCCAGGCCTTTAAACTCTTCTCAAGTGACGCCAAAATGGCAATCAATAGGGTGAAACGGCAGCATAGGATCAGAATCAACATTTCTAATTATGCTGCTTGCCAATAAATGCTCACCAGCCTCCCTCCTTTTGACAAAGCAATTTTTAGAATGCAGCCCCATAGTTCAGACTGATTTAGCATAAAAATCTGTTTTTACTTCTAATTTTCAGTCCTGCGGAGAAGGCTGCGCCTCCTTTATCATATGATATAGATTTTTACATTCTTTTAAGCCAGTTGTCTAGCGAGACAGAAAGCAATAAAACTCCTGTACCAATAAATCAGACCTGGAGCGACCGTGTTCCTGAAAAACCTCACGGCCTAATTCACATAACTCAACGGCGTAATTCTGCCACCAAGTGGGCACGGCGTAATACGGGCAAGAAAAAAAAAACACAACATAAATCCTTTGGAGAAAGCTTCTAAAATGATCAATCCACACTGTGTTTACTCATAACAGTGTATGATTTAATAACCCATCATCAGAAGAGAAATAAAGGCGCAGTAGATTTTTGCAGCCTATAACGCTGGAATGTCTTCACACTACTGGAAAGTTGTGGGGGAGAAAGGACAGGAAAATTCCAAGGCGCACTGCAGCTGTGGCTACAGTTGCCAACCTCCAGGTGAGGCCTGGGGATCTGCCAGAGATCAGTTCCCTTGGAGAAGACCTCTGTATGGTATTTTGCCAGGATTAAGTCCCTCCCCTTCTCAAACCCCACCTTCCCCAGGCCCCACCCTCAAATCTCTAGACTTTCCCAGTCCTAGTTGTTGCATTGTTCTTCCTCCTACCTGCTATAGATGTACAGATTTGGGATGGTATCGTCCATATTTCTAATACTGAGACTACAATAATGCAAAGCTCTGTGAGTCTATGAGGGAGGAATTGGATGCCAGTCCCAGTTCTCTCAGAGCCCAGTTCTCTCAGAGCTCTCTCTGTCCCACCTGCCTCACAAAGTGCCTGTGGTAGGGAGAGAAAGGGAAGGCAATTTGAGACACATGAGACCTGCTGGGTGACTTTGGGTCAGTCCCAGTTCTCTCGGGACTCTCTCAGCCTCACCCACCTCACAAGGTACCTGGTGTGGGGAGAGGGACAGAGGTTCTAAGGCATTTTGAGAGTTGTGAGACTGGCTAGGTGACTTTGGGCCAGGCCCAGTTTTCACAGAGCTCTCTCAGCCTCACCTGCCTCACAAGGTGCCTGTTCTGGGGAGAGGAAGGAAAGCTGATCGTAAGCTGTTCTGAGACTCTTCAAGGTAGAGAAAAGTGGGATATAAAAACCAACTCTCCTTCTTCAGGATAGCAGTTAGATCCGACTCCAGTAGCTCCTTAGAGACTAACTAAATTTCCCCATTGTAAGCTTTTGAGACTCCAAGCTACCTTCATCTGACAAAGGGAACGTCGACCCTCCAAAGCTTATACCTGGGAATACGCGTTGGTCTCTGAGGTGCTACTGGGCTCGAATAAAGATGTTCCACTGCTTATGCAGTAGCCAAATGGACAACCGGCTGTTGAATAAACTCTTTTGCTCCTCTAGTAGCCTTTCAGAGATAGACTGGAGGTTGAGCCTTGAGAAGGTAGGGTTTGGTAAAGGGTTGCCAGAGCCAAGCTGAGAAAGTCCTAGAGATTTGGGGATGGAGCCGGGGGGGGGGGGAGAGAGAGATGGACCTCAATGAGAATAAAGCATGTAGTTCCAAGCATTATTGCAATCTTAATAAATGCTCTGTTGAGCCCAGTATGGCCTCAGGAAGCCAGAATAATTCTTCAAGCAAATGCTGCCACCGTGTGAATAATGAAGCAACGTGCATGTGAAGAATAAAAATTTACAAAAGTGGGCAGCTCTTTAAAAGAACCCTCAAGAAAAAAGGAGAGCCATAAACATGAGAGGCTTACATTGCGTTGGAGAATTTCTTGTGGGCTTTCTCAGAATGTCTCAATATTGTTAATGCATAAGACAGACATTTGTGATACGAACCAGCATTCTAGCAAGTCGCATCATTTTATAGATGTTAACATGTAACAATTTATTCCCTGGTTTTAGTGCTAAATAAAAATATAGACCCTAGTCTTTATATTGGATTTTTGATGTGTGCTACACGGTTGTGTTTAATATTAACTTTATGCAGGTGCTTTTACTTGGCTAGATTATCAGGATGGTTTTATTGTTGTAAGGTGCCTTAAAAATTAGCACGGAGTAGATATTTTAAACTAGCGGAAGAGCCTAACCAAAGAGACTTAAAGCACACTATTTGTGTCGGTATCTGATCATTTAAATGCAGCGTTGAGGAGAAGACAAAGAAAAGAATTTGCAATGCAAATTGCCAACACCAGTTTTATTCGTGGTTTACAAAACTTAGTGAAGCCAACCCCACGTTAACTCTTATGAGCAGCCTTTTGCAACCTTGGATCAGCCCTGGAATGGATGTCAGCTGACCACGCCCCCTGCCCCACCCCCAAAAGTGGCATCACTAACCACACCCTTGGCCCCCTTTTGCTCCCTCCCCCAGGTCTGCCTCATGTAGGTCAAAAAGAAGAACAGGAGCTAAGATGACAGCCCAGACCCCCACACACAGATACCCAACTGCTTCAGAGCTCCTACGGACCCCCTTGAGCAGGGGGAGTCAACCTGTGGTCCTCCAGATGTTCATAGACTAAAATCCCCCTGAGCCTCTGCCAGCAAACACTGGCAGGAGCTCATGGGAATTGTAGTCCATGAACATCTGGAGGACCACAGGTTGACTTCCCCTGCCCTTGAGAACTCCCACAGACCCCCAGGTGTCCACAGACCTCTGACTGGGAACCCCTGCTTGTGAGGGAAATGCTGAGAATGGAATAACATACATTGGCAGGATGTTATTGTTTTTTAAACGATGACAATCTAAGCTGCATTCCTGGTAGTTGGGATACATTTCTTTTCCAACAGGTTGAGGGGGGGGTCATCTTTTGATTTTATGATCTGCTTCTCGTCTAGCCTGAGGACTGTTCTGATATCACTTTAGGCTGCAAGGGACAGGTTTGTCATGGAATTTCCTTGTCATGGAGTTTCCTTCAACTATTACCACAGCTTCACTTCCCTAAGCCAGCCTGTTCCAACTTTTTTACCATTGAGAAATGCCTGAAACAGTCTTCGGCTTTAAGAAAACCCAGAATTGGTGCAATCGTGCAGAATATGGTTGGGAAACAGAGCTGTGGACATGCCTCTCCCACCCCCCTCCAGGCCCACCACTGGCCATATTGAGGGGAGGGGGACAGGGGGTCAACATGACCATGCATGATCATATATGATCATGTCACTTGATAAATATTTAACACATTTTGAAAATATATAAAAAAATGTACTCAGAATCACAGAATCCTAGAGTTGGAAGGGGCCATACAGGACATCTAGTCCAACCCCCTGCTCAATGCAGGATCAGCCCAAAGCATCCTAAACTCCTATCCATTCAGGAAACCCTTCCATGACTGTCAAGAAACCCCAGGGTTTCACAAAACCCTGGTTGAGAAAGCCTGCCCGAGGCCAAGAAATCCCCTTTAAGGCTTGCCTGCTCTGGGTTGAGAAATGCTTGGCCGTATGGAGATGGAACTTGAGGTGGGGGGATTGGGGGGAGGGAAGGAACACCAGGAGGGTACAATGCCACAGGAGGAGCCATTTTCACCAGCAGAACTGATCTCTGTGGTCTGGAGATCAAATGCAAAAGCAGAAGATCTCCAGGCACAGTCTGGAGGTTGGCAACCTGAGCAGTGAGTGCTTGCCGTTTCTTTCCATCTCTGATCCCTTTCTTCTCGTGTCCTTCCTCCTATTCACTCTTCACGTACTTGCTTCAGGCAAAGCGAAATTTTTAAAAAGATTGCACATAAATACTTGGGTCTGAAAGCTGCCAGGAATTGTTGTTCCCTCTGCCCTGGGCGTGCTCTTTACTTTGTGGGTGTGCAGTAGCCTAATTGTAGTTACAGAAGGAATCTTATATGCCCAACACACACACACAGACAGAGAGAGACAGAGAGAAGGGGGGAGAGAGAGACAGAGAGAGGGGGAGGGAGAGGGAGACAGAGAAAGGGAGAGAGAAGGAGAGACAGAGACAGAGACAAACACTTAGCAATGTCCAACACATACACTGGGTAGTCAAACTGCGGCCCTCCAGATGTCCATGGACTACAATTCCCAGGAGCCCCTGCCAGCATTTGCTGGCAGGGGCTCCTGGGAATTGTAGTCCATGAACATCTGGAGGACCGCAGTTTGACTACCCCTGAGCCAAAGCCTTTCTCCCCTCATCACGTATTCCGCAATATGACATAATTTGTGGACTAGCAGCAGTCAAGAATTCATCACCCGGACTCTAGGGATGTCAGCCTCCAGGTGGGGCCTGGAGATCTCCCAGAATTAAAGCTGATCCCTAAGTGACAAGAGATCAGCTCCTCTGAAGAAACCGGTTGCTTTGAGGTGGTGCTATGTAGCTTTATACCTACCTGTGGTCTCTTCCCTCCCCGAGCTTCAACCTCCAGGAATCTCCCAAACTGGAGTCCGTAACCCTATCTCTCCCCCTTTTAATGGGCACAAAATCTGGGCTGTTCCTAATAAGCCCTCTTCCCCCATACAAAATTGCTGTGCCTTGTCCACTTTGAGAATGTGATTTAAGTTTCGGCTGCAAAATGAGTCATCTTGCTGGAGTCAGGAACAGGAAACAGTCTCAGATCCTTGATTTTAAAATCTGATAGCAGTCGCCCAAGTACTTACTAACATTATTTATTGCTCCAGTAGTACATTTGCATGATAGATGGGTTTTACAAGAGCAGATTAGACAGCGGAAGGCATCAACTTGCTGTTTGGACTTGAAGGTGCTTCATTTGGGGGTGGTTTGTGAAGCTTAGTATGTTAGACAGGAATGTCAGTTCCTCTATAACAGGAAGCCTTCCAGCAGCGGCCCTTAAATTGCTAGAGAGAGGGAAAAAAGACAGCCATCTGCTCTGTGACCTCACTTCCTGTGTAAGCCAGGAAGCAGCATTAGGGAGCTCTAGGAGTTGCTAGACATGTTGTGGTTTTACCATAGAATTTCCTGAATTTCCACTTCCAGGTTTTCTTGGAGACCCAGCTCGGGGTGGTAGTTAAGAACAGTGTGGCTTCTAATGTGGGGAGCCAGGTTTAATTCCCTACTCTCACATGCAGCCATGACCTTGGGCTAGTCACAGTCCTGTTAGGGCAGTTTCTTTCTGAGCTCTCTCAACCCGATCTATCTCACAGGGTAGGCAAATTGTAAGCCGTTTTGAGACTCCTTCAGGTAGTGAAAAGCGGGGTATAAAAAAAAAAGCTGCTGCTTCTTCTAACTAACATCATGCTGCAGACAATATCCCCCTCCCCAAAGTTCCTCCCAGTTGCCAGGAGCAGCATAACAACTCCCCCCCCCTGAAAAATATTCCTGAACAGACCATCTGCTTGCACTTGTCACTGCAGAATCCAGACCATAATGCGTTGTTGAAATGTAGTCCCCAAGGAACTGTTAAAACTGCACGTGCAAGCTTTCCTGACAATGAGAAAGGTAGAAATTCCATAGCTTCATATGGGATCAATTTTGGAAGTGTCAAAAAAGAAAAATGAGGCCGCCACAGTCAAGTTTAATCTAGAATTTCACTGAGTATGAATAAACACAATTAAGAATCACATCACTGTGCATGTTTGGGGTTTTTTTTTGACAATTGCTTTCAGTTATGGGGAAACCAACAGCTGTTTAATTTCCACCTGTCGTGCAGGTCTTTAAAATGAAGGGCTTCCGTCCATGGCACAAAAATGGGCAACAACCAGGGGAAAAAAGGTCGTTTGGCCTGATTTTGTGTGCTGCACAGTCTGTTTGCATGCAATTTTAAAGATGCATGGAAGGGATTTGCAAATTCTATTGCTGGGAGGCTTAGATAATAGGTTTAATTACGAAGAAAATATTCCATATCTCAATGGCTATTGCGAGCCAAAGCTAACATTTGCACAACTTTTGTGTTTTGCTCCAGGGGTGCCAGCCGGAATTACTGCTCATCTCCAGACTATGGGGATCAATCCCCCTGGAGAAAATAGCTGCTTCGGAGGGGGGGCTTTGGCATCCCACCCCACTGAAGTCCTTGTCCTCCCAGGTCCCACCCCAGATCTCCAACAGGCGTTTTCAGCCTGGAGCTGGCAACCTACCCCCCCCCCCTGCACGCACCTGAGGAGACCTAATAACCCTATATTGCTCATTTGCTTATTTTAATAATGTTGTTAATGGCAGGTATCATACCATTTTTCTCTTAGCCCACGATGCTCCCTCTACAAGGTATGGAAGTCACGTGCGCCATGACTATCCATCGAAAGAACCACCTTTACTTCCAGACCTGCCTTGAGGCCTGCAGCTCAGGGTTCCCAGTTCTTCAGGGAGCAGCTGTTTCAGAGTGGGAACCACCTGCTGACCACAAGCCCACCAGGCAAAGGCCCTGGGTCCCCTTTTCTGAAACATGGGGCAAATGCCAGGGTTACCAAATCCAGGTTGGAAAAGGTAAAGCTCAAAAAGGACAGGTTCTGGGGAGGGGACCGGTCCCAGTGGGCTATAATGCCATCAAGCAGGGGTGCCCAAAGGTTTTGAGCCTTTGGGGTCACCTTTGGGTAAGGTTGCCAGCTCTGGGGTGTGAGACAGAAATATGTAAATAAGAAATGTTACTAGTATGATCCCCATTTAGGGAATGAATCCTCAAGCTTTAATTCTCAGTTTCCAGTAACTTGTTTTGTTAAACTGCGTCTGGAGAACTAAAGATTTTCTATCTAAGAGATAAGGAAAGCATAAATAAGGAGCTGTATAATTATCACGAAACACAAAAGGCTAAAGACAGAAACATTTACAGCTCAATCTTACCGGTTCATGAGCTGCAGAGGGGCAAACGCCTTAATGCTCTCTAAAGATGTTCCAGCTTCAAGCAAGGCAAGGGAAACTACAGCCAGTTTCACAGCTGTTGAGAGTTAATCAACATTGCAAAGGCCCTAAGAGGTGAAATGGCATAGAAATGACCTCCATAACCAAGTTGTTTCACAATCATTCAGAAAAGCATTCAACAATTACAGGTAGTATGACCAGTGCTGCTCATTATTAAGACTCACATTTTTTTTTTGCCTTGCATGAACTCATTTTTAGTGGAACCACCTGGAGGTTGGCAAGCCTGGGGATCCTGACACAGCATGATGGGCACAGCCACAAAAATGGCTGCTGGAGGAGGAAGAGAAGGAAGAGGAGTTGGTTTTTATACCCCACTTTTCTCTACCCAAAGGAGTCTCAAAGCAGCTTACAGTTGCCTTCCTTTCCTCTCCCCACAACAGACACCTTGTGAGGGAGGTGGGGCTGAGAGAGCTCTAACAGGACTTCTCTGTTAGACTCACTTGGCTGTTTCCGATTTCTAACAACACTTGGTGGCACCAGGAAAGGTGCTTGTGGGCACCACACAGGGGACCTTTACCATAAGATTCTACCTTCCTTCTAAAGCAGCCATTTTCTTCAGGGGAATCTCTGTCAGCTGGAGATCAGTTGAAATGCTGTGAAATCTTCAGGCCACACCTGGAGGCTGGCAAGCCTAAAGAAGAGCCATATGTGGCTGTAGAGCCATTGCGTAGCACTGTCATGCACTGAACATGCTGTTCTTATCCATGGAATTACAAGCGTTGTCTGACAACACAGTTTAAGCACCACTCTACCATTTAAACTGCTTGAGAATTGTTGGGGGTTCTTAATTGCTTCTTACCTACTGATTTTGAAAATGTGGATATAAAGCCAGCGTTTATGTGACAAACCATATTCTCCTGCTGAAGAGTAGCTGTTTTTTTATACCCAACTCTTCACTAACAGGAGCCTCAAAGTGGGTTACAATCGCCTTTCCTTCCTCTCCCCACAACAGACACCCTGTGAGGTAGCCAGAGAGCTCTGAGAGAACTGTGACTGGGCCAAGGTTACCCAGCTGGCTGAATATGGAGGAGGAGTGGGGAATGAAACAAGGTTCTCTAGATTAGAGGCCACTGCTCTTAACCTGCTTCTCTGATAAGCCCAGCTTCCTCCCTCATTTGGAAAGCCAACGAAAAGCATAATGATAAGCAGATCAAATTTTGATACAATCTCTGCTCTTATTATGTACATCTAGATAAGGGGCAGCTCTCTACATGCGCATTAACTACAATTACCATGAGTCATCTGGAGAGCCATCTAGATGGATAAATTTTAATCAACCTGAACCTGCCGGGACCTGAATCCTCTCACTTTTTTCACGTAGTTCTTATAAACTTAAGTTACATGGAATTAATGTTTAGGTGCTTGTACTCTAATGCTATTGAGATTTCGTACTTTTTATGGCTCCAGACAGTTTAAAAAAAGACTATGGTATCTAGGGGTAGTCAAACTGCGGCCCTCCAGATGTCCATGGACTATAATTCCCATGAGCCCCTGCCAGCGAACGCTGGCAGGGGCTCATGGGAATTGTAGTCCATGAACATCTGGAGGGCCGCAGTTTGACTACCCCTATGGATTATTGTAGATATTGGCTTTTGATTATGTTGATGCCGCTGCGTTATGTATTGAAATTACTGATCCCTTCACCTTCCCCCCCCCCCCCTTTAAAGATTCGTAAGACATTTCACTGCAGGACTGGTATTTCAGGCAAGCTTGGTTCAGTTTGGCCGGCAGAATAGAGATTTTTTTAGAGGTGCTATCGAAATACAGAGTAAGTAATTCTAAATCATCTTGAATGCAATGATAGTTCATAGAAATGACCCCGGGAAAATCGCAGACAGATGAATCTATGAAGTTTGAGATGATTACGCACTTCATAAACGTATAAATCAGAGACTGTGCCAATATGACCGCCGTGACAGAATCGTTTCAATATTTATGCAGCTTATCCTACAAGACTAGTCACTGTAGTAAAACATTAACCAGGAGCTTAAGTGCCTGTTTTCCTCTAGGCCTCCATTTGATAGAACAGATATCTTTCAAAGGACGGAGCCATCAGCGCGTTTTAAGTACTTTTATCCTACTCCATCTTCTAAAGCTGCTTTAGGTAACACAATTTATTTCTCGATATAAACTAGTCTGAGATTAGCAAAACAATCCCTGGGGTTATTAATATCTGGTTTGCTGATTACGTTGGCAGTTCCGGTTTTAAAACCCAGTTAAACCTCTGTTTGGCAAAAACTGTAGCACAGAAATGGACTGAACTCCAAATATTTTCTCCTACAGTGTTTATAAAAATATTTTCATCCGTCTATATTGTATTGGAAGGCTAAGATGTGTTGACTTGTTCTGTACTTTATAGGTACACTGTTCTTTGTAAGCAGTTCTATTCTGTCTCTCTCTCTCTCCAGAGAATAGAGAACTGCTACAAATGCAGATTAAGGATTGTGTAGCTAATGTTAAAGTCCTTACATGTTGATGTTTTATTGACAGCAGTTTCTATATTAATACCTGACTCTGGCTGGGGATCCCACAAGTACCAGAAACTTATAGAGATGATCCTCATTGTTGATGGTTATTGAATTCCTCAAACAGACTGAATTTAAACAAGGATTAAGAAATCATATTCCAATGTACTTAAGGGAGAGGTGACCAGATTTTAACACTGGTAAAGCAGAGATCATTCACCGGGGGGGGGGGTTCTTGATTTAAAATTTGGTCTATATGAAGCAACAAAAAGTTTAATAGAACGCAAAAATAGTATTGTAATATATATTTTTTAATTTCAATATAAGTACAATTTGCCAGGTACCTCCAGATGTCCCTCCAAAAGTGGGACAATCTGGTCACCTGCATTGAACTTCCTAGATCATTCCCGAGACCGATAAAGGAATAATAATGTAAATACAAAATGAAAAAAAACAAAGCAAATCCTTCTGGGAATTCAAAGGGCAGCGTTTGTGATCCTTCTAAAATCAGCATTAGCTCCCTACGAAGTTGGAAGATGTTTATAATATAGGTCCCTTTTCAAGGGGAGAGGAGAGACAAGATATGAATGCGTTAAAATGCTTATACTTTTATTTATTTATTTTTGTATTTATTGCCCTCTCTCTGGCGACTCAGGGTGGGTTACAATAAAACAAAATGCATAAATAGGATGAAATATGATATAAAATGTTTGGTTACACGTTAATTTAAAATACCATGACAAACTACTGCTTGATTTTCTCTATCCTGCAAGAAGGGGCAGGGGGAGGGTCAGAAGACCCTTTAGCTATGGTAAATTTCTTCTAATTTGGTGGATTTACATGAGGGAGGCCAGCATTTTCAGACATCATTTTGGCCTCAACCACAGGCCCGCCAGAACAGCCTCATTTTACAAGCCCTGCAGAACCGATTAAAATTCTCAATTCAGTAGAACATTCTGCCAGGGGCTGAAAAAGCCCTGGCCTTGGATGAAGCCAATTAAATCTCCTTGGGGCCTGGGATCCTGAGCAGGCTTTTGTCTGTAGATCTTAAATCTCAATGGGGAAATCTATACCTATCCATGAATCAGTAGAGTGGCTATGGATGCGAATGGCAGGCCAACCCACCTGCCTCTTGGCATGGGCAGGGCCACCAAAAGTCATCTGCAACTTGACCGCACTTCCCACCACCATCCCAAATGGCTTTTAGGTTGCAAAACGTGGTGCTGGGCAAATCCGAATCTGTGCTTGAAGTTTCTTTGGATGGGAGCTCTCGTCTTTTGCTTAGGTTTGCATTAAATTGTGACGCGTAAAAATGAGTTTCTGATAATTTAACACCACCAACAAATGCATGTCTTGTAATTATTTGCGATTCTTAAATATGGCATTTAATGGAGATTTCACAACCCTTTGTGTCCTTTAACTCATTAGAGAACAGGTAAGATCATCATGATAGTGACTCAGGCCAGAGATGCTTGTTCTGGACATTTTCACCTATTATGCTTAATTTTCATTTTCACACGTTATATTCACAGGGAGGGGCAGCCTATAAATGGACCTCTAATAATGATAATATCAATTTTAAATTTCTTACCACTGATTTGAATGCCATATCTACAAATTTTAGAATGTGCATTTGGGTTTTAAATGTCTGTTTTCTGCTTTTTTAAAAATATACTAACATTCACATATGTACATAGAACCATTTCTAATGGGGGGGGTTTCAAATCAATTAATGACTTGATTGAGACTTGGCAAAGGTGAAATTGCTTCAAAAGTACAGAAGGGAAAAATCATTCAAGTTGTTAAATGGCTTTCAGTATAGCAAATATTCATCAATAACCGAACGACTTTAAAATTAAAGAGGAATTGGAATGATAATGTCTAGGAACGCAGAAGCATTTGAAGAGATAGGAAGAGTGCTCAGAGCAAAGGCAAATTTTAGCAGAAGAAAAGAGAAAGCCCCAAAAGTTAACAAAACAGAGGATTGTTTCTTCAGCATATGCTCTTCAGTAATGTATATTGTTGCATTGGAATCCTTTCTCTGACTTGGGCCTGCAAAAAAATCGGCAATTATGCTCTAGGCCCCTTCTCTCTCCTGCTGCAGGCCGGTCCGAATCAGGAGGAAAGCGTTTTAACCATATCTTTAATCACAATTCAGCTTGAAAAACCCTTTCTTGATAGCCAACTCCTAAAGGAGAAATTCTAGGATGCCATTTCTTCCCGCACACATCTGCAAATAACCATCAGTATCCCTCAAGTCAGGCCTCCTCTCTCCTGCTGCAGGCCGGACTGACTGAGGGGGTGCTGGAGTTCTCACTCCTAGTAACAAATGAGTAACTTTACCAGCTGCCCCTGCTCTGATGCCTCTTGCTCCCTAGACCCTAATTCTAAACTGTTTAATGGAAATAAAATGTTAAAACGAAAATGATCTGGGTTAAACACACACAAACAAGAGGCTTGAAAGGGTGGCTTCAGTTTGGTTTTTGCATTTAGCAGCTGCAGGGCTGTTTAAGGACTGATTCAAATGTTACCAAATTCTCAGTAATTGAGAAAGCCTGAGATAGGGATTGCCAGAAGGAGAAGGCAAAACAGAGTGGGGAAGCAAAGAAAAATGAGGTCCCCCTTCCCTAGCAGTCCTTGCAGGTTCCTTTCTGTGTAATCAAGACCAGAACCAGAACTAGTGTTTTCTTGGGGAAAGGGTGCCAAGGAGAGGGAAGGAGGAAAAGCTAAAGGCGGGAAGGGTGTGTTAAAGGTAGCTTGGCTGGTGGGTGGGAAGGAAAGATGGAAACAAGGAGAGATTATATGAACTTTCAGGAAAGTGAGAAAATGGTGAGGGAGGGGGGAACAAGTCCTTGCAGATCCACCGTTCGTACAAATACTTAAATGCCTTGTAGCTATGCATGCCCTTCTCCACCGTCCAGGTCATAATGAAACTCAGGGGTGACTGTCAATCCCTCTGCCTCCATGAAAGAATACCTCTGTGTCACCCTCTGTTGCAAATTAGCACACAGATAGTTGCACCTGCATGTTGCATATTTCACTAAAGCGATAGAAGGACTGTGGTACGTAAGGAGGAAGCAGAGATTCAAGCCATAGATTTATGGGAAAATAACTAGCATTATCAGACAGGGTTGTCATGAGGGACCTTTTGCTGCCACTGTAAACAGGACACCTGCTATTAAATGCCCAGGAGTCAATCGTTGCTGGGGGCACTGTTTCTTGAACTCTCGTATAGATCTAATTCTAGCTTACAGCATCCTCCTTCTTATGAAAGCAGCCGTAGCCGCAAAGCCTAGAGAAATTAAGAAATGCAAAACATGCTTTGAATGTTGATGTCAGAAGAAAGGGGCTGTTGAAACTGATTCTGTGTACCCTCCAGTCGTATCCTCTGACCTGCCCATTGATTTTCACCGCTCACATGCAGGGACGTTAGGAATCTATACTATTCTGTGCCAACCCACAGAAAATCTAATGTTATTAACAAACTTGAACCACCACGAGAATGTGTGTCCAGGGTTATAAACACTCCAGTCTCCTTGCAAAGGTTTGTCTCCCAGCGTCCTCTTTCCCCAGGAGTCTCTCTTTTGTTCCTCCCCTCCTTCACAACATCAGCAGCGACTGAGCAGGAACCCAAGATAAGGTCTCGTGACGCACCTGTCTAAAGAGACAGTACAGGAGCAGGACAACAAAACTAGCAGCGATTGACAAGCCCGAGGAAGGTAGCTATGGCTGGAGCTGTTATTTTGTTCTTTGGGGGCTCAGAAAAGGAGACGGCGCTTGTGTTAGAACAAAGCTGGCGGCTTTTGGCACCTTCGGGACTAACTAGATTCATGAAGTTTGGGCTAGAACATAATCTGTTAATTAGAGGAGAGAGGCTTGTTTAACGTAGCCACAAGGAAACTGCAGATGCCTATCTAAATGTGGTAATTTATTTAAAAGCAACTACCGGAATAAGTAGTATTTTTACCCAGTGTGGGGGAAGGGCTAGTTGTATCCAAAACCGTTTCATTTGCCCATTGAAGTGGTAGGATACCACAGCACTTTGCTGGCACTTAGCTTTACAATTCATCACACTTCCTAACAACTAAAATCCTACGTGCACGGATTAGGGCTCAGCATTCATGCTGGAATGCATAAATTTCACACACACTTCAGCTTTCACATTAAGTCTTGATTTCTTTTATACATGTTGAGGATTGTCAGCTCTGGGTGGGAAATTCCTGGAGAGTTTGGG
This sequence comes from Paroedura picta, assembly GCF_049243985.1. Taxonomy (NCBI): domain Eukaryota; kingdom Metazoa; phylum Chordata; class Lepidosauria; order Squamata; family Gekkonidae; genus Paroedura; species Paroedura picta. The sequence goes on along the minus strand of NC_135378.1, from coordinate 79,387,692 downwards.
GTGGGGTGGGGGTAAGGGGAAAAGAGGGTCTTCCGCACCCCAAAAGCTGTTCTTTTCTCCATGGAAACTGATTTCTGGAGTTGAGATCAGTTATAATCCTGGGGGTTCTCCTGGCCCCACTTGGAGGTTTACTGCAGCCTTCATAGCAGGGGGCATTAATGACTTAAGCAGAGCGTTTACAATACTTTTTCAGCAATAATGCTGCTTTTATTACCCCCCCTTTTTTTTTAGTTCATCAGAACATTATATATCAACGGACAAATACCAACTCAAGTTTCAAAGAGATGCTTGGAGAGTCATAGAGAAACTGCTTTTAAAGAAAATATTAAGAGGCATCTTAAAAGTTCTGGTGTCAAACACACGTCCGACAGGCCGGAAACGGCCCACCCTGGGCTCTTATCCGGAGCAAGAGGGAAGACAGGCTGGAGGGGTGGGGTGGGGGGCGTCAAGTGGTCACATGTGGTCACCCCTGTGTGGTCAGTCAGCCCTGTCAGGAAATAAAGGATATAGCTAAGAGGTGGGGGTAAGAGGCTGAGGTAAAACAGCGTGGCAGGAAGGCCGAGAAAGAGGGGTGTGTGCTGTTTTTTGCACCTCCTGCCTCTTGCAAGCAGAGTTTAGCAGTGATTAGTGAAGCCACGCCACCGTGGCATCAGCTGGCTTTGCATTTTTTAAAATGGCAGCATAGGCGTGGGTGTGGGGGGTTTGGTGAGAGTGCACATAGAGAGTGGGGCTTGCTGACCAAGGAACGGGGCCAGCAGAGGGGCAAACTGGGCCCCTCTTGTGCGTGCCACTCTGAGGGGAAAGGTGTCCCAGCCGAGCGAAGGGGACGGGAGACTCCATTGCTGCCGCCACACATCCCAACCGCTGCGGAGTCAGACAAAAAAAAAAGGACCCTAGGAGGTTTCATAAAACGGCCTCCCCACCAAGCCTTCCCCTCAGCCCCATGGCTTCTGGGGGGGGAAGGCAGATTGGGGAGGGGGGGGATGTGGGAGAGCCAGGTTCAGGCCCTTAACTCCTCCTCAGCCGAGATGTTGTTTGGGTCACCCCCCTGGGGCCGGTTGCTCAGCCTGGCCCACCTCACAGGGGTGTTGTTGATGGGGATGGGTCAGCGGAAGGAGAAGGCTGGGGTGCCCCCCCCCCTCAAGATCCGCAGGGGCAGGATGGGAGGAGCGGAAACCGAGAGCGACAGGAAACTGAAGCTGGGGACATTGGGGGGTTTGCTGGAAAACGACCTTATTTACTAGCAAGGAAGATGACTTCTCCTAAAAAAGCTATATAGTTAAAAAAAAAAAAAAAAAAGCTAATTTGTATGGAAATGTAAGATCCTTCCCCCTTTCATGGTATCCCTTAGGAAAAAACGAGTCTTGTGTATGGTTAAATGCATTTATTAGGGCCTTTGCAGTCTCCCCAGTAAATCAATTGTTTTGTTTGTATTTTGAGTAAAAAAAGTATTGCCAGTTGGATTTGCCTGTGTCCTTTATCTCCAGTATTTGGGATTACATTTTATGGCACGCATGACCAGGCCCGGCTAAGTGATATTAATCCTGGATGTGTCCTGCATAACAAATGAATTCAACACCTCGGGTGGTCCTTATTCCAGGCTTTCCTCAACCAGGGTTTTGTGAAACCCTGAGGTTTCTTGATAGTGCTGGGTTTCCAGAATGGGTGGGGGTTAATTACATTTTTATATTATTTAGAAGATGGTTAGGCATTTACTGGTGATAGGACCATATATGGTCATGTCCACCCACCCTCCCACCCCCAAAATGGTTAGTGATGGGCCTAGAGGGGGTGGAAAGGGGGGGGGGGGCTTGGCTGGACAAGTCCACAGCTGCTTCCCCAACCATATTCTGCATGATCTCTCCACTTTGGGGGTTTCTCAAAGCCTGAAATATTTTTCAGGGATTTCCCAATGGCAAAAAGGTGGAGGAAGTCTGCCTTACTCTGAAAAATGTATTAAATTTACAGTTTCTGTCAAAACAGATGGAGTACAACAAGACACAAGGCGATGTTGTCATTTCGACCCTTCAAGTTCAAGTGGACGATGTGAAAGATGTCATGACTCAAAACATCGAAAAAGTCTTGAACAGAGAAGAAAGGCTGAGTGAACTGGCCAATCGAAGCGGGGATCTGGAGACGGCGGTAATCCCACAGCCCCATTTACTGTGTACAGAATATTCACTGCCCAGGCTGACCCTCAAATTTAGGGATGGGCAACAGGGATCCCCCTTCCCCTAGCCGGCCTCATTTTCCAATGTAGAAACAAAACAGCTGTGCAGAAAGCAGTCTTGGTGCCAGAGAGCTAGCCGATAGGCCGTTTCAGGGACAGAGAGACCTCCTTTGTGGTAACAGCCCAGCCTTTGATTCACTCATCTTACTTGTTGTATTTAAAACATTTTTATTCCACTTTTGCCACCCTATCGGAGCCAAGGCAGCAAGCCAAATCAGGGACTAACCTGTTTGTTTCCTGTTTGTTTGCAGGCTCACGGTTTCCAAAAAACTACTGCCAGCTATTCAAGGAAGCTGTGGTGGAAAAACACTAAGCTGATCATCATTATTGTATTAGTTGTCCTTACCATTGTAGTTTTCATTATTCTTCTTGCCACAGGCGTCATTCCGTCATAAGGAACTTTTGAGTAATTAAGGACAAGCAACTTATACTGATTCTGTAAAAAAATGTTAATATTCTGCAGCACTAATTTATGCCTAGCCTTATTTTTGTATAATAAACTCTACATGCCTTATATTATAGCTCTTGTCTACTTTAAGCATTATTATTATTTATTTGATTTATTCCCCGCCACTCCCTGACGGCTCGTGGCAGGTTACAACAACCGGCTAAAAATCCCCTAAAACTCCCAATTAAAATCCCAGAATAAAAAGACAAATTAATGCAATATGTATTGAGATACTTCTGAGGCCTTGGCTGCAAGGCCTTCCCCACAATTAGAATACCCTAGCTTCATGTGGGCAATACATTGAAACTTGGGCTCTCATGGCCCTTGAAGACTAGGCAGATTTATACTAGTGGTCCAAGCTTCTGTACACGAGAGTTCACTTTAGCAGAAGCATGGTGTTGCATCCAGCGTTGCCCTGAAATTTGGTGCACCCCTAACAGCCCCAAGGATGTCTCTTCATACGATACTGAATGTATATAAAGGAAGACAGTTTATCCTGCCCTTTCTTTCAAGCGCCAGGATACAGATGTTACTTCAACAGCCTTCTCTTGTGTTGAAGAAAGTGTAAGACTAAAAGAATCTACAGCAATTAGCACTATTGGAGAAAATCTAGCATTGTTCACTTAAGATTCAAAATTGGTATTTTAATCACTATTCATAAGATTATAGTTTTAAGAAAATGCAAATATTGAAGGATCAACCTTGGGTAATATTGCTCTTAGCAACTCAAAATTAATAGACATTGCTGCAGAGACTTATCAAAACATACCCGTTATGTAATATTTACCTTTTGTAAATGTTTTTAGATCTCAAAGATACAAAGTAAAGGACAACATGAAGCTTCACTGTGTCTTACCAGTAGCTATTTTCAAAATAAATGCCAAAGGACACTTGTTCAAATTTGGTGTGCCATACCTGACCATATAAATACCTTAACAATTGATGGTTATTATCAACATTATGCAACAAAAATTGTCTTGTAAATAGAAAGCCTTTTATGCAGAGATTAAGTTTCTTGCTTTCAAGTGTAAGTCACAAAAATACTGAGCAAGCTATTCCTGTTGAAGTGATGGCTAAGAGAAAGGACCAATTAGTGCTTCCGGTTTTAGAGGGCAGATGTTTTGGCCCTGCAGCAGGTGATAGCCAAAAGAAGGCCCATCAGCCACGAAGTACCAAGAAGAACGCGAAATGTCAAAAAATCCTTTATTGGCAAGTCCATAGAAAACAATGAGAAGCCAAAATGAGCTCCAGTAATGCTCACATTCGAAAGCAAAATTCATCAGTGACTCCGTAAAGATGTAACCAATCTGTTGTAAAACCATTACAACAATCTAATAAAATCAAGTTGCCCTAGAACAGGTCATAAATTAACTTGTGCTGCAAGGGGAGCCTTTCTCCGTTTTTTGGACCCCTGCAGGAGGTGAGCCAGATTCTAGCCTAGCGCCATGTTAGACGCCAACAAGATTGTGGAGGTGTGAGCTTTCAAGAGTTAAAGCTCTACATCAACTACAGGTAGGAACGAGCCCTATCCCAGTCAGAAAATGGGAAGGTACTGCAGAGAATGGTGTTGGGATGCTAGGAACGAGGGAGGGACCACCCATTCTCAAAAGCTTATACCCCAAAAAGCTTGTCAAGTCTTGAAGATGTTACTGGACTCAAATTAGCTCTTACAGCAAAGCAGCAAGGTAGGCTTTAATCACTGCTTAATTTCAATCTATTTAATACTGTATTACTAGAATCTGAAAGGAATAAATCTGGATGTTCGGGGTGGGGGGGGGAGTCCCTTTGACAGAATCTGTGCGATTGAATGAGCTGACCACCTCTAATACGCATCCTTGTGTAACCCCACCGCACCCCCAGGCAGAAATACTATCAGCTTCACTTGAAATCCCAAGAATATTATTTGCCGGGGTTTCAGAACTACCAGGAGTATCTCTGGCCCTGAGATCAAGAATGCCAGTACACGTTTATACAAAAAGATTTATTAAAAAACCAGTAAGACACTACTACATCATGACACTGTCACACTGGGCTTTTTAAACACAAGACGTGCTCTACAATACTGGGGAACAAAATGGGCCAGGGGCATGAAGTCAAATTGGTTCTTAAGCGTAGCAATTAAAAAAAAAAAAAAAAAGACAGTGAAAGCAATTCTGTTGTAATGAGAACGCAAACTTCAGAGGGACCAACATCTTACTTCCAAATTCGGGGACTCGATACAAAAATTTTTTTTTTTTAGTTTGAACTGCTATTGGCAGGCAGCTTGAGCCGCCTCAAAAGGAATCTTCAAATGACAATACTGCTTGTCCACCTAGAGAGAAAGAAAGAGAGGTCAATCTTGTGGCAGGTACGACTCCTAGCCAAATTTACAGAAAAGTGTTTAGATACCCCTAATGTCCCACTATGTAAATATTGTATCAACATTAATCAAGTATGCCTTTTATATTAAAGCTGAACAGGAGAGTCCATGAGCTGGAAATCCACATGTGCACCACTGTTTGACAAAGGATATTTTCACAAGTCTGAAGTTACTCAAGAAATACTTGTTTATTCAAACCAAGGCCTTTAAAAGCATCTGCCGAAACCCTTAAAAGCTCAACCACCACCAAGCAGTAATACGGCAAGTGGCTATATTTTGGGCCCAAACACTTCGGTTAGAAAACTTAAGACTGGCCGGCTAAAAACAATGCTAGGTGCCCATTAAGAGAAACACAACAAGGGTTAAAGAAACGGTTAAAGTTATCTACTTATAATAATATATAGATTCAAAAGTTAAGAGGAGTTGACACAACAGGACTTCAGCTCAAGAACATCTGGCAATTACGGCTACAAGGTCTATAAAAATGGGGGAAAAGCAAGCATTAAAAATAGATTAATAATAATAAAATATAAAATTAAGACTGGAAAATTCAGAGACAAGCTGTATCCTTAGAAGAACAAACAGTTAAAAATTATTCAGTAAAGCTGACGTATTTAACCATTACTGGGCCTGTAAAAAACGCATTGAAATTACATTACGAATAGGGTAAGGTAAGGTTGGTTGGTTTTTAAAGCAAAAGAAATAAGTGAAGGCAAAGCTTGAAGTATCCAATTTTATCATAATGCTGATACAGGATGTTGGAAGAGACCATACCAAACGGCAGCATTCGAGAGCGTGAGCATCTCGTACCCAGTCCGCATTGAGCGGGCCTGTGAGAATCGGGAAGTCAGCGCGACAACAGGGCCTGCAAGGAAGTTCCCGCTGGCGGGTACAAACAAGGTATAATGTCAGAGTTAGTAGGCAATACCGGCTTCGCTGCAATTCCTTCATTTGTACCCATTAGCAGTACTTTACCTGTTAACTTTACTGACTTTTGTTAATTTATAGGGCAAAAGGCAAAAAAAAAGCTTAAGAGCGCTTGCGTCTTACTTATCTTCAAAGTCATTAACGTTACATTACGGTAAGCACGTCTGGGTGCGGTGAAGTTTTAAAACGTCAATCGTTACCGGTATATCTTACACAACGTAATTGAAAAAAAAGAAAAAAAAGAAAAGAAAAAGACAGCTACTACCAAAATCGTACAAGCTAGAATAGGAAAGCTGACAAAGGAGGGACGTACCTGTCGAGGGAGGGGGGTTAGGCTGCAAAATGGAATAATTTAGTAGGGTTTGTAGCTATTTTGATGACCGCCTCGCCGAGATACCTTCCCATAACCACTCTGCTGATCTAAATACAGAAGAGAACTGTTTAGACTTAAGACACTGAGATGGACTATCCTTTACAAATCTATGTATATAAGCAAGACCAAGCATGCCTGAATAAGCCCTGCAGCGACAGCCTGGACATGCCTAATGAATCCGGAGTAGCCTTCTTTTAAGTAGACTCTTATGCAGCACTGCCTCGCAAAGCCAGGCTGCTAGGATTACACCATTCATTCTTCTCGTGGCTAAGATAATCAACATTCTTTATCCAAGCCGCTCAGCATTAAAACCAGGCTGACATCAGATTGAAGATGGCACTCTACCTATGCACTCTTTTAAAGCACAAAGGGAGCAGAGAAAAGTGTCGAATGTAAGACCCAAAGGAGTCAGGCCGCCATGATAATGATGGTGGAATGGGCTGCCTAAGGAGGTGGTGAACTCTCCCTCACTGGCAGTCTTTAAGCAGCGGCTAGACAGATACTTATCCTGGATGCTTTCAGCTGGCCCTGCATTGAGCAGGGGGTGGGACTAGATGGCCTGCATGGCCCCTTCCCACTCTAGGATTCTGTAGGCAGTGGCTGGACAGAGACTTATCCTGGATGCTTTAGGCTTATCCTGCATTGAGTAGGCGATAGACTAGATGGCCTGTATGGCCCCTTCCAACTCTAGGATTCTATAATACAAGTATCTTTTACAGCTGATCTGCAGCTTCCCAGGGTCATCAAGAGCATCCTTGATTTTAAAGGCCCAGCAGAAGTTCAACCAACAGACCAGCATTCCTGGAAAGAGATGGAATTGTGTCCTACAGCCTGTTTATAATCAGGGGAGGCATTTTCGCTATCCCCCCCCCCCCCCGGCAGAATGTTGCATTATCCCCCATGATTTCTGCTGCTGATCTCAGGAGTCAGAGGGCTGCAGCGGGGAGAAGCAGAACAGCTGCACTCTGGAAGTGGATCTCATTAGATCAAGCTAGGAGAAATTCCAATTAGCACCCTCTACTTCAGCAGATTTACTTGTGAGTAGACGTTTTCCTCTCCGTCTCTAGTCCCTCTGTGATTCTTAACTATTCTGACTCCTGCTGGATTTGTGCAAAGCACATACGCACAGTGTCGAGACTTTAAGTACCCATACCCAGATCAGCTGAAGTGGCTGAGAACTCAAAGATCATCTCACACACAGCCAGTAACACTCCAACACCACAGCCAGCCTTTTGAGTTTTACAGGCCTGTCTTTCACATACTTACTGCTGTAGTCTCCGTATCCGTAATAGTTGTTGTAGCCCGTGTAGTCGTATCCTCCGTAACCACCGTAGCCTTGACTGTTGTAGCCGTAGTTGCCATAGCCCTGATTCCAGTAGTTGCTGTAACCCTGGTTCCAGCTTTGACTGGGGCCTGCAACGGAGTTAGCCGAATCAGCGCTTTATCAAAAGACAGCCTGAAACCAACAAGCCTGAGGGGCACCATGCTGAGCGCATTTAACTGGAAAAATCAGCACGCCATCGAAACATAAATTAAAGGTTTCTTGGTGTAGCAGTGTCAGGTTATAGTGGGCTTTCTCAAGCAGGGTTTTGTGAAACCTTGGGGCTTCTGGACAACCCTGGCAGGGTTTCCTGAATGGGTGGGAGGCACTTTTTTATAGGCTTTTAAAGTCTGTCAAATATTTACCAAGTAGTATGACCCTGTATAAGGCAGCCAATATGCTGTCTGAAGTTCTGACCATGAGGCTGGGAGTTTGATCCCAGCAGCCGGCTCAAGGTTGAATCAGCCTTCCATCCTTCTGAGGCCGGTAAAATGAGTACCCAGCTTGCTGGGGGGTAAATGGTAATGACTGGGGAAGGCGCTGGCAAACCACCCCATATTCAGTCTGCCATGAAAGCGTTAGAGGGCGTCATCCCAAGGTTCAGACATGACTCGGTGCTTTCACAGGGGATACCTTGACCTTTAAGACCCTGTATGGTCTTGATGACCCCCCCCAAATGGCCAATGATGGGCCTGGAGGGGATGGGAAGGGGAGGCGCCCCGGGGAGGCTTGTACACAGCTCTGATTCCCAATCACATTTTTGAGAAAGGCTGGGCTAGAGTGTCTGGGATAACCAGTTTTGAAGCCCCACTCTGTAGTGGAAGTATGCTAGGTGACCGGAGTCTCCTTCTCAGCCTAACCTATCCTAACCTATAGTCTGAGTGCAAGAATGCTTGCACTCGAAAGCTCACGCCTTGAATAAACGTTGGTCTTAAAGGTGTTACTGGACTCTGATTTTGTTGTGCCACTTCAGACCAACATGGCTACCCACTTGAATCTATCCCACACAGTTGTGTGGATAAAATGGGAGGCAAGGAGAACGTTGTAAAATTGCTCTGGATCCCCACTGGGCTAAAAGCGAGGTATTGAAGTAAATCTTAAGACAGGAAACTCTGCCAACCAATGTAGTGCCTTTCATTTGGCTGTGTTTAGCATTCCCTGTGCTTCTAGCGGAATAGCGTGACTGTACCAACGGATTCCCAAGGTCTTAAAATTGCTGCCAGCTAATCATCTTTTAAGACAATTCCCCATCAAGAAGAAAAGCTAAGGGGCTGTAAGGCCACCAATCAGGTGGGCAGGTTCACTCCAAAAATTTTGCGGAATCTTTTAACGCCTACAGCAGTGGTCCCCAACCTGCGGGCTGCGGCCTAGTGCCGCCCCCCCCCCCGCAGTAAAAAACTTCCCAGGCCGCAAGCTTGCGGCCTGGGAAGCTTCTTACTGTGGGAGGGCGGGGAGACGGAATCAGGGCCGGGCCGCACATGCGCGGCCGAAAGCGCGCACGCGCAGCACTTTTTGCGCATGCGCGATGCGTGGGCGGGGCAGTTGCCCTGCCGGTCCCCAGCCTCAGAAAGGTTGGGGACCACTGGCCTACAGAGCTTCAAGAACGTGTAAACGGGGAAGATGCTAACTGTCCAATTCTAAGCCGAGTTAGAAGACTATAACTGAAACAAACAAATGGAATGGAAGGTTCCCCCTCAGGCAACTGGTGTCTGGTATCAGAACGCCAATCATGCAGACTGAAGCTCACCTCCACCTCTGCCACGAGATCTTCCTGCAAATCCTCCCCGAGTTCCCCACTGCTGCTGCTGCTGATATTGTTCTTTCGACATGGCTACTTTTATTTCACACTGAAAAAGAAGGGGGAAAGTAACTTGGAGAGAGAGGCAGCTTGCCAGTTTCCCAAAATACCAAGCACCTATTCTATACCTGAGTAATTAAGTTTGGGAACGACAACACATCACGAGGAGCAAGACGTCTAACAGCATGAGGCTTATAAATATTTATAACAGGAACTTGAGACCGGGAGGTAATTTAAGAGTGGCAAAGCAAAGTTCTCAAACGACGCCGGTGAGCAACAAAACTTACTCGAGGAGTAATTTAGCTACTGCTCAATATTGAGCAGTGTCACATTTATTCCCCTTCATTGGGAAATTCTTTGTTGATAAGCTCAGATGAGTGACACGGCCAAGAACTGGCTGGTATTAAAGTAAAGTGAAGCCTGCTTCAACTAAAAATCTACAATCTATGTGGGGAGGGAGTGCTGAGCAGAGGAGAACTGGAATGCATAAAGAAAGGCAAAGTTCCAGAATGCTATTTACCAAACATTGAAACTTAGGAGCTCTGATGTCAAAAAGAAGGCAATTCGCCAAAAGTGGGTATCTCCAGGCTATAACTGGGATAAGAGTCAGAAACAACTAAGAGTAACACTCAGCACTTAAAAAGTTCCAGGATTCTTTACTGGCCACGCAAGCGGAAGAGTTGTACATATTTCTAAAGCTGCACTGGTGGAACTTACAAGTGCTATTCCATCCCTAGCATGCAGGACCAAAAGCTACTTTTTACGGGTGCTCTGTCCACACTCCGCTGGCTTTGGCCGCGCTCTCGTCTGTTATCCCTGGGGCTTTGCTCAGTGGCTTTCTCCAAAAAAGGCGCTCTGGAAGCATAGCTTGAAACATACTTTACTAAGACCAACGTTGTGGTATTTTTTCTCCATGATCTTCTTCACAGGCTCCTCCTCTTTGAACGTAATGAAGCAAAATCCACGCCGTTTATTGGTTTTGTTGTCCATGGGAAGTTCTATTGATTCCACCTGGTGAACAGGACAATGCATATAATATCAACAGAAGGAGGTGGAAAGTTGGCTCTTATATGCCACTTTTCTCTACCAGGAGTCTCAAAGTGGCTTACAATCGCTTTCCCTTTCCTCTCCCCACAACAGACACCCTGTGAGGTAGGTGGGGCTGAGAGACCCCTGATGTTACTGCTCCGTGAGAACAGCTCTATCACTGCTGTGGTGAGCCCAAGGTCAGACAGCTGGCTGCACGTGGAGAAGTGGGGAACCAAACCCGGCTCACCAGATTAGAAGCTACTTAACCACTATACTACGCTGGCTCTCTTAACCACAGCACATTCCGACTAGGCCCACTGCATTTGTACTTTGCTGCAAAATGCCTGGTCACCTGCCCCAAGACAGACTGGCAGCCCCTGAGACAACCCATCCCCAAGACCTTAATTATTCTCACGGAACTTCGGTAAGCATATAAAACACTTGGAGCACATGGAACAGCAAGTCATCATCATAGAATAATGAGAGTTGGAAGGGACCCCATGGGTCATCTAGTCCAGTGGTCCCCAACCTTTTTATCACCGGGGACCAGTCAACGCCTTTTACTGAGGCCCGGTGTGGGGGGGGGGGGTAGTTTACGCCTCTACTCTCAACCACTGCCCTAACGCTCTCTGATTGCTATGGTAATGTTTAAACATCCCTTCAAAATAAGATACAGACACGCCACAACAATGAAGTATGTTGTAAAGGGCTGTTGGGGATGAAGTAAAGGGCCGGGGGGTGTGGGGGGGAGAAGGCCTCCTTCGGGGCCCACCTCCAATGAGTCGAAGGACCACATGTGGTCCACGGCCCACAGGTTGGGGATCGCTAATCTAGTCCATCAAGGACCCATTTGATTTCCTGAAGGTATATGAAGCTTAATTTCCCAAAATAGAATTTACGTACTAATCAGATGTCATGCTCTGACAAGAAAACAGAAGTTCAGCAAAGGAGCAGTTCCCACCAATTTGTCTTAAAAATCATTATATTCTTAAGATTTACCTTTTCTTGGTCTGAGTCAATTAAACTAAGAGTCTTTCATACTGAAGCAATAAAGTGCAACCCACATCCCACTGAAGTCAGCAGCCAACCTCCCATCGATTTTACTGAGTTGGCGGAGCCCTAAGGCCCTGGAAACTAATTATTCCCGACCCAAGCATAGCAGCAGAAAGGGCACAGCCATCTGTCAACTGACTGGCGGTGGAAAGCCAACAGAAGCGTAAAAACATCTAGTCTAGCCTGGGATAACTCATCCCTTAGGCACGATGAGCTGAACTTTTCAGGCCCTCAGATTTAGGACAGGGCGAAAGTGACTGGGAGCACAGACACACAAAGAGATCACCGCTTGAGTCCCCTGCCGATAAAGAGGATCAGAGCATGTAGCTGCATTTAACACTCTGGCTACCAAACTCAAAGCCAAGATGAGCAGTGGGAATTTGTCGAGAATTCAAAAGCAGTTTATATAACACTTTTTAAAGAACTCAGAAGACCCAAGGCCCATGTTCTGCCCAGGTACATTGGTGGAACGTATTAATGGATACACAGGACCATTAAACTCAGTAAAAAGCAAATTGTGGCTTCATATAACTCTTTCTTCAACAGCCTTCTGAAGTTCTTTAAGTGTTTACTGGCATACAGGTCAAGGATAACCTGGCAGATGTTCTATTCTTGGTCTTGAATCCTTTCTAGCACGAACGCATCTGACAGAAGCTCCCTCCCTCTTGCCTCCATCTACCACCGTGGCCTGCTGAATCCTGATCAAGTCCTCCAGACCAGTTTCAGGAGTGTGCCAACTGTTTTCTTGCCCTTAGAGATCGGTTACTTACTATCACCTGGGCCAATAATGCAAAGCATAAATTACCCCAGCTTTCAAAGAATAATACCACCTTCTCCAAACACCTTTGTGGGCTTTGGTGCAGGGGGATTGAATACTGTGGAATTAGTCAAGTCCTTTCTACTCCAATGTGCCTATGCTGTAAGATACTAGGAGCATGACAGTGAGAGCAGTTTCTTAAAAGTTCAAGTGAGACAGGGTGATGGCTTACCTCACCGAAGCCTCCAAAGTACTCCCTTATTTTTTCTTCGGGTGTATCTGGAGATAAACCCCCAACAAAAATCTTTTTGACTGGCTCTTTTGTTTTCATCGCTTTAGCCCTTTTGGGATCGATCACTTTGCCATTCAATTTGTGCTCCTTCTGATCCATAACCTGCAAAGAGTTACATCTTTAAAGAAAAACCCAACAATACCACCTACCATAAAAATGGAAGCATCCTAAACAAAGTATTTTCATAAGCATGCAAGAACACGAGATCAAAAAGAACGGTTTCTACATTTAACAAGAAATATATTTTTAAAACTCGGCATACCTTGTCCACACTCTCAGACTCCTTGAACAGCACAAAGCCAAAACCCCGTGACCGGCCGGTAATAGGATCCAGCTTCAGGGTACAGTCCACAACTTCACCAAATTTGGTGAAGTAGTCCTTCAAGTCTTTCTTCGTGGTGTCCCAGCTAAGCCCTCCAATGAACATTTTCCTGTAAAGAAGTTTTAAAGCTGTTGAGCTTCAAAAGAAAAAGAAAATTCAACATTCAAACAGCACGCTATGGCAAAGATACCCTACATTACCCTCATTCCAAATATGTATTTCAGACCTAAGCCAGGTAGAGTTTAAGATTATTATATTAGTAAATGACTGGGGAAGGCACTGGCAAACCACCCTGTATTGAGTCTGCCATGAAAATGCTAGAGGGTGTCACCCCAAGGGTCAGGCATGACCCTGTGCTTGTACAGGGGATACCTTTACCTTTTATTAGGACCAACTTTAAAAAAACAAAAACAAAACAAAACATCCAAATCTGCAACCCTGTCTTGTGACTTAATGTGCACTATAAAACTAAGCTCAAAATCAGACATACAATCAATGCCCTAATAACTGGACTGAGGGAGACACAAGCAGTTTACGCTGATCAATAAATGCTTGCTCTTGGTGACACTGCTGCATGAAGATAATTTAATGAGTTTTTAATCGAGCAGGAGAAAAGCAACTCAAACACCCCTTTAAAAATGCATACACCTAACACGGAACTCACAAGAATTTCAAAGAGAAAGACCCTGCAGCGCCTTAAAGAGACCAACAAGAGTTTTAGTGTATAGGCTTTTGACAGTCAAGAAGAAGAGAGCTTTGACTCTCCGAAGCCTATACTCCGAAAACCTTGTTGGCCTCTATGGTACTACTGGACATGAACAGAGCTCATATGACTTATTCCCTAGTCCTGGGTCAGGAGGACTAAGAACTGAATTCTGATCTAGCAAGTAGATGGCGAAGACAGGAGGGAAGAAGAGGCACAGTGGTGGGGAAAGGAGAAAGAGCTGCCACGTTCCCACTTCCTTCATCCTATGGCCCTCCATGCTAGGAGAGGCCTGTAGTGGTCTCCAGTTAAAATATCGGAGCGCCAGTGACTACCATCCATTCTTCTTCCACTCTATAAGCCTAGCAAGCGGCTTGTAGGAACGGCTCTCTCAAAGCTCCCCCCCCCCCACCCATAGTGGAACAATCAAGAATTGTACTTAACTAGAGCATTGTGACAAAAGTCATACCCCATGCTTTCCTACACTGCTAGGCTGCTGGCACATATCACAACGGCCCAATGGAATCCGTGCACCTGGAAGCTTTTCTGTGTTAAATTAAAAAGGACAACCAGCTAGATGTGGAGGGGACAGTGTTATGTGGGTGGGTCCCCTGATGTGACCCAATTATATGTATGTTACGTACGCATGCATGCAAGCAATGTATATGACTGGCCCCCTCTCAGCATGCTGGCTTGGAGAAGTTTACAACCCTGTATCATACATATATAAACCTTATATCGGGGGTAGTCGAACTGCAGCCCTCCAGATGTCCATGGACTACCATTCCCATGAGCCCCTGGGAATTGTAGTCCACGGACATCTGAAGGGCCGCAGTTTGACTACCCCTGCCTTATGTAATGCATAAACTTTACCCAATTAAAAGTTAAAACATCTGCTGTCGGTCTGAGGCAAGAAGCAACAGGCAACAGCGAAAACACACACCAGCCCACTTGACATACCACGAACCTTTGCTGAATAAAATTCCACAATAAAATCCCACACCAAGTGCCGTCTGGAACATATTTTATGATGTGTGTTGAAGTGCATGATGATTCTACTCCACTAGTGACTAGATTGTGAGCCAATAGGTTTCTCCAGCTACTCGGAAAGGTGCGCAATCCCACAACTAGCCCAAATCTCCGACAAAGGACCAGGAGAAGCAAGAGTTTCTTTGCCACTTACTCTCGACCTTGGCGGGACCAGCCAACCCCTTCCCCACCTGCATCACCAGGAAGAACAGAACCTTGCATGTGGTGGTGGTGATGCAGTAAGTCACCTGACTAACGTCCATCAGCTGAATGGCCAATTTAAGTAGATTGCCCCTTAATCTAACAGATTATCCCACCCTTTTCATGTAGGTCTCTACCAACTGAGGAATATTTTGTTACACATTTTATTAACAAGTTGGGGTGGGGTGGGGGGTTTAAAACTAAAAGGTCAAGCCTGCAGAAGTAATTCCAATGTGAACAAGTTAGGACATTGTAAGGATTTTCACATGAGATAGTACCGAGTTCATCATGCGAATTGAACATGCAACCAGACAGCGGTTTCCAAACCAATAAGCTGAGACTTGTTCAGCCGCTCCTTGCATTGCTGTGCCAGGCAGAGACATTCATAGTAGCTACACTAGATTCCCTACAGCTTTTCCAAACATGGCAGAGTATGGAGGGGAAGTTAACACCTAAGGGCCCAAAGGGAGTGGTGGGCAACTATCCAATGGCCAGTGTACAGTGGGGCAACGTGACCCGACAACAGCACCAAAGTCGAATGCCCCTGCCAAATGGGGTGCTCTCTTTCTCTCTGGGCATGAATTTTGTACCAAAAGAACCAGCCAACCAAGAACTTGTGTGCCAAACGAATGCTGTAATAAATGGAGAAAGTTGCAGGCTTCCTCAAACTATTTTGAGATCTCCTGATAAGCTGACACACACATACCTGTACATTCGTCCCAAGGGTGATATACGAGCAAGCGCCAAAGGCAAAAATATATGCCACTGCCTTCTAAAACATCAGAAAAATACTGACCTGGTCAAAATGTGTCTCACCATGACTTGCAACGAAAAAAGTAGCTGGCTGGCAAAAAGGTAGCCCTTGCTTGCTATTTATGTCACATTGTAAGCTGAAAGACATGCGGGATCTTTACCAGGCTATCAAAAGCTACCCTGTCTGAATGCCTACAGATGATTCCTCAATTGCTACAGAATCAGAGGAGGGAAGACTTATAAGTGCTATTGTAGCCAGATGCTTTGGGCACTCCAAGTGGAAAATGCAACTAAAAATTACTGTAATGGGTTTCCTTTATCAGTGAATTAAGAGGCTCGGTCGTAGCTTCTTACAGATGATTGGGTACATTAGACAGCTAGGTCTAGAAAAAACCTCCCAACAGTATTAAGCAAGAACAATGCTATGGGTACAAGAAGAATGGCCAATGATTTAAATATCCTGAACATGGTGGAGAGCCAGCATGGTGTGATGGTTAACACTGGCAGACTCTAATTAGAGGACCGGGTTTGATTCCCCACTCTTCCACATGCAGCCAGCTGGGTGACCTTGAGCTAGTCACAGTTCTCTTAAAGCTGCTCTCACAAAGCAGTGTCCCTGGAGCTTTCAGCCCAACATACTTCACAGGAAGTCTGTTGCAGGGAGAGGTAAGGAAAGGCATTTGCAAGCCATTTGGGGGCTCTTTTGGGTAATGAAAGGCAGGGCATTAACAAACAGATCTTAACAAACAGCTCTTCTTATGAGAACAACAGGAGTGGAGAGCTAACCTTGGTGTTCTATGGATCGTTAGGTTTTTTGAGCAGACACTCTCTCAATTCCGATGGGAATGAAGTGGGTATGGCGGGTGAGCTGCCACCGTTTGGCTTGTGCTGCAGGGTCCCTTCATTTGCTATACTTTTATCTGCTGTGGTTTCCTTGGGATTTCCTGGGCAGGTTATAAGCATGGCCCTTCTAATCCTGCTCCTGAATTATTAAACGTCTGTTCATTGCTCAAGAATATTGGGTATGCCCCACCTGCCTAAATAACTTCAAATCAAGAGGGCAATTAAAGTCCTGATTTTCTTGCTTACTGTTGTGATATAGACAGGGAGAGGGAGCATAGTGCATAATCAGTCTGTCTCCTTTTGTGCCAGGAAGCGTTTGGATCCATGGAACGAAACTGACCTTTGATTTCGTTTCAGACTTGAATCTGTCTTGGGCTCAGTGGCTTCCTGCAGAAACCTGTAGGAATTGTAAGTTCTGTGCTATTTCAAACCCGTTATCCTCCACTCCCAGATGCAAATACAACTACTACCCAGCCTTTTTTGTAACTAAGAGGCCGTATGCGCCACAGGCAGCCAAGCTGTGGCTCTCCCGATGCCCATGGGCTACAATTCCCATGAGCTTCCTGCCAGCACATGGGAATTGTAGTCCATGGACATCGGAAGAGCTACAGTTTGGCCGTCCCTGCCGCATACAGAAAGACACAGCTAATATCTTCTTAGGAAAATGCACAGGCATGGTTTGCTGCAGGAGACCTGAAAAGAGCAGCCAACCCAGTGGACCCGCCAGTGCATGTGTGCCATCACTCCAAATGGGATTATATACACTGCAGATGCATCTTTAGATACCCAGCAGGCTACCTTGTACCTTTCAGCATATTACCTTCTTCATCCAGAAAAGGGAGAGGAGAAAAAAAAAAAAAACATTGCACAAGAGTAGTATGTGGGAAGAAGATCTCTGCCAATTATAAAACATGCCAAGGCAGTATTTCAGAGCTACAGATGGAAAGGGGTTGGAAATATAGGCCACAAGTAAAGCTGAGTTTCTCCAGGGGGGGGGGGGGGATCAGCTGCTCAAAACAAGGCCTCAACCAATTTATTTTTGCGCCAGGAACCTGCTCAAAAGCACAGGCACCAGACTAATTCTCAGCTTTCCCAGCATTCTGTAGTTTAATGTCCATGTTTTCTAATTATAATCACCATAAAACCTAACGCTAAGTTGACTATAGTCTCTTACATATTTTATTCAAACCCATCAATAAAGAATACTACATAACTGACAATTTTGGTTGCTACTGAAACAAGCTTCTAACCATAGCGCAGGCTTCCTTAACAGGGACGTTGTGAAAACAGGGTTTCTCGGCGGCCCCAAAATGGTTTTCCATTGGGTAGTTCATTTTTTAAAATTTAAGAATTACGGTAATGACTGGGGAAACACTGGCAAGGCCACCCTGTATTGAGTCTGCCATGAAAATGTTGGAGGGCGTCACCCCAAGGGTCAGACATGACCCGGTGCTTGCACAGGAGATACCTTTACCTTTTTATATAATTATGTCGACCCCACCAAGAATAACACTTGATCTTATCATAAAACGTAGCAGAAACTTAGACTACCTGTACTGCTGGGTATTTGGGCTATGAAGACATAAAAAGCCTTCAGAGAACTTATGAAAATGACCCCAGTCTCCGTCAGAAGCGGACCTACGAATTATGTGCGAGCCAAAGAATGCAGAGCACTGCCCTCTCTGCAAGGATCACTAGCCTCTTGGAATACTGCAAAGAAGAAGTCTTGCAGTAAAGGAAAGGCATACAGAACTATGACCAGAGCCAGATGTTGCTTCTTTCTTTGTTGCCCAGCTGCCTCTGACTCATGGCAGCCCTGATTTCTCAAGGCAAGAGACACCGAGAGGCCATCGC
Source organism: Paroedura picta (assembly GCF_049243985.1). Taxonomy (NCBI): domain Eukaryota; kingdom Metazoa; phylum Chordata; class Lepidosauria; order Squamata; family Gekkonidae; genus Paroedura; species Paroedura picta. The sequence continues at coordinate 79,369,400 of NC_135378.1, read as the reverse complement.
CCAGCCCCGTGTTATGGCCTGGAGCAGTGTTAGTCAAACTGCGGCCCTCCAGATGTCCATGGACTACAATTCCCAGGAGCCCCTGCCAACATTCGCTGGCAGGGGCTCCTGGGAATTGTAGTCCATGGACATCAGGAGGGCCACAGTTTGACTACCCCTGGCCTGGAGATTCCATGGTGGTCTCCCATCCGAATGCGAACCTGCTTAGCTTCCAAGGCTGGATAACACAGGGCTAGCCACGACAGAGCTGTTGCTATTATACAATTGCTCACAAAGATGCTGAGAGGGAAGGGAGTGAGCAGCAGCTACATGGTGAATATTTTTTTAAGGCATTATGCAACAGGCACAATGTATCTTAGCAGGAAAAAAAATGGAGAGTCCTAACGTTATCATGGTCGGCTGCGACTGTTAATGAGGACTGCCAAAAAAATTTCAAATCAGAATACTTTTATTTTATGAATTTTGTATGCCAATAAGAGGAAGCCGTTTCGGTGGATATTTCAATGAGACGGGATGACAGTTAAGCCAAGGACACCCTGGCTGTGAGAAATGGCACAGACTTCCCATGGGAAATCCACGATAAGACAATTTAGTCTAAACAATACCATGTGCAACGGACAATGCAGAAGGCAGATATGAAGTCAGTGCCGTGGGAGCAGCAAGACGGGCTTAATGACCAAACAAAGGAGGGCTGGCCAGGGAAAAGCTCCACGGATATTGAACGCTCAAAAAGGAATTGTTTATCCTCACACGTCACAATCTATCCCGAGCCACCCAATTCTGGCATAAACGTAAAGATTCAGAGGACTTGGTTCACAACACATGGAGCAAGCCATCACTCACGCTGTGTAGGCTTAAGGAGAGGCAGAGAGCTATATATATCTGCAAGGACAGCTTACCCATCTGCTATGCGAACGCCACAGCTACATGCCAGTCTGCTCATGAGGATGCACGAAGCACACTGTTTACTTTGAAATCATGCAGCTCCCCGTTTCCACTTACACACGCAAAACTCCAGATTCTGACCAGAGCTTCCTATTCTTTTAACCTCTATGTCTAACCTTCCTGGGCTTTTAACCTCTCTGGACAACAATCTGACTGAAGCCCTTATTAAACATCCGCATTGTGCGTGGAGAACAGAACTACGGCCAAAGAATGTTGTGTTAACACAGCGCACCCAGGAACTGAAAACATCTGCAGACAACCAAGAATCGATAGCTACTGTGTGAAGCTAGTCCTCAAACCTAAAGCAAGCTAAAAAGTACTTTTAAAATGTTTATTACACACTGCCAAGGCTACGTAGCCCTTCTCTAGCTGCTGCACAATGATTGCAAGCAGACAGGACTGTTATTTCTATTGTGACATCACCAAACTCGGTGGACCAGTTTAAACTTGGCTGGCCCCGTATCAAGGATGTACAATCCAGGGTTAAACTCACTGTTCTTTCATCTGTCCTTAGAGCAGTGCCCCAAAAGCTGCATGAGCCTCTCCTTAGATTTCAAGAAAGCCACAGAGTAGCCTAGAGGTTCAAGTACTAGGCTACAACCTGTGCTACTGCTTCACAAAGTTAAGTAGGTGGCCCTTGGACCAGTCTCCTGTTGGCCTCACTGATCACACATGGGTGTTGTGAAACTAAAATGAAAAGGAGGAACATCTATACCAGCCAGACCTCTATGGAGAAAGGATGGGAAAGTATTTTGAGCCAACCTATTAAAAACAAGGAAAACAAATAGGGCTGTTTGCCTGTTCAATTAAGAAAGAATTCCCAATTCTTTGGGAGACACTAACCTTTTTCTTACTACTAGGTGGCAAGATGGGATCTTAACCAGGCTTTTCAGAGGACTCATGACAGGGAGAGAGTATTGATCAGTACTGGTGCTGACTGACAGGTCTCATGGGCAGGGGGATGGTAGTATATTAATGAGTATTTGGAGGGTAAGAATTAAGAGCTGGCAAGCAAAATAGATGGGGGTTTGTTTGCAGTTTGTTCAGCCGTTTTTGATTGTTTTTCAATCTGTTTATGAATGTTGTTATCGGTATAAACCACCCCAAGCCCGCTTATGGAAAAGACCAGTCCATAAATCATCAAATTAAAAAAAAAAAGACAAGTGACTTGCTTTTGTAGAACACAGGTTCCACCAATTTGAAAAGAGTAGGGGCATTCCATAGCAAGACCTCTGTAATTCCTCTCTCCACCACCAACCAAAACTGCATCTAAGTTCTTCAGCCAAAGTCTGCACACATGGGACTGTGCTGCTTTGGGAGGTATTGCTCAAATCTTGCTCTTTTTGTTAACACATCTGTAACAATTACTGCAACCCCCCCTTAAAAAAAACGTCCACAAGCATACAGAATTTGTTGCTTGTATTTAAGCTATGTGTACAAGCATCTCACACAGAGCCTCCAAAAAACTCACTCCCCTCCAAAATTACTTGAACTGCCACCTTGTGCCCAAGGTGCTGGAGTTTGGGCAACTTCCCTCATCAGACTACCAAAAGAGGTCACACCCTCCCTACTTCTGTGGCATCTGCCACAATATCCTGCTGTCCTAACACCTCCCATTCTGCACATATTAGATAACACACTTTCAGTGTATTTTAGGTTTTCCTGCTTTGCATCGTAAAATCCAGCTGCAAAAGAAAATTGAAAGTGCATTGTTCAGCATGTGCAGAAGCCCCAAACTTTTAAGTGCATTATGCAATTGGTGCAGAATGGGCCCCAACCCTCTAATGTGCATGTAAGTGCCATATGTAAGATGTCCAGAAGGGGCTCCATACCTCTCACATGCATTGAAATTGCTTTATATAACATGTCCAGAAGGGACCCCATACATCTAAAGTGCATTACACAATGCATTCAGAAAAGGGCCTATACCTCTAATGTGCATGTGCTTTATACAATATGTCCAGAAGAGCTTCTAAAGTGCATTATACAATTTATGCAGAGGGACCCCATGTACGTGTAAGTGCCTTATGCAACATGCCAAGAAGGGGCTCCATGCTTCTAAAGTGCATATAAGTGCCTTATGCAATGTGCCCAGAAGGGGCCCCATAAATTTAAAGTGCATTATGGGATGTGTGCAGAAGGGGCCCTATACTTCTAAAGTGCATGCAAATGCCTTATGCAATATGCCCAGAAGGGGTCCCATACTTCTAAAGTGCATTATGCGATGTGTGCAGAAGGGGCCCTATACTTCTAAGTGCATTATGCAATATGTTCAGAAGGGGCCCCATACCTCTAACGTACGTGTAAGTGCCTTATGCAACATGTCCAGAAGGGGCCCCATACTTGCAAAGTGCATTGGCCAGCGTGTGCGCAGTGGGCCCCTCATTGCCTCCCGCTTCCTCCCTCTTACCCTTCATCTTCCTCGTTCTTGCTGGCGTCGATTTTGGCTCCCTCCGACTCGCCGCCGCCCCCTCCTCCGCCGCCGCCCCCTCCTTCGGCGCTGTTGCCGCCGCCTTCACCGCCGCCCTCCCCGCCCGCGCCGGCGTCTCCCTCCAGCTGCTCCGCCTGCTCCGAAGCCTCCGCCGCTTCTGCGTCGCCCGCAAACTGCTGCTCCGACATGGCTGCTCGGCGAGGACCGGGGAGGCGAGAGAAGGGCCGCGGAGGAAGAGGAAGAGGCGGCTGCGACGAGCGCGGGAGCTGCGGGGCTGCTTCCTCCCCCCGCCGCGTTCACCCTTTAATGGCGCCGCCTCGATGATCCCAGCCTAAAATGGCCGCCGGAAGAGCCGCCGCGGCGCCGCGGGTCACGTGGCCGCCGCCACAGCAAGAAGGCGGGAGAGAACGGCGCCCTCGAGTCCCCGCCCCCCTGAAGGGGACAGCCCCGCCAATGGGGACGTCCCCTTCAAGCCCGGAAGTTCAGGCTGTTTTGGACGGTCTAGCCGCCCCCTTCTATGAGCTCTGTGGTGCGTGGAGATCCGGTCCGCCATGACGTGCGTGCGCAGTTGGAGAGAGGCGCCTGAATAATCGATGAGGAGGAGACGGAGCGACTGAGGCGGCTCCTGCCGGTTGCGTAATGGGCGGCGCTCCACGGTTGCCAACTCTGGGTTGGGAAATTCCTGGAGACTTGGGGGGTGGAGGCGGGAGTGGGCAGGATTTGGGACGGGGGAGGACCTCAGCGGGATATAATGCTGTCCCGTCTGGAGCTCAGTTCTGAAAGCAGGAGAGGTTTGCAGCCCAAGCCTGGGAATGACAAACGTTGGTGTTAATGCAACTGGTGGTCAGTGCAGGAGTAGTCAACCTGTGGTCCTCCAGATGTTCATGGACTACAATTCCCATGAGCCCCTGCCAGGAAATGCTGGCAGGGGCTCATGGGAATTGTAGTCCATGAACATCTGGAGGACCACAGGTTGACTAATTTGCCTTAGTGGGCTGACTTTGGACTAGGGTTGCCAGCTGTATCTTGGGACATCCCTGAAGACTTTGGGGGTGGAAGCAGGAATGGGCAGGGAGACACCTCAGTGGAGTCTAATGCTATGGAGTGCACCTTCCAAAGCGGTCGTTTTCTCCAGGGGATCTGGTGTCAGAAGCCTGGGGATGAGCTATCATGCCAGGGAATCCCCAAGTCCTTCCTGGGGACTGACATCCTTAGAGCAGAGTTTGCAAAGACCAGGGACTTCAGGAGGGTGTAATGCAGACTACCGTACAAAGCAGTTGTTTTCTCCTGGACGTTGATCTCTATGGACTAAGAACCAATTTCAATTCTGGGAGATCTCCAGCAGCCGTCATCTGGGGCTTGGCAACCCTTCTCTGGCAGATGCTGAGAAGAACTTGTGTTTTTAATCTCATTTCATTCTGTTTGTCAATGTTGACATGGGAGGTCTCCCAGAAATCCAACTGGTTTCCTGACTACAGAGATGACGATGATAATAATACTGCATTTTTCAAGCCCCCCTTCCAAAATGGGCTTAGGACAGGTAGCAACACAATAAAATTTACAAAATAAAATTTAACATAAATAAATCAGTATATAAGTGTAAGATTAAATGCCTGCTTTGAAGGGCAGACCATAGGACAGGTCTTTCTACTACCCCTTCACTTCTTAAATTTGAGGAACCTCTGAGCCCAGAGTTGGGAGACCTATTTTATATACAAACCAGTACTGAACTACTCTTTCATGGAATGATAGAATTGGAAGTTACCTCCAGGGTCATCTAGTCCAACCCCCTGCAGAATGCAGGAAGTTCACAACTACCTGCCCACCCACTGGGACCCCAATGATGTCTGCGAAGACTGACATGGAAACTTGCTTGGGGACCTTTGCTAAGTAACACACTGTCAGCCTAACCTGTTTCATAGCGATCCTATTGGACAAGGCCAGGGTATAAATGAACAAATAAATATAACCTACCAATTGATTCTGCTTTTCCTGTGGGAATCCTGTGTGTCTTATCAGGCAGAAACGACTGAAGCCCCCCAAAAGCTACTCCCTTAACATCAACTCTGTATTCCAGTTGGTGGTGTCAACTGTGTCAATAGAGATGACTGTCTCATGTCCAACTTTGAGTGAAGGTCATCTACCAATGAATCTAAAGCCAGTTCCATCCCAAGATCAGATGTCTCATCCAGAGGCCTCTGAAGCTGCCTTGCCCCACATGTTTTTATTGCCGTCCTCTCCACAGGGCCACTGTATCTGAGGAAGTGTGCACGCACACAAAAGCTCATACCTCAAAGAAGAAACGCTCCCTTCATCTTCTCTCAAGCATGGAGGCATCTTGTGGCATCATCTTCCGTGAAGTGGGGCAATTGGCTGTGCAAAGCCATCTCCCCGTTCCCAGATCAGAAAAAAAACATCTCAGTCCACCATTCCAAACTACATTGCATTATACTATTCATTGTTGTAATACAATCTTCTAGTTGCTCAAATCAATGCACTGTGCATTGGTCTCTTCAAAAATCCACCGGGAAGTCCAGTTGGTGCAGAGTGCTGTAGCTTGGCTGTTATTGAGAGCTACAGGGAGCGTGCACATTACTACCTTTCAACAGTTACTTCACTGGCTGTTCTTCTGTTACCAGGCTTAGTTTGAGGCAGCCTTTTTTGACTGAGAACCCCTGGAAGTGATACATCTGGCCACGCCTCCCTGACAAACCCCAAAATAGCATAACCACCTACACAGTTTGCCCTTTTTCTTCCTCCCACCGCCTATACTACTACTATGGTGACTATGCCTTACATAAGCCGGAAAGGAGCACAGGAACTGAGAAGACAGCCCAGACCCCCCCCCCATACCATGCCACAAACAACTCTGAATTATACACCCATGGCCTACTTCCCAAGCCCTCCGGGTGGGGGAGATGACCAGTTCCCTAGCTTCCTGTCCATTTAATTAGGAGAAAGGTCATGGACCCCCACTGGAGCTCCTGCAGATCCTTGGGGAAGGGCACAATCCCCCTGATTTAAGGTATTGGCTACCATGTACAAAAACATCTCCCTGTAAGGGGAGGGCATCTGTGTCCAGTGATTCTCTGCTCTTGCTAGAGAGGCAGAAGTCAATCTTCCACTTCCTGTTTCCCTGTTGGGAATGGCCCTTCCTCCAGTTTTCCCTCCTGCCTCAAAGGGAGAGCAGTCAGCTAGAAAACTCTGCATTCCTTCTTGAATTTTGGCTTGCCTTTCCTTCGATTCCCTTCTACCATGTTTGCCTCTTCTTGCTTTTGACTGTTCCCCATCCAGAGATAAAATGTAGCCCAGTATATCAGGGAGTTGGAAGAGAAATCCGCATCTCAAAAATGCATCCTTTACCTGCAGCCCACAGCACCGTCTGCTCTGCCTCAAGCTTTAGGGCCGTGAAGGGAGATTTCCTCCAATATCTATAGACTGCTACAAGTCTATTTTAAATAGAGTAGGAAGTCCAAGGGTCTTTCCTGAGAGTAATCTGAAGGGAGAGCCAGACAAGATGGCGCTAATTGGTAAAGCTCTCTTGGAGGATACTATGCTCTCTGGATATAATGGGGCTTAGCCATATTCTGCATGATCATGCTACTTCTGGTTTTTGTTGGGTGGTGGTCTTGTTTCTTGCCCTCCAGCTGACCACCTTAATGTTGTTAGAAACCAGGGAAAAAAGGCTGCAAGGTGGCAGGCAGGATGGAAAAGTACATTTTAACATTTCCCTTACATGCACAGTAACAAGGGCATAATGGAGGTCTTCCGCCAGGTCTACGGTTGAGGCTGAGGCAGTGTAGGAAGATTGATGGAACCTCCTGGTGTCAAGCTGCAACTTTGATGACCTCATCTCTCTTTCATCCTCCCCTCAAGAAGGGGTTGAGGATGGGGGGGGTCTCCGCCATGTTGTTGGTCTGCTGTATTGGTATTTTCTGTCCGTTTTAATGGGGGGGGGTAACTGGACATCTGTAACCTGCCACGAGCCTGCTTGGGAGTGGCGGGTGTTTAAATAATTTTCTCCTGTTTTTGCTTCTAATATTACATGAACACCTTTAGAGAACATATTTAATATCTATTCTTCTCAATGTTACATTAAAGATTTTAAAATACAAGACGTATTTTAAATGAGAGCTTTATTTTTAGAGGGCAAGATATACTCAGATAAACACAGGCTGTATTAAAACTGTGCTGAATTTTAAAAAAAAACTAATTTTTGTCTTTGCTTAGGCCGAGCTAGGCGATGTTTGTACATCCGAAGCCATAGGCATCTTCATGGTGCATTCTCAATTCAAGTAGTGACAATTATATAGAGTACCTATTCTCAGAATAAGCAAGACGCTTGGTGACGTTTCCCTTGGCAGCCACCGACAACTCTATCAAAAGGAGATTGTAATTTGAAGACAATTGGGTTCAACAGAGCACTGTCCTTAAAATAAGCATGAATGAACCAAACAGTTATATGAATAAGGTTTATTCTTGTCACCTGTGTATCCAACACATTGTTATCTGAAGTCAAACTGACAAGACAGTGTCTAAAACACAAATCTGCCCATTACTATGGGGCAGAATTAGCCATGAAGCAAAAAACAGAGGTACGGCAAAGCTTTTATTGCGAAACGGTAGTCAGCCAGATGGCAGGATGGAACGCGCCCTGCTTAAAACCGCTCGTGTTCAGAACTATGATTTCCCATAGATTCAAAACTCCTCTCGCACAGGTCTACCCCATTTAGTTGAAGTGATACGTGGCATCATCCTATCCCCAGCAAAGTCAATCAGTTTAAACTCCACTGCAAACCGCACTGATAATCCAATGAATACTGCACGGGGTACCTAACAGCCAAGTGTGAAGGATCTCCAGTCTTAAGCAGTCTTTTCTATTCAACAGCTGCTCTTCAGGCGGTCTGCTAGACCACGGTATTTATGGACATCCTCGCAAGAGGCAAAAGGTGGTTTTTCAAACACCCTAAATCCGGAGATAAAATCAGTACAGTAAAATCCTGAAGAGATCCGTGGTCTCCTGCAGAACAAGCTTTTGGGAATCTGAGCCTGCAAAAACTCGTGCCTCAGGACGTGTGTGAAGAGCCCCAAGTCATCGTCCAACTGATTAAGTTGATTAGACCAGACCCGATTTTTAATCCAGTTTATTAAAAATGCCAAATCACACCGCCAATACAGCAGTCCCTTTCACAAACATTCAAGGAACCGCATTTTGCACCGAAGGACACTCACTTGCTTTCTGCCCTGAGCAAAGGCAAACTGATTCTTCACCACATTGTGATGTTGCCATTAGAAGCCATGGCAATTATCACGTTGCATTGCCCCGTGGGGCCGCTGCTGTTTGAAAGACAGGAAGGTTGCACGCACAGAACATCCTCCCCTTGTACATCCGGGCATCAGTTATGACTTGGCGCACCTCGTCCAGGCACACTAGGTCAATTTTTACTAACGTAACAATGCTGCAACAGTTGTCTAAATCCAGAAGGCAGCCATCACAGAAGCTTTTTATTTGGGAATCGGTCAACATGGAATTTTACAAATAAAAATTGTATAAACACAAAACCACATTTGCATCATAACACGGATGACAAAAGGACAAAAGTAAAAACCATAAAGAAAACTAGTTCGGCCACTATGTACAGTTGGACACTGCTGTGTCTTACACTAAAAGTCTTTTACAAAATAATTTCATGTCACGAAGACCACCCTCCGAGTCGAGTCCTGATGTTCTGCAAGATGGCTTTTGTTGTCGAGTCTCCAACCTACAAAACCAAGACAAAACCATGATGAGGCCTGTGAAACGTTCACAAGCATTTTAAAAGGTCCATTTTCATGAACTGCTTTTAAGTCCTTTATTTATTCCTTGCTTCACTGTTAAAGATCATATGCATATCTGTTGACATGAAATATCTGATGACCCAAATTAGGCTTTACAGGCCCAGATGTATCAGTTCAGCTCCAGGGATGGAGCTATTTCAGAGAACTGTCGAAAGCTCGGAAAGAGGCCATTTCTTGGTTTGCTAAAAAAAACCAAGCCGTAGAAGAGCCTTTCATGGCTTCAAGCTGCTAGTGGGAAAGAAGAGAGTGGCAATCACACCAAGGAAAATTGTTAGCCAAGTGATTCCAATACAGCCCCTGCTGCTTGCATATGATCTTTAATGTTCCCAGATTTAAAAGTTCGTTTTTTTTGGTTTGAAGATTTCACTAAGCTATAAAAAGAAAAAAGCAAGCATTAAATCTTAAAGAACGAACACTTAAAATGAGGTTTCCACAATTGATATACAACACTAAACAGAAGACCAAAAATGATTAAGCTGTAAAGGCATTTATGCACTTTAACTCCTGTAAAAAACCATTTTAAGTTAAGACACTTAGAAATCTTCAAAGAAGATTTGTTTTTTGTTTTTTTTTAAAAAAAAAGAAGCCAAAGTCTGAAGTTTTCCACTTTAATCTTTACGCTGGTACATGAAGTTGGAAGAGACCATACCACAGGACAGCGTTTTCTGGTGTATGCCTTGCGCTCTGCCTGCAACGTGCGACCCCCAGAGATAGACGTGGTCAGGGTGACACACGGCCTGCAATGAAGTTCCCGCTGGCGGGTACAAACAAGGTATAATGTCAGAGTTAGAAGACAACAATCTTGTTTTGCTTAAGTTGTACCCATTTCAGTACTTTACCTGTTGGTTAATACTTCTACAAAGTTTTAATTATTCCTCTACACCACCTGGTACACATTGTAAGCAGAAAAACTCTTATGTTTCTCTGATGTACTAAGGACGCCGAACCACCTTTTACAGAGTTAAAGATCTATAGACACTTAAGGCAAAAGAGTTTAAAAAACACATCTTTAAAAAAAACACGTTTCCATTTGTTTGTTTTTTTAAAAAAGAAGAGTCAGGCTATCCAAGAAAGTGGTTTTATACTCGTTTGTCTATTGATCTTTAAATTAGATTAGAGGAATGGAAGGTGACGCTTTCGCTCCCTACACACCTGTTTCTTCTCAAGTGCTCCTTTAGTATGGCTGGTAGTTGTTTTGGTGATTACCGCCACCTCGGGATGCCTTTCCGTACGTGCTCTGCTGTCCTGTTGAGGAAAAACAAAGCTCAGTCTCAAGTACAGCTTGGTACTACTGAACTATGCCTGATACTTATTACAAAAGCTTTCATCCACTTTAGGTTTTTCAGCCATGTGCACCCACTCCTCTCTATTACGCTTCAATTAGAATTGCTGTATAACATCCGTACAACAAACTTTTCAGTTTGTCATCAGTTCAATTGCCACAGTGCAACACAAAAAGCTGTATTGTAGCCACTGAAAGTTGTACTAGACACCTTTGTCCGGTTTCATTGCAGCTTCCAAAGCTCCATGGAAAGGGAAACCCTATGGCAGGGACACACTTGCAAATAACAGAAGACCCCCTCCCAACCCCTTACCACTGTAGTCGGCGTATCCTTGTCCATAGCCATAACTTGGGTAGTTATACCCAGAATAATCATATCCACCATAGCTGCTGTAACTCTGATCGCTGTAAGGACTGTTGTAACTTCCGTATCCTTGATCGTAATAGTTATTGTAGCCTTGGTTCCAGTTCTGGCCTTGACCTAAAATGAAGTGAAAACTCATTCAAAATGCTAGCCCCGTTTTTGCAAAAAGAACGCAAATCTGCTAAACCGTACCTGCTTTTTAAAAAACCCACTTTCCCATTTTGGTTTAGATTATGTGCTCAGCCTCTCTGCAAGAAGAACGGAGAGCAGCACAACTCTCCTTCCCTGCATGTAACTGTCCTTCCCATAACTGGTGGGAAGCACAACATACTTCTCATAGAATAGAGTTGGAAGGAGCCATACAGGCCATCTAGTCCAACCCCCTGCTCAACGCAGGATGAGCCCAAAGCAGGCTGTGTGCTTTCAATGGGCTTAAGTACTTAAACCACACTTACCCCTGCCGCGTCCTCGGGAACCACCACGCCCACCGGATGAAGTACCTCTGCCTCCCTTCTGTTGCTGCTGTTGCTGTCTATACACATCTTTGGGCTGCGCTACTTTGATCTCACACTAAGGAAACAGAAATGGCTCGAACTTAATACCCCAAAGTACCAAACTCTTGACCGCTATTACTTTTGCGGAAGTGCCAAACTAGTTCTTAAAACAGAACACCGATACCTTGCCAGAACCAATCTGATGGTATCTGCTTTCCAACAGCTTCTTGACTGGTTCTTCATCCGTGTACGTGATGAAACAAAACCCCCTCCTTTCGTTTGTCTTTGTGTCCATGGGAAGCTCGATATTTTCAATCTGAAATCCACATGAAGCCGTTACATGCTGAACCAACATCATGTATCCCATACCTGCCCTAATGACTTGCCTCATCTGTTCTGCCCGGCATTCCTAATGTCTCACTGAAAGCCACTTAAATATAGAAACATAAATGATGCAACAGCACTAAGCACTACCAATATTTTAAAATGACATTTGAATCCTACTCCCAACGGACCATTTGCATATACCTCCTAACAATCTTGTCTTCTGAAACTCTGTCCCATTGAGCTCTAGAATTCTAAACCACTGTAGTTTCCTTAAATCAGCAAATGGTACAAGACAGCCCTCAACTGCAGACGTGAGAGTATAGGCTAGAGGTACCCGCATTAAGCCATACCTCTCCGAAGCCGCCAAAATACTCTTTTATTTGCTCCTCAGATGTATCAGGACTCAGTCCACCAACAAACACTTTTTTGGGTGGCTCTTTCCCCTTCAATGCTTTTGCTCTTTTGGGATCTATTAACTTGCCGTCCAACTTGTGTTCCTTCAGTTCCAATACCTAAAAAGACAGGCATGAAAGTTATCATCAGGGCAAGGAAAGTCCACCCGAACACACCCGAATTCCTTATGACTATATAGAGTGTGGTTAAGTACCTTTTCAACACTGGCAGCATCTTTGAAAAGCACAAACCCGAAGCCCCTGGACCTCCCGGTGACAGGATCTGTTTTAATTGTGCAGTCCACTACTTCTCCAAAGCGAGACAAGTATTCTGTCAAGTCCTTTTTGCTTGTATCCCAGCTCAGGCCTCCAATAAACATTTTACTGCAATGGAAGAACACAAGAAGTGTTTGAGTGACATGCTCACAAAGGTCTATTTACGGTAGTCTTACTCCATCTACACAGGCTCCCACTTCGCTTCCAGGTGCCAGTACTGACCATTAATGTGGCTTGGAGCCAGCATACCTTCAAGACTGCCTTCTCCCATATGAATCTACCAATTTACTCTGGTCTTAAGAGGCCATGTTTCAGGTGCTCTGTAACTAGAGGCTAGACAGACAGCAAACTGAGAAAGGGCCTTCTTGTTCATATGTCTCCATCTATCATCACCTTCTAGTGCAGGGGTGGCCAAAATATGGCTCTCCAGATGTCCAGGGACTACAATTCCCATGAGTCCCTGCCGGACATCTAGAGAGCCACAGTGTGACCACCCCTGTTCTAATAGCGAAATACTTTGTTTAGTATATCCTCAGTAACCATTACTGGCCCTCCTCCTTTATAATGTTTATGTTTTTTCTTCTTTTTGGCTTATGATACATACACTTTATTTGAAATATTAAATGTGGATTCAATATTCGATGTTCAGCAAGTTGGGGACTCAATTTGCACGGTATAGAAAGATTTTAAATAATAAGTATTTGTAAGCTAGTAATGCTGTCTTCCATTAGCATTCTCATGATGGCTGACAAGGCTGAAATCCCATAAAGTAAACATGTCAATGCATTACAAACAGAAACCATTAACACATAGTTTGGCTGGATTGCTTCTCATGTGTAAATATCCTAACTTCACTAAGGGCAATTCCATAAACATACAAGGCTCACATGCAGAGGGAGAATTAAATTCCTATAAACATAAATACTAACGGTGCATCTTTTCAAAGAAAAAAAGGTATGTCTCTAGTCCTCTTCACTAACAACATCCACATGGTTTTGTGTGCAAGCAAATAATAAATTATCTACTAAAAAGCCTTAAGATTATTTTCCAGTTTCTAAAACTTGGTTTTTTTTACATTTGCCAAAGTATTTTCTTTACTGACAAACTTTTGCCTTTACTCAAATCTGACTTAATAAGTTTAAAATAAGTTAATATTCAAGTATATTTCTTTATTATATATTTATACTAGTAATCAAGCCCGCTGCGACTAATGCAGCGGGCGCTAGGGCAGGCAGCCCCTGGCAATCACGCTGTGCGCGGCTCGCAGTTGCTTCCTTGTTGGAAGGGCAGGAATCGGCTGGGCCAATGGTCTGTCCGGAGGAAGGGGCCCTTCCTCATCACGGACAAAGCCCGCCCTAACTCCTCCCCCAAAGCGCTTAGCGCTTTATTTAGTCCGCGGCGCCTGCGCCGCGGGCATGTTAAGGATACCTCCCTCCCCTGAGGCTCTACTCTACTGCCCTTTCAGCAACATAAACAATTCCAAGCACAACTACTTTGACGCAGAACTACTGTGTCAACTACTTTGACCTTCTTTCCTAGCGCATGCTCAAGGCTGCCTATGCGCCTCCCTCTCCTCCCTTATCAGAAGCCTATGAGATGAGCTTGGCTGAGAAAGTAATCAGACCCAAAAGCTTTCCAGCACATACTGCAATGGAATGTCGATTTAAACCCTTGACTCAAGCACTACTGAAGTACTTCACAAAAATGCACATGACTCTTAGATATGATATACAGAATCACAGAATCATAGAGTTGGAAGGGGCCATACAGGACATCTAGTCCAATCCCCTGCTCATTAGAAAAAATGTGAAACCTTACATGCGCCTATCCAATATCACTGGCAGTCTTCAAGCAAAGGTTGGATACACACTTTTCTTGGATGCTTTGGGCTGATCCTGCGTTGAGCAGGGGGTTGGACCAGATGGCCTGTATGGCCCCTTCCAACTCTATGATTCTGTGATTCTAATAACAAAGTGCAGTACTGCATAATTTTCTTGAACTTATTTCCTCATCTGTAATATGAAAATACATTTACCTATACCCAAAAGCTGTTTAAGGACAATATCAAAGACTGTAAGGTACTCTTCAATTAAAGGTAGGCTGTAAAAGGAACAAGCACTTATATGACAGAATATTCAGACTTCATGGTAACTAGATCAAGTGTTACTCTGCAGATACAGCTGTCCATGGCAGAGAAAAAGCAAACATTTAAACTAAATCCTAAAGCTTAAACAGCTCAAAGCTCAATCAGTATGTTTCTGAGCTCTCAACAAGGAAAACAAGTGAACAGCAAAGCAAATATGACTTCTACCAGTGCAGTATTATACAGATCTTTCCCACTGTATCAAGCAGGGCAAATGAGCCATCCATTCAGAACTCATCTTAGGGCCACACACATATGTGAGAGAAATGGCTGACAGTCACTGGCCTAGAGTTCAAGTGAGCTGCCACCTACAACAAAAACACATCCCTTCAAATGCAGAATTATGTAGGATATATATGTATCACAGCATTTTTTTTCCATTGGTGAAAAACCACACTAGCCACAATCCACCGTGGTTTAATTTATTGGGAGGCACAGAAAGATTCCAGATTATATTTGTGATATTTTGATTGCAGCAACATAGCAGTTAGCGGTCTTAACTCAATTTATAAGGCCAACAGATTTTATTATTGCGTGTATCTGAAGTAGACTCCAGCACACAAAAAGCATATGCCAAGATACACTCCTCAGTACTTTAAGTACCCCAAAGGTCTTACATGGGCCACCAAAAAAAAGATATAGTGGGAGGAGTAAAGTTGCCTGATGGAAAAGGGAACTATCTCTAGGCCATAAACAGGGACAAGCTGCACTACAAAAATTCCTTTTTGTCAGCAGTTATTAGGAGCCCCAAAGCAAAAACTTCTGCAACCCCTATCCCTACCTTCAATCGATCTCCACCCCAGGTTTTATATTGACACTATTTAGAGATGACCCTTTCAGAAAGTAGCTGCATTTGATTACACTATTAGAGCCCAGATAAGATGTTCAAGGTATCAGCTCCTTTTACCAAACAGGAGACATAATAGGAGATTTATAGAACTATACATGCAGAGGAGAATTGACCTCCCCAAATACTAAAACTCAAAGGCATCCAACAAAGCCAATGGGCAGTAGATTCCAGATGGACAAAGAGAAATACTTTTTTATACAGAGTGATGATGATTAAAACCTGAACTTTTCTGCCGGAGGATGTAGCGAAGGACACAGGAATGAACAGCTTTCCAAAGGGAGTGAGACAGATTAATGGGTGAGGGTGGCCATTAAACCCCTGAATCCCAGAGTCAGGAGAAGGTCTCAGTATCTATGCGAGGGGTGGCCAAATTGTGGCTCACAATAACTGTAGTCCATGCACAGCTAGAGAACCACAATTTGGCCACCCTGCTCTATACCCTCCAGAGAAACTGGCTGGCTGCTGTGTGTGACACTATGCTGGACTATGTGGACCACTGGCCTGATCCAGCAGGGCTCTTCTTGTGCCCTGCCTGAACACCTCACCCATCTTCCCCTGCAGAACCTTTCATAGAAACATAAGAGTTGGAAGGGAGCGCCAGGGCCATCTAGTCCAACCCCCAGCAGAATACAGGAAAGTCACAACTTCACGCCCCCGAATTCCAGGCCCAGATGATGCCCCCCCCCAACCCCTCCAAATCCCTGGCCAGTCTTGGGTCTTTCTCTTGCCCAGGTTCCTTCTCTCTCCACGCCAGGGAGAGTCAAACTGGGGCCCTCCATAAGTCCATGAACTACAATTCCCATGAGTTCCTGCCAGCGTTCGCTGGCAGGGGCTCATGGGAACTGTAGTCCATGGGCATCTGATGGGCCGGAGTTTGACTACCCCTGCTCCACGCCTTCCCCAGCTCCGATCGCCCCGCCTACTTTTCTGCACACGGCACTGCCGCCCCCCTCCCGGGCATTTCAGGCCAGCTCCCGACGTAACCCCGCCCCTCCGGGCTCTTACAGGCTGGCTGTGACGTCATGGCACCCTGCCGGCCCCGCCCCCTCCGAAGTTCAGGCCAGCGCGAGGGCGGGGGAGCGACACAAAGGGAATTCGGGCGGGAGGGAGGCTCCGGGAGGGGAACGGCCGGGTCACGTGGCGGCCGCTTTGAAAAAGCCCCTCCGCCTGAGCGCGCCCCGCCCCCTCCCTCCTCTCATAGGCCAAAATGGCGCCCGGCGAGCCGCCCCTCCCCCCTCCGCCTACCCGTCATCCTGCTGGTTCTTGCTGGCGTTGATCTTGGAGCCCTCGGCGAAGTCCTCCTGGCCGCTGCCGGAGCCGGCGTTGTTGTTATTGCTGCTGCCGTAGTCGGTGTTGTCCTCCATGGCGGAGCCGGAAGAGACCGAGAGAGAGAGAAAGGGCGGGCGGGCGAACGCGCGCGAGCGAGCGGGAGAGGGGGAAGCCAAGCGGGCGACGCGAGCAGAGCGCTAAAATGGCGGCCGTAAGAAAAGATCCGGGCGCGGGCGGAGACAGTTTTATATAAGCGTCGCTTCCACCAATGGGGACGGCCCGGCGGCGCAGGCGCAGCGGCGGCCTCGAGGGGCCCCGCGCGGAGGCGGGACCCGGAGCCCCGCGGGCCAATCAGGAGGCGCGAGCCGTGGCGCCGGCGGGGGAGGGGCGCGCGGAGGCTGCTCGCGCCCGCCGCGCGAGCAACCCCGTGGTGGCCAATGGGGCTCCTCTCCGCGGCAAGCGGGCAGCGAGGCTGGGACGGCTCTCCTCCTGCAGCCGCCGGCCTGGAGCTCTGCATGCCGCAGGGGTAGCCGGGAAATCTGAAGGAGCACAACGAAATCCAGGGCCAGCTTGAAGACCCGCAAGGGAGCCTCTCTGGACGTCTGGAAAGGACCTTTGGACTCCCGGGCTGTTGTTCGGAGGGAAGCGGCTTTCCTGAGCGCTCCCTTTCCTTCTTGCAGGGCTGCCATCTTAGAGACACAGTTGGGGTCCAGGGGCGCCATAAAGAGGGATGCCAGCCTCCCGGTGGGGGCTGGGGATCCCCTGGAATCACACCTCCTCTCCAGAAATGGAAATGGATGCTTTGGAGGGGGGACTCTATGGGACTCGACCCCCAAGTCTCCCAGCCTGGATCTGACACCCCTACCCTCCACCAGGAGCCTAAGGGAATTCAGTGACCCTACACCTTTAAGACCAGCAAAGTAGTGCACCCCTGATTCCTCAGACATGCATGCATGCACACAAAAGGCTTGAAACATAGTCGGAAGGGGCCAAACGTACCATCTAATGCACTCTCCTTTTCAATGTAGCATCAACCTAAATGAAACTTTGAGTCAGATGGCATCTTTAAGATCAACAATAAGGCATACTTAAATTGCCAGATGCTTCATTTCAAGGAAAATGTGCAGGGCTGCATTGCAAAGACAGAGGATCAGATCCTAACAGAACTAAATATCTCAATGTGCATAGAAATGCATGGCAATTTCATATTTGCACTACTGTATCAAAGACAGGTATGGCCTGCAGGATTAGACTATCCCATGTATTTAGGCCAGCATCATGTCTTGGCACAGGGATCATCCAGTTCTGGATGTACAGCAGTAGGGCAGAGAAGCCCAAGGTTTCCTGCCATTGGGACTCAGAGGCCGCCTTTGCATGTGGAGGTGCTCTTTGCCCATCAAGGCTAGTAGCCACTGATAGACCTATCCTGCAGGATTTTCATGCTTTGGACAATAATTATTGTGCAAGGTAAATGGGGTTTTTAGCTGGACCTAGACCCCATTCCTGAGTCAGGGTTCACACCTGCTGCCTCTCTGCCCTTGGATCGCCCCAAGGATCCTTAATTCATTTATATTCAGTGCAACAAGACACAGTGACAGCTGCTAGTTCAGTAGATTTGATCGTTTGACAATGCACAGAGTTGCTGGTGGTAGAAAATGCTATCAAGTCATAGCTAACTCATGATGGCCCTGTGGGGGTTTTCATGGCAAGAGATACTGGGGTTGGTTTGCCATTGCCTATCCCTGCGTCATGACCATTGTATTCCGTTAGCTTGTGAGATCTGACAAACTTGGGCTAGCCTGGTTGCAGTAAATAGAGTTGCACGGTACTGCTGCATTCAAACTTGGTTTGCTGCTTCAGTTCAGACCAACACGGCTACCCACCTGAACTACTCTTAACTTCAGTGCTCTAAAATGGGGGTAGTCAACCTGTGGTCCTCCAGATGTTATGGACTACAATCCCCATGAGCCCCTGCCAGCAAATGCTGGCAGGGGCTCATGGGAATTGTAGTCCATGAACATCTGGAGGACCACAGGTTGACTACCCCTGCTCTAAAACGACATTAACGCCGTTTAGCAGGGCACTGTCCAGGAGGATAGTAGTCAGGAAAAACCGTAGTTAGCTACTACCATGACAATTAAAGAGAGCCTCTAGTTACAGACAGTGTACCTTTGAATACTAAATTCTGGAGGACAAAGGGGGTTGCAGCATCTCTCAAGGAGGGGTTAAGATCTGGACCTGGAAACATCTGCTTTCCCCTCCATTGAATTGTTGGTAATTTCTGGTCCAATGATCAGTTATGATGAGCTTGGAAGCTTGCAGCGTTTTGTACCATTACGGTTGGCCCCAAGAAAAGAGAGCCCACGGATCTCGATCCGCATTCTGGTTTGTGTTGGAATCAGGACGGAATGTGGCCGTGGGCCATTTAGGGTTGCCATCATTGGGGAGGGGCTGGAGATTTCAGAGAATTTATCTCAAGACTAGAGCTCAGTTCCCTTGGGATTCTACCCCCCCCCCCCCAAAAAAAAAAGTCCTGGCTATTTGATTGAAGTGGGTATGTGTGTTGACCTGAAGCAGCAGAACAAATTTAGAGTCCAGGGGCACCTTGAAGATCAACCAAGTTTCATTCGAGGTATGAGCTTTCATGTGCAGGCACGCCTGTATTTGAGGAAGCGTGCATGCCCACGAAAGCCCAAACCTCCAATAAAACCCCGTTGGTCTGCAAGGTACCCCTGAACTCTAAATTTGTTCTCCCTGAACTCTAAATTTGTTTTGCAGGGTGGATTCTCCGGCAACACCTCCCAAGTTTCCTCCACTCCAAACACTCCAGGAATTCCCCAACCCAGGGACAGGTTTCCCAAACTTCTTCTCGTGTCTTTAGGAAACCCCCGGAGGGGAAAGAACAAAATATTTTTGGAAAAAATGCCCCGCTTAGAGGAAGCGGGTTGCAGAACTTCCAGTTTCACCCATTAAACACTCCACCTGGGAGAGAGGCGGGCCAAGCACCCGCCATCCTCCAGATCCGGGGTAGTCAACCTGCGGCCCTCCAGATGTCCATGGACTACAATTCCCATGAGCCCCTGGCAGGGGCTCATGGGAATTGTAGTCCATGGACATCTGGAGGGCCGCAGGTTGACTACCCCTGCTCCAGATCGACTTAAGCCGTGGGATGGCCTCTAAACCGACGGTCCCTTTCCCGCAGGCGCCTGCCCCCCTTTCTCCCATCCCTGGGCAAGGGGAAAATGGCCGTCGGAGGCGGCCTTCCTCCCCCGCAGCGTGCTCGAGAGAAAGCCCCAAGCGCCGCCGAAGAAACGGTCCCCCGAGCGGCCGCGCCTCTGCAGCCTTCCTGGCAAATTTTGCAACGCGCGCATTTGCAAATCGGCTGCTTTGGGGGACTTCTGCGGGCCGGTCCTGCGCATGGCGCGCGCATCATCCCACCCCCCCCCCCAGTCCTGCGCCCAGCACGCGCTTCTCAAAGCAGCTGCAGCGGAGCCTCCCTGCCCGACGTCGGCTGCGCGCTCACGGCGCGCCAATCGGTTCCCGGTTTTGGAAAGGGCGGCGGCCCGCCGCGTCCGTGCCCAGACGGATCCGGCCTCCCCCTTTCCCGAAGGCGGCGATCCCTGCAGCCGCGGCCAGCGCTCTTCCCCCCACGTGGCCGTGACGCCTTCCCGACGGAGAGGCTGCGCGGTCGGCGAGCCGCCTTGGGGAGCGCGGAGGCCGCCTTCTGCCCGCGCCCGTCTTTGTGTGTGCCGCAGCCTCCCGTCCCGGGGCGGACATGGTGGGCTTCACCGTCCCCGCAGGAGTCGCCGCCATCCTCTTGGACATCGAGGGCACCACCACTCCCATCGCGTTCGTCAAGGTGAGCGCTGCGGGGAAGGTCGCGCGCGCACGCTCGGGATCGGGCGCAGGATCGGGCGGTGGCGGCGGCCTCGGTCCACGCCCGGGCGCGGGGTCGGGCTGAGTCCCCCACCCTCCGCTTGGGTGACCAAAGCGGGGTGAAAACGCGCCACCACGATTTCCTCCCCCAGCTGGCGTGGCGGGATTCGAACTCGGGACTGCCGGTGCTGCAAGAAAAGGGGGCTCGGCGGCCAGACGGCGCAAGACTCTGGTTTCTCCGAAAACCAGGGATGCGCTGGCCGTGGCCTTTTGGGTTTTCTGCAGACGGGTCTGCTTTTCTGCATTGGGCGTCTCCGTCCCCACGAGCCGGAAGGCAAAGGCGAGGGTGGCTGGGTTGGTGTTTTTCGTGAGACAGCAGCGGCGAACCCGTGATCTTCTGTCTCAGGCGGATGCAATGTGAATCAGCCTTGACAGCATCTTGAATGGGACCGACCTCTGCCGGTGGCGGTCCCTGCCATGCGCAGCCCTGTTTGGGGGTGCAAAGTGCAGGCATATCATAGCGACCTATGGCGACCTCATAGTTTCAAGGCAAGAGACGTCGGATGTCGTTTGCCATGGGCTGTTTCTGCGGAGCAAGCCATGATTTCTGGGGTGGGTGGAAGTACTAACTTGGATCTATGCCAGGGGTAGTCAAACTGCGGCCCTCCAGATGTCCATGGACTACAATCCCCATGAGCCCCTGCCAGCTCTGGCAGGAGCTCATGAGGATTGTAGTCCATGGACATCTGGAGGGCCGCAGTTTGACTACCCCTGATCTATTCTATTCTGAGACCAGATGTGGCCCGGCAGAGGTAGCCCCTTTTTCTAAGACCGTCACTCTTTCTGTTTGAGGTTATTGTGCTGCCTGATTATTTAACAGTGCAAAGCTCTGGAGTGCTGTTTTTGTAAAAACAAAACTGGCTACGTTGTGTTTTGATCTTGGGGGGAAATGCAGTGGAATGTGATGAAGGCAGCTTTATTAGTTCACGGCGATTTCTTGATATCAGCCTACCTAGTTCTCTTCTGTGGCTGCTTAAATCCAGAGCTTGGGGACATCAACAGACAAGGCAGATCTACCAGTCGGGATCCCGGTTCCTATAAATATCTGAAATTTAAAACAAAAACAGACCCTCAGATGTTAAAATGTTGATATCCTTGGCCTGTCGCCTTGAGGCGGCTTACCGAATATGGATAGGTCCATGGCAGGGGTGGCCAAACTGTGGCTCTCCAGATATCCATGGACTACAATTCCCATGAGCCCCTGTCAGAAGTTAAGCACGGTCAGCCCTGGTGGGAGATGTGCAAAGCCTGAAAAAGGCAAAGCACCTCAGTTTCTTTCCTTGCAAACCAGACTTCATGCACAAGCACAATTTGCAATTCATGCAGCTTGGTTGCCTCTAGGAGATGTTATATTTCCCTTTGAAGCGTATCGGCTGGCTGCTGTTTCTCTAGCCCCAGTTCCTTTTGCCTAGCCTCCTATCCTGAGGACAAAAGGGTGGTAAACAGAACCCTGTGTACCAGGGGTGGCCAAGCCTACATACCAATGGTGGCACATGCTGACAGGGGCTCATGGGAATTGTAGTCCACGGGCCTCTGGAGAACCACAGTTTGGCCACCCCTGCTACATACCATCCCGAGATCCTTGGAGAAGGGATGGGGAGAAAAGTATTAAACAGAAGGTAATATTTTCCCTGTTTTTCTCCTTCCTGCATTCCTGCTCTGGAAATTGAGCAAAATTGTTCAGGATTTTATACGCTGGCCTGTCACATCAGGTATCTGGAAAACCAGGTCACACTTTGTGCCTATTTTGCCTTTGCACACAGACGAGCCAGAGCTGGTGTGTCCGGAGGAACATTTGGAAG
The DNA here is from genome assembly GCF_049243985.1 of Paroedura picta. Lineage (NCBI taxonomy): Eukaryota > Metazoa > Chordata > Lepidosauria > Squamata > Gekkonidae > Paroedura > Paroedura picta. The sequence goes on along the minus strand of NC_135378.1, from coordinate 79,347,051 downwards.
CATCATGTGTGTCTTTGACCCCGGCCTGGTCAAAATGGACAACTAGATTGACCTCCCATCTTAAGTCAGCCTGATAAGATAACCTCTTAAATGTTTTCGAGCCAGCACAGTTTAAACTCACGACTCCAAAATCTTTTCAAAGGAAACCCAGAATAAAATTTCAAATGTGCAACACTCAGCTTTTCAGCGCGAGCTCTGTTGAAATGGGTGGGGTGGGCTCCGAGAGCGTATGTGTTTCACTACCTACAAAAGGCTGCAAAAAAAGCAGTGATCTGTAATCAGGATTATCACCATCTCCACAGACAATTGCCACAAGCTGAGAAGTTCTATCAAGCCAGCGATAAGAATATCAGAAGAGCCCTGTTGGATCAGTCCATTGGTCCATCTAGCCCAGCATCCTGTCTCACACAAGGCCCAACCATTTCCTCTGGAGGGCCTATCATGGGGCATTGAGGCTGAGACCTTCATAAGAACATAAGGAGAATCCTGCTGGATCAGACCAGTGGTCCACCTAGTCCAGCATCCTGTTTCACGCAGCAACCAACCAGTTCCTCTGGATGGCCAACAACAGGTCTTCCTAAATGAGAGCTGTTGTGCTGCAGGAGTTAAGAGCATGGGCTTTGGGAACTGGTTCACATGTCAGCTCAGCCATTTATGGAATTTTTGTCTGTTACTGACACTTTACTGTGGTTTAAGACTTTAAAATATGCCCCCGTTTTCTGATTATGACGTGAGCAACTTCATTGGATATATAATTCCTTTCCCAGTCCTTAGCATGTCACAGTGGAAAATACTGCTTACCTGTTAACTGTTGGGTTTGGTGTATCTTTAGGACACCTTGTTTTCTTACGTCAAAGACAACATCAGAGATTACTTACGAACACATTGGGAAGACGAAGAGTGTCAACAGGACGTCGGCCTTCTGAGGAAACAGGTAGGGTGCTTGACGTCTTTTCCTTTCTCTACTGCTCTGGAGGACCCAGGACAGCTCGGTATTGTCAGATATCGAAAGTTACAATGGGATAAACACAGGACGGTTTCAGATAACTCGGAACAAGAAAAAAAGACCTATCCTTATGGGTGTTTTAGGGGATTTGTTATTGTAAGCCACTGTGAGTCTCTGGAGAGCAGCGGTATACAAGTTTAAAAATTAATTCATTAAACAGTAATAAAGAATGTTTTCTATCAATGCCCTTTCTTGAGTTTACTTTTAGCTTATTTCATTCCAAGGACATCAGCCAGAACGGTTTTCCAGATAAACTCCGTTTTCTACTAATTTTCCTCCACTGAGGAAAGTAGAAAACTGAGGAACTGAGGAAAACGGAGTTTATCTGGAAAACCGTTCTGGCCGATGTCCTTGGAATTAAATAAACTAAAAGTAAACTCAAGAAAGGACATTGTTTGAAAACCTTCTTGATTATTGTTTAATGCCGTAAGGATAGATATCGAAAGATAAGCAATATCAGCCCTGGTTAGGACTTGGATAGACCACCAGAGAAGTCCTGGGTCGCTATACAAACAGGCAGTGGCCAGCCACCTCTGCTCTGAAGATACCCAAAAGCTTATCTGTTCCCTGCCACCAATTTTGATAGACTTAAAGATGCTGTTACCGGACTCCTGCTCATCTTGGCTGCTACAGACAGACTAACATGGATATCCAACTTAATTTTATGGGAGAAGGAAAAGGCTGCAGGTTACAGAATCCAGAGGCTTCCCCGTCTGCTCACCAGAGGCCAGTTTGATGCCATGGTTAGTGTAAGACTGGTGACTGAGGAAGCCTGGGTCCAAATCCCCACTCATTTGGCGAGGGGACTACCCACCGTCTCTCAGCCTGATGTAGCTCACCGGTTTGTCGGCAGCATAAAACATTCAGGGGGAAGTTCTACATACTTCCCCCTTGATACTTCCTGCAGGGAGCTTTGACTCTTGAAAGCTTACGCTGCAGAAATGCTGGTGTCTTAAAGTGCCACTGGGTTGGAATTCTGTTCTTCTACTGCAGAACAACATGGATGCCCTGTGAAACTTGGTAAATCACCCTGAGCTCCGTGGAGGAAGGGCGGAATAAGAACGTAAGAGACAAAGTTTTGCATTGGCTCAAGACTTTTTTAGTGGCATCAGGCTGCAGCCGTCCTACAGAAACCCTTCATGGGGTTTTTCAAGGCAAGGGGTGTTCAAAGTTGATTTGCCATTGCCTGCCTCTGTATAGGATTCCTTACTGATCTCCTTTCCAGGTACTACTCAGGGCTTGACTCTCTTAGTTTGACAAAATTAGGCTAGCCTGGGCTATGCAGATCAGGGCTTCAAGGGACTAGAGCAGGGGCAGTCAAACTGCGGCCCTCCAGATGTCCATGGACTGCAATTCCCATGAGCCCCTGCCAGCATTCGGTGGCAGGGGCTCATGGGAATTGTAGTCCATGGACATCTGGAGGGCCACAGTTTGATTACCCCTGGACTAGAGAATGTGCATTTTCCTTTGTTTCCCGAGATTTAAGGCTTGTGTCTGAGTATTTTAATCATGCCTGGAATAAACGGGGTATGGGAAAAGGCCCCAAGGTTTTCTGTTTCTTGTTATATACATTTTAAAAGGTTGCATTGCCTAGAACGAGGGTGTAACAACCCTTGAAAGAGGATGCCACTGGAACTGTGTTATCTCCTCTCCGTTCCCTATTTCACAGGCTGACGAGGATTCTCACATGGATGGGGTTGTGCCCATCCCACTGGAAACCAGAGACGGGGAAGAAGAGATCGAGCGGGTCATCCAGGCTGTCATAGACAACGTTCACTGGCAGATGTCTTTGGACAGAAAGACCACAGCCTTGAAACAGCTCCAGGGACACATATGGAGAGCGGGCTATGCAAGTGGTAGCCTGAAGGGAGAGTGAGTGGCTAGTTTGTTGAATTCCTGGATATAATCCTTAAGGCATATCTGTTTCATCTGTTCCACATAATATATTTCTGGTAAGGCCTTGGAGGAGGAGCTGGTCTCATGGCTTAAGTGTCAGCACTTAACACCCACTCAGGGCGGCTGTCCCTCCCCTGAGTGCCTCTTCCTCCAACCGGCTTGCCTGTCTGTCCAGTGGCCAGCCAATCACCTTCCATCCCCCACCCCTGACCACCCCCTCCTCCTTCCACTCCCCTCTGAGGCTTGGAGGCTGCAAATCTTTGCCGCGTGAGAGCTCTCCCTGCCGATAAGTGCCCTCATGGTATCTGCCCAGGAACCACTGATGAAACCAAACTGCCTTTTTCCTATTGGTGAAATATCCCTCAATCAGGGGCCGTTGCAGCTCTTACTCAGGATTCCGCACCCCCTTCCCTTTAGGCCTGCTGTGAAGGAAGCCTTTAACAGGTGATGAACGTTGCTTCTCTGTCTGTGTTGTGCTGAGGGGCAGCCATTGCTGCTGCCCACTTGGGCAATCGAGGCTTGGGCCAGCCCTTACCAGCAACAGTTTTCTGGAGCACATTGTGTTTCTTTGCACATACATTACTTTCCTGTCCACATATATACATTTAGGGCAAAATTACATCTTATGTTGGCTATATATTTGCTGAATCAGACTTTTTGGTTCCTCAGGATCAGTTTTTCAGATTGGGAAAATGACCCCATGCCAGTGTTCTCTTAGTTGGGATCCCAAACTTTGTTCTTGATGCAGAACCTTTTGCAGCTAGCACTGTGGCTGCATAAGAACATAAGAGAAGCCATGTTGGATCAGGCCAGTGACCCATCCAGTCCGGTGCTCTGTGTCACACGGTGGCCAAAACCCAGGGGTCATCAGGAGGTCCCCGACCAAGGTCAGAACTCCAGAAGCCCTCTCATTGTTACCCCCTCCCCCCAGCTCAAGGAAACTAGAATGAATTCAAGAAAATTCTAATGGATCAAATTTAAATGGGGCGGAGATTCAAAGCTTTTCAGCCAGAGTTTGAGAGAGTTGCTTCCTGCTGACCTGTCCTCGTGTTCTCTTCCAGGCTCTTTGAGGATGTGGTGCCAGCCATTCGGAAGTGGAGAGAAAGAGGGATGAAGATTTATGTTTATTCCTCCGGGAGCGTGGAGGCTCAGAAGCTCTTGTTTGAACACTCGACTAAAGGTGATATTTTAGAGGTAGGTAGAATGTCAGCTGGTTCCTTTCCTGTGTAATGTATTATGGTTCTGTATTATGTAATGTTTACCTATTCCTCCCATGGATATTTACATATTTACTACTCATGTTTAGCTAACTACCACTGCATTTTTACAGAGTTTCCCTTTTTCTTGTTTGTATTGCTTACCTCTGTGACCTCTGCTTATTTTTGATAAGCCTGGCTGCATTTTTAAAATTTATTATGGAGCTCTGTGTAGCTTATACTTTTTCAGGGCTAAAGCAGAGGGCTGGTTATTCTCTGCTTGCCAGCATGGTGCCGTGGTTAAGAGCGGCAGCCTGAAATCTGGAGAACCATGTTGTATTCCCTACTCTACCACATGCACCCAGCAGGGTGACCTCGGGCCAGTCACAGTTCTCTAAGAGCTCTCTCAGCCCCACTTACCTCACAGGCTGTTAGTTGCCGGAAGAGGAAAGGACGAAGATTGGAAGTTGATTTGAGACTCCTTCGAAAAGTGAAAAGCAGGGTATAAAAACCAACTCTTTTCCACGGTAATAATAATTAAGTCCCATCAAGACACCCCTCTTGCAGTTTTCAAGGCAAGAGGCATTCAGAGCATGGTCTGGGGGCATCTTTTTGATAGGGAGGGCCTGGGAGATGTTACGACTTCACTAGCTCCAACCAAAAGCCCTGGCGGAGGTGGTGGGCTCTCCATCTTTGGAAATTTGTAAACAGAATCTGGATAACCATCTGATGGAGAGGCTGATTCTGTGAAGGCTCAAGGGGGTGGCAGTGGATGAGCGATTGGGATGTGAGTGTCCTGCGTAGTGCAGGGGGTTGGACTAGATGACCCAGGAGGTCCCTTCCAACTCTATGATTCTATGAGGTTGCCTCCTGCCTCTGGGAGCCAGAGGTTGACTGCTCATGATTGTGGATGTTTCCTACAGTTGGTAACCACAGATTGACAAAGGACCGGTCTAAGGCATGTTCACCTTACAGATGAGGTCAGAGGCCACTTCCCGCAGAAATGTGACATTTCAATTAGATCAGATTACACATCCATTGAAGGAAACATCAGAATCACTCCGCGCAGGTATAAAGAAAAATGAAGTGTACATGATTTGCATGTGCACTCACTGGAACTTGCTCACAGGGCTAGTATATGGCTGAATCCCATTATGGTCTCATGTTTGGAATTCTGCTCCTTCCTACGAGTGCATCTTGACTCCTCTTCTCTCCTCCCTCCCCCCTCCTTTTGGAAACCGTACAGCTCTTTAACGGCCACTTCGACACCAAAATCGGCTCCAAAGTGGACAGCGAGAGTTACCAGCGGATTGCCGCCAGCATCGGGTGCTCTCCGAACAACCTCCTGTTCCTGACAGATGTCACTCGAGGTAGGAAGGCGGGTCTTCTCCCCGTTGTCCCTGTTTCAAAAGGCGTACCTGGGGCTGAACCTCAAAGTAATAGGAGTCTGGAAAGACTTTCCCCTCTACCCCAGGGGAGGAGAACTGGCAGGATCTTGAACAAGAGTCCCTGGGTCAGCCTGGCTACACTGCCTGTGGATTTCAAATTTGCCCCCTTCAGTTGCATTTCCATCTCTTTCTGAGCAAGGGAAAGTTGGGCTAACCCATCCAGGCTATCTGGCACCAACTGGAGACGCTTGAATCAACATGTATCTTGTTTTAATGGGGTTTTATGGGGATATATTATTATTGTATGATTTATATGACGCAGAGTGGTAAGGCAGCAGACATGCAGTCTGAAAGCTTTGCCCATGAGGCTGGGAGTTCGATCCCAGCAGTCGGCTCAAGGTCGACCCAGCCTTCTGAGGTCAGTAAAATGAGTACCCAGCTTGCTGGGGGGTAAACGGTAATGACTGGGGAAGGCACTGGCAAACCACCCCGTATTGAGTCTGCCATGAAAACGCTGGAGGGCGTCACCCCAAGGGTCAGGCATGACTTGGTGCTTGCACAGGGGATACCTTTACCTTATTTGTAAACCGCCACGAACCAATTCTTGGGAGCAGCAGTAATATAAATCTCATTATATATAAATAAATGTATAGTCAGGAGATCCAAGGATTGTTTAGCAGCCAGGCCAGGGATGTTTGGAGGTGGTTGGCCATTGCAGGATTTTGCATCATGACCTCTTGTGTTCTTTGGAGGAACTCCATCCAAATCCCTGGGAGGTCTCCTATCCAAGTACTAGTCAGGGTTGGTTCTGCTTAGCTTCCAAAATCCGACGGGATCAGCCTTACCTAGGCTATCCAGGTTATAATTGCTGGGTAGGTCCATTTAAGAAACAAAGTCACTTATATAAACACTTTTTATTTGTTGTGATTAGAATTCAGGGTTCAAAATTAATTCTTGGTCAAGCTGATTCAGGATTTGCCTGGAGGAAAGCTGCGTTTCCCCAGCGTGTTGTCTGAATGAGGCCACTTTCTATAAAACCTAACTCAGCAGCTCTTATTTTTGCATAATTTAGCTAGCTGCACTCAGAGTTTTGCACACTGTAATCTGATTCTGCTAGACAGGGGGAGAAGCAAGGCCTGATACAGATTCTGATACAGAGCCAGGCGCGTGATACAGATCTCATTCAGAACTGCGCCGTGTCGAATGTCATGCTTAATTCGCCCCTACATTGGAGACAAAGTCCTTGCATGTTGCCGGTTCCCTGAGGTTCTTAATATGTATTGATTCATTGTATGGCGCGTGTCACGTAGCCAAGAAACTCAAGGATTGTCTGGCAGCCAGTCAAGGGACATTATGAGGCAGCTTGCAAATGCAGGCCTCTTCACCAAGATGCCCCCTAGTGTTCCTTGGAGGAACTGCCACCGCCCAGATCCTTGGGGGTCTCCCATCCAATACTGACCACGGTCGGCCCTGCTTAAAACTCTAGTTTTAGTTCTTTAGTTTGGTGGTGAGCCAGCTTGGGGTTGTAGTTAGGAGTGAGGACTTCTAATCTGGTGAGCCGGGTTTGATTCCCACATGCAGCCAGCTGGGTGGGCTTGGGCTCGCCACAGCACTGATAAAGCTGTTCTGACCGAGCAGTGATATCAGGGATCTCTCAGCCTCACCCACCTCACAGGATGTCTGTTGTGGGGAGAGGGAAGGGAAGGTGACTGTAAGCCGCTCTCAGACTCCTTTGAGTAGAGAAAAGCGGCATATAAGAACCAATTCTTCTTCTTCAGTAATATCAGGGCTCTCTCAGCCTCCCCTCCCTCACAGGGTGCCTGTTGTGGGGAGAGGAGAGGGAAGGCGACTGTAAGCTGCTTTGAGGTTTCTTCGGGTAGAGAAAAGCGGTCTATAAGAACCAACTCTTCTTCTAAATTAGAATGTTCTCTCCAACATGCAAAATTTTGAGGGAGATTTTTGAGAGGGTTATTGAAACCTGTGATTGCCCAATCCTAGCCACCTGACCAGGATAGCCCAATCTTGTCAGATCTCAGAAGCTAAGCAGGGCCAGGCTGGACTAGGATTTGGATGGGAGACCTCCAAGGAACACCAGGGGCGTGATGCGAGGCAGGCAGTGGCAAACTACCTCTGTTGGCCTCTTGCCTTGGAAACCCTACAGAAGTCAGCTGTGGCCAGACAGCACCTTCTACCACCACCAGGCATTCTGCGGCTTGCCGTTTATCTGCACGTATGGATTGGATCCCAAGAAATGTGGTAACTGACCTCTTATTGCCGGTTGGGACAGAGGACAACCCTGGAGCAGCAGAGCAGGATTCTCATGGATCGCCCTGACTGGGTAGAACGGTGGGCCGTAGATTCCATGAATGGCTAACTTTTTCCCCTTCTAGAGGCTGATGCTGCGGAAGAAGCCGACGTTCACGTAGCCGTCGTCATTCGGCCAGGCAACGCTGGATTGACGGACGACGAGAAATCTTATTACAGACTCATAACCTCTTTCGATGAACTTTTCCTGCCTTCCTCCACTTAAAGACGCCCAGCTGCACAGGGAATGGAAGCAAACAGCCGCCTGGATATGCCACCTGATGATATTCTCCTGTATAATTTATGGTAGTTGCGTTGGTGATTTTGAAAGAAAGCATGTCGGATCGCTGGACACTGAAGTTGGCATGATAGGCTCCCCCACCGGTGTTGTTTTTCAGAGTGGTGCTCGTGAAGCCCTTTGGTTGCCAAGTTCTGCACAAGCCCCAGTGGTGTGGCCGTTCATTTCCAGGGGTCTCCCTTGGAGTATCTCTTGGTCGATGGTGGCCAGAATGCGACAGTCACATTTCCATAACTTTGGAAGCATCTCCTACAAATAAAAATACCTTAAGATCTTTCTGTTGTTTTCCTTTTTATTATTATTATATATTTTGCTCAGTAGGCTAAAAACAGTCCTGCTAGAGGGGGTCGGTCGTTTGCAAATCTCACCAGCTCCTGTTAGCTAGGCAGACCGTTTGAGAGAGGAAGGGAGTAAGAGCGAGCCATGTCAAGGAAATTGCGGTCCACAATTGTCAAGACGCTTGAGGTTGTCTAGATGGGGGTGCTTCCGAATAATTCTTTAGGTAGCATATTCAGTGGGGTCACCTGCATTTCCCACATGAAGCGGCCTTCTACTGAATCAGGCCCTTGGTCCATCAACGTAGATCAGGGGTAGTCAAACTGCGGCCCTCCAGATGTCCATGGACTACAATTCCCAGAAGCCCCTGCCAGCGAATGCTGGCAGGGGCTTCTGGGAATTGTAGTCCATGGACATCTGGAGGGCCGCAGTTTGACTACCCCTGACGTAGATAGATACCGATACAGAAGCCTTCATTGTCCCCACCTCTTCTCCAGGCTGAACATTCCCAAATCCCTCAGCCTTTCCTTATAGTGTTTGGTCCCCAGGCCCTGGATCATCACCACTCTCCCCTGAACTCCCTTAATTTGGTCCACATCCTTTTTGGAAGTGAGGCCTCCAAAACTGCACACAGCACTCCAGATGTAGTCGGACCAATTGGTACACAACAGGATAATGACTATTTTGATGTGATGCCTCTGTTGATACATCCCAAGGCTGCATTCGCCTTCATTGCCACATCACACTGTCTGTTCATATTTAGCTTACAAACCACAAGTTCACACACCCTGCTACTCAGCAGTGTATCTCCCACCCACCCAGGTGTCATACTCTGCTTGTGAGCATGCCACAAATCCAAGTGTGGTTCTTGATTGCATCCAGCCCTCTGGCTCGTGGCTAGAATCATAGAATAACAGAGTTGGAAGGGACCTCATGGGTCATCTAGTCCAACCCCCTGCACTATGCAGGATACTCACATCCCAATCGCTCATCTACTGTTAACTTGCCACCCCCTTGAACCTTCACAGAATCAGCTTCTCCGTCAGATGGCTCTCCAGCCTCTGTTTAAAAATTTCCAAAGATGGAAAACCCACCACCTCCCGAGGAAGCCTGTTCCACTGAGAAACCGCTCTGACTGTCAGGAACTTCTTCCAGATGTTTAGATGGAATTTCTTTTGAATTAATTTCATCCCATTCGTTCTGGTCTGTCCCTCTGGGCCAAGAGAGAACAATTCTGCTCCATCCTCTATATGGCACCCTTTTAAATACTTGAAGATGATTATCAGATCCCCTCTCAGTCGTCTCCTCTCTAGGCTAAACAGACCAAGCTCCCCCAACCTTTCTTCATATGTTGAAACAAAATGCTCCATAAAACGTCTCTCCATAAAAGAACTTTATTTAGTGGTCATGTTGCAGTATACAGTTATCCATCATTGCCCGGTTGTTCTGAAATGTGCCATAAGAAATGTACAATATATCACCAAAAAGCTTTCATTTTTGATCAGGGTGCATATTGGGATTGGAGGGACCCTTTCACAAACTGATTTTCCCTTTTTGGTCTAATAAACTGAAATATAAAATGATAACAGTGTAAACATTTATTTTTCAAAAAAAAAATCTCACAGTGGACTATTTACAGTAATTGGAACGGAAAACTACTATTTTGGCTACGTGTGTGTGTTTCTGTTCCAGTGTTTCTTCCACGTTTACCTCCATAACCATGCATAGAAGATCCTAGGATTGGGTCCACTCTGGGGAGCCCAGTTCTCTCCTGAGAAACCACCCCCCCCATACCTATTTACATATTTCTACCCAGTTTTTCTGTCACCAAATATTTTGTATCCTGAGCAGGCTTTAACTCAAAGTAAACATGTCCAAATACTGTCAATTTTGACAAGTCTGTCAGTATTATTAAGCCTGAAATTGTAATATAACTCCTTTACCCACACTTACTTGCAACAAGAGAAAAGAACAATGTAGCACTGACTCACCTTCACCTGTAGCTCTCTACCTGATCTCTTTTCGATCTCTCTTTCAGGTCTCTAGTTCCAAAAATCTATGACTGCAAAAAGGGAATCCACCTTTTTCTTTGGCCCTCAAGGGATGGTTGCCACCTTCTCAGTGGGCACTTGCACCTAATTGCAGCTTGAGGTGTTGATGCTGGGAGCCAGCTTGGTGGTGTTAATGGTGGTGGTTTCCAATCTGGATTCCCCACTCCTCCTCCATGTGCAGCCAGCTGGGGCAGGCGCAGTTGTCTCAGAGCTCTGTCAACCTCACCTACCTCAAAGGGAGGGTTTGTTGTGGAGAGAAGAAGGGAAGGTGACTGTAAGCCACTTTGAGACTCCTTTGGGCAGTGAAATGCAGGGCATTAAAGCCAACTCTTCGTCCTTCTAACAGGGCAGGGTGTCAATCTCCCAGGCTGTGAAAAGAGTGTCTAGCTGATTCCTGAATTGCAAGCTATAACTAATGCCACAAGAGCAGATCAGGGCTTCCCCAGGTCATTCGGCAGCCCCAGTCCTGCACTACACATGTAATAGCTGTTGGATATGAAGATCTTCGTAGAAGTTTATTGCACAGGAGAGGCCATCAGGTTTCCTGTCTGCTAACGTCTGCAGATCAAGGGCGAGTTAAAATGCTGGTAGCCCTTAACCCGCAGCTGTTTTTAGAAGCATTTTAGCATCCTGAAAACTGCTCTTGAGGCCTGTAGCAAGCAAGACTGTTAGAACCAAAAGAGGCATCGATTCCTTCCTTGCAAACCAGGCAGAGATCATTATGACCACCTGTGGGTGACAAGAGCACTGGGTAATCCTTAATTCAAGGGGGAGGGGAACATAGGAGGAAGTCCAGCTGCCCCACCTACCAACTGTCTCCTTGTTGTGCAATTATTAGCAGCACAAGAACTACCTTTCATGTTAGGAATCAGAGAATGACCACTTTTGTTTTCATACTGCCTGTCCCTTTTTCGGTCATTTACAGCAGTCTGAAATGCAGATGTTTAGCCTGCTAAGCTTTCCCTGGGACGGAGGCTGGAAGGATGCAGCCTGCTTAATTTCTGGAGGAAAGGCTGATACTAAAGGACCACGAACAGTATCAAGGAAACACCCTCTAAACCCGGAGTGGAAGACCCGTAACCAGTGACAGAAGTCTCCTGGTCCTGACAAGTATCCGTCCTAGTGACCTGGCCAAAATTTACGATCGGGATCGGCTCGATGCCGGATCCTGCCACTTGAATGCGCATGTTGAAAACGCATGCGCATGTGTAAAGGAGAGGGTCTGTCGCCTTTTGGCCAAAGAACGTTTGGGTTAGCCAACGTGGAATCACAGACATGCTTATTCTAAAGATGCACGAGAGCTGAGAGCATTCCGTTCCTCCCACCCAAGCCCTTGTAGCCAATGGAACGACAGCAAGTGGTTGAGTGGCTGGTGGAATCATCCACCTGAGCAGCTTTCAGTGGACAGCTGTAATGGTCTGTAATAAAAGGGCAAGGTTCAAGCCCAGTAGCACCTTGGAGGCCAGCAAGATTTCTAGGGATACCTAACGAAGGAAGGGAGCTTTGACTCTCCGAAGCTTATACGTGGCAATCTCATTGGTCTTTTAAGGGCTACTGGGCTCAAACATGGCTCACCTGAGCAGGGCTGAATCTGCACTGGGCTGCTTGGACTGGCTCAGGATATGCACGGTGCGTGGCCGAATTCCTTCCAATTGCGGGCAAGACTGTTTCCGCACTGGAGGCATCATGCTAGGTTGCAGGCTGGAGTTTGAGTCGGGGCAGGTTCCTCCTGCACGGGGGAACATTTGGCCCAGTGCACCTAACCCTCCCTAGATTTATGCTCCCACATGGGAGCCAGGGCAAGGAAGTTCCCAGTGCAGAAACGGTCGAGGAGGAAGAGACGGCTCCTGTGCCTGGCTTTTTGCTACAGGTGCATTTCTTACTTCTTACGCTGCACTGGGGAGCTGAAGAAGTGAATGCGAAGACAGCCTCAAAAAGAGCAGCAGCCCAGGTGATCTCTTCTAGATCGCCGATGCTCTAAAACGTGTTTCGGGTTCACCAAAGATGACGGCATCAGAGGGCTGCCTGTCGGTCTGCAGCAAGAACACCTAGACTTCAGTCCAGCAGCCCGAGAGACCCACAAGATTTTGAGGGTATGGGCTTTCAAGAGCCAAAGCCCTGTCCTAAGAAGCTTTGACTCTTGAAAGCTTGAGGACGAGGACGACATTAGCTATTCAGTCATGTCCAGCTCTTGGCAATCCTATGGCTCCACAGTCTCCACGTCTTTCGATCTTGCGCCGCTTCTTTTAGTTGAATATTGCTCTGGCCGGTGTCCATTTTGATCGTGTCTAACCGTCGTGTTCTTTGTCGGCCTGGTTTCCTTTTACCGTGGACCAATCCTAGCACAACTGCTTTCTCCATGGAGCTGGACCGCATGATACGGCCAAAGTAATTGAGCTGCAGTTTCATGGTTTGGCCTCCCAGTGATCGGTCAGGCTTTATGCGTTCCAGTATGTCCTTGTTTGTGACTTTTGCTGTCCGTGGAATCTGCCTTCTCCAGCTTAAACCCCCACCCCTAATTCTTGTTGGTGTCTAAGGTTCTACGGGACTCCAGTCTAAGTTCACTGAAGAATTTACAAGAGTCCTCCCTCCGTTCCGCACAACTCCTAAACCTCTGATCGTTCCTCACACTGTCGGGGGAGCGCTCCATCTCTCTTTCCTGTCTTGCTATGCTGCAGGAGGAGGGAAGAGCAAAGGGACACAGAGTGGCAGCCACTCTACATCTCGTAGACCTAATCCTCCCCCCTCCAATGAACTTTCTGCCAATTCGCCAGTGCCTACAGGCGTGGAACATTAGGCGTTAAAAACAAAAGGTGTGTGTGACATGGAGCTGTGAGTAGAGTCATGGGACTGCACACGCCCAGCGTTGCGGGGGTGGGGGGAAGGAAGGGAGAGGCCTGGTCACACCTGATCCGTTTGATACTCGGATGCTTCGGACAGGCTTTCCGAGAAGCTGAGGAAGTTCTCTTGGTACTCGGAGCAAATGATCTCAAACCGGTAGTGCCTGAACTCCACCGCGAAGGTGCCGAAGTAGCAGAGGAAGCACATCACCATGCCCCACTGTATCCGTGACGCGTGCATGTGGAACTTCTGCCCCATCAGGATGAAATCTGGAGAGGTGGGATCAAGGAAGACACGCAGGGAAGCACGAATGCACAGACAGCAGAATGGCACCAGGTCCCACCGGGCACGGGAAAGGAAGACGGAGGGGAACTACTATGTGTATGCTCACAGAATCATAGAATCATAGAGATGGAAGGGACCTCATGGGTCATCTAGTCCAACCCCCTGTACTATGTTGCAAAGGCCTTTGCTTTTGCAGCAACAGCGGAATAAGCATGGTTGTCAGGTAGATGCAGCCTTTCTTATGTGTGAATCAAATGTTTTATACGTGAACCAAATGTTTTATTGTTTTAATGGACGGTGGTGGGTTAGAAATACTTTAAATGAATGAATTCAGTAGAAAACGAGTCCCGTAAAGATGTAAAATGTTGGAAGCTCAAGCAGGTCCGACAAAGAGGGGAAATCTGGCGGTAACGAACAGAAAATCAAAACACACCAGAGTGGACACCGATCACGAGAAAGCATGTGCCGTTCCAACGATGCAGGGCCGACATAACTCTTCACCTGTCAAGCAGGTGGGATCAGTGGTCAGAATGTCAGGCGAGAATTAGAAGGACCCAGGGGGGTGCAAATCTTCACGCATCTGTGAAGTTCACTCTGTCAGCATATGCTACTTCACAAGGTTGTTGTAGGGATAGGGGAGAACTGGATTTTGCCCTGAGCTCCTTGACAGAATATCAGCATGATGGGATAACAGTACAGTGTAGTGGTTAAAGTGTCAAATTAGGATCCGGGAAACCCAGGTTTGAATTCCTGCTTTGACTCTTGAAAACTTATTTCCCCAAAATCTCGTTGGTCCCTTAAGACAGGGGTAGTCAACCTGTGGTCCTCCAGATGTCCATGAACTACAATTCCCATGAGCCCCTGTCAGAAAATGCTGGTGGGGGCTCATGGGAATTGTAGTCCATGGACATCTGGAGGACCACAGGTTGACTACCCCTGTCTTAAGGGACCACTGAACTTGAACCTAGCTGGAAGATCCAAATATCACCTGGCGTGTATTTTAAAAGTCCACCCTTGAAACTGATTGTTCAGATTTGGGGGGGAAACATGTGGATTCTGAAAGGATACAAAGGACTACGCAGAGGGTTATTGCTGCAGACAAGACGACCCGGGGGATTCCTGCTTTCCTGCCTTCGTTCTTCAAGTTTATTTTGAGTGTCAACGCAGACTGAATCCAGCAGGCCAGGGTACCAAACCCAAAGGTCAAGGACGTGCCGACATTATGGATTTCCTCATCGTTGGAAAGCTGCAAAAGAAAAGAGAACTTCAGCCACGATGGTTCCTAGCATTCTCTTCTGATCAGCTTCATCCTCCTGGACCCCAAGCCTGGTGGGACACCAGTCACACGTTGCACTGGATGTCATCATAACATCAAATGACACCTCTAGGCTGCCAACGGGGCACTCCATGTCTTAAGATAAGTTGTAGAAAAAGCTTACTTTACAGTCCCATTCCTAAATCCAGGTCATCACGCACAGAGAACAGAGGAGCAGGTGCTAACAAGTCGCCGTACCTCTGCAAAGACACGCTGTTCTCTCGTAAACCCACAGGATTTCTAATCCCTTGTTACGGAGGCATCTCTGTCCCTCACCAGCCTAGAGGCAGTAGGCCTCTGACGTTAGCATTATCCAGGCCCTGCTTTTTTTTTGGGCAGGAGGGAAGTCAGGCTCAGTAAGAGGAATGTATTACCTAACCATGGCAGGTAACCAGTAGAAATAGGAAGCTAAGGCAGTGGCTCTTGCTTACTCTCTCCCTCTCCCACCCTCTGTGTGTGTGTGTGAGTGTGAGTGTGTGTGCGTAGCACTGTTGTTCCATTGCAATTGTTAGCCACACAGACCTTAAGATGTATATCTGCCAATAGCACTCATGAATGATTGGCCACACGTTAATTTTATTCCAGCAAAGACCACAGTGGCCAGGCATCAGAAAGGAAATGGGACACCTCATGGACCACTGGTGCCTCTAGCCCAGCCTTTCTTAACATTTTCCCACTGAGAAACCCAGGCTTCGAGGAACCCCTGGAAGGGATGTCAGTATTGGGCCAGGAACGGGGCTGGGGCAGATCTATGCTGCTCTGTCTGCCCCCCACCCCCCACCCCACAGTTAAGTCAAAATGAGAGCACTTACCTCTCTGGACTCACAGTCAAGGCCCCTCCCCTCCCCACCCCCTCCAGGCCCATCATTGGCCATTTTAGGAAGGGGGGGGGAGCAGGTGGTCATGACCATAAATGGTCATACCACCTGATACATTTTTCAAAAATGTAAAACAAATATTAAAACCCCAGTTGAGAAAGCTTGCTGTTGACTATCCCAAAGTAACTCTTTTGAAGACATGATCCAAGACTCTGACATTAGAAACATTGAAATGGGAGGAAATTTTCCATGCTTTTCCCTCCCCAAAACCATTCTGTGCTAAAACAAACAGAAATCAGCATATATTATACAAATGCAGCACATATTTGCATGCAGTTGCTGATTTTGGCATATTATTCTACTTAACAGTAAAATTATTTTAATTATTATTAATATTATTATTCAAAGCATTAGTGCTGGGCTCTTAACCACAGATAGACCCTTCCAGTGCCCTGTCTAGCTTTTGGATTTCCATCAGGATTTATCTGGCGTTTGTTTGATATTCTTTTTGTCCCACAGTTTAAGCACAAATTGGATTTTGGGTTCAATTACAGCAAAACCGGTAAAAATACAATAAACATGCATTTCAGGTGATTTTGCAGTCTGAATGGTTAGCAGCGTGCTTTTTTTAAAAAATGGGAAACTGCTCAGAATGCCGGCTTCTAATACTAAAATTTGAAATGCACAGGGATTAGCCTGACGGAAACAAAGATAAAGAGATGTGGGGGGGAGGGACAATTACCACCAAGAATTTTTTTTTTGGGGGGGGGAGTATTTCTTTGTTCAACTCCCTTTTATCCCATGAACTCAAGGGTGATAGAAACGCCACCACTGCCCAGAATAGCGACTCTGAAGAGTCCAGATTTTCTGACACCAGACAACCTGTTTGGAAGTCACAGAGCAGGTCAATCTCAGAAGAAGAGAAGACACTTATACCTCGCTTTTCTCTATCCTAAGGAGTCTCAAAGCAGCTTTCCATTCCCTTCCCTTCCTCTCCCCACAATAGGCATTTTAGGAGGTAGGTCGGGCTGAGCTCTGGGAGAACTGTGACAAGCTCAAGGTCACCCAGCAGGCTTCACATGGAGGCCACCTCTCATGCAGTGCAGAGCAGTGGCTCGACGCTGCATCAAGGTATTTCAGCAACTGATTTCTGATATTCAACCCAACATTTATTACCCTGCCATGGTTTCCCTCCTTGAATCAGCAGCTCAGTCAAAACTTCCAGGGACAGAAATGTATACATTTCCACTGAGCTGCCTGTGAAAGAGGATTTGGTGCAGAAAATTCCTTCCCTCCCTCCCTGTGCAGCAGTTTCCAAAATGGAGCTCTGGAACATACTATCACTTTGAAGATAAACTCTCTATTTGCACACAAGGATAAAGCAACCCTTGCGAAGGTTCGTGGAAGCAGCCCTCATGTGGCCAAATGGAAAATGGCAGCATGAAACTCTGTTTAGGATAACACCAGTAGATAACACCGCCCTGGGTCACATGAGAGAGCAGAAAATAACTATTATTATTATTAATAATAATATTAATAATAATAATATGAATTGCAATCTGATAATGATTATTATAACAACAACAACAACAACGACGCACAAGATTCCAAGTTCTAGCCCCGGCATCTCCAGCTTAAAGGATCTCAGGAACAAGAATCAGCCCAGACTAGTGGACTTTGTGGTCTAATGCAGAGGTAGTCAACCTGTGGTCCTCCAGATGTCCATGCCAGCAAACGCTGGCAGGGGATCCTGGGAATGGTAGTCCATGGACATCTGGAGGACCACAGGTTGACTACCCCTGGTCTAACGTACAGGGCAGCCAGCTGTAATTTATGCAATTTATGTGCAGATTGATCAAGGAGGGACATAATCACAGGGAAAGGCTGTGGCTCAGGGGTAGAACATCTGCTTGGCATGCAGAAGATGCCAGGTTTAATCTCCAGCATCTCCAGTTAAAAGCGCCAGGCTGTAGGGTGAGGTGGGAAGACATCTGCCTGAGACCCTGGAAAGCCACTGCCAGTCTGAGTGAACAATACTGACCTTGATGGGCCAGAGGTCTAATTCATGCACATATGTGTTCATGTGCAGCTTAATGCACATATGTGCTCATGCACTTAATCAACATGGAAGGGAGAGAGAGGCAAGTACCTGAAAGTTGCCAAGGAGGGTCATTCCGAAGGAGGCCAAGCATAACGCCACCAGGCCGCTCACATTGAGCCAGGGGTTCAGGACCTTTGGCTTTAGCTGAATAAAGCGGAGGACAGCCACCACGAGTGCTAAGCAAAGAAAAGAAAGCCACACATATCACTGCAATTATAAATCCAAACTGAGGCCTACACGCTCGATTTAATAAAGCGCACTTTACTGTCTGCTGCCGGTCAAGTATCAAGCTGAAGAAAAGGAAGGAAATCTGTAGGCTGGCTAATGAAAGTATTCAAAGTCCAAAATATTCTCTGCATGGTTTATTTTCAAAATCTTCTATTCCACTATATATTTCTGCTAGGGTCTAGGAGGAGGAGCATGTCTCATGGCTTAAGTGCCAACACCCACTCACGGCAGCTGTCATAGAATCATAGAGTTGGAAGGGGCCATACAGGCCATCTAGTCCAACCCCCTGCTCTACACAGGATCAGCCCAAAGCATCCTAAAGCATCCAAGAAAAGTGTGTATCCAACCTTTGCTTGAAGACTGCCAGTGAGGGGAGTCCTGCCCCAGAGTGCCTTCTCCTCCAGCAGCCAGCTAATCACCTTCCATCTCCCACTCCCCCCTCCTTCCACTTCCCTTTGAGGCTTGGAGGCTGCAGATTCCTGCTCTTTGAGAGCTGCCCCTGCTGGTGAGTTCCCTAACAGCTGCCTGCAGCCTTTGTAGGTCCTGGGGGGAGGGGGAGGCCGTTCTCAGAGTTCTTCCACCTCCCCTTCCAGTCCTGGCATCTTGGCATGGCATTCAGGTCACTGTGGTGGCCAGGTAGTTGTGGATTTCCTGCATTCTGCAGGGGGTTGGACTAGATGACTCAGGAGGCCCCAAATGATGCCCCCCACCACAAAAAATAACAAACCAGAATCCATAGCCAGTCTGGCCTGGAGGAAATTCACCTTCTGACCCCAAAGTGGTGAGCAGCATTTCCCTGGCCATGCAAGAAAGAGCCACAAGAGCCAAGCTCTGACACAGTCCCTGTTGCCCACCTTCTTCAATCTGCCTAAATTCACAGAATCAGCGTTCCAAGGAAGGAGAAACTTCCAAGGAAGGAGAAATCACCACCTCCTGAGGAAGCCTGTTCCACTGAGGAACCGCTCTATCAGGAAATTCTTCCATGTGTTTAGCTGAAATTTTGTTTGAATTAATTTCAACCCTTTGCTTCTGGTCAAACGCTCTGGGGCAACAGAAAACAACTCTGCTCCATCCTCTATGTCAGGGGTAGTCAACGTGTGGTCTTCCAGATATCCATGGACTACAATTCCCATGAGCCCCTGCCAGCATTTGCTGGCAGGAGCTCATGGGAATTGTAGTCCATGAACATCTGGAGGACCACAGGTTGACTACCCTTGCTCTATGTGACAGCCCTTCAACTACTTGGTGATGGCCATCATATCACCGTTTAGTCGCCTTCTCTCCAGGCTAAACAAACCAAGATCTTTCAGCCTTTCCTCATATGTCTACATGAAGTGTGTCTTTTCGTGTGGTGAGGCGCGAGGCCATACCTGCGGTCTGAAGTTAAGCTGCTCAAACAAAGATTTAATTCTACTGTGAGAACTAGGCGACAGTATCTACACCTTGTTGACTCTCCGGTGTATGATCTTGGATGTTTACTGGACAAAGTCTGAATATACCGGGACAGAAATTAGAAGAGAGACAGAGAGAAAGAAAGAAACCAGGCGCTCTTCATGCATCTCCTACCTAGAAATGCTGCCATGTTCATGACTTGGCTAAAGACACAGCTTGCAGGAGGGGCGTCACCTGCAATACTTCAAAAATATAATGTGCATTATTGTACCTCTCATAAAGCTGCAACAAAGATTAAATCAGTCAACGGAAGCCCGTTGATAAGGAACGGGCCTTGTTGAAGAAGAAGAAAGCAACCACCTTACCTTATATAAGGCGGCTTCGGGGGACCTGGTTTCCTAGGGGAAATTGGGAGGGAAAAAATGGCAAAGCCTGTCACATGACGTTATAGAGCTCATGGCTCAATGCCAATTATTTTCTAGCCTAGGGGTCCCCAACACTTTTTGAGCCCACCGGCACCATTAGAATCCTGTCAATGTGGTGGGGGTACAGCCCCAAAATGGCTGCCGCAGGAAGTGGAGCAAGACCCAAAATGGCTGCCACAGCTCACCTTCAGTCACCCAGTGAAGATCCTTGTGCAGTGCCAGCTGCCGCTGCTAAAGGACTGTTTATAAAAATCAGCATAGCCAATAAAATCTCCCACTGGCCATCCAGAAGCCTTGTTTGGTGGAGACCTTACCTGGTTCCCCCACTTTCTAAAGGCACTTGGCGGGCATCAGGAAATGTGTTGGGGGGTGCCATGGCTGGGGACCCCTGGGCTGGCCAATTTTAAAGTTGCAATGTCCTTCCCTGATTTAAAAAACCATGGCACTAGTAGCAGACTGCAAAAATAAAACAGGCTATCACAGAATCATTTATTTATTTTTTATATTTATTATATACCGCCGCTCTCAAACGCTGGCAGGGGCTCGAGGGAATTGTAGTCCATGGACATCTGGAGGACCACAGGCTGACTACCCCTGCCCTATCAGAAACACATCCTGGGAGGACTGAACTCTAAGCCTGAGGCAAAGTAATTCCAGAATAAGGCTCCCAACACCTTTCCAAACAATCACACACAACCTGATAAAAGTGATGCTGCAAAGTACTCACAGCATCGAATTATGAGGGCTTTGTCATAAGAAAATAGCTTTTCAAGTACGTTACCTTTCTTTCACATTTAGTGGTAAAATTTTGTTGTCTTCTACAGCTATAAAATATCTGCCAAAGGAAACATAGAGAAGCAGAGGATTAAAAAAAAACAAAAACCACAACCACCATTTTTGTTTGTTTGTTTGTTTGCCTCTTGTGGCGCAGAGTGGTAAGGCAGCCGTCTGAAAGCTTTGCCCATGAGGCTGGGAGTTCAATCCCAGCAGCCGGCTCAAGGTTGACTCAGCCTTCCATCCTTCCGAGGTCGGTAAAATGAGTACCCAGCTTGCTGGGGGGTAAACGGTCATGACTGGGGAAGGCACTGGCAAACCACCCCGTATTGAGTCTGCCATGAAAACGCTGGAGGGCGTCACCCCAAGGGTCAGACATGACTCGGTGCTTGCACAGGGGATACCTTTACCTTTTTACCTTGTTTGCCTGTTTGTTCTTGGGATGGGAGAAGAAAGGGGCTGACATGTTTTGTGGCCTCTAGACAGGCAGATAGCTCAGCTGAGGAAGTTCAACAGGAAATCAGCCCCTGAGGAGCTCAACTTGCATTTGAGCAAGGCGGCTCCAAATCAGCAAGCCAGAATCAGAGGTTTGCAGGGCCTTGTTGGTGCCTCATGTTATACGATTCCGTCTGAACTAAATGCGGCAGTATATTCTCTGGCCATCTGAAATGGTGGCACTGCAGAGCAACAGAGTTGGAGCATGAATTCCCCAACCCTGGGCCAGGCTGCTATGAGAGCCCTTAGTATCTTACAAGTTGGGTTAACCCTGTACTGAGTCTGCCATGAAAACGCTAGAGGGCGTCACCCCAAGGGTCAGACATGACCCGGTGCTTGCACAGGGGAGACCTTTACCTTCACCTTTAAAAACTCATGAGCCTGCCAAAGTGCACATTTAACATAGTGCAATCCCAGAGAAAGTTCAGCACAAGATTCAACCCTCGTACCAATTTCATTTTTAGGCAGCCAGAAACAAATCAGCCGTTCTCATGTCCCTTCAGCAATGAGCTGTCTCACCTTGACGCTGAAGAGCTTCTCTTTCCAGGAATTATTTTAAAAACCCCAAAGAAATCCCCAGTGTCACTTACACAATCCATAGCCCCGCTGAGGTAAACAGTGTCAGTACAAGAGGTAAGAACATCCATACGCTGCATTTCTTCCCATCCATGCCTGGGAGAAAGAAAAAGAGCATCAGTGAAACAAAGCAAAGTGCAAACCCAAGACAGGAGAAGAAGAAGAAGAGCTGTTTTTGTACCCTGCTTTTTTACTACCCGAGAGCATCTCAAAGATGCTTACAATTGCCCACTCCTCTCCCCACAACAACTGTGCCTTGACCTGGAGGGCAGCATCCCTGAACTTTGGTAGAGGTCTCCACCAAAGTACAAACCAGTATTCCGTGTGCTGAGTTTACAAGATCAGACAAGACAGAGTTATGCAATCAGGGTGTTTGTGCCTATAATATCCATCCTTAAAAATCAGAGGTAAAGTCTAGTACAGCCTTTCTCGATGTTTTTATCATTAAGAAACCGCTGAAACATTCTTTAGGTTTCAAGAAAGCTCAGAAGTGGCATAGTTGTGCAGAATATGCTTGGGAAGTATAGCTGTGTACACGCCCACCCAGGGCCACTCCCCTTCCCAACCCCTCAAAGCCCATCATGGGCTGTTTTGGGAGGGGTAGGTTGGTCAACATGACCATATATCAGGGGTAGTCAAACTGCAGCCCTCCAGATGTCCATGGACTACAATTCCCAGGAGCCCCTGCCAGCGAATGCTGGCAGGGGTTCCTGGGAATTGTAGTCCATGGACATCTGGAGGGCCGCAGTTTGATTATCCCTGCCATATATGGTGATGTCACCTGATAAACATATAAAATCGTCATCACTATCACTAAACATAATAAAGCTCAAATTGACAATCCCCTAGCTGATTGGTCCTCCCAGCCACTAATAGAGAGAGCGCGCGCGCACTCAGCAAATGAGGGCCAATCAGTTCAATTTGCATTCTGCCAATGAGGGCCAATCAGCTCAAATTGCATGCAGGCAACTTACTCCCTACCTAATTGCCCCCCTCAGAAATTTTACCCCAATAGGAGATGGCTCACAGCCATGAATGGTCCGTCCTGGTAGTTTAGCCCCAATCAGGAGGCAGCCCTCTCTGTCCCTTTCCTAATAATCCCTTTTTCACTGCTGTCGCAAACTGGGTTGAACCTTTCATTGAGCTGTCCTCTACAACCCAAGATCTTTCCCCTTAGTATCAGATCCCATTAGCCTATACTTGAAATTAGGATTTCTCCCCACCCCCCATGTGCATCTCCTTATCAACACTGAACTTCATTTGCCCTCCCCAGAGATCTTTTATTTGGGGATCCCACAGACCCACAAAGCAGATGGTTGACAACTGAGCTGGGTAGCAGCAGAAATTCTTGACTCCCTATTTACTTATTTATACCCCACATGTTTGGCCAGCTGCCCTTCCATGTGACCCTCAAAAGACCAGAGAACCGCATAAATCAAAAAGGAGAGTCGTGCAATGTGAAAATCAAAAGGAGAAAGAGCGACAGGACCAGCAATAGTGTTCCTATAAAAGACATCTCTGATGACCCATTCTCATAACTAATATGGAGAGGAGAGGAAAAAAGATCATCAGTGCCCAAGGAGAAGGGGGAAAGCTTCCTCAGTGGAAAATAGCCTTCCAAGTCAACAGAAAACCAGGGAAAACCAGGGATATTTCCAGCTTCGGCCTATTTACCAAGCTCCATTTGATCGCATATATACAGTAATTATGCACAAAGCCCAATTTCTGTGACTACTGAACATTCCTACAAGTAAGTTTGCCAGCTTCCTGGAACAGCCTAGAGAATGTTATACCAGAACTCATTTTGGCTTATATTTTGAATAAAAGCCAACCCATCAGCTTTTGTCGTCCTTTCAACTTCCAGGGATGGCTTAGAAAATTCCAGGAATTAGAACTGGTTTTGAGACATCAGTTTCTCTGAAGAAGATGGGTAGCTGGGAAGGTGGATTCCATAGCACTGTACCTTGATAACATCCCTCCATCCCCCAAAACTTTGCCCTCTTCAGGCTCCAAATCTCCAAGAATCTCCAAACCTAGAGCTGCAGATCCTACATACAAGGGGAGGGACTTCATTTGAGCAACCAGAAGTTCCAGAGGTCAGACGTTTCCTTGTCTAACCATTGCACAGATACGACTGTCGCTGGATGAGTGCATCAACCAGTTCCAAGTAGTTCCCAGAATGCATGAAGAGACATGATCTCCAGCACAGGCTTGCTCAGGAGTGTCCTTTATGCAATGGACGCATGGCCCTGAACACAGTTTTCCACTGTTGTAACTTTTAAAGACCTGGAAGAACAAGGGTGGGGCTAGATGCACAAGTCTTGCTTCCCTACCTGGCCCTGACAATAAACCACCTGCGTGGCACCTGCACACAACTATGTGGTGCTTTGTTGTAATTAAACATTAAAGGTAAAGGTATCCCCTGTGCAAGCACTGGGTCAAGTCTGACCCTTGGGGTGACGCCCTCTAGCGTTTTCATGGCAGACTCAATATGGGGTGGTTTGCCAGTGCCTTCCCCAGTCATTACCGTGTTTACCCCCCAGCAAGCTGAGTACTCATTTTACCGACCTCGGAAGGATGGAAGGCTGACTCAACCTTGAGCTGGCTGCTGGGATCGAACTCCCAGCCTCATGGGCAGAGCTTTCAGACTGCATGTCTGCTGCCTTACCACTCTGCGCCACAAGAGACTCTAATTAAACATTACAGAACCGCAATAAGAGAGAACCACAGAAAAGCAGCTCCCATATCAGGGTGTGGATACAATTATCCCAAGAGAGGGGCTGTAACCTATGTTGTGGAACGGACTCACATGTAAGCCACGGACTCAGTTGTCTATTTGTTGGAGATTGGGACGGCTCCACATGATCCTTTGGTGCCTCAGGGGCTGCTTTGTGGCCTTGCGTCTTGGCCATCCTCTTTTTCCCAGGGGTCTCAGCCATCTGTGTGTATTCAGGTCAGGAGATCACAAAAGTGCCTTTAGGTTGGGAAGTCTCACAATCATAACGCCCCCCAGAATTTTCTTGTTCTGTGCTGGGGTGTTTAGTCTGCAGAGAGGGGGGGGGAGTGCTAATGGTTTCCTATCACCGTGTCCCACATTTAGACTAACGGGAGTCTCGCGGAGTGTGGAAAGAAAGATCATGTAAGCCAGAAAGGTGTTGAGCTCCCAAGCAGAAGGCCTCAGAGACACGGACCCTGTCAATCAACTGCAGCAAGATTGTTTTGATTGGCTACCTCCAAAAGGCCAAGGAGACAACAAGTTGTCATTGAGGTGGCCAACTATTGGGGATGCTGCCTGGAGTGAATGAGGCTTAGAAGAAGAATTGGTCATCATGCCCCAATTTTCCATTAGCACTTTAAAGACCAATAAAACCCCAAGGGCAGAAGTTTTCAAAGCCAGCTTGGTGTAGTGGTTAGGAGGGCGGACTTCTAATATGGCAAGCCGGGTTTGAGTCTGCGCTCCCCCACATGCAGCCAGCTGGGTGACCTTGGGCTCCCCACAGCACTGATAAAACTGTTCTGACCGAGCAGTGATATCAGGGCTCTCTCAGCCTCACCCACCTCACAGGGTGTCTGTTGTGGGGAGAGGAAAGGAAAACATTTGTAAGCCACTTTGAGACTCCTTTGGGTAGAGAAAAGTGGCGTATAAGAACCAACTCTTCTTCTTCAGTAATATCAGGGCTCTCTCAGCTTCATCTACCTCACAGGGGGTCTGTTGTGGGGAGAGGAAAGGGAAAACATTTGTAAGCCACTCTGAGACTCCTTTGGGTAGAGAAAAGTGGCGTATAAGAACCAACTCTTCTTCTTCTTCAGGAATATCAGGGCTCTCTCAGCCTCACCTCCCTCACAGGGTGTCTGTGATGGGGAGAGGAAGGGAAGGCGAATGTAACCCGCTTTGAGACTTCTTTGGGTAGAGAAAAGTGGCATATAAGGACCAACTCTTCTTCAAAAGTCAAAGCTGACAAAAGTTTGGACTTTGGAAAGAGTACAGCCTGGGAATCTTGTTGATCTCTCAGGCACGGCATGATTCAGATCCTGTTCTCTTACTGCAGACCAACATGACTGCCCCCCTGGGCCTAGCCCCCTGGGGAGATCAATTCAAACCATGTGCAGACACATTCCAGCCGCTTTGTCTTTCCACTCACCTTTCCTTGCGTGTCTTTCTCTTTTTACTTATTTTTTAAATCCTGCAGGCAGGGCCTGTCTCTCTCTACTGATGAGAGCTGTTTTGGGGAGGCAAGGGTCTGGAAATCAGGATACAAGCAAAACAAAAATAAAATAAGTGAAGGAATTCAGGGCCCCCCGTTCTGTTCTGTTGGGGTGTACTCACTCAGATAGGGTGGGATGCCTTCTGGGCCCATGGGACCTGGCATGGTAGCAGGGGGCTGGGTGCTCTCTGGAGCTGCATAGGCTGTGGGAAAGGGACAGAGGAAGAGGAAGAGGGCCTGGAAATCTTCCTGGCAGAGGACAATGGTGGTGATCCCTGTACACAAAGATGATAAACTGGCCTCAGTCAGAGACTTTTCAGCCCTGGCCCCAGCTGGTAGAATGCTCTGCACATAAAGATCAGGGCCCTGCGGTACCAAGGACAGTTCCCCGGGGCCTGTAAATGGAGCTTTTTTGCCAGGCCTACGGCTGATGCCAGAAACAATACCAAAATTCCGGATTCTCTGCTCAAAACATCAGTCAAACTATCACCTGACCACAAATCTATCTTTATATCACCCATCTCTATAGAGGACAAGCAGCAGCTTTGGAATGATTTTATTTTAAACGGGAGTGTAAGCTAATTTATTTTTTTTAAATATTTACGATGATTAATGATTATATTGTTTATTATTTATTTATTTATTTATTTACCTGGATTTTTATACCGCCCATTCTTGACGGCTCTGTACATCGTTACACACCCTAAGCCTTTGAGTAAGGGTAGGTTATAATTTTTAAACAATTATTATTCTAAAGCTGTGGTTCTAAACCTGGGGGTCGGGACCCCTTTGGGGATCGAGCGATCCTTTCACAGGGATCGAGGCAAGGCAAGCAGCTTGGCTGGGGGGGGGGGTCATCCACACAACAGCCTTGCGGGGTAGATTGAGAAAGACCGTTCGTCTGTCTGGAGCAGCGGAAAAGAGCGAGATCGGCATGGTGGGACAAGAGGCAGAACTGAACTCAGAAACCCCAGAAAAAAAACAATTTACAATCATGACGAATAAATCTTCACGCCATGGGCCAGTTTCAGTTTAATTTCTGTGAAAGAACCCTTGCAGAATTGTATGGTTGGGGGTCACCAAACATGAGGAACTGTATTCAAGGGTCACAGCATTAGGAAGGCTGAGAGCCACTGTTCTAAAGGAAGGGCATGCAAGCAGGTGTAGGTAGAGATGCACAGGTGTGTGTGGGGGGGTCAGTATCAGTGGGCCCTGCCAGGATTTCTGGCCCCCAGCCGATGCCTCCCCTCAAGGAATGCTGATGTCTTTGGCCCTGTGTCATTGGCCCAGAGGACCTTGCTTAAGCTAGCAAATGGCTCATGCTCCATTAAGCTGCCAACAGTCACCTATTACAACAGGATTACACGGATTAGGAAGGAGGGGTGGCAGAGATCGAGCATTCCGCTTTCCTCTGCTCTGTAAACCTGAGAGGCCACGACAGTCCGTTTGAGGAACAAGCTTTCGAGTGCTCGTGCAAATAGCATTCACTGGTCAAATACGTGAAGCAAGCATGGCCTTTTGCTTTACAAGACTGCCGGGGTATACTGGACAAGCAGGAGCACGGAGAAGGCAGTCCAGAACAATATAAATTATGTAACTGCTTAGATCAGGGGTAGTCCAACTGCGGCCCTCCAGATGTCCATGGACTACAATTCCCAGGAGCTCCCTGCCAGCGAATGCTGGCAGGGGGCTCCTGGGAATTGTAGTCCATGGACATCTGGAGGGCCGCAGTTGGACTACCCCTGGCTTAGATAGCAGTCATGTGAGGGCATGCCTGCGCAGAGCACACATGGGGAAAATCCCTTGTAATAAAATGCTCGTGTGTCACTGCAATTAGCAGTACAATCTTAAACACGCTCGCCGCTGAACAGACCTGAGTAGACTCCGGAGTAGACCTGTGTTAGATCGCTTTGGGAAGGCTCTGATTGTGTAGGTTGGCATTGCTGATAGATCGCATTCCCAACTGTGCCCACACCTGTGATGGAGGCACGTTACCCTAAACAGGTTTTTCTGCTTTCTTGGGTGGCCCCAAGAAGGGGCAGAAAAGTCTGATAAGTTTTTAAAAACACACTGGGTGTTTTTATATTCCTCTCCGCAGTAAAAGGCACAGACAATGCATTTACCTTTCCCTTTAAAGCTGTTGGCCATGCTGGTACCCCCGATGACCTGGGGAGGCGCGGGTGGGCTTTCCAGGACTGGAGGAGCTTTCAGATGCTGTGACCAGGTCTGAAACCCTAGAGTTGTGCCTAGCTCAGTGAGCCTTGGAAATTGGGAGTGGCATGGCTCTCAGTTTCTGAAGCGAGTGTGGGGTGACATGGCTTGGAGGTTGGGAGATAGTTTGCTGTCAACTGAGGCCCGTGTGTGTGAAGTCTAGAAGATCAGGGGCAATGCAGCTCTTGATCTCCAAGGCCAGTGTTATGAGGGTGGAAGCTGAGTGACCCTCAACCTCAGAGGCAGGGGAGGGTGGAGAAAAAGATAAGTAGGGAAGATTGTGAAGAAGAGAGCTCTTTTCTGTACCCCGCTTTTTACTACCTGAAGAAATCTCAGGGACGGCTTACAATCGCCTACCCTTCTCTCTCCACAACAGGTGCTCTAGGAGGGAGGTGAGGTCAAGAGAGCTCTGAGAGAACTGTGTATAACACAAGGTCATCCAAATGGCTGCATGTGGGAGAGGAACGGGGATTCAGGCCAGTGCAAAGGGAACTCTCCTAGTATGCAGAAAAATACAACCATATGCTGTACCAGCCGGTTGCTTCTTATTATTACTAGGCACAAAGCCCATTGCATTCAGGAATACAACCTGCACTAGATTGGGGTGGGGGTGGAAGAACTCTGCATATGGCCTCTCCCTCCCGCCAGGACCTGGAAAGCCTGCAGGCTGGAGGCTCCCCAGGCAGGGAACTCACTGGCAAGGGCAACTCATGAGGCAGGGATCCGCAGTCTCGGAGGGATGTGGAAGGAGGAGGGTCATGGGGTAGTCAGGGATGGGGGGCGGAAGGTGATTGGCTGGCCCCTGGACAGACAGGCAGCTGGTTGGAGGAGGAGGCACTCAGGGGTGGGACAGCCACCCTGAGTGGGTGTTTAGTGCTGAGTGGCACTTAAGCCATGAGACCAGCTCCTCCTCCTAGGCCTTACCAGAAATATTAACTGGAACAGATAGGGCAGCCAACTCTAGGATGGAAAATTCCTGGAGATTTTGGGTGGAGCCTGGGGAAAACCTTTCAAGAGCAACCGATTCCCTGAAGTTAGTTGTAATTCTGAAAGCTCCTCCGTCCTCACCTGGAAGTTGATAATACTGTTTATCACACCCTATAAGAAGGAGGAGCTTGGTTCTCTCATATTGAGAGAGAGAGCCAGAATCACTAAAAAGCATGAATAACCCATTCCAGTCAAGGGGGTGTTCCCAGATTGTGTATGTGTTTCCTAGGATGCTGTCCACAGCCCATGACAACTCCAGTCAGGCCTTCACCACCCCATACCTTGAACTCTAGGCCACTCCCCCTTTAAGGGTTTGATTTATGCAAACAGGACAGTACATGTACCTTGATTGCCCCAGTTCTTCAGGAACTATCTATCTGAAGGTCAAAAACAGAACTCCAGATAGGACTGAAAACCACACAGGAAGCCAGCATTGGTGGTCTATGAGGGTCGGTTGAACAAACTCATTGCAACCAGCCCCAGGTTACGTTCTGGCTGCCCCATATTGAACCTGGTGAAGTTTCCAGCCTACTTTCCAGGGCAGCCCCACACAGAACCCATTACAGCAGTCAATCTTGGATGTGTAAATGGGGCCCAGTCAGGCTTTTCAAGAATAGCCTCCATTGCTGAACCAACTTCAACCAGTAAAAGGCTCTTCCCGCCACTTCAGCCCATCCAGGGACACAGAAAAATCGAGGAACGCTCCCAGACTGTAAAGCTACAGTTTTAATGGCAAAATAACCCTATTCAGAACACACTGTGTTTACACCCAATCCACAGCACTTCTGTTTATCTGAATTAAGTCTCAGCTCATCCACTGGAATTGGCCTGAAAGGACATGCGGAACTGCAAAATCAGAGTCCAGTAGCACCTTTAAGACCAACAAAGATTTATTCAAGGTGTTAGCTTTCAAGTGCAAGCACGCTTAGTCAGACTATAGACAGAACTGTGTCATCTAAACTCCGATGACCACCAACTACAAATCTCTGGATGAGGTCTCCCAGTGGTTTCCCAGAGATCTCAAAGCAGCATGAAAGTGGCTTCCCGGGTTTGAACTGGGCCTCCACCAAGGAACTAACCTAAGCAAACTACTGTGGATTGTGTGATGTGCTGAGAACTGAGCACAGCCTCTCAGAGTCCCAGCCGGGTCTCAACAGCTTCCTACTCCAAGATTCCCAAATTCCATAGGCCATCTCCACCAATCTCACCGGATGAGTTACCATATCTTCAGGGCATGTCCAAAGTGTTTCGTTATCCCAGATAAGGTCCACCAACCTGGGAATGAACACACATGAAGCTGGCTTACACTGGGTCAGACCCTTGGTCAGCACTGCCTACTCAGGCTGCCATTGGCTGTCCAAGGTCTCTGGTAAAGTTCCTTCACATCTACCACCGCCTGGTCTTTTCAACTGGAGATGCCTGTCAGGCCCCAGCCAGTTCCAGCCCTAAGGAAGAGGCAGAGTTGAGTCTTGCTAGGATCAGCCCCTGGGCCCTAGCCAGCTGCAACTTGATCTGACTCTGAGGAAGAGGCACAGCTGAGAGCAATCCCCGGAGATCGTCCCGGAGCTTCAGCCACTGCAAACAGACTATTTCAGAAGCACCAGAACTTCCTGGGGAAGGGGTAGTCAACCTGTGGTCCTCCAGATGTCTATGGGCTACAATTCCCATGAGCCCCTGCCAGCACATGCTGGCAGGGGCTCCTGGGAATTGTAGTCAATAAATATCTGGAGGACCACAGGTTGACTACCCCTGTCCTAGGGAACCAAGCCCAGAACCTGAGACTTGGCTTGTAAGGGTTTGCTTTTTGGCTACTGACCTCGGCTTCCTTGACCACGCTTTGCATGCTCTCTGCTTGCCCGCCTCTCCCTTCTGGCCCTGGAGATGTGACAGATCCAGGGATTGAACCAGGGACCTTCTACGTGCCAAGCATATGTTCTACGGTTGAACCATGGCCTGCCCACAGCCCCATTTGTAGATTCCTTCAGAGCTGCCATTGAACAGGCCCGAGGCAAGCCTCTGCACTGACCTTACTGGGGCAGCAGAGGTCTGAGATTATGACTTGGGGGCCCATGATAGCCAGAAGCAAGCCAGGTCCCTGCAGTATGCCAGCCTCCCCCCCCCCCCCCTTTCTCTCTGCCATAAGCACTAGGCTATCTGCTGGAAAGCCCCACTTGCATATTGTTTTGCTTGCATCCTAAGTTACGGTACTTAGTAGCAGGAAGTTCAGTGCAAAGGACTAAACTCACCTTGTAGCTTTCAAGTACTGCAGCATATATGGTATTTTATGGAGAGTCAGCGCTCGACTGTTGGCCTTTGACAAAAAGACACGTGTGTTAGTACATAACAACAACAAAAACTCAGCATGTGTTCAAACTTGACGATGCTTGCGAGACCCCAAAAGACAGAAGATTTGGGCCGGCCCCTGTGCTTGTGGCTCATCTAGCGAAGAAAGACACATGTTGTTTGTTCTCCATGGTAAACTGATCCTGGACTTCTTTTCTTTTGGCTCCAACTCGCAAGAGGTTGCGAAACACTAGAGACACATGTGGCACACTGACACATTTTAAGATGTAAACTGTGAGGGGGACATCCGAGAACCGGCGTGGTGTAGTGGATACTAGACATGTACAAGGAAAAAATCCGGTATTTTTCAGGATTCAAGTATATACTGGAACCAAGGAAGATCTGATGGGCTCCCCCCTAGGATTAAGAACATATACTTATTGAATATCTGCATTCCTCCTCCTGCTCCTATATTAGTTCTTGGTGGGGTCAGAGGGGTTCTCTGTTACGATTGTATTGTTAGAGTTTGATATGTATATTGTTCATCTGGATGGTTTTAATGGGGGTTTTAATGGGGCTTTGATTTTGGACGAATCTGTAACCCGCCGCGAGCCAGAAATGAGAGGGGCGGGCAATAAGCCCAATAATAAATTTAAAAAAATAAATTTAAAAAATGTTATATGCCAGGGGTAGTCAACCTGTGGTCCTCCAGATGTTCATGGACTACAATTCCCACGAGCCCCTGCCAGCAAATGCTGGCAGGGGCTCATGGGAATTGTAGTCCATGAACATCTGGAGGACCACAGGTTGACTATCCCTGTCATATGCCAATATTGGAATACCCAATATACCCTATGAGGCCATCAAAGTCAATACCAAAACTTGCCTGAGTCTATTCAGAGGTCTGGTGGGAGGGGGGATTGAGGTAGAGGCACCAAATTTGCAGCAGAGCTGTTGGAGTCTCTCCATAAAAGAACCCCCAAGTTTACAAAAGAATAGACCAATGGACCCAATTCTATGGGCACGCAAAGCAAGAGCCCCCATCCTCCATTGTTTCCAATGGTGTGTGTGTGTGGGGGGGAATAGCTAGGCAGCAGTACAAGCCCAGTCAAACCAATCATTGTGAAATGAAGAAGAAAGGGACGACAACGGCTGTCTAAATAAAGAAGTAATGAAGCAGTCTTTAGTAGAAAGGGATTCTCTTTATATAATTCAAGCGTTGGACTGAGATCCAATCGAAGAATCTTTATAGTAGAAACGTGCGGGGGGGGGGAGTTCTGCAACACCAGCAGAATTGATGCAATCATTGCACCAGTGCTCAGCAGCAGAACTCAGTGCCAGGTTTCCAACACCAACTAGCAGAACCCAGTGCCAACCTTCTAGTGCCCAGCAGAACCCAGTGCCTCGGTGTGGCAAATGCCAGCTCCACAGGACTGCAGCACAGAATCATAATCCCAGCAAGGGGAGATGGCAGGAGAGCAGAACCAGGGCCAAACCCAACAGAATTAAACTCACATCGGAGAATCTCTGCAGTGGAAGCTGAGGGGCGGGAGGGGGAGGGGATGTTTCCGCAGGGACAGCAGGACTAGTGCGATGTCCTACTGCCCAGCAGCAGAACCCAGGGCCACCTGGGTGGCAAACGCCAGCTCAACAGGATTGGCTGATGCCAAGCACAGAATCACAATCCCAGTGATGGGGGGGGGGCTGCAAGATCGGCAGAACAGTTGTCATAGTGCCCAGGTGCATAACCTCAGTGCCAGTGCCAATGTGGCAGCAGTGCAATGCAAGGCAAAGAAACCAAACCAAAGCCACATCTGAGAATCCCACAAGAGCTGGGTTTTTTTAAAAAAAGAAGCAGCAGCAGCAAGGGCAGTAGATGTCCAGCAGAGCGCTCAAAAGTACAGTGGGAGAGCCCTTTTTGCTAGCCCACCTAAACCTAGGCCAGCCAAATACACAGAAGCCCAGTAATGTTTGGTTTTCCTCCCAGCTTGGTGTAATGGTTAGGAGTGCCAACGTCTAATGTGGTTTGATTCCTCGTTCCTCCACGTGCAGCAAGCTGGGTGACAACACTGAGAAAGCTGTTCTGACCGCCACTTTGGCTCCTTCTGGTAGACACTCCTACCACTTCTTCTTCCTCCTCCTCCTCCTCCCCTGATATTGCACAGGTTCTGCTGTTGGCCTGCCCCCCCCCCCTTCACTTTCAATTCAGAGATTATCTGGGACATTCTGCTGGGCTCCTATTACTATGTCCCCAATTGCAAACAATGGAGGATAGAGGCATCTTCTTTGAGTGCCCATAGAACTGGACCCCCTGATCCAATCTTTCTGAAACTTAGGGGTTCTTTTGAGGGGAGGCTCCACCAGCTACGCTGCAAATTTGGTGCCCCAATCCCTCCCCCACACCAGACTACTGAATAGACTCAGGCTAGATTTGCCATTGACTTTAATGGCCCCAATTGGTATAACTGAGCCAAAAATATTCTGTATTACCGAATATGTCTAGCTTTTTTCTGTATTGATTGTATCAGTAGCCAAATACAGACGAGAGAATCTGTATTGGACATTTTGGAGGCCTTAACTCTTAAACTGAAAGCTACGGTGAGGTTGTTGTCATCCAACCTAGTATAGTCGCTGTGATACGAATGTATGTATGAAGCACTTGCTATTTATATCATGAGTGCATGAGAACAAAAAAAGAGCCAGCTTGGTGTAGTGGTTAGGAGTGCGGACTTTTAATCCGGCGAGCTCGGTTTGATTCCACGCTCCCCCCATGCAGCCAGCTGGGTGACCTTGGGCTCACCCCATAGGATGGACATGTTGGTGGTGGCTCTCATGGGAGGGGGGCTCAGGGGCCAATGGGAAGTGATTGAATTCAGGTCGACCTCAACCAAAATCCTGGCGGAAGAGCTCCCTTTTGCAGGCCCTACGGAAGTTGACTGCACCTTGGTGGCACTTGACCCACCCAAGGAAACCTGGCAAGGAAGCCCTGGCCATCCTCTTGGGATGCCTTTCCACATGGTGTGGGGCTATGCCACTTCAACCCCCGTCTTCCACCATATCCAGCTGCATCCAAGAAATCCATAACGTATTAGTTCTGCTGGTTGCGCACAGAGAAGCAGAAAGCTCTTATTCGAGAAGACGGCGATCGATACACGGCACAGCGTTGGTCTGATGGGTTTGTATGTATATTTAAAGAGCGGCTGCATTCAGGGAGACCCCGAAGGGGATGGGGAAAGGGGAATTCTTTTCTTCATCCAGCACCGCAGCTTGGCAACTGACTCATGACTCATAAACAGAAAGCAAAAGGCATGCAGATAATGTAAACAAGGACCATTTTCTCACAATAAAAGCTCTTCCCCAACATCACGTTCTGAAACTCTAGGATGTTGAGGATCACACTGTGTGTGTGTGTATTCTGTTAAATTGGAAGGGACAGGCCATGCTAACCGCAAAATAGGAACCACAGAGCTATTGAGAATGGTGAGCTGTTTTTTTATACTGTGCTTTCCACTACCCAAAAGAGTCCCAAAGTAGCTTACAAACAACTTTCCTTTCCTCTCCCTACAACAGACGCTTTGCTTGATAGGCGGAGCTGAGAGGGCACTGGGAGAACTGGGACTAGCCCAAGGTCACCCAGCTGGCTGCATGTGGAGGAGCGGGGAACCAGATCCGGTTCTCCAGATTAAAGGCCACCACTTGTAACCATGACACCACATGGCTAAGCTGGAGATGCAGGGCTGGCTCCAGATTTTGGGGGGCCCCGGGCAGAGATTTCCTGCCCATTCACCCATGGGTCTCACTGCTCTGCCCTGCGCACTGGTTCGGCCACAATTCTTGTCGCAGCCACCTGCACTGTCCACAGCTCTTTCCTAGATGGCACCGAGATGCACTGGGAGCTGGATGCAAATGGGGAAATGGCATGTGTGTGGGAGGGGAGTTGGCAGAATTGGGCCTCATGAGCAGCTGCCCCACCTGGGGTGGAAAGTACCATCAGGTTTCAAAATACTAGCACCTGAAGGCATCCAATGACAATGACGGGCAGTAAATACAGGAGGGTCAAAAGGAAATAGTTCTTCACACAGTGAGTGATTAAGATGTGGCATTTGCTCCTGGAAGATGTAGGGGTGCCCACAGAGTTTAAATGGGAATTAGACAAATTCATGGACAATAGGCCTATCAGTGGCTACCAGCCATGGTGCCTGAAGGAAATCTCCTTGTTCAGAGGCAGGGAAGTTCTGAATCCCAGTGCAACGGAGGCAACGCTGGAAGAAGGCCTCGGCCTCTCTGCCCCGTTGTTGGCCCTCCAGAGGAACTGGGTGGCCACTGTGTGAGACAGGATGCTCAACTGGACGGACCCTCACTGGTCTTCCCAAGTTCTTAATGATGACCCCGCAGGGTTTGCGAGGTGAAAGACATCCAGAGGTGGTTTTCCACGGCCTGCTTCTGCATAGGACCTCCTTGGCAGTCTCCCAACCAGGGCCAACCCTGCTTAGCTTCTGAGATCTGACCTGATCTAGCTGGCCTGGGCCATTTGGGTCAGGGTGGTCTCGTGGGGGAGGCTGAAAGATGCTTCCCTCTTGAGCTGGAGCTATCTTATATACAAAAGAGCATCCTTGCTTCTTAATTGCCAGGGAGGGGGCATTAAGGCAGAAGGTTCCCTAGGTGGTCAACCTGTGGTCCTCCAGATGTCCATGGACTACAATTCCCATGAGCCCCTGCCAGCATTCGCTCATGGGAATTGTAGCCCATGGACATCTGGAGGACCACAGGTTGACCACCCCTGCCCTAGGGGACGTCTGCGGGTCTTCATTAAAGCCATCCCTTGGGGACGCCATAAAGGGAAGTCCTGTCCCTCACTTCTCCTGGGTAGGAAGCTTGCAGGGGTATCCTCCTTGTCTCCTGGCAACCGTCACCCCCTCCCCGCTGGTTATCACGAAGGGGGGGGGGTTGCCCCTGAAACCGCACAAGCCACATGGCTTCATCTCTGCCGCTTGGCCTGCATCCTGCCCCTCCCCACGAAAGCCCGACAACAACCAAGGAACGGCTGGATGACCAAGGAACGGCTGGACAGGAGTCCACTGGCACCTCAGGGCCCAACCCGATGCTTCTCACCTAAACTCCTTTCGTCAATTATCAAGGGAGCTAAGGCTGTCACAAATTCATCCCCTGAATATCTGGGGGGGGGGGGGGGTCTCGAAGGGCCTAAACGGCTCGGGTCTAGCTGTTCCGCCGCAAACCGTTCACGCTGACCCCCCCCTGGCATGATTTCCCAGGGCTTCTCCGAAAAGACCATCACCCAGGGATGCCAGCGGCAAGGTTTAAGCACGCCCAACGCAACACAAAGCCCCAGCGGTTGTGAAGGGGTGCAAAGCCCGGAGGGAAGGAGGGAGGGACCCCGAGAGAGGGTTCAGGGGCCACATCGCCCTGGAAAGGGATTTGCACCTCGCCTTGACTAAGCAAGCAGGTAAAAGCCAGCGGGGGGGGGGGGCGGCCCGCAGCGACTCTCCGGAGCTCCGATGTGGCTTCCAGGGCACACCGGCCTCTTCGACCGAGGCTGTCCACGCGCCGCTGCTGCAGTGTGGCGGCGAGATCCATGCGGGGCGCGGGGCGGAGGGAGCCTCGCTCCGCCACATGCAGGCTTGCAAATCTGGCCAGCCAGCGCCCGGACGGGGTCTGCGGCGCTCCCAGTGCAGCCGGCCAAGCCGGGGCTTGCCAAGAAGAAGCGGACCAGCTGCTGGGCAGCGTGCACGAAATCCGCAGAAAATGCCAGGAGGAAGGAGAAGCGGCGGCAGCAGCAATTTGCAACCACGGCTCCCCCCACCCTCCCCCCTTGCCTTCCTTCCTTCCTTCCCCCCGGGTCGTGATCCGAAGCTCCCCCCGCCGCTTCCCAGGGTCGCTTTGCACGGGCTGGGTGGGGATGCTTGCAAGGGAAGGGAGCCCGGGACGGCCACCTACCGCCTGGCTCGGGTGCGGAGGTCCGGCCCGGTGATCCCCGCGCTCCGTTGCGCCTGCGGCAGGAGGAGGAGGAGGGCGGCGGCTTCTCCCCCCGAGGAAGAGGTGGGGTTTGCGGGCGGCGTCCCCGCAGCGGCGTCCCGGGGGCCAGAGACAAAGAGCTCCCGCTTCGCCCTTCCGCGCGAGCTGGCAGGCAGGGAGGGAAGGGGTGGGGGGGGGGTGGGAGTGAGGGCGAGGGTTGGATCCTGATAGGAAGAGGTGGGGGGTGGGTGGGGACATCCTGGCCCTACGAGCCAGAAGGGGGCGGGCGGGGGGGCTCCCGAGAGCCGCATTGGGCTGGCTGCAGGCGTGGGTCTTGCGGGAGGGGAGTGTGCTGGAGCTCCCGGGGTAGATCTGGCAACCGGGGGAAGGGTGGGTGGGGGGCGAATGGAGGCGACGCTGCAGACCTGGTTTTGTGCAGGCGGCCTGGGCGCTTGCAGGTCAGAGGTTG
Source organism: Paroedura picta (assembly GCF_049243985.1). NCBI lineage: Eukaryota > Metazoa > Chordata > Lepidosauria > Squamata > Gekkonidae > Paroedura > Paroedura picta. The sequence continues at coordinate 79,309,258 of NC_135378.1, read as the reverse complement.
CCAATCTCCAGGGAGGAAAAGAAATGATTGTCACGCTGGCCATGGCAAATAACAGTTCATTCCACTATAAACAGGGTCACTGCAAAAGGGTCTGCGGAAAGCCCACGCCTAGAAGAAATCTTTGTTGGTCTTAAAGGTGCCCCTGGACTCTGATTTGATTGTGCATAAGAGCATTGACACTTGGTGGTGCTAATATTTGTAGACCTCTGTATAGTCGACGCCATAGAAACATTTGGAGATTGTACCACATGCATATTATCATAAGGTTAAGGTCATATCCTTCTGATATGTGATATGAATTCATTTAAACAGGACTCATTATGAAAGGTTATAGAGGATCTTGCATCGCCGGCAAAGAGACCCAAAACGAAAAAGATACCTAGGAGTTCATTTTGATGTTTTGGAAGTTTGAGGAATGGTTTATACTGGGATAAACTTGTTATTTGCCATTGCCAGCCTGGAAACCCAAACCAAATCACAAGCCCCATTCATTTAAATGTGCTTAATCAGAGAAGCCCGAATCAATTCGGGCTTGATTCGGATGATTCAGAAATACCCCTTTTGAGGTTGGGGAGAGCTGGCTGTCCACAGCACCCGCTGTTTGCCAGGCTCCGACGGAACCAAGTCCATTTGGGTAAACTCACATCACTGGGACCCGATTTACTGTGCCGCCCAGCCAGTGATTTGGGTGATTTGACTGTACACAAATAAATTGGGTATGAATCAAAATTGCATGGGTTCCAGGCCAGGTTCATTCTCCAGCCTATTCACTTAAAGCAGCCTTCCTGGGAGCCAGCTTGGTGTTGTGCTTAAGAGTGCGGACTTCTAATCTGGTGAGCCAGGTTTGATTCCCCACTCCCCCACATGCAGCCAGCTGGGTGACCCGGGGCTCCCCACAGCACTGATTAAGCTGTTCGGACCGAGCAGGAATATCAGGACTGTCTCGGGCTCACCTTCCTCACAGGGTGTCTGTTGTGGGGAGAGGAAAGGGAAGGCGACTGTAAGCCGCTTTGAGCCTCCTTCGGGGAGAGAAAAGCGGCACATAAGAACCAACTCTTCTTATTCTCAACTTTTTTACTATTAAGAAACCCCTGGGACATCCTTCAGGCTTCAAGAAACCCCAGAAGTGGTGCAATCAGGCAGACTATGGCTGGGAAGCAGAGCTGGGTGCATGCCCACCCAGGGCCCCTCCCCTTCCCACCCCCTCCAGGCCCGTCACTGGCCATTTTGGAAAGAGGCGTGGGTCGCTACGAACATATATGGTCATATCACTCAATAAATGACTAACAATTTTTTTAAAAATACATTTAAAATTAATTCCCACCCATTCAGGAAACCCTTCCTGGGCCATCAGGAAACCCCAGGGTTGCCCAAAACCCTGGTTGAGAAAGCCTGGCTTAAAGGCTGAAGCAGGAGGTGATGCAAAAGGCTTAAGTCCTGGAGAACTGCTGCTGACCTGAGTGGGCTGACGGTACTGATTTAATTGGACCAAATTCTGATTCAGTAGAAGACAGTTCCATGTGTTCAAAGTGTCATGTTTAGCTTAAAGCTAAACACAATCCTGGAGTCAGGGTCATTTGCTCACTTCAGAGCCATTCCCATCAGTTAAAAAAAAAAGCCCGCAATTTCTTGTGCAAGCCCGGATTTCCCCTTCCCGTTTCCTGACTTCACAATCTCTTTGGTCTCTCCAGGGATTTTCCTCCAAAATCAAAAGGGGTGGGGGGAAATCTTAACCTGACACCCTGAGAACAATAGTCAGCTGTTTCTTCTCATCTCTTTGGACCTGACTGTGGCATAAGTCATGTGCCTTTTCTCGATAGACTGTTTTGCCATTTCTACAGCTAGGATGCGGAATTTGGCAACGACAGGACCAGGTTTATTGCAGCAGGCTGCCCCAGAGACTTGGGTGTTTGTACAATTTGTACATTTAGAAACACATAGGGTTGCCAGGTCTCCTGTGGTCACCGATGGGGGATTGGGGGAGGGAAATGACCAGATCCAGATTGGGAAATTCCTGGAAATTTGGGCATGGACCCTGTGGAGGACATGTACTTCATTTGGTGTACAATGCCATAGAGTCTACCCTCCTAAGCTGCCATTTTCTACAGGAGAATGGGTCTCTGTAGTCTGGAGATGAGCTGCCAGGCAGCTTAAGGTGGCTTTGGGCCGCAGCTCGCAACCAGATCAAGTGGGGCGGGCGGGGGCTGGGCAGCTCATTAGCAGGGCCAGGACAGAGCTCCTTAGCAGGCAGTCAGCAGGCCGGGAGGCCCTTGTTAGCAGGCCCAGCCTAGCAGGCCCGGAGGCCTTCGTCAGCAAGCCCTCCACCATGACCCTTTGCCCAGGGCCCTCTCCCCTTACCTGCTGCTGGCTCCAGGCACTGAGGTGTCTGAGAACCAAGAGGCTAGAGTCCAGGGACGGAGGGCGGGAGCGGTAGGGGCAGGGCCAATCAGGGCAAAGCTAGCTGCACCCTGATTGGCCCTATTCCATCTTGGACAGCCGGACACATCCCACCCCCTAGGCTGTTTCACAAATATATAGAGGAACAACAATGGATAAGGATTATTTCGACTTATTGCTTGCCACTCCCATAACTGGCTCGTGGCGGCTTATAGCAGTCCATGCTAAAAGCCCCCTTAAAACCCCATTAAAACACTTCCGGGCATTCATCTAATACAGAACAGAGTCCTAAAACGATTAAAAACTATGGCGGCCAACAATCCACTAACCCGCCAAAAATCTAATACAGGAGCGGGAGCACAGATTGCATGGCGGGTGCTTACGCTCTTAACACTGAAGGGCCCATCAGATCTTCCTACACATAGGCTGTAGAAGCACTGTTTGATTATTTTTTTTAAATAATATTATTTTCACATCTGTTATTTAAAAGCATTAAAATGGAAAGCCATCGGGGTATAACTGCTCAGAGTGTCAGACTTACATCTGGGAGACTCTCTCTGCTGCTGGAAGCTCAGGGGGTAAATTTGGGTCAGCCTGTCCCTCAGCCTAACCTACCTTGCAGGGTTGTTCCTCAGCCTAACCTACCTTGCAGGGTTGTTCTTGTGGTGACAAAGTGGAAGAGGGGAGAATGATGTTGCATAACACTTTGGATCTGTGCTGGAGAGAAAATCAGGATATAAACATGTAAGCAAAAAAAGTCATTTATATCCTATTTTTCTCCTAAAGTTGCCAGCACAACGTTGGCAGCCAGTGAGTGACTCACTAGCGGGATGCCCTCCTCACCAGCCATGTATTAATGTCACCAGCAATCCTATAGCATTTGACTAAAACTCTATGGTTTAACCTTTAAACCTTTATGGTTTAACCATAGAGTTTTAGCTGAAGGGTCTCCAACCTTTCTGCACCGGCCAGGCACCTTTGAACTTCTGACACATTATGGTCAGGGCAGCCACAAAATGGCTGCCAGAAAATGGCTGCTTCAGGAGGTGGAGCTAACTGCAAAATGGCTGCCAATCAGAAGTTTTGCTTGGCTAGGGATGTCTGTCTCCAGGTGGGACCTGGGGATCTCCTGGAATTATATTTTATCTCCAAACTAAAGAGATCGCCAGTGGTAGAATCAGGATGGAGGGAGATGGTTTTACACTTATGTAGAAAACAGGGGATTGCAAAAGGAGAAAAGGGGTTTTTTAGTCCAGTTCTTAGAACAGAACATTGTCCTGGCCAAAGGTCAGTGTTATAGCCTTGCTTTATTGCTGATTAAGAAACTCACAGTGCAGTCCTCAAGACAGTAATGCCTGTTTTAAGCCTATTGACTTCCATGGAATCAAAAAGGTGCCATTCTGCTTAGGACTGCCGGGGGAATCTGGGATGCCAGGCAGGCTGCCAGGGCAACAGAAGGAACTCTGTTTCTGGAAAACCCCAACTTTCAGTTTTGGAAAACAAAACTCTTCAGAAGGTTCCTAGCTGCAGAAGTCATTTAACTCAAGCATCCGTTTCCTGATTTCAGCTGGGGGGATTTTAAATTGCTGCTTGCCCTTCCTCCAAAGTTGTGCTTTGGCTTCTGACACCATCAGAGAAGAAACGTTGTCAAGATATGATAAAACTCTTTCTGGCTAGATGCGTTGCTTGCTCGTCTCATAAACCTTAATCCCTGCTGATAGGATATGAATTTTGCATGAGATGTTAACGCGTATTAGATTACAGTTTAAGAGGCAATTCAATAAATGCTCTAAAACTGTGTTTTTACAGGGGTGGAAAGCCAGGGTATTAAAAAGTCAAAGCATTCAACGTTATGTGATGAAATGAGGCGGTAATTCTGTGAGCACTTGCTTGGGAATAAATCTCAGTGGTGGGTCTTACCCGACGGTAAGTATGGTTAGGATTTGGACCGGCAATCCTGTTAGAATTATTGGGAGGTCTATAACTGCTCTGGCCAACCTTCTTTATGCTGCTGTCATTTCAGTTCAAGTAACCCAGGGACGGTTGTCAAGGAAACCGGAAAGACATTACTTTTCTAACTAGCAATACATTTGGTTAGGTCTGTTGACTCTGGCAGCCCCCCGTGACTTTCAGTTTTGCAGGTTCCGCCTGTACCCCCCCCTTATTCCTTTGCAAAAGTAAATGCATATCCCCTAACGAGATGCATTGGACCATCAAGGTCAGTACTTATTCAAACTAACAGTGACTCTCCAGGTTTTCAGGCTTTCACATCACCTACTACTTGCTCCTCTCAACTGGAGATGCCGGGGACTGAACTTGGGACCTTCTGCAAGCAAAGCAGATGTTCTGCTCCTCTCAACTGGAGATGCCGGGGACTGAACCTAGGACCTTCTGCAAGAAAAGCAGTTGTTCTACTCCTCTGAACTGAAGATGCCAGGGACTGAACCTGGGACCTTCTGCAAGCAAAGCAGATGTTCTGCTCCCTTCATCTGGAGATGCCAGGGATTAAACCTGAGACCTTCTGCAAGCAAAGCAGATGTTCTACCTTTGAACCACAGCCCCTTCCCAACGAGTACTGCAATTCTGTTGAATATCTCAATGATTAATGCAATATGTCCCTACAGGAGAACTCTTCCTGGTCTTTATCAACCACCCGCCGTGATTCCTTGGAGGCTCCAACTGTGAACTAAAAGCACTCCAGATGTGCTTCAGCGATGGTGAGAGACCATTTGGACTTATCACAGCCTTTTTTAGGGGGGGGAGTACTTTTTTAAAAATTCAATAGTTTAAAACAAAACTGCTCAGTTTTGTACCCTGTCGGGTCCCAATCTCAGTAGAAAGGTCAACGTTGAATCAGTAAATATCGCCGTGGCCTTACGCTCTCTCTGGAATGCTGGCTGGACTCAGGAAAGAGCCAATGAGGGAGAAACATCAAATAAAGGGTGGAGTTCTAGAATGTGCAAAAGGGAGAACAGTTGAAGCCACTGGAAGAAGCTGTACCTGCAGAAAGAAACTCAGGCAGACAGAAGATAAACTTACCAAGGTGCCAAAGCTTCCAAATGGGAAATGCAGGAGGGGTTAAAGTGACAGAGCATTCTTGGGCAGAAAACAACGTAGATAAGGCAATGAAATGCAATACTTTCATGGGGGAAGTAGACCAAGCCTTTACTGATCCTTAGAGGAAGAAGAAGAAGAGTTGGTTCTTATATGCTGCTTTTCTCTACCCGAAGGAGTCTCAAAGTGCCTTCCCTTTCCTCTCCCCACAACAGACACCCTGTGAGGGAGGGGAGGCGGAGAGAGCCCTGATATCACTGCTCGGTCAGAACAGCAGCTGAGCTGGCTACATGTGGGGGAGTGCAGAATCGAACCCAGCATGCCAGATTAGAAGTCCGCACTCCTAACCACCACACCAAACTGGCTCTCCAGCGAGATATCCAGTGAGATAGAAATAAGTCTGTTAACGTGTCTGTCTCCCAACTCCTAGGATAGTGTGGGTCAACTTGCAATGAAGAGGCTGATAAAATGTCTCTCTTCCCTATCCTGTATCTGGGTGATCCAACATGTCTCAGGCTCAGGTACCATTCAGACAACCACCCCTGTTGCCTCAGAGTCATACATCAAATGTTCTGAGGTTGTAATTTCTAAGTCATTGATCCCTCCGGGGGAGATGCATACCTTGGGTTTTCCAAGAAGGCTTCGGGGTTAGCTGTCTGCTGTGCATGAGGTACGGCCGGAGTTGGGGACAAGGCCAATTTCTGAGACGAGCTGGGAAGCCGCCATAACCGCCTCCTCCTGCTCCTGCTCCTGCTCCTGCTCCTGCTCCTGCTCCTGCTCCTGCTCCTGCTCCTGCTCCTGCTCCTGCTCCTGCTCCTGCTCCTGCTCCTCAGCCCTTCCTTCCACCCCACTTCAGTCCTCGGGTGGCTGCCTCATGCATCGATGACTTGCAAGTGACACTTCAGCTGAGTTCTTACTCTTTGCAACAAACCCAAGAGGGCTTCAGTCATAAGAATGTACGAGAAACCATGTGGGATCAGGCCACTGGCCCATCCTGTCCCACACTCATGTCACACAGTGGCCAAAACCCAGGGGCCATCAGGAGGTCCACTCGTGGGGACAGCACTCCAGAAGCCCCCCTCTAGTTGCCCCCTCCTCCCCAAGCACCAAGAATGCAGAGCATCACTGTTCCAGACAGAATGTTCCATCTGTACATTGCGGCTAAAACCCACTGATGGACCTCTGCTCTCTGTTTACTCCTAGTACTATTAACAGCCAGAAAAGACAAGGATGCTAGGAAAAGATAATGGAGATAAACCGCTGGCTGCATTGGTGGTGCCAGTCATAAGATGCGAGTCATCAAGTACAGCCTTCAATAATTATAAGCGGGCAGGCTCGGACAGGGAGGCCAATGACGTTTGGATGTCATCTGTCTTTCAAGCCCTGCAGAACAATTTGAGGTCCTGCTGGGCTCTGATCTTGTTCTTCCAGGCCTTTTTATTAGAGGGGAGGGGGCATGAAAACCAAGGCTGGGACAGGATGATAGAGAATTCTCTTTATGCCGCCTTTATTCTTCTTGGCGGATCTGCTGCATCGTGTCTCTAGAGCAGGGGTAGTCAAACTGCGGCCCTCTAGATGTCCATGGACTACAATTCCCATGAGCCCCTGCCAGCGTTCACTGGCAGGGGCTCTTGGGAATTGTAGTCCATGGACACCTGGAGGGCCGCGGTTTGACTACCCCTGCTCTAGACGGAATGTTTATCAGACCGCATGGGTGAACAGACTTGTCTGTGATATGGTCCTGCAGGTCGTATGTGGCAAGAGATGAGATGTACATCTGAATAAGCAGACAGAATGCCCTCCAGAAAACTGGGTAAGTGGCTTTGGCTTTTATTTTCTCTGTAGCCCCAGCTTAATTCTCCGGGTGGGGGTAGATGGCTTGGCCATTGCCCCAGGATAATATTAATCTGTCTGTCTGTCTGTCTGTATTTATTACTTCAACTTATTACCCGCCACTCTCATAACTGGCTCGTGACGGGTTACAACAGTCTGAGTTAAAAATCCCATTTAAAACGCTTCTGGACATTCATTCAATACAGAACAGACTTACGCTCTTAACACTGGGGGGCCCATCAGATCTTCCTTGCCACGCCAGCCTCAACCATAGACCTGGTGGAAGAGCTCCGTTTTGCAGGCCCTGTGGAATGCTGGATGGAAGAGGAAGGAAGCCATGGTAGAGAGTTAAGGCAGGGATATTACACTCCTGTTTTTGCCTCCTTCCCTACAGGCATTCTCCTAGGGTTCTGTGGCCTTTCCCCTCGTGCCTTAATACAGGGGTAGTCAACCTGTGATCCTCCAGATGTTCATGGACTACAATTCCCATGAGCCCATGCCAGCAAATGCTGGCAGGGGTTCATGGGAATTGTAGTCCATGGACATCTGGAGGACCACAGGTTGACTACCCCTGTAATGGTCTTGGTCACAAGCTAGAGAACTAGCTGTTTCCGTTGTTCCATTGCAGGTATCCTAGGCACGCTTTAGCAGAAGATATTTTCAGAGGGAAACCAGGCTGGTCTGCAGTAGAACAGCTACATATGAGTCCAACAGCACCTTAGAAGCCAACAACTCATGATCAACCACATCAAATGTTGCTACCTCCCCCTCCAGGATCTCTGGGCCAATTTGGCCTGGAGAAAAATTTCTCCCTTCCCCTGATGTTACAGTGTTTCTGATACAGACATCAATGAAGTAGAAGAACACACCCCAATTTGCCATTCAATGTTGTATTCCCCTGAAGGTATGTTGTTTGAACAATGTTTTTTGTGATGTGATCCCACAGAATCCTGAAGAAGATGAGATGCTAATCCAAAAAGAATGCCCCCCAAGGGTAAGTAGCTTCCACTTTTGTTTTGTCTTCATGAGGATGCTACTTGGGGAAGAGGGGCTGCGTTGATCCTTGCCAACTCCTGTTTGGGCGAGATCTGGAGATTTACGAGGAAGGGGTAGAGCCTGAAGATGCCATATAGAGGATGGAGCAGAGTTGTTCTCTCTTGGCCCAGAGGGACAGACCAGATCCAATGGGATGAAATTAATTAAAAAGGAATTCCATCTAAACTTCCGGAAGAAGTTCAGAGCGGTTTCTCAGTGGAACAGGCTTCCTTGGGAGGTGGTGGATTCTCCATCTTTGGAAATTTTTAAACAGAGGCTGGAGAGCCATCTGACGGAGAGGCTGATTCTGTGAAGGTTCAAGGGGGTGGCAGGTGACAGTGGACGAGCGATAAGGTTGTGAGTGTCCTGCATATTGCAAGGGGTTGGACTAGATGACCCAGGAGATCCCTTCCAACTCTATAATTCTATTTCTGAACTACATTCAACCACCCACACAAACATCCATAGTGCAAAAAAAAGAGAGGCTTTTTGATCAAGAATTCCAAAATATCCATTCTATTGTTCCAACTATTTGTTCACCTTGCGCTGGTCTCCAAGAGAAGCATGGGGTAATGTTGGCTTATTTCTTTAATTTGGCATATCCCCTCTACTGTAGAGCGTTTATGCCTGCATGGCTCAATGCTTTCCCATCCAACGTGCTACAAGGGAGATTTGCTAAGATCCCATTTGAAAGCAGATAAAATCCCTGTGAACTAAGTGTCCCAGAAACTATTCAACACATTATACTTGATTGCCCTTTATATATGGTCCAGTAAAGGTATGCCATGCCCCTTATATCCAAGGTAAAGGTATCCCCTGTGCAAGCACCGAGTCATGTCTGACCCTTGGGGTGACGCCGTCTAGCATTTTCTTGGCAGACTCAATATGGGGTGGTTTGCCAGTGCCTTCCCCAGTCATTACCGTGTTTACCCTCCAGCAAGCTGGGTGCTCATTTTACCGACCTCAGAAGGACGGAAGGCTGAGTCAACCTTGAGCCGGCTGCTGGGATTGAACTCCCATCCTCATGGTCAGAGCTTCAGACAACATGTCTGCCTTACCACCCTGCTCCACAAGAGGCTCTTCTTATATCCAAACAGAGGCCAAATCATTTTGATCTGTCCATTTCTATTGAGTGATCAGGATGTCAATGTCACTTTTCTTCTGGCTAGGAAGGCGAATGGAAGCCACTTTGAGACTCCTTCAGGGAGTGAAAAGCAGCACATAAGAACCAACTCTTCCTCTTCTTCAGTAATATCAAGGCTCTCTCAGCCTCACCTACCTCACAGGGTGTCTGTTGTGGGGAGAGGAAAGGGAAGGCGAATGTAAGCTGCTTTGAGACTCTTTCTGGTAGAGAAAAGCGGCATATAAGAACCAAGTCTTCTTCTTCCTCAGTAATGTCAGGGCTCTCTCAGCCTCACCCACCTCACAGGGTGTGTGTTGTGGGGAGAGGAAAGGGAAGGTGATTGTAAGCCGCTTTGAGACTCTTTCTGGTTGAGAAAACCAGCATATAAGAACCAATCTTTTCCCTCTCTTCTTCTTCCCCCCTCTCTTGGGAAGCAAAAGAGGAACTCGGCATTTTTCTACAAGCCTGGAATATTTCACACATCTGCAGAAACTTCCCTCTAGTTCATTCTTTTTTTAGGATATAAAGAGATCAGCATGGAGCTCTCCAGATTACTATTAGAAGGCTTTGTTGTGATTCTATTTTTTTGTCTAGTTGCAGAAAACGCACCTGACAAGACTGGGAAAGATGCAAAGGATGCAAAAGGTCTGTAAGCTGCACATACCTCAGGACTTCTTCATTTATTTCTTATATTTCTATACCACCCTCTCTTTTGGCTCAGGATGGGTTACGTATAACAAAGAGGAAGTACATATAACAAGCAAAAGCACAGTATAATTCATAAATCCAAGTAAACAATAGTAACAGTGGTTTTAACTGATGATGACACTATGTATAACATCTAGTTAACTTGCTAACTATACAACAATGACTCCATGGGGAGACCGGCATGGCATTGAGTATATGGATAGGGTTTTTCTGGGGGCCCAGCAGATGCCGTTGTTACAGGTCAGCCTCAACCAAATGCCTGGTGGAAGAGCTCCATTTTTCAGGCCCTGTGGGAGTTTAGGCAGGGGCCTAATCTATTCAGGGAACTGGTTCCACCAGGTGGGGGCCAAAACAGAGAAGGCTCTGGTGCTGGTTGAGGTCCGATGTGCTTCTTTGGGACCAGGGAATCTCCAGCCAGTTGGAGGTGGTGGAGCGTGAAGCTCTCTTGAGGTTATAGGCATGGAGGTGGTCTCCCAGGTACACTGGGCCCAGACTGTGGATGGCCTTGAAGGTGATGACCAAAACCTTAAGCCTGATCCAGAATTCGACTGTCAACCAGTGTAGTTGTTGGAGCTTGGGCTGGATGTAGGGCCTCCATGGTGTTGCTGTGAGGAGGACCCTGGCTGCTGCATTCTGGACCAGCTGTAGTTTCTGGATCAAGGATAAGGGTAGGCCTGCATAGAGCAAGTTGCAGAAATGGCAGAAGTGACCTGTGCTTCCATAGTGAGGGGGGAATCACGCCCAGGTTCCTGGCAAAGTGGGCTATTGTTAGCTGTACCTTGTCCAGGATAGGCAATCCTGCTTCCTCACTTGGGCCCTTCCTGCCTAGCCATAGGACCTCCATCTTTGAGGGTTTAGCTTCAGACAACTCTGCTTGAGCCATTTCGTCACTGCTTCCTGACATCTGGCTAAGGATTCTGGGGGAGAGTCAGGGCGGCCATCCATTAGGAGGATGAGCTGGGTGTCCTCGGCATATTGATGACATCCCAGCCCAAACCTCCACACCAGCTGAGCAAGAGGGCACATAAAGATGTTTAAATAAAATCCGCCCCCCCTGTTTGGGGTGGGAGAGTTGGAATTCCTGACATTTCTCTGCACCTTCCCCTGCCTCCTTGGCCAGGTTTTATGGCTTGGAGAATTCGCTCTTCAGGAAGAGTCTACTGCCAGGTTTGTGAAGTTTGCCAAGAGTTGATAGTATGAATGCAGGGTGTTTGCTGGCTGTGACTAAAACAGAGTTCTCTTTCCTCCTGTCCTTCAAGGAACAGCGCCGGCAGCTCCAGCTGCACCTCCCGAACCAACTGAATTCAACCTTCTCTTGATGAATCCCAGGTTCAAATATGTAACAATGGGAGTGACTGGACTGGTGATCTTTACGACTTTGCTGGTATTTCTGCTGTGTAAGTGGAACTCACCAGCACAGGAACAAGTTTTTCCAAACTGCCCGGGCTAGCTGTACTCCAATGTCAGGGACGGTATGCAAAAGAGTGAAACAATCCTGTCTCTCTAGAACCTTTTGGTTTCCTTTTTTGACTTCTGCCGTTTGGATTTCTGCAGTGGCGTAAACGAGTCTTTATCGTTTCTAGTGTGGATAGATTCAAATGGGTAGCTGCGTTGGTCTGAAGTAGCACAGGACCTTTAAGACCAACAAAGATATATTCAGGGCGTGAGCTTTTGAGTGCAAGCACTCTTCATCTGACTGGAGAGCCAGTTTGGTGTAGTGGTTAGGAGTGCTGACTTCTAACCTGGCATGCCAGGTTCGATTCTGCGCTCCCCCACATGCAGCCAGCTGGGTGACCTTGGGCTCGCCACGGCACTGATAAAACTGTTCTGACCGAGCAGTGATATCAGGGCTCTCTCAGCCTCACCCACCTCACAGGGTGTCTGTTGTGGGGAGAGGAATGGGAAGGCGACTGTAAGCCGCTTTGAGCCTCCTTCGGGTAGGGAAAAGTGGCATATAAGAACCAACTCTTCTTCTTCAGTAATATCAGGGCTCTCTCAGCCTCACCCACCTCACAGGGTGTCTGTTGTGGGGAGAGGAATGGGAAGGCGACTGTAAGCCGCTTTGAGCCTCCTTCGGGTAGGGAAAAGTGGCATATAAGAACCAACTCTTCTTCTTCTTCTTCTTCTTCTTCTTCTTCTTCTTCTTCTTCTTCTTCTTCTTCTTCTTCTTCTTAAAGGTGCTGCTGGGCTCTGATTTTATCGTTTCTAATGTGTTACTTCTGTCTCAGGTGCCTTCAGTTTAGTGGCATCAGGAAGATCAACAGAGCTTGATTGGCCAACCAGCCCCCCCCCCGCCACACACACACACACACACACACACACACACACACATTGCCCACTTCCCAGTCCTGTACTGCAATTCTTCTCCAAGGCCACTCCCTGGGAGGGACCCTTCTTCTCTTTCTTGCACTTTCCGGAACAGATCTCTATAGACAGCTTTGTGATGAGGGGACTGAGTCAAAGGGCAGATTCACAGCCTGGGGATGCTGCTTGTACCTCCTTTGTTCCTTGGGACTCAGACTGTGGTGGCCTCAGAAGAATACCATTGCCAGGGTTAGTCAAACTGCAGCCCTCCAGATGTCCATGGACTACAATTCCCATGAGCCCCTGCCAGCAAACGCTGGCAGGGGCTCATGGGAATTGTAGTCCACGGACATCTGGAGGGCCGCAGTTTGAGAGCTGCACACATTACTGTACTCAGGTGCAGTCCCGCTGTATGTCGCATTGGTCAGGCTGCAGGTTCCCGTCGGCAGCAGAGGTGAGGACCTGCAGTCATGGGTTTAAGCTGCATGGAGAATTGTACCAGATAGATATCAGGGAAAAATGTTCACAGTCCAAGTAGTTCATTAGTGGAATTGACTGCCTAAGGGGGTGGTGAGCTCCCCCTCACTGGCGGTCTTCAAGCAGCGGCTGGACAGAGACTTTTCATGGATACTTTAGGCTGATCCTGCGTTGAGCAGGGGGTTGGACTAGATGGCCTGTAGGGCCCCTTCCAACTCTAGGATTCTATGATTGTAGCACAGCTTTCCTCCTTCTAACGGCCTAGAAATCATATAAAAATCTAGAAAATTGGTTTCATTGGCCTAAAATTTGCTCAAGGTGAAAAGCCTGTGTATTCTGGCAGGTTTTAAGAAGACGACTCTGTCATTCAGGCACTTGGTTTATCTCATCTGTGGCTAGTTTCTGTGTGCAGCCGTAATTTTTAATGTTTTTCTTTAAAACGACTATTTTCTCAAGCTACCACGAGCCCCCCGTATAGAGCCCCCTGAAAGGGTATCAATATTTTAACTCTTAAAACTCTTGGGGCACTGTGAACAAATAATATAATTACCTATAAGACATAGGAAGGGAGACTCTTGTGGCGCAGAATGGTAAGCAACAGACATGCAGTCTGAAAGCTCTGCCCATGAGGCTGGCAGTTCGATCCCAGCAGCCGGCTCAAGGTTGACTCAGCCTTCCATCCTACCGAGGTCGGTAAAATGAGTACCCAGCTTGCTGGGGGGTAAATGGTAATGACTGGGGAAGGCACTGGCAAACCACCCCGTATTGAGTCTGCCAAGAAAACGCTAGAAGGCGTCACCCCAAGGATCAGACATGACTCGGTGCTTGCACAGGGGATACCTTTACCTTTAAGACATATGAATGCCTGAAGCTGCCTTCTACTGAATCTGACCATCGAGCCATCAAAATTAGTATCTTTGACTCATAGTGGTAGAAGTTCTCCAGAGACTCAAGTGGAGGTCTTTCACATTGCCTCCTACCTGATCCTTTCAACTGGAATCGCTGGGGATTGAACCTGGGATCTTCTGCATGCCAAGCAGATGCTCTGCCCGGGAGCCAAAGCTCTTCCCTAATAGGGGACTGGGTGGATTCTGCATAATTTGTTGTTTCAGGTGTCTATAAGCCATTCCAGTTTGTTTAAAACATTTATTAGCCCCCTTTCTTCTTTACAGCGCTCGTATACAATATGTAAAAAACAAAATTAAACATCACAGTTTAGGGCTGCTAGTAACTTAATCAAATGCAGTTCTGGGTAAAACTCTTTTCAACATCTTCCTAAAAATTGCAAGTGATTCTTATATGCTGCTTTTCTCTACCAGAAAGAGTCTCAAAGCGGCTTACATTCGCCTTCCCTTTCCTCTCCCCACAACAGACAGCCTGTGAGGGAGGTGAGGCTGAGAGAGCCCTGAGATTACTGAGGAAGAAGAAGAGTTGGTTCTTATATGCCGCTTTTCTCTACCCGAAGGAGTCTCAAAGCGGCTTACATTCGCCTTCCCTTTCCTCTCCCCACAACAGACACCTGTGAGGGAGGTGGGGCTGAGAGAGCCCTGATATTACTGCTTGGTCAGACCTGCTTTATCAGTAATGTGGTGAGCCCAAGGTCACCCAGCTGGCTGCATGTGGGGGAGCCAGGAATCCAACCCCGCTTCTTTTCTTTTTTGTTTAGTATTTCCAGATAACAACATGTCTGGTCAGGACTGATGTATATTATTTCACATACTAGGGGCAAAGCCCGTTGTATCCAAGAATACAATGGGTGCTAGAGCTTGGCAGTGGGAACAGGAAGGGGAGGGGTTGTCCAGTCTGTAAGACCATGGGGGTGAATGTGTGTGCCCACAGCCCAGGAGGAATACACCTGCACCACTCCCTCCCAACTGCAGGCAAAAATGGCTTCTTTGAAGGCTGGACTCTGAGGCATTGTACAATTTTGAAGTCCCAACTCCAAACCTCCAGGAATATTTCCAACCCAGGGGTAGCCAACCTCCAGGTGGGGCCTGGAGAGCTCCTGGAATTACAGCTCACCTGCAGAGTATAAAGATCAGCTCCCCAGGCAGAAAGGGCTACTTTGGACAGGGTTGTGGTAGAGAAGAAACATTTAAAGCCTCCCACACAGGTTGTTGTTGAGAATTGAAAGACTTGAGGCCTACTGCATAGGGGTGTTGTGCAGATGAAACAGGAGACAAAAGAACCAGTTTCATCTGCAGAATAACGTTGTGCAGTGGCCTCAAATATGCAGAGAGTTGCAAAGAAGAAAGACACATGGCTTGGCTATGTCTAACCCCCGGCCAGAGCAGTATTTTAAGTGAGAAGGGGCTTTTCTGTGGTCTCCCTGTCAGCCAACTGTTTGGCAGAAGGGAAAAGTTTCCCCCTCAAAAGGAAGGCCCTCAGGCTCCCCTGCATTGCTCTTGGAAACGCCTCCCTCCCCTCAGTCAGGGCCTGTCAGTGGCTCCTTCACAGTAGGCCTGAAGGGGGGGGGAGGGAGCGTAATCACCAGCCTCCGGCCAGCTCTGTCTGGGTTCTGAGGCAATTTGCAGTTGGACATGACAATTAGGACAGCCTTGGGGCGAAAAGGGCTGGTGCAGTCTCTGTTTTCATCCCCCTTGGCAGCCCTGCTGACCTGCTCTCCCTTCAGTGGTCAGGAGCAGACTGGCAGCCATGTCTCCAGATTGCCCTGGAACTCTGTCCTGTCCTGGTGAGGGCCCAATCGGAAGGCACGAAGCGCCTTCCGATTGGCCCCTCCACTTGTCAGTCCAGGGCCAAGGGGCCAATCTGGGAATTTTGATCACAGACAGCCCACCCCAACACCCCTTACTGTTTCATTAAGAGGGAACAGATGTGTGTTTTGTTTATACAAATGTATTATTGATCACTGAGGAAGGCCCTTGTGGTCAAAACACTTATGGTTTTGTTTTGGTCATTTGACATGTTCATCAACGTTGTATAGGAAATTATTAGTTTATGTAAAGCTTGTTCTGACTCTTTATATAGGCTGAAGTTGAACTATTCCACTGGGCTTTCAGGTGAAGGCCACAAATGGAGAGCTGCCTACAACCTGGTACCTTACCAGGCAACTCCTGACATCCAACCATGCCCCTAACAGAAACTGTTGTTCTCTAACTGCTATTGCTACCAAATTGTTACTACGGTTATAACTATTATGTCCTTCACCCTTCCAAATGTTACAATCTACCTTTCTGTTCCCCATCGGTTCTATGTGCATCATGCTGAGACGTCACAATAAGGGGCAGTATATAAATAGAATAGAATATTCAGGCCCTCTTTTTTATTTTACTATTATGTACATCGTATAATAAATAGTTGTTTTGATGTTATTTTATCTTCTGCAGCTTGACCCTTATAGAATTCTGAGAATTTGGGGCTGACTTTGTTTCCCCCTTCTCCTTTAGTAATTTCTACTCGAGCTCATGTGCCAGGGAAGCATATTCCCTCTTTTTCTAGCATGGATATGCTCCCTAACTCCTGATAGGCAGTGGAGATTTGCCGGCAGTTAGGAAAAGGTACTCTGTATATGCTCAAAGGCATTGTCAGATCATGACATTGAAGATAAGCTCCAGAACAAAGAACTGTTGCAGTCCTTGATCAGTGTAACCCAGAGGTGTTGAGGGTATGTAGGGTGTGGGGGGCAGAGGCATGATGTAAGAACAGTGTTTTTTCTCTTCCTCTTTGCTAGATTGCATATATGTGGATAAAGCCACCCAAATAATTGGTGCTGTATCAAGCATGCGGGGAGTTTTGTCCTATCACAATGAGAGCTATGACTTGTTGCCTGGTAAGTTACAGTGGGAATACTCCGGAATAAGGATGGGCACAAACGCAAAAATTCTGGGTTATTGGGGGAGAGTGCATGTTGAGTTTGTGACCCAAATGGCACATGTGTATATTTGGGTAGAATCATAGAATCATAGAGTTGGAAGGGGCCATACAGGCCATCTAGTCCAACCCCCTGCTCAACGCAGGATTAGCCCTAAGCATCCTAAAGCATCCAAGAAAAGTGTGTATCCAACCTTTGCTTGAAGACTGCCAGTGAGGGGGAGCTCACCACCTCCTTAGGCAGCCTATTCCACTGCTGAACTACTCTGACTGTGAAAAACTTTTTCCTGATATCTAGCCTATATCGTTGTACTTGAAGTTTAAACCCATTACTGTGTGTCCTCTCCTCTGCAGCCAGCAGAAACAGCATCCTGCCCTCCTCCAAGTGACAACCTTTCAAATACTTAAAGAGGGCTATCATGTCCCCTCTCAACCTCCTTTTCTCCAGGCTGAACATTACCAAGTCCCTCAACCTATCTTCATAGGGCTTGGTCCCTTGGCCCCAGATCATCTTCGTCGCTCTCCTCTGTACCCTTTCAATTTTATCGACGTCCTCCTTGAAGTGAGGCCTCCAGAACTGCACACAGTACTCCAGGTGTGGTCTGACCAGTGCCATATACAATGGGACTATGACATCTTGTGATTTTGATGTGATGCCTCTGTTGATACAGCCCAAAATGGCATTTGCCTTTTTTACCGCTGCATCACACTGCCTGCTCATGTTTAGTTTACAATCCACAAGTACCCCAAGTACCCCAAGGTCTCGTTCACACACAGTGCTACCTAGAAGTGTATCGCCCATCCAGTAGGCATGCTTTTCATTTTTCTGACCCAGATGCAGAACTTTACACTTATCTTTATTAAATTGCATCTTGTTCTCATTTGCCCATTTTTCCATTGTGTTCAGATCTCGTTGAACTCTGTCTCTATCTTCCGGAGTATTTGCCAGTCCTCCCAATTTGGTGTCATCTGCAAACTTTGATGAGTAGTCCCTCCACCCCCTCATCGAGATCATTAATAAATATGTTAAAAAGTACCGGGCCGAGCACCGAGCCCTGAGGTACCCCGCTACTCACCTCTCTCCAGTCTGATGAAACACCATTGACAACAACTCTTTGAGTGCGGTTCTCTAACCAATTCACTTGGGCATGAAATTGGGGTTACCGTGGGTGGGCAGGTAGTTGTGAGTTCCTGCACTGGGCAGAGGGTTGGAAAAGATAACCCTGGAGGCCCCTTTCAACTCTATGATTCTATGATTGATTCTAATTTACTACTACCGTATTTGCCGGCATATAAGACGACTGGGCGTATAAGACGACCCCCCCAACATTTCCACTCAAAATATAGAGTTTGTTACATTCCATTACAGTACTATGGGCCACTATGGGCAGCTATGTCTATCCCAACTGAAGTGCACCCGGCGTATAGGACGACCCCCCCCCCACTTGGAGGCATGTTTTTCAGGGGGGAAAAGTAGTCTTATATGCCAGCAAATACTGCAATTTACTTTCTCCTGATATCTGTACTCATATGACCCCTGTTGCATTGTCTGAGGAAGTGTGCGTGCACATGAAAACTCATGCCTTGAATAAATCTTTGCTGGTCCTAAAGGTGCCCTTGAACCCCGATTTTATATTGGGCAAGAGAATGTCAAGAACTCAAGAAGTTTTGAGATCTCCTGACTCGGATTGTTGTGTCCTTTAGATAAAGAGATTATGGCTACAATGGAGAATCTACTGGTCATTTTTGTAAATCAGGAAAGAATGAATAAAAGAGCACAGCACGAGATCGGTGAGTGGTTTCCAATCATAATGCAGAATGCTGCACTTTGTTGGCAGGTCTCCATTCTTAAATTATGCCAGCTGAAAACCTCTTTTAAAATAATCTAATATCTCAAGAGGGGCCTGTAGAGAAATCCATCTTATTGCAGTGCTTGGGTTGAGGCTTCAGTGAGCCTTTTCGGGGTGGCAGGGGGAGTTGCAGAGTCCCTGCCGCCACCCCAAAAACACCCACTGGGTTCAGAGTTCCTCCTTGATAGGATTTGAATCCAGGTTGCATATTCATGACTAGAATCCACAGCTTCCTGGCCTGTATTGCTCTTAGATCCTGGGTGTTCTGTGGTTGGTGGGAAGGGGGCAGCAGTTTGGCAAATTTCTTGCCCATCACTTGCATAGAATTCCGCCCCTAGCCATGCATTAATGTTTATATCAAGGTTAAAACATGCAATTACTTTCTCTTTGTACATACAATGATGTTTTTATTTATTTATTTGATGTTTATGCCGCCCTTCCCTATGGCTCTGGACGGTTTACATAGAACGTTGTCCAAAATTACATTGAACATTTGTAAAAATTTGTCAGGTAACAATGATAACATAACATAACATGAACAACAACACTGACATGTCCCTGGGGAGATAAAATTGTTCAGTCATGGAAGGAGCATCTGAGGGAGGGGGGGACCAGTAGATGCTTTGAGTCGGTTGGCCCCAAGCGAATGCCTGGTGGAGGAGCTCCCTTTTGCAGGTCCTGCGGAATTGTGGAAGTTCAGGCGAGGCCCTGATCTCCTCAGGGAGCTCGTTCCACCAGGTGGGGGCCAGGACCAAGAAGGCTCTGGCCCTTGTTGAGGTCCCACGTGCTTCTTTGGGGCCAGGGATCCACAGCCAGTTGGAGGTGGTAGAGCATAAGGCTCTTTAGAGTAGCGATCCCCAACCTGTGGGCTGCGGACCACATGTGGTCCTTCAACTAATTGGAGGTGGGCCCCGAAGGATGCCTTCTCCCCCCCCCCCCCGGCCCTTTACTTCATCCCCCGCCCCCGCACTATCTTGCTGTCTGTATCTTATTTTGAAGGGATGTTTAAACATTACCATAGCGATCAGAGAGCGCTAGGGCAGTGGTTGAGAGTAGAGGAGTAAACTACCCCCCCCACCGGGCCTCAGCAAAAGGCGTTGAGTGGTCCCCGGTGAGTGGTCCCCGGCGTTGAGTGGTCCCCGGTGATAAAAAGGTTGGGGATCACTGTTTTAGAGGATGTAGGCAGGGAGGCGGTCTCTCAAATACATTGAGCCTAAACCGTGTATGGCCTTAAAGGAGATTACCAAAACCTTAAGCTTAATACGGAATTCAACTGGGAACCAGCTGAGTTGTTGGAGATTTAAAAAAAATCTGTGCAGATTTACCAGCTGGATTCTGTTGAGACCCGCTCCTTTTTCTCTTATACTCTCTCTGTTTTGCACATGTTCCTGGCTTGGTTAAAAGACCAAATCACCAAGCTTCTGGATAAAGGATGGATGCCATTTGGTGGATTCCTCTTTTACTTCTCCCCTGGAACTGGACAGAACCAGGATACAGCTGTCAAGGCATGCGAGGCAACTGAAAGCACTCTGGCTTATATTCAATCTCAGGAAGAGGAGGTGAGTAGAGCAATCAGATACGTAAAAGGCAGTAATCGTGGGAACCGGTAATGGATCAGGTGGCATTCAAATTGTTCATAAATTATCTGGAATAGGGGGTGGGCAGCGCTGTGACCAAGTCTGCAGATAACATCAGAATAGTTGGGATAGTGAAAACAAAGGGAGATCATGAATAGATCCAGGGGGAGCTTTCAGAGTTGAGTCAGTGGGCAGTGATGTGGCAAAGGAAGTGCTGTGTAGGTCAAGTGTAATTTGGTGCATATTGGACCAAAACCCCCTGAGGTCTGAACTGCATACAAATAAAAGGGGGAAAAAAAAGATCTTGGCGTTGTAGTGGGTCGTGTGTTTGAAATGGGAACTCTCTGTGGAAGTGATGAAGAAGGCAAGGTTGAAGTTTGGGATTATTCGGAAGCTTGACTTGTTTAAGCTTAGCAAGGCACGTGGAGGGACTGCAGCCTGGTGTGAATTTCTCCTTTGAATCAGTTTGCAGGACCTCCAGCAAGACAAGATAAAAGAGCCACTTTGAGCTTGGTGCCTTCTTAGAGCTGTTTTCTAAGCTTTGTAGAGTTTTGCTGCTGCTGAAATATAATTGAAACAAGGATAACAAGGGCCAGGGCCTTTTCAGTCCTGGCCCCCACCTGGTGGAATGAGCTCCCCGAAGAGACCAGGGCCCTGCCAGAACTTCCACAATTCCGCAGGGCCTGCAAAAAGGAACTCCTCCACCAGGCATTTGCTTGAGGCCGACTGACCCATAACATCTACAGGCCCCCCCCCCCCCGTCTCCCAGACTGAGAGGTCGAACCTACCAAGGGAGTGTCAAAGTTATTGTTCTTAAAATACTGTTCTAGTTGTTCTAGTTGTTCTAATTGGTATGTTGTTGTTATATTGTTCCATGTAAATGTTCTGAATTGTTTTCTGTAAACCGCCCAGAGCCGTAGGGAAGGGCGGTATAAAAATCTAAATAAACTTAAATTAAATTAAATTAAATTAAATTAAATTAAATTAAATTAAATTAAATTAAATTAAATTAAATTAAATTAAATTAAATTAAATTAAATTAAATTAAATTAAATTAAATTAAATTAAATTAAATTAAATTAAATTAAATTAAATTAAATTAAATTAAATTAAATTAAATTAAATTAAATTAAATTAAATTAAATTAAATTAAATTAAATTAAATTAAAGATGGACCACTGGTCTGATCCCGCAAGGCTCTTCTGATGTTCTTATGAAGATCTCAGCCTCTGTGCCTTGTTGGCCATCCAATAGAACTGGTTAGCCTCTCTGAAAGAGTGGATGCTGGACTAGATGGACCTCTGGTCTGATCCAGTGGGGCTCTTCTGATGTTCTTATAAAGACCCCAACCTCTGTGACTTGTTGTTGGCCATCCAATGGAACTGGTTAGCCTCTCTGAAAGAGAGGATGCTGGACTAGATGGACCTCTGGTCTGACCCAGCTTGTGCCACTCTACTGAAGTTTCTTCTCCTTCAGAGGATATGTCTTCACCAGCTTGGAATCCTGCCAGGGCAGGCCTTGGCTAGCATTACTCCTTTTATATGTTTCAGCAAGGATGTTACCCAATGTGATTAGTGCCAGTGAAACACTGATCTATACGCCAATAAAGGTCTTCTGATTCTGAAACGCTGATCATCATTTCCCTCAGCAAGGGACATTGTCTGAACTTATCTCGAGAGAAGAATTTCATCCCCAATTCCCGATAAAGACTTTCCGTTGGTGTCCTTTACAGGCATTTTTAGAGAGTGTCGCCACCACTAACAAGAAACGTTACTGGATTGGACTTACCAAGCCTTCAAATCACTGGGAATGGATAACTGGTGAGAAACTGACGACCGCGTAAGTATTGGGACAACATTTCTCTATGCATTGTGCAAACCTCAGAATTGCATCCTTGTTGTGCTTTTCAGAGCTTCTTTGCTGAGTGAGTTTAGTATTTGCATGGAGTGAGATGCCAGTGCGCCTCAGCAGTGGTCCCCAACCCGCGGGCCGCGGCCCGGTGCCGGGCCGCAAAGGCCTCAGCGCCGGGCTGCGGCTCGTTCTTCCCTCCCCCCTGAAGCGAGAAGCTCGCCAGGCCGCAAGCAAATCGGCCGCCAAAGCGGCCGATTAGCTTGCGGCCCGGCAAGCTTCTTGCTTCGGGAGGGGAGGGGAGGGGAGGGGAGGGGAGGGGAGGGGAGGGGAGGGGAGGGGAGGGGAGCTTGCCAAGCCGCAAGCTAATCGGCTGCTTTAGCAGCCGATTGGCTCGCGGCCCGGAGGGGCCGGGAGGGGGAGCCACGGCCGCCGGCATGGCAGCAGCGCAAACGCGCCTGCGCAGACTGCTGCGCACGTGGGTTTGCGCCCCTGCTGGGCGCAAACGTGCGTGCGCGGCAGTCCGCACAGGCGCGTTTGCGCTGGGGCTGCCGCACGTGCGCAGGCCCCGGGCCGCCCTCTCCCTCCACTACGCCGCAGCAGTCCGCAGCGAGCGTAAGCTTGCGGACCGCTGCTCCTCAGGATCTGATCTCCCAAAAGAGAAAAGGCTGAGAGTGAGGTAATGACAGACAAAAGCCTTGCTTCTCTCTCTGTGCTAGCTTGCTCTGAAGAAGCTTGGTACCCTTTTTAGAGCAGGCTACCCTTTCATTTTCTCTTCCACTCCGAAAAGCAGACTTTGCAATGTACATTTCATTGGACATGAAAGTTTGTAGAAGACTTTTGGTCATGTACACATTCCATTGTTATCAGAGGGCAAGACATAGCTTCATCCTCACCCAGGAAGGATTCTCAAGATCAGCTATTTGCAGAAACCCTGCCTTCCTGATGATTACACAGAGGCCAGAAACTGACCTTTTGATCCTGCCCCAGCCTGGGTGTGCCCAACAGCATAGAGCAGAGACAAAATTACACAAATGTCTACATGAGACAGGGTTTCAACAAAGGGGGCACTTTGAAGAATAAATATTTTAATTGGGGGGCTCCAAGAGATATATTTGGACGTGTTTTATAAGTGTGGGAGCCTCTTAATTCATATTTTTAACCACTTCCTATTCTTCATCAGAGCCTCTTGTGGCGCAGAGTGGTAAGGCAGCAGACATGCAGTCTGAAAGCTCTGCCCATGAGGCTGGGAGTTCAATCCCAGCAGCCGGCTCAAGGTTGACTCAGCCTTCCATCCTTCCGAGGTCGGTAAAATGAGTACCCAGCTTGCTGGGGGGTAAACGGTAATGACTGGGGAAGGCACTGGCAAACCACCCCGTATTGAGTCTGCCAGGAAAACGCTGCAGGGCGTCACCCCAAGGGTCAGACATGACCCGGTGCTTGCACAGGGGATACCTTTACCTTTACGTTTAGGAGGTCTCTGTGGTAGATGCAACTTTGTAGCTACCTGCTCCTTCTGCTGACTCCCCTGGACTGGCTGGATGAACCTTTGACTCACAGGACTGTCTGACCTTGATTTCTGTCTGTTCCTTTGGTATTTTTTCTTCGGATACTGACTTTCCCTGCCTTCTTGTCAGCTTGTCTGTGCTTCTTTCCAGCAGAGAGCTGAAACCTGAGACCAGCACATCCTTGGAGGAACTCCACCTAAATCCTCGGAGGCCTCTCATCCAAATTCTAGCCAGGGTCAGCCCTCCTTAGCTTCCAAGATCTGAGGGAATCAGGCTTACCTGGTCTAATCAGATCAGAGCCCTTTTATAGGATAAAACAAGCAAAAAGTCAAGGCCTGGCATTTAGAGTCCATCCCACATCCCAACGAGTGACATAAAGAAAAAAAAAATCTTAAACTGTTTTCTCCCTGCAAATCACACGACATCAGCCCTTGACTGAAATATATTTGCTTCAAGAGCAGGAGGTCAAAGAACAGATTTTGCGTAAGGGTTAAAATAAGGGCAGGAACATTCTAAAATAGCGATCCCCAACCTGTGGGCCACGGACCACATGTGGTCCGTCGACTAATTGGAGTTGGGCCGCGAAGGACGCCTTCTCCCCCCCCCCCCCCGGCCCTTTACTTCATCCCCCCCGGCCCTTTACAACACACTTCGGGTGTCATTGTCTCCCATCACTCCCAGATGGGACTATCTCGTTGCAGAGAAACAAGCTCAGGGTTCCCATTGATTTGTCATTGTCATGAGTTAAAATTTCCATGAAAATAAAAGGTTCCTTATGTTCATTGTTGTGGCGTGTCTGTATCTTATTTTGAAGGGATGTTTAAACATTACCATGGCGATCAGACAGCGTTAGGGCAGTGGGCCTCAGTAAAATTGTCAAGCGTTGAGTGGTCCCCGGTGATAAAAAAGTTGAGGACCACTGTTCTAAAATATAGCAAATCAATCCCCAGAGTAACAGACCATTCATCAGGCTCACTAATCAAAGTCATAGCCAAGATCTTGCATTTTTGCTATGCATTCTTTGACAAAATTCTTTAACTAGCACAGAGCACAATCTAGCAACTGAATGGTTACTGCAGATGAATGACTAATGAATGGCGTATAGTGATTACCACTTGATTATAGCTTGATTACCACTGTCTTTACATTCCAGATACTGGGCTGCAGGGAGTCCATCCGCGTCGGAAAACTCCCCAAAGACGTGTGTCGAAATACAAGGAGGTGCTCCTAAACTGCATGCCTGGGGTGATGTCTTGTGTGCGTTGACCAAAAACTGGATTTGTAAACTGACACCTGATCCAGAGTTGAGTAGAATTAGACCTTGAAATCCATTGCCTGTTCTCCAAGCAAGAAAGAACAATTAAATCCTATGGGAAAGCAAAAGCCAATGACAATCCCTGTCCACCTTCCATAATATGGAAACTGGAAGAAAAAAGTTCTTGGACTTCAGTGTGCAAACGTAGCTTCCTCAACACTGGGAGGAAGAGGGGAAGGGAAGAATTTACTTTGTGTGCTTTAAAGAGTCAGCCATGAAAAGTGGAAGGCATCAGTAGCAGCCATTTTTTCATTGTAATAAAGGAATAACAAATATCTACTGATATCTATGTAATGTGTTTCTCTTTATGGGTTCTGGCTTACATTTCAGAGTGGCACAGGCCTACCCAGAAAGAATCAGGAGAGTTTCCATGGAACCAGGGCTTAGTTCTGGGATACAGGGAGCCTTTCTGCCACTATTTAAAAACCCACTCAGATTAGGTAAAGGTAAAGGTATCCCCTGTGCAAGCACCGAGTCATGTCTGACCCTTGGGGTGACGCCCTCTAGCGTTTTCATGGCAGACTCAATACGGGGTGGTTTGCCAGTGCCTTCCCCAGTCATTACCGTTTACCCCCCAGCAGCAGCAAGCTGGGTACTCATTTTACCGACCACTCAGATTAGAGGAATGAAAAAACACCACAGGTTCGAGGCCTGGTTTGTTTGTTTATTACCATACGGGTACTGGACTTATTACATTCAGAAACCACTTAGTTTAAATCTTTCAGGTAGAGGGTTGGGGTTGAGATCCTTCCTGCCAACCTTCATATGTCAGTTAAGACCCTGAAATTCTGGGTATTTCCACACGTTAATAAAAATAGCGTTAAGCCGGCTGAATGGCAAAGCGCTATATTTTATCTCACTTCCCAGACCCTCCTCACTGTTTTGCGGTCTCACCTTTGTCTGCCGCCTTTTCGCCTGTCACCCTCCACGTCTGTTGCTGGAAATGGCAGAAGAGAGCAATGCGCCTTATACGTACCATGCTTCCACCTGTCAATCAATTCAGGCAACCAATCCCCTTCCTGCATTGACTACAATGGGAATATCAGCTATTCCACTTTTCCTGGGAGCCCCTAGAAGTGGACCCCTTCGACCAATCATTATGCAATTGGGAGGGGAGTCAGGGAAGAGCCTCCCGGAACTACCCTGAAATTTTGGAGGCTGTAACTTAACCCCCCCCCCAGGCCCCGGGAAAGAAGGAAAAGCCAAAGCCAAATCAGCCTGATCGGGCCTTTAGTGATTCATGAGTGCTTTGATTTTGGGGGGGGGGGGGGGAATAATCATTCCTGATTGTGGTGGGGATGCAGAAAAGCCCTCGGTGTTGTAATGGATTCAGTCTACCAGGTAGAAGGCTGGGGGTAGAAACTAGGGTTGTGCACTCTGGAGGCCAGCGGTGTGAAGGGAAGGGGAGGTGCTGCCCTTCCCCTCCATGCCGTGGCACTGGCCACCTCGGGTTTCAGTGCTCGCCGAAGTGCGCCGGAGCTTGGAACCCTACTAGAAACCCTACCATCAATCATCACATCACATCCAGGTCACTCAGCTGGCTGCATGTGAAGGAGTGGGGAATAAAACCCAGCACTCCGGATGGCCTCTTAACATTTTACTGCGTATCAGATAACAATTTGAGGCAATTAAATAAATGCTTAAAATATGTTTGTTGTGTGTGTGTGTGTGCAGGTGTGGGGGAGGAGAGAAAGCATCAGGAGGCCAGAAAGATAACAAATGAGGCTGTAATTCTGTAAGCACTTATTTAGGAATAAATCCATTGGTGAGTCTTACCTGATAGTATGGTTAGGATTTGGACGGTGAATCTCACTAGAATTATCTTGGGGTCTATCTAATCAATCCTGCCAACCTTTTTTTAACTGATTTTATTTATAATTGGACTGTTATACCGACCCTCCCCACGACCTTCTTTATGCCGCTGTCATTTCAGGTCAAGTAGCTCCAGGATGGTTGTCAAGGAAACCGGCAAGGCACGACTCCTCTAGGGAGCATTTCATTTGGTTAGGTATCCCAAAACAGGCAGCCTCCATGACTTTAATTTTTGTAGGTTCCACCTTTCCTCCCCCCCCCCAAAAAAAATCCTTTTCAAAAGTCAATGCATATTCCCTAAAGAAGAACATGCATGCTGAAATACATTTTCCACTGCATGGAAAACTCTGCAATGCAGCTTTTTAGCCCATTGGTTTGGAACATGTGTTTTTCTTTGGTCTGGCACCTCCATAGATGCCTTTCTCAGAGATTGTTTCAGGGGGTAGACTCAACTGGTTTGCAATTGAGTAGAATACAAAACCACCTCATACTTTCTGACTGGAATAAAGGGACTCAGACCTCCATTCTGACGTGTTTCACAAAGAGAGCTTTGCCTCTCTAAAGCTTATTCCAGCCTTTCTCAACTGTTATTTTTTTCTTGTTGAGAAACCCATGAAACATTCTTCGGCCTTCGAGAAACCCCGGAAATGTCTCAATCCTGCAGAATACGGTTGGGAAGCAGAGCTGTGGACATGCCCACCAGGGGCGCTGGCTTCATCTAAAATATTTTCATTCACTTTTCAAAATGTGCATTTAATTTCCACCCACCCCTCTGTTTGCTAAAGCCTGAACAGTCTTGGAAGATACAGATTCATTTTGACAGAACTGTGTTAAAAACTATCACATGTAAATTCAGTCACAATTACCACTGAGTGTAGGTGCTGGATTACAACAGGAGACTCAGGTTGAAGTCCCTCTCTTGGCCATGGAACTGAATATGGATTACCTTGGTCTCTAGAACAGCCTCTCTCAACTTATACCATTGAGAAACTCCTGAAACATTCTTCAGGCTTCAAGAAACCCTAGAGCAGTGGTCCCCAACCTTTTTATCACCGGGGACCACTCAACACCGGGGACCACTCTCCGGGGACCACTCAACACCTTTTACTGACGCCCGGTGGGGGGGGGGTAGTTTACTCTTCTACTCTCAACCACTGCCCTAACGCTCTCTGATCGCTATGGTAATGTTTAAACAACCCTTCAAAATAAGATACAGACACGCCACAACAATGAAGTGTGTTGTAAAGGGCTGGGGGGGATGAAGTAAAGGGCCGGGGGGGGGGGGAGAAGGCGTCCTTCGGGGCCCACCTCCAATTAGTCGAAGGACCACATGTGGTCCACGGCCCACAGGTTGGGGATCGCTACCCTAGACGTTGTGTGATTCTGGAGAATATAGTTGGGAAGCAGAGCTGTGTACATACCCACCTTGGGACCCCTCCCCTTCCTACCTCCTCCAGGCCCATCGGCCATTTTGGGAGGAGTGGGTGGGCTGACCCGACCGTATATGGTCATATCACCTGATAAATGATTAACAAGTATAAAAAAATACATCAAAATTAATTAACTCCCACCCACTGAGGAAACCCAGGGCCATCAAGAAACCGTAGAATTTCATGAAACTCTGGTTGAGGAAGCATGGCTTAGACCAGGGGTAGTCAAACTACGGCCCTCCAGATGTCCATGGACTACAATTCCCAGGAGCATTCGCTGGCAGGGGGCTCCTGGGAATTGTAGTCCATGGACATCTGGAGGGCCGCAGTTTGACTACCCCTGGCTTATACACTAAATTTCTTGTTGCTCCCAAAGGTGCTGTTGGACTCCAATCGAACTGTTTTTGCAGAGATGTTTCTGCTTTAATGATAAAGTGCTGAGCCAAAGGTTTGTCAAGATTCTTATTAGGGGAACTTAAAGAGTCATAAATCGACCACGCAGAAGAAAGAAAAAAGTTTATGAGCGCAGAAAAGATGGCCGGGCCATATGACAAGGAACAAGGGGAAATGATAGCAAAAGTAGTTGAAATTCTCCAAGAAACCAAGCTGCCAACCATCTTTGAATTTGGTTACCAGCAAAGCAAGTGCAATGAAGCACTAGTGGAAGTCATTAAGTAATTGGACGGAGTAACTGACTGAATCAAATGTAGATCCTGCAGCTGGTTGACATGGGCTTAAATACATGTTGCTTTGAAAGAACCGTAATGAGATTGACTTTTGGGGATTGCAGGGTACGTAGCAAAAAGGCTTCTAAAAGTAAGAACAGAGATGCAGCATGGATCGACACAGAATAAGATACATGCAGTGCAACAAGGCAGCTGTTTACACTGGTAATCTGCAAATGAGATGCTCTTGAAGAATCCCAGAAAGTCCCCATCCACCCAACCCAGTATAGAGGGGCTGCTGAAGGATCAGGAGCAGACTGGGAGGTGGGAAGTGCTGGCTTGTAGGGGCTGCTCACCTGGAACACGCCCAGCTGAGCAGCCCCTACAAGCCAGCACTTCAGGGGCTCCTGAAATCAGTAGAACCAGCAACCAACATTGGTTCACTCTTTGACCCATCCCACAACATGGCGGCAGTGCAGGAGCAGACGGCTGGTGAGCTGACACTGATCGCCAAGGAAAGGGCAATGAAAGCCAGGCAAGGGCAGAGTTGTTGGGGTTCGGCCATCAATGGTCCTTGAGGGCTGCAGCCCACAGGGAACTGTCCCTGTAAATCAGTCAATCCGTCCGTATGAAGGGCCGCCTGTCCAGCTGGAGGTACATTGTGAGTGAGGCACAAGCCCCGTTTAGGAGAGCAAGCCTCACCCTCTCAGTGTTTACAACTCCCAACAGGGCTGAAATGGCTGTCAGGCCTAAGGGATGATCTCTGGCTACTACCGGATAAGGGCAGTCCATTGCTGCTGATACCGCTAGAACAATCAGCACAGTGCAGTGGGTGGGGGTGGGGAGTGGAGGAACACGTAAGAGTCCCTGATAGCGTATAGGATCATGGAATGGAGCAGGGTAAAATTGGTAGTGGGGAACACATGCCGACTTCCATACCTTCCTCCCAAGTTTGCCTCACACCTGAAAAGGAACCAACTAACAGCAGCAACAGCAACAATAACAAAATGCTGGTGGCCTACATTGCACCACTCATGGTCAGGGCTACATGACCCCAAGCCCTGAAGTCCATCAAGGTCAGAACTTACTCTCCAGGGTTTCAGGCTGAGATCTGTTCCATCACCTATTCCTTTCAACGACAGAGGCCAGGGACTGAACTTGGGACCTTCTGCGTGCAAAGCAGAGGCACTGCCTCTGAGCCATGGCTGAGTTTCCCAGTGAGTATTGTGGTATTTCCCTCCAGGAGAATCCCCACCAGTCTCTCCCTCCCATCCTGTATGATTCCTTGGAGGATCCAACTTTGAATGATTCGTCATGGATGGGGCAGAAGCAACTGAGGGCTGGACACCTCTGTGTCTCCCAACCCCAATCTCCAGCAGTGCTTTAAAGATGATGAAGAGCCATTTGGACTCACCAGCCTCCCATTTGGGAGTTCTTTGTAAATGAAAGGCAATCATTTTGTTACTATTAAAAGAGTAAATATTGCCGTGGCCCTAGGCTCTCTCTGGAATGTTGGCTGGACCCAGGAAGGAGCCAATGAGGGAGGAGCATCAGATAAAGGGAGGAGTTCTGGAATGTGCCAAAGGAAGGGCAGGAGGAAGCCGGAAGGGCAAGAAACGGAGGCAGGCAGAACAGGATCAGAGGTGCCAGAGTTTTCAAATGGGGCATGCAGGGAGGGTCAGAGCAAAGGAACATTACTGGGCAGAAAACCAAGTGAATAAGGCAGTGAAATGCATTCTTGGGGTTGGAGAAATGGACCAGACTCTTACTGATCCTTAAAAGATATCCAGAGAACTAGAAATGATTCTGTTCATGTGTCTGCTTTCCAATTTCCCCAGTCCGGGGCAGGCCAAGTTGCAAGAAATATCAGGGAAACTATTTCCCTGCCCTGTCCAGTGTCTGGGTGACCCAACATGGCCCTCCTCAGAAACACACACCATATGTCCAGGGGCTGTGCTTGCCAGGTCCTTCCCTCTTGCTCTGGAGACCCTGGCCTTTGGGTGTCTGAAGCCAGCAGGAGCTCCAGGGGGGTTTCTGACCATCAGGAAGAGGGGCCCGAAAAGAGCCTTCTTCACCTTCAAAGGCTGACATGGGGGTCAGCGAACATCCCTTCCTGCCTTATCTTGTTCCTGTCAGGTGTGATGTATGTAGACTGCAGCCTAATTAGGGAATTATGGGCCAGTGTGGTGGTTAGGGGATCATAGGTCAAAGAGTGGGGAGGGGTCATACAGGACATTTAGTACTGGACTAAGACCCAAGTTTGAATCCCCTCTCTGTTGAATGACCTCTCATCCTGCCCTACCTTACAGGGCTAGCGTGGTGTAGTGGTTAAGAATAGCAGCTTCCAATCTGGCAAGCTGGGTTTGATTCCCTGCTCTGCCTCCACATGCAACCAGCTGGGTGGCCTTGGGCCAGTCACAGCACTGATTAAGCTGTTCTGACCGAGCAGTAATATCAGGGCTCTCTCAGCTTCACCTCCCTCACAGGGTGTCTGTTATGGGGAAAGGAAAGGGAAGGTGAATGTCAGCCGCTTTGAAATTCCAGGTAAATAGGCATATAAGAACCAGCTCTTCTTCTTCAGTAATATTAGGGCTCTCTCAGCCTCACCTACCTCACAGGGTGTCTGTTGTGGGGAGAGGAAGGGAAGGCGAATGTAAGCTCCACTGGGACTCCTTTGAGCAGAGAAAAGTGGGCTATAAAAGCCAGCTTCTTCTTGCTGTGAGGATTAAATGGAAGAGAAGAAAAAACGTAAGCTATTTTGGCCCCTGCTAAGGAGAAAAATGAACCCTGGGAATTGCCCTGCCTCAGGGTATGCTGACACCTGTTCTGCTCACAGGTATCAGTTCCCCTGTGACATTTTGGAACCTAGCTGCCTGGTCTGGATGCCCCAAATGGCAGGAGATTGTTTTGCATGAAAACCCAGGCTGGAGCAGGACATTAGAGAGACCTTTATACCAGCTTCATTCCTGTCGGGGCACGTCTGCTCTTTGGGCAGGATGTTTGATGGCACATCGTTTGAGCTGTGTTGTCTGTGATGTGGCCCCACAGAGACCACGCGGGAAGAGATGAGATGCCCATCAGAATAGGCAAGCAGAAGACCAGCCAGAAAAGAAGGTAAGTGGCTTCTGCTTTGACCTTCTCTGCAGCTCCAGTTTAATTCTCTGGGTGGGGGTGGTCTAGGGCTTGATGGAAGAGGCTGGTATTCACGGCAGAGAGTTAAGCCAGGGATACTTCCTCCCATTTTTGCCTCCTTCCCTAGGGGGTTTTGATCTCTTGATGGTGTGGTTAAGGAGTACGGGCTCCCTGAAGAGCTGTGGGCCCTGTCAGAGCTCTTGAGGTTCCCCAGGGCCTGCAAAACAGAGCTCTTCCACCAGGGGCGTCGTTGAAGCTGGTAGCAATGAGTACCGGGGAATTTCAAACTCCACCCCCTCTCCCGGTTCTTGGGTATTAGTAGGGGGTGGGTCCCTAGTAGTAAATGTGTTTGAAAGGTGTGCAGCAGCTACTGTCTGGATGCCCAAAGGGGGTGGAGATATGGAGAAGGAAGGCAGAGGGTTTCTTATGCTAACTTAACCACAACTGAAGAGCCTATAGCAAGCTTTCTGAACAAGGGTTTCATGAAACACTGGGGTTTTTTTTCATAAGGTTAGATTCAAATGAGTAGCCCTGTTGGTCTGAAGCAGCACAATAAGATCAGAGTCCAGTAGCACCTTTAAGACCAACAAAGATTTATTCAAGGCGTGAGCTTTCGAGTGCAAGCACTCCCTTCATGTGAGGAGATCATAGTCTGAGGAAGAGGGCTTGCACTCGAAAGCTCACGCCTTGAATAAATCTTTGTTGGTCTTAAAGGTGCTACTGGACTCTGATTCTCCTGGGGTTTCTTGCCAGTCCTGGAAGGTTTTCCTGAATTGGGGGGGGGGGGGGAGAGTTAATAATTCCTAATATATTTTTTTAATTTGTTCAACATTTATTGGGTCATATGACCATGTATGGACTCCGGGGAATGGTAGAGGACAGGAAGGCCTGGAGGATCATTGTCCATGGGGTCG
This sequence comes from Paroedura picta, assembly GCF_049243985.1. Lineage (NCBI taxonomy): Eukaryota > Metazoa > Chordata > Lepidosauria > Squamata > Gekkonidae > Paroedura > Paroedura picta. The sequence continues at coordinate 79,276,445 of NC_135378.1, read as the reverse complement.
CGGTGGGTCGGACTTCGCACCTAAAAACAACAACATGACCATGACCATATATGCTTATGTCAATCTGCTCGTCCCCTCTCAAAATTGCCAATGATGGGCCTGCAGAGGGTAGGAAGGGGAGGAGCCCCGGTTCCCGACCATTTTCTGTACAATTGCGCCACTTCTGGGGTTTCTCGACGCTTGAAGAATGTTCCAGGGGCTTCTCAATGGTAAAAAAAAGTTGACTGCTCGTTAAATGTTTTCTTCCTCCAAAGGGAGATGGTCTGTCGCAATATGATCCAACAGAAAGAAGAAAGGAGAAGATGAGATGCTAATCAGACCCAGAGTAAAGAATGCCGGCAAAGAAAGGTAAGTGGTTTCCACTTGTATTTTGCCTTCACAGGATTACACCATCTCTGTCTCCAGTTATTCCTTGGAGGGAAGGGTTTCTTTGCCTTCACTTCAGGAATAAGAGCCCATGGCCAGCACAGAAACTGAAGTCCACAGGACATTGTACTTCCCAAATGGTCCCATTCTCTGTTTTAAGAATTCCCCGTTTCTGAACTGCATTCTACCATCTATGTCATCCAGCTCTTGTCCTCAAACTGCCTAGCACAGTTGGGCTAGTCTAAATGTCCTCTCCCTGCCTGCCTCTTAGCTGGACAACCATGTTGACCCTCTTAAGGGAGTGTTAACTGAGCAGTTCTGATCCTTTCCAAATTTGCCATTGAGGCCTGCAGCATTCCATTCCTTTCCCTAGGCTCTTTAATGTCCCTCAGTCAGTGCGACAGAATCACCTGTGTGCCCCACGTCCTGCCTCTGGAAGATCTGGTCAGACATGTGTTGGGCTTTCCATGTTGAACCTTAGTTGTGCAAGTATGTAAGTCCCCATTAAGACTGGGACTGTGGGACATATGGAAAAAGGGCTGAAGTTCTCCCATGCCTTGACTCTCTTTAGAGGGTGTCAACTGAGCACTTCTGATATATAATATATCTGTGCTTCCCCAGGGCCTGCCTCTTGAAGACAGACATGTGTTGGGCATTCCATGTAGAACCTTAGTTGTGCAAGTATGTAAGTCCCCATTAAGACTGGGACTGTGGGACATATGGAAAAAGGGCTGAAGTTCTCCCATGCCTTTACTTGCTCTCAAAGAGCTTGGAAAGGGGAAGAAGAGGTCACCTGTATCCTCAATTGCTGATGGCGCTAGGGTCAGGATAGTACCTGACTTGAAAGGATATGAGTCACAAAATATCACTGGCAACCCAAAACCTCTTTCCATGCCCCAGACCTCATTCCCTGCTTCCATTGACACTATGCAGCCAAGCCCGCTTTGGATGAAGAAGAAGAAGAAGAAGAAGAAGAAGAAGAAGAAGAAGAAGAAGAAGAAGAAGAAGAAGAAGAAGAAGAAGAAGGCTTTTATATCCCACTTTTCTCTGCCTTTTAAGGAGTCTCAAGGGGGCTTAAAATTGCCTTCTAAAACTAAGCCCAAGTGCAATCTCAGGACTGCAGAGGAAGGCAGAGAAATGTGTCAGGCTGAATTTTATGAGGTTTGGAAAGCAAGAGTTGTCTCCTCGGAGCCCAGAGTTTCAGAGGTGCCTGCTTTCCTTGCAGCATTAGAGATGGGTTTTCTGTTGTCCCTCATTTGCCTCATAGCAATCAGGGATAAGAAGGGCTTTGGAGTGCATCTATCCATCTACCCACCCACCCACCCATCCATCCGCCCGCCCACCCACCCACCCACCCATCCATCCATCCATCCATCCATCCATCCATCCATCCATCCATCCATCCATTCATTCATTCATTCATTCATTCATTCATTCATTCATTCATTCATTCATTCATTCATTCATTCATTCAATTTAATAATTTAGGCATGTGTGTATAGTCTTCTTTCTTTCTGTTTGGGATTTTATGCCCACTCTTGGAGAATAGAAAGCTGCCCTGAGCCCTTTTGGGGAAGGGCGGGGTAAAAATCAAATAATAAATAAATTAGCCTTTTGGAGTTTTTTTGTTTGTTTGTTTTGACAAGCCGGGCAGGTTCCAGAGGTAGGCAGAAACTTTCCTCTTGTTTGCATTTGGCCCTATTTTGCTAACGAAGGGCTGCTGAGTATCTAATTTGAAAGTTTGTTCATATTTACATTTTTGCCTTGAAACAGTGCCGCCTTCAGAAATATCCCTCAATGAGTCTGAAAGTGACTTAAGCCAAAGTGAAGAAATTGACAGCAAAGGCAAGTGACAGCAGGTCAGGTAGGGGTGAAAACAATTGGGGTGGGAGAGGTGGAAGAATCCGTAAAGTGATTTGGCTTCTGGGAGATTCTGAAAGCCAAAGACAAGCAAAGTGACTCTTTAAGGTAGCAGAATCCTGCAGCTGGCTATGGATCCAGACATTCTGCCCCCCTAAAGTAGAACCCGCTATTTTTCAACCTCGAGATGGCTTCACAGGATATGGTGTGTGGAATGTCCAAGGGGACGCCTTGACCTGCTCAGAGTCCACCCATTCATTCTGGAGAGCTTGTGGGACATTTGTCCATCTTTAGGACCTCTTGGAGGGCTGGAGAGGTGCCAGAAGACTGGGGGGGAGCAAATTTTATCCCAGTCTTATCCCAACCTTCAAAAAAGGGAGGAGAGATGACCTGGGAAACTACAGGCCAGTGAATCTGACTTCAGTTGCAGGGAAGATAATGGAGCATATTTTAAAGGAGTGATCTGCAAACATCTGAAGGACAATTTGTTCATCTGGGGAAGTCAGCATGGATTTATCTACAAGAGGCCAGACCAAACTGGTTTCCTCCTTTGCTCACCGCCACCGTACTCATTCCCCCTCCCCATAAATATTTTCTGGCTGTATTCAGAGGAATGTTTTTTCATTCATTTTTAAAGCAGTCCTGGCTGCAGCCACTAAAGGTGCCAGGGAATGTCTGAGCACATCCAAAAGGCACTCTGCTATCAGCTATTTCTCCAAAACTGAAGCAAAATTGCCTAACAGATCATGTTCTGTCAGTCCTGAAGCATAGCAAGACAGCATCCTAATGGCTTCAACAGTAATTGCCAGTAGGCAGCCTGCTAACATGGCTGTCTTCTATAGCAGTTTAGGCTTTCTCTCTTTGTTTCCTGTACCCAGCTCAGCCAGTTCTGCTAAAGCAGTAATTTGGGTGTTGCAGCAAGGAATAAACCTTTTCCTAAATTTCTCCCCCTCTTTTCCACACCTTTAAAATGTTGGACTTTGTCTTTTGGCAAGAGCCAGCCACAGACTGTCAGTCAAAGGGTTATACTGTTTGTTTACACCTGTTACTAGTGGGACAGTAACTGTGACTAAAACAGAATTTTCATTTCTCTTGTTCTTCAATAAATAGATCAAGCGCCAAGTTTTGGGACAAGACTCTTAGCCTCCAAGGGGTTCGGAAAAAGTATTATATTTATTACTACCATACTGGTCTTTGGAGCTGCTGCTATGATTGTTGTATGTAAGTTGAGCTCAACTAGGTCAGATAAAACCTTTCAGAATTACTCTGGGTGGCTTTATTTTGGTGTAGTGGTTAGGAGTGCGGACTTCTAATCTGGCATGCCAGGTTCGATTCTGCACTCCCCCACATGCAACCAGCTGGGTGACCTTGGGCTCGCCACGGCTCTGATAAAACTGTTCTGACCGGGCAGTGATATCAGTGCTCTCTCAGCCTCACCCACCCCACAGGGTGTCTGTTGTGGGGAGCGGAATGGAAAGGCAACTGTAAACCGCTTTGAGCCTCCTTCGGGTAGGGAAAAGCGGCATATAAGAACCAACTCTTCTTATTTCAATGTCAAGAGCTCTTTTCAGAAGTGTGAAAAAATCCTGTCTCTAGAAAGTCTTTCGATTTCTTATACGTATTGGGGGTCAGATACAGAAGCATCAGAAAATGGCTAGAAGGTCCAGCTAGGCTTCAGTTAATAGAATCATCGAACCATAGAGTTGGAAGTGGCCATACAAGCAATCTAGTCCAACCCCCTCCTCAATGCAGGATCAGCCTATTTGATGGAGAACTGAGTAGTTGGATAGTTTGTTTGTTTCTTACAGAGGCATATATATAGAAAATAACTGAGTGAGTTCTTTGTTTCACTTATGGGTTACCTAAGGTTGGTGACAGTGCTTTATGTATCATCATGTGGCAATATATATTAGATTGTTACGGACACAAAGGTGTAACAGAGCAAGACATTTTGCTAAAATATTTTGTTTATTTCTCACCGCCGCTGATGAAGACAATGTTGCTGTTGGAAACTAATTTTATTACTCCGGGGTTCATTTTGGCTCTGGTTCAAGGTTCGGAATAAACCTTCTTAATGGGTTTGCCACTGCTCAAGCAAAATAACGTGGTCACATATATAGGTCTCACTGCTATTTCAGGTCTGGAAAAGGGTGCAGAGAAAGGCTGAGGTCCTTTCTCCATATGTGCCGCAGTCATGATCTTAATCGGGCACCACGAATATGGGAAGTGAGGTGAACAAAATACTCAGTCTGTGATGCAGGACACAGGGTTGATACCCCATACCCATCTTATGTACTCTCCAATGTGTAGTAGATCCTCCAGTGTCCTCAGACTAAGGGCCAATTACGATGGTGTCTCTTCAGAACAATGACCACTCCTGTAGCCAACATGAGATTCTTGACAAGAGTCAAGACTGTTTCATTTCATAGCCTTGGAAAACGAAAATTTGTGCTGAGTACCAATCTATCTTCCAAGCTCCTTCAGATTTTAACTAGGTTGCTGGCTCACACTGATCTAAAATTCCAGGAAGAGGAATCTTCCCCTATCTGATGATACCACAAAAATGCTGCCCACTACAGCATCCCCCCCCTACAGAACCTCCTAGGCAGATTTGGTAACCATCCAAGTTTATTACCTGCTCTTCCAGGTTGTCCTCAATGGCTGCTCTGATGTGGTTCATTTCTCCTGAGATTGAAAATCTGAAGGAACTAGGAAGAAAAATTGGCATTCAACATAAATTTTCAATTTTCCAAGTCTCTGGAGTTGGATAGTCTTGTGTCCTGGCAAGTACCTCTTTTTTTCCCTTTCGCCTGAAAGATATGCCCTGTGCTGGCTTCCTAGCACTTGGGTAACGATCACTCAGTTCAAGCTCAAAAGTGTTGTCCAATCATGAAAAATTCTGAATAAAATTAGATAATCTAGACATAGACCAGCATCTACTATTTCTGTTAAAACAGCTCCATCATAACAACTACTGCCAAGTCAAATGTTCTGCTGATTTAACACCAAAAATCCAAATAGACATAGGAGTTAAACAAGGTTGTATCCTTGCTCCTCAGTTATTTAACCTCTTGTTAAATGACTTACCCTTCTATTTTGACAAAGTTAATGGTCATCCCCCCACTTACTTGGCAAAGGACCCACTCTGCTTCTTTTATACTCGGATGACACAGTAATGTTATCTAGAACTCGAGTTGGCCTTATACGCTATCTCTGGTCATTTGCAGATTACTGTAGTGACAACTAAAAATAAATTTTGAAAAAATGAAGATCATGGTATTCACAAAGACCCGCTACAAGTTTCCCTGGATAATAAATGGTAATCATATAGAACAGGTAAACCGCTACAAGTATTTAGGTATAAATTTCCATTATAATAACAGCTGGCAAACCATAGAGAAAAAACTGCAAAAGGCCAGTTATCCCTTTTAGCCAAGTTTTACCACCAAAAAGGCAACAAAAACCTTCCAGCAGCCATTAAAATCTACAATGCTAAAATAATTCCTCAGATTCTTTATGGAATCCCAATATGGATGGATGCTTTTAATAATTAATTAGAAAACATCCAATCTTCCTTTTTCAGACATCTATTAGGAGTCCCAAACTGTGGCAAATCATACAGTTGTCGCAGAACTTGGTCAACAGAGTCTAGAAACCAGGGCTTGGTTTCATTCCTTTAAATATTGGTTAAAAATTAATTTCTATGCTCAACCAGGTAGTTTGTTAATTAACTTTTTGAGTGAACCTTTCTCTCTCAACTGCTTAAATAAAATGTCAACATCTCAACCCTTAGCATGCAAGAGGAAAGGGTGATACTAAAATCAATATCACAGAGACTAGAAGATCAGGATAATTCAGGTTTTAGGCTCTTCTAACAACAGTGTATGTTCTCCCAGTTTCTGGGATATTCCTTTAACTTACAAATCCATGCCCATGTATCTCCAGATTTCGGAGACACACCAGTTAAGAAGAGCATTTCTAGTAGCTCGCTTAAACATCTTTCCCTCAAATGTCACCCGAGGTAGATTTTTGAAGATCCCTCCTCAGGAGAGATACTGTCTGCATGGATGAGTCCACGACACATTGTACCACATACTTTTGGTGCGTTTTAAGTCTGATTTATGTCTTCACCCTTTAGCCAATTATCTGAAGAACTTGAAATTCAGCTGTGTTAACGAGAAACATTGGATTCAAACGATACTAAATGTGAGGGACTCAGCAATTATGGTAAAAGTAGCTAGGTTTTTGCTATCAATTTTAAATGAAAATCTTCTACGACGGAATCTACATCTGGAACTGTTTGAAACTTCCGTTTTATGCTTTGCAATTTTATGCCAATAAAGTTACTCTGTCTGTCTATCTGTCCAATCATGACACAGAAACCAAATTCCAGGGCTCACATATATTGCAACTCTAGGGTGGGGGGTGGGGCCACGGTTCCACCTGCCACAAGCAACCTGGGTCAGAGCAGTGTTTCTCTGCTTCCTTTCTTTTTGTTAGGTGACACGGAACTAAAACAGGTGCGTGCCCGTCTACAAGCTGTGTCAGATATTCGGGACTTTTTGATAAGTCGAAATATATCCAACTTCTTCAAGAGTGGTAAGTAGTTACAGTGGGAAGGCTCCAACCATCTTGAGAACCTCACCTGCCTTGCAAAACTTAGGTCTAGTCTTAGATGCTCATTGGGTGAAAAAGAAGAGTTGGTTAAAAACTCATGGAGCTTTGAGATTCCCCCAACCTCGATTGTTGCATTTCTTTTAGATGCCGAAATAGTGGAAGAAGCTACACAACTAGTGGAGCTTCTGTACACCTTGGAAAAAAGAAATATATGGGTGACAAGACAAATCAGTAAGTCGCTGAGCGCTCATAATGTCAAAGTTTCTGCTTTCTCCTTGCAAGTCCGCATGCTGAAAATCCCCTTTTCTATGGACCTTTCTTTTCCCACCAATAGACCGATCCGAATTGACTGGTGGGTTTACTTTTGCTTTGATTTATTTTAGTTCCCTTACATCTATTAGTATTTGCTTGCTTGATTCTTGAGCCGTTTTCCCGGGTGTGCGTAGGGGCGGTAGACGGGACCACGTAGATGTCCCCCATATAGGCCCCTAAAGAGTGTTAAGAGCATCTGATCAACATCCCCAGCCCAAAGAAAGTCTAACTGGCCTCAGGTGGGGCAGGGCTTTTCCAGCCCTGGCCACAGCCTAAAGAGATCAGTGCCCTGTGGCCTGTAGGGCCCGTAAAACAGAGTTGCTCCATCAGGCCTATAGTAGAGCCAAGAAAGACCATCAGGAAATGCTGGCCTCATTACTAGAAACTGAAGTCAGATTGGCTCCAAAACCTTAGACCCCTCTGTTGACTGGTTCATTAGTCGGGGGCAACTTATAGAATGTCCAATTTTTTTCTGAATGTTTTAACCGTGATGTCACCCACTCTGATCTATACAAGGAGGGCAGGTTATAAAAATAAAGATTTCTTTATTTTAGAAGAAGAAGAGTTGTTTTTATACCCTGCTTTTTACTACATAAAGGAGTCTCAAAGCAGCTTACAATCATGTCTGCTGCCAACAGGAACAGTTCCCTGCCTTCCTCTAAGTCAGGGGTAGTCAACCTGTGGTCCTCCAGATGTTCATGGACTACAATTAATGGACTACAATTCAACCTGTGGTGTGGTAGTCAACCTGTGGTCCTCCAGATGTTCATGGACTACAATTCATGGACTACAATTCAACCTGTGGTGTGGTAGTCAACCTGTGGTCCTCCAGATGTTCATGGACTACAATTCCCATGAGCCCCTGCCAGCAAACGTGTTTTCTGGCAGGGGTTCATGGGAATTGTAGTCCATGAACATCTGGAGGACCACAGGTTGACTACCCCAGCTCTAAGTGACAGCCTTTCAGATTCTTAAGGAGAGTTGTCCTGTCTCACTCTGAGGCCTGCCTCATCTTGGCTCACTGGCTCAGTGTGCAGGCATCTTCACGATGCAATACTGTTGGAATTGCAATCAGCAAGTAATGGCATGGGAACTGGGAAGTTGTTTTTAGTCTTTGTTCACCATCTGCCTTGCTTGGTTATTCATGGGGTTTGATTGCTATGTTTTAATTGTTTTTATCGTACTGTTTTCGTGTTTTTATCATATTTATTATTGTAAAGGCTGTTTGCCTTATTTGTAAGCCGCTCCGAGCCGACTTGTCAAGAGGGGTGGGGTATAAGTTTAATAATAAATAAATAAATATAAATAATTGACTCCAACTGGTAAAACTCTTCCAGGGCCATCAAGAAACCCCAGAGTTTCATGAAACCCCTGTTGAGATCTAGTTATCCTGGCGTATTCTAATCACGAAACTTCGCCTTGAAACACCTCACCCCTAGTTCCAGATCATTTAGGAGCAAATTAGATAGTCCCAGCCCGAATGCCTGTTTGTCTCGGGAGGTTTTCAGACAGTGGCAAAACCTTTTTCTGTTGTTCAGTAGAGCTGATCTGTGACCCTTGCATATTGAATCCTAGACTTAGAAATTTGTTACTTTCTGTATCGATGTCATAAAATATCAGTATACAATTAATTTTTCTTCATCTTTATATTGCGGGGGAGGGGATTATGCAGATTTACGAGCTGCCTTCTGTCGATACCTGTTTTTCATTCTTTCCGTCACTCTCTGTCTTTGTTCCCCACATGTCCCCGGCATGGCTAACAGATAAAATCATAGATTTAATGTATCAGGGCTGGAAACCGTTTGAAGGACATCTCTATTTCTTCTCCACACCAGAAATCCCCCACCAAGCTGCCAAGGCGGACTGTATAAAAAGAGACGCTGTCATGGTTATTATTATGAGCCCAGCGGAGGAGGTGAGCAAGTACATAAAAGGACATAAAAGTCAGGAAGAGCAGGGACTGGCAGTGGTATTGTGGCTTTTGGGGGCCTTGCTGCATGCCATAAATGTAGCATCATGGTTGCCTCATGAAGACGCTATCTTCTGGCCGCTCTGCATGACGTCGCCAAACTTTCGCATCTGGCCAGCAAACTGCTGGTCGCCAAATCCTCTCATTTAAAGTGCAAGTTGGTGAACCCCAAAAAGTGGATTCACCAACCTAATAAGTGCTTTCCCCTGGCAGACAACCAGCGGTCCACTAGCACAAGAAATGTATGGAGGCAAAGAAGCGCTACATTTGCCTCTGCCATGTCCCACACTTGCACCCACCTCCCTCTCCTTTCTTCCCAGGGACGGGAATTTCTTTCTTTTTTAAAATGGTGAACTGCCTGGATCAACGAACCGGCGGACACGCGCCTTGGCGAGGCTACGGATACACAGAAGCACTTTATATGCGCTGATGATGTGACACAAAGCGTGCTCCTCCCACGTTCTCTGTATAACAGGTTCCAATTTAACACAGCCTTGCCAACACAGCATTTTCATTGCGTGCCCAGCAACCTCCCCCCCCAACGATTGTCTGTGCCTCAATGAATACGCATTTAAACAAATAATTTAAAAAATGTTTTGTCATTCGCTGGAAGTTCAGATGCCGATCAGCTACACCGGGAGGGGACTGGTTGACCAAAGTGATTGACGGTGGTAGGAGATCCAAAGTGCAACAAGATTAAAGTGCATTGTTCTCTCTTCTCGCTTTTCCGGCAGCGAGTGAAGAGTGCAAGATGCGCAAAAAGCAGACAGAAACATGGGTGATGGCTTGAAAGGTGTGGAGTGCCAACGATTAATTCTCACGCTTTGCCATCCAGCAGACTTCACGCTATAATAACCAATGTGCGGAAAAGCTCCAGGAGTAGGCAGTGCGGTGGTGGAGATTACAGATGATACCAAAACATTTAGAATAGTAAAAATAACAGGTAGATTGTGAATAGTTCTAGGAGTATCTGGACACCACATTTGACCAGTCCTCCAACAGCTGCACCGGCTCCTAGTAGAGTTCTAGATCTGGTTCAAGGTGCTGGTGTTGACCTTTGAAGCCCTATGCAGTCTGGGACCTGTGTATTTTCTCCCTGTTAGTGCCTATGGCTTAGAAAGGGAAAGAAAAATAATGCAAATAAAGAACTGGCTTAAAGGTAAAGGTAAAGGTATCCCCTGTGCAAGCACCGAGTCATGTCTGACCCTTGGGGTGACGCCCTCCAGCGTTTTCATGGCAGACTCAATACGGGGTGGTTTGCCAGTGCCTTCCCCAGTCATTACCGTTTACCCCCCAGCAAGCTGGGTACTCATTTTACCGACCTCGGAAGGATGGAAGGCTGAGTCAACCTTGAGCCGGCTGCTGGGATCGAACCCCCAGCCTCATGGGCAAAGCTTTCAGACGGCTGCCTTACCACTCTGCGCCACAAGAGGCTCCTCAAAGAACTGGCTTATGTCACTGACATTATCGTGAAAGGTGAGGATTTTGGGACCATGGCTTACGGTGCCGTGAAGAGGCTCTTCTCTCAGGAGATATTTTGCACCTCACAAAGGTAGGGAAAAATATGTGTTTGTGAAGAAGCTTGCAAACCTTGTGAGGAGGGCTTAAAACTAAATCCAGTGGGGAATGAGACATAAATTCAAAACTTAGTTGGATGACACCAACTGTATATGGGAATCTTGCAGATTTAAAGGAATGGCACATGCAGGGAGCCATTAATTTACAGGTGAATGGAAAAACTAAATCCTGGGACACTCAAATGAAGGGTTACGATGTCTCTACAATAATGCACAGAGTATGTGAAACAAGAGAGCCACTTGTGGCGCAGGGTGGTAAGGCAGCAGAAAAGCTTTCGGAAGCTGTCTGCCCATAAGGCTGGGAGTTCAATCCCAGCAGCCGGCTCAAGGTTGACTCAGCCTTCCATCCTTCCGAGGTCGGTAAAATGAGGACCCAGCTTGCTGGGGGGTAAACGGTCATGACTGGGGAAGGCACTGGCAAACCACCCCGTATTGAGTCTGCCATGAAAACGCTGGAGGGCGTCACCCCAAGGGTCAGGCATGACTCAGTGCTTGCACAGGGGATACCTTTACCTTTATGGGAAACAAGCAGGGAGAACTAGAAGGCCTAATAGAGCAACAGTTCCCAACCGCCCTAATGCCATGACCCCTACAGCAGGGGCGGCCGTGGTGAGCTCTGAGGCGGGGCAGAGGAGGCAAGCGCCATGTTGTTGATGCCACGGCTGCAGCCGCTGCTGCCACCATGACCCCCTAGGAAGGGGCCAAACAACCCCTCGAGTGGTCACGACCCACACGTTGGGAACCACTGTAATAGAGTTAGGGAACTATGACCTAATAGGCATTCCGGAAACTTGGTGGGATAACACGACTGAATTATTAGGCTTGAGGGGTACAACTTATTTCAAAGGGACAGACAACCAAAGAAGGAGGGAGGAGTAGCAGGATACGTTAAGAATGTGTATACTTGTGAGGAAGAACATGTAAAGGTAAAAGTATCCCCTGTGCAAGCACCGAGTCATGTCTGACCCTCGGGGTGACGCCCTCTAGAGTTTACATGGCAGACTCAATACGGGGTGGTTTGCCAGTGCCTTCCCCAGTCATTACCGTTTACCCCCCAGCAAGCTGGGTACTCATTTTACCAACCTCGGAAGGATGGAAGGCTGAGTCGACCTTGAGCTGGCTGCTGGGATTGAACTCCCAGCCTCATGGGCAGAGCTTTCACACTGCATGTCTGCTGCCTTACCACTCTGCGCCACAAGAGGCTCTGGAAGAACATGTATGGAGGTTCAATTGAGAGTCTTTGGGTAAAAATAAAAGGAGTAGGAAATTATTGTGGGGGTCTTCTATAGGTCACTAGGCCAGGCAGAGGACTTGGATGAGATGCTCCTAGATTGATTCTCCCAATATTCGCTCATCTAGTGCAACCTTATTAGTAGTCCCAGGCCTCAAAGACAACCGCCTGGCTTTGACCAGAGCCTGAACCTTTTTGGCCCTGGCTCTAGCCTGGTGGAATGAGCTGCCACCTGAGACTAGGGCCCTGACTGAGTTATGACAGTTACAGCGAGGCCTACAGGTGAGGTCAAGGAAATCTCCTGAAGGGCCTCCCTCTGATGCATGTTTCCCCCCCGTGCCACCAGGATACCACCAGATCCAACTGGTGGGGAGTGAAACAGATAAGTAAAATATGTGAGCATCAGGGGTAGTTAGACAAGAAATTAGTCAGACTTGCTAGATAGATTGTAATTTTAATATATAATAGAAAAGGTGCTATAGTTAACATGATGTGAGGTGCCTAAAGCCCAACGAGAGAGATAATAATAATCTCTGTAAGGGGTGGACAGCAACACGGCAAATGAAGTTTACGGCAGGTAAGTGTAAGATGATGTACACTGGAGCAAAAGTACCCTGGTTTTCGGACAGCAAATAGTTTGATGACAATGTAATAGACCAGGGGTAGTCAAATTGCGGCCCTCCAGATGTCCATGGACTACAATTCCCAGGAGCCCCTGCCAGCGAATGCAGGCAGGGGCTCCTGGGAATTGCAGTCCATGGACATCTGGAGGGCCGCAGTTTGACTACCCCTGTAATAGACTGTGGTAGTAAAAAAAAAAAAAAAAGGATATATATCAAAATGAGTTCCTAGGTACCGTATCATTTTCATTTTTCTTCCTTGTTTTTATAGACTTTTATAGAAGCGACTGTCAGATATACTGGCAAAAGTTACTGGATCGCACTTCAGAAGGTTAAGGTGAGGGATAAAGAGGAATGGCGATGGATAAATGGTGAGAAACCAGACAGAACGTGAGTATTTGAACACAATTTCTCTCTGTATCGTACGATCCTCCTCAGAATCCTTGTTGTGCTTTCCAAGGGTTCTTTGCTGAGCGAGTTTCGTGTTTGTTTATTTATTTTTATTATATTTATATACCGTCCTCCATTGCAACCCAGGGCGGTTTTCATTGGAAACTGTCTCGGCGTCATACTATAAAACATCTTGGCTTGAATGCGTAACGTTTTAAAAACGTTAAGTAAACCGCTTTCATAGTACCGTAATACGAGCAATTTGTTTTGTTACTACGGTTGGGTGTTCACAATGGAATTCAATTGCTGCTTCAGATTTTTCTATGAGCACAGTTGATCATGGGAGAGGCCTCTGGGCTCTGGTTGGTGGTAGATCGCTCTCCTGGACAGAAAGCCTGGTAGACTAGGTCTTTGCTGACTATCCCTACTTGTCTATGTTGGGTGGGTGTGTTCTACCTCACAGGGGTGGTGCTAGATGGCTCGATTTTTCCTGAAGTGCCTATGGGCTGATCCTGTGTAGAGCAGGGGGTTGGACTAGATGGCCTGAATGGCCCCTTCCAACTCTATGATTCTATGAAACTTTATTTTTGTTGATGGGAGTTCTCTCAGCCTCATCGATCTCACAGGGTGCCTGTTGTGGGGAGAGGAAGGGATGGAAATTGTAAACCGCTTTGGGACTCCTTTGGGCAGTGAAAAGCGGGGTATAAAAACCAACTCTTCTTTTTCTAATGAGGGAAACCTCTTAACAGGAATGTCCCAATTCCCAACAAGACTCAGTTAATTTTCCAGTTTCCAGCAAGACTCGGTTAATTCTCAGTAAGACTTCATCAGGGCGTAATACAGTAATCTGTGGATTAAATGAGACATGCTGTCAGGTGCTGTGCGGTCTCTCCGTTTCAAGGAATGTGCAGTGGCGATTTCTCATGCCGTCCACACGCAGTGACATCAACTGTTCCTGTGGGGGGAGTATAACTCCAGCGGGGCTGTGTGAGCATGCTCGTATGCTTAAGGCTGCCGACTGAATTGCACCATATTGTTTAACTATTCAGGAAGCTAACAGACAACCAGACTCGTACACTTCATGAACAGCCAAACTGCCTGACAGAGAGTTGGTTAGCAGCACATAAGCCTGGCAGGCAGTTGCCAGAACATCCCCAAGAAGACGTGGGTTGCAGAGTGGCTGAGAAAACTGGCTGTGATCCGAGACATCCCCTCTTCAGATATTGCGCCTGTCAGAAACGCCAAAGGGCTTAAGCCACAGTATCCGTCAATTTTACAGACAAATAATACTGAATTTACAGATAAATAATCCCTACTATTTCTTTCCCTAAACAACACTGTCCATTGAAATAAACTTTATGGTCCACCCTAATCATCTCATGAAGTCTAGACCAATATATGTCACAATTTACTCAGATTACTTCATCTCCCCCCCCCCCATCTCTCTAAAGATGGTGAGTGACTGAGAGAGATGAATGCTTGGTTTCCCTAAAATATCCCTTCTTTTCTCCCCCAACCCATCCCTGAAACTTTGAGTGTTCAACATTCCGTCACCGCCCAAGAATCTGCTGATTTCCTCAAAACTATTTCCAGAAACCTTGGGACATCTAGAAGGAAAATTTACGTACAGGAGTGGGTACAAACTGGGAAAATGTGGTCCAATTTATAATTCGTGGCTGAACCACAGACCACAAGATTTGTCTGTGAATTGCACCAGTTCATGGTCCATGGCCCTGAAAATCCCAAAGAAGCTGAGTAGCACTTTAAGATAGTCCCCAACACAATTTCCCATACCACAGCCCCCCCCCCCCCAGCTACGTTCTGCAGTCTGGGTGTCAAACTGTAGGCCAGGCTCTTACCATCAAGCTACAACTGGGCTCCGTCAGGGGGACTGTAACTCCTCGATAGGGAAGGGGGCCAGAAGGGAAACTGATTCAAGTTCTGTCACACATCCATTCTGCCTTTCCGTGTGACACCCACATTCATCGCAAAATCACTTGCAATATTAAAGACAAACAAGCTCCGTTTGTAAATGCAGTTTCTACTTCTTGTGGCGCAGAGTGGTAAGGCAGCCGTCTGAAAGCTCTGACCACGAGGCTGGGAGTTCGATCCCAGCAGCCGACTCAAGGTTGACTCAGCCCCCCATCCTTCCGAGGTCAGTAAAATGAGTACCCAGCTTGCTGGGGGGTAAACGGTCATGACTGGGGAAGGCACTGGCAAACCACCCCGGTCTTGAGTCTGCCAAGAAAACGCTAGAGGGTGTCACCCCAAGGGTCAGACATGACCCGGTGCTTGCACAGGGGATACCTTTATCTTTACCTTTACTTCTTGTGGAAACGTGTCCCAAAATATGAACAATCGATCAACGTTCTAAATGGAAAGGGAGAGCACAGAGCACATTCATGCAAATAACTGATTTGTTAAATTACAGTGTAGAGTATCTGTCTGGCTTGATTCTTGTTCTCTTTACATTCTAGCTACTGGGCAGCTGGGCAACCATCGAGTAGCCAACCTGGGCCATACTGCGCTGAAATAACGAAATGGTGTTATTTACAACATAAGTGCTGGGGGCAAATTCCTTGCTTGTCAAATAGGGGATGGATTTGCAAGATGGCGCCTCATCCAGACTTTGTAATTTAAGGATCCTGGAGATTGATTTCATATTTCCTGTTCAGGACGGGAAAATAACTTCCTGTTTTAAAGAAAAAAGCCAGCGGCATTTCCAGCCAGCTTGCTTTCTTCTGGAAACCCAGTGGGAAAAGCACAACTCTTTGACTTCGGCACTCAAAAGCAGCTCTTTAGAAGAAAAGACTACTTTGCATGTTTCCAAGTCTCAGCCACAAAAAGTGGAAGAGTGGCCATGTTTTGTTGCAATAAAGGCATATAGAATATTGACCAGTATCAATGTAATGAATTTCTCTGTATGGTTTCTGGCTTACATTTCGGAGAGAGAGACCGGCACAAGCTACCCAGAAAGAGACACAATCAAATCAGAGTCCAGTAGCACCTTTTAAGACCAACAAAGATTTATTCAAGGCGTGAGCTTTCGAGTGCAAGCACTCTTCCTCAGACTAAGAACTGACCATTATAACAGTAGGAATATATAAGCAAAAGTATATAAGGAATATATAAGCAAAAGCAGAAAGAGAAAGGAGAGCTTCTGTGGAATCAGGGCTTAGTTCTGGGATGTGGGGAACGGCAATCCCTGAGGAGCCTTTCCACCACTATTTAACAACCAACCCAAGCTAGGGGGATGAAAACACCAAAGGTTTGAGGCCTGGTTTGGAGGTTTATTACCATGTCCGTACTGGACTTATTACATCTGAAAACCACTTGGCTTAAGTCTGTCTGGTTGAGGGTTGGAGTAGAGAACCTACCTGCCAACCTATACATCATGTCAATTAAAACCCTGAAATTAAATGTGAGTTAATTTAAGTGAGTTAAATGTGAAATTCAGAGAAGCAGCAAGAGAAGACAGCAATGGGAGAAGGGAGAGAGAGTGAGCATGCCCCAGCTGGTCCGTGGTGCTGATGTTGCTGCGGACTCTTGGGTCCATTCCATAATGTAGCAGGAGTGTGGCAAATTGTAATCGCTACTAATATGCAGTTATTTATTTATTTATTTATTTATTTATTATTATTATTATTATTATTTAATTTTTAGATCGCCCTTCTCCCAATAGGTCTCAGGGCGGTTTACAACATAAATAGTTAAAACACAATAAAATCCCCATAAAAACCCCAATTAAAAGTTACATATAACATATAGCGGCAGTGGTCACAATTCTGATCTTAGTTCAGCCTGGTGGAGGGAATAATGTTCAGAAGAGGGTGGCACCAATACAATAGATCTAACCATGATCTCGATGTTAGAGATCTCAATATTTATTTAGTTATGCACGATGTCGTACACAATCTGCCACACTCCTGAAACAGTCCCGCTAAAAGCGCTTCGTTGTAGCGCTTCCAGGGAAATCCCCAAAAGTGGATTCAGTGCTACACTCTTGCAAACAATCTGAAACAGTTTTGAAAAAGTTCTGTGCATTACCACTGTTGCAGTTTCAGCAAAGTCCCTCCCCCTGGCTCTCTCCTCTGAACTTCCGGAGAAGCGATCGCCATTGTTTTTTTCTCAGAGCGAGCGGAGAGCAACGAACCAGCAAGCCTTCATTCACCCAGCGAGGCTTCTCCGGCTGCAGTCCCTCCATAGAGCTGCTTTAAAGCTCGCCTCAAGTCACCAAGCACACAACACAGCCCTGTTTGCAAGTTCCCTTTATTTTCGGCCGAAAAACGTGCCCGTGCACGGGGGGGGGGGATTTTTTTTTCACTTGGGGGAGCATGGCAACAATGAATCGGCAGCTCACAGGCCAGCTGCCAGCTAGATGGGTCTCTACGTTAGGAGGATGCAAGGAATCAAAGAATCAAGGCATATTCGTTTCAACGTGTGTTTTTCTTTTTTTTAAAAAACCTGTTCTTAAAGGCAAACGGGCTTTTCTGGAGCATGGTAACAACCGCCCATTGGATGCTTGCTTGATTTACGGCCAGGGGTGGGACAAAGCATGGCAAAAATTGCTTCCTTTCTAGCGATTTTTGCCGAGACCGGAAACCTGTGGGAAACGATTGAAACGCAACTGGATTCCACTACAAAGGCAGGTATGCATTACGCCGAATTCCACTATTTTAAATTCCGTGTTTTCTTTCCAAAAGCAATTTGCCACATTGAACCTGGTGCAGAATGGGCCTTGGTTTGAAAGCCTGATAGCCTGCTCACTCACAACGGCACTATCATAGTAAGCATAGGGTTTTTAAGGTAAGAGATGCTCAGAAGTGATTTGCCGTCAAGTCACAGCCTGCTAAATGCCCTTCAGAGAGTCAGTGAAGGATTTGAGTACCCAACACTATACATGCAGCCACCTGGGTGACTTTGGGCTCATCACACTCCTCATAGTGCTGTTATCCATAGTGCTCATAGTATCCCTGTCACTCTCAGCCTCTGCTACCTCACAGTGTGTCTGTTGTGGGGAGAGTAAGGGAAGGTGATAGGAAGCCACTTTGAGACTCCTCCAGGAAGTTAAAAGCATGGCATAATAACCATCTCTTCTTCTACTAAAGCTGCATAGCAGTAGACCTTGCCTCGGGGACTATGTGTCTGGACTCAAAATCTAGGACCAATTGCCCATTTTTTCCAGTTGGTGGTAGACAGGAAGTGTTGTAGTGGATCCGTGAAGGGCCTCCATCAATCTCACCACTGACCTCTCCAATGCTTACTATGATTTAAGCGCAAGAAATTTTTTTTTCAGATAACAAATAATAATTTAATTTGTGAAGCCATGGTGAATAGACAAGGGAAAATTTAAAAAATGGGAAATTTTAAAGGAAGAAGTAGAACATAGACCATGGCTAATCTGCCATCAAATAAGGTCAAAACTGAAAGAACAACTTACAAAAGAAGATGGTCAGTTAAGAGGAAAAACTGCTTACAACAAATTGTTAATGGGGGATACAAAACACCTGTTAGGTAAAATTTATAAACTATTATTGCAGTGTGATTGCGAGGCGGAACACGTGAAAGACTGAATGATTAAATGGGGCCTGAATTTTTGAGTAAATATAAATATAGATCAATGGGAAGAATTATAGATTAATTATTTGGAATTAACTGAATGTCAAATCTTAAAAGAAAATTGGTATGAAATGTTTTTTGGTGGTTTATAGCTCCTAAAGACATAGCAAGACCAAGTAAGGGTAATAATGGAAAATGTTGGATATGTGAGGATATAAATACATCATTTTATTAATGTGGAAACACATCTACCGGTGTACTCCATGTAATGGAAATGATAACAGAAGTGATGTCTGTTGTCCTGTCCTGGGGAGCCCAACAGTAGATGTGCGTCTGTAGCATGAGCAGGGCTCTTCAAGCTGGCCACGGAAGACAGCCGGCAGAAGTGGTAGGGCTGATTGCCAGGACAAAGGAGCTGGGTCTGGGAGCAGGCCCACCTTGGAATATGGGCGGCAGCGGTGGTGCAATGAGAAGAATTGGTTCTTATATGCCGCTTTTCTCTACCAGAAGGAACCTAAAAGTGAAGGAACCTAGAAGCGTCTTCCCTTCCCTTTCCCCACAACAGACACCCTGTGAAGTCAGTGAGGCTGAGAGAGCCCTGATATTACTGCTCAGTCAGAACAGAAGACGAAGGGGCTTTTTGCACGCCTTCAAAATAGCACAATGGTTGCCAATTGAAAACGCTACTGATTTGCTGTTTTGCACAACGTCGTCGACAATCTGCCACACACCTGAAACCAATCTGCAAAAAGCGCTTCCTTGTAGCGCTTTCAGGGAAATCCCCAAAAGTGGATTCACCCTCCGGAAAGCGATACACTCCTGCAACCAATCTGCAACACTAGCGAAAAAGACCTGTGCGTTAACATTGTTGCGGTTTCTTCAAAGTCCCTCCTCCTGAGCCTGTCCTCCAAACTTCCGGCGAACTGTTCGCCATTTTTTTTTCTCTGAGCGAGCGGGGATAACGCACCAGCGAGCCTCTTTCAGTTTAGAGGCTTCCCCGGCTTCAGTCCCTCCCCTTCAGTCACTAAGCACACACATTTTACACATTCATTCAGCCAAAAATCGGGCCCGTGAGAGGGGGGGGAGGGGGGATTTTTTTTTTCACTCGGAGGCAGCGTGGCAACGATCAAATGACAGCTCAAACAGAGGCTTCCCCAGCTTCAGTCCCTCCCCTTCAGTCACTAAGCACACTTCAGTCACTAAGCACACTACTAAGCAGTCACTTTATTTTTTACACAGTCATTCAGCCGAAAATCGGGCCCATGAGGGGGGGGGTTTCACTCGGAGGCAGCGTGGCAACGATCAAACGACAGCTCAAACACCCCAGGCAGCTGGATGGGTCTCTCCGTTGCAACGAATCTACACAGATTCGTTACAATGGGTGTGTTTTTTTTTTTAAAAAAAACCTTTCTTAAAGGGAAAGGGGCTGTTTGGGAGCATGCTAACGGCTGCCCATTGGCTGCTTGACGGCCAGGGGCGGGATGAGCTCGGCAATAGCGCTTCCTTTCTAGCGATTTCTGCCGAGACCGGAAGCCTGTGGGAAACGCTACAAAACGCAACTGGATTCCACTACAAAGGCAGGTATGCATAATGACGAATTCCACTATTTTAAATGGCGATTTTTCATTCAGTGACCAATTTGCTACAAAGATCCCGGTGCGTAAAGCCCCGAAGAGTTGGTTCTTACATGTCGCTTTTCTCTATCCAAAGGAGTCTCAAAGTGGCTTACAGTCGCCTTCCCTTTCCTCTCCCCACAACAGACATCCTGTGAGGGAGGTGAGGCTGAGAGAGCCCTGATATTCCTGCTCGGTCAGAACGGCTCTATCAGCGCTGTGGCAAGGCCAGGGTCACCCAGCTGGCTGCATGTGGGGGAGCGCGGAATCAAACCTGGCTTGCCAGATTAGATATCTACGTTCCTAACCAAGCCCTGCTCACCGTGCTGCCTACCTGGCTGAAGGAGATGGGGCCAGGGCAAGGAGCAGACCCAGCCTTGGACGAAAGACGGGATTGGTGGTGCAGTGAGGGCTGGCAATGAACCATGATTGCTGTGATGCGTCTAGGCTGAAGGGACCAGGGCCAGACCCGGGGCACGGAGCAGCCCTGGCTTCAAAATATGGTCAGTAGCGGTGGCAGCTGCCAAGTCCCAGTGCTGCCCCCCCCCCCCCGTGCTGTGCTGACCGTGGGATGAAAGATGAGCATGCCTCCCTCGCTGTCCATGCACGTTCCTTATCTCACCTCCCACCAGCCCTGTCACACTCCCTCCTACCTTGGTTGTCCTGTTCCCTTTCCTATGCAGCCACCGCCAGCTCTTGTTTACAGCAGCTGCAAAAGGGCTGTGAAAGCTCAGCCTGGCAAGGAGGCTCCCTGAGATAGATGCCAGGTATGCTTCACGTATGGAGGGGGGGGGGCAGCATTTGAGGCTGGGCTTCTGACAGTTCCAGGTGTCCTTCAGGCTGAGTGGAGAGTGCTATGAGGCTCACCTCCTTTGTGTAGGTCTTTCGCGTGAAGAACCAACAGAGGGTTAGGTGTTCTTTCTCTTCTCCAAGCCTGCCAGCTCCTGCTTAGGGCTGAGTGTTGCTTGCACTCTGCTGGACCATGGTTGTCCCCCTTTCTCAGGCAGTGGCATGTGTGGTTTTTGAGCCTCCGCAGATGGGGCTCTGCCTGTCCGTTCTGGGACCCCACTCGGGTTCACAGTAGACCATCTTCCAGTGCCAGGAAATGTCACAACAACAAGCCACCTCCCGCTCCCTCAATGCATTATGCAGGTTTCTGTCAGGCATGGCCAAAACTTGCCCTGGGCCCTCTGGACTTGATGCTGTGTCAATAGCTGCCCTGTACTGAGTCAGACCTTCTAGCCTGCTTAGCCTTCAAGGTCTGGGACACAGATGGTTTTCCCTATTTGTTTGTTTGTTTGTTTGGATTTTTATACCACCCTCACAGCCCAAGCAGTGAACCATACAAACCACGTGTTCTCTCTCTCTTTCATGGCTTCTCTCAAGACCTTCACCGTCTGTTCCTTAGGCAACAGTACTGTGGTACTTTCCCTCTGTCAAGATCAGTGGCAAGATCATTGCTCTTTTGAGATCTGCCTTCTGTGCCTTGAGTTGGTAGCTGCAGCTGGCCTTGGACTGGGCACCATACTTCCCTTGTGTTTCAAATGTGTTGGATTCCGCACACCATTTCCTCTTTTTAAAATTTTCCTAGAATCTTGGAATCATAGAGTTGGAAGGTACCTCTTGGGTCATCTAGTACAACCCCCTGCACTCACAACCCTGTCACTCATCCACTGTCACCTGCCACCCCCTTGAGCCTTCATAGAATCAACCTCTCCGTCAGATGGCTATCCAGCCTCTGTTTAAAATTTCCAAAGATGGGGAACCCACCACCTCCCGAGGAAGGTGGACTTGCCAAAAAGCTAGGAAATATTGGATTGTGATTCATAATGAGACGCAAAAGATATTGAAAATTAAATTTGTATTGTATCCAAAATGTTTGTTATTGAATAAAGTACCAAGTACCATTAGAAGGTACAGGGAACTTGTTAAGTATAGGGCAGCACCTGCAGAGATTCTACAAACCTCAAGATAGAAGAAGGAAACTCCACCACACCTTATGGACTTATCAGACAAGATGGCTGAATATGCAATGATGGCTAAACTCATCTATTATTTATTATTATTGATTTAATGTATATGCTACATGAGCCTCTTGTGGCGCAGAGTGGTAAGGCAGCCATCTGAAAGCTTTGCCCATGAGGCTGGGAGTTCGATCCCAGCAGCCGGCTCAAGGTTGACTCAGCCTTCCATCCTTCCGAGGTTGGTAAAATGAGTACCCAGCTTGCTGGGGGGTAAAACGGTAATGACTGGGGAAGGCACTGGCAAACCACCCCGTATTGAGTCTGCCATGAAAACGCTAGAGGGTGTCACCCCAAGGGTCAGATATGACTCGGTGCTTGCACAGGGGATACCTTTACCTTTACCTTTAATGTATATGCTGCCCTCCCATATGGCTCAGAGTGGTGTATAGCAGCAGCCCCCAACCTTTTTAAGGCTGGGGACCTCCTGTGGGGGTGGAGGGAGACGGCGGCCCGGGCACCGCGCATGCACACATGCACATTTGCACTTGTTGGTGTCCCAGCAGCCGCACCTGCCTCTTCCATGTGAACCGCCCTGAGCCTCAGGGGAGGGCAGTAGAGAAATATAATAACTATAAATAACTATATAAATAAATACACACTTTCACTTCTCTGTCTCACAATCATACTGCAATAGTAGTTTACAAATTTTACCTAACAGTTGTTTTGTATCTCCCATTATTAATTTGTTGTAAGCTGTTTTTTTCCCTCTTAACTGACCATCTTCTTTTGTAAGTTTTTTTTTTCTTCAGTTTTGACCCTATGTGATAGCAGATTAGCCGAGGTATATTTCCCCCTTCTTCCTTAACAATTTACCATTCTTTTCTTTCCCCTCGTCTATTCACGATGCTTTTACTAATTAAATTATTATTTCTTATCTAAAATTCATATGTTTTAAAGCTGAAATCATAGCAAGCATTTATTAGAAAGGTCAGTGGCGAGATTGATGGATGCCCTTAATCTTCACGAATCCACTACAGCAGGGGTAGTCAACCTGCGGTCATCCAGATGTCCATGGACTACAATTCCCATGAGCCACTGCCAGCGTTTGGGAATTGTAGTCCATGGACTTCTGGAGGACCACAGGTTGACTACCCCTGCACTACAGCACTTCCAGACTACCACCAACTGGAAAAATTGGACAATTGGTCCTAGCTTTTGAGTCCAGACACAGTCCCGGAGGCAAGGTCTACTGATGTGCAGCTTTAGAAGAAGAAGAGTTGGTTATTATGCCCTGCTTTTTACTGCCTGGAGGAGTCTCAAAGTGGCTCACGATCACCTTCCCTTCCTCTAACCACCACAGGTAGGTGAGACTGAGAGAGCCCTGATATTACTGCTCACTCACAACAGCACTATCAGTTCTGTGATGAACCCAAGGTCACCCAACTGGCTGCATGTATCGCAGTAGGGAATCAAGCATGGCTTGCCAGATTAGAAGATGACACTCTTAACCATTACACCACGCTGGCTCTCTAAAGTTTAATGGGCATTTAGTAGACTGTGACCTGATGGCAAATTACTTCTGAACACCTCTTGCCTTCTGAACACACGCTATGCGGTTTCCAGAAGTTAGCTGTGACTTGAGGGCACTTTCCACCACCGAGACTTATGGCGCCCCTATTGGGCTTTCAGAGCAAGAGATGGCAGCAACATCAGCACCACGGACCAGCAGGGGCATGCTCACTCTCTCTCCCCCTTCTCCCATTGCTGTCTTCTCTTGCTGCCTCTCTATGAATTTCAGGGTCTTAACTGACATGACGTGAAGGTTGGCAGGTAGGTTCTCGACCCTACCCTCAACCCGACAGATTTAAGCTAAGTGGTTTCCAAATGTAATAAGTCCAGTATGGATACATTAATAACCAGAGGGTAGTCTGCACGGGGCTTTTTACCCAGTCCCAGTTCGAATGAATCCCTCCCACCTACACTGAATTCAATTTCCATTTTATTATTATGATTTAAATTTATTACTCACCTCCTCCTGAAGGCTCGAGGCAAGTGACAACATTAAATAAAACCCCAATAAAAACCCTTTAAACAGACATAAAAACAACAGGGGCATAGGTGAGGGGCATAGGGCGACAGGTGGTCCCTCAAAATATGTTGGGCCCAAACTGTGTAAGGCCTTTTTGATTTGGGGTGCTTTAAAGTTTCCCTCTGGGGGGTGTGGCTAAAGATGTCGTTCTGAGAGTGTGGCAGGGCATCTGCTCTGCTATCTCTGAAGCCTGACAGGGGTCAATTGCGCAAGCAATTGGCAGAAAAGAGGAGGGGTACGCAAACCCCACCTCACCTTTCTACCCAGGAAGTTCTTGGGGCCGTCTCCAATCCTTTAGGGAGTCTATCTCCCTGGATTATAGGCTGTCAGCGTTCCAGGTCCAGAGGACGACTGCCATTTTATATCTCGGACTTTCTTTTCTTTCTTTAATCTTAAAGTATCTGCTTCAACCCTACACGACGATTTACCACAAATGAACGTCTTGAACTGAGGGGAGGACATCAGCTGAGTTCCAAAACATCATTTACTGCAAGTATCTCTCGTTTTTTTTTTCTCCGTCTCTCTTCCTGCATCAAAGCCCTTTGTTTCCCCCCTCCTCTTACTCTGCTCTGCCCGAAGCCACCTCGTTATGAGGCAGGCTAATTCTCCTAACTAAGCAGAAGAAGGACTCAAATCAACTCGAATTAATTGGCAAAAGCTCTTATTGTAATTGTTTTGGTTTTCGGAAATAAGAGATAAGAGCTGTGAATGGGAAGATCTCACGAGAACTCTGTGCCAGCACGAGAATATCTGCCTTAACTGACTTCAATACGTCACATGCCAGAGGATAAAACAGAGGACCTCTACTGGCCACTTGTAAAATTGTCTGAGGCCGTTTTTTTTTTAAGTCAAAAACATGTCTATGTTAAAAAGATTGGCTCATCTAATAGAGATACAAACCCAAGATTTCAAAGTATTTATAGATTGATTGGTCAAAAATATCTCCAAGGAGATCCAAGATGGCAAGGAAGAAGTCTCCAATAGGAATGATGGATCAATAACAGTGGCTGATGACAGCTTTAAACAAGGTGGAAAACCAACAGCAGAAGAGAAATCTGAAATTCATATCTTCAAGGAGATCCAAGATGCCAAGGAAGAAGTCTTTAACAGGAATGATAGATCAATAACAGTGGCTGATGACAGCTCTAAACAATGTGGAAAACCAACAGTAGAAGAGAAATCTGAAATAACAGTGGCTGATGACAGCTCTAAACAAGGTGGAAAACCAACAGTAGAAGAGAAATCTGAAATTCTGGAGACGGAAAATGGGATGCCGGAGTTCTGCAGCCCAGATAAGGACACCCTTTTTAAAAAGACATACAGCCATCTCAAAGCAACAGTGTACAAAAATCAATCAAAAGAAATATGGATCTGCAGTGAAAGTAACCGATTTAAAGGAGCTCTTTGGGGAAAAAATTGTATTGATACTGGAGTCCAGGAGGTGCAACGGCCTCAAGATTTATCGATGCATATTCTGCGGGAAAGAGTACAACTGCACTTTCTACGCCAAAGGCCAATGGGACAGAATATAAGTCTACGGGAACGACAAGATGTAGCAAGCCTCGAGATGAGACCCCCTTAAGAAGACCGAAAGCTCATATTGTTTTATGTTTAATGTTATACTGTATTCTATATTTCTTTTTTATGAAAAAGCGGAAGCAGTGTCTCTTTCTCTCTTGTTTCTTGTTTCTTTTCCTTTGTAGGCATATAGGTAATATAATCATTAGTGTTGGAAATATAAAATGGGGTTCTCCCCCCTTATTTTTTCTTTCTTCTATTAGTGTATTGTTCTAGGGCCAAAGCCTACACTGACCTGTAGAAAATGTTTATTGTTAAGCTTTCAACTTAAATCTGAAAATATACCTGTCAGGATGGCTCTTAGAATGGGTCTATAAATTGTTTTGTAGATGTATCAGAATTAAGGATAAGGAGAAGCTATAGAAGACTGAAAGCTTATATTGTTCTATGTTTAATGTTAAGCATTTAATCTAAACCTGGAAATCTTATTATTCTCTGTATTAACAACATATACTGTATCCTACATTGCTATTTTTATGAAAAAGGGGAAGCAGTGCCTTTTTTCTCTCTTATTTCTTTTCCCTAGTAGGCATATAGGTAATATAATCGTTAGTGTTGGAAATATAAAATGGGGCTTTCCCCCCTTATTTTTTTTTATTGGTGTATTGTTATAGGGCCAAAGCTCATATTGATCTGTAGGAAATGCAAAGCTCTCAACTTATACCTGTCAGGATGGCTCTTAGAATGGGTCAAGTATAAATGGTTTGTAGATGTATCTGTATTAAGGATAAGGAGAAATTATGAAATCCTTTTGTAATTTTTTTTCTTTGTACATCTTTAAGGCAAAGCCCTACTTTCCTCTCCCTTCATCAGGGTATTGATACAGGGCCAAAACTCATACTGTTCTATAAGAAATGTTTAATGTTAAGCATCTAACTTAAACCTAGAAATATCTGCCAGGATAGCTCTTAGATTGTATCAAGCAGTTAACGTGAGGTCTACGATCTCTCAAGTAAGTTGATTAATAATAACTTTTCTTTTGTATATCTAAACAGGACTTTTTTTTTAAATGTAGTGGAAATGTGGATGGCTCTTAGACTCAGTTTTGGGCAAAAGTTTATATCACTGTGGAGTCAATGTGGGGTCGTATATTTTCAAATGATGATTATATTTTATTTACTGCTTTTTGTATCAATAACTCGTGTTGCATCCTATATTTCTATCTTTATGAAAATAAAAAATCATTACAATAATAAAGTTTCCCTCTGCAACATGCATGATTGATCTGGAGTGACCTTACCTTTCCCACTCAATATTCAGAAGTGGATATAACCCTCGATATTTGAGCACCCGGCATCAGTAAGTGTGCAGATATCTGCTTTTTTTGAATTAACTCCCTTCTCTGCTCCTCACAGCAAAGCATTCTTCCCTGATTGGCTAAGGCATCAGTTTGAGGACTTCCTGGTTGTAAGGCTTGTCTTAAAGTGACTGTGCTCTAGAAGCCCAAATTTCTCTCAGCAGAGATATGCCTCTTGGATTTATTCCTCCCCTCCTCTGATGTCTCCAACCCTTCCCCCACTCTCCCCGTTCTGAGCTTCCCCAATCAAGTGCAGAACACTTTCTATTTCAATTGGGCAGCGGGGGGGGGGGGGGATAAAGGAAGACCCGAGTCCAAATCGATCTGAATTCAGCAGGATCCGCAATGGAAAAAACAAAATGCAGAATCAGCCCAGGCCCCAAACCTGTGGTGTTAATTCATTCCCCTACCCTCAGTTGGTTGTTAAGTAGTGGCAGAAAGGCTCCTGAGGGATTGCCATTCCCCACATCCCACAACTAAGCCCTGATTCCACAGAAGCTCTCCTGTCTCTTTCTGGGTAGGTATGCCAGTCTCTCACTCTGAAATGTAAGCCAGAAACCATAGAGAGAAATTCAGTAGACAGATATTGGTCGATATTCTATATTCCTTTATTGCCACAGAAGAACATGGCCACTCTTCCACTTTTTGTGGCTGAGTCTTGGAAGCACGCAAAGAAGTCTAAGTATTGAGCATTTCTCATCAGGTTTCCATAAGAAGTTAAGCTGGCGGGAAAGGCCATTGGCTTTTTCTTTAAAAGAGGATGTCATTTTTTTCATCCTGAAGAGAAAATGTGAATTCAGTCTCCAGGCACCTTAATCCATCAACTCTGGATTGGGTGGCATTTTGCAAACCCACATGTGCCATTGTCCACACGGAACAGTGCGCCAGCATATTCTTGGTGTGCTACACCATTGGGTTATAGCAGCACAATTATTGACATTGTCTTCTGGCCTTGTTGACATCCCATACATCCAGTAGCTGGAATGTAAAGAGAACAGGAATGAAGCCGGACATTACACGGTGTTCAGTACACTGGAACATAACAAATCAATTACTCGCATGAATGTGCTCTGTGCTCTCCTTTTCCATCTAAAACATTAATAGACTGTTCATATTTTGGGGACATGTTTCCACAAGAGGTAGAAACTGCATTTTTACAAATGGAGCTCATTCGTCTTTAATATTGCAAGTGGTTTTGCGAAAAATGTGCGTGTCACATGGAAAGGAAGAATGGATGTGTGACAGAACTTGAATCAGTTTTGCCTTCTCCCCCGCCTTCCCTGGAGACCATGACTGAGGGAAAACTGCTAATTCTTTGCAGGTCCAATCCATCCATCCATCCATCACATCCATCCACCACCGCATTCCATTCAGACACATAGTGGTTCACAATAAAATGGTAAAAACCAGTATAACTCAATTAAACCCCATTAAAATTAACATAAGAGCCTCTTGTGGCGCAGAGTGGTAAGGCAGCAGACATGCAGTCTGAAACTCTGCCCATGAGGCTGGGAGTTCGATCCCAGCAGCCGGCTCAAGGCTGACTCAGCCTTCCATCCTTCTGAGGTCGGTAAAATGAGTACCCAGCTTGCTGGGGGGTAAATGGTAATGACTGGGGAAGGCACTGGCAAACCACCCCGTATTGAGTCTGCCAGGAAAACGCTAGAGGGCGTCACCCCAAGGGTCAGACATGACTCGGTGCTTGCACTGGGGATACCTTTACCTTAAAATTAACATTAACACTAAGAATTAAAAGATGGCGATAAAAAGTTCTAACCCCCCACCTTCTCCCTCTGTCCAACTATAGAGGGCCAGAACTCCCTCACTGGAAATGTTGTGATGTTCATAGCCATGGTGATTTAGCTCTACATCCAGTTGTGAAGTTCTGGTGTTTACAATAAATATCGGTATACTGGAAACCACTTAGCGTCTGGAATGTTTTTACTTTTGGTCTGTTTAGCCTAGAGAGGAGATGAGATCTGATAACCATCTTCAAGTAGTTAAAAGGCTGCCATGTAGAGGATGGAGCAGAGTTGTTCTCTCTTGCCCTGGAGGGATGGACCAGAACCAATGGGATGCAATTAATTCAAAAGAAATTCCGTCTCAACATCTGGAAGAAGTTCCTGACAGTTAGAGCGGTTTCTCAGTGGAAAAGGCTTCCTCGGGAGGTGGTGGGTTCTCCATCTTTGGAAATTTGTAAACAGAGGCTGGATCGCCATCTGATGGTGAGGCTGATTCTGTGAAGGATCAAGGGGGTGGCAGGTGACAGTGGATGAGTGACAGGGTTGTGAGTGTCCTGCATAGTGCAGCGGGTTGGACTAGATGATCCAGGAGGTCCCTTCCAACTCTATGATTCTAGGATTCTATGAAGTAAGCCATAAAGGTGCTTTCTATTGATTTGAAACCCCCCTTCCCCATTAGAAAGGGTAACACAAATATGAAACTCACTCAGCAAAGAACCTCTGGAAAGCACAAGGAAACATTTCTGTAAAGGATTATACAATATAGAGAGAAATTTTGTTCAGATACCCACCTCCTTACTGGTTTCTCACCATTTAACCATTGCCATTCGTACTCAGTTCCCACCTGGACCACTTTAAGTCCGATCCAGTGGTAATGGGCAACAAGCTGGACAAGTTTCTCTACAAAATCCTATAAAAACACACAGAGAGAGTCTTTGCTGGAACTAGATTCTTCTCTCAAACTGCATCCAGGCATTCACTGCATCCTTTCATCACTGCGAATTTATGTTGGTTTTGACTAGGAAAAATCCCTAGATGATAGATGATAGATGATCTTCATAGTATAAAGATCAGCCCCCTGGCAGAAAAGGCTACTTTGGACAGGGTTGTGGTAGAGAAGAAAAATGTAAGGCCTCCCACACAGATTGTTGTTGAATTGAAAGACTTGAGGTCTAGTGCATAGGGTTGTTGTGCAGATGAAACAGGAGACAAAAGAACCTCCGCAACAGCATCTAGTTTCATCTGCAGAATAACACTGTGCAGTGGCCTCAAATCTTCAGAGAGTTGCAAAGAAGAAATACACATGACTTGGCTGTGTCTAACCCCCTGCCAGAGCAGTATTTTAAGTGAGAAGGGGCTTTTCTGTGGCCTCCCTGTCAGCCATTTGGCAGAAGGAGAAATTCCTCCCCCCCAAAAAAAAGGAATGCCCACTCCCATGTCCTGAGGCTCCCCTGCGTTGCTCTCGGAAACATCTCAGTCAGGGCTCCTTTGCAGCAGGCCTGAAGGAAGGAGGAGGGAGGGAGAGCACTCACCAGCCCTCTGCCAGCTCTGTCAAGGTTCTGAGGCAAAGTGAGAGTTGGACATGACGGTCTGGACAGCCTAGGGGTGAAAAGGGCTGGCACAGCCTGTCCATACCTCTGTTCTCATCCCCCTGTAGTCAGGAGCAGATTAGCAGCGATTTCTCCAGATTGCCCCTGGCTGGGCTGGGGTGGGTGGAACTTTGGTCTGTCCTGGTGAGGGCCCAATTGGAAGGTGATTCGCGCCTTCTGATTGGCCCTCACCCAACTGGCTGGAATTGGAATTCTTGTCAGTCCAGGGCCAAGGGGCCAATCGTTGGCCCCTGTTCCCTATCCTGGACTCAGCCCACTCAGCCTTACTGTTTTATTTATACTGCCTTGTAGTCCCTGAGAACTGTAATAACTCAGTCAGTGCCCTAGTCTCAGGCGGCAGCTCATTCCATCAGACTAGAGCCAGGGCCAAAAAAGTTCAGGCTCTGGTCAAGGCCAGGTGGATGTCTTTGAGGCCAAGGACTACCAATACGTTCGCACTAGATGAGCAAAGTGCATATTGGGAGAGGCGGTCTTTTAGAAACGCAGGTCCCAAATCACATAGAGCTTCAAAGGTCAATGCCAACACCTGGAACCTGATCTGGAACTCTACTGGGAGCCAGTGCAGCTGTTGGAAGACTGGTCGAATATGGTGTCCAGATCCTCCTGGAACTGTTCACAATCTGCCTGTGTTTCTCCTATCCTGAATGTTTTGGTATCATCTGTAGCCTTGGCTACTTCATTGCCTATTCCCAATTTCTATTCCCATTGATGAGAAAAACAAAAAAGCCACAATCCCACTTCCGATCCCTGTTCTTCTTGCCTTGTATGTATTCCATTATTTTGCTCACCTCCTCCTCTGGGGTATTAATAATAACCAGGTAAGCATTTGCTTTTTCACATGCCTCCCGGGCCTTCTGGTGACCCATCCTTGTATTGGAGACGAAATAGAGGTGCCCTTGAAATGCCTTCCAGCCTGCACCCAGAAGGCTTCTGATTGGTTCTTTTAACCAAGCCAGGGACATGTGAAGAACAAAGAAATAATGAAAATCAGGTCTCAACGGAAGCCAGTTCATAAATCTGCATAATTTCCACAATATAAAGCTGAAGAAAAATTAATTATAGACAGAAACAAAAAAACTTAACTGGATTAGTTAGGGCCTGAAAGGTTGGATGTCTGTGTAGACAATAAGTTACAAGAGTATGTGAACATTTATTTTGTGCAATCTTTTTTTTTTAACTTTAAAGTTAAAAACAGGCACACAGCCCATAAGCCATTGTCAAAATTGCCCTAGTGATAGAATTAAATAAGAATTCTGTGGAAAAGGGGATTTTCAGCATGTGAACTTGCAAGGAGAGAGCACAATCTTCGTTTTTAGTACTCAATAACTTACTGATTTGACTTTCCGCCCATTCATTTCTTTTATTCGCTGCGTCCAGAATGTCCAATAGTTTTGCTGCTTCTTCCAATATTTCGGGATCTAAAAGAGATGCAACAATCCAGCTAGGGGGAATCTCAAAGCTCCATGAGTTCTTAATATACTGTGACTAAGCAAAAAGCCAAAGATGGATTTATTCCCATTAGATGAAGAAGAGAAGAGCTGGTTCTTTATCCAATGCTTTTCACAGCCTGAAGGAGACCCAAAGTGTCTTACAAACACATTTCCCTTCCTCTCCCTACAAAAGACACCCTGTAACACCAAAAGTGATTGCTAAAATGGCCAAAAGCTGTGATAACAAATGTTAGAAATGGGTATATAAAGTTGGTTCCTTTTTTCATATGTGGTGGAAATGCGAAAAAGTTGACAAATTTTGGGCCTAAATTCATACTATTATGTAGAAAATGTGGTTATGTACAAAGCAGGTTATGTACAAAGCCTTGGAGGTACTGAGGTCTGTTGGGTCCTTATAAAACAGCTCTGGAGCTGGGAAAAGTCCAAAGCTGCAGCACTGGCTCCACAGTCGGTTGGTCTGCAAGGGCCAGTAGCCAAGACGGCTTCCTACATCTGAGTAGTGACATTCGATAAGCAGTTTTGGATGCCATGTCATGCGGTGTAAGGTGGTGATCAACTCTAGCTTCCACCTTCTCATTGGAACCCTATTACCCTCTGCCCCAGCATGGTGCAGTGGCTCAGAATGGCAGCATGCAATCTACAGAACCGTTTTTGATTTCCCACTCCTCCACATGCAGCCAGCTAGGTGACCTTGGGCTAGTCGCACTTCTCTTAGGGCTGTTCTCGCAGAGTAGTTCTGTTAGAGCTCTCTCACAGGGTGCCTTGTTGTGGGGAGGAGAAGGGAAAGTAGTTCTAAGCTGCTTTGAGACTCCTTCAGTGGGGTATAAAAACCAACTCTTCTTTCACCCAAAGGCTAGACATAGGTTTTGCTGGGCAGGGGAAATTCTGAAAATGACAGGAGGGCTGGAGCTGTCCCACTGTAATTACTTACCATTCATCTGGGCATTGGATGCATTCCAAGTTTCCATAACACCACGAATATCTGACACAGCTTTTAGTAAGATACGTGTTATTTTTTCTTCGCGTTGATCTAACAAAGAGAAAGGAAGCAGAGAAACACGGTTTTGACCCAGGTTGCTTGTGCCGGGTGGAACCGTGGCCCCATCCCCCACCCTAGAGTTGCAATGCATGTGGTCTCACCCCATCTTAGCCATGGAATTTGGTTTCTGTGTCATGACTGGACAATACTTTTGAGCTTGAACTGAGCAATCTTTGTCCAAGTGCTAGGAAGCCTGCACAGGACATATCTTTCAGGCGAGAGGGGAAAAAAGAGGTACTTGCAAAGACACAAGACTGTCCTATTCCAGAGACTTGGAAAATTGAACATTTATGTTGAATGCCATATTGGTTGGTCTATGACCATAAATAAAATTGATTGGATTATGTTGAATGCCAATTTTACTTCCTAGTTCCTTCAGATTTCCAGTCTCAGGAGAAATGAACCACATTGTAGCAGACCTTGAGGACAACCTGGAAGGGCAGTTAATAAACTAGGGCGGTCCTGTTACCAAAAATCTGCCTAGGAAGTTCTGTAAGACCGTTTATGCACTGGAGGTTTCATGCCAGGCTGCAGGCTGTAGTTTTAGTCATGGCAGGTTGTCCCACCTCTTCCCGCACCCACACAGGGGAGCATCTGGCCCGGTGCACCTCATCCACCCCTGAATCGTGCTCCTGCATGGAACATGGGGCAGTGAATTTCCCAGTGCATAAACTGTCTATTAGAGCATTCTGTAGTGGGCAGCATTGTTGTGGTATCAGATAGGGGAAGATTCCTCTTTCTGGGATTTTAGATCAGTATGAGCCAGCAACCTAGTTAAAATCTGAAGGAGCTTGAAAGATAGATTGGTACTCAGCACAATTCTTCATTTTCCAGGAATGGGACAGTCTTAACTCATCAAGAATCTCATCTTGGTTACGGGAATGGTCATTGTTCCGAAGAGACACCATAGTAATTGAAGAAGAAGAAGAAGAAGAAGAAGAAGAAGAAGAAGAAGAAGAAGAAGAAGAAGAAGAAGAAGAAGAAGAAGAAGAAGAAGAATAGTTGGTTCTTATATGCCGCTTTGCTCTGCCAGAGGGAGGCTCAAAGAGGATTCTAATCGCCTTCCCTTTCCTCTCCCCACAACAGACACCCTGTGAGGTGGGTGAGGCTGAGAGAGCCCTGATATTACTGAAGAAGAAGAGTTGGTTCTTATATGCCGCTTTTCTCTACCAGAAGGAGTCTCAAAGCGGCTTAAATTCGCCTTCCCTTTCCTCTCCCCACAACAGATACCCTATGAGGGTGGTGAGGCTGAGAGAGCCCTGAGATTCCTGCTCAGTCAGAACAATTTTATCAGTGCTGTGAGGAGCCCAAGGTTGCCCTGCTGGCTACCTGTGGGGGAGTGTAGAATTGAACCCAACGTACCAGATTAGAAGTCCGCACTCCTAACCCCTACATCAAACTGGCTCTTTTATATTACATAATATAAAAGGTGCTATTGTTATAGTTAACATGATACGAAGAGTCAAGCCCAACTCTTGATGCCCCTCCTCCAAAACTGAGTTGCAGCTGAGGATCTTCTTTTCTTTGGACTGGAACAAGTTACATCGGAAGGAAATCAAAAAGTGGACATTCAAAGAAAACTGAAGCAAAAAGAGCGTTTTTTATTAACTCTTTGGATACATTACAGCTCCAAGGTTTGAATGCAGCACTGGAATGTTCTTGTTTTCGTTGAGCAGACCCTTTAAGATTCGGAATCATTAGAACACCTGGAGCTTGGGCCTTCAGAGATAAATTAGAGTTACTTGAGGGAAGTAATTAGGACCTTGCGTTTTTGGACCAGGATCTCCATACTATTTTGAGCCATCGGCATATTTATATTATTAGTTGTACTGAGGTAAATTCACTGCATTTAAGATAAGAGATGAACTGAATGTTTTTATTACAATGCTATAGTTCACTGGCTGATATTTATGTGTATAGGTTATAGAAGAAATGCTACTTAAATTTGTTGCATATAAAAAAGAGAGGTCTGGTATGAGCATGAATGAATTATTTTATTTTACATCTAACAATATTAATTGTGACTGTTTATAATTTAAGACTTGCCACTGAGAAAAAAATAATAGCAAATGGATTTTATCTGGAAAACCATTCTGGCTTACGTCCTTGGAATGAAATAAAGTGAAAGTAAACTCAAGAAAGGAAATTGTTTAAAAACATTCCTTACTATTGTTTAATGCTATAGGGATAGGTCTTTTCTTCTTTTGTGGTATCCATATGGAAAAGGAAAGTGTACATCTTCCCAGTCCCACCCACATCAGCATTATTTTTCCTGCTGCAATTGCTTGTTATGGCTACCCCCCAAAGCATTCCTCCCTTCTCAGATTGCAAATGGCAAACTTCACATGACTTACTCACGAGTAAACATCCCAAGGCAGAAACTTTTCTTGGCCACCCTGCATCCCAGAAGGTCATTTATTTATTTATTTACTAGTAATCAAGCATTTATTTATTTACTAGTAATCAAGCCCGCTGTATCTAAATACAGCGGGCGCTAGACCAGGGAGCCCCCGGCAGTCGCGCGGAGTGCGGCTGCCGGGGGCTCCCTGCCTGATGGCCTGATGCGGTGAGAGCCGCAAAGTGCCTCTCGCCACATCAGGCCGCCCACAAAGGGAACCCCCAGCAGCCGCGCTCTGGAGCAGATAAACAGGACCACACATGGTCAAATCACCTGACAAATGTTTATTAAATTTAATAAATGTATTAAAATTCATTAGCTCCCACCCATTCTGGAATTCTTTCCAGGGCCACCAAGAAACCCCAGAACTTCATGAAACCTTGGCTGAGAAAGACAGATTTAGGGAATTCTAGTGTTGATAAGTAATCCAGCGAAAGAGTCTTCCCAGGCCTAAGCTTAAGAAGGCTGGGAGTATAACTAGGCCAAGCTGAACTTCAAGCAAGTGCTGGATCTCTCAAGCATGTGGTGTGCCTTTACCAAGGACCTGTGAGGAAGTCTTACTCTCAGAGCACAGCTCTAGATCCATAGAGGGCGTGTTTGGCCAGTCTTCGCCCTACCCAAACCAAGGCCTTCTGCTCCTACCATTCCTGCAATGTTGAAGTGAGTTTGGGGCCCAGGTTATCATCCTGCCCAGTGATGTCCTGGGAGCCATCTTAGGGGCTGGTGGCAAGGCCTCCCTTGCAGGCTCTAGTACTGTGGAGCCATTGTCCGCAGAAGCCCCTGTAGTTCCAGATCCTCTGGGCTCCCTCTGGTCTTCCTCAGCCACTGGACTTGCCTAGTCCCCTGAGGATTCTCTGGGTTGAACTGAAGGGGTCAGAGGGTTGCCAGTTCTGGGTTGGGAAATACTGGAGATTTGGGGGGAGGGGCATGAGAAGGATGGGGTATGGGGTGGTGAGGGACTCCAAGGGGTTTAGAACCATAAGGTCCACATTCCATGTGGCTGTTTTCTCCAGGCAGAGAAAAGGAACATTATAATGAATACAATAAATAGTGCAAAAGTACTGGGTAGGACAAAAAGAGCTACGTCCAGCCTATTTTCATGGTTGCCTATCCCCTGGAAGTGAAATCAAGCAATGGCCAATGAAGGCCCTCAGAACCCTTGGAATGACAAGGGAGGTGGGACCCAACAGAAAGGAAAGAGCCATTTAGCTGATTTTTAAAAATCAGATTGGGTTTAGAAGTCTCTTAGGCCAGCTAAGGGTCTAACTCTCTATCTAGTGTTCAGGGTGGTTCCCTTTGACTCACATGAGTTTAAGGTACTTGTATGTCGTTTTTCTGGGATATCTGAAAGCATCCTGAATTACACAGTCAGAGGCGTTCAGGACTGGAATAGACTGCCTAAGGAAATGGTGAGTTCCCCCTCACTGGCAGTCTTCAAGCACCAGCTGGACAGATCCTGACCGTGGCTGTTTTGGGCTGATCCTGCACTGAAGAGGAGGTTGGACTACATTGCTTGAATGGCCCCTTCCAACTCTATATTTCTATCAGCAGCAGCTGGACAGAGATCCTAGATGCTTTGGGCTGATCCTGCATTGAGAAGGAGGTTGGACTAGACAGTGTGTATGCCCCCTTCCCACTCTATGGTTCTATGATTCTATACACTGAAGTCTTAGTTGCTATTCTCTGAGGTTTCTGCATCTGACCCTCAATACACATAGGAAATCAAAAGACTTCCTAGAGACAGGTTCGTTTCATTCTTCCGAAAAGAGTTCTTGCCATTGAAATGAAGCCACCCAGAGTAATTCTGACAGCTTTTACCTGCCCTAGTTGAGTTCAACTTACAGATACGTAACATAGCAACAGCTCCACAGATCAGCACGATAGTAAGAAGCACAATAAAACTTATGAACAACGTAGAGGCTAAGATTCTTTTCCCAAAACTTGGCGCTTGATCTATTTATTGGGGAACAAGAGAAATGAAAATTCTGTTTTAGTCACAGTTAGCAGACATCCCATGTCCATGCTGCAAATCAACAGATCCGGATCAGCAATGGTAAATGTCCCAAACTTAGTTGCAGGAGTGTAGCCATGTGCATCTGCCGTAGAAAAGCTAGATCCTTTGACCAAGTAACAGGCTTACTAGATCATGGAGACTAAGATGATATAGTTTACCTAGGGCCATTCTGCATGCCATACATTTAGCGTCATACTCACCCCCCCAAAGACGCTATATTCTGCACACTCTGCATGACATCGCCAACCTCCCGCATCCGGCCAGCAAACTGCTCGTGATATCCGCTATTTTAAAGCACAAGGTTGTGAATCCCAAAAAGTGGATTCACCAATCTAAAACGTGCTTTCCCCCAGCAAACTACACACAAAAGAAATGTATGAAGACGAAGAAGCACTATCTCTGCCTCCAATGTCCCGCCCTCACACCCACATCACTTTCCCTTCTTCTAGGGCCAGGATTTGTTTTTAAAGGCAAACTGCCCAGAGCTACTAATAGGCGTACAAGCATGCAGGCAAAGCCAAAAATATTTTTTTCCAAAAGTTAAAACACAAAGCATGGCTCTCTAAAGTCCTCTTCCCCCCAAAAAAATCAGGAGCAAGATTAATTTTTAAGACTTGTGATTCCATAAAGGGTGGCGTTCAAAAAGCACTATGCACCTATGATTAGATGCATAGGCGTTTAAAAGGAGATCTATTCGTTTTCTGAAAAATTGGCGGGCATTGCGGGACCTTTAAAAAAAGGAGAAAGAGGATTGGCTGCCTGTCTTGATTGACAGGCGGAAGAAAGTCTTGTATAAACCGTGTTGATCTCTTCCGCCATTTCCAGCAGTGCTTGTGAAGGGTGAGAAGCATGAAAAGGTGGCAGACTACAGTGAGACAGCAAGAATGGCTGGGAGGTGCGATAATATTTGGCACTATGCCATTCAGCTGGTGTAACGCTATTTTTAGTGAGGTGCGGAAAAGCCCCTTAGATTAAAGGAAGGCCTTTGACAAGGTTACCCATGATTCTCTGATGGGAAAACTGGAGAACTGCACACTAGATTTTCAGATAGTTAGTTGGATAGGGAACTGGTTAGAAAACCACACCCAAAGAGTTGTTGTCAATGGCATTTCATCAGAAGGAGGTGAGCAATGAGGTGCCACAGGGCTTGGTACTGG
The DNA here is from genome assembly GCF_049243985.1 of Paroedura picta. Classification (NCBI taxonomy): domain Eukaryota; kingdom Metazoa; phylum Chordata; class Lepidosauria; order Squamata; family Gekkonidae; genus Paroedura; species Paroedura picta. Next base: position 79,237,992 of record NC_135378.1, on the reverse strand, counting down.
GTCTGGTACTTTTCAATATTTTATGAATGATCTGGTTGAGGGTCTAGAGGGACTACTCATTAAATCTGTGGATGACACAAACTTGTGAGGAGTAGTGTACACCCAGGAAGATTCGATGCTATCTGAACATGCTGGAGTAGTGGGCAGATTTATTTATTGGACTTATATACCACTCTCCCTTGCAACTCAGAGCGGTTTTCAGGGAATGGGAACTGTGTAACATCATAATACAAATTCGGTAGCTATACATTAACAATGAAGTATCACCCACAGAAAGGTGAAGGTGAAGGTATCCCCTGTGCAAGCACCGAGTCATGTCTGACCCTTGGGGTGACGCCCTGCAGCGTTTTCCTGGCAGACTCAATACGGGGTGGTTTGCCAGTGCCTTCCCCAGTCATTACCGTTTACCCCCCAGCAAGCTGGGTACTCATTTTACTGACCTCGGAAGGATGGAAGGCTGAGTCAACCTTGAGCCGGCTGCTGGGATTGAACTCCCAGCCTCATGGGCAAAGCTGTCAGACGGCTGCCTTACCACTCTGCGCCACAAGAGGCTCTTCACCCACAGTAGCAATAACCATAAAATTAGCAACAATAAACATTTTCAACAGTTAACGCCTGCAATCTTGCAGAATGGGCCTGTCTGAATGGGAGGGGGTTCTGGGGTCCCAATAGATGTTATTGCTGACCCATCTAGTGCCAGCTAGATATCGGGGGGGGGGAAATTCACCAAGTAGTTCAACTTAAGGAGGTGGTGAGCTCCCTCTCACTGGTGGTCTTCAAGCAGCGGCTGCACATGTACCTGTCATAGATGCCTTAGGCCGATACATCATTAAGAAGAGGGGCTGGACTAGATGGCCAGTATGGCTCCTTCCAACTCTATGATTCTAATAAGATTCTAAAACAAATGGGGGGACATGGAAAAATTAGATGGAGGGAAAGAGAAAAGGGTTTAAAATGTGTAGAAAAGAGAGGGAAAGGTTGTTTGTCTAACTATGGCTTTGAAAAAACTGGAAGAGCTGGGTGCAAGGAAAGAAGTAGAGAATGCCTAGAAAATGGTCATGTTAGCAGGCTGTCAACTGGCAATAACTTTTGAAGCAATCAGGATGCTGTCTTGCTTTGCTTGAGTGCTAGCAGAACATGATCTGTTAGGCAATGTTGCTTCAGTCTTGGTGAAAGTCTCCAGCCAATAAGGAGTGCCTTTTGGCCATTCTCAGGCAACCCCTTCTATCCCTGTGTCTTTTGCTACTTTTTTCCGTAAAAATAAAAAAATATAATAAATAAATAAATAAATAAATAAATAAATAAATAAATAAATAAATACATACATACATACATACATACATACATACATACATACATACATACATACATACAAGAAACATTCATCTTGATGCAGCATGACACTGACTTTAAGGACTCTCCAGCCAGGTGCATAGCCAGAAAGTATTTATGGGGAGGGAAAATGAGTACAGTGGTGGTGAACACATCACTTGGTCAGAGAAGGAAACCAGGTTGGTCTGGCAGGACCTCTTGAAGATAAACCATGCTGACTTCCCTGGATCAACAACTTGTCCTTCAGATGTTTTCAGATTGCCCTCTTTAACATCTACTCCATTATCTTGGAATCAGATGACTGGGATTTGCACCTGGATATTACAAATGTGCCTGGGAAAGTGGGGATGTTACTTTTCACTGGGGGTATGTGTGCATTGATTTGAAGGTGGAGCAGATGGGGAATATATTGGTCTGTATGTGCATTGTCCATTAGACTTAACAAAAATATCAAGAGCTTAGTTCGTTTGTTTGAAATAAGCTGCCAAACTTGTTTATTTATTTGAGGTCAACTGCAGGTCTTACAGATCCCACCCTCCACCTGGCAAAGGGATCCCTTCTTCTGAGTAGTCCATAGCCAGCTGTGGGATTCTGCTACCTAAAGATTCAGTGTGACTGGTTTGGCTTTCAGAATATCCCAAGAGCCAAACTATTTTAAGGATTCTTCCACCTCCCCCACCCCAATTGTTTTCTCCCCAGCCGGACCTCCTGTCACTTACCTTTCTCACTGATTCCATCTTTCTTGCTTGGTTGTACACTTAGAGATTTTTTGGGAGTCACCGTTCCTGTTTCAAAGCAAACATGTAAATATGAGCAGACTTTCTAATTAGAAACTCAACAGCCCCGTGCAAACAAGAGGAAGGTTTCTGGATACCTGCGGAATCTGCCCAGCTTGTAAAAAAAATGTCTAGTTTATTTATTTATGTATTATTTGACTTTTACAATGCCATTCCCCAAAAGGGCTCAGGGAAGCTATCCATTCTCCAAGGGTGGGCATAAAATCCCAAAACATAAAGAAAGCGGAGTATGCACACATGCACTCCACATCCCCAATTATCCCCCATTGCTAGGAGGCAAATGGGGGACAGCAGAAAACCCATCTCTAATTCTGCAAGGAAAGCAGGCATCTCTGACACTCTAAAATAAGTCTCCAAAAACACAGAGATGATTCTCCTGCTTTTTGAACCTCATCAAACATGAGTAGTCCATAGCCAACTGTGGGATTCTGCTACCTAAAGATTCAGTGTGACTGGTTTGGCTTTCAGAATATCCCAAGAGCCAAATTATTTTAAGGATTCTTACACCTCCCCCACCCCCAATTGTTTTCTCCCCAGCCAGACCTCCTGTCACTTACCTTTCTCACTGATTCCATCTTTCTTGCTTGGTTGTACACTTCGAGATTTTTGGGGAGGCACCGTTCCTGTTTCAAAGCAAACATGTAAATATGAGCAGACTTTCTAATTAGAAACTCAACAGCCCCGTGCAAACAAGAGGAACGTTTCTGGATACCTGCAGAATCTGCCCAGCTTGTAAAAATAAAAAAATTGTCCAGTTTATTTATGTATTATTTGACTTTTACAATGCCATTCCCCAAAAGGGTTCAGGGAAGTTATCCATTCCCCAAGAGTGAACATAAAATCCCAAAACACAAAGAAAGAAGAATATGCACACATGCATGCCACATCCCTAATTATCCCCGATTGCTAGGAGGCAAATGGGGGACAGCAGAAAATCCATCTCTAATGCTGCAAGGAAAGCAGGCACCTCTGAAACTCTGAATTAAGTCTCCAAGAACGCAGAGATGATTCTCCCGCTTTTTGAATCCGACTTGCGAGGTTAGAAGCCACTGCTCTTCACCATTACAACAAGGAGGCAACAAAGATGAAAGAATGCAGATGTTTATGGTGATGGAAAACAGAGGATGTCCCAGAATGTAGTGGCATATGCCATGGGAATGAAAAGATTTCCAGAACATCAAGTAGGAACTGAAAATTCATGAAGGTCTTGTACATTGAGGAGAGACGATTGTCTTTCCAAAATCACTACAATGAAACATGCTTTAAAGAACACACAAAGGACACCTGGGTGCAGTCTTGTCCAATGAAGGACAAGAGATGTATTGTCCTGGGATGAAGGCTCAGAGAGAACCAGGGTATAAAAGCTAACTCTTCTTCTCCCATTGTATCTGTGGCAGGCTTGGCTGCATTGTGTCAATGGAAGCAGTGAATTTGGTCTGGGACATGGACAGAGGTTTTGGGTTGCCAGTGACATTCTGTGACTCATATCATATCTACTCAGATATAATCATGGCCCTAGCGCCATTAGTAATTGAGGATATGGATGACCTCTTCTTCCCCTACCCAAGCTCTTTCAGATCAGGTAAAAACATGGGGGATTTTCAGCTTTTTCTCCATTTGTCCCACAGTCCCAATCCATGGGGACCCACATATTTGGATAACAAAAGTTCAACATGGAATGCCCAACACATGTCTGTCTTCAAGAGGCAGGCCCTGGGGAAGCACAGATATATTATATATCAGAAGTGCTCAGTTGACACCCTCTAAAGAGAGTCAAGGCATGGGAGAACTTCAGCCCTTTTTCCATATGTCCCACAGTCCCAGTCTTAATGGGGACTTACATACTTGCACAACTAAGGTTCAACATGGAAAGCCCAACACATGTCTGACCAGATCTTCCAGAGGCAGGACCTGGGGAACACAGGTGATTCTGTCGCACTGACTGAGGGACATTAAAGAGCCTAGGGAAAGGAATGGAATTTGGAAAGGATCGGAACTGCTCAGTTAACACTCCCTTAAGAGAGTCAACATGGTTGTCCAGCTAAGAGGCAGGCAAGGAGAGGACATTTAGACTAGCCCAACTGTGCTAGGCAGTTTGAGGACAAGAGCTGGATGACATAGATGGTAGAATGCAGTTCAGAAACGGGGAATTCTTAAAACAGGGAAGGGGACCATTTGGGAAGTACAATGTCCTGTGGACTTCAGTTTCTGTGCTGGCCATGGGCTGTTATTTCTGAAGTGAAGGCAAAGAAACCCTTCCCTCCAAGGAATAACTAGAGACAGAGATGGTGTAATCCTGTGAAGGCAAAATACAAGTGGAAACCACTTACCTTTCTGTGCTGGCATTCTTTACTCTGGGTCTGATTAGCATCTCATCTTCTCCTTCTTTCTGTGGGATCATATTGCGACAGACCATATGACCTCAGAGGAAGAAAATATTTAATGAGTGGTGACTATACGCTCTCCAGGTATGGTTAAGTTAGCATAAATAACCCTCTGGCCTCCTGCCCCATATTTCCAAACCTCCTGCCCCATATTTCCAATCCAGACAATGGCTGCTGCATGCCTTTCAAACAAATGCAATACTACCCAATGCTTATTTGCTCTACTGACCAACCCTGGGGCAAATTTTCCCTACACTATTCCTTTATGGATGCTCTGCATGTCTATGTGCAATGCGGTGACCCCAAAAGGAGCATTTGGCCATGATTTTCTCCCACAGTGATGAGAATTTTCAACACTTTGTGCTTGATCAAAAGAAAAGAAAAACCTATAAAATGAATCAATTAAAATACCTGACTTTAACATGTTGTATTTAGGTGTCAATTAGTTTAAACTGTATGCAATTTGGTAACAAATGTTCATTTCCATCGTATGCTAACTGGAAAACATTAATTCTCAGAATTGCTGTTCATGGGCGGCAAAGTCCTGGGGGAAAATCTTTCTCGTAGCACCTGACACAGCAGGTTGCAACCATCAGAGATGGCACAGGAGTTCTTTAACCTTTCCCTGTAATCAGTAATTTTGGAGCTACTGTGGGGTGGTAGGCTATATGCCTGAGGATTTGTTAATTCTGTTTGGCATGCCTGCGATTATGGTTACAGGCCCTCTTCCCTGGTTCTGATGTAGCATGTTTTGATGGAAATCTTTAAACGTCCCGCGACGCCGCGGGCACCGCGGACTAAATAAAATAGTAAGGGCTGGTGGGGAGGAGTTAGGGCGGGACCCGTCCAGGATAAAAACTCGGAGGGGTCCAATCAGAAGCCACTTGGCCCGCCCTGGACTGACCGCCCAGATCCGCCATTTCCCCACTTGCCGCCGATGTGGACGCGTCTCCACGAGGACCCGGCGCCGGCTCCTGTCACGACCGGCCCGCCTCGCCAACACCCGACGCGGCTTAGCCCCACTCGCCGACGATACAGTCGCCAAACGCATGCCCACGCACCACCGCCCCACCCGGCTTCTGTTTACCTGACGACACACGCTACCGCCGCCCAGCCGCCCTCGCTTTTCCCTGCCCCAGTGGCCCCGTTGCCAGCCACGGCAGTGGCGCAAACAGCTTTGCCCGCCCCGCGGCCCCGCCCAGGCTCCGCCTGCTGCTGCCCGCTGCTGCACCACCAACGTCCAGCACGCCTACGATCGCCGCCATGACTGCCCCGCCAGTGCCTCTGATGGGATCGCCTGGTCACAGGAGACCCGGCAGCCGCGGCGGTCGAGCCGACACAACAACTGCGAGCCCCTCAAATCACTCCTCACATCGACGAGGTAAGGCCCGCGCTGGGGGAGGCCTGGCGGAGCCTTTCAGGCCGCCCAACCACACCCTCGGGCACGCCGCCGCCCGCTGCAAAGACATGCAGCCACCGTCGCCTTCCTAGCGCCCATTTTATTCCTCTTTAAAATGGGCTTTCAATCTAGTCTTTTATAATTTTGAATGTTGTTTTTGTTGATTGTTACCTGAATTGGTCATGTCGGGAGATAGGTGACAAGTTTGGGGAACGGCTGGCGAGAGGTCTGGTCACTTTAAAAGATCAAAATGACTATGCATCCATGTAATTGCACCCTACGAATTCAATAAAACCAGAGTCCAGTAGCGCCTTTAAGACCAACAAAGATGAGGAAGAGGGCTTGCCCTCGAAAGCTCACGGCTTGAATAAATCTTTGTTGGTCTTAAAGGTGCCAACTGGACTCTGATTTGATTGTGCTTCTTCTGGCCAACACGGCCACTACCCATTTGAATCTATCCCTAAGAACTTAAGGCAGACAACAGATACAAAAGGATAAAATTTAATAGAAAGTAAAATAAATAAAAGACAAACATTGTAAGCCGTGACTTCTTCGGGTAGTAAAAAGTTCCAGCTCTTCAAGACAAACATAAGAAGAAGAAGAAGAAGAAGAAGAAGAAGAAGAAGAAGAAGAAGAAGAAGAAGAAGAAGAAGAAGAAGAGTTGGTTCTTATATGCCGCTTTTCCCTACCCGAAGGAGGCTCAAAGTGGCTTACAGTCGCCTTCCCATTCCTCTCCCCACAACAGACACCCTGTGGGGTGGATGAGGCTGAGAGAGCCCTGATATTCCTGCTCGGTCAGAACAGCTTTATCAGTGCCATGGCGAGCCCAAGGTCACCCAGCTGGTTACATATGGGGGAGTGGAGAATCGAACCCAGCATGCCAGATTAGAAGTCCACACTCCTAACCACTACACCAAACTGGCTCTCATATAACAAGCACACTATCAATCAAGGAGGTGGGAAAATAAAGGATTGGAAGAGAATCCAGGATAGAGGGTCAATGGGAGGTGGAGACAGAGACGGCACAGCATCGAGCAGTATTTTGGGCTCTCTGGATAGACCCAAGGTTCCAGAGTTGGCAAAGTGGCTTGCTAGAACAGGGGCTTATATACCCTTTTGGAGGGTGGTGTATGCTAGAGATTGCACGTACACTGGCTGGGCTGTCTCAGGTATTGAGACAGTGGGTAAAATGGGTGCTAATGGCTCAGGAGATGGGTGTGGGTGGGGCTTGATGGCTCTGAAGAAAGGAACCCAATCGTAGTACAAAGGGACAGTGATGAGTCCCCCCAGGTGACTAATCAGCTGGCTAAGTTTTGTGCCGCCGCCATGAAAATCCGATGCCCTAAAAGTAGCATAGTTTTAAGTTCTATTTTATGATCTGTTTTAAATTGTATTACCTTAAATGACCATATTCTTTTGGTCTTTTATGTATGGACTTCATATAACTTGGTCTGAACGACTGTAATAAAGTTTGATTGATTGATCAAAGGCATAATTAAATTCCGATCTATAATGAACAAAACTATACTTCTGGAAACCTAAGAGCCAAATAATTATTTATGATAGTGTAAAAATGCCAGGGTAACAGTCATCTCCCATCAAGCCATCCCATCCCTACAGGGGTCCCAGCACAAGCACCCTAACCACCAGAAATTGCAGTGCCGTCAACAGCTCTGGCACCCCATGGATCAGCCAACGCCGACCATTAAAACTGCTGCTTTGTCCAGGAGGCCCATTCTCCCCTCCACCACCTTAAACCCAATGCCAGCCCTGCATCAGGTGTGGGCCTCTTCCAACATCCTTTTTATTGGAATGAGTGACTCAGCATACCTAGATGTTGGGGCAGGAGAGTACATCATGCTCAGTGTGTACAGGTGTTATGTTATTGAATTGGATGCCACTCTTTGTCTTAACCATGGAGATACTGTCACAGCCTTCCTCTCTCTCTCTTTTCTCCCCCTCCCGTCCCCCCTCTCCTCATGGCCTTCGAGGGAGATACTGTTTTTGCAGGTCTCTCTCGTAGAGACATTGCCCTCATACTCCCAGGACAAGCTACCCTTTGGTGATAGGGAAAGTACACCTTAGATTGGGCTTCTTCGTCTCCCTTTGACTGCAGCCTGAATGTGAACGCCATTTGTTTGCATTATCTTTAACGGGAGTTAAACTGCGATAACATTGAGTAGCAGGTTGCTCTTAACCCAGGGCACATCGTATAGAAGTCCTTTTCCCTCCTACAAGTCTTTCCCAAATAGAAGCGTACAAACATATTTTCCCAATTTTAAAGCATTAAAGGTAAAGGTATCCCCTGTGCAAGCACTGGGTCATGTCTGACCCTTGGGGTGACGCCCTCCAGCGTTTTCATGGCAGACTCAATACGGGGTGGTTTGCCAGTGCCTTCCCCAGTCATTACCGTTTACCCCCCAGCAAGCTGGGTACTCATTTTACCGACCTTGGAAGGATGGAAGGCTGAGTCAACCTTGAGCCAGCTGCTGGGATTGAACTCCCAGCCTCATGGGCAGAGCTTTCAGGCTGCATGTCTGCTGCCTTACCACTCTGGGTTTGTCCATATTGTTCATTAAGAGGAATTTGTGTTAAGGTATACTACACCCCCCACCCCCCAAAAATATACTTTACTGTGCAGATAACTGAGTCTGGACTCCTTAACCGTCAAGAAATTGAAAGTCTGTAGGGAAGGAGGCAAAAATGGGAGGAAATATCCCTGGCTTAACTCTCTGCCGTGAATGCCATCCTTTTCCTTCAAGCCCTAGACCCCCACCCTGAGAATTAAACTGGAGCTGCCCCAAAAAATCAGAGTAGAAGCCACTTACCTTCTTTTCTGGCTGGTCTTCTGCTTGTTTATTCTGAAGGGCGTCTCATCTCTTCCCGCATGCTCTCTGAGGAACCATGTCCGAATTTAAGGATTTTAAACAATTAATTTGAATCGAATGCTTATTTTGTATTGTATATTTGTTACCGATTATATATGTTTTATGCTGTATACCGCCCTGAGCTGCTTGGGAGGGCAGGATACACATCCAATTAATAATAATAATAATAATAATAATAATAATAATAATAATAATAATAATAATAATAATAATAATAATATCACAGACATCACAGCTCACACAATATCCCAAAGAGCAGAGGTACTCTGACAGGAATGAAGCTGGTATAAAGATCTCTCTAATGGGTTTCCATGCAAAACAATCTCCTGCCACTTGGGGCATCCAGACCAGGCAGCCAGGTTCCAAAAGGTCACAGGGGAACTGATACCTGTGAGCAGAACAGGTGTCAGCATATCCTGAGGCAGGGCAACTCCTGAAAAAGGACCAAAAATGGCTCACATTGTTCTCTCCTCCATTTTATCTTCACCACAAAATGAAGAGGAGTTGGCTTTTATACCCCGCTTGAAAGAGTCTTAAAGCAGCTTACAATCACCTTCCCTTCTTGTCCCCACAACAGACACCTGTGGGGTAGGTCTGGCTGAGAGAGCTCTGACAGGAATGCTTGGTCGCAACAGCACTATCAGGACTGTGATGAGCCCAAGGGCACCCAGAGGCCTGCATGTGGAGGAGCGGGGAATCAAGCCCAGTTCACCGGATTAGAAGCTGCTGTTCTTAAGCACTGCACCACGCTAGCCCTGTTAGGTAGGACAGGCTGAGACGTCATTCAACAGAGAAGGGATTCAAACCCAGGTCTTAGAGCAGTACTAGATGGCCTGTATAGCCCCTCCCCACTCTTTGATCTATGATCCCCTAACTGTCACACTGGCCCATAATTCCCTAATTAGGCTGCAGTCTACATACATCACACCTGACAGGAACAAGATAAGGCAGGGAGGGATGTTCGCTGACCCCCATGGCAACCTTTGAAGGTGAAGAAGGCTCTTTACGGCCCCCTCTTCCTGATGGCCAGAAACCCCCCTGGAGCTCCTGCTGGCTTCAGACACCCAAAGGCCAGGGTCTCCAGAGCAAGAGGGAAGGACCTGGCAAGCACAGCCCCTGGACATATGGTGTGTGTTTCTGAGGAGGGCCATGTTGGGTCACCCAGACACTGGACAGGGCAGGGAAATAGTTTCCCTGATATTTCTTGCAACTTGGCCTGCCCTGGACTGGGGAAATTGGAAAGCAGACACACGAACAGACTCATTTCTAGTTCTCTGGATATCTTTTAAGGATCAGTAAGAGTCTGGTCCATTTCTCCAACCCCAAGAATGCATTTCACTGCCTTATTCACTTGGTTTTCTGCCCAGTAATGTTCCTTTGCTCTGACCCTCCCTGCATGCCCCATTTGAAAACCCTGGCACCTCTGATCCTGTTCTGCCTGCCTCCGTTTCTTGCCCTTCCGGCTTCCTCCTGCCCTTCCTTTGGCACATTCCAGAACTCCTCCCTTTATCTGATGCTCCTCCCTCATTGGCTCCTTCCTGGGTCCAGCCAACATTCCAGAGAGAGCCTAAGGCCACGGCAATATTTACTCTTTTAATAGTAACAAAATGATTGCATTTCATTTACAAAGAACTCCCAAATGGGAGGCTGGTGAGTCCAAATGGCTCTTCATCATCTTTAAAGCACTGCTGGAGATTGGGGTTGGGAGACCCAGAGGTGTCCAGCCCTCAGTTGCTTCTGCCCCATCCATGACGAATCATTCAAAGTTGGATCCTCCAAGGAATCATACAGGATGGGAGGGAGAGACTGGTGGGGATTCTCCTCGAGTGAAATACCACAATACTCACTGGGAAACTCAGCCATGGCTCAGAGGCAGTGCCTCTGCTTTGCACGCAGAAGGTCCCAAGTTCAGTCCCTGGCCTCTGTCGTTGAAAGGAATAGGTGATGGAACAGATCTCAGCCTGAAACCCTGGAGAGTAAGTAGTGACCTTGATGGACTTCAGGGGTTGGGGTCATGTAGCCCTGACCATGAGTGGTGCAATGTAGGCCACCAGCATTTTGTTATTGTTGCTGTTGCTGCTGTTAGTTGGTTCCTTTTCAGGTTTGAGGCAAACTTGGGAGGAAGGTATGGAAGTCGGCATGTGTTCCCCACTACCAATTTCACCCTGCTCCATTCCATGATCCTATACGCTATCAGGGACTCTTACGTGTTCCTCCACTCTCCACCCCCACCCACTGCCCTGTGCTGATTGTTCTAGCGGTATCAGCAGCAATGGACTGCCCTTATCCGGTAGTAGCCAGAGATCATCCCTTAGGCCTGACAGCCATTTCAGCCCTGTTGGGAGTTCTAAACACTGAGAGGGTGAGGCTTGCTCTCCTAAACGGGGCTTGTGCCTCACTCACAATGTCCCTCCAGCTGGACAGGCGGCCCTTCATACGGACGGATTGACTGATTTACAGGGACGTTTCCCTGTGGGCTGCAGCCCTCAAGGACCATTGATGGCCGAACCCCAACAACTCTGCCCTTGCCTGGCTTTCATTGCCCTTTCCTTGGCGATCAGTGTCAGCTCACCAGCCGTCTGCTCCCGCACTGCCGCCATGTTGTGGGATGGGTCAAAGAGTGAACCAATGTTGGTTGCTGGTTCTACTGATTTCAGGAGCCCCTGAAGAGCTGGCTTGTAGGGGTTGCTCAGCTGGGCGTGTTCCAGGGCCTTTTCCCACCTCCCAGTCTGCTCCTGATCCTTCAGCAGCCCCTCTATACTGGGGGTTGGGTGGATGGGGACTTTCTGGGATTCTTCAAGAGCATCTCACTTTGCAGATTCCCAGTGTAAGCATCTGCCTTGTTGCACTGCGTGAATCTTGTGTTGCGTGGATAAAAGAAAGGAAGAACACCCTTTAAAGTGAGATGGGTGGGATGTGGAGGGCAAATCACAGATGTGCCGGGATTGCTGCCAACAACGATTAATCCACGCTCCATCTCGGTTCTTACTTTTAGAAGCCCTTTTGCTACGTACCCTGCAATCCCAACACAGTCCAACACAGGCAAAACAGTTGGCTGGTGGGGAATTATAGTTAACTATTCTCAGGTGTCTCCCTTCTCCTAAATGCAACAGTGTTTGAGTTTAGCCAACTCAACTCTCCCTCTAAACGTTTTGAAATAGAGAATATTAGGGAGATAGTTCTTGCAGTCAATTCTGTAGGTTCTTTCACATCATCCTGGTTATTATCAGTTTTGTTATGTTTCATGCTCAGGGGATTTTGGTCCATCCCTCCAGAACCCGCCCTGTTTCTTCCTCTTTCTGCAGCACAATTTTCAGGAAAAGAAACCAACAGGAGATAGAGGTTGGAAGGCGGAAGCACATACTCCCCTTGGATTTGTGGGTCAAGACAGTCAACAATCCTTGATTGCTTACCAGCTGGCAGAAATACCATGTCCCCCTTATCTTCTCTCTGCTTTAGGATGCTTTAGGATGCCTTGGGCTAATCCTGTGTTCAGCAGGGGGTTGGACTAGATGGCCTGTATGGCCCCTTCCAACTCTATGATTCTATGATTCTATGATTCTATGATTCTCTGCCGTTTTCTTCTGCCCCCTTTGGTGACCCACAAAAAGCTGTTTAAAATTCCCAGCTCTGGTCGATTATGAGCAGTAAGACAGCTTGGAGGGGGCCGAGAGATGGAATTAAAAGAGAAGGGGGGGGGGAAGAAATATCTTGCGGAGTGATATCTTGTTGCTTCCTCCCTCCTCATGCAGCCGCAGTCCTGTACCAGGTAATCCATCTGACATACCTGGGAAAGCACTGGTGATTGAGAGCCGGGCAAAAGCAGAGGGCGGTGACCACTGGAAGTCCATATTTCAAATGGTGGGCTCCCAATCAGAAACCTTTATATTAGAAAGCCACTGGGGAATCGTACCTGGCCATAAAGGCTGCCTGTTTTGGGATACCTAACCAAATCAATTGCTCCCTAGAGAAGTCAGGCCTTGCCAGTTTCCTTGACAACCATCCTTGAGCTACTTGACCTGAAATGACAGCGGCATAAGGAAGATTGTGGGGAGGGTCGGTATAACAGTCCAATTATAAACAAAATCAGTAAAAAAAAAAGGTTGGCTGGATTGATTAGATAGACCCCAAGATAATTCTAGTGAGATTCGCAGTCCAAATCCTGACCGTGCTTACTGTTAGGTAAGACTCACCAATGGATTTATTCCTAAAAAATCAGTGGGCAAGGATTCTGGCCCCGTATGTGGAACATCCACATAAGGGGTGAGAATCCTTGCTCCCCCCCTCCCCCACCCCCTCCTTACCTGCTGGCATGTCTATAGGTGGGGGCGGGGCCAGCCCTGGGGGCGGGACTATGGACATCATGTCTGCAAACTTCTGTTGGAGGGACCGTGCCAGGAGATGTTCCACATCAATAAGTGCTCTTAGAATTACAGCCTCATTTGTTATCCTTCTAGGGAGCCACCTTATAATGCTTTTCCTTTTTAATACCCTGGCTTCCCGCCCCCACCCCCCTCCCACAACTAGCAAACAAACATTTTTAGAGCATTTATTGAATTGCCTCTTCAATTGTAGCGTAATACGCATTAACAACTCATGCAAAATTCATATCCTATCAGCCAGGGATTAAGGTTTACGAGACGAGGGAGCTACGCATCTAGCCAGAAAGTGTTTTATCATATCTCATCAACCTTTCTTGTCTGATGGCATCAGAAGCCAAAGCCCCATTTTGGGGGCAGGAAAGGAAGCTGTTTAAAATCCCCCAAGCTGAAACCAGGAAATGGATGCTGTGAGTTAGAACAGGGGTAGTCAACCTGTGGTCCTCCAGATGTCCATGGACTACAATTCCCATGAGCCCCTGCCAGCATTTGCTGGCAGGGGCTCATGGGAATTGGAGTCCATGGACATCTGGAGGACCACAGGTTGACTACCCCTGTTCTAGGAGATGAGTGGATGAGAACCTGCTAGGAGTGTGTGGTTTATAAAAGTCTTCAAGAACATAGGGGGCTGGCCTGGATGGTCCTTTGTGGTCTCTTCCAGCTCTGTGGCCCATACTTCTCTCAGCAGATTGGCCTCGTTCTCTGAGCGGCTGCTGATGGCTCCCCTCCCTCTTCCCCCCATCATGAAAAAAAAAAGAAGCAAGCAACTTCAGAGGAACTTGGCTCCTCCCCCGGCTTGTTCTGGCTAAAGAAGCATTCTTTAATGGCTGGAGTTCACCCAACTGCCCTGAGCCCCTGGGAAGGGTGGTATAAAAATGTTAGAATACATTAAAATAAATTTTAAAAAAACAGGCATTTTGGTTTCGACACGAATGGTGGGGTGCATACAAAGCTACTGCTCTACTTACCCAATGGCGCATGCTTCCTCCGTATGTGAGACCAGGCTGTGGCTGAGTACAAGAGCCTCTGGAATGGAAATCAATTGTTTATAACGAAATTGTTGTATCTTTTTTTTTTTTTTAAGACTTCCATGCAGAAGGTCCCTGATTCAATCCTTGGTATCTCCAGTTGAAAAGACCAGGAAGTAGATGGTGTGAAAGACCTGAGACCCCGTAGAGCTGCTTCCAGTCACATTAAGTTCCCCCAGTAGCCATTGATTGGCACCAGGGGGCAGGGCCTTGTGGCGGGGGTCCCCCCCCCTGGCTCCACTGGGAGGCTGGGAACCCTATTCCCATCTCATTCTCCTGCTTGGGCAGACTAGGACTGATTCTTGGGCACTGTGCTTGGTGCAGGTGATGTGGACAAATTGAGAAATACAGTGAAGTTAGGCAAATTCCCAAGGTGTCCTCCTCGTGTGCATTTCTGCGTCCTTTCTTCATTGGCACCAAAGACACGCAATCTGCCCTCCTTTCTCCCACGCCAGCCTATCTTTCTTTCATTTTCTTTGCTGCTGCAAGACTTGGCACCGACACAGATTACTTCAGGATCGAGGAATTGGAGAGCACTATGCAAACGGCTCTTGGGAGCGGCATTTAAGTATTTAACCGTGGAAGAGGGAAACCATCTGATAGCTTCAAAACTGGCACGCCAAAGCCAAGAAAGAAACCCCAGACACTAAACCTGGCTTTCCTATTATTCTGACAGCGCAAGGTTGCCAAGAGCAGGGTGACAGCCCGGCGATAGCCTGCCCCATGTTTCTTCTTCTGGTTGGCAGGTTTGAAAACATAACAATGCACATGCTTATCTATGTGAATCTGAAACCAGAGGGAAGAGAAGAGTGTGTTCTCTTGCTCTGCTCCAAGGCTAGACCTGACGGCGGCACCACCCAGTCTGGGTCATCCCGAATCACTCCAGAAATTGGTGGTGGGTTTGAAGTGAAACAGAGGCCACTGGGAGATGAATGCTTCTGACCATAACTGCCCATTAGAAAGTCCTTGGACTGTGCCCATAGTCTGCAACCTGGGCTTTCAGTCCCACTGGGAATTTGTAGTCATGCATGGGACTATATTTGTATTGGGATTGCAGCGCAAAGGGAAAAGGTACTGGTGTCTCCCGCCAGGCTATTTTCCCCAAACTAAAATGGCCCCTGGGGTACGACTGGCCGATCTATGTGTTGTATTACCTGTCCCCTTCCCAAGGAGGTGCACAATAATCCTTAAGCTATCCATTTCTTTCCAAAGAGAACTTGACTCTTGCCGTTCGTTTATAATAATCTATTTTTAAATATGAGAGTCTGCCTTGCTGGCTGCAGATAACATTTGGTCTAATTCAGTATTTTGACTCTAGCCTCGTCCCCCTGAACAACCCCAAGGGTTGTCCTCTGCATCTGGTAATCCATGGTGTACTGTCTCTGGATGTGGAGGTTCTGTTATTTGAGACACCTTTTTAAGATATATATATTATCATAAAGACTAACAAATTTGTGGCAGGGGAGGAGCTTTCGTCAGCCACAACTGATTTCTTCAAATATCGCTAGAATGTGAGTCTTTGATGGACTTGTGGACTCACATTCTAGCAGCATCTGAAGAATTAAGCATGAAAATTCCTCCCCTGCCCCAAATTTTGTTAGTCTTTAAGGTGCTACTGTACTCTCTCTTTTTGACTGCAGATGGACAATGCATTTTAGACAAGCAGAAAAGTACCCAAATCAATGCTGATTTTGGTCCTTTTTGGACCAATCTGAAACGAATTGCCCATACCAGCACTTTAAACAGGCCAAACCAGTGGTCATTGCCTGGGGGGGTGGGGGTGGGGAGTGAGGAATGTGCAAGAGGTTAAAAAATTGGCTTGCTTTGGATTTGGAATTGATTCGGTTTAATCCGAACCAGTGAAGGGTGGTTCGGCTGATTCAGGCTCGGCCCGAATTGATTCTGGCCGAATCTGAAACTGCGTTTTTCCATGCACACGTGCCTCCTAAAGATAAACTAACACAGCGATTGACCTTTGTTTATTACTATGTACCTTGTCCTTGAGGACTTTTAAACACAGCTTAGAGAGTGCTAGAAGAGGCAGCCAGGCAGGAATAAATGTCGGCTCTGCAGTCAAATAACCTCAACAATAGCCTAGATTGCTTTCACCAAGCTGCTGCTCACAGCACCTGGAGCAGTCTGCTGCTCTCTCTGTCTCTCTCCACCACTCCCAGCTCATGTTGTGAGTTCCAGGAATTTTTAAATATTCCCAGAATGGTGGACAACCAAGCATCAGCATACCCTGTGGTGGGGCAGCCGCCAAGGGCTGAGATTTCTAGTGGGGTCCACTGCAACTTGACCCAGGAGTTCCCTTCCAATTCTATTATTCTATGATTCTATGAACTGACCCCCACCCACTCACCTCTCCAGTCATCTGTCTCTTTCCATGCTCCCAACTGCCTAGAGTCATGTGGGAGCATTCCTTGGGCAACAGCAAGGGGTACAGGACTTGTGAGCAGAAGGGTGCACAGGCCGGAAGGGAGCATGCAAGCGTGGAGGGGGAAGCCAGTGTATTTAAGACAATCCAAAATAGTGGATTCAAATGCTGAAAAAATGGTGCCAGATGTTGAATTAAAACAAAATGTGACCTCAGAAGACTTGGAACAGGAAGAGGGAAGGGTCACCTTTGGGCAATAAAAATACTTGTTTCAGCACGCATCTTTGTTGATTCACAACCCTTGCTCAAATAAAGTTTGGGGGAAGCCCAACTCATTAATAACTGTTTATTATAAATCACTCAAGCATTTACATGTCATTCATAACATATTAACACCATTAAATGCCTGCCGAAGAACAGAAAGATGACCATTCTCTTGGCTACAGTCATTGTTTAACAAACCAACAAAGAAGACTTTAACAAACCAAACTGAGGTTTTTAAATATATGTATATATATATATATATTCAAAATTCAACATCTCAGTTGCTCTCCCATGCATTGATCACTTCCATCTAGCCTGAACTATTGCAACTTTCTTCTCTTTGGTCTTTGTCTTTCGTAACTTGATCCTGCAACTCTATCCAAAACAAGGCTAAGAAAAATCAATCCCTTTTACCACTACACTCATCACGTGACACTAGCATCTGGTAGCTCTAGACTGGCTTCCATTTCTCTCCGGCATCTTGTTATTTCCTTTAACACTTTCTGTGGTCCTTGTTGCTTGTTATGTGTGTGCCCGTGACCTCTGCCCCTCCAACTGTACTCTCTGACTGACTTCACCTTGTCAACTTAGGGCTAATCCTGCGTTGAGCAGGGGGTTGAACTAGATGGCCTGTATGGCCCCTTCCAACTCTATGATTCTATGATTCTAACTCTCTACCTGTGGGACTCCTGCCCTAATCAAATACATGCTGATAGTTTCAGAGGGCCATTGTCTTTGTCTGCAGCAGACCATCTAGATCTGAGACCATCAAGATTTTCAAGGTATGAGCTTTTGAGGGTCTAATCTCTGAGGAAGTCCTGATATCTGATGAAGGAAGCCTTGACTCTCAAAAGCTCTGACCCGTGCTTGCTTCCGCAACATATATACTAAAATTGGAACGATACAGAGAAGATTAAAAGTTCACACCCCCCAAAAATCTTCTTGGTCTTTACGGTGACAGTGGTCTCAAATCTAGCCACCTACATGGTGTCACCAATCTCGTTTCATTGAAAGCTGTCTCAAAACCTTGCTTTCCCACACCGTCTTGGTTTCCCTCCGCTAATTCCCATTTCCAGCTATGACAACTGTTTTTGTTCAACTTCTTTCCTACTTATTCGTACATCTCCCTTTCCTTCCTCGAGTGTCCCAATTGATTTTACACTGTAAAATCTTTGGGCGTGGTGATTTGCTTATGCTGCCTATATAAGTCCCCATGAATACCGGTGAATTGTAAATATGAAGCAACTAGCCACCATCTCAAATTCTTCTGCACGTCTTATTCTGAGATGCAGTGACGTAATCTGAGATGCAGTGATGGCTACAGAAATAAGCAACTACTAGCCATGGTGAATGAAGGGAACCTCCACATTCAGAGGCACTAAGTCTGTGAAGCTCAGAACTCAGAGGCAACATCAGGGGAAAGCCTCAACCTCCATGCCCTGTTGTTGGCCCTCCAGAAAAACTGGGGGGGAAACTTAAGATGTCTGTGCCTAAACTACACATTTCAGCAAGCTCATTGTCAAAGCTGGAGTGTAATGCCTGGAAATTGGGCAGCTGGAAAATAAACCTTGTTGATGTTTGTGCCAGGAGAACTGGACAAAAGTTTTAGTAAATCCTTATACTTCTTTCTACAGAGAATTCTTATAGCCACCACATGATGACTATGCTATACTGCCTCCAGAGGGGTAGTGTAAATAAGAACCATGTTTCCCGTCTACAAAAGTGCCCTAGTGTCAACAATCATTATAGTTGGAAAGGGACTTCTCACAATCAAAATTTCCTGTACAGTAGAAGGATTCACAAGACCAAAAACAGTTCCTGAGAGAGATCTCTCCATTTAGCCTTTAGAAAATCCCAAAGGAGAATTAATACCTTCCATACGAATGTTGTGAGAACTTTTCTCTAGAGTTGGAATGAATTTTGAAAGGAGGTGGGAAGTAAACATTTGAAAACTGAGTTAAAGAAAAATCGAAACATGGGGTGGAGGTATAGCGTATTTTTTTATAACATTCAAAATTTAGGGCCCAGATTTCAGCCCACTCCTAGTTGTTGTCGCTTTTTAAAATGCAAATCTAGTTTTCACAGTTTTAATCACCAAGACCAAGATGGAAACCTCTACTTTAAATCCATCCAAGGCTAACTTTCACCCAGAATTTTTTTCTAAAAAGTTTTACTTGTGCCATATTATAAACACTTTTTTTGAAACTACCACCCAGTTTTAATAGCAGCAGCAGAAGAGTTGGTTTATATACCCCACTTTTTACTACCTGAAGTAGTCTCAAAGCATCTTACAGTTGCCCTTCCTTCCTCTTCCCACAACAGACACCCTGTGAGGTAGGTGGGGCTGGCAGAGTCCTGACAGTACTGCTCTGTGAGAACAGCACTATCAGGACTGTGACGAGCCCAAGGGCACCTAGCATATGGCTCACCAGATGAGAAGCCACTACTCTTAACCACTACATGAAGCAGCTTGCCCTGTGGCATTTGCTTGGGGAAGGGGTGAGAGATCATGCTTGAGCAGACTCATACCTCATGACATTTGTGCTCATTGAACTGTCTACAAAGTTCTTTGGATCCTGACCCACGTAGTTCCAGGAAGCACATTTTGGGGTTTCCTCTTGAGAATAACTGATACTCTTCAGAATAATTGAGAGCCAGTTTGGTGTAGTGGTTAGGAGTGCGGACTTCTAATCAGGCATGCCGGGTTCGATTCTGCACTCCCCCACATGCAGCCAGCTGGGTGACCTTGGGCTCCCCACGGCACTGATAAAACTGTTCTGACCGAGCAGCGATATCAGGGCTCTCTCAGCCTCACCCACCCCACAGGGTGTCTGTTATGGGGAGAGGAAAGGGAAGGCGACTGTAAGCCGCTTTGAGCCTCCTTTGGGTAAGGAAAAGCGGCATATAAGAACCAACTCTTCTTCTTCTTCTTCTTCTCTTTAATACACAGGGGATGATTTCCTTAGTAAAGCGATTAGAGTAGAAATTAATTTAAAGGGGGAAGAATTCTTGCTCAAGTACAGAAACCGCACATGGCAATCTGTACTCCCCCAAAATAAATAAATTTAAAAACCCCAAATGTTGTACATCTGCCAATACTCAATATTATTTCAGTCCATTTCTCCTCTCAGTGGCTAACACTGGACACGGAGGGCTCTGAGCCCCCTTTAAGCTAACATGCTACATAAATGAACTTTTAAAAATATATTTGGCTCAGAAACCAATGAATGCTGCATGCAGCTGAAGCATTGACGCACTTTATGATCAATTATTACATCTCAGTGGGGAAAAGGAGGTAGGAGATAAGGGTCAGAGGGTTAAGAGACCTACAAAATATGGAATAGTTAAAATATGCATGCGCCAGGAGGTTTGAGCACCTAGAATAGAAATTAGGTATCCAAACATTTAAAACGAATCTTTATTTGGTTTAAGACATCATTTAGCTGTACACATTTACGAAAGACAAAGGTATATAACGTGACCATAAAATTATATCTAATACTGATTATTATGATTATTATTTGGCCCTCGAAGCGTATGGATGTTACTACAAGTACCTGCTCATCAATAAATTAATTGCATATTGAGCGACAGAGCAAAGCAAAGAGTTAAAAACAAAGTAAACTCAGAGAGCATTGGTCTTGCAACACAAGGCGATTGCTCTTTTTCTCCCAACTTTGACAGTTTTTCAGTTCGCCTTTAGAATTGTTAGGGATCAGGGATACGTTTCTCTCTTGTTGGGTGTTAAATCGTTGGGGACCAGATGGCATCTCTGGATGCTCTGGGGCCTGGTCTTTCTTGCATATAGAAAGCCAGAACAGCAAGGAGAACGGTTCTGTCAGGCTGGCTCTACTGTTTTCAGGGTCTTTTTTAACAAGGGAGCATTCAAAATTCCTGCAGTCTTAAGCTGTACCACTAGGGGTGCCAAGCAACTAGCCGGTAACTGGGAGAGCCGTTAGGGATGCCGTTCTCCAGGTTGGACCTTGGGATCACCTGGAATTATGGCTCATCTCCAGACTAAAGAGATCAGTTCCCTTGGAGAAAATGGCTGCTTTGGTGGGGGGACTCCATAGCATTAGACTCCACTGAGGTCTCTCCCTGCCTCAGATCCTGCTCACTTCCAGATTCAGGTATTTCCCAAGCCAGCGCTGGCAACTCTAGGAGATGTGTTCTTACTGGTGGGATGACAATCATTGCCACTGTGTGATGTAACTTCTGGCACAAACAGGAAGTGCCAGCATTCCACCAGGGTGACGTTGTAGCTTCCCACGATTCCTAGAGCGTCTGTTGTCCCATTAGGGGTTTTCACTGGAAGTGATGTCAGCATGCCCACGACCCCATCCTGTCCCCGCCACCAACCCTCCCACTGATTGCTTGGTGACCCTAACCTGGACTGGGGTGATAATGATGACCGTTTATGTCCACAGAGACTGTGATCCAAGCCAAGAGGCTCCTGCAGCTCTGCCAGACCTACAGAGAGACCCTGGCCCAATTTTCTCCAGGGCTGTTTTAACATCCCGATCCATTACATTCAGATCCTCTATCCAGTGATCCGGGGCAAGAAGGCTTTCTGGGCAAAGAAGGCTTTCCACATTGACTTCCAAGAGAAGATAACTCAACACCCACATTTCTTCATGCCGGCAAAATCCTTCCTTTACTGAAATGAACGCACAAGCCCATCTCAAAGCGAGGCTGCCAAAGGCCCATCTGGGCCTTTAGGCCTTGGAAGGATTGCCAGGCCAGGTCTAAAACGAAAATTTGGTTCGGCTACAATAATGGAAACAACCCACTTGCGAGATCAGTGCTAAAAAAGAACCGTCACTTTCTCGGTCCCGTCAGGAGTTCAGACGTGCAGCCGGCATGAGTGTATTCATTGGGCACCATCGTAACAACAGAAGTCAAAAACTCTACTACATTTAACTCTAGTATTAAATAATATATAACTTGCAGAAACACTGTACTTAAGACAGCTAAGAAACTAGGCTACATCCACTCATGATTTAATTCCATTCAAGCAGAGGAATTTCAAATACGGTGTTCTGGGGAAACCTAAAGCAGGGGTAGTCAACCTGTGGTCCTCCAGATGTCCATGGACTACAATTCCCATGAGCCCCTGCCAGCAAACGCTGGCAGGGGCTCATGGGAATTGTAGTCCATGGACATCTGGAGGACCACAGGTTGACTACCCCTGCCCTAAAGCCTCTCATGAGCTAATCAAGGGGTCCTCACTACGAAGAAATTGTGGGCACATTTCCTTCCACTAAAGATTGTCCCTCATTTCTGGTTTTCTTGTTCTACGTACCGCCACTGGGGAGTGTTTGGGATGCTAGAGGCTATATTTATCTATTTGTTTACTTGTTTTTGTTTGTTTATCGTATGGCATGTGTGTAGTGTAGCCAGGCGATCCTACAGTTATAGGATTGTCTGGCAGCCAGGCGGTCGTTTGCCATTGCTTGCCTCTGCATGATGACCCCTAGTTTTCCTTAGAGACCTCCCATTCAGATACTGACCGAGGGCAGTCCTGCTTAGCTTCCACCATCTGATGAGATTGTGCGTGCCTGGGCCTATCCGGGTCCTGTTCTCGATTCACACAGAGCAATGGTTCAGTTGGCCCGGCAAATGACCCTGTGTGAATTCCACATGCCCCAGAATTCCTAGGAACACAGAGAATATTTGCTGATTTGGAAAGCGTTCGTGGGAAAACCGGACATTTGAAAACCATCGCACTAAGGTTAAAATGGAATTAATCCATGAATTAACTTGGCCTATATTAGATGAAAAACACTACTTCCATCCTAAGGGGAGGGGGAGGGCCTAGGAGGACCCCGATGAAGAAACATACAAACAGCACATACAGTAGCATCAACGTTCCAGGATGAGTTTCATTTCTCAAGAACTGCCATCTCCTGTCCTCTCTTTGCGGGCTTGGATCATCTCCTGGGGTGCCTGCTTTCGTTCGGTGACCAAACCCAGCCAAAACATGAAGTCAATGAACCATGTGGTTGGGTTGAATTTCAAGCCCAACTCGCTGGCTGAATAATCAAATGGAAAGGTGTGGTGGTAATTGTGAAAACCTTCACCTAGGAAACAAAACCCAGAGGAGACAAAAGAGAGAGGTCAGTGGCTACGCAGGAGAAAACAAATGGAGGGGAGCACCAGAGGGATTCTAGGGAAAAAAAACCTGTTAAAGGGGGGAAAGGCATGATTTTTCACAATTTTAGGTGACAGGTAAAAATCTAATGTGTGTATGTGAAGTGCTGTCAACTTGCAACCAACTTATGGTGACCTCACCAAGGGACTTTCTAGGCAAGTGAGAAGCAGAGGAGGTTGGCTCTTGCCTTCCTCCATAGAGTATCTCCTTCAAGCCTTATGGTGACCCCAGGAGGGGCTGTCTAGGCAAGTGAGAAGCAGAGGAGGTTGGCTCTCGCCTTCCTCTGTACAGTATCTTCTCCAAGTCTTATGGCGACAACAGGTGGGGCTTCCTAGGCAAGTGAGAAGAAGAGGAGGTTGACCATTGCCTTCCTCTACAGAAACTTCCTTGGTAGTTTTCCACCCAAGTACTCCATAGCATCATATAAGAAGATTAATTTGCAGTAGCAGATTATTCAGATGATTGTACAATATAATGCTTTAGCAAGATATGTCTCTGGGACTCTTAGAGAATCACTGAATCTTTGTTCACATGGTCAAGTGTAATTTTTATTCTACATTTGTTTTTAACAAGTTTATTGTTATTTGATCTTGCAACGGCCTACGGCCTAGTGTAATAAAGTTTGACTTTGACTTTGTTCACATGGTTCCTTTTTTTTAGGGCACTTACCGAGTTACAGAAATCTTGAATGAGATTTAATAATTCAATTAATGAACAGAGCAATATATACAGAGTTATTCCAGTCTAAACCCACTGAATACTATGCGCTTGGAGAAACTCTACAGAGGGTAGTAGAAAATGCTGTCAATTCACAGCTAACTTATGGTGAACTCATTTGTTATAATTGGGGTTGGATCTGATGTAAATTGGGGTTGGATCTGGTATAAACATCACTTTGTGTGCCATAAAAAGCAATGTCGGGTATGGGAATCATAAACTTTATAAAGGGCACAGGAAAACCCAATTCACTATATTTTTAAAATCAAAATACAAACATTCTTAATACATTGATGCTCATACACTATTTCCTTAAAGTAACTCCCTGATGTCCACTCTCCTGCTTCCTCTACTTATTACTCATTAACACTAGGACAGTATACACAGGGACATAATGCACAACCTCTGACATCTGCCAGGAGCCAGCTTGGTGTAGTGGCTAGTTGGGTTTGAGTCCCTGCTCCCCTTCCACATGCAGCCATCTGGGTGACCTTGGGCTTGTCAGAGCCCTGATAAAGCTGTTTTGATTTAGCAGTAATATCAGGGCTTTCTCAGATTAAATGCCTGTTTGCATTATCATGACCTACCTGAGGACTATTTTCCAGTGAAAAGGTAGGCTAGAAAATATTTTTGACAAATCTTCAAGTTTTTAAAAGGCTGCGATGTAGAGGATGGAGCAGAGTTGTTCTCTCTTGCTCCAGAGGGTTGGACCAGAACCAATGGGATGAAATTAATGCATCTAAACATCAGGAAGAAGTTCCTGACAGTCAGAGCGGTTTTTCAGTGGAACAGGCTTCCTCGGGAGGTGGTGGGTTCTCCATCTTTGGAAATTTTGAAACAGAGACTGGATAGCCATCTGACGGACAGGCTGATTCTGTGAAGGTTCAAGGGGGTGGCAGGTGACAGTGGATGAACGACAGGGTTGTGAATGTCCTGCATAGTGCAAGGGGTTGGACTAGATGACCCAGGAGGTCCCTTCCAACTCTGTGATTCTATGATTCTAACCAGTCCCGAATACTGCCCTGCAGACTACTGTCTCCAGGCATTAGATGTCCAGGAGCATTTGTGGTCAAGATGCATTTCATCAGTCATCTGACACTGCCTTGGAGCCAATAGCGATAATGAATTCTTGTGGTCTCAGCGATTCCTGAGAAACCGTGAGATGTTAAGATGAAATTGGCAAGCATGGAATCCAAGTCTCTGGAGAAGCAATGGATCCTGGCAGCAGGGAAGAAGGCGTGCTTTAAACAAAGCCATAGAGAATGCCGAAGGAGAAACTTAATTTGCCATAGGCTGAATTATAGGGCCTCTTCAGTCTTTTGTTTTTGACCAACCCATGTCATCCAACTCAATGGAGAGAGCAATTATGCTAGGAGTGGTCAGTGGAAAAAGGAAACCAGGCTGACAAAGAACACGCTGGTTAGATACTATTAAAATGGACTCTGGCCAGAGCATTCTTCAACTAAAACAGTGTTTCTCAATCTTGGGGTCCCAACCCCAAGTGGGGTCGCCTGGCCCCTTCCGCGGGGTCGCCAACACAGGTTGGCAGTGGCAGATGGCGGTGGGCAGCAGCGGGTAGTGTTGGCAGGTGGCAGCAGCTGGTGTTGGCGCAGCCATGGCACTGGCCATGTTGTGCGCTTGTGTGTGTGCCTGCGCGCATGCGTGCACACTTGCGAATGTGAGCCTACAGCCGCCACAGTTGGGGTCGCAGCATTACGGTGGTTGAGAACTGCTGAACCAAAAGAAGTAGGGCAAGATCAAAAAACATGGTGACATTTGAGCCATAGGATCACCAAAAGTTGGACTACCATTAATGACTAACATTATCATCAACATAGATAGATGATGAAGAAAAGTTGGTTTTGATACCCTGCTTTTCACTACCATAATGTGACTTCCAATCACCTTCCCTTCCTCTCCCCACAACAGACACCCTGTGAGGTATGCAGAGCCAAGAGAGCTCTGACAAAACTGCTCTGTGAGAACAACTCCAACAGGACTGTGACTAGCCCAGAGCCACACAACTGGCTGCAGGGCATCAGACCCAGATCTCCAAATTAGAGGCTACTACTCTTAACCACTACACCAAGATCTCGATATTTTGACATTTGACATCTGGCAGAAGATGTAGCATGCACATAATAATCTGGAAACAATCAGCTGGGAGACAAGGTTCTTGGTACTCACCAATGGCCCCTACAGTGACAAACGTGTTCTGCCTAGGGTTGATGTTCTTGTCATATGGCCGATTGCCATACATGTGAGCCACGCTGTTGACCAGCCAAGAGACGTTGAGTGAGACGGTATAACGGAGGATCGAGGCAAGAAAGTAGGAATTCCACAAGGTCTCCCCCCAGAAGTACCAAGGCACAAGAGTAGGAACAACAAAGCACATCAGAACTACTGAAATCTTATAGTGCCTATGAAGAAAAAAAGAAAGAAGAAGGATCACTAGGCAAGGTCATGCAAAACAATATGGACTCTGTTGCTGAAATCCAAGTTAGCCAAGTAGAACAAAAAGATAGCAGCACCTTCTTGTATTTCTAAATGGGGTGTGTGTGGGAATAGGGCTTTGTTATAACAGAAAGGTTAACAAAGAATGCTTTAATAAAGTGAAAGAGGCTTTGGACTATACTACTGGATATAGCACATACTATTTGCTGCTGTGCATATTATCCTATTATGCCATTTCTGCATTGCTTAGAAAGACTTTTTGACCATTGAGAATCCCCTGAAATATTCTTCAGGCTTCGAGAAAGCCCAGAAGTGGAGCGATTGTGCACAATACGGTTGGGAAACATAGCTGTGGACACGCCCACTCAGGGCACCTCCTCTTACCAGCACCTCCAGGTCCATCATTGGCCATTTTGGGAGGGGGGAGTGGATCAACATGACTGCATTTGGCCGTATCACCCAATAAATGTTTAAGACATTTTCAAATATATTAAAAATTAATTTACTCCCTCCCATTTGGGAAACTCTTTCAGGGCCATCAAGAAACCCCAGAGTTTCACAAAAGCCTGGTTAAGAAAGCATCCTAAAAAACAGAGACATCACCCTGCCAACGAAAGTGCATCTAGTCAAGGCTATGGTCTTCCCAGTTGCAATGTATGGCTGTGAAAGTTGGACCATAAGGAAGGCAAAGCATCAAAGAATTGAGGCTTTTGAACTCTGGTGCTGGAGAAAACTCTTGCAAGTCCCTTGGATGGCAAGGAGAACAAACCAGTCAGTCCTAGAGCAGGGTGTAAACTGCATGGAGCTTTTATTCCAATCCCAGATCGATTCAGTCCCTGCTGTCTACACAGAATGCGATTTACGTTTTGATTTTGGGTGATTTAAATTTTCCTTCTGCAGCAAGAAGGATTGATCCGGAGTGACCTTACCTTTATTGTGCGATAGGCAGCCGCTTCCACTACTGAACCTTAGAAGTTCTGCGAGCAACACCTACCAAGCTCGCAAATGAATAACACCTTGCCATTAAAGATACAAGACTCTAAACACTGTGCAGCATCAACCTCTCAAAATAACAGAAAGCACCCAACGCTTTTCAGCCTCTGCTCTCTGCTCCCCCGCTTCCACTCACTTCCTCTGAAACCGAACAACGGGGTCCTCTAGCAGGTCACTGAAGTCCAGCTTCCTCCCTTTCTCTATGACGTCTCGGTGCTTCCGGACAAAGAGCCAGCCAATGTGGGCAAAGAAGAATCCACGTTTGGCATTGTGGGGGTCAGCATCCGTCTCCGAGTACTTGTGATGCACTCGATGGTCACGGCACCATTCGAAAATATCATTCTGCGTAGAGAACAGAAGGGGGCATTACAAAAACATAAACGTAAACATCCGGAAGAAGGTCCTGACAGTTAGAGCGCTTCCTCAGTGGAACAAGCTTACCTCGGGAGAGGGTGAGTTTTCCTTCCTTAGAAGTTCTTAAGCAGAGGCTGGATAGCCATCAGACAGAAATACTGATTCTGTGATTGTAAGTGGGTGGGTGGAAAGGACTGTGTTGGAGGGGCCCTGTTTCTGGTATTGGAGCCAGGGCAACGAAGTAGCATAGGCCTGCCCTGGCCCAGTTTCTGCAGGCTACCACTGCATTCTCCCCTTGGCAAAGAAGAGCCAGCCCAGAGTGCAGGTATGATTCTGTTCACAAATCCTCTGAAAATATATCTGTGCTGTCGATTTCAGTAATGGAATATCAGTAGAGGTACAATCCTTGGAATATAGTGGGTGTTGCGTCAGGTTTTTTAATGGGGGTTTTATATCGTAAGCCGAATGTCTCTGGAAAGCGGCAAGCTATAAGTCCAATTAATAATAATAATAATAATAATAATAATAATAATAATAATAATAATAATAATGTTATTATTATTATTAGATTTATTTCCCGCCTCTCCCGATAGGCTGGATTCGGGTCACAACAACTAATCCCATTAAAATTCCCATTAAAACATCAATCTAATAACCCCCCTTCTACTACAACTGCCACTAATCTGCCTAACCCACTGGGTCCCAGTAAGAGTTGAGCTGAGGCTCCTTTGCAGTCCTATCATATTATTATTGCTGTGATCATGTTGGGGTTATTGTTGCTGTACTGTTATTGCTGTTGTCGCATGTGTTACCTCATGTTATCTGTATCTGTTTCCTGTTTCCTTTAAACTGCCCTGAGCCTTCGGGCGATGGCAGTATATAAATATAAATAAAATAAATTAATAATAATACTGTCTGAATGGCCTGCTGATGTCACATCCTGTAGGAGTGTCTGGTAATGTCACTTCTGGTGACCATGTGACTTCCGGGGGTCATGACAGGAAGGTGTGGCCTGCTGACCTCACTTCTGGGGTTTCTTATACAGGACTGGTATAAGTTCCAATCTTAACACGATCGTTCAAGAGAAAATTCTTCAAAAGAAATATATTAGAATCTTATTTATCCCCTGAACTACTTGTAATAAGGTTCTGTTATATATATTTTTGACGAATGTTCTCTTGAATCCCAGTCCTGTATGAAAATTGAAACATTTCTTCATAACATTTCTAGTTGATTTGCCACTGAAGAAAATACATTTGAAAATGCTTAATAACTGGTCTGCATTCTGGCATACTTTATATTTGGAATGAAAGAGGACTTTGAGCCAGTTTGGTGTAGTGATTAGGAGTGCGGACTTCTAATCTGGCATGCCGTATTCAATTCTGCGCTCCCCCACATGCAACCAGCTGGGTGACCTTGGGCTCGCCACGGCACTGAGAAAGCTGTTCTGACCGAGCAGTGATATCAGGGGTCTCTCAGCCTCACCTACCCCACAGGGTGTCTGTTGTGGGGAGAGGAAAGGGAAGCCAATAGTAAGCCGCTTTGAGACTCTTTCAGGTAAAGAAAAGCGGCATATAAGAACCAACTCTTCATCTTCTTCAGTAATCTCAGGGCTCTCTCAGCCTCCCCTCCCTCACAGAGTGTCTGTTGTGGGGAGCGGAAAGGAAAGATGACTGTAACCCGCTTTGAGCCTCCTTCGGGTAGAGAAAAGTGGCATATAAGAACCAACTCTTCTTCTTCTTCTCTTCTTTGTTTAGTGACTTCACTTGTGTAGCCCACTTGAGAACTCCCTTGATTGTTAACCTCCAGCCAAGGCCTGGAGACAACCCAGTATTAGAATGGATCTCCAGACGACACCCACCAGTTTCTGTGAAGTGAATGGCATCCTTGAAGGCTGGAATGACATTACTTCCTTCTGAAGTCATTCACCTCTCCAAACTCTGCCCCTCCAGGCTAACCCCCCCCCCAAAAAAAAAACTCCAAGTACTTCTCTCCCCAGAGCTAGCAACACAAGGACACAGAGCTAGCAACACAAGCAACACAAGGAAATGGCCAACCAGTCCCTCCGCTCAGCAGTCCGCCATTCAAAGGACAATGGAGCAATCTAGTCAAGCGCATGCAGAGGGGAAATAGAGCAATATTCCACCTGAAAGGCCATGGAATTGGCTACAGCCAGGAATATCCGCAGAGGCAGTTTGGCTTTATAGGATCTGTGACTCCACAGGCGGTGGGCCCCTGCTGTCACTCCGAGGGCCGTCATGAGGAAACACAAGTAAGCTGAAAGACACAAAGGAGAACTGAATAAATACACACCCATCCTGCACCAAGCAATTTCCTCCGTTATGTTCCCTTAAGATAGAATTCTCTCCTTGTTGGAGCCTCGGTCATAGCTGTAACAAGGCCGCCTCACAAAGCTGAGGGAAGCAGAAAAAGCACACCACGACTCTTTACAAAAATGATGTTGCGTTATTATTACCCGTGCTATTTATGCATATTCGCTTTGTACCAAAATAATTGCTATGAAAGTGCAGGGAACGTAATTTCACGTTCGACATCACGTTGAGGGGCGGAATAGAACTTGAATGAATAAGTAAATAAAAATAACTAAGGTAGGGTTGGCTCTGCTCCCTGTTGAGGTGACTAGGAACCCTTGTGCTGACAGAAACAAAATGGCCCCTTATTTATTTATTAAAATTTTTATACCGCCACTCTCCGAAGGCCTCGCAGAGGTTCACAGAATAATAAAATACAGTAAATTCCATAAAAACCCATACAAACACCCCTTATCACAATTAAACCCGTTATCACAATTAGTTCAGCAGTGGAATAGGCTGCATAAAGAGGTGGTGAACTCCCCCTCACTGGCCGTCTTCAAGCAAAGGCTGGATACACACTTTTCTTGGATGCTTTAGGATGCTTAGGGCTGATCCTGCGTTGAGCCGGGGGTTGGACTAGATGGCCTGCAGGACCCCTTCCAACTCTATGATTCTATGATTCTATGAAACAGACGCCAATCACTTCCTGAAGAGAATTTTAATTATGAGTTTCTCGACACAACATGAAGTGTTGCCATGGACCTTTGGAGGGTGGATTCCATAGTCTGTGCTGTGCTCAACTGCCTGAACCTCTGATGGCACATCTCTGTGTACTTCTGGTTATGATATTTCCTTGCTATTGTTTCTTCAACCACTTGATGGCGAAACTGCAAAACCCGTGGGTAGAACAATATGGGATCGGCAGCACTTGTGACCGCAGCAGAGGGATTAAGAAACACGTGGAACCCCAGTCATTTGAACAAAGCCATGTTCAGTGTCACTAATAGTTTGGTTCTTTTTAAAAGCTCTGGTGATTTATCCACAGAACTCCCAACATAGGGTGTGAGAAGCATGAGGAGAGGGGCTTGTTCAATGGCGCTACCCACATGTTGGAACTCCTCCCATGGGGAAGATTATCTGGCCTGGAACTGGTCTGGGCCTGGCATACCTGAGAGACCACCTCTCTGCCTATGGCCCCCGAAGAGTACTTCACTTTGCAAGCTAGAATCATAGAATCATAGAATCATAGAGTTGGAAGGGGCTATACAGGCCATCTAGTCCAATCCCCTGCTCAATGCAGGATCTAGTCCAACCCTCTGCTCAAAGCTCCAGCCACTTGGTGGTCCCTGGATCAAGGAAGTGCATCTAGCCTCAACCAGGGCCAGGACATTCTCAGTCCTGGCCCCTGTTTGGTGGAATGAGTTCCCAGAGGAGATCCAGGCCCTGTCAGAGCTGACCAATGACCTCATAACATCTGTGGGCATTCCCAACAAAACATTTGCCACAGAGATACCCATCCTGGAAAGATCTATGGGTAGTGACCAACAAATTGATGCTGTTGCTGTTTCAGAATGCTGCTAGTTTGCTAATGTCTTATATTGTTTAATGTTTAATGTTTTATTGTGTTGTTTTTAACCATTTGTTAACTATTAATTGCATTGCGTATACAGGCCTGCTTTCAGGAGAACAGTATAGAAATTCAATCAGCACCAACATTATCATCATCTCTGAAGAAGAAGAGTTGGTTCTTATATGCCGCTTTTCTCTACCCGAAGGAGTCTCAAAGTGGCTTATATTCACCTTCCCTTTCTTTCCCCACAACAGACACCCTGTGAGAGAGGGGAGGCTGAGAGAGCCCTGAGATTACTGAATAAGAAGAAGAGTTGGTTCTTATATGCCGCTTTTCTCTACCCGAAGGAGTCTCAAAGTGGCTTCCAATTGCCTTCCCTTTTCTCTCCCCACAACAGACACCCTGTGAGGGAGGTGAGGCTGAGAGAGTCCTGATATTACTGAGGAAAAAGAATTGGTTCTTATATGCCACTTTTCTCTATCTGAAGAAGTCTCGGAGTGGCTTACATTCCCTTTCCCTACAACAGACACCCTATAGGGTAGGTGAGGCTGAGAGAGCCCTGATATTTCTGCTTGGTCAGAACAGCCCTATCAGTCATGTGGTGAGCCTACGGTCACCCAGCTGGCTGCATGCAGAGTGGGGAACCCAACCAGGCTCATCAGATTAGAAGTCTGCATTCCTAATTACTACACCAAGATGGCTCTGGAGATCAGTTTGCTGGGAGAACTCTAAGAAGCTGCTCATTCAAGTCAGCCACAGATTCACTTGGTGACCTTGCGTAAGCTATTCTGTCAGGATGAATCCCCCAACTACAACATGAGACAGGCACACAAGCCTACCTTATAGGGCCATTGTAAGCTATACAAATACGAAGTATGACCATTGACTTTCAGCCTCACTGATAAAGATTTGCTCTTGCAAGTTAAATTTAGCTTCAAACAAATCAACAAAGCTTTAAATAATTAATCTATCAATTGGAAAGTTTTAGGCCTATCCATTATTTATACCGTGCCATTAATGTACACGTTGATTGACCGATTGGTTTAGTATCCCAGTTCCCAGTCGAAAACTCTTGGGGCCATTCCGCACAACCGCCAATGTAGCTAATTATCGAAAAGCGCTGCAATTAATAGTGGCCGGTCTCGGTAATGCACACAGCCGTTTTTCTCGGAAAAAAGGCTCTCTCACTGGTGCTGTTCTCATAACGGACAAGTTTCTGGAATCGCAACAAAGGAGGCAATATTTTTCCGCGCTTCCTCCCGCTCCTGGACGTCAATCAAACCTAGCAGCCAATGAACTGTTGTGTTCGTGCTTCCCTTTAAAAACTGTTTTTTAAAAACCTGACAACACCTGTAGCAACGCATATTTGTTCATTTGATGTATCAGAAAGACCTTTTTCACTGGCGTAGGAGTTGGCGCTTAATTGTTTACATGCTCTTCAAGTAAACCCCCCCCCCGGGTGCAATTTCTGGCCAAAATTACAGGCAGTGTTGAACAGATGGCTGTATTGTGCTCGGAAACTTTACAGACAATTGTTGCTGGAGGGATTTCAGCCGAAGAATCATCGCTTATTTGTTGCTTTTGCCAGTTTAAGGGGGGGGGGATGGTGATCACGATGCCAGAAGCTCGGGTGCAAGAGGTTAGGGAGAGACATTCTTGCTACCGCTATATTGAGAACACACGTGTCTTTTTCAGATGTGTTGCAGGTTGTTCTCAAGAGTCTAGCATTTTTTTTAAGGGGGAATCCTTTTTTTGTGAATTCCCCAAAAAGCGCTACAATGAAGCGATTTTTGCGGGAGTGTTGCAGGAGTGTTGCAGATTGTGTACGACGTTGTGCGTAATGTAAAAAAAATAGCGTTACACAATGGTAAGACTTCAGCAACATTAACCTTGTGCGGAATGGACATTGAAATGGTTTGCAAACCTGAAAAATATAAAACTGATTCTAAAATTGCAAAATTCGAGTCCAGCGACAACTTTAAGTCCAACAAAGTTTTATTCAAGAAGTGAGCTTTTGTGTGCATGCACACTTCCTTGGCCAATCATCAAATGATTTCTCTGGGGGAACCTACAGTAACCTACAGTAACAAGGAATGCATGTGAGCAGATGCAAGTACATGAAGCTAGATTCATTTTTGTGGAGGGCAGCTGAACACTTCCTTGGGGGAAAAGTTGAGTTTTCAAAAAGGATTCAAAGTAGAAAAGAATGAGAAGAAAATATTATAGGGAGGAACTCCAGTCATGGAAACAGCGAGGGGGAAATGCAGACGCTAGCAATGTGAAGACCTTGTGTTATCTAGAATGTAGAATTGGCAAGGAAGTCTCACTGTCTACTGAAATTTAACATTCAAGGTCTTCAGGGTCAAGAGTGTCCTTTTTCTCCCTGCCTAAAAATTGGCAGCAAATTTCACTCAATGAATTTTTTCCCCCAGCCTCTTCTCTGTACTTTATCCTAGGCAGCAATGCAGCTGGTGGTTTTTTATACATCTAAAAGTTTGTGTACAACCTTGCCCCCCCCAACAGTAATCACCAAACATATTTCTTTCTGGACTAAGAGGATATGAGGTTTGGATCCTGGCACCCTCCAGGTCTGATGCCTTGTCCGTCTTGAGAAATCTACCACATATTTTTATTTTGGAAAGATGAAGAGATGGGTTCAGCTTCCGCCAACTGATTCTGTCAGAGAGGAAAGACTGTGGAATTCTAACCATAGGTCCTGTGTTGGCTATCCAGGAAGGCCACTGTGGCCCTCGAGAAAGAGTTCATAGTATAAAAGAACTAGACATTTATATTGGTTTCCCTGCGAATTCTGCACCACAAATCGTAAGGTTGAGACACTTTCTCTGGACCACCTCACTGTCTAACTTGGTGTGTCAGGAAGGCCTGACTGAAATTGCCCAACAAGCCAACTGCCATTTCTGCCTCTTTTGACCTCTCCAAGCCAGCATAGAATTTCAGAAGGGGTTGCCACTCTGGATTGGGAATTCCTAAAGATTTGGGGGATGGAGCCTGGGTAGGGTAAAGAAAAGAAGGACCTCAGAGAGGTATAATGCCTTCTAAGGAAGCCATCTTCTCCCAGGGAACTGTTCTCTATCACCAGCTGGAGGTCAGCAATGCTAAAGACCTGGCCTTCCACAAAGAACCAGGATCACATACTTGCTATGTGCTATGTCTAGCTATCTACTCCTACATTATCCCACCCTGTTGCCAAGGAGGTCACAGCAGAAGGTGTGGTTCTCCCTTCTCCATTTTACAATAACCCTGCGAGGTAGGTTAGGCTGAGAAGGGATTACAGGCCAACAGTCGTCCACAAAATGAGAATGTCAACTAGGTCTCCCAGAACCTACCGGAAAACTCTGACTACTATACCACATTGCCTCTTTGGAAGACCTTGGCCATTCATGCATTCTTTCTTACCCTAATCTATCTCACAGAGCTGCTGATAGGGGACAATGGAGGAGCAGGTAACCATACACATAAGCTCCTTGGAGAAAGGGCAGAATTTAAAAGATGTATAATAAATAATATATGTAATAATACATGTAATAAGAAATAGCCGAGGACATCCAGTGGATTTGCTGCCCTTTATTCTGTGCCATTAACAGCAGAATGCTGAAGATATTCTCTAGATGTAATTTTTGGTTACACTGCAAATCCATTAAGAGAAAAGTTGAACCTGTCAAATTCGTTTAGCCCTGCTCCCACTGAGGATGCAGGACTCTGCTGGGAAATAGAATGAACATAGAGACCATGCTGAAAGGCCTCCGCCTCCCACTAATCATACCACGTAAAATTATGACTGTGCTTCCCATGACGTGATGACCTTCTGATTGGCCCTTGGCGGGAGGTCACACCCCCCGAGGGCCAGTTAGAAGGATTGGCACATTTTCTGGAAGCCTCCAATTGGCTCTCATTGAGAGTGCCCGCCCCACTGAGGGCCACTCAACCAGGGCCTCTGATTGGCCATCAGTGGAAAGCCCTCCCCCGTTAGTGCCAGAGTCAGTGTCATGAAGGGAAAGTAGGGGTGCCACTGCTGGGTTGGGGACTACCTGGAGTCTTTGGGGGTGGAGCCAGGAGTGGGCAGGATTTGGAGCAGGGAAGAGCCTCAATATTGTATAATGCTATAGAGTCCACCCTCCTAAGCAAGCATTTTCTGCTTTGGAAATGACCTGCAATTCCATGGACTCCCCAGGTCCCTCCTGTGAGTAACATCCCTAAAGAGAAGGTTTACACTCCCTCTCTGTGCGTGCCACAGTCCCAATCCAAATTGGCTTCAACTTTGTCTGGGAATGAAGTTCCCGGGATGGAAATAGCAAGAAATATCTGATGGGGCAAGACACTCACTCAATTTTATGCACAATTTCACTTGTATGTAACTTTGTACAAGAGAAATACACTTACTACATGAAGGGGGCATTGATTTCTTCACTTACTATTAAGTTCTTGGGTTCCCCCCAACTTTTTTTCCTAATAAAACGTATGGGATCATGTTTTTCAAACAGTGAGCAAGCAAACAATTCCGAACCAGCCATGCTGGTAAGCTGAAAGACAGCTTGAATGTCAACACGCTTACTCAGAAATAAGCCCCACTGAACTCCCTGGGATGTATTTCCCGGCAAGAGGGAAGATAACCTTTAAACTTAAATGTTCCCCATGGAAACCATACTGGGGGGGGGGGGGGAGACACTTCCAAAAGGGATCCTTCGTAGCGAAAGGACAAACACAACTGCTTCTCTGAAAGGTTAGTTACTTTTTGTTTCAAATACACAGATGCAAAATGCAGATTTCCCCTCCTCTCCCAAGGGTACAAGCTTATTTATTTATCATAACTGAGGTTGCATTTGTGCTTCCAGACTCTTGACAATGGTGGTATTGTTCTCGGTAAAGTGGACGGTAGACAAGTGAGGGAATGAGATACCAGCAGCACTCTTGGCCCATGTATAGAGTGTCGTCTTCTTTGTGAGCTGCCTTCTGTTTATATTCCACTATTATATTACCTTACTTTTTGCTTGATTTTTCAATTACATGATGTTGTTTCTGCAATGCAGTCCGTGGTTCACAGGACTAACAACGCCGTAGATATACAACCTTGCTTGAGATCATCCCAAAGCATGTGATCTTTTAATTATTCTTAATGTTACAAAATAAGATGCTGTGAATTTTCAAGTTCTCCAGTGTGTTGCCATCTCTGGATATGGACATTCTGGGGGTTTGAGGGTAGAGTCGAGGGAGGGACCTCAAGTGGGTATAATCACAAAGCAACCGTTTTCTCCAAGGGAACTAGTCCTGGCTCTTGAGACTAGTTCTCTTGGAGAAAACGGTTGCATTGAAAATCTGGCAAGCCAGGTTCAATTCCCCATTCCCCCACATGTAGCCATCTGGGAGACCTTGGGCTAGCCACAGCACTGATAAAACTGTTCTGACCGAGCAGTGATATCGGGGCTCTCTCAGCCCCACCTACCTCACAGGGAGTCTGTTGTGGGGAGAGGAAAGGGAAGGAGATTATAAGCCGCTTTGAGACTCCTTCAGCCTCACCCACCTCACAGGGAGTCTGTTGTGTGGGGAGGAAGGAAAGGCAATTGTAAGCCGCTTTGAGACTCCTTCGGATAGAGAAAAGCGGTATATAAGAACCAACTGCTCCTCCTCCTCCTCCTCCTCCTCCTCTTCTACCTCTTCTCAATAGTCTGCAGATCAGTTGTCATCCCAAGAGATCTTCAAGGAACCACCTAGAGCAGGGGTCCCACCTATGTTACCACAATACCATAAGGTACCACAAAGGCCCCTTGATGGTACTGTGGCATGGAGGGGGTTTTCAAAATGGTGGCTGAGCCTTCCTACACTGTGCCTGTTGTTTCCAGCTCCAAGTGAAAAGGAAAAGAAAAGCTTTTTTAATTAAAAAAAAAAACCTACCCTTATTTGGGCAGGTTGACCTACCCCTCCCAAAACTGGGGCTGGATGAGTTGGAAAGGGGAGAGGCCCTGGCTACTGAAACCTTTGCAACCAGAGGCTCCTACCACTTCCGGGGGCTCCTAGCACTTCCATGTGGCTAGCTGACATCACTTCCTGGTACCTTGAAGCTTGAGAAATATTTAAGTGGTACTGCCACCGTCAAAAGGTTGAAAAAAGCTGACCTAGAGGCTTGAGACTCTAGCTGGATGGGAGGAACAGGGGATGATTCAGGCCATGATCTTGGCAATCTGTGCAGGATCTGGTTAGCTTTAAGACATGGTGTTGAACAGAGCTGGTATCAGGTTGCATTTTTAGCCATCTGGAAAGAAGGAGGAAAAGGAGCAGCCTCCATTTGAAAATATAAAATCAGTCAATCATCTAATGCTTCTCTAGTGCAGAGGTAGTCAAACTGCGGCCCTCCAGATGTCCATGGACTACAATCCCCATGAGCCCCTGCCAGCATTTGCTGGCAGGGGCTCATGGGGATTGTAGTCCATGGACATCTGGAGGGCCGCAGTTTGACTACCCCTGCTCTAGTGCCAAAGGGAATACAAGGATCCTTTAAAATGCTAGGAGTAGAGAGAAGATGTCGGCGTAATAATCAAAATGGGTATTAATTTATCGATTAGTAAATTGAAATCTGAACGTAGAGGAGTTCAGCTTTGTTTGTGAAGATGGTGGGAAGTGAACCCGTTTTCAAGGCAAGAAACATTCACAGGTGATTTCTGCCATCTGGAGATCAGTTATGGGGCCTGGAGGTCTCCAGAACCCACCAAGAGGTTGGTTAAACTAAACCCAAAGCTACATGGGATACTACATCTTTGTCTTTCCAGCATTTTCCCCCAATCACAATATGGTTGAGGCTGGGCTGAATACTGGATGATAAGAGCGGGTCCTTCCCCATCCTTGTATAATCGGGACCCCTCGGGAGGGAGCTTACCGTCCCCCCCCCTCCCCATTTACACCCGATCTACATCCAACTGAGATAGCCAGGAAAACATGCAAAGAGGAAGAAAACAGGCCTAATGAGA
This sequence comes from Paroedura picta, assembly GCF_049243985.1. Lineage (NCBI taxonomy): Eukaryota > Metazoa > Chordata > Lepidosauria > Squamata > Gekkonidae > Paroedura > Paroedura picta. The sequence goes on along the minus strand of NC_135378.1, from coordinate 79,199,610 downwards.
GATTGTGCGGCCACCATCCTTCTGATTTTTCCTGTTCTTACCTTAGATTGTATTTTATGGGTTTTTTAAAATGTTTTTACTATGTTGTGAGCCGCCACAAGCAGCTTGTCTGAGAGTTTTGGCGTTACCGTCTTTGTAAGTGTTCAGACGTGAAAAAAAACCCAGCATATATAATACTCAAGAAATACAATAATTGTTATATACACTTAGTTCCTTTACATACGATGATATTATATACTCAGGAAACTATGGATTAGTAAGTAAATATTGTGGGCCAGAAGGCCAGGTAAAACTAATGCCTCTAATGGTTCAAAAGCAGAAACAGAAAGTGTTCTGCACTTGATTGAGAAAGCTCAGGATGGGGAGGGGATCAAAGCACAGCAGGAGGCTCTTTATTTCTTTTCTTGAATGGGGGGTGGGAGAGGATTGGAGACAACAGAGGAGGGGGGGAAATAAATCCAAGAGGCAAATCTCTGCTGAGAGAAGTTAGGCCTTCTAGAGCGCAGGTCACTTTAAGACAAGCCTTGCAACCGGGAACCAGGAAATCTTTGAACTGACGTCCCAGCCAATCAGGGAAGACTGCTTTGCTACAGCATTGGAGGCACGAGGCAGGAAGTTAATTTGCAAAAAGCAGAGAACTGCACATTAACTGATGCTGATTTTTGAAATGTCAAGGGTTATATTCACTTCAGGATATCGCGGAGGAAAAGTAGGGTCACTCCCTACCAATCATGCATGTTGCATAGGGAAAATTTAAAGCGCCCCAAATCACAGTGGAAATCGAATTCAGTGTAGACGGCAGGGATTTATTCGAGCTGGCAGTGGGTAAACTGTGCAGACTACACCCAGGTCATGGGTGCCTATCCCATACACATGATAAAACATAATGAAAGAAGAAGGGCTCGTGGGAACTGATGTTGAAAGAGAGAGACGGTCAAAGGCATTGTAAGTCATGCACGTAAGTAGCACATCAGCCATCTCAGTCCGATGAGCCAGAAGAACACAGAATGATGGTAGAAATAATATCAGAGGATCTGAATCTGCTCTCAATGTGACTTTGTCAAGTGCTTCAGAGTTCACCACCACTTAACTTGGTGTCCAGTGTGCTTTATTACAAGCAGTGGGAGACAAGATGATACCTTCCACTCCCCGCAATCAATAGCATCCGAATTATTGCTGCGGAATGCACTGGAGGAGAGGGGAGGGAACCCTTTTCACATCCCATCTTGCTCTCTGCTTGTTTGTCGACAGCCTCCTCAGGGAGCAGGGCTAATTAGAAAGGCTTTGGACCCACTATGTCGGTTTGCAGAGATAAAGTCTGCAGAACGGCCCAGAATTCAACTGAAGCATCAGAAGAATTGCAGTACTGGGAAGTCATTGCCTCAGCTAAATCTCTGCTTGACTCCTCTCCTCCTTACACAAGATCTGCAGAGAAGTTGCTGTGACAAATATCTGGAGAGAGTTCTGCCGCTTTGGTGCAAGAATTCACCACAATCGATAGCACAAAGTAACAGTTCTGAACCAGGGCCCTAAACATAAAAGTCGTTTTGGTTCTAGGGTGAAGCAACCAATTTATGTTTCCCATTTGGATTTTCAGCTGAAAGTCACCATGAATGATCACACAACCTGAGGATTTTGTTGCTAACAGCTCACACTTTCCAGAGAGCCAGCTTGGTGTAGTGGTTAGGAGTGCGGACTTCTAATCTGGCATGTCGGATTTGATTCCCTGCTCCCCCACATGCAGCCAGCTGGGTGACCTTGGGCTCGCCACGGCACTGATAAAACTGTTCTGACCGAGCAGTGATTTCAGGGCTCACTCAGCTTCACCTCCCTCACAGGGTGTCTGTTGTGGGGAGAGGAAAGGGAAGGCGACTGTAAGCCACGTTGAGACTTCTTTGAGTAGAGAAAAGCGGCATATAAGAACCAACTCTTCTTCTTCTCTCTGTGTATATGGCTGGGTTGCAGGTTACGGGGGTCCAATCCTGCCATGCAAAATACCTGAAGATTTGGGAGTGGAGCCTGGGGAAGGTGGGGTTTGATGAGGGAGGGATCTTACTGGTATATAATGGGAGACTGGCTTCTCGTGTCTGGGGATCATCTGCAATAGTAGGAGAACTCCAGGTAGCACCTGGAGGTTGAAACCCTCTTCACAGGTTATGTTGACCGCATGCTCAGGTGTGTATCTATTTTGAAGGAGACTGTACATGCTCACTTTACAAATCCAGCATTGCCAATGGCAGCTTAGGGATGCTGGGAGGTTTGGGGGTGAAGCTTGGGGAGGATATTTATATATACTCGCATATAAGCCAACCCACATATAAACCGAGGCACCTAATTTTAATCTCCCAATCCCAAATCCCACCCTCTCTTGGTTGTAGCCCCCCATACCTCCAGGACTTTCCCAAATCAGAGTTGGCAACCCTAGGAGAGCACAATGCAGGGGCAGAATCCTGAAGTGGCAGCATAAACTGCAAGATTCCAGGATTCAGGTAGACCGTTTATGCACTGGAGGTTTCATGCCGGGCTGCAGGCTGGAGTTTTAGTCGTGGCAGGTTGCCCCACCTCTTCCTGCACCCACACGGGGGAGCATTTGGCCCGGTGCACTTCATCTGCCCCCTATTTTTGCTCCTGCACGGGACCTGGGGCAGTGAAGTTCCTAGTGCATAAACGGTCAATAAGAATCATACTTTGGAAGGCTTTGCTGCATTTACAAAAAAATTTCACTCTGCTTGAAAGTAGAAGAGTAGCAAAACATGAATAGGATTCGGTTAGACTGCCTGTCTAAAGTGTGCTACTTAATTTATTCCATGCATTAGTTTTATCCCATTCTTCCTCCAACAAACTTGGAGGAAATATACAATTTTTATCTCCATAACAACACGACAAGGCAGAATAGGCTGACAGATGTGTCACTGGTGCGTTGCCGGGAGCCTTCTGAGACACTCTGGCATTTTGGCAAAACATGAGGCCATCAGTGAGGTCTCCTGCAATCAGTAAGTGCCTGTCTTATCACCCCCAAAACTCCCTTAAACAGGCCTCTCTCAAAACTTGTGGCCTGCCAGCCTCCAAACTCAGAGGGCCTACGTATGTGTACCAGGAAAATATTCTGTACTTTTCAGATTTGAGTTTTCCTGATTCGGTAGAACTTGAACCAGCTGAACTACTGATTCGTCAAATCGATTTGAGTTTGTCCGATTCAGAGAAACACAAACCAATTGGGCTGAAGCAGCCACCAAACAGCTGATCCTGCTGTGGAAAGAGCACTCTCAAGGGATCAGTTTAGGCAGCTTGGGAGGCATTTAGAGTCCCTTTAAATGACTCCAGCCACTCTTCCCATTCAGCCCTGCAAAGCCCAGGCTGTGCAGGGGCAGCAGCAGACAGGATGGAGTTAGTTGAACCAGATCCAGCAGGCTCAAGGAGGCCAGGTTTGGGGATAACAAGACAGCTCCACACCTCCTCCATCCCAGCCTCTAGGTGGCTCCAGCAGGGTGGGGGAGAAAACCCCCACCAAGCAGCTGATTCTGAAGAAAAGATGCTTGCTTGTCAGGGTCTTTAAATGCTTCCCCCATGGGCTCTCCGCAGCCTCAGAAGAGTCTGTGGGAAAGAAAGATCCCACCAAGCACCTGATCCTGAGGATCAGGTGCTTAAAGGTAAAGGTAAAGGTATCCCCTGTGCAAGCACCGAGTCATGTCTGACCCTTGGGGTGACGCCCTCTAGTTTTTTCATGGCAGACACAACACGGGGTGGTTTGCCAGTGCCTTCCCCAGTCATTACCGTTTACCCCCCAGCAAGCTGGGTACTCATTTTACCGACCTCGGAAGGATGGAAGGCTGAGTCAACCTTGAGCCGGCTGCTGGGATCGAACTCCCAGCCTCATGGTGGGGGTCTTTAAATATTTCCCTCTCAGATACCTATGAGGCTACAGACAGTCTGCTCTCCACTGCTCCAGAGGAGTCTGTCGGGGAATCATTTAGCAATCCTAATCATAACAGCTTAGCAAGGCAGGTCAGAATTGTTGTACCCATTTTGTAGACCTTGGTGGGGGAGGCGACTGAGTTAATAAGAATACGACTCGCTTAAAATCAACCACGCAAGATCAGATGAGGAAATATCTGGATAAGATTTTCTACCTCATCACTTTTACCAATATACTGTGCCATTTCTGGAGTGCCCAATGGACATTCTCTGAATGTCTCCTCACATTAGATCCCTGGAAAACAAATAGGACAAAATCAGCGAGAAGCTGAATTCAGAACTGTCCTGGGGGGGGGGAATTGTAGTTCATGGGGGGGGGGTCTTTTTCCCCAATTAGAACTGTGCCTGGAGGAGAAGCAAGCTCAGCTTGAGCTTATAAACTTTATTATTACCTAGCCAGTTTTCCTAATCTTTAAAGTGCTGATATACACAGCAGAGCGTCCCAAAATATTGCCAGTGTCATTTCTTGCCCTTAAATTCATTTTACAGACAGCCAGCAAAGGAAAATATACCCTCAGGGGCATATGTACCTAGCTAGCACATTTCAATCTTGCCTTCCCTACAAGGAGCTCCTAGTGGTGTACATTGTTGTTCTTCCTTCATTTTATTCTATGAGATGGCTTCCTGTGGGTGCTTCATAGAATATAGGGATTTGAACTTGGATTTCCAGACCAAGCAACTGGTGGGAGGGCTGGGAGCAGGGATATGGGGGTGGGGGAACACTTAGACATCACTGACATTGCTATGCTATTTCCAGGTACAACCCCAAAGGGACAAAGGGTAGCCGTAGGTTTTACCATAGAGTTTCAGGCAATCCCTAGGACTACCCTTTGTTGTACCTGGAAGTGACAAAATGACATTGCTACCCTTCTTGTATTTTTCTCAAGCTGCCACTCCAAACTTGAGCAGGCAGTGAAGTTTGCCAGAAGGAGGCCTACGATGCCTAATTTCAGCCCAGACTGTTCTGATCCTATGCTAGGTGATCCCCTGGAATCCCAACTGGTTTCTAGTCCACAGAGCTCTGATCTCCTGGAGAAAATGGCTGTTTTGGAGGGGATTTCTCATTGTAGGGCTGGCAACCCTAGTTACCAATCTCTAAGAGGGTTCTGGAGTTCTTCTGGAATTATAGCTGATCTCCATGTATACACCTACAAGGAAACTGTACTGATGGGTTATGGCACGACATATGAAAATGAGGACCACATGCCCCAGTGCCGTTCCATGTTTCACACAGTTCATTTCATGGGACCTGGATCACACATAGCACAGTAAGTAACATTTAGATGCATCTTAGGAAATCAAGGAATGCACAAGTTATGTGTGAAGCCAATGTGCAAATTTTGTAAAAGAAAAATAACACTCATCCTAAGGGCTCCCCTCAGGCAGCACAAAGAAGAAGAAGAAGAAGAAGAAGAAGAAGAAGAAGAAGAAGAAGAGTTGGTTCTTATATGCTGCTTTTCCCTACCCGAAGGAGGCTCAAAGCGGCTTACATTGGCCTTCCCTTTCCTCTCCCCACAACAGACACCCTGTGGGGTGGGTGAGGCTGAGAGAGCCCTGATATCACTGCTCGGTCAGAACAGCTTTATCAGTGCTGTGGTGAGCCCAAGGTCACCCAGCTGGTTGCATGTGGAGGAGTGCAGAATTGAACCCGGCATGCCAGATTAGAAGTCCACACTCATAACCACTACACCAAACTGGCTCTCTAGGATCATGCTAGTTCTCCACAAAACTTCCAGACCTTCGACCATTGCACAAAGCTACCTGGCACATGCCAGTAAGGGTCTGAATTCCATAGGACACTGTTTCAGATTCCATTCAGTAGACACACCCTGGGAAGTTCCATGCTCAAAAATCAACTCCCAGGTGTGCATGGACCTAGGGATAGATAGGTCTGCAGGTGGGACCTGGGGACCCCCCAGAATTACAGCTCATCTCCAGATGACAGAAATCAGTTCCCTTGGAGAACATGGCTGCTTTGGAAGGAGGACTCCATAGCATTAGACTCCATTGAATTGCTGCCCTGCCCCAAATCCACCTGTCTCCAGGTATTTCCCAGCCCAGAGCTGGCAACCCCACATGGGCCTAACTTGGATCAGAATCAACACACATGACCATGGGAGGGCTGCCAAATCATGCTGCCCTCCATAGAGGGTTGCCAACCTCCTGGTTGTACCTGGAGAACTCAATTACAGTTGGTCTCCGGAAAACCAAAATCAGTTCCCCTGGAAAAATGGCGGCTTTGGAAGTTGACTCTATGGCATTATGCTCCGTGGAGACCCCGCCCAAATCCTGCCCTCCCTTGTGACTGCCCCCAAAACCTTTCCCAACCCTAATGAAAGAGCTCCGGACTGCACGCTGGACAGGGGAGGAGATGGGTGGTTAATTTTAATGAATTGCCATCTTCTATGTCTGGGGATTCTAAGGGTTGTTGTTTTATTCTTTTATTGTAAACCGCTGCGAGTCTGTGAGAGCAGCGGTATACAAGTTAAAATATTAAATAAATAATAAAATAAAATAAAATAAAATAAAATAAAATAAAATAAAATAAAATAAAGCAAAGCAAAGCAAAGCAAAGCAAAGCAAAGCAAAGCAAAGCAAAGCAAAGCAAAGCAAAGCAAAGCAAAACAAAACAAAACAAAAACAAAACAAAACAAAACAAACAAAGCAAAACAAAGCAAAACAAACCCAGATCTGTTAATCCTCCCACCATGTCTCAGAGCAGGTCACTTCTGGAAAAACCTCAGAAGTGATGGCAAGTAGCTGCAGAAATCACCAGGATATGGTTAAGCTCTATGGTTAAGCCTTCCCAAACTGTTTTTTCCATCTACAAATGGAACTGAAGAACTGCTTTATTCCCCATTGGGGATGGGGATACTTACATGGAACCCACCAGCATATATAAATGTCTCCAACAGGGAAACAGCAGTTCTAAGGTGGGGCTGTTTCGGACAGAGGAAGGCTCAAGCCCCATCTTCCTAACCCTGTTCACAAGTTACGATGAACGCATGCACAATCCTTGTACAGCAATACACATAATTCCCATGTCACACTGAACTTGCCATAGAGGATGGAGCAGAGTCGTTCTCTCTTCCCTGGAGGGACAGACCAGATCCAATGGGATGAAATTAATTCAAAAGAAATTCTGTCTCAACATCCGGAAGAAGTTCCTGACAGTCAGAGCGGTTCCTCAGTGGAACAGGCTTCCTCGGGAGCTGGTGGGTTCTCCATCTTTGGAAATTTTTAAACAGAGGCTGGAGAGCCATCTGATGGAGAGGCTGATTCTGTGAAGGTTCAAGGGGATGGCAGGTGACAGTGGAGGAGCGATAAGATTGTGAGTGTCCTGCATGGTGCAGGGGGTTGGACTAGGAGAGTTCCTTTTCAACTCTATGATTCTGTGTGTGTCTACAACTGAACATGCGATACAAACCCCAAATTTATCCAGGAACTGGTCCCCTGTTTCATTTTTGAAGTGAACACACACTGACATTATTTGCCAAAGCGATGCATACCCGTACAGGCAGGATGTACACGCATTCACTGTAAGGTGCGAACAGGGCTAGACAGTGCCAGACCTCCAATCTAGACTGAACCCCTGTCATGCCTGGTTTTTAGAGGGGAGAACTGCTGGGAGCTCCATACATGGAGCTTACAGTATCACATGCAGCCAAGCCAGGAGACAGCTCATCGGGCAGAGCTTGGGGGGGGGAGACAATAAATGCAACGAAGATTAAGACTTCACTGCAGAAATCAGCAGAAGACATTTTGCTATTCTTTGGCAAGAATAGCAGTTATCTGGCACTGGGTTTGCTTTTTCCTTCTTTCTTTGGAGAAAAGGATATTATTTATAAGGGAGAGATGCAGATAATTCTTCCCCCCCCCCTCAAGGGCAGTTAAGTTGAAATGCTTCCAGCGCCACATCACAGCATGTCGCTAAGCTACAAACAAGAAAGAGAAATGTGTGCCGCATCTCTAAATCGAATGACTTTCCAAATATGCTTGTTCCCTTTTTCTTGCTTCACAGCTTCTCTCTCCTCTGCATTAGTGATTCTCGCTCCTGCTCCCATCAATGTCACATTGCAGCTTTCTGTCGAGGTAGGAGATTTGAACAGAAGTGCAAAGACTCATGGCAAGGAAAGCTGTCCTGAAGCAGGCTTGCCAGAACTGGATTGGAAAATCCCTCGAGATTCGGGAAATGGGGAAGGTGGAGTTTGGGGTGGGAGCTCTGCAAGGTTTACTTTCTACCTTCCTAACTAGCTTTCTGTTGTCCGGAGCTCAATGGTAATTCCCGGTGATCTCCAAGCCCAACCTGGAGGTTGGCATCCCAATTCATGCAGCTAAGAACAAAGAGTGGCACATAAACCCAAGGATTCTTCTGTCTGAACCAAATGAAGCTTGAGCGAGCTAGCCAAATGCTGGCAGGGGCTCATGGGAATTGTAGTCCATGGACATCTGGAGGACCACAGATTGACTACCCGTGCTCTAGAGAATCAGTTATCAGTGGGGCCACCCGCAGTCAACAGGCCTTCGATTGACTGTTTCTGGTACAGTGCAATGGTTAAGCACCTGAGCTATGAGCCAGGAAATCAGGTCACTCTTTCCGGCTTGAACTCAATGGTCTCAGACATGTCTAGCCTTTGGGAAGCTGGTTGGGGCAGAAATACGGGGTAAAAATATAATTAATAAATAAATAGCCTCAAGTTCACATGGAACACACCGGATGCAATTACAGGCCTGGAAGTGATCCCAGAGAGCTTAGGCTCAGCTATGATTACAAAGGACACGGCAGATCATTAGTCAAGATAACGGGCTGAGGTCAAGTTCTTGCCTTGGTATTTCATACGGTAAAGACCTTCAAAGCTCTCACATGATCTGGAACCCAATTCCACAGTCTAGAATTTTGAGAACTTCCCTATAAACCTGCCCAATTTGCCATGGCCAGCATGGGAGAATGTGTCCCCCGTGATCCAAGGCTGCTGGGCTGTCCACCTTCAAATGGGGTTCTTCTGGAACTCCCGCTGATCTCTAGCAGATAGATATCAGTCCCCCTGGAGGAAACAGCAGCTTCCAAAGGCATCCAACCTCCACTGACCTCCCTCCCATTGCCAAACTCTGCCCCCAAATCTCCAGGCATTTCCCAAACTGGAATGTGTAACTTAGAGTTGGAAAATCAGTGTAATGTAGTGGTTAAGGCAGGAGTGGCCAAACTGTAGCTCTCCAGATGTCCACAGACTACAATTCCCAGGAGCCCCTGCCAGTACATACAGGGCATAGACAACTAGAGAGCCACAGTTTGGCCACTTCTGGGTTAGGGTGTCACACTAAGATCTGGGAGATCTTTCCAGGGCCATCAAGAGACCCCAGGGTTTCACAAAACCCTGGTTGAGAAAGCCCACTTTCGAGGGCCAACAACAGGATATGGAGGCCTTCCCCTGATGTTGGCCTTCCGAGACCTTCCCCTGATGTTGCCTCCTGGCTCTGGAATTCAGAGGCTTACTGCCTCTGAATGTGCAGGTTACCCTCTGTCACCTCTGTCTGCTTTAGGATGCTTTGGGCTGATCCTGCGTTGAGCAGGGGGTTGGACTAGATGACCTATATGGCCCCTTCCAACTCTATGATTCTATGATTCTATACCATCGATAAACTTATCTTCCATGAATCTATCCTTTTAAATCGGTTTCACTACATCCTTGGGCGGCGAATTCCCAACTGTGGTTTACTGGTTCCAATGCAAACAGTAAACTGTGGTTTGCTGCAAGATTGGAAATTTCTCATTAGCTGCTGCACGAAAGGGAAAGAACAAAGAGTGGCACATAAACCCAAGGATTCTTCTGTCTGAACCAAATGAAGCTTGAGTGAGCTAGCCAAAGATCCAAGTATTCCAAAGGCAGAATCCAATCGTGGCCTGAAACCAGCTTCTTGTTTTGCACTATTCAGAATTTTGTATATGAAAACTCTAGCCGATTAATATCAAAGCAGGCTTCCCAAGCACCCTGGCAGACCTTTCTGCTTCAAGAGGGAATTAAAAGAAAAAATCTAAAGAACTGGATCTCATTAAATAAAAATGGAAGCGGTAGCCTTTCATTCGGAGCTCCATACCCACGGAGAACGTCGATCCAAGATAAATTACACCAAGCTGCTGAAACAGAATAATCATCTGCAAAGAGGATCAGAGAACAGAAGCACCGTTGTCTTTTCATACAAAAGCCAGCCCCCAGTCGAGTGGAAAGATGATATCGCATCTTTGCCTCCATCGGTTTTAGGCTGGCTCACATTCGGAGCATATGTGTATTCTAAATCCTCGAATCAAAGAGTTGGAAGGGGCCCTGTGGGCCATCTAGTCCAACCCCATGCTCAATGCAGAATGATTCAGGCAAAGTATCCATCCAGTCCCTGCCAGCTTGGTATAGTAGTTAGGAGCGCCGACTTTTAATCTGGAGACCTGGGTTTGATTCCCCGCTCCTCCAAATGCAGCCAGCTGGGTGACCTTGGGTGAGAAAGATGTTCTGACCAAACAGTAGGTCTCTCAGCCTCTCCTACCTCACAGGGTGTCTGTTGTGGGGAGAGGACTTGATTGCTGTCAGTTGTGGAGAACGTCTTCCAAAAATATTTCCTTCCATATGTAAGGAAAAATGGCCTCGAGGCTTAATCCTCATGCTCAAGTCCTGCTCTTGGTGTTCTTGTCTATCAAACCTTTTACCGATAAAATGCATCAGCCATTCCAGATAAAAACAACACACACACACATACAAAAAAACCCCATTTCAAAAATAAAAAGTGTAGGTGGATTCTCAGCGGAGAGAAAGACATGCAGAGAATGTCAAGAATAGAAAATATTTTTGTCTTCGGGGGAGAGTGAGGAGAAAAATGGAAGGAGACAGCCTGAAGAAAACAAAAACTCTGGTTCTCTGAGTCATAGAATCATAGATCTGGAAGGGTCCATACAGGCCGTCTCGTTCAACATTGGAGCAGCCTAAAACAGTGGTTCTCAACCTGGGGGTCGGGACCCCTTTGGGGGTCAAACGACCCTTTCACAGGGGTCACGGCAGGGCAAGCAGTTTGGCCGGGGGGAAGGATGCCATCCACACAACAGCCTTGTGGGGTAGATCAAGACAGGAACAGCGGAAAAGAGTGAGATCAGCATGGTGGGAACCGAAATGTTCTGCAGAACCTAACTGAGAAACCCTGGGGGGGGGGAACCAATTTATATACAACAATCCTGAACAATGGATCTTCACGCCACTGGTCAGTTTTGGTTTAAATTCTGTGAAAGAACATTGCATAATTTTATGGTTGGGGGCCACTACAACATGAGGAACTCTATTAAAGGGTCGCAGTGTTACCACTGGCCTAAAGCATCCATGGTAAACATCTGTCCAGCTGCTACTTGAAGACTGCCAGTGAGGGGGAGATCACCACCTCCTTAGGCAGAGGATTCCACTGCTGAACTACTCTGACTGTGAACATTTTTTCCCTTGATATGTAGCTGGTACCATTCTACACACAGTTTAAAGCCATTACTGCAGGTCCTATCCTCTGCAGCCAACAGGAACCACACCCTGCCCTCCTCCAAGCAACAACCCTTTAAAGACGTAAAGGAGGCAGTCCTGTCTCCTCTCCATCTCCTCTTCTCCAGACTACTCACTCCCAAGCCCCTCAGCCTTTCCTCATAGGGCTTGGTCCCCAGGCCCCGATCACCCTCATCTGCTCCCTCTCAGTTTTGTCCTCGCCCTTTTTGGAGTGAGACCTCCAACACTGCCCACAATACTCCAGGTCCTCAATGAAAAGCCTCAGATCTCTCTGCAGACGGCGAGATTCTGAGAATTTGTGATTCAAACTCGCCAGAAGGACAAGAAATATATTGAAAGACCTCAAATTCTGAAATTTTAATCTCTAAACCTTTTGCTTTTTTTTTCTGTGTTTTTTTCTCTCTGCGTTAATTTCTCTCTGTGTTAATTTCTCTCTGCGTTAATTTCTCATAATGATATCGTTTAGCTTAATCTTAATACATCCATAGGTAAAGGTAAAGGTAAAGGTATCCCCTGTGCAAGCACCGAGTCATGTCTGGCCCTTGGGGTGACGCCCTCTAGCGTTTTCATGGCAGACTCAATACGGGTGGTGTGCCAGTGCCTTCCCCAGTCATTACCGTTTACCCCCCAGCAAGCTGGGGACTCATTTTACTGACCTCGGAAGGATGGAAGGCTGAGTCAACCTTGAGCCGGCTGCTGGGATCGAACTCCCAGCCTCATGGGCAGAGCTTTCAGACGGCTGCCTTACCACTCTGCGCCACAAGAGGCTCTTATACATCCATAAACTGTTCCAAATGCTTCAGTATCACAAGCATTTTGTTTTTATCTTTTATAGAATCAAAGAATCATAGAGTTGGAAGGGACCTCCTAGGTCATCTAGTCCAACCCCCTGCACTATGCAGGACACTCACAACCCTCTCGCTCACCCACTGTCACCTGCCACCCCCTTGAACCTTCACAGAATCAACCTCTCTGTCATATGGCTATCCAGCCTCTGTTTAAGAATTTCCAAAAATTGGAAAAAAATTTCCAAAAATTTCCAAAGAACCTACGACCTCCCGAGGAAGCCTGTTCCACTGAGAAACTGCTCTAACTGTCAGGAACTCTAATTGCCCTGTCTGTTATGTTTTTGTATTCTGGTCTAAGACCACATAACTAACTAAATAAATGACACTCTGTCTTCATCTATCTGTGGTGGCTTAGTTCATGAATCTTGGAGAGAATGTTTGAAGCTGTAAATATAAACAAGTCAAGTGACCTGTAAGGTGCCATACTGGGCTCTTCTTCAGGGAATGAAGTGACAGCAAATTACACATGAAACTTCTTTCTTGTAAGCAGCAGCCAGAGTGGAAACAGCCATAGTTCAACAACTATTAAATATAGGTACAGTTGGTTCCATCATCTACCGAAAGAGAGATGGTGCCCAAGAAATAAGAGGAAGGCGGCCAGGAAGGAGCTAGAAAAGATTCTTAAGCGTTAGAGATGTGTCGCTGGCAACCAAGACGGAGATCATTCATGCCACTGCATTCCCCATCTCTATGTGTGGGTGTGAAAGTTTGACAATGAAGGAAGCTGACAGGAAGGAAGTGGATTCATTTGAGATGTGCTTTCAGATGATATTGCGGACTGACATAAAGACCAATCAGTGGGTTCTAGGTCAAATCAAGCCTGAACTGCACCTGAAAGCAAAAATGATCAAACTGAGGCTATCGTACTTGGAATCATAGAATCACAGAGTTGGAAGGGATCTCCTGGGTCATCTAGTCCAACCCCCTGCACTATGCAGGATGCTCACAACCCTATTGCTCCTCCACTGTAACCTGCCACCCCCTTGAACCTTCACAGAATCAGCCTCTCCATCAGAAGGCTACCCAGCCTCTTTTAAAAAATCTCCCAAGATGGAGAACCCACCACTTTCCAAGGAAGCCTGTTCCACTGAGAAACCACTCTGTCAGGATCTTCTTCCGGATGTTTAGATGGAATTTCTTTTGAATTTCCCATTATAAGAAGACAGGAAAAGAGAATAATGCTAGGGAAAAGTTAAGGTAGCAGGAAAAGAGGAAGACCCAACATGTGCTGGAAGGACTCAGTCAAGGAAGCCATGAGCAAGGCTATTTATTATAGAATATTCTGGAATATTCATTCATCCATAGGGTCACTATAAATCAGCAGCACTTAACAATCTGCAACTATGGGATCACCTGATTGTGGGCAGACTGTCACACCAGGGCTTAGACAGAAACCTTTCAACCACCTGATTTATGTTTTTTTGATCAGGTTCTACCCAGTAAATCACAGATTATTTGAAAGCCCTGATTCTTTGTCACATGCTTTACACCACGGTTAGTCAACCTGTGATCCTCCAGATGTCCATGGACTACAATTCCCATGAGCCCCTGCCAGCGTTTGCTGGCAGAGGCTCATGGGAATTGTAGTCCATGGACATCTGTAGGACCACAGGCTGACTACCCCTGCTTTACACCACACTGAAATGCATGAATCTTATTTTGATCGTAAACATTGGGCACCCCCTTCATAAGGTTTCTGATTTGGTTTTCTTATTTGCTTCCTTGTATTTTTTTTAATTAAAAAATTTAATTAAAAAAAATCAATGAAAACATTTTAAAAGACCTCTTTCATCTAAAAGAAATCAGCAAGAATTAAGCTATGCAGTATTTCTTTTTAAAGGAGAACGCTTGAAGAGAGAAATTATCCTCCTTCTCTTATGATACTTGAACAAAGGGTGGGGAAGGTTAGCATCTGTAGCTTCAAGATCGAAAAAGACCAGCCCATACATAATTGCCGTATAGAATTCATTACTGGGAGAAAGCCAACATCCAGCAGGGGCTACTACCAACCTCCTAGTCTTGTACCATTAGCTGGTGTCTTGCTTAATAATTTAGAGTAATAAAAATATAATAATTGATACCATTTCCCCCCAAAGACTCTAAACCAGCAATCCTCAGAAAAATACTTTCGTTTCTGCCCTTCAGGCATTTTTTTTATGTAAGAAAAAAAAATTCTGTTTACAAGGAGTATCCAGTACAAAGTCTTTAAAAATAGGTAAGCAAAAAAGATTGTAATCCAGAACGTGGATAATGCAACAGATAAAGAGCAGGATTCGTATTAGGAATTCACATCACTCGGAAATCCAAACATAAAAAGAACAGCGTTCTAAATTTAAATAGCAAGAGCTTTTTGTTGTGTTATCATGAGAACAAGGCAAATGCATGCTTTGCAGTGCTGCCCTAAACACAGTTACACCCTTTGATTTCAAACCACATCATCTTTACATAGTCATCGGTAAGAAAGGGAAGCAGAGCCGTCCCAAGGCCTTCCTGAAGCAAACAAAACAACCTTCAGTACGGTGCAGAAGGGTCCCAGAAATGAAGACAGAAACAAATCGATAACTTAAAAGTCAGAGAAACAGACTCCTAGAGGCCCGGCTCGTGAAAAGTCAATCAGGGAAGCTAACACAACACGAGATTTCAATTCCCCACCTGATTAAGTCTGATTTAAATTAACAGCAAGAATATTTACTCAATTCCCCTCCACCTGGCAACGAGGCTGATTAACTTCTACATGGTGGAATTACAGGAGGGAAAGGTTTTGGTTACCTTGGAGACAGACACAGGAATGGATATACCAAGACGGCACCTGGATGGCACCTGGATGGTTTTAAAACCCCAGTCAGCAGTGGATCGAACGGGTCAATGTAGAAGCTGGAGCCATCACACCTATCACGGTATGATATTGATGGGATTGACAGCTCTGGGATGGGGAATGCCCAGAGAATTGGGGGGGGGTAGAATTTGGGGAGGATGGATCTCAACAGGGTTCAATGGCATAGAGCAGGGGTAGTCAAACTACGGTCCTCCAGATGTCCATGGATTACAATTCCCATGAGCCCCTGCCAGCATTTGCTGGCAGGGGCTCATGGGAGTTGTAGTCCATGGACATCTGGAGGGCCGCAGTTTGACTACCCCTGCCATAGAGGCTACCTTCAACAGCAGCCATTTTCTCTAGGGGAACGGAACTTGGTCATCCGGAGATCAACTGTAATAGCGGGAGATGGCCAGGTGTTTCTTGGAGGTAGGATGACCTTTTTATAAAAACCTGACAAAAGCACGGAGGATAGGTCTGGCCAACAGTTATTCACCATGGCAGTGTCATGGAATTCCCATGATCAAAAGAAATGTATTTCAGAGTAGAATAATAAGAAGAGTTGGTTCTTATATGCCGCTTTTCTCTACCTGAAGGAGTCTCAAAACGGCTGACATTCGCCTTCCCTTTCCTCTCCCCACAACAGACACCCTGTGAGGGAGGTGAGGCTGAGACAGCCCTGAGATTACTGAAGAAGAAGAAGAGTTGGTTCTTATATGCCACTTTTCTCTACCTGAAGGAGTCTCAAAGCGGATTACAGTCGCCTTCCCTTTCCTCTCTCCACAACAGCCACCCTGTGAGGTAGGTGGGGCTGAGAGAGCCCTGATATTCCTGCTCGGTCAGAATAGCTTTCTCAGTGCTGTGGTGAGCCCAAGGTCACCCAGCTGGCTGCATGTGGGGGAGTGCAGAATCAAACCCGGCTCACCAGATTAGAAGTCCACAGTCCTAACCACTACACCAAGCCGAAGTATCAGACACTTCATGCTAAATGGGTGAGAGTGCTAGTAGCAATCTTCATGCTATACCTGTGGGTGCCCAGAAAAATCTGTCTGACCAGTAAGCACAGGACAAGATAGATACTGATCTCATCCAGCATTGTACAAAACGAATAAAACAATCTGATACAGCACAATCTGAAACAGAGTTACAGTCTTGATATCAATGGGTTTATAGGGTTGTTTCTTTGCTTAGGTTTCCTCTATTAGGAAACAATTTGATGATTTCCCCCTTTCTTTCATACTGGTCCAGGATAACTGAGTCTATGTGACCCAATGAGTGAAAATCTCAGATTAGGCATAATTTCTGTGTAGACATTTGGAACTTAGTATGTAGTCTGGGTTGCTGCATCTCAAAAAGGATTCCGCCAAGCTGGAAAAGACCATAATGCTAGGAAAAATTGAAGGCAGCGGGAAAAGTGGAAGACCCATTAAGAGATGGCATGACTATGAAAGAAGCTAGATATCAGGGGGGAAATGTTCACAGACAGAGTAGTTCAACAGTGAAATCGACTTCCCCTCATTGGGAGTTTTCAAGCAGCAGCTGGACAGATACTTATCCTGGATGCTTTAGGCTGATACTGCATTAAGCAGGAGGTTGGACTAGATGGCCTGTCTAGACCCTTCCAACTCTATGATTCTATAAGCAGCAGCTGGACAGATCCTTATCCGGGATGCTTTAGGCTGATCCTGCATTGAGCAGGAGGTTGGACTAGATAGCCTGTCTGGCCCCTTCCAACTCTAGGAGTCTATAAGTAGTGGCTGGAGAGGTACTTTTTATGAATGCTTTAGGCTGATGCTGCCTTGAGCAAGGGATGGGACTAGATGGCCTGTCTGGCCTCTACCAACTCCATGGTTTTATGATTCTATAAGCAGCGGCTGGAATGCTTGAGGTTGATCCTGCATTGAGCAGAGGGTCGGACTCGTTGGTCTGTCTGGCCCCTTCCAACTCTATGATTCTATGATTCTATGCATTGAGCAGGGGGTTGGACTCGATGGTCTGTCTGGCCCCTTCCAACTTTCTTATTTTTGGATTCTAAGCCAGGGCCTTCAATTTGCAAGACCTGAGCAAGGCTGTTAATGATAAGATGTATTAGAGGACTTTAATTCATAGGGCTGCCGTAAGTCAGAAGAAAATGGATTGGGCTTAATGCATGCACAACAAAAAAGGACATTGCTGAGCTGGAAAAAGTAAAAAAAAGAGGGCAAACAAGATGATTAAGGGGTCAAGGTGCTTTTTCCACGAGGAAAAGCTGAAGAGAATTGGACTCGTTGGTTTAGAGAATAGAGACTAAAGAGGGGACACAACTGAGATTTATACAATTATACACGAGGCAGAAACTTTTTCTCCCTCTTCGTAAAACTCCAAGAACTTGAAGATATCTGAGGAAGCCGATGGGTGATAGATTCAGGAAGGACAAAAGAAAATACTTATTTATCCACTGATTAAAATATGGATTTCCCTGCCAGAGGATGTAGTGATGGCCACAAGCATAGACTGATTTAAAAGGGGATAAGATAAATAATGGGTAATATGTCCATCAGTGGCTGGCTACTAGCTATGTTGAGTGACAGAAATGTCCATGTTGGGAGGCAGTAAATCTCCAAATTCCAATGCTAGGAGACAACATGGGAGGAAACCTTTGGCCTCTCTGCCCTGTGGATGGCCCTCCAGAGGAACTGGTTGGCCACTGTGTGAGACAGGAGGCTGGACTAGATGGACCTCTGGTCTGATCCAGCAGGGCACTCCTGATGTTCTTATGAGTGGGAAGGCTTAGCCTCTCTGCCCTGTTGCTGGCCCTCCAAAGGAACTGGTTGGCCACTGTGTGAGACAGGAGGCTGGACTAGACAGACCACTGGTCTGATCCAGCAATGGCCATCTTGTGTTCTTAATCAGTATTCCCACACGAGTGACTTCCTACTTAAGCCTCAGTTTTCCAAGTTGGTAAAAAGTGAACATTAGGGTTTAGCCCACCAATCAGTAAAAGCACCCTCCACGCACAACATACTGTCTTTTATGTGATGGTCTTCTTCCCATGTGAAAGCAAAAGCACAATATTCAGGCTGCCTAATTTCCTGGGGTGGGAGGAGTCTGTTGCTGAAAGGGGATTGCTCATTTTAAAAAAAATAGAATGTTGTTCAGTATCAAAAGTGTACAGAGTTGTCAACCTCCAGGTGGCACCTGGGATTTCTCGCCATTAGAATCGCTCTCCAGACAACCAAGATCAATTCTCCTGTACAAAATGGCTGCTTTGGAAAATGGATTCTATAGCATTATATCCTGCTGGGGTCTCTCCTCTCCCCAACCCTTCCCCAAGGGTCCACCCCATAAATCTCCAGATATTTATCAACCCAGAGCTGGCAACCCTAAAGATGGAGCATGCACAGCCTTCAAATAACCAATTAAATTCCCGAAAGGGGAAGACATCAAAGCAGAAGAGTCACAAACCCACAGGGCATTGTTATGTGGATTGGATATGTTCTAAGAACCATTTCCTCCTCTCCCCCCCCCCCAAAGAAAAATGCCCTATGAGCATTCTGGAACAGTTGTGACATACAAGAGGAGAGCACAGCCTCTGAAAATAAATGGGAAGCTTAATATCCAATGGGTACGTTCAGAAATATCACATGTTGCAGCAGTCCTTCCTAGATTGCGCCACTCGAGCATGTGCAGGGAAGAAGGTCTGTGCGAAAGAAACAAAGGGGGCCGAGGGCCACCGTTGCCCCTACTGCAGCTGCAAGAGTTATCGCACCCGAGGAGAACCGGAGAGGTGCCGGTTAACAAAGGCAAGCGACGGCACCGTCTGTTGGGGAGTGAGGGCAAAAGAGAGGGCAAGCAGGGGTCATAGCATCAATAAGCCCAACCACACAAAGGGAACAGTTTGAGCCTGTTAAGGACCCTCACAGTCATTTCTGACTCAGGGCAACCCTGTGAATGAATGACCTCCAAAAGCGTTTAGTGTCACACAAAAGTGTCGCTTCAAAACCTGCTTCTGCTGATCCTCTTTTGCCCTTCAGAACCCGGCTTCCTTGACGCCTCCCATTTTCTTCAGCTTCCACTAAGAGGGCACAACTGAATTGACCCTCCTTGATCTTTCCCCCCACCTTTACAGGATTGGAGGGATCTGTCCTTTTGTTTGTGTTAAAACCTGCAAAGGGTCACAGGTATGAACAGACATCAATTATTGAAATAACAGTCTTTCATGCGTGGGCAGTAAGGGAGGAAGCACTCTTAGCATGCTCAGAGGCATTCTTCCCAGCCTGTAGATGGAAGGGGAGAGTCACGTCTAAGGAGAGGAACTGTGAAAGCTGGCTTCTAAGGTCAGTCCTGACTCTGAAAATGATCAGAAGTAGACAAATGATATAATAGAGGAAGCTGAAGGAACAAGCCACGCAGTACTGAGAAATCGGCAACAAAATCTACAGCCGCTGCAGGGAATGAATGGGAAATTCTTTAGGGCGCTCTAGGGCTGTTAATGGCCTAATCCATCCCAAAAGGTCGGTGTTTAGCAATTTGCCTGATGCCTTCAAGAGCTGCAGTTGAATGGCCTTTCCGTTCCTGATGCCTTCATTGAGGGCTTGGTTTGTGCTTCCATTCAGAAACGAGATTTAAAAGTAAGCCAGCCATATCAGAGCTCCAGAGCTAAAAATAAGACGTCCCTGAGAAGAGCAGCCTCCTGACTACCCCGTTCCCAAACTCATATTCCTTTTAAAACGTTAAATCAACGGGACTCCCTCCCCCACAACCCCGTAAGTGACTTGAGAATAGGGGACATTTGCTGTGTTAATGCCCACTGCACCAAATAACACATTAAGGCATCCTGGTTTCCCACAATGATTGTGGGGATTTCGCCACCTTTTAGGGCTAGGACACACCTCCAGCACATACCAGGGCACTGTCAAAAGTGGGCGTTCACAAGCCGCAGCCTCTCAGGCACTCTTTCCTCCCGACCGATCAAGGAGATTGAAGGGCCGGATTTCCTTTTGCTTCCATGACCTTGCTGGTTTAAGAGCAAAATGGTGATTCCCGCTGACATTAGGAAATAGAAAAAAATGCAAATGTCCAGTCTGGATGCAGCAAGCACGGCGCCAAATGCCGGACGTTTCTGGGCCTGAAAAGGGGCCGACCCCAGAAGTCCCCCATTAAATAAAACCGGGTTCCCTGCCAAAGGAAAACCAACCCAAATCGGGCTTGGCATTAAATGAATTAACCCCCTGGGGATCAGACGGACCCCTAAAGCTAACCCCTGGGTTCCAGGTGTGTCTTCTCGGGAGGGTGACCCCCCCCCCAGCCACTGGGGAAGGAAACCAAAGCATTGACCTTACCCCAGATGAGCGTGAAGAGGTGACTCCTGGGGATGAGGACCAGGGAATACACCGCGCCGACATGGAGCAGGGCCATCAGAATGACGTTCCTCCAGACAATTTCTTGCCTCTGCCCAACTTTCCCTTTGCTCCTCGCTGTCCTGGGTCCCGGGGAGTCTTCTCTTCCATTGCAGGAGGGCATTTCCCCCGCTCCATCCACCATGCTGTCGGCACCTGGGCTTGACATGGCCAGCGAGGGGAGACTGCCAAAGGAAATTCTCTCGTTTACGGGTGGGTGGGTGGTTTATGAGCAGAGGCTTTTTGCTGCCTTTTGCCTCGGAGGTGGAGGGGGAGTCGGATTCCTTCTCTTCTCCTCCTCCTCTCTTTCGCCCTCTTCCTTCTGATCTCCCTGGCTCAGGGCTGAATTTTGAGCAGGGTCTACGGACGGGCAGTCCCAGAGTGCAGCATCTGTTGCTAGCATCTCATCCTTGCTGCTGCTGCCGCCGCCGCCGCTGCTGTTGAGGCAGAGCCAAATTCCGCACAGCAACAGAGGATGAAAAAAAGAGGGGGGGGGAGAGAAAGAGAATGAGAAAAAAGACCTGCATAGCTACAGCCAATCAGAATCGCATGCGGTGCTCTTAAAGGGGGGGGGGGAGGGGAGGGAAGAGCAGCACAGAGAGTCACAGCATCCCTGTCCACGGTTGCCCCATATTGGCCAGAGTGGATATTTATTATATACGCTGCTTTCAGCCAACAAAGGGAAACGTAGACAGGAGCTGCGAGGTTTCAGGGCTGCTGGGGCTGGTATTCAGGCAAGGCCTCTAGGTTGTCTTTGCCAGGAAACTGGGCATCCTCAGGATGGTGCCACCAAAAATCTTCCCCGCAGGCACGGCTGTCATGTCTGCTTGCCAATTAATATCGGCTTGTCATCCACCCACTCTGACCCAAAGCATTTTGCTCATCAGGACACGGCCCAGAAAATGAGTTGTGCTTATTTATTTATTATTGCAGCTTCCGCTCTGTCCTATCTCTGTGGAATGATGGTGCATCGCGACATAAACTGCATATAAAATCCTATGAAATGTTTTCCAGGCTTCAAGGAGCCCAGAATTGGCGATGTGCCTCTTTGGAGAAGTGGGCGTGGAAGATACGGGAGCCAGCCAATCAATCAATCGATCGATCGTTTAACACAGGGGTAGTCAAACTGCGGCCCTCCAGATGTCCATGGACTCCAATTCCCAGAAGCCCCTGCCAGCATTTGCTGGCAGGGGCTCCTGGGAATTGTAGTCCATGGACATCTGGAGGGTCGCAGTTTGATTACCCCTGGTTTAACATTTCCATTGTGGAGAAAGAGACTAGGCTGGTAGAGCAACAGGGGAAGAGGACTCCTGTGATGTCTAGTGATGTCAGCGGCCTTCTGAATTTCTGGGAAAGGCCATGAAATCCTGGGAAGCTCTCATTTAGCCCTGGAGTTCCTGGAACCCCAGTTAGGAACCCCTGATGTAAATTAAGGCTTAAAACATTGTCATGTTAAAACACTAATAGCTAACAGTGCCCATGGGGATTTGTTAATCATATAGGAAACATGAACCAAGGACTCCAATTTAACGTAAGAAAGGTTTATTCAGGGCAATGGTTTAAAGGGCAGGGATATAACCATGCAGGTCCAGGTATGGAATCATAGAATCATAGAGTTGGAAGGGACCTCCTGGGTCATCTAGTCCAACCCCCTGCTTAACACAGAACACTCACAACCCTATCACTCATCCACCGTAAGGTAGCTGTAAGGTTAAGCATCAATTCTTGCTTGAGCCAAGAAATCCCTCCTTCCTCCTCAGTGTTTTTAACTCTAGCTCTGTTTTTAACTGGTTTTAGGAATGCATTTGTGTGTTGGTTTAAATGGCTTTTAAGATGACTCAAATAAAACACGGTTTCCCACGCTCTCTCGGCTTCAGTCCCCTAAAGTAGCTCTCATCTCCTTAAAGGAAAGGGTTTCCTTTGATGGAATCATTTAGATCCTATGAAAGTAATTACAAGGCTTAATGCTTACTATTGCTGGGGGTGTGCGTGTGTAAAACATTTATTTTCATACCTCCTGGGTGCAGTTCTGAATCTTAAACTATAAGATTTAATCCTCTGCCTGCTCTTTATATGGCTGTTTTGTGACGTAATAAGGCATACAGACCCCCTTCAAGGATCGCTGCCTTGTTGTGGCAAGGGGGCTTGCGTAGTTCAGTGAAGCTATGAGCTATGCCGTGCAGGGCCACCCAAGACGGACAGGTCATAGCTGAGAGCTCTGACAAAAGGTGATCCACTGGAGAAGGCAATGGCAAACCACTCCAGTATCTTTGCCATGAAAACTCTATGGACAGTTCCAATAGGCATAACGATATGACGCCGGAAGATGAGCCCCTCAGGTCGGAAGGTGTCCAATATGCTACTGGGGATGAGCAGACGGCTAGTACGAGTAGCGCCAGAATGAATGAAGCGGCTGGGCCAAAGCCGAAAGGACGCTCAGTTGTGGAAGTAACTGGTGGCGAAAAGACAGTCCGATGCTGTAAAGATTTTTATTCCATAGGAACCTGGAACGTCAGATCCATGAATCAAGGCAAGCTGGACGTGGTTAAACAAGAAATGAGAAGACTGAACATCGACATTTTAGGAATCAGTGAACTAAAATGGACAGGAATGGGTGAATTTAATTCAGATGACCATCAGGTATACTACTGTGGACAAGAATCTCGCAGAAGAAATGGAGTAGCATTCATAATCAATAAGAGAATAGGAAAAGCAGTCTTGGGATACAATCCCCAAAATGACAGAATGATCTCAGTTCGAATCCAAGGCAAACCATTCAACATCACAGTGATCCAGGTCTACGCCCCAACCACTGCTGCTGAAGAGGATGAAGTTGATCAGTTCTATGAAGCCCTACAACACCTTCTAGAAGCAACGCCCAAAAATGATGTGCTTATCATCATGGGGGATTGGAATGCTAAAGTAGGAAGCCAAAAGATAACCGGGATAACAGGCAAGTTTGGCCTTGGAGTACAAAATGAAGCAGGGCACAGGCTGGCAGAATTTTGTCAAGAGAATACAATGGTCATAGCAAACACTCTTTTCCAGCAACCCAAGAGACGACTCTACACATGGACATCACCAGACGGTCAACACAGAAATCAGATTGACTATGTGCTCTGCAGCCAAAGATGGAAAAGTTCTATCCAGTCAATAAAAACAAGACCAGGAGCTGATTGTGGTTCAGATCATGAGCTTCTTGTTGCAAAATTTAGGCTTAAATTGAAGAAAGTAGGGAAAAGCACTAGGCCACTCAGGTATGAACTAAATCATATCCCTGACGAATACACAGTGGAGGTGACAAATAGATTTAAGGAATTAGATCTGATAGACAGAGTGCCTGAAGAACTATGGACGGAGGTTCGCAACATTGTACAAGAGGTAGCAACTAAAACCATCCCAAAGAAAAAGAAATGCAAGAAATCAAAATGGCTGTCTGAGGAAGCTTTACAAATAGCTAAGGAGAGAAGGGAAGTGAAAGGCAAGGGAGAAAGAGAAAGATACACCCAATTGAATGCAGAATTCCAGAGAAAAGCTAGAAGAGATAAGAATGCCTTCTTAAATGAACAGTGCAAACAAATAGAAGAAAACAATAGAATGGGGAGGACCAGAGATCTTTTCAAGAAAATTGGAGATATGAAGAGAACGTTTCATGCAAAGATGGGTATGATAAGGGACCAAAATGGTAGGGACCTCACAGAAGCAGAAGAGATCAAACAAAGGTGGCAAAATTATACAGAAGAACTATACAAGAGCGAGCTTAACATCCCTGATGACCACAATGGGGTAGTTACTGACCTGGAGCCAGACATCCTGGAATGTGAAGTCAAATGGGCCTTAGGAAGTCTGAGCAACAATAAAGCTAGTGGTAGTGACAGCATTCCAGTTGAACTATTCAAAATCTTAAAGGACGATGCAGTAAAAGTGCTACACTCAATATGCCAGCAAATTTGGAAAACTCAACAATGGCCACAGGATTGGAAAAGGTCAGTTTACATTCCAATCCCAAAGAAGGGCAATGCCAAAGAATGTTCAAACTACCGCACCATCGCACTAATTTCTCATGCTAGCAAAGTTATGCTCAAAATCCTACAAGCTAGGCTCCAGCAATATGTGGACCGAGAACTTCCAGAAGTACAGGCAGGATTTCGAAGAGGCAGAGGAACTAGAGATCAAATTGCCAACATACGCTGGATCATGGAGAAAGCTAGGGAGTACCAGAAGAACGTCTACTTCTGCTTCATTGACTATGCTAAAGCCTTTGATTGTGTGGAGCACAACAAATTGTGGCAAGTTCTTAAAGAGATGGGAATACCAGAGCATCTTATTTGTCTCTTGAGAAATTTATATGCAGGTCAAGAAGCAACAGTGAGAACTGAACATGGAATCACTGACTGGTTCAAAATTGAGAAAGGAGTTCGGCAAGGCTGTATATTGTCGCCTTGCCTATTTAACTTGTATGCAGAGCACATCATGAGAAATGCGGGATTAGAGGAGTCACAAATTGGGATCAAGATTGCAGGGAGAAATATCAACAACCTCAGATATGCAGATGATACCACTCTAATGGCAGAAAGTGAAGAGGAACTAAAGAGCCTGTTGATGCGGGTGAAGGAGGAGAGTGCCAAAGTTGGCTTGAAACTCAACATCAAGAAAACAAAGATCATGGCATCCGGCCCTCTCAATTCCTGGCAAATAGAAGGGGAAGAAATGGAGATAGTGACAGATTTTATTTTCCTGGGCTCCAAGATCACTGCAGATGGGGACTGCAGCAAAGAAATTAAAAGACGCTTGCTCCTGGGGAGGAAAGCTATGGCAAATCTAGACAGCATCCTAAAAAGCAGAGACATCACCCTGCCAACAAAAGTGCGTTTAGTCAAGGCTAT
Source organism: Paroedura picta (assembly GCF_049243985.1). Lineage (NCBI taxonomy): Eukaryota > Metazoa > Chordata > Lepidosauria > Squamata > Gekkonidae > Paroedura > Paroedura picta. Next base: position 79,174,182 of record NC_135378.1, on the reverse strand, counting down.
GGTCTTCCCAGTTGCAATGTATGGCTGCGAAAGTTGGACCATAAGGAAGGCCGAGCGTCAAAGAATTGAGGCTTTTGAACTCTGGTGCTGGAGAAGACTCTTGCGCGTCCCTTGGACTGCAAGGCGAACAAACCAGTCAGTCCTAGAGGAGATCAGCCCTGACTGCTCTTTAGAAGGCCAGATCCTGAAGATGAAACTCAAATACTTTGGCCACCTCATGAGAAGGAAGGACTCCCTGGAGAAGAGCCTAATGCTGGGAGAGATCGAGGGCAAAAGAAGAAGGGGACGACAGAGAATGAGGTGGATGGATGGAGTCACTGAAGCAGTCGGTGCAAACTTAAATGGACTCCGGGGAATGGTAGAGGACAGGAAGGCCTGGAGGATCATTGTCCATGGGGTCGCGATGGGTCGGACACGACTTCGCACATAACAAACAAAAAAAAAGGCATACAGAACACAAGAATTTGTTTAGCGAGTTTGATCCATTTAGCCTGGAGAGAAGATGACTAAGAGGTGATGTGATAATCTTCAAGTACTTGGAAGGCTGTCACATGGAGGACAGTGCGGAGTTAGAATCATAGAATAAAAGAGTTGGAAGGGACCTCCCTAGGTCATCTAGTCCAACCCCCTGCACTATGCAGGACACTCACAGCCCTCTCACTCATCCACTGTCACCTGCCACCCTCTTGAACCTTCAAAGAATCAGCCTCTGTCAGATGGCTATCGAGCCTCTGTTTAAAAATCTCCGAAGATGGAGAGCCCATCACCTCCCGAGGAAGCCTGTTCCACTGAAGAACTGCTCTAACTGTAAGGAACTTCTTCCGGATGTTTAGATGGAATTTCTTTTGAATTAATTTCATCCCATTGGTTCTGGTACGTCCCTCCGGGGCAAGAGAGAACAACTCTGCTCCATCCTCTACATGGCATTCTTTTAAATACTTGTTTCCTAACCAGAGGGTCAGACCAGAACCAGTGGGTTGAAGTAAATTCAAATTTCAGCTAAACATCCAGAAGAAGTTCCTGACAGAGCAGTTACTCAGTAGAACATGTTTCCTTGGGAGGTGGTGGGTTCTCCTTCTCTGGAAGTTTTTTAAGAAGTTAAAAAAAATCAGGTGGTATGACCATATATTTCTGTGCCCTGACTTCTGGTGACATATCTTAGAATCATAGAGTTGGAAGGGGCCATACAGGCCATCTAGTCCAACCCCCTGCTCAACGCAGGATCAGCCCAAAGCATCCTAAAGCATCCAAGAAAAGTGTGCATCCAACCTTTGCTTGAAGACTGCCAGTGAGGGGGAGCTCACCACCTCTTTAGGCAGCCTATTCCACTGCTGAACTACTCTGTGAAACATTTTTTCCTGATATCTAGCCTATATCGTTGTACTTGTAGTTTATACCTATTACTGCGTGTCTTCTCCTCTTCTGGGGGCATGGCAGGAAGGTGTGGCCAGCTGACATAATTTCTGGGGTTTCTCGAAGCCTGAAGAATATTTCAGGGGTTTCTCAATGGTATAAAGCAGGGGTAGTCAAACTGCGGCCCTCCAGATGTCCATGGACTACAATTCCCAGGAGCCCCTGCCAGCATTCGCTGGCAGGGGCTCCTGGGAATTGTAGTCCATGGACATCTGGAGGGCCGCAGTTTGACTACCCCTGGTATAAAGGTTGAGAAAGGCTGATCTAACAGCTTTTCTCTATGCTTTCAAGTCACACCAAGCGAGGTACTTGAACAGTTTCCAAGAATGGGTTGCATTGCTTAACGCTAAACCCCTTAATAATATCCTTCAATGAGATTGTTACGGTGATGGGAAAGTGCCACCAAGTCACAGCTGACTTACGGCAACCCTGCAGGGTTTTCCAGGCGAGAGACATCCAGAGGTGGTTTGCCGTTGCCTGCCCCCGTGCCATGACCCTGGCATTTCTTGGAATTGTCCCATCCAAAGACCAGCTAACGTCTGAGATCTGATTCAGAATACTGGGCTGTCCTGGCTGGGATTATAATCATTATACACGTGAGTAAATTTGTAAACCGTGTGCTTACTGGCTTGAGTTATACGCCCTTTCAATTTTTGCTTGTGATTCCTTTCCCAAGTCATTTATTACAGCCGTGAAAAGCAGTATTTGGTATTCCAAGGACAAAGAATTCTGTGTCGCTTAGAGACTGCCACATTTTTTAAGTTCCCCTTTTCAGACTCAGTTTTTGTAGATTTAAGAGTAGGGTGTGGAACAGTTTAGTTGTAGATCATTCTTTGCATGCAGAAGTTCCCCAGGTTGAGATGATGGAGCCTCCAGGGAAGCAGGACTATGATAGTAGCATGATCTGTAGTTGAGACCTTGATATCCAACACGGTAGCCACAGGTAGCATAGCACTAGCCCATGTATTTCCTGTTGTCCACTCCGCCTTCCCTAAAGTGTGTAACCCCAAACGACCCCTCTTGAAAACGGCTGCTGCAAAGATCTGAAAAGTGTGGTGTGTTCCCTCACCTTAAAGAGCCATTAAACAATTAAAAATTGACCTTTCCTATTCCCGCCACCAGATGAAGAAAATCTTTCCTGGCAGCCAGCAAGTGACCCCTTCCCCCAAGTTTCTTGCTGGTCCCCTTTAGCTGATCCTATTTAGGCGAGTGGTCTGCATTCAGACAATCACACTAAACCTGGTTACATGAAATCATGGTTTTGTAAGAGGTCTGAACCAAGCCACTTTGCCAGAAGTAGGGATTAAAGTAAAGGTAAAGGTATCCCCTGTGCAAGCACCGAGTCATGTCTGACCCTTGGGGTGACGCCCTCTAGCGTTTTCATAGCAGACTCAATACGGGGTGGTTTGCCAGTGCCTTCCCCAGTCATTACCGTTTACCCCCCAGCAAGCAAGCTGGGTACTCATTTTACCGACCTCGGAAGGATGGAAGGCTGAGTCAACCTTGAGCCGGCTGCTGGGATTGAACTCCCAGCCTCATGGGCAAAGCTGTCAGACGGCTGCCTTACCACTCTGCGCCACAAGAGGCTCCTCAATCCCTCCACAAGTAGGGATTGCAGAATGCAAAAAACAAAGAAAGGGGGTGGGGGAGACTACAGGTTTGTGAAAATGAAGGTGGAGTGCCCAATATTAAGTTCAAAAATTAGGCACAATAGAGTCTAGAGGAATGCAGAGGGCCAAAAAGGGCCCAAGAAACTGGCATTTTGCTGCTCTCATCTTGTTTTCCTCCATTCCGTCCCTCAAACTCCTTTGGACAATTTGTTCACCAGTTAGAACAGAATAGTTCATGCATTCTTGGTACAAGCATTCCTCCATTCCGGACGATCTAATCTCTGCTTTCTTTAGGGCTATACTGTTTGGGGTGCAATTCAATGATACGATTATCCAGAAGCTTGATTGTGTGTGTGCTCAAAGATGGGATAAGAATTGAGGCCAGCTAGCTCCCCGTTGCTATTTTACTAAATGACACCACACCGTTTTTGATTCACTGGCCTCATTTTATCCACTGTGTCACATTACGGAGCTGTCATTTGGAAGGGGGGGGGGGACGACGACAGTGCTTCTGTTGTTCTGCATTGCGCTGAGGGATTTGTTAATATGGAGTTCACGAATGTCAGCATGACCCAGATTCACAGACCAATAAAAATAGTTCCCAGCGATATCCACGGCTGGCGGAGAGTGACAGAGACCATCCCATCCCCGCGACACTTCAACATACTGGCAAGTTATTTGCAGAGGAAAAACGTGGTAAAAGGCATGGCCTTCAAGGAGCGCGAAAACCTCTCTCTTGTTCGGAAAACATTTCTGAGTTTCCTGAATCCTGCTCAGAAATCTTACCGTCTTCCGTAATACAACAATATGAAATCTGTCTTCAGAAAGGGCAGATACAAACATGTGGATGAGGACTTCAACAGCTTTGGATGTCTCTTGCACTTACCTGTTAGAAGGAAAAGCACAGCTAATCCGAGTTGAAGAGGAAACCGCGTCCCTGCTCCTTTTTTCATATCTGGGGCAGAGAGGAAGGATCCAGCATAACTGTACACCTTGCAGAGCGGTGGATCTTTCAGTCATTTGTTGAGGAGCAGAGGGATTTTCAGAGCGAGCACATCTGTGGCTAAGAGACTGAGCTGAGAATCCGAAATTTTCCAGCCCAAATCCCACTTCCTGCAATAACTCACTTGGGGGGGCTTAAGTGTGAGGTGCTGTTTCTAAGTCAGGGGTGGTCCAACGGTGGCTCTCCAGATGTTCATGGCCATTGTAGTCCATCGGCATCTGGAGAGACGCCATTTACTGTGGAGAGATCAATTCTGCTGTTCTTGTGTGTGTGTGTGTGGGGGGGGGGAAGCCAATTTATACAGATATGATGTATGTTTGGGAGGGAACAACACGAAAGCTGGTCCGTTGTTGCTAGTTTGGAAGATGCAAAAAAGACTCCTTCACATGCAAGAGAGTTGCCTTCATGCCTAAAGGTAAAGGTCTCCCCTGTGCAAGCACCGAGTCATGTCTGACTCTTGGGGTGACGCCCTCTAGTGTTTTCCTGGCAGACTCAATATGGGGTGGTTTGCCAGTGCCTTCCCCAGTCATTACCGTTTACCCCCCAGCAAGCTGGGTACTCATTTTACCAACCTCGGAAGGATGGAAGGCTGAGTCAACCTTGAGCCGGCTGCTGGGATCGACCTCCCAGCCTCATGGGCAGAGCTTCAGACTGCATGTCTGCTGCCTCACCACTCTGCGCCACAAGAGGCTATTTTGCCTTCATGCCTACCCTGCCTCTAAAAACAGCAATCCCTGAGGATCACTCTATGGTCTGTGGATCCTTGGAAGTGGCATGAAATTAATAATGACAAGTTCGATACAGGTGGCAACGAACTCAAAAAGATAACCTTGTCCGCCATTACCTTTCTTTGCTGCGGTGCGCAGAGACAAGGGAATGTTTGGTGTACTCCAGACCAACTACAAGCTGAGAGCTGAGCAGAAGTCACAAACAAGTCCCCAAATCCCCTGAAATGTTCAGGGACTCCCCAACGGACAAGCTAAGCTGTAAAGAATAGGGTTGCACCCTCTGGCGCGGTTCGGCAATCACCAAAGCCCGAGGCAGCCAGCCCTTCAGCACGGGGAGGAGTGGTGGTGGCAGCGCACCTGCTGGTGCCCGCACACAGGCGCAGAGCTCTGTATCTGGGTGCGGTGTTGGCTAGCACACCACTGCTGGCACCACCCCTCCTCTCTGCACCACTGGCCGGCTCGGGCTTTGTTGATCTCTGAAGCATCTGAACCACACCGGAGCACACAACCCTAGTAAAGAGTATGCACATGTTTGAGCATGTGTGAGCATGGTTTTCAACGCACATGGAATTCAAAAGCATGCTTGGTTCACAGTTACGTTTTTAGTCACTGACTTCATTGCTGTGTTAGGTCTATCAAGAGCCTCTTTAGCCACTGATTTCCAACTGGGGTTTTCTAATGCTCGTCTCAAACGAAAGGGACCCGGGCTCACTGGCATTTGCGTTTTTCAAGCTTCAAAGACACACACACGCACGCACATTCATCCATCTCCACGAGGCCAAACTGAAACAGAGCTAGCCTAATGTCTAACTATATACAGAGAAAAACAGAACCTTTCCAAGGCAATTGGTACAATAAATTTTATGTATCAATCATTTTTTAAGGACCAACCAAAACCAAATTCTCTGTATATGGTTTGAACCTTTCTTCCTTCTTCGTATTGTAATGTCTAACTATGACAAACTCAAGTCTTACAAAAGAAGGCACGGCTCGGCACACGCACGTAAAACAAATTCAGGAAGTTTTAATTTGGTTGATGCGGAGGAATGTGCGAAGACTCCTCTAGCGAGGTCACCCTCAGCACACAAACTGCCCTCTGGTTTCTTAAAAGCCGCTCCCAAAGCAGTCAAGGGGGACATGCGCTTAAAACGGACGATGTGGGGCGGGTGGCGTAATTATACTATCTGTAGACGATAATCATAAAAGATGAAAGAAAAGCACCAGGGCTCGCAGGCCCTTCTAAAAGTGAAAACAGCTCATCTGTAGGGATGCTGTAGTGACTGTGGCGGGCCTTCCGTTGCCTCGGATTCCGTTCAGTGGAGGTGGGTTCTGCGCGTTTGCAAAGCCTTCTCAGCAAAGGATGCCTGCTTCACACCCCCAGTTTGTTGGCCTGGGTGAGGACAACTTTGAGCACCGGCATGAAGGCCGACGTCTCGCTGAAGTTGCTGGTGCTGACTATGTGGGTGTGGATATTCAGCCCCTCCGTGTAGTTCCGAGTCTCGATGCTCCTGGCGATGTTGTGCAGGCCACTGATGATCACTGGGGAGAGCTGGAAGACAGACCGAAGGGATATCATGGAGGAGAGGAGGAGGACATTCCGGTCAATAAAATCAGAGAGCTGGAAGGAGCCCATGCAGGCCACCCCCCTGGCTCAACGCAGGATCAGCCTTAAACATCCCTGACAAGTATTTGTCCAGCCACTGCTTGAAGACCGCCAGTGAGGGGGAGGTCACTATCTGAGAATAAACATGGTGTCGTGGTTAAGAGTGCTGGCCTCTAATCTGGAGAACTGGGCTTGATTCCCCACTCCTCCACGGGGAGCCAGCTGGGAGACCTCGGGCCAGCCATAGTTCTCTTAGAGCTGTTCTCACAGAGCAGCTCTCTTAGAGCTTTCTCAGCCCCCACCTACCTCGCAGAGCGTTCTGTTGTGGGGAGAGGGAGGCAAAGGGGTTTGTAAGCCACTTGGGGAATCCTTTGGGTAGTGAAAAGCGGAGTGTAAAAAAACAGCTCTTCTTCATCTCCCTAGGTAGTTGATTCCACTACTGAACTACTTTTACTATTTAAAAAGTATTCCCTAATTTCCAGCCAGTATCTTTCCGTCCATTATTTAATCTTATACTTGAGAGTCCTCTCCTCTGCTGCCAACAGGAATGGCTCCCTGACGTCCTCTCATTGACTGTTTACACACTGGAGGTTTCATGCCAGGCTGCAGGCTGGAGTTTTAGTTGTGGCAGGTTGTCCCACCTCTTCCTGCACCCACACAGGGTAGGATTTGGCCCGGTGTACCTCATCTGCCCCCGATTTGTGCTCCTGCACAGGAGCTGGGGCAGTGAAGTTCCCAGTGCATAAACGGCCAGTGACAAACTTTCAAATACTTCAAGAGAGCAACCATGCCCCCCCCCCCCATGAGTGTGCATTCAGCTAATCCAAGATGAGAAAATATCTCCAAAAAATCTTATCCATGTTTTTGGGGTTATAATTCTGCTGGATTTGTATTTATTTATCTATTTTGCTATTTTTCTGGCTATTTTTCTAGAGAGCCAGTTTGGTGTAGTGGTTAGGAGTGCAGACTTCTAATCTGGCATGCCAGGTTCGATTCTGCGCTCCCCCACATGCAACCAGCTGGGTGACCTTGGGCTCGCAGTTCTACTGCTGAAGTTACATTGGGCTTGGAGAATTATCTGGATGGGAGACCCCCCCCCCCCGCCCCAAGTTTTTAATTTAATTTATATTAATCTGCCTTTCTTGCTAAGACTCAAGTTGGATTACACAATGTAAATTAATAAAGTCAACAGGATGGGACATTCAACAAGCAATGCAATCCTGTTTGCATTAGGAAGCTAGACCGAATTCTTTGGATTCAAGGACAAATGCCGCACAATATCAAAGCCTACCGTCTGGTCTCGAAGTTTGTCATACAGAAACTCCAGGCGTTTGTTGGCATCGTCTAGTTTTCTCTTGGTTTGCTGAAGACCGGAAAGGAACACAGGAAATTGTTCAAAATGAATGCCAGATTTTTCTTATGCAAAAACATTATTTGTATAAGTAGCAAGTCACACAAGCACAGCCCAAGATATGGAAATGCATAATGGCCACAATAGCTTTGTGGTAAATAAGAAGGTGGTCCTCATTCCCACCCTGAATCAGACTTCTTCTTAGGATCTTCACTTCTTAGAGGGTGGATGAAAAAGAGTAGGTTTTTATACCTCGCTTTTCTTGACCTTAAGCCTTTCCATTCTTCCCGCAATGGGCATCTTTTGAGGCAGGTAAGTGAAAGACTTCTTAGAGAATAGAAACCAGCCAAGGTCACCCAACAGGCTTCATGTGGAGGAGTGAGGAATCAAACCTGATTCTCTAGATTAGAGTCACCACTTCTAGCCACTACTCCATGCTGGTTCTGCCCCAGGCTGGCTGGCTATTTTGTTACTGACAACAAATGCAATCTCTGTCTCCGATTCCTAACACTCCCAGTGTTATGGTTGTCAGAACGTCTGAAGCTGCCTTATACAAAAGGAAAATCTTTGGGTTGACCAGGAACTATCCAAGGTCCTGGACACCAGTCTTTCCTAGGATTGCTACAGGAGATCTTTAAATTGAACCTGGGACTCCTCCATGTACAAAGCATGTGCTTATTAATGAGCTATGAGCTAGGTAGGCTATAAGACAAGTCTGCTCCTTTGCATTTTAACCTTTCCTCATGCCTGCAAAGTTCTCTTGAACGTTTAGATTGGGAGGTACTTACCTTGATTCAAGACCCTCCCCCCCAAGAACCACACCTAACTTCATATACTGTATAGATCCTATAGTAACGGTAGTATATTGTATAGATCAGTGGTCCCCAACCTGCGGGCCACGGCCCGGTGCCGGGCCGCAAAGGCCATGGCACCGGGCCGCGGCTCCCTCTCCCCGCCCCGCCCCTCCACAGTAAAAAACTTCCCAGACCGCATGCTTACGGCCCGGGAAGCTTCTTACTGCGGGAGGGCCGGGAAAAGGAATAAGGGCCGGCCGCACCCATGTGGGTGCGGCCCGATGCATGGGCACGGCACGGGGGTGCAGCCCAATGTGTGGGCGCGGCCCGCGGGCGCGGCCGATGCGTGGGCTTGGCCCGCGCGGGCCACGCCCCGATTCCCTGCCGGTCCCCAACCTCAGATAGGTTGGGGACCACTGCCATATTGCATGCTATATACTATACATAGAGCTATATGCTATATATCAGGGGTAGTCAAACTGCGGCCCCCCAAATGTCCATGGACTACAAATCCCAAGAGCAGTCCATGGGAATTGCAGTCCATGGACATCTGGAGGGCCGCAGTTTGACTACCCTTGCTATATACTACACTGTATAGATCATATACACAATGGCAGAGGCCACCAGCTTGAGCACGCAAGACCATCCTATCTAAAGACCATCCTATCTAAAATGTTCTTCAAACACAGAGAATGGATACGCTGCACCAAAGGACGTACCGGATCCGTGGCTGAAGAGAGACATCTCTGGATCAGGGTTTCAAAGGTGGTCTTTAAGATAAGGTGTTCTTCAGGAATCGGCTTTTTTGTTATCTTTTCTGTTGGCAATGACTGCACATGCTGAAGAAACAGAGAGGTCACTGGGAACATCACTATGGGTTCACACACACATATCCTTTTTACTAAAAAATGACCACGTTCTCCCTCAGGACTAGCACTTCATTGAATCACAGAACCATGTTCTCCCTCAGGACCAGCACTTCCTGAAGTAGTTCATTCCCCATCTCTGATGTCCATGGTTCGGTGACAAGAGGAGGACCAGGAGGTATGATGTACATATCTGACAAAGGGAGCTTTGACTCTTAAGCAGGGGTAGTCAAACTGCGGCCCTCCAGATGTCCATGAACTACAATTCCCAGGAGCTACATGAACTACAATTCCCAATTCTGGGAATTGTAGTTCATGGACATCTGGAGGGCCGCAGTTTGACTACCCCTGCTCTTAAGGCTCATACCCAGAAGTTCTTCTTGGTCTCGAAGGTGCTTCAAATCTTGCTCACCTTTATATCCCGCCACTTCCTTGCGAGCCGCAAGGGAGTGGCGGGATATAAATATAATAAATATAATAATAATAATAAATATAATAATAATAAATATAATAATAATAAATATAATTATAATAAATATAATAATAATAATAATAATAATAATAATAATAATAATAATAATAATAATAATAATAATAATAATAATAATAATATAGCAGACCAACACAGCCACCCTCTGAGCCTACCTTCAGGGCATCCTGGTACCCTCTCTGTCCTGACCCTAAAATTTCCAGCTGTTGAAGAAAGGTTTCCCTCTCTTCAACGAGGCATCCTGTCTCGTACAAGCCATTTTCTTTTCACCTCACTTTTAGCTAAAGGGTTAAAATTATTTACTCCGGACCTGAAGACAGTTTTATTATGGTTGGATCGGGCTGTTAGACATTTTATGCCATTTTTTTGCTCTTAATTATTGGTTAACTGTCATCATTTTATGCCGTTTGTGATACTGCTGTGCTTTACTTTGCAAGCCCCTCAAAGCCGGTCGCCAGAAATGCAGCGAACCCAATTCCTAAACAAGTAAAATGGTGCTCCCCGTGTCCCCCGCCCAAATGATGGGAGAAAGACACGTTGCAGCCGAGGGTTTATATCTGCAGCACAAATGCCCTTTGGGTCCCCACTGGGGAAAAGCAAACTCCAACCTGCCACTTAAATGCCAGTAACTTTTAGTGGACTCAAATGGCTGCCAAATTAAGCCAGCTTTACAAAAGAGACCTAAATGAGCCAATTTCTTCCACAGCATGCCAACTACCCCACCAGGCTCCTGGGCCTTCTGTTTAGGAACCATCTGCTTTCATGGACACCTACTGAGTGAATGCATTGTGTTGCTTTAGGTTGCACCTGAAGACTTCCACCAAAAAGGTCTGCAGGTGGAGGGAAGAGAGTAGAAGAGGCTGCTCAGATGTCCAGCTGCCAGCCACTGGCAGGAGTCAAGGGGTTCAGCCAGGTGAGGGCTTCTTCCCCCCTGGCTGAAATTTGCTGGTGAGTAGACAGCGTAGCTACACTTATTGCCTTGTAGCAGGGATGGAACACACCAGTAGGGGGCAGCGACTGGCAACTGCTCAGGGGGAGGAACAGAATTCAAAAGGAGTCAGGCCAATTGGGAAAAACCAATCTAGTCCATCACCCTGTCTCACACAGTGGCCAACCAGATCCCCTGGGCAGCCAAGGACAGGGCGGAGAGGCTGAAGCCTTCCTCTGATGTTGCCTCCTGGCTCTGGGATTCAGAGGATTAGTGCCTCTGAATGTGGAGGTTCCCCTTAGTCACCATGGCTAGTAGCCACTGATAGGCTCATCCTTTATGAATCTATCCAATCCCCTCTTGAAGCTGTTTAATCCTTTGGCCATCACTGCAAACTGAAGCACAACAAGGACATTACAGAGTCAATGCAAGCTCAGGCGGCCATTGGCGACTTGTCCCCCAAGACCCCCGGGCACCTCCAGAACACACAGAAAGGCTCCTGAGAATATATTCCCGTTTAGAAGCTAGAACTAGAAACTGGGAGAGCGCAGAGCTGGGCAAGCGTTGTACTGACCTGTATGGTATTGCCAATTGGAGCCCCCGGGGCTCCCTCCATACTAGCTGCTGATGCCGCAGGAGGCTGGAGAGGCTGGCCGATGGGCTGTGGAACATTCTGGAAAGGGTTGTGTAAACCTGGCTGGCCTGGGGGGAGATGTGTGGGCTGGAACGGGGCTTGCACCGGAGGCATGGCTGAAGCCGGGGGCTGCTGCAGCTGGCCTTGGGGGTCTGGTAAAGGGTTCATTATCGGGGAGGTGATAGGAACAGGAGGCATGAAGTTGTCGGGCACCTGAGGAGAGAGAATGGCAAACGTGAAAACCCACCTTGCGGGGCGGTGAGCGTTAAAACTATCGGCACGTGGGTGAAATCCAAATCAACCTGAACACGTGCCTTCTCTGTTGTGGCCCCTCACCTTGCAGAATGGCCTGCCTGAGATGGCCAGGAAGGTTTACATTCTCCTGGCTTCCCGCAAAGTGAACTGGCTTTTCTAGGCAGGCCAGTTGCACTGTACTAAATGATCCACAAAGTTACTGGGAGAAATTATTAGGGATGGTCTACACCACAGTGGCCAAGCGATGGCTCTCCAGGTGTCCATGGACTACAATTTTCAAAGCTATTAGAACGCTGCCGATATAGCTGCCTTTTCGAGACTTCCAAAGGCGCATAGGAAGACCTGTAACGCAGCCAAAGCTCACAAGACCACCAAAGTCCGAGCCATCTTTTACGTCTTTTAAAAAACCTTGTACAAGAACAGCCACACCAGAGCCCAAAGAACTTCAGAAAGCGAAACATTCCCTTCTGTCTCGGTTCCCTTCTTAAAACTTGCTTTGCCCATTGGATCAGCCTTGAGTCTCCTTATTAAAATCAAGGGAAGCTTGCAGCTGTGATGTTTCTCAATTAGCCTGCCACCAAAATAAGTAGAAGCAGGCTGAGCAAAGATCACGTTCTGCTGTTTTCATGCAGACATGTAGGCAGCCTGTGCCTTATTTCTATGAGACAAGAGGCCTTCCCCTGAGGCTGCCTCCTGACTCTGGGATTTGGAGGATTAGTGCTTCTGAATGTGGAGGTTCCCCTCAATCACCATGACTAATAGCCATTGATAAGGCTTATCCTCTGTGAATCTATCTAATCCCCTTTTAAAGCTGTCTATGCCTGTGGCCATCACTACATCCTCTGGCAATGAATTTTAATCTCTCTGTGTAAAGTAAAATGTAAAGTCTGACGAAGAGTGCTGGCACTCGAAAGCTCACGCCTTGAATAAATCTTTGTTGATCTTAAAGGTGCTTCTGGATTTTATTGACCTAGGGCTATGAACATGTTCCTCTTTAGGTTGATGGCTCATGCAAACGGATCCAGTTCTGGGCTTCCTGCTGCCACTGAGGTTGGTCCCAAATCTATGTCTATGCTTCAAGGCAGTAATCCGATTCATGCTGGTTTACTGTCTATCGGGGGTCATCAACCCGCGGTCCTCGGCCCGGTACCGGGCCGCGAAGGCCATGGTACTGGGTCACCTGCCTCCCCCCCCAAAGCCGCACATGCGCGTTTGAGCCTCCTGGTTGCGAAAATGTGCATGCGCGGCAACTGAGGCCTTCAGCTCTCCCCTCACCCCCGGAGGTGGTCCCTGACCCTCAGAAAGGTTGGGGCCTGCTGCTGTCTATTATAGCATACTGAAAAAAAATTATTACAGTTTGTTCCTAAGCATGAAGGCTATCCAGGAAAAAAATGCAACAATCCTTGAAATAAATGAATCAGGAAGAAACCAATTGCAGTTAGACTCAGATTTAGCAGAATAATAAAGATGATGTTGAACTGTTAATTTTTTTTTTGCTCCTTCCACATGTTACTCCCATGTGTTTTAACTATGCACACAGCTTCCCCCCCTCCTTTAAACAGCACCTTTTTTTTCTTTGCAACTCTGTTCAAAGCAGGTGGGTCATTCCAGCCATTCTGAGGTCCTGCAACAACACGAGAGAAAGAGAGAAAATTGCCACACGGTCTGCACATTTTGTCTTTGCCAAATGCTAGAGTTTTTGTCTGGGGAGCAAGTACTGTACTTCACATATTAGAGCTAACAGTGAAAAACCCACACCCTCTTCTTTCAACCATTGCCTTATTTTCTTCCACCCCACCCAGGGAAGCCTAAGTTAATATATATTGGTTTGTGCATTCTTCTAATGGCCCCTCCCTCCTTCGGCTGAAATGTAGATTGAAACCTCTTTCAGATGTGGGCCCGCCAGCTTGTTCTTGTTCCTGTGTGCTCAGGTACACTGGTGGTGCACTATGATTTATTATGAAGTTTTTAATCGTTTTACTCTACTCATTCCTTTAAGTAGAGAGGAATCTAAAACAGCAATGAGGTTTTGCAGCATTTATGGCAGTGGGAACTACCGTAAAGTCACAGCTAACTTAGGGGGGGTTCCCTAAAGTGAGAGGTGGTTTGCCTGTCTCTGCATCATAATCCATCATAATCCAGGCATTCCATGGAGGTCTCCCATCCAAATACTAGACCAACCATACCCTGTTTAGCTTCTAACATCTGATGAGATTGGGTTAGTTGGGGCTGTCAAGGGCAGGGCTGCTGCATTGATACCAGAAGGGCACAGCCAGGCAGTCTGAAAACAATAATGTACAGCAACACTGCAGTTAAAAGCACAATTCACATTAAACCGGCAAGGCCTCAGAACACAGAGCAGTTGTAAATGTGCTTATTTTAGCCGCCTAGTTAAGATTTACAGCAGCTTTGTGCAAAGGCTGATTAATAGTCAAAGCACATATTGGCAAATCTCGCTGCCTGAATTCTTCTTACCAGATGAAAAAAAAAAGCGCTTCCTATTTTTATCTCCAATACATGGAGCTCTGACACCGATCAAGACAAACACATTCGCTTCGTTGGAGGAAAAAGCCCCACCCAGGAAGGATGAATGGGTACACATACTTTTCCCTCCAGCAAACTGAATGGGGAACTCCATAATTACAGGAACCCCACATAGACAGAGCTGCACATAGGTTCTGGGTATATGAAGAAGTGAGCAATGACTCATGAAAGCTCATAACCTGCCGCAGTTTTTAGTAGTCTGCTTAAGGAAGAAAGTAAGGGGTCTGGGCAACAGCTATGCTTGGTGCATGGATGTTTTACAATTTTGGCCAGAATATTTACATACCCTTTACGTGCCCTCCAAGTTTTTGCTTAAATTCCTGGAGTTCAAAAAGCAATTGGGCAGTTATGCGTAAAATTTTGTTGGCAGGGAAATGCTGACAGATTGTGCATAAATGTGTGGTTGTGGTTGTGTGTGTGTGTGTGTGTGTGAGAAAGAGAGTAATTTGTCCCTGCAAAAAGATTTTATACCTAGTCTGCAAAACCTTTGTTTGAAGTTATGAAAGCATAAAGAGTCATCTGAGCAGGCATTTTATGGAAAGGTAAGGGGAAAACTTAGAAGCCCAACGATGGATTTGTTCCAATAAATCCACAGAAAATGGGTTTGAATAAAAGCTGTAAAAGAAACATACCATTCAGCTTTTGTCACTGTAGAGAGGCTTTAAAAGATAAAGCTTCCCCACAGGGGAATTATACCTCTGGGCCCACAGGGAAGCAATCAATGAGAAAAGAGCAACCCATAACAATCTGTTTTGCTAAAGCAGGTCTGTTTAACTTCAAATAACCCAGGCAAAAATAAAAGGCTTCAAGGACAGCACTGAACTGGCTATATCCCCGCGAAGGTGTTTTTTTATGAAGCGATCACAGCCTTGCCGTAAGCGTAGCCTACCCAAAACGATCAATTGTATTCAGACATCTGTCAGGATCAGTGCCTGACCCTGCCATGGGTTGGTCTGGGTTTCTCCATCTTTGCTTGGTTGTATTTTATCTTTCTTGTTGGGGCCCCTTTATTACCCAGGCCCCATATATTATGCTTGCATGCCTGAAATCGAAACTATTTGGTTGTAGCTCGTTATCTCTAGGAGCTGTGAATTATTTGTCTTTTGAACTGGCCAGCCGGGTCTGCCTTTTGTAACCAAAACATTTATCTTGTCTGGAGATGCCCAAGGACGTGTAAGAAGTAACACTTTGGTTTATAGCACCTGGGACTCCTCTCCCCCCTCCCTTGGGAACCTTCAAGGTTTAGGCGGGAGAATTCTATTGAAAAGGAGTGGCAAATGTGATTTCAGGCAGAATTGACTTTCTTAGCTTAGGTGTCTGAAGTAACTTCTCAATAAACGCTTTCTTTTAAAGAAGCTCATTGTGAGTTCTTGCTACGCTTGACAACATCACTACAAAACTACGGCTGGACTGAGATCAGTCCCGGTCACAGATAGGTCCCCTCGTGCCTTCCCTTCCCGCTCTGCACAGAGCTCAATTCAAAATGTCCTGCCTCCGTGTTCAAACGCAAGCAGCTTCAATCGCTGGCTCTTGTCATCCAAAAAACTGGGGTTCTAAACCAGAACTAATCCAAGGTTTCGAATCCCGCTTCGCGGGGTGCAAAACAAGTGCTGGTTTGTCGAGGCTCCTGCATTCAGATGGAGCTTGTTTACACCGGATATTTTGAATCGGCCGGTTTTTACGAAGGGCAGGGTAACATGCAAGCTCTTTTGGGGGGTTTTAGCCATCAGCTCACAGCCAATATATGGCAAGCCTGTAGGGGTTTCAAGGTAAGAGATGTTCAGAGGTTAGCCATGGTCTTCCTCTGCACGGTGAGTCTGGATTTCCTTGTTGGTCTCCCACCCAAATAGCAACTAGGGCTGACCTGAATAAGCTTCTGATTTTTGACAAGGTGGAGCTAGCCTGGCCTAGTCACACGGTAGCTCAATTTAAACTGCATTTTGTCAAGATGTGTGAATGTAGTCTAGACCAGGGGCAGTCAACCTGTGGTCCTCCAGATGTCCATGGACAACAATTCCCATGAGCCCCTGCCAGCATTTGCTGGCAGGGGCTCATGGGAATTGTAGTCCATAGACATCTGGAGGACCACAGGTTGACTACCCCTGGTCTAGATGATCAGTGAATGAAAGCCTAGATGAAGCCTTGGTTAGTTCTTATTGGGACACTTCCTGGGCAGGAGCCCTTTCGAAATTACCTGTAACGGCAAAGCACTAGATTGTAAAATGGCTGATGCAGGGAATTTTCCTTGCTAAAATTATCTGCTATGTTTTCTCACAGGTGTATTTAGGGAAGGCAGCCTTAATTGGGGTCTGCTGCACTAAGCTTGCTATAAAAAGCTGCTTAAATTACATGCGGGTTTATTACACGATGTTGCTAATTAAGCAAAAATAACCACAGCTGAAATTTTCTCACCAAAAGGCTCCAAATTTAGCGAGCTGCAACATCCTTTAAGCAAACATCTAGAACAGGGGTGGCCAAACTGTGACTCTCCAAATGTCCATGAGCTCTTGGCCAGTATCATGCTGGCAGGGGCTTGTGGGAATTGTAGTCCATGGACATCTGGAAAGCTGCAGTTCGGCCCCCCTGATCCAGAATATCCTCGATTTTGCTTGAGAGATTTGGTAAAGATTTTTGCATGTCCGCTCAGCTCATTCATAGTGAGAGTCAAGGCCGTGTGTGTAAATTGCAAGGAGGGAAGTAGATACTGGTCACAGAATTCGGCTTCCCTAGAATCTTTTGCTCTAAGATATAAAAAATTAGAACAAATGACTCAAGAATAAGTTATGGAGGTTAAGAGTTATAAATAAGAATGTAAGAACATAAGAAGAGCCCTGCTGGATCAGCCCAAGAGTCCATCTGGTCCAGCCAAACAGGTTATTCATCTGTTCAATTTGCATAATTTATCCAAATCGCAGAAGACGGTGATTAAAATTTGAATTCTCTGCCAGGAGATATGGAGATGGCCACAGGAATGCAGCTCTAAAAGTTAATTAGACAGATTCGTTGCGGAGTCTATCAATGGCTACTAGCCACGGTGACGGAATGGAATCTCCACATTCAGAGGCACTAAGCCTCCGAGTCCCAGGGCCAGGAGGAGGAAGAAGAGGAAGAAGAAGAGTTGGTTCTTATATGTTGCTTTTCTCTACCTGAAGGTGGCTCAAAGCGGCTTACAGTCGCCTTCCCTTTCCTCTCCCCACAACAAACACCCTGTGGGGTGGGTGGGGCTGAGAGAGCCCTGACATCACTGCTCGGTCAGAACAGCTTTATCAGTGCTGTGACTAGCCCAAGGTCACCCAGCTGGCTGCAGGTGGAGGAGCGCAGAATCGAACCCGGCATGCCAGATTAGAAGTCCGCACTCCTAACCACTACACCAAACTGGCTCACCAGCGGAACAACGTCAGGGGATTGGATTCAGCCTCTCTGCCCTGTTGTTGCCATCCAGAGGAACCTGTTGGCCACTGTGTGCATAAAATGGACTAGATGGATTATCGGTCTGATCCAGCGGGGTTCTACTTATGTGCTTAAGCTGGGGTTTGCAGGCACAGAATCTGGAATGCCCGGGTGCGGATACTTCCTTGACAGCGCAGAGTACGGACAGCCCTGCTTTGATTTCTGTGCTGCTTCTCGGCTTCTTCTTGACTGCCAAGTGCAGCTGTCGCTGTTTGCTCAAAAGACTGTTTCCATAATCACCACGCAGATTAATGAAAGCGGTATTTAAGGACACACACTTCAGCTTTACAAATTGTTCATCTCAGCGGTGTAAAGCCAAGCCGTGCCGCCTGACTCGAAACCATTCGCTTATATTTACAAGTCTTAATTTTTAACGGATTTCGCATTAGCCTGATTGTGTCGTTTGCATGCATCGTTAGTGGCTGATTTGTTCAGCTTCCACAGTGCCACCCTTAATGATTCCCCAGTTTTATAGTGCAGCTAATTCACCTTGTAGGATACTGGCCTGGTCTTGGAGGGACTGAAACTCTGTAGACAAAACGCAAAAACAACTCAGGAGGGTGTTAAAAGTAAATCTCTTTCTCTCTCTCAGCAGCTTCCCAAGCATTGTGCTCCCCTTATTCAATCCACTGGCTCTCTGCATCTGATCCGGGCTGGACGGATAGAATTACTTCTACCCCAAAAGAAAATTTGTTTTTCAGGGTCTTTAAGCATCAAACGGAGACTGCCCAACCGAATGCAAGAGGCCATTTCTACAATCCAGCTGAGCAGACAGCCCCAAGGTCCTCAAAAGGTTTGCTTCAACAGCAAGAAAGATGTTCTTGGGAACCAAAAATGGCCCAATCGGGACTGCATTGCATCAGGGAACCCCAACTTTTTTGAGCCTGTCCATTCGGAGAATGACATGGCCCATGAGCTGTCCCAAATTGAACCTGATTTAGGGCAGCTCAACTGGACACTTCTGTTGTAGCACGGGCCCCCCCCCCCCCCACATTTTTGAGCCTCTAGGCACCACTGGGATTCTGACACAAGGCGATGGGCACAACTCCAAAATGGCTGCTGGAGGAGTCGGAGCCAACCACAAAATGGCTGCCACAGCAGCCGGAGCTTTTAAATAAATGACGGGAGTTCTCTTGTCATTCATTTCAACAGAGTTGATTCCTCATTGGACAGAGAAGGTCTACATGCCGGTTCTGAAAAACTATAGCCACCTTTGCGGGAATATGCCAAGGGGCTATACATTCTAGGAGTCGGTTCCTGAAGGACACTCATCGGTTTCCTGAACAGAAAAGGGAGACTATCTTAGAGGACCGTACAGAGAGCGTCTGGGTAAGCAATGCTGTTTCAACCGTAGCAGTCTGATTTCCCTTCACCTCCTGACAAAAGACCCTACAAAAAAACTTGCAACTCAGACAAAAATACAACCATCTCCCCCTTATAATAGACTTACACTTAGTGGGAAAAAGAGTTGAGCTTTGATAAAGAAACAGGTCTGCTTTCATGCGACAGGGCTAGCCACGTCAATCGTGTTAACAAAAGCAGGGGTTCAACAGGCTTTGGGTTCATGCCGTGCCGACACACATGTGCGAATAAGTTGCTCCAGCCATGCACATGTTCTGGCTTAGCTGCTGGAGGGGAAGGTGTTTCTACATCATTTCCTCAATATTGCTCCTTAAGCTCGGTTGAGAACAGATGCATGGAAGGAGGAGGGAGGGGAATGTTACGCCTGAAATAAAAGAGGTGCCAGGGGGTGGAGCTACTATGTCACTGGCCAACATATTTTTTTTTCTAACTGGAGTCTTGGGGGGGGGGGGAGAGAATTGACATACTAATCCCCAATTGAAGGAGTGAATTTTTTTAAAGCAACAGCTTAGAGTAAAAACTTCCAGCTGTCACTTCCAGCTGAGAACCCCAATTCTATGCATTTGGGGGGCCAGGAGACTCCTAAATGGGGGCCGCTTCAGATATTGCGTGGCCTCAGCTTTGTCTGTGCCCCTGTGAGAACAGGAGGGAGCTTCCTGACCAACGGCGTGTTGGCAGCTCCAATTGAAACAAGATTCTAATCTGCACCGCCAATCTTATCTCCGGTGGCCAATCAGATGCCCTGGACACCAGGAAGTCTTGGCGGGCATCACTGCAAACCATGGACACCATGGCGAGGACTCCTGCCCAATGAAAAGGGAGGATTTCACAGGTAAACTGTAAAGTGGTTGCGGTGAGAGAACATTTCCCCTCGTGCTGTGCAAGAAGAGCTGGTGTTTTGTACCCTGCTTTTTTACGAGCCAAAGGAGCACCCCCTTCTTTTTGCAATGGTGGACAAGGAGGCTTGCTAGCTCTGAGTTGGGAAATGCCTGGAGACTGTGGGGGTGGAGCCAGGAGAGGGCGGGATTTGAGGCAGGGAGGGACCACAACAGTGTATAATGCTATGGAGTCCACCCTCCAAAGCAGCCATTTTCTCCAGGGGAACTGATCTCGGTCACCTGGAGATGAGCTGTACAACCTGGGCGACCCGCCCAGATCCCACCTGAGAACTGGCATGCCTACGTACCAGCCTGGAAGCCTGCTTTCTATGCATGAATCATGGGCTATCTCTGCTTCCTCTGAGCCACACAGGCAGAAGCAATTGTGCCAGCAGGGCTCGATGGGGGGGGGGGGGGGAGGCCTTGTTGCTATGTGGCAGGCAAAGTGTGACGACCCTTTTTAGAAACACCAAGCTGCAATGAAAACTTTGCATTCTTTTGTGCAATTAAAACCATGCACGTGCACATGCAAAGAAATAAAAAGTGCATTCTCCCCTGCCCCGCCCCCAAAACGCACACTTCCAACCCCCACAGAAAGTCCGTTTCAAGCGCAGACCTGTTCTTTGGGATGCAGGAAGCTCAGTGGCTGCAGGCTCTGTACCTGTTGGTCCAGGAGGCAGTGCATACGGCATAGTAGATGCTGGGGCTCCCGGCCTGACATGCTGGAAGGAGGCGCCGGAAGGAGGAGGGGGAAGAGAAGAGCTGGGATTCAAGGCTGTCGGAGAGGCCTGGGGTTGCGCTGGGTACAACTGAGAAGGCATGGAGCTGGGAGGATTAGAAGGGACGTACAGCGGAGAAGGGTTAATGTAAGAGGCGGAAACAGGGGGGGCGAGATGCTGTTGGGGTTGATAGAGCGGCGGTCCCCCCGTCCTGAAAGAATATTGTTGCGCTGGCTGACAAGCTGCACGGGAGGGGGCAAAAAGGAGAACTGGAATTAGTCGAGTTAACCTGACACAAGTTTATAATAGACAACACTCCCTGGAGATCGTGCATGTCTTCCTTTATGCCATAATTATTCAGGATGAATGGATGTTAACTAGATCCCCACTTAACCTGGGAGAGAGAAGCTGGATTCATCTTAACCTCTAAGTGTTATTTATGTACTGCATCAGTTTGCTACTATTTTCCCTTCGTAAGCGGCCCTGAACTTCACGTCAGGTTTCTAGGTGCTTTCCCATCCTAGCAATGCCTGGAATTTTGTTTTGGCAATGCTCCTATAACCGTGCCCTCTAACCATGCCCAAACGTTTTAAAAAATGAACACTGTAACTCCTGCAGTGAGTTCTTATTAACTTAAAATATACACCTCTGAACACTGCGGTTCTTTAACTGCAATATATATATTTAGGTTACCTAAAAGCCATTTGACCACACCATCAGCAATTGGGCTGCTAACGAGAGCAGGTTTGAATGAGAAAGACACATTTCTTTTATATATCCCAGTTCTAACAGTGAGATTTATGCTCTCTCCAGATTGCCGCGGATACACAGATACAACTGCAAACTGTTACAGGTTTTCGGGATAGTATTGTCAAAGACAAACCTAAACCTGTTACATTTTTAAAAATTACATCCCATATTTCTTGTCAGATTCCAGTGAGGTTTTGCTGGACACGTTTGGCATCACGTGTATTCTCAGGACATTCCATTCATCAGACAAAGGCAAGAAGAATATTCTGTGACAGCAACTAATTTCTCTCCCCAATTAGTCAAGTTTCATTAAAAAGTTGGTGCAATCTAGCAGACAGGACTTCAAAAGTATGGAAAACATATGCTGGGCGTTAGTTATAAAAATACAATTTTTTAAAAAAGGAACCAGGCTTGGATCCAGTGAGTTTACTCCCTCAATCCCACCTAACTCTCCTGTTTACGACAGCCTTCATGGACTTTGCCCGTGCAGATCCTGTAAGTCTTTTTGGTGGCCAATGTTACCTTGCTGGCAGAAAAACTGGTTGGATTCAAGCAATACCTCTTATTAGGTGAAAATACTTGTCTCTTTTCTTCATGGGGCAAGTTATGGAATCATCTTCTACCAGACTTTGATCGACATGTGTCAGGGCCCTTGGAAATCAGATGATATTCCCCTGGAAGGGAAGCAGGTTGGCCCCAAAGGCTATAACTTGACCAGCTCCGTTTGGTAGTGTGGCCACGCGAGTTACAGAAAGGCATTTGGTTTTTAAACAATGGCAATGGTTGGTCTATAGCAGGGGTAGTCAACCTGTGATCCTCCAGATGTCCATGGCCTACAATTCCCAAGAGCCCCTGCCAGCAAACGCTGGCAGGGACTCCTGGGAATTGTAGTCCATGGACATCTGGAGGACCACAGGTTGACTACTCCTGGTCTAAAGGAGCCTGCAGGTACTGCTCAGCTGCTGCAGTCAAGGAAAGAGAGGGAACGGTGCTGCTACTTACGCTGCGGGAAGGCCTGCCGTGCTCCCACCTGTGAGTACACATTGTAGCCAGAAGATGTAGGCTGATGTGGTGGTACGTTGGGATTCATGTTCCCGTGCATAATAAACCCTGGAGGAGGAGGGTTTTCTCCCTAGGAAACAAATGGGGGAGAGAAAGAAGGTTAGGCTTGGTATGTAGTCGGAAAGACAGACTGCGCTGTGATTACGCTTTTCAAAGCCAGGGGAATCTGAACTCACAGCAGCCAACGGACCACGCTGCGCTTCCTCTCTATATCCCGCCTTTACCACGTCGCCAGCGTTGCAAATCGAGCATCCGGAAGGTCAGTGTCAACTGTGGCCCCCACCCCCACCCCTCAAACAGTAGCATATAAGGAACTGCCAAGAAACCACCAATCCCAGTCTAGGTTTAAAAAGCAGTGCAATATAATCTATGCAGAATTCATTTTTGGGGGGAGGGGGGACGGGACACAGAGAAAAATTGTCATCTGTTTCTGTGAAGACGCTTTTCAAGGTCTAAAGCAGGGGCAGTCAACCTGTGGTCCTCCAGATGTCCATGGACTACAATTCCCAGGAGCCCCTGCCAGCGTTTGCTGGCAGGGGCTCTTGGGAATTGTAGTCCATGGACATCTGGAGGACCACAGGTTGACTACCCCTGGTCTAAACCATTGGTTCAATTTATTGGGAAGAAATCTGGGGCTGGGGGGGGGGGAAAGGGGAGGGAAATCAGATGTCCTTAAACTCATCTGTTCCCAAGGGGAAGCTACAGAGCTTATTGCTTCGACTCCAGAGAGCGATTGTGAGGGCCAGCCGACGTTTCCTTTCGGTCGGTATTGTGAAAAATAGCCCTGACAGCATGAGGAGGCAGAGGAGACATTCCGACTGAACTGAAAACCCATTTGTGCCTTCCAGATGGCTTGGAATGCGCTGAGAATATAAAGTGAGCAGGGGGGTGGGGGGTGGGAGGGGTGGGCCCGCGAGGGTCGATATTCTCGGAATACGCGAGAGGAGCAGATCCTGCTCAAAGAGGAATAACGGATTGATACCTGTGTTTCAGAGGGAGAGGCTGCAGGAGGATGGCTGGGAAGGGCAGTGGGGTTTTTGTTACTCCAGGTAGTGACAGTAGGGGCAACTCTAACCTGAATTGAACAGAGAGATACCAATCATGGAAAAATAAAACGAAAATTAAACACCCGAAAGGGGTTTTTCAAACAAGTTGTTTTGTCGTCGTCGTCGTTTTTAAAAGAAGCAAACATCATAACAGTGCTTTATTTCTCATGCCGGCAGGTAATTAGGATCGCTTCGCAACTCTTTATCGTAGCACACCAGAAATTGACCCAGGGAGGCAAAAGCAAAATCTAGGTATTGGGAGGGAGGAAGGGGGGGGGAGACAGCAAAGAGTGCTCAAGAGAAGTTTAAGTGTTTAGTTGCAAACTGGTCATGCTTGGACACTCACTTGCACCAATGCTCACTTGCCACATTAAGTCTCTCTCTCTCCTCCCCCCACCCCACCCCCCAGATATCTGTGTGAAGTATTCTGGAGGAGCGAAGGCAGTATCAATTCATGCAAAAAAAGAGAAAGAACAGAAGAAAGAAATCAGTGTGGTGCTTCAGGACTTTTGGCACCTAGGCTGGGATAATGACAAAGGAGACAAGTGAATAAGACAGTTCCTCTGTCTTCAAAAAACAAAACAAAAAAAGGTCTTACTGAGTAGGACACACAAAGGAAGAGATAAAAAACCACTCCAATGTCTGGCTATTGGCGTGCGTTTTCAGCTCAGCCACACAAAGGGCCGTCTCCTTTGTACGTAGGAACAATCCTGGGCAGCACACTTGCCCATTCTCCCCCCCACACACACACACACACTGCACCCCACAGGGAAGAAAGGCAGCTAAAAAATGTTTATCCATGTGCCTGACATTATCCATTTGTGATTCTTGCCACTTTGTATTTGAAAAAGATCTTTGAGGTCACAATTATGATATATTTTTTAAAAAGACAACATATCCTTGCTCTTCATAAAATATCACTGCAGAAGGAGAGCACCTGGGGGTTAAAGATGTCCCTGAATTTATCCCTAAATGCTATGAGGAAGTTGGTCATTCCTCCCAACTCAGTAGGTTCTCTGGGGCATGACAAAACACATCTTGCGGAATTTTATTTCACTGGAAGTTTCCATTCGTTTGGGGCCCATGGTGCCGGATCGGAGTTCGCGGGTACAAAACACCACCCAAACCCTAACTAATCCAATACCTACCAGCACCAGATACACAATGAGTTGAGGTTATCTTGTGTTTCATCTGCAGTCCCATTAAATATTACCTACCTGGCCCAGATTCACTTGCTTATGCATCTACCACACAATGGCTTGTTCGCAATAAAACCCTCTCCAGCCAACAATTCTTTGGCTGCCTCTGCTGTCTTTAAGCTGCCCTCCAAGGCCTCAAGAAAAACTTGTTCTCCAATCCTGCTTCAGGGCTAAAGGTTGCAAGAGCTACCCAGTGACTAACTGAAAAGTGAACTGGGGCTAAGATGAGATGCAAGCAAGCCTGGGAAAGATTGCTGGAGAACGCAAGTCTTCCAAAGCTTACTGCCAGAGGACTCATCACATCTAGTGTCAGGCCTGCCTGATGCATTCAAAACAATGGGGAAAGGAGCAAGCGCCCCTCTCCGCACCAGCAGCCACGAAAATCAGCCTTGCCCAAGAGGCTACCGAGTTTACCAGCCCAAAGGCTGAATAGCCGGTCATTCGAGATGGATGGACTCAGTGATGCCTCCAGTTTGCAAGACTGGAGTGAGGCTCTTAATGACAGAATGTTCTGAAGGTCATTAAATTCATAGGGGCACCATGAGGGAGTTGATGGCACTTTGCGTACAGTCAGGTGAAGCACTACAGCTGGAATAGAAAAGGGGGCAGGGAGGGAGGGACCCATAACGTCTCCAGTAAGCAAGCTCTTCCCAGACTGGTAATTTCGGGGAGTTCCTTTGCTCACAACAGTCAAGCCCCGTGACAGTGTTACTGTTAAGCCTGCCCCATGGGCAGATGACATGAATTTGTGCTTTAGTTCATCGGAACAGCGAACAGAGCAATTGCGTTTGTAGATGAAGGACCGAGAAGCGGGGATGAGCAAACAGCTAGATCATTCTGAGTACGAATGTAGATATGAAGACAGAGAATAAAAACAGGAAAGAGAAACGGTCTGTCAAAAAAAAATCCCAAGCATTTTTTTGGACTTGATCACCTTGTATTTAAAAATACATGTCACATGGATGAAACTTGCTGTAACTTGTTACCTCTAGCAGTCTGCTTGATAAGATTTCAGAGACAAATGTCCAGAAATCGAGTACATCTGTGCAAACTGAAAGCACATGCAAACAGTTGCCAACTCAGTGCTAAGAACTACACCGAGATTTTGTGGGTGGAGCCTGGAGGGGTTGGGGTTTGAAGAGGGGAGGGGAGGGATGTCAACAAGGTATAATGCCATAGGCTCCACCCAGCAAAGCAGCCATTTTCTCCAGGGGAACTGATCTGTAATAGTGGGAGATTGCCAGGTGCCACCTGGAGGTTGGCAACCCAACACACGAGTCCCTTTTTCAGAAGCCTTGACTGACGCACTCGCCAGCACCGTGGAACGCAAAATACAAACAAACATAAACAATTTGATAATATTCACGAGCAGCGTAACCATCGCCGTGAGAAGGGCTGCTGAAAATGTCACTTGCCTGCTGGTAATACTGCTGGCTCGGGGCCTGGGGCACCTGCGGCACCTGCATCTGTCCAGCTGCCTGCCCACCTCTGCCCTTATCCACAGGCTGCCTCTCGTAAGGTGCCTTTGGAGCCTCCTGGCCCGTGGGAATTTCTCCTTGGGCTCTACAGATCCTGTCCCGCAACAGCACGATGTTGGGCTGCAAACCAGAAAACCAGAAATTAAGAGGTGGGCCTGGCTGTGTCCGATCAAGGGCACGTTCTCAGTTTCTTGGAGGCGAATTAATGGTCAACGAAAATGGACACTTTGTAGAATCACAGAATAACCACAGAATAATTGTGTGGGAAGGGACCTCCTGGGTCATCTAGTCCAACCCCTGCACAATGCAGGACCTCACAACTCTTACTATAGCTAAAAGTCTTGAATTACAATAGGGATTCCCAACGTGGTGCCCACAGGCACCTTTCCGGGAGCACTCCAAGCGTGTTTAGACAGTGGGCGGGACCAGGAGGTGCTTTTCCCCAACAGGGCTTCTGATTGGCTGTGCAGATTTCTTTGGCAGCAGATGCCGTCACAGCACAAGGATCTTGATCGTAGGACTGAAGATGCGGCAGGCGTTTTGCGGCTGGCTCCTGCCTCTAGCAGCAACACCCTCTACACTGTTTCAGAATTCCAAAGGTGCCCGCCAGCTCAAAAGGGTTGGGGACCCCTGCAGTACAACACTGGAGAGATAAATGCCCACCCCTTCTTGCTCATCTTTGCTGTTTCAGACATACTAACCAATCGAGATGTACGTCAAGCATACAGTGCACAAAGAGATAATTTGTGATCCCCCTGACCTTTACCTGGCTGGTGTTAGCGGGGAGGAAAGCCAGAGCAGCCGAGATGCTGCCCTGGGATGCCAACAGGTTGGCATACTGGCTCATCTTCTCAGCCAGGAGGGCCCCGACGGCATCGGCATCCATCACCTGTGTCAGCTGCACCGCCTTCCGCAGGATTACCACTTTTTCAATGAGGTCCTGGAGGGTTTTAAGACGAGAAAGCCATAGTAAGAGGGAAGCCAGCAGTGGATTGGAAATTGCATGGCCTGTGGGCAGAGCATCGGTCTGGGACGGGTTCAAATCCCTCGCATGGGATTCTGACTGGGTCCAAATCCCTAGCTCAGCCTCAGAAGCCAGCCAGGTGACCTTGGGCCTATCACAGTGTCTCAGCCTCACAGACTCCCACAGGGTGGTGCTGGCGAAAATTAGGTGGAAGAGGGGGGAACAATGTGAAAAGCCACTCTGAGGCTCTGCTCAGGAAGAAAAGCGGGCAATAATAAAAATAAATAAATATGCTTTAGTGCTGTACCTGGCCATCCAACAGCTGTTTTGTAGGGGCACAAATATCGCTTTAGTGAGCAAGCCCAGGATGTTTCAACTAGCACAATACAACTAATGTCAAGGTATAACTCTGTAGCAAAACAGTTTTTCAGGAAAAATGAACAAAAAGACCACGTGGCAAAACAGCCTCTTCTAAGGTGCTTAAAAGAATGCCAGCTTTTCGGAGTTTCTTTTTACAATTGCTAACTTATCATCTTATTATGTAAGGAGTGGGCCAAACTCTTCACCATTTTGGTCAGTGGAACTACAGCTTGCTTTCAAAAATACCAGACGATTTTCAAAGCTTACAGAATTTTCAAGCGCCAGGCAGATGCCATGCAGCTCACAGGGAACATATCAGAAATGGGGCCTATATCATCTTTCGTCAATGACCAGGATACTAACCTGAAGAGAGAGAGGGTTGTTTCCATCCTGAGATTTAGTCCAACAGGCCACGAGTTTTTCTACGTTCCCAGCACAGATATAACACAGGCAAGCCTGGGTCTGCAGGAGGCTATCCCCTTCGTTTTCAAGTCTAGTCCCCAACAAATCTAATAATTAGGAAGA
This sequence comes from Paroedura picta, assembly GCF_049243985.1. Lineage (NCBI taxonomy): Eukaryota > Metazoa > Chordata > Lepidosauria > Squamata > Gekkonidae > Paroedura > Paroedura picta. The sequence goes on along the minus strand of NC_135378.1, from coordinate 79,146,170 downwards.
AGAGGCAAGGAAATACAGGTATAGGTGAACCAATGCAGTGAACATCAAGGATCGCAAAAGGCATGTCAGTGACTCCCTTCAGAAATGATGTGCCAGCCCTCCAAAGAATCTGGGACTTTTCAGTTTAGGAAAAAGATGACTCAGGGGGGGACATGACAGATGTTTATAAAATTATGCTTGTGGTGGCGAGTTGAGGAACAGAAGTTTTACTCCTCCTCCTAACATTCTAGAACTCAAGGGCATCCAATGGATCTGATGGGCAGTAGGCTCAGGAGGGACAAAAGGAAATACTACTTGATAGAGTGATTCTATTGTGGAATTTGCTGCCAGAGGATTTAGTTATGGCCACAGGAATAAGCAGCTTTGAATAAGAAGCTTTGCTTTAGGATGCTTTGGGCTGATCCTGCGTTGAGCACAGGGTTGGACTAGATGGCCTGTGTGGCCCCTTCGAATTCTATGATTCTGTGATTCTATGAAAAGGGTTTCATGAAGGATAAATCTATCAATGGCTAGTAGTCACGTTGACTGATTGGAACCTCCACAATTCAGAGGCACCAAGTGTCAAGGGAATGCTTCAGCCTCTAAGCCCTGTTGTTGGCCGTCCAGAGGGACTTGCTGGCCACTGTGTGAGACAGGAAGCTGGACTAGATGGACCCTCACTGGTCTGATCCAGCAGGGCTCTTTTGACATTATGTTCAAAGGGTACCGACAATCGCGAATGTACAACATTCTCCCTCCACTTGCTCCCTTCACTTTCCTTCTCTCCTTTTGTGATTCAGTGGCTATGAAGCAGATACTTCCTCCTCTCTCATTTTAAAAAGAATGTTTTTAAGTGTACAGAATTTCCCTGGTCCATAATGGGAAGGAGAACCAGCAAAGGAGTATTAGCTGTAGTTTCCAACAACCATAGTTTGTTTTCACATTGGAACCAGCTAAACTGTAGCATGTGGCCATCTCCAAATTACTGAAACCAGGTTTTAAGCCATGGATTGGCCAATTTGGAAGGTTAGAGCAACACAGAAAAGCAGAAACGGCAAAAAAGAGGAAGGGTGAAGACCCTAGGCCTTTTGCTCTTCTCCTTGTCTTACTCATTTTTATATACTGCTTTTATAGAATTTGTAAGCCAACTTGAAGTCCACACATATTGGGAAAGTATGGTAACAGTATAGTAAACATGCACACTTAACAAATGTTATGGAGTAGGCAGCTAATGAAGTGCACTGTAAGACACTGGACATCAGCTTCAGCTTCAAAAATGGAATTCTAAATACATTAAGTGCATCTTATTTTATTGGGGGGGGGGATATGGAAAAGTGCTCTAGTAGTTGACCAACAGCCATTTTATCCGTTCCTGCTTTTCCTTACCACAAAGAGCTGCAAATTCATCCGGCCTAGCGTATGTCAACACTGCGGCCAGAGCTTCTTTCCAATTCTGCAGGTCACACGACTGCACTATTTCCTTCCAGTTCTTGGTGACAACGGCAGTGATGAGCTGGAAAACGAAGAAAAGGAAACACACGCAAACGGCCTTCAGAAGATGAGTAAGCCTTGGCTTGCCTGATTCCTACGGTCTTGCACCAGGGAGGAAATCCTCCTTATGTTGCCATCTCGGGAATCAGATGGCTGTCAAGAAGGGCACCGCTGGTGGAAGGAGCTCCTGGAGAACATCAGGGCCCTGACGGAGCTAGCACAGTTTTGTAGGGCCTGAAAGATGGAGCTCTTTCCACCAGATTGAAGCCAGTCTGCCTGGAAGAACGAGAACATCATGGGCTTCCCCTACCAGTTTGGGGTCCTCTGCCCACATCCTTCCTCCCTCAGACAATGACTCAGCTAATAACACCGCACTGTTAGCTTGTAGAGGTTTTTAACTGTATTTATGTGTCTTATGGTTTTATTTTTTATTACCCTGCATGCTGCCCCAAGGTGACTGGTTCAAGAAGGGCAGACTATAATTGTAAATATAAATTAAAAAATAATAAATAATTTTTGTTAAAAAAACCCTGCCATTTGGCACAAGTAATAATGATCACAAATCATGGTTAGCAAATCTCATGACAAACCCCAGTTTGTTGGGCTGCCTGTAGCTAGACGTTGCAACCAACCAGTCTTTGATCAAGCCCTAGTTTATAAGCTACAACTACTGAATGTGACACTGTTGTTTTGGGTATAACTGTGTAAGTGAGTTAAGGGAGGGGTAGTCAACCTGTGGTCCTCCAGATGTCCATGGACGACAATTCCCAGCAAACGCTGGCAGGGGCTCAAGGGAATTGTCGTCCATGGACATCTGGAGGACCACAGGTTGACTACCTCTGAGTTAAGGGACTACATTGTTAGGAACATCTATTTAACATTTTCTCTTTAAAAAGTTCAAGTGTGTACATGTCAAGACTTCACAATATAAACACTTCAAACTGAACATCGCTTGAGGGGGACAGCCACATTAGCATGTTGCAGCAAAATTAAACAGAAGTCCAGCAGAATCCTGAAGACCATTAACTCCCCCCCCCCCACCCCCAGCATATGCTTTCATGAACCGCATTCTGACCTTTGAATGCTTATGCTGCAATTAATTCTATTAAACTTCTGGTCTTCTCTTCAAAGAAATGTGTTTAATACAAAACCAGAGACTTGAGTGCCTAAAACCCGGGGGAGTTAAGGTAAAAAGAGGCGAACAGGCAAAAAGGGGAGAGACTTCAAAGCTGCAGCATGTTAACCTTGCTTGCAGATACTTTCACAACTGTACGTATGGCACTCCCAAATGTCTTTTTCCATAAACACTCTGCCACTGGGAACTAATCTCTCTAGCAACTGCAAAGTTCCAAGGCTGGAACCACACAGCTGCACCTTTGTCCTCAGCATTAGGATTTCCAGGATCTTGATAATCTCATTCAGGAACTTGATTGCCTAAAGCTGGGCCTGCCTGAATGATTCAACACCTCCCACAGGAAGAGCCATTTACTTTTGAGTTATTGCTCTGGTGGCCCTTGTAAGGACAAACAACAAAGCTTGTGGGTCTTGAGAAGGCGGTGAGCAGCTGTCAAATGCTGATAAGATGTTAGGAAAACAAGCGGGCCCACTGAGAGGGATGTCCGTTCAGGAAAAGATGCCAACTCCAATGGGAGACTGCTGATCTAGATGAGTGTTTGCCTTGTTTGAGGTTTCCCTAGACCAGGGGTAGTCAAACTGCGGCCCTCCAGATGTCCATGGACTACAATTCCCAGGAGCCCCTGCCAGCGAATGCTGGCAGGGGCTCCTGGGAATTGAAGTCCATGGACATCTGGAGGGCCGCAGTTTGACTACCCCTGCCCTAGACTGACCCCGGACTAGGGGTGAGCGCTTTGGCAGGGTTCAGCGAATTCTCTTGTTGAGACTGGATATTTTAGGTACCCAGTCTAAAACCTTAATGTCCCTGTCTCCGCAACGTACATGAAGGAAAGGGGAGGAAGGAAAGGCAGGAGAGATCTGTACAGGCCAGCATGCCCTAGAGGGAAATGGGAAGGTCTTCTCTATTCAACAACTTATTTAAAGAAACAAACTCGTACATAGCTCTATTCCAAACCAAAAAGTGAGCAGGAAAAGGTGACGTGTGATAGAACCAAATGGCTATAATGCAGAATTTTTTGATATGTCAACCAGAACACCTGTTATCTGAATGTGAAAAGAGAGTGGATTCTTAGCCTAAAACTCAAGGAAGCTGGAGATCACATGTCCCTTCTCTTAGGTGATCCATGCATACAGGTGTGAACTGTGGTTGTGGCAGGCAAGTCATGTGGGGAAGGATCACGTGATCCTGCAGCCTGCTCTTGACTGCTTATCAGGAAATAAGAAATCGGCCCTTTAGCTGTGCAGTAGACCCTTCTTACTCAAAGCACCATATATCTCCTCCACCCACAAAACTATCCTCTACTAACTTACCTCTGTACACATGGAAACCTGTCTACCGTGCCTGGAGATTACCCAATTATTCTGGAAGACTGCAAGGACCCAGGCAAGTCATTTCCATGCCTCCCCTTTAAAAGCCGACATACCCTGGTAATCTTGCCTCGTGTCTTTGCAAAGTACTTCTGCTGTGTCTTCGACAGCAGCTCCTGGCCACCAGCTATAGCCAGGATTATGGCATCCGCCATGCGGTTGTCATGGAGGCAGAGGTCAACGGCACTCTCAAAGTTCCCAGTCAGCAATGCCTGAGTGATAAGGCCATCGATGTCTGGAATGAGAAGAATGGTAGGATTACTTTTCAGCTACACTGTTGCAAAAAAAATAAGTTCAAATCATGAACGGGATTGTTTTAGGGGAAAGGCCGTTGATTTACCTCCGGTGACAGAAATGTTAAAGGTTTCCTTCGAAGGCAATAAGGTATCCGTCTCTTCTTTTGCATGCTAAGGGGGACAATGAATGCGGTTTAGTGAGATTTAAAGAGCGGCTTTGAAATAAATCCAAATAAAAATAATATAGATTTCACCGGGAAAACAGGAGGCCTTTTCCTGCTTGCGTCTTCTCCTTAGAAGTCACTTGCTTGTGGACATTCTCACTGTCTGACACAGGTTTAGAAAAGCCACAGCAGTGCAATTTCATCTACCAGCCCTCTTCACCCACCCATTCGAGTCAAAAATCCGTGGGCACAGAGACAAAACTGTGCATGTCCATTCCGCTCAACTAAAACGCTAAAGTATCAGAACCTGCTGTTCACAGATTTGGAAAGGTGCCCATGTAACAAAAGGAGCCAGCCAGAGAAACACAGCCCCCACCCACCCCAAAAAACCCAGCTGACACCATAATGAAGTCTCTTGAAGCAGAAGACTTTAACAATGAAAATCTGTGAGCGATCATGTACACAGAAAAATACGAAGGACAAAACTGAAAGGAAGTTTTGTTTTCTTAGACGCATCCAGGCCGGTTGGGTAAGATCCATTGCTCACAAATTCAGTGCATGCACAATCTACAAACTTAACCCCTTTGGAATATAAAGATACTCTTAGACATGTTGGTAGCCGACAACTGGGAATGCAGCTGGGTTTTTGTACCCTGCTTTTTACTACCCAAAAGAGTCCCAAAGCAGCTTACAATTGCCTAAGAGGGATAACTTAAAAAGAAAAAAACATTAGGAAAGAGGTGTGAAAGAGAATAAAGCCAGTACTGTAATGGCAGCTGTTGCAGGAACAATACTTTAATATGCCCAGCCAATCGGATCTCAGAAGCCCTGACATGAAACAGCCCTCCTTGGCCCCAGCCATTTTTTAAATTACCTGGTAGATGCCACCAAAGGCATTGCCGTGTACCACGTTGGGGACTCCCGGTATACATACTTAGGCATGTTAGAAAGTGAAAGAGCAACCAGGAATAAGTTAATAAGCACAGTCAGAACAGAAGAGAATGAGTACCTCTCCCAAGAGCTGATCCTTATCAGCCGGACTCTCTTCACCATCACTCTGTGCAAGCTGGTCAGATTCCTCAAGAGCCTTTCACAGAGAAGAGAACAGCGGGTTTCAAAGACGCTTAAGCAAAGTGAAAGATGCCAATGCAGACAACCCAGCCCAACCCGACACCAGTCCTCCCCTCCTCCAAAGACCTCCAGTTAGTAACACCGCAGTTCCAGGAAGAACAAAAGAAGATCTTCCTTCTTTTGTACAGTCGGTGACTAATAGCTGTCAAAGTGTAAAATCGTGGAAAGGCAGCTGCAGCCCACGCAAGGGAGCGGGAGGGAAGCCTGCGGAGGTGACAAACGGATGAAGAAATACTGCCTGGCTTGCTTAAAAACCCACGGGAACAACAAGCAAAAACAACAGAACCTTCGGGGTGGCAGTTCCGTGGCAAAGTGTCCCTTTGCCTTGTGCTCAGATGCAGGATGTTTGGGAGAAATCACATCGCCACAAGCACCCAGCAGCTTGAAAGGAAAGCTCCTTGCTGTGCCGTGCAAGAGAAGCTTGGAGCTCTTTGCACAAGCTGGACTTGGGATTCGCTATTCTTGCAGAGGGTAAAAGAGATGATGTGTGAGCCCCAAGGAGAAAAAGTGTGTGTGGGGGGGGAGGGGCTGTAATGATGGGGGAGAGGGAGAGAGAATGAAGAGACATTGAGGAGCACGGGGAAAGGGAGCAAATGAACTCTAAGGGGTGGGGAGAAGGGAGGAAACATCGGGAAGCTATTGGTCAAACTATGTCTAGACACATGAATCCCTGCCTAGCCTAGTAAATACTAGGCTTAGTTACTGCAGAGGAATAAAGACAAAAATTGTTTTATCTAAGACACAGTTCTGACTTGGATATTTTAGGACACCCCCAGTTTTGTCGGATCTCCGATGCTAAGCGGGGCCTGCCCGGGTCAGCTTTTGGAGGGGAGACCACCAAGGAATACCAGGGTCACTACAGGGAGGCAGGCAGTAGCAAACCACCTCTGAATGTCTCTTGCCTTTAAACCAGGAGTAGTCAAACTGCGGCCCTCCAGATGTCCATGGACTACAATTCCCATGAACCCCTGCCAGCATTCCATGGACATCTGGAGGGCTGTAGTTTGACTACCCCTGCTTTAAACTGTACAAAGTTACGGTCAGCTGAGACTTCACAGCCAAAAATCAAAAGACCCGGCAAGCGTCCAAAATATGATCGAGCCGCCTTATGATGAAAGAATATCGGCTTGCCTAAATGTAATGAAACTTGAGCCAAGGGTAGATTATTTATTTATTCGATTATGTATGCGGGCAGGCAGGCCGGCAGGCATTTATGTTCCCCATCAGTAACTTTCTGGCTTCTGGCTCATGCTCTTAGACACCCCACTGCAAAGGTGCAGCCATTCTTCCTGCCCAGCTGGAGATGATAAAAAGTCAGGGCCACCATGGCAGCCTGGAGGGGAAGTCACCAGCCTACTTTCCCGTGGGCTCACTGCCCCCGCTGCATGTAGAAACAGAGTGGTATTGCAGCCATGCATGTTCTATTTATTCATTCATTCTTCGATTTATATACCTCCGCTCTCAAAGACTCACAGCGGTTTACAATACAATTGTAAAAACTAGAAACCCTTAAAATGCCCACACATTAAAATATATTAAGATGGCTATTAGTTGGAGTGAAACCCATCTCCTCTCCCCCACCCCTCTCCAGCTAGCAAACTGGAGCTCTTTCCTTAAGAGCAGGGGACCTGACCTCACCAACTCTAGGGGATCCCCCTGATGGTAATTTCGGGACCTCAACCCAGCCTCAACCATACGCCTGGCGGAAGAGCTCGGTCTTTCAGGCCCTGCGGAAAGCTGATATCCGGCAGGATCCTTAGCTCTTCTGCGAAGAAAGTGGGGCTACTGCAACAGTGAGACACTGCTATAATCTAAAGTTGCCTGGCTATTTTTTTTCCTTTCTGGGTTGGAGGTTTGCTATGCGGCTCTGATTCCTGTCACCAAAACAAATCCTTAGCTGTCATCTTTTTTAAAAAGGAAAATAACTCTGACATGTTTTAAGACACATATAAAATTCAGAACATTCAAGAAAAGAGCACTTGCTCTGTGCAGGCAAAGACCAGTAATCCCAAAGGAATCTGAAAGGGTTAGCGGGAGAGATTACGCTGTCAAAACTCCTGCGTAAAATGCAGCTGAGACTACAGTGAGTTTGCAAACACACTGACATAAAGGCAAACCATATCATCGTGGCAAGATGAATCCCTCTCTTGTGAAATGACTTTAATGGGACAAATGAAAAAGTAAGCTATTTTTTACATTGCTAAGAAGTCAGTTCCCCCCCAGTCCCCAGCCCCCCCCACCTGTTTTCCCTTCCTTCTGCAGAAAGGGAAATTCTGCAGAATTTCCAGAATGTAAACAAAAGCACCAATACGGATGATTCATGTGTTTTGGTGCAAGGACCAAACTTGCAAGGGAGACAGACCTCTATGGGGAGAGGGGAATGGGGACTTAATTTCCAGTCCTTATCAAACTCCTCTGGCAATACTGTTGCCTTTGCTTTCTTACCTCCTCCTGCTCTCTGTGATGAAGGCTTTCCTTACTAAGAGCTGATGTAATCTGAAGAGGGGGAAATTTGGTACAGTTAATCTTGGAGAACAAAGCAACAAACCTCCAACAGCCCCCGTTAGTCAGATACCGGAAATGCAGTTTAAATCCTTTTTGACATCCTGCTTAAAATACCCCACAATGATATCCCTGACGCTTAGTGAAAGATTTACTGATTTGTATGTTAATCTCATCTGGAAACCACTGCTTCCTAAAGTCAGGCATGCATCTGTCTAAAGCCTATTTATTTTATTTTCGCCATGTGCAGCAGAACGGTGATTATTAGAGAATATAAAACAGAGACCTAGAAGAAGAAAAATACTTAAATTATGAGAGCTATTAAACTCAGAAGGAAGGGAACATGTGCCGTCAGTCAGTGGATAACCCCAGCCACCCCACAAGCACCTGGGCTTACGGAGCAGGGTCCTGACACACGTTTAAGATGAAGCATCTCTGCAAATCAAACACATACTTATAACGGTCCCTTGACAAGATGCTGCCCTGATATTATTAGGGATTGTGAATTCCTTGGAACGCTAAACATTAAGAGAAAGAGAAGAAACGGCGGCCGAACAAGGAGGCAATAGGATTAAGGGTCTGAGTCTAGTCTAGGCTCTGCTAGCATCACTTGAAAATCAAAATAACACAGAGGGGAATCATGCAGGACGATGCAGCATTCAATAAAAGGAAACCGTGTGGTTCAGTTATCATTTGTATTCCAACACGGGTGACTTCACCTGCACTAAAGTTAATCCCTCGTGTTAGACAGCCAGTTTGGAGAGAGCCAGTTTGGTGTGGTGGTTAGGAGTGCGGACTTCTAATCTGGCATGCCGGGTTCGATTCTGCACTCCCCCATATGCAACCAGCTGGGAGACCCTGGGCTCACCACAGCACTGATAAAGCTGTTCTGACCAGGCAGTGATATCAGGGGTGTGTCAGCCTCACCCACCCCACAGGGTGTCTGTTGTGGGGAGAGGAAAGGGAAGGCAACTGTAAGCCCCTTTGAGCCTCCTTCGGGTAGGGAAAAGCAGCACATAAGAACCAACTCTTCTTCTTCTCTATTTAATCTTGATAAAGCCATGTGTCTTCACGGAATACAGCAGAATATGAAGAAAAAATGTCTTCAATTAGTATCATAGAAACAGAGGCAGCAAAAGAGCTAGCACACCCCGGATATGAGTCCATTACAAAACCATCTAGTGATTACCGCAACGATACGCAGCTTGTGTTAAATTCATTTAACTGTAATTGTAAGAGGCAAGTGTGTGGACGCACCTGCAAGTAGTTAGTGGTTATATATAGAGTTTACTTTGGTGTTGCTTACTAATGACCCATATTTGCTTCTAAGAGACTATGTGCTCTGTGGCCGGGTGGTGAGTAACAGTTTGTTTTGTAAACTGGTTTTTAAGTTCCATTTCTGCCATTGTTTGATTGTTCTGCTTGTTCTTCACAGTAGCTGATGAAGGAGCTGAGGAAGAATTGCGAAACTGGATCATATCTACGGTGCTAGTTCTTTTACGCCCTCTGTTTCTATGATGTTAAAGGGAAGACATTTTTCATCATTCCGCTTCACACTGTGAAGATACATGGTTCCCCGCAGGTTAAATGACCAAACTGAAATGCTTTTACTGTGGCTGAAGGCAATTTTCTTGGACTATAAGTGATTGCTGAGTCACATGGTTTCCTTTTATTTTTATTGCTGCTATCACCACTAGGAAATGCTCAGCCAGCTTCTTTTTGAGGATCGCTGATGATGCACAACGCTAACAAACATTATCACTAGGAAATTCTGATGTTGCTCACCCTCTGCCACTATGACAGCTTGCAAGAAGAGGGAGCGCCTGGCCTGCTTTCTAGTGCGGGCTACAAGGATAATTTTAAAACGCAAATATTTATTACAATAAAGTACACAAAAAAATTAAAAACATCGATACAAGCACAATTGTATACCGATACCAAAGGGTCGAAACGCGTTCCATGTGAATCTGTGAAATGCCATACTGTGTACAATTGTGTTTTATCGATGTTCTTAATTTTCGACTTGTGCACTTTACTGTAATAAATACTTGCATTTTAAAATTATCCTTGTAGCTCAGCCTTCGGGTTCCTAGCTTGGCTAGTTAGTTTAGGTTTTGTTCCCCTTTTTTGTTTTGTACTGCCTTCTAGTGCAGGGGTAGTCAACCTGTGGTCCTCGAGATGTTCATGGACTACAATTCCCATGAGCCCCTGCCAGCAAATGCTGGCAGGGGCTCATGGGAATTGTAGTCCATGAACATCTGGAGGACCACAGGTTGACTACCCCTGTAGTGCACCACTGATGCATGCAAAGGGGTATTGCAGCTAGTAACTTTGTAGAAATAAAGCAGCTCATAGAGCAAGCCTTCTGATCAGCTGCTGACTCTGGCTTGCCTCCTTTCTCTGAAGAACCTTCCTGAAGCACAGACTGTCTCTCCCAGCTTGCTTGTTTCCCAGTTCAATTTTTAATTTGGTTTCCAGACTCCAACGCCTGACTCTGCTGTGGCAGAAAGAGAAGAAAACGGCGGCCAAACAAGGAGACAATAGGACAGGCGTGGGGACCTTGGAAGAAAGGGTGGGACTGCCGTGTCCTGTACCACCTGGCTGTTTTTCCAGGGGAGGATGCAACTCACAACTGGCAAATTGTAATTGCTACTAGGCACCTTTCTAAGCAGTGGCGTGCTCATTGAAAAAAGCTTTGTTCATGAAAAGGAAATAAATAACAGCAACACGGTTACCAAAGCAGATCTTTGTGCTTCGTTAACAAAGCAGCACGTAATGTTAAGAATACAAATGCATACTCAAGACTTCCAATCTGGGGCACAGAGTAACCATCTGCCTGCACATCCAAACATCTGACTCGCTGTAGCAAACAATATTGTGATGGACAGTCCTGAATACTTTGAGAAGTCTCTGTAGACGCCAACAGCTTCTGTATACGCTTACCTTCTTCCCCAAGTCCTCTCTCTTGTACCCCAAGAGTTCCAGGTATTTGCCACGTGAATCCTCCTCAAAATGCACCTTGGTAAGAAAAAACAAAAACATGGGAATTGAAATATTTTAGAAACATATTTCATCTTTGTTTTGTTCCGTTTCCTTATCCTATCTTCTTCTCTCTCTTTTTTTTTTTGCTACAAATGAACATAGTAAAGTTGTTTTTAGCAGGACATAATACATACAAGGAATCGATAATTGAAGTGTTCCTCAAACCGGTGTGTGAGAAGGAGCACAGCACACATCGTGTCCACTGGAATTGCAAACCTCATTGTCCAAAGCGACCAATGAAACTGAGAGTTCTCATCAGTGGTAACTGGGTGAATGTAAAAACCAGAGAGGAGTATGCCTAGCGCTCAAAGAGCATAGAAACTGGGACCAATCTAACAAGCTTATAGTACTGCCATGATGTCTTGCTCTTCCCTGATAGCTCCTGAGAATTTTGATCTTTCTTCACAAGCTCACACTTTATGGGAACACGCCAAGAGAAATCTTATGCATTGACCCGATCGCCATAAAAGCCCGGAATGATCACCACATGTGGATGACAAGCACACTTTGCCCGCTTCACAATGCTGCGTTCCATTCAAGCAACCGTCACCCAGCGATTTCACAATGGAAATTACTCACTTTCTGCACCTACCCTCTTGCCTGCAAAGAAGGGCCTTTCAAAATGTCCCTCTAGCTGTGCACGACCAACTCATTTGTCAGCTGCATCCTTGGCAGCTGAGATGCCCTTTAAAGCTGCCTCCTTGGCAGCTGAGATGCCCTTTAAAGCTGCCTCCTTGGCAACTGAGATGCCCTTTAAAGCTGCCTCCTTGGCAGCTGAGATGCCCTTTAAAGCTGCCTCCTTGGCAGTTGAGATGCCCTTTAAAGCTGCCTCCTTGGCAGCTGAGATGCCCTTTAAAGCTGCCTCCTTGGCAGCTGAGATGCCCTTTAAATGACCCACCGGCAGTAGCTGGGTTGCATCAGAGGAGTCTTTCACACGGAACTGGTATCTCTCCTCCCTTGTAGGAGCAAGGTCTGTGCTATTGGTCCCTGATCCTGACCACATGGCTGGGTCATTTAAATTTTCCCCTCGATGAAGAGAAGCTGTTCACGGAGGAGTGGTGCCCCAAAGACATTTAAACATTTAAAGGGGCTCTCTCATTCACCATCACTCACTGTCTCTCGTTTTTCACACGCTAAACAATCTGAACAATGAGTCTGACAGCAACGGGGACCCTTTAACATTCCATCCCCACTCGTAATTACCTTCAAGAAGGACCACACATTCTTCTCAAAGTCGTTCTTGGCAGCTTCGACTTTCTTCTGACAATAGGTGACGAAAGCTTCTGCCCGCACGGCCTCCTGCAGCTGGTCGGAACGGCTCAAGAACTCCTTCTCGGTGACGACCTGGCTGATGTAGGCGTGATAGCGCTGCGGCTGCTGTTCTGCTCCTTGCTGCTGAGGCTTTGTGTTCTCAAACGTAACTAGCTTCCCTCCAAACTGAAACATAAAGCACGCCAGGGAGAGGATTTATACGCCACTCGGCTTAGGGGAGGGGCTGTGGCTCAGTGGAAGAACCTCTGCTTTGCATGCTGAAGAGGAATGGGAAGGCGACTGTAAGCCGCTTTGAGACTCCTTCGGGTAAGGAAAAGCGGCATATAAGAACCAACTCTTCTTCTTCTTCTTCTTGAAGGTCCCTGGTGCGATCCCTGGCATCTTCAGGGCAAAAGGACCAGGCAGTAGGTGCTGTGCAAGACCTTGCCCCGAGACCCTGGAGAGCTGCTGCCAGCCTGAGTAGACAATGCTAACCTTGACAGACCAGTAGTCTGATTCAGTATACGAACTTTTATACCCTGCTTTTTCACTACTTGAAGGAGCCTCAAAGCAGCTTACTATCACCTTCCTTTCCTCTCCCCACAACAGCCACCCTGTGAGATAGGTGGGACTGCGAGAGCTCTGTGAGAACAGCTCTAACAGGACTGTGACAAGCTCAAAGTCACCCAGCTGGCTGCACGTGGAGGAGGATTGCGGAATCAAACCCGTCTCTCTAGATCTGAGGCCACCATGACCCCAAGGCGACTTTATGTGTGTTCACTTGCTATTAATTGTTAATGCCCTTAAAGTGTGTTCCCAAAAGGCAACATGTCTGCGAGGCATGATTAGCCCCAAATCTGGGCTGTAAACCAGGGCTACAGGTAATGATGTTTAATGTTTGCTCTGGGGGAGTCTATTATGCAGTGATCTGCAGAGAATGGAAAACTTCTTGGAATGAAGGAAACCTTACGCCTACATCACACTTCAATTTGTGTGTACTGCTTCCCAAATGGAAAAAAACACTCAAATTCACTCATGTTCAGACCATGAGACAACTAGATCTCATTACAATGTTCTTAGGCTTCGTTTAATGTATGTGGCCTCCAGTATTTGAACGCAGGAAGCTGCCTTATACTGAATTGGACCCTGGGTCCATCAAGATCAGTTTTGTCTGCTCAGACTGGCAACGGATCTCCAAGGCCTCAGGCAAGACGTCTTCCACATCACCTACTGCTAAATAGTTTTAAATGGTGATACCAGGGATTCAGAAGAGCCTCTTGTGGCGCAGAGTGGTAAGGCAGCAGACATGCAGTCTGAAAGCTCTGCCCATGAGGCTGGGAGTTCGATCTCAGCAGCCGGCTCAAGGTCAACTCAGCCTTCCATCCTTCTGAGGTGGGTAAAATGAGTGCCCAGCTTGCTGGGGGGTAAACGGTAATGACTGGGAAAGGCACTGGCAAGCCACCCCGTATTGAGTCTGCCATGAAAACGCTGGAAGGCGTCACCCCAAAGGGTCAGACTTGACTCGGTGCTTGCACAGGGGATACCTTTACCTATTTACCAGGGATTCATCTTGGGATCTTATGCCTGTCAAGATGCTCTGCTACTAAATGAAAGTACTCCCCCACATGAAAAAAATAAATATACAGTTTACCTGTGTATTTAGCCCAGACCCTTGAGAAGTGTGAGGTTCTTGGCTTTCTACCAGTCATAAAATAGGGTAAGTTACCTTACAAGTACAGAGTAGAAAACAGATCATCTAGAGCAGGGGTAGTCAACCTGTGGTCCTCCAGATGTCCATGGACTACAATTACCATGAGCCCCTGCCAGCAAATGATGGCAGGGGCTCATGGGAATTGTAGTCCATGGACATCTGGAGGACCACAGGTTGACTACCCCTGATCTAGAGGACTGCCTTTTCTACTACGTTCTTCCCCCACCACCCACCAGAAGGTCATTAAGATCATCAGACCAAAACTTGCTGAGGATCCCCGGACCGAAGGAGGTGAAATTGGCCTCAAACAGGGCCAGGGCCTTTTCATTGTTGGCCCTGGCCTGGTGGAATGCTCTGTTCCGCAAGGCCTGCAAGATGGAGCTGTTCCACCAAGCATCCAGTTGGGTCCCTGACAGATCTCCAAGAAATTCTGGCTTCACTGCCATGAACTGAGACGGAGCTGTTAAAGTTTGGATCCCCGCCCAATAAAAACCTGAATCAGTTTGGGGTTATATAAGCAGAATGCTTTTATTGCGTTTATACTGATTTTAAGATTTTATTGTTTATTAATTGTCGTTATCCATCCTTAGCGTAGGAAAAGCAAGTTACAAAATGAAAGATTATTATTCTCTCTCATTTTCCTAAATTGACTGGACAGAGGTGCTCTTTAAGGCATCCAGAGGTCTAACATTAAGGACATTACTGGAACAGGTCCTAATAAAAGTTATGGACTGTGTGTATGACCTCATGCCTAGAAAGTAGACAGGTGAACTGTCATTCTAAAGTACCAGGAACTAATGAAAGTGCAAAAACAATCCATTCATAGTACGAGACATTCTGTCCTTGAAGTATAAAGTTTAGAGCTAACCCCCAGTGCTTCAGAACAAAGACTAAACAAACTACAAAAAGAACACAGACCATGACACGTTCCAGTGCTCAGCAGGAACTGAATGACCCACAGCATAAATAAAGCTGTAATGTGTTTATATAGAAGTCTAGATGCAATTCTGAACTGGGAAGCAATCAGCAGTGGGTGCACCAGCAGTGAGGGAAACACAAACTAAGAAGGAAAACTTTTCCTTTTCCACAGCTGCCCCAAGCCTTCACTATGTTGCCCCCCATTTCAAAAATGCAAATGTATGCAAATGCACAAACAGTATTCACAGACTGCTCTCCCCAAGTGCTCATATGCATCTCATTAACACCAATAACAGTGTGTCAGTTGACCTCACCCCTGCCTAAGCAGCTATCACGCAGAAGGGGCACTGCACAAGAAGAAAACGGAGACCTCATTCTTGGGCAGCAATGAGTGCATACCATATCCTAGCCCCAAAGACGCATTCTTTGACAGCATTCGCAAACTATCAAGTCAAGCTACTGTACACACATTCATTTATACTGCCATTCTCTCACCAGCACAGTGCCTGGAACATACAGAAATCAGTTGCTGGATATAATCATCAGCTCCTCCTTCCACTAAACTAATGGCTTTTATGTTAGAGGAAATGGATGGCAGGATACACATCATGCAAAACAAGTTATTCTACATATGCGACACAGACACAGGTGGCTCTCACTTAAGAGATTCTGCTTCAGTTCTGCACAAGCGGCTTCCAGAACATATAGGAAAGCTGCAGAAGTAATGGGGAGTTGAACTATAGGATATCTTGCAACATGGGAATGACTAGAATCATACCCTGGTGGAATGGGCAGAAGGATCAGCTTTGCACTGTCCAACAGATCTGAGGGAAACCCACATGCATCCTAAAAAAGAGTGGTCAGCTGATGAGGACAACATGCATTGTAGCGCATTAAATTACTTACATTGCTGCTAATGCACAATGCTGCGCCTAGACTGCTGGTTGAGACCAGCTCTCAGAAACGTGACCCTGCGACTGCAACAATTACACTGGCTAACAATCAGCTTCTGAGGCCAATTCAAGGTGCTGATTTTAATTCTGAAAGCCCTACATGGCTTTAGACAGAGATATTTGAAGGACTGTCTTCTCTTACATGTTCCTGACCAGAAATTAAAGTCACAGGGAGAGGCTCTTGTGACTGTCCCACCAATTAAAGAAGCTTGTTTGGTGGGTATATGAGACAGGGCCTTTTCAGTGGCAGCTCCATGATCATGGAACAACCTCCCTAGAAAGGTGCAGTTGGCCCCCTTGCTTTCCACCTTTAGGAGCCAGTTGGAAACAGTTTTTTTATTTTGGAATGCAACGATGATTAATTTACAAGCAGTCCTGAATTATAATTTTAAATTCAGTTTCTTTTAATGGGTTTTATTTTACCTATATTGTAAACTACCCTGAGCTCCATACGGAAGAAAGGCAGTTAATCAATCATGTTAAATAAATACGATGGACATATGCTAAGATACAGAAAGCTATAATGCAGGGGTAGTCAAACTGCGGCCCTCCAGATGTCCATGGACTACAATTCCCAGAAGCCCCTGCCAGCATTCGCTGGCAGGGGCTTCTGGGAATTGTAGTCCATGGACATCTGGAGGGCCGCAGTTTGACTACCCCTGCTATAATGCATCATGCAGCGATAGATGAAACCCCAGACTGATAGACCTGGATCGATGCAGACATTCCTGCATCCACTTACGGAAAAGGAAGCGCCCACTGGACGGCGAATCCACTTGGGTGGTTTCTTCAGAGGCAGGACCATGCTCTGGGAAGTCGTCTGCTGTGGGAGCTGCAGAGGAGGAAGAGGCTGCCCTGTTCCAAACGGGTCGAGATTCCCAAAGGATGAAGACAGCTTCAAGAAGAGAAAGATTACTTTTGCTTATGGTCACGACCTCACCAAAAGCACACATCAGGATCAGGGGTGTGCCGGCGACACTAAATTAAAAAAAACCACCTGAATCAATGTTTCCCTGAGTTTTTAGCTGAACAATGAATCCCTAGTTTGATTTTGGATGCCAAGTCGATTTGGCTTTTGATTTGGGTTCCGAATCGATTCAGCTTTTGGTTCAGGTGCCCAAATCGCTTTCCTTAAACAGCTGATAAGAGCCTCTTGTGGCGCAGAGAGGTAAGCAACAGAAATGCTGTCTGAAAGCTCTGCCCATGAGGCTGGGAGTTCGATCCCAGCAGCCTGCTCAAGGTTGACTCAGCCTTCCATCCTTCCGAGGTCGGTAAAATGAGTACCCAGCTTGCTTGCTGGGGGGTAAACGGTAATGAGTGGGGAAGGCACTGGCAAACCACCCCGTATTGAGTCTGCCATGAAAACGCTAGAGGGCGCCACCCCAAGGGTCAGACATGACCCAGTGCTTGCACAGGGGATGCCTTTACCTTTAAACACCTGATACTCATTGAGAAGCTTCTTTGGGGATCAGCTGTTTGTCAGGCTATGCAGGGGAAGGGGAGGGGTTAAAAACAGCCACAAAAACACTAGGGGAATATTCCTAGTTGTGACCATCTTAGTTTATACAATTGGTTACCCTGAAATAACCATGCCCAAAATCACTTTGTGTCTCTGATTAGTGCAGACATTCGCCTGCACTAAGTTAAAGAGTTGATGGTCCCCATTAACACTGGGAGCCTCATTTTTTTTAAATTAAAATTTGATAGATTTACAGCTCCATACAAAAACCTAGAGTCCTGTAAAGCAGGGGGTAGTCAACCTGCGGTCCTCCAGGTGTCCGTGGACTACAATTCCCATGAGCCCCTGCCAGCAAATGCTGGCAGGGGCTCATGGGAATTGTAGTCCACGGACATCTGGAGGACCACAGGTTGACTACCCCTGCTGTAAAGTACTCAAACTAGTCAGCACAGAGGAGGTATTTAAACAAGGATTTTTATGTCAAAGTAATTTCCGGATTCTAGGTGAACAAGTTCCAAGGGACTGTGACAGTTTTTGGCAGCTGCAGCTATTCCAAACCAGGTGGAGTTTACAGCTTTGTACAGAAATCTAGTAAAGTATCCCGTTTAGTCAGGAGAAAAAAGAGGTACTGGAACAAGGACTGTTATCCCAAGGTAACCTCTGGGTCCTACTTATTCTGTCAATAGATAAAACCCCACAATAAAATCCCCCTAAGAGAACAAAAATACAAACAATAAAACCAGACAAGTTGGCAGTGGACTAAAAAAACCAACCCCATCCCCGCTCACAGAGAATGTAAAGACGCCTTGGGGGTTTAATAGGGGGTGGCTAGATCTGACTTGGTCAGGAGGGGGGAGTCTGGATCTTAACTTATGAGAACAAGCACCAAGGGACAGTAATAGTTTTGGTAGTTGGAGATATTCCAAAGCAACTCATCATGAATAACAAAAAGTGAGCATATTGGACAAAATATCAACCTACAAACAACTAAAATTAATGGGGGAAATACCCAGATTTTGTTTTAATAAAAGTGGTCTTTGTAAACTACTGAAATGTTAAGGCAGAGGAAGTCACTAAGGTAACAGTTTTTAGTTGTACTTAAGGGTTTATTCAAACCATTTGGAGGTTATGAAACTATCTAGAGTTATGTGGCACTGCAATATTAAAATCAAAATAAACCAAGGCCCTCACATTCCTCTCCTTTTACATTTTGCTTTCAGTTACCTTATCAGCCTGTTTCTGCCTCAGGCTGTCTGTGCTTCCGCCCATGATGGAATAGATGCTGATCCGGCCGTCAAACGAAGCTGCAGAGAGGAGGGCGGGGTTTCTGGGACACCACTGAATGTCAAAGCACCACTGGGTGCTGGTGGGAAGCTCATACAACACCTGTGCCCAAAACCAAAAGACAGGAAAACACAATCATAGCAGCTGTTAAACAGTACAAGTCTAAGAAAAAAAGCTGGGGTTTTGTACCCCCACTTTTCACTACCCTTTCTCTCCCCACAACAGGCACACTATGAAGTAGGCAGGACTGAGAAAGCTCTATGAGAACAGCTCTAACAGGACTGTGACTGGCCCAAAACCACCTAGCTGACTGCATATGGAGGAGGAGTGGGGAATCAAGCCCAGTTCTCCAGATTAGAAGCTGCTGCTCTTAACCACTACACCATGCTGGCTTTATACGTAAGAATGTTAAAGACAGGTGGGAGTGACTTAAATATGCACAGTTCCTTCTTGCTTGCTCAAACACACACTTGATCTCCAGCAAATATAAATTGCATGCTTTCTTTGTTCGGTTTATTCTTTCTCACCCTTTTTGTTTAGTTACTGGACCAATTCCAATGACAATACCAGTGAAGTATTGCCTGTGCTGGAGAAGGTGGCTGAGGCACCTGGAAATCATGCCTGGGCAAGATCACTGCAGGACAGAAGGAAAGAGGCCTGTCCCCACTAATAGAACTGTGAATACACTTTTCACCCTGATCCACAGATCCCAATGCACTGAAGAGGGCAATATGCACACATGTGCATTCTTCGATCCCAGATGCCACTCTTCAGAGGTGATAAGGAACAAGGTGAATATTCTTCATACAAGAGTTCGTTCTACAGAACAGCTTTTCCAAGGCGCAAACACATGAAGCTGACATACTGAATCCAACCACTGGACCATCCATGTCAGTATCGGTAGCAGCTCTCTGGGGTTTCAGGTAGAGGACCCACATCACCTGCTTCCTGGTCCTTTTAACTGGAGATGCTCAGGATTGAACCTGGGGACTTCTGCATGCCAAGCACAGGCTTTTTCCAATCCACAGTCCCTCCCCAGTGATAGAGGATGCCTTCTTCAAAATGCACCAGCCTTGATGCTCCTTTAGAGCTTTCTCTGCTAATGAGACTTACTAGTCCCTGCCAAAAGGGAAAATATCCACCAATTCTTAAGAAATACATGGAAAATATTGTTCCATGTATTGTTCTTATGCTATTATGTAAACCGCCCTGAGCCCCCGGGGGAGGGCAGTATATAAATATAATAAATAAATAAACAAACAAAGAAACAATAAATAAAAGATCTCCTTGTCTCCTGTGATAAGCGACAAGGACGTTAAAACAGGTCCATCATAAAACAAATAACAGTGAGCATTTTAAGCCTGCCATGCTTATGAAACACACATTATTTACCCCACAAAGGGCACCTATCACTGGATGAAGATATTAAAGCTGATATAGTCTAACTGTACTGCAGAGAGCAATGTTAGCTTGCTCTTTAGCTCCACCTAGAAAATAAAAAAATTGCCATTTCAAGAGCTAGAAAATTGCTTGCTGGTACCTCGCCGGTGTTTGGATTGGAACAGAGTATTTTTGCGTCCTTCCCACAGCTCAAAAGCAGCTCAGGATCTGCCATGCTCCACGCAACAGTCAGAACACCCCTATGTGAAATGACACAAATGGCACAGTGTAAATATCACAATTTATGGGAAGCTGTGTGGTTCTCTCACTCGAACCAAAGCCTGCAGAAAATCTTTTCAGAAGGGAAGGTGATCGCAACCTGCTGTGAGACCGCTTAGGGTAGACAAAAGTGGGTATAAAAAAAAACTCATTTGGACATCTGCAAAAATTCAGTAAATTGTTTTCAGTTCCTATAGAACAAAGTTTGAATTCAGTGCCACCTCTGTAAGACCAACAAATTAAATTTTGGATATAAGGTTATGACCAGAATTACACTTTATTGGACTTAAAGCTGCCACTGGACTTAAATTTTGTTCTACTGGTTCAGGCCAACAATGCGACCTTAAGGATTTATCTTCAGTTCCTGTGTTTTGGGATTCCGGAACTGTAATTAGATTATTCTCTCTCTCTCTCTCTCTCTCTCTCTCTCTCTCTCTCTCTCTCTCTCTCTCTCTCTCTCTCACACACACACACACACACGATTTGCATTAATATAGTTTAACTTGCAGAAATAACCCACGCTATTATGATGCAAACATATCAAAAATATCTGAGAACACAAACTATCTCATTTACATTAAGAATTTTTGCAAATCCAGAGAACATGAGCTTTAAGTAATACAACATAACCATTTCACTAAGTAGTTAGACTCCAACTGGCCAGAAAACTAAATTTGACCTCACCCCCAAGGTTACAGGATTTTTTTTTTTTTTAGAAATCCACTGGTTTGGTTCAGACTAACTTTGGATTGTCTGCCAATAGGATTGGCAGACAAGAGGCAGATTTACTTTGGGTCTGCCAAACCAGAATCTGAAGCCGTGGTCTGAAGTGTGTTTATTATTTATTCATTTTATTTATTTATTCTGGGATTTCTTGACTGCTTCCCCCAGCAAGGAGCAGATCAGATACTATTACAGTAATTCATAAAATACAAATACAATAATTCATAAAAGTTGATTTACATTCAAACATTATAATTAACTTGACTAAAAACTATTTACACCATCTATATGATTTAAACCACCTCTACGCGGGCCTTCCCTTGTCCTTGATCCGGAAACTTCAGCTAGTGCAAAACGCAGCTGCTAGGGTCCTCACTGGCACATCTTGGAGGGCCCACATCCAGCCAGTGCTGAGGCAGCTGCACTGGTTGCTAATTGCTGCCCGGATCTGGTTCAAGGTTCTGGTTCTAACCTTCAAGGCTTTACGCGAGTTGGGACCCACATACCTGAGGGACCGCCTATCGCCCTATGCCCCTCGCAGGGCCCCTCTGCGGGTGAAAACCTGTTAGTCGTTCCCGGCCCGAGGGAAGCACGCCTGGCCTCGACCAGGGCCAGGGCCTTTTCAGTCCTGGCCCCGACCTGGTGGAATGAGCTCCCGGGAGAGCTGCGGGCCCTGCGGGATCTTTCAACGTTCCGCAGGGCCTGCAAGATGGAGCTCTTCCGCCAGGTTTATGGTTGAGGCCAGGGCTGATAATAGATCTATGCCTCCCCCGGGGACTCGGGTTCTGGACCCGAAGCAAAACATCATCAGGACCTCCTCTCCACCCGCTAGTAGTGGGAGGGAGGGGGGGGGGAGTTGAGCTGCCATTCTTGCCATGCCGGCAATATTGGCAATGTTATTGTTTTATGGGGTTTTAATGGGGATTTGCGATATTGTTACCTGCCACGAGCCGCAAGGGAGTGGCGGGCTATAAATATAATAATAATAATAATAATAATAATAATAATAATAATAATAATAGTAGTAGTAGTAGTAGTAGTAGTAGTAGTAGTAGTAGTAGTAGTAGTAGTAGTAGTAATAGTAATAGTAATAATAATAATATCGAACCCAGCAACCAGCTAAAAACGTTTTTGTGCTGTCAGTCATCATTCAGATTGATCTCAGGGGGTGTACGTGGGAGGGGGCCCAGATGATGTTGCTGTTTATTGGCCCCAATCATATATCTGGTGGAACAGCTCCGTCTTACAGGCCCTGCCAAACAAATGCTATTCAACCTTTGCATTTATGTGATGTATAAACCTCACTACACCAAGCTAGATCTCTTTAGTCAGAACTCACCAGGGGGATGGCAGAGGACTGAGAAGAGATCTTGGAGGGGGGAGGCAGGGCTAAAGGAAGCATGCCAACAATGGGCCGACAGCCCTAAGATGGAGAATGAAGTTCAAGGGCAGGGGGAGGGGAGAAATGGCAGAGGAAACTAGGCAAATTATGCACCAACTAGAAAATCACACCCTTGTGGAAACAACTGGAGCTGCAGAGAGTTGAGAGAAACTGGAATGTAGAATTTATAAAGGATAAACATGCACACATATACCTTGCATGGTTTTCCAGAACACGAAGAGGAGACGATGCAAACCTAAGGTCCCACATCTGAATTACAGGCAGCCTGTCATCTTCAGAAGCCAGGACCATTTGAGTAGCAATATCTGGATGCCAAGCCAGACCTGAGCAGTGCATCTGGGAGGGAAGAAAAGGTCATCATCATCAAGCTGTCTTAAAGGGGCACACAACCCTTTGCCCGTTTCTGGTACTTGCTTTACACATTCCCTTACTAACACGGTTGCAGTCATATTAGTGTGGGAACAACACCTATAAGCCTGCTTTCAACAACTCATTGGCATGAATACCAGCAAGTTCATGTATAAATAATAACTCAATGAACAAATCTAATATGAAATAAAACACTAAAGGTAAAGGTAAAGGTATCCCCTGTGCAAGCACCGAGTCATGCCTGACCCTTGGGGTGACGCCCTCCAGCGTTTTCATGGCAGACTCAATACGGGGTGGTTTGCCAGTGCCTTCCCCAGTCATTACCGTTTCCCCCCCAGCAAGCTGGGTACTCATTTTACCGACCTCGGAAGGATGGAAGGCTGAGTCGACCTTGAGCCGGCTGCTGGGATCGAACTCCCAGCCTCATGGGCAGACAGCTTCAGTCAGCATTTCTGCTGCCTTACCACCCTGCTCTAATAAAACACTACATATGAAATAAACTCTATATAGTATTTCTTGGTTCCAAATGCCTATGATAACAGTTGTTAAATACTGGAACTCTATCTAGAATCTTTGTTACATTATATGAAAAATTCTGTATTTTTGTTTATGAGCGATTTGGAACCAAGAAATGCAACATATATAGAGTGTTCTATTTCATAACAGAAGACTTGCTCATTGAGTTATTGTTATTTGTACACGGACCTGCTTGTTTTTGGATACTTTCACTTTCTTTGTGTACTCCTGTGGTTTGGTTGGATAAATGCAAGCAAACATGGACACATTTCTCAGACTTGTGGGAGCTTAACCACCTGCAGCTGGAGGGGAGAAGTCAATGGACATCACCACCAATTCTTAAGAAAATTTAAATGCCCCCAAATTTTCTTAATGCCGTTGAACACAGGATACTACATTAGCATCTGACAGAAGTGGAAGCAACAGTGACTTGCAACATTGTGTTCAAATTACTTTTATGGTAATTTTTAGTTTAGGGAGACAAGGACTTCAATGAGATTTTCACCCCAATTTTAGCTCTCTGAAGAAGCTGCTTCCTTCAGGATGGACAAAAAAGAAACACTTTCTTGCACAGCAAGAATTAAATGTGGAATTTACTGCCAGAAGATCAAGGAGACCATGGCTACGCATTTGCAAGACCAGAGCGAGGCTACTAATGACAGTGCATAAACAGGGAGACTTAAACAGGGGCTATCCTGTCTTCTGAGAGTTCTTTGACCTCTTGATGCACCTCTTATTAAATCTCAGGCACAGCCTTATAACAACGCTTAAAGTTTATCCTTAGAAAGAAAATATTATGGTAGATTAAAAAAAAATAATGTTCAATCAGACACAAAACAGAAAGGCACAGGAATGAAAAAAAAAACTTTCTCCGTTGCAGCTAAAATTTACTAACCCCAAATAGAACAAATGCACTGGCAGGCTGAATTCTTGGCTCCCGTGGAAATGACCGTGAGTCTGTTAGGTTCTCTCCTGAAGATAAGTGGCCGATACTGCTGAAAATGCTGGAGACCAGACGCCATGAGGAGGGTTCCTTTTCTAGGCACTGCTCTTCTTTTTTAGCCTAACTCACTTGCAGGTGCCACTCATCAGCAAGAGAGAACTTATCTCCTTAGGGATGTTATCCCCACTCAACTTGAAGCTCCACATCTCCCACTGTGGCTATTGCCAAACCAAAAAAGGAAGTTATCAACTTCCTTACAGATGTTTTAAGGAGCATTCATTCACAGAATTGCCAGAAGTTAGAAGTGACTTAATGGCACTCTCTCTCTCTCTCTCTCTCGTACACACACACAGAAACACAAATACACAAAAGAGGCTAATGTCACATGCTCAGGACATCAGATAAGGGAATCCTGTGATACACCATTCCATGTTTTTAAAGGGACAATTGTGCAAATTAGGCCAAAACAGAAACAAAGGTACATGCGGATTGTTCACGTCACATGCTGCCATATTTGGGGGGGGAGGGATTCACAGGCTCCTTCCCTAAGTGAAGACTATTTTGGGCTGCCGACTGGGAAGCCAACTCAATTAATGCAACCATCTGCAAACTGGCTGGATAATTACCCGGTTGCTGTGGTCACTGACTTTGATGATGGGTTCATTTTTCCTGAGATCCCAGACAGTGGCACGGCCACTCGGGCTAGCAGAAGCCAAGATGTGCTGGACTTGCCTGTTCCATGCAATACAGCTGATGTCTTCAGGAGGCTGTTGGAAGTAGAATGCATGCTAATCTACCACCGTTTCAACAACGGGGAAGAAGCGTAAATGTAAACGTAAGCAAAACATTTGAAAAACATCATCTTTGCAGCCCAGCACTAGAAGACGTAACAGCAAGACTTTAGAACAGCATCTTCTATGCTCTCAGGTGTGACATGACAGAAGTCAAGCATCCCCATGAACTTTTCAGGAAATGAATTGGTGGAAATGATGGCTAGCATCACACATGGCATCCCACCTGCCTCCGATCTGTAGCTTTGTGGGATGGACAGGCAAGCTAATATCCCATCCATGATTCTGGGTAGATGAGGCCTTGGCCACGCCAAACTGCAAGGGTGGGAGGCCTCCCTCTATCAGTAGGTAACTGGCACCCCCATGCCCAACCCTTTCGTATCAGAAGAGGCAGCTTAGAGACCAGATTAAACAGATTGACTTACTGTAAAACTAAAAAGCTCATTATAAATGTATTGAGCCTTCGGGGAGGGCGGTATATAAATATAATAAATAAATAAAAATAAAATTGCAATGCATATAAATACATTTATTATAATGTAGAAGCAGAATGAGAACAAGTTTTGAATATAAATGCATAAGGAAGTGGATTCTGACCCTATATATATATATATATATTTTTTTTTTTAATTATGTAATCTGACTGAAATCGCATACACATCATCCCACCCATTATGAAATGTTTGGTTTTTCCACTCTTGGGCAAAGCACCCATCCTGTACCTGTGTCTTGGCTCCCGGGGTCATAGGGGTGGCGAAGTTGTTCAAGTCCCAGATGTAGATCTCAGATTCGTTTGCTCCTGAGGCTACTAAATTTGTCTGTAACAGGAAACACAAAGGCACACATCCCTCTGGAGATTAAAGAATTCCCAGGAAGCAGCCTTCTTATTCATGAAAGAGTCCATTTCTGTTGTCACTATTATTACCATTATCTGGCTGGCATGTTCTCAATGGTGAGAGGCTCTCTGGAGTGAGGCAGAAGCCCAAGTAGGGGAAGGATATGAAGGATATGAAGACGATGGAAGGGGAGAGGTCCATAGTTGCCTAGTGGAAGAACGCTGGTTTACGTGCCCTGCGGAACTTTGATAGCTCCATCAGGGCCTGGGTCTTTGTTGGCAGCTTGTTCCACCAAGCAGGAGCTGAGGCTGAGAAGGCCCTGACTCTAGCTGAGGCCAGCCGAATCTCTCTGGGGGCCAGGGATCCCCACATTTTCAGGGCATGAGCTTTTGAGAGTCACAGTTCCCTTTGTCAGACAGCTGGGATTTTTGAAAGCTCATTAAGTCCCGAAAATCTTGTTTCTCAGGTGCTTCTGGACTAGATGCTGGTTGTTCTACTGCGATTCCAATATGGCTACATTAAAAGAACAGCATCCTGCAGTGCCTGGATGATGAATCATAAATAGTAGAGTATGTTCACATCAGCCACCCCGCCAGAAACTCCCATATCTATTTCCAGAAGCTTCTATTTCAAATCAACAAGAACACTATTTAAAGAAATTGGGGAGAAGGGAGGGGAACAGTCCAGTAATGTCATACAAACCATAATTTGGAAATAGCACAATATATATAACACAGAGAGCGTAAAATGGTATCGATGAATAGAAATGCCAGTGTTTCTTTTTAGAACATCAGGAGAATCAGCATGGTCTAGTGCAGGGGTAGTCAAACCTGTGGTCCCCCAGATGTTCATGGACTACAATTCCCATGGGCCCCTGCCAGCAAACTCTAGCAGGGGCTCATGGGAATTGTAGTCCATGGACATCTGGAGGACTGCAGTTTGTGGACCTATCACACATTTCCACAAATACACTTGGTAGCCCTATGTCATTTGCATCAAAAAGCCTCAGTTTCCCACATGTAAAATGGAGATGATGCCAAGCAGGCTATTTATAAAGCTGCCCTTCCAGTTATCCCACAGCCCCAAGGCCGTGTATAGCACAGGGATTCCCAACCTTTTGAGCCTGCAGGCCCCTTTCGACTCTGGACACAGCACTGTGGGTGCAGCTACAAAACAGTTGCTGCAGGAGGCAGAGCCAGCCACAAAACGGCTGCCTTGGGCTACCCTCACTCACACAGTGAAGAGCCTGGCACTATGCTTCCAATGTAACTTTTTAAAAATCTGCAAAGTCAATCAAATCTCCAATTGCCAATCAGAAGCCTTGCTGGGCAAAGGCTTCACCTGGCCTCGCCCACCTCCTAAAAACACTTGGCAGGTGCCAAGAAACGAGCCAGTGGGCATCAGGGCATCCACTGGCGCAATACTGGAGACCCTTGGCATGAAGCATACAACAAAACTTGAACAAAAAACAAACACAATTGTAACCTTAAAAACCACAATTCAAAATCACCAAGTGCAGATGCATCAATAAGGGTTAAAGAGCTCTTTATATGGCAATATATTCACATAAACAATAGGACACAAAAGCATCTAACCTGAAATATGTTGACATCCAGAGCTCTCACAGGCCCCGTGTGTTTGTCCTTCTGCGCAATCACGACTTCGCTGTCGCCAGCTATTATCTTAGCCGGATCATACAAGATGATGTTTCCATTTTCGCCCCCTGCGATAAGCACGCCTGAAAGATTCCCGTCGGGATCCATCTTGTGAGGGCCCCATATTAGCTTGTGATATCTGCAAGATTAATTGGGGGGGGTGGCAGAGAGAATCTGTTACATAAAGTAGCGATCCCCAACCTGTGGGCCGCAAACCACATGTGGTCCGTAGACTAATTGGAGGTGGGCCCCGAAGGACGCCTTCTCCCCCCCCCCCGGCCCTTTACAACACACTTCGGGTGTCATTGTCTCCCATCACCCCCAGATGGGACTATCTCGTTGCAGAGAAACAAGCTCAGGGTTCCCATCGATTTGTCATTGTCATGAGTGAAAATTTCCATGAAAATAAAATGTTCCTTATGTTCATTGTTGTGGCGTGTCTGTATCTTATTTTGAAGGGATGTTTAAACATTACCATAGCGATCAGAGAGCGTTAGGGCAGTGGTTGAGAGTAGAGGAGTAAACTACCCCCCCCCACTGGGCCTCAGTAAAATTGTCAAGCGTTGAGTGGTCCCCGGTGATAAAAAGGTTGGGGACCACTGACATAAAGAATCTCTTACATAAAGAAACAGTATTCCTCCCATCAATCTCTGTTAATGAATTTATTTTTATTTAATCCATTTGCATTCCAGGTTTCTCCCCAGTAGAGACACAACGCACTTTTATCATTCTCTCCTCCATCACTTTACCCTCACAACACCCCTATAAGGGAGTGGCGGGCTATAAATCTAATAATAATAATAATAATAAAAGGTAGATTAGGCTGAGAGAATGTGACTGGCCCAAGGTTACCCAGCAATCTACGATAAGAGCAGGGATTCAAATCTGGGTCTCCCAAATCCTAGTTCTACGCTCTTCACCCTCACACCCAAACAAAGAGCAAAGTGGCCCCAGTCTGGAGACAGATACCCACTCGAATGCCTGCCATCCAAAGGAAAATTGGGTGGTCCTAAGAGGTTCAGTTATACTTGATTTCAAAGGAATGTTGGAGATAAAGAAAGAATTGTAGGGCAGTTGAATCTGCAGGCCAGAAAACCTTACAGTTCAAATAAGGATTATTTCGCAGGATTATACGGATTGAGTTTGGCTGAGATCATGGAAGGGGAAAAAGTCTGACCTGCTTATGTCAATAAATATAACTTGATACAACGGAGTCTCAGCAAGCTTAGCACCTCCGATGACAGAGCGAACTGTGGTCAATGGAAGCACGATGTCTCCTGTTGACATTGTATCTGCCATGAAAGATTCATGGACTTAGTCCAACGTCAGTGGAAAATTCTCAGCTCCTTCACCATGCTAGGAAGACTGTGCCTTGCGCTAACTGCCAAAGCTGCTTACTCATGAAAAACAGCTGCTGTTAGCTGGGCGCGAGAACAATGAGAAAGGCTTATGGTCACAGTTTTTCCTCCTCGGTCAACTTACACAGGACTCCAAGTAAATAATAGAATATACAAAGATGTTCCGAATTAGCTGTCTAAATAGAGGGTATAACCCTGTGTTTATGAGCAAGGACAACCACTCACATGTGTCATAAGAACATCAGAATAGCCCTGCTGGATCAGGTCACTGAGGGTCCATCTAGTCTAGTCTTCCACAGGGGCCAGCCAGTTCCTCTGGAGGGCCAACAACAGGGCAGAGAAGCTGAGGCCTTCTTAAGAACATCAGAAGAGGCCTGCTGGATCAGACCAGGGGTCCATCTATTCCAAGGTCCTGTCTCACACAGTGGCCAACCAGTTCCTCTGGAGAGCCAACAACAGGGCCCAAAGGTCAAGCCCTTCCCCTGAAGTTGCCTCCTGGCTCTAGGATTTGGAGCTTAGTGCTTCTTTTAGTGCTTCTTTCTGCATGTAGAGCCATCACCATGGCTAGTGGCCACTGACAGCCTTATCCTCTGTGAATCTATCTCATCCCCTTTTAAGGCTGTCTATGCCTGCGGCCATCACTACATCCTCTTGCAGTGAATTCCACATTTTAATCACACTCCGTATAAAGTAGTATTTCCTTCTGTCCCTCCAGAGCCTACTGCCCATTAGCTTCACTGGATGCGCCCAAGTTCTAGTATTTGGGAAGAGGGAGAAAAGTTTTGCGTTGTCAGCTCTCTCCACCCCATGTATAAGTTTCTAAATCTCTATAATGTCCCTTTTTTAGCCATCTCTTTTCTAAACTTAAAAGTCCCAGACTCTTCAGGATTTCCTCATAAGGAAAATGCTCCAACCCTCTAATCATCAAGCTTGCCCTCCACTGTATGTCTTCCAGCACTGAAATGTTCTTTTGGAGACAGTGACCAGAACTCGACAAAGTATTCCAAATGAGACCTCATCATAGATGTGCATGCATGCTGGCTTGGGAATTAAGGCTACTGGGGCTGTGCCCCATATACAGGAGCTCCCTATAACCCTATTAGAAACCAGGAGGCCAAGCAGGAGGAAGGATCCAGCAAATGCAACACTGTCTTGCTTCTGTTCCATCTCAGGGCCCAGGGAGTCCAAGTGCGTTCTTCTAGCTAGTTCCTTCCTTCTCTCTCTGGCTCAACATATACCAGAGACAGAGTCAATGCTGAAGACCCACCATTTGGACCAGCAGCATTCTCTCCCACCTCTGTCCTTCTACAATCCTCTAGGACAACTGTGGTTGGTGCACAAATAAGGCCTGCAAGTCCAGGTCTTCAGAAAGCACCATTGCTAAGAAGAATATACATGCAGAGTTGAACACATGGCAAGATAAGTTGTGTATTGGTTTGTGTATGTGCACAGATCCCTAGGGTGCGCTCCAGAAAGCATCTCTGGCCCTAACCTTGTATGCCTGGGCCTCTGCATAGACTGGGCTGTTTCCAGGTCTTTATACTGAAATCCTACTGAATAATCGCAGCAAAAACAGAAGCAGCTTCCAGATCTCTGCTGCTGCCGCCTGTAAGCTTCTTCTCAAGCACTCTGTGGTGGGTATCATGAAGGAGGCTAACCGTCTTCAAAATTTAAGGTCATACCTGTGAGTGGAGGAGTAAGTGGCACAGGACTTCATATCCAACGAAGGGTCGGTCAAGTCCAGTTCAAATATTTCCAGTGAAGCATTGGTGCTGAAGGTCGCATCCAGTTGCTGAGCTGACGTACCTGCACAGAAATGTACAATAGCTCAATACAACCATACTCTAGAACAGGGGTATTCAACCTGTGGTCCTCCAGGTGTTCATAGACTACAATTCCCATGAGCCCATGCCAGCAAACGCTGGCAAGGGCTCATGGGAATTGTCGTCCATGGACATCTGGAGGACCACAGGTTGACTATCCCTGCTCTAGAGCCACATTTGAATGCCAAATTATTTCTGCTCGTTTAAATAGAAACACAAAATTAGATATTGATTTTTGGCCCCCTCCTTTCTTAAAAAACATTGTGAGGTTTTAAATTTCTCTAGCACTTCAGAAGACACTATCATTTGCAATGATGCTCACCCTCTCTTGTTAAAGTTGCTGGCTGGCAACTGTTGAAAATGCTGAGACAAGACATTGATTGCCTCTAGTAAGGCAAGCCTTTGCTTTTAAGTCAACTGAACACACGGAGGAACCAGGTGAAACAAAGCAGGAAATGTTTTGTTAATAAAATCAATTGCAACTTTCTGCAAAGCAGTCATTCAACTTAGAAAAGAATCAGAGGGAGACAGACCAACCCCCTGATCAATTCAGGATCAGCCTACAGCAAGAAGAAGAGTTGGTTCTTATATGCTGCTTTTCTCTACCCGAAGGAATCTCAAAGCAGCTTATACTTGTCTTCCCTTCCTCTCCCCACAACAGACACCCTGTGAGGTGGGTGAGGCTGAGAGAGCCCTGATATTCCTGCTCGGTCGGAACAGTTTTATCAGTGCTGTGGGGAGCCCAAGGTCACCCAGCTGCCTGCATACGGGGGAGCGGGGAATCAAACCCGGCTCGCCCGGTTAGAAGTCCATAATCCTAACCACTATACCAAGCTGGCTCTTTGTCCAGCCGTTGCTTAAAGACCACCAGTGAGGGCAAGCTCATCGCCTCCTTAGACAGCCTGTTCCACTGCTGAACTACTCAGACTATGGGGAAAAAAATACTGATGTCTAGCTGGCACTCTTCTACACATAGTTTAAACCAGGGGTAGTCAAACTGCGGTCCTCCAGATGTCCATGGACTACAATTCCCAGGGGCTCCTGGGAATTGTAGTCCATGGACATCTGGAGGGCCGCAGTTTGACTACCCCTGGTTTAAACCCTTTACTGTAGGTCATCTCCTCTGCTGCCAACAGGAACCACTCCCTGCCATCCTCTAAGTCAGTGGTCCCCAACCTTTTTATCACCGGGGACCACTCAACGCCGGGGACCACTCACCAGGGACCACTCAACGCCTTTTACTGAGGCCCGGTGGGGGGGGGTAGTTTACTCCTCTACTCTCAACCACTGCTCTAACACTCTCTGATCGCTATGGTAATGTTTAAACATCCCTTCAAAATAAGATACAGACACACCACAACAATAAGTGTGTGGTAAAGGGCTGAGGGGGAAGAAGTAAAGGGCCGGGGGGGGGGGGGAGAAGGCGTCCTTCAGGGCCCACCTCCAATTAGTCGAAGGACCACATGTGGTCTGCGGCCCACAGGTTGGGGATCGCTACTCTAAGTGACAACCTTGCAAATACTTTAAAAGAGCAATCATGTCCCCTCTTAGGCTCCTCTTCTCCAGGCTGAACATTCCCAAATCCCTAAGGCTTTCCTTATAGGCTTTGGTCCCCAGGCCCCGGATCATTCTCGTCACTCTCCTCTGAACTCTCTCAATCCTTTTTGAACTGCGATACTTTATTGGGGTTCAAAAGCTATTAAAACTTCATGAGTTCCAGGCCAGCAGCAGGTCTGAATATCTGAAATTCATGCACGCTGGTACCAAATTTGTAGACAGCCAGATCCCAACCAGTTTCTACCAAACATGTTACAATCCCTTTTGCAACTAAATAAATATTAAGACTCTTGCTTGTTCAGATTTCTATTCCACCATTCCATTCAAAGACAATAAAACAC
Organism: Paroedura picta; assembly: GCF_049243985.1. Lineage (NCBI taxonomy): Eukaryota > Metazoa > Chordata > Lepidosauria > Squamata > Gekkonidae > Paroedura > Paroedura picta. The sequence continues at coordinate 79,113,574 of NC_135378.1, read as the reverse complement.
AGTATCACATGTAATGAAATCTTAAACAGCAGCAGACTAGTAAATAAATTATTAAAACTATATAATTAACTTTAGTAAGAATGCAGCAATAATCACAGGAAATCTAAAGCAAAATAAATCAATAAAACAGAAACAGTTGAGCATAATAATGCATCAGACCATCTTACACTAGAACTTTATCTGCATTTTACAGCTCACCTGTGGCCAGGTAAATGGGATGATGCTGGGCTGGACTCCAGGCCTGCATAGCAGTGCGGTCTATCTCTTTGAGCTTCATCCTGCTGGAAAAGAGGGCAGAGTTTTATAATAAACGGAGTGCATTTCATAATAGTGCAAAGCAAAATAAAAACCCCACCAAAATATATTGTGGCCATTTAAAAGCAGTATGAAGCGAAATAAAATAATTCGCTGCAAAGAATAAGTATGGACAGAGAAGGCCTTAAGGCTCCCACAAGTTATCTTCAGAAAGTTCTGAAAAAGCAAAATATAAGTTCCTTCTAGCAATTGTTACTTCCGATTAAACTGGCTGAGACTCACCTAAAGAATGAATGCCTCATGCTCTAACCTACCACTCATAGGACACCCAACAAATGCCCACCAAGCTGGTTTGCTCCCAGTTCTGTCCGTATATACATAAACAAAACTTTGGAGACTATAAATGGCTTATCGCTCATGTCTCATCTTCTAGTCTGAATCATAATTTTGTGCTATCGTCCGCACTCTTATCCTATCATTAAAGATGGAAAACTACATGACACACTTCACACAGACCGTTTATGCACTGGAGGTTTCATGCCGTGCTGCTGGCTGGAGTTTTAAGTCATGGCAAGTTGTCCCACCTCTTCCTGCACCCACATGGGGGAGCATTTGGTTTGGTGCACCTCATCCACCCCCGATTTGTGCTCCTGTGCAGGAGCTTGGGCAGTGAAGTTCCCAGTGCATAAACGGTCACACCAACACGAAAACCCAAACCGAACTTAATTATGTAGAAGGCAAGTAATAAGCTATTCTGTGCTTTCCTGGTTTTCTGTTCTTGGATGGCTCAATATCACCATGGACCCTGCAACAAGATTGTTTTTCTGTCACTGTTTAACGTTGAGGGAGAGAAGGTGGCCTGATACTGGCTGATCTCATCACAACTCAGAAGCTAAGCATGGTCAGCAACTTGGATGGGAGTCTACCAACCAAGATTCTGCAGATGAAGGGAATGGCAAAGCACCTCTGTTCTCACTGGCCTTCAAAGCCCCTTGCTACGGTGGCCGTAAGTCAGGTGCAATCTGATAGCACACCGAGAATATGTTGTTGTTGCTGTTATTTGTGAAGTCGTGTCTGACCCATTGCGACCTCATGGACAATGATCCTCCAGGCCTTCCTGTCCTCTACCATTCCCTGGAGTCCATTTAAGCTCGCACCGACTGCTTCAGTGACTCCATCCAGCCAATATACCATGTGACAAATGCCATGTGCATCTATGATGGATCTCTGTACATGTTGGCACCAGTGTTCTCAGCATTCCCTTTAATTTATTTATTTATATACCGCCCTCCCAGAAGGCGTAAACAGAAACAATACAGATAACTTAGATTAACAATAATGAATGGAATGGAATAGGCTGCCTAAGGAGGTGGTGTGCTCCCCCTCACTGGCAGTCTTCAAGCAAAGGTTGGATACACACTTTTCTTGGATGCTTTAGGATGTTTAGGGCTGATCCTGTGTAGAACAGGGGGTTGGACTAGATGGCCTGTGTGGCCCCTTCAACTCTATGATTCTATGATTCTATGAATGAAGTGAAACAACAAGCAACATGGAACAGTAGAAGAATGTGGGAAACATTAAATTAACTCATGCTGACTAGTGGGTTGGGTGGGGGGAAAAGTCCTATTGAGTGCAGAATGCACAGATCAACAACTTACACTGCGTCAAAGTACAACGAATACATGTTACCGCAGTCCAGGTTTATTGACTAAAATTATTTAGTGGCGCCTTTTTCTATTAGCATGAGGAAACCTTCTGCGGAGGATTCAGTTTAGAAGAACAGGAATGAGAAGGATCTGTGCATGTCCTCCTCCCAAACATCTTTAGAAGGACAATATGGTCTTCCATAGCAAAGCCCACAAATTTCATTTTAATGCTTCCTCTTGATACTTTCATTAAAGCATTGTTAGAACTCTGGTTTATTTCACACTGATTTCCCTCTGTACCAGTAGTTGCTCTTATATTTGTGAAGAGCCCCAACAGGAGGAGCGGTGGCTGGGGCACGTCTGGGTGTCCGGACTCTGCTTCCGGCTCCATGGGCCAATCCGGGCACCCCCAGCAAAGCTGGGCGCACCCAGTTTGGGCCGGCTCCTGTAGCGCTGGCCCCCAGAAGCTGTCCACGAGGCGCTCACACAACCTCACGGCCATATGCTGCCTGCCCACCGAGGAGGAGTCTCCTGCAGCAACCTGGCCCACCTGCCACTTGAACCAGCTGCCAGCATGCACAGCAGGTTGGCCAGCTGTGGAGCCGTCAGCCCAGCCACCAGCGGCACAACCAGGTAGGGCAGCAGCGCCACCGTCGGGGGGGGGGGACCACTGCTACTGACCGTTACATTCCTGGGTGCAAGGGGCTTTCGGGCTGGTAGAAATATAAAGTAAGACAAAAGCTTGAAGTGTAAACAGAAAGCCTTCAACAATTCAGAAAAGCATCATAATAATGACTTTGAAGATATTCACCAGTCACATTAATTAGTATTCCCTTCAAACCAACAGAACTACATTGGTGTTAGTAGCCCTTGAAGCGTTCACTCTTTTTCTTTGGTCAGTAGCCTCTCCGACAGAAGACCCGCCTTAATATTGTACAATATTGTTTAAAAAACAAAACAGCAACTGCATCTTTGAATATATGCACTGCAACAACTTTGTTCCTTAAGGAAATTAAACTTTCCTTCAACGATACTTCCCTTCCCCCCCAAAATTGCAGCTGTTATTTGCAAATGGCTTATAGACATTAAAAACATTTGCAATCATTAATCTAAGAAATCTAATATTTCCATCATGATAAATCCTTTACAAGGACTATACCTGAATATTAATGCAATAAAATTACTGAGAGTTGATCTCTTCGGCTGCAGTAAACCTAAATAGCATAATGTTGCCTCTAAATTCTTTCACAGCATCTTAAAGAAGGGAAAGGAAACTGGTTGACTGGCCAAACACCTCAAGAGTGCTTCTGAAGATATGTGCATGCACATGAAAGCTTATTCCCACATTTTAAGAGTGCCACTGGACTCAAACTTGGTTCTATTGCGTTAAATTAGCTCTTCTTCACAACAAAAGACACAAGAATTTGGTCATCTTTCTCACGGACCAATTTCAGCTAATATAGGAATAAATCTCCAAGTTGCACAGAATTCATCTGGATCCTCTACACCAGAGTTAGTCAACCTGTGGTCCTCCAGATGTCCATGGACTACAATTCCCATGAGCCCCTGCCAGCGTTTGCTGGCTGACTACCCCTGACTACAGGTTGACTACCCCTGCTCTACACCCTTATTCCAAGAAGATGTGATGCAGTAAAAGACACCATCAGGTCTGTACATTTCGGTTAACGTATAACGGCCACGGAAATCACACTTCCTAAAATCACGCAACAGGAATCTACAGTTATACATCGTAATCTTAAAAAGCTGAAAACTGAACGTTATGTTAAAGATGAGCCTGGAACAATCTTGGTAACAAACAGTAAAAACCTTTTTATTCTTTAATAGCAATATTTCCTTATTCTGCACTTGTCTTTCTCTCCAGTATTAAATATCAATATGCTTTTTGCTCCCAAGGCAAATTTCCCCCCCAAAATTAAAAACAGCATGGCATTTTTGCGGCATCGTACTTTGGAAGCATCATGGCAGCCTGGCGTATCTTGCTACTTTAAAAGGATACTGTATGAAAAACTAAGAAGTGTCCGTTTTGTCCAGCTGAGTGGGCAGCACTGAAACTTTTGATCCTGGCACTGCATCAAAAGACAGCCTCTCCTTCAAGAAGATTAACTTGCTTAAGAGCACTTAATGCTGATCGAGTCCTTAATCGAATGCAAGCTTGGTCAGGAACAGCAACCCACGTTAGCAGCTGGGAGTACAGAACCCAGCACCACTGAGACTGGACCCTGCTCTCGAATTTTGTGTTAATTAACTCCATCCTCCACATTTTCACATTCTGCACACTCCCTAAATAGATGGGGCTGGGGTAGATTCTTATTGTACCCTGTCATTCCTACAGTGAGGCCCAGAGAAAGGCTGAAAAGGGTTAGCCCAGCCTTTCTAAAGTTTTTTACCCTTGACCAACACCTGAAACATTCTTCAGGCTTCAAAAAAAAACCTAGAAGTGGCAGGATCATACAGAATACGGTGGGGAAGTATAGCTTTGTACATGGCCCACCAGGGGCCCATCCCTTTCCTGCCATTAGAGGGGGGGGGCGGGTCAACATGACCACATACAGTCACCCAATAAATTTTAACAATTATTTAAAAATATAAAAACTATTAATTAACTCCCACCCATTTGGGAAACCCTTCCAGGACCCCCAAGAAACCCCAGGGTTTCACAAAGCCCTGTTTGAAAAAGCTTGGGCTAGCCAATAATTTGCATTGAATGGTCTTAAATATGGACTCAAAGAATGGTAGCTGATCTTACCATTCAAAATGAATGAATCTTGAGCAAAAGGGGTCGGCAACACCCTATGTTACATAACGAGGAATACCTTAGCAGTGTGTTTGTGTATGTAAGAGGTCTTAGTACAAAAATCAACGAGTGGCAATGTGCAATATTTTAGAGTGCAAAGACTGACGACTAAAAGTTATCTATCAAGACATTCAAGCACATTGCTTGCCTCGAGGACTGCCAGGTCCCTCTTGGTCAGATCCAGGTTTAAAAAGTCCTCAAGATTTGGGGATATAGATTCAAGAAATGCAACGTCACAGAATCCACCCTCCAAAGCACCCATTTTCTCCAGGGAGACTGATCTATGTCCCTGAACGTGAGCTGTAATTCCAAGGGATCCCCAGTCCCCACCTGGAAGCTGGCATCCCCACCTGCCCCTCAACCACTTCCCTGTCCTTTAGCCAGCCTATCATTTGACAGTCAGGAACCAAGCAGGGAGATGAATCTATTTTTAGTACCTGTAAGTATGCAATTGGGTAGGAGCTGCTCCAGATTTCCACACACAGAATAAACATAAGAATAAGGAGAGTATAAAAGGCAGCCTATGGGGTTTTCCAATTAGACCAGCAGACTTTTAAAACTAGGTTTTAAATTTTAAATCTGTATTATATTTAATTACTTTGTATTAAATTTGTATTGTAAGCCCTTTTGGGGAATATATAGAAATAAATAAAATGACAATTGCAAGGTCCCTTCTAGGCATGTCAGTGAGAGCCGACCTGCATTCAGCCTGATTAATTTTTGAGGTCTTGGAATGTCCTCCTTCTTTGAGATCCCCTCAGCGACTCCCTCACCTCCATGAAGCCAGAAATGGGGGTACCACGATGAGAAAAAGTCAGCTCCAAAGAGGGGGAAAAGGGCTTCAGAGGGGACCTTGCATGCTTCACAACTTGGTGGGGGGCCTGCTGGCAGGGATTCCCTCCTTGCCAAACCCTGCATGGTCTCCCTCAAGCCAGGTGGCCATTAGTTTGTCTGCACCAGCAAAGCACACGAGTTCAGTCGCACCTAAAAGACTAACAAAATCAGTAGCAGGGCAAGTTTGGCTGAGAGAGCTCAGAGAGAACTGTGCTTGGCCCAAGGTCACTCAGCCAGCTGCATGTGGTGGAGGAGGAGCGGGGAGTCAAACCCTGTTCTCCAGATGAGACGCTGTCGCTTGGTGTTGTGGTTCAGAGCAGCAGCTCCTAATCTGGAGAACTGGATTTGACTCCCCGCTCCTCCTTACTATTGCCTTTGCCTTCCTCTCCCCACCGCAGACACCCTGCGGGGTAGGTGGAGCTGAGGGAGCTCGGAGAAAACTGTGCCTGGCCCAAGGTCGCTCAGCTGGCTGCATGTGGAGGAGGAGGAGTCAAATCCGGTTCTCCAGATTAGGGGCTGCTGCTCTGAACCACAACCCCAAGCGACAGCGTCTCATCGGGAGAACAGGGTTTGACTCCCCGCTCCTCCTCCTCCTCCACACGCAGCCATCTGAGCGACCTTGGGCCAGGCACAGTTCTCTCCGAGCTCCCTCAGCCCCACCTCCCCCGCAGGGCGTCTGTGGTGGGGAGAGGAAAGCGTAGGCAGGCGATTGTAAGCCGCTGAGAGCCTCCTTCGGGCCGGGAAAAGCGGGGTATAAAACCAGCTCCGGGCGGCGCAAAGCGGCCACCACAGCGGGCGTTGCTTCTGCCTTGCAAGAGCACAAAAGGCCAGCGCCCGGAGTAACGCGGCTACTGCTGCTGCAGCCAGGGCGAAGATGGAGGCGGCCGCCCGGGCTGGCTGAGGGAAGCGACGCCGCCCGCCCTGAGGGAGAAGGCCGCCCAGCCCAGCCCCGTCCGCCCGTCCTCCCGCCCGCCTTTACCTGCCGGGGAGTCTCTAGCGGGGTCTCCGGTGACCTCCCTGCCGGCGGGGAAGGGAGGGAAGGGAAGGGCTCGGCTCGTCCTCTCGCAGGGCCGGAGGCGCCTCCACGTTCCGCTTCAACGTGGCAGCCGGAGCGCCGCCTCCATCGCGCCGGCTTCCGGGCCGACCTGACGGACTGGGCAGGGCCTGCCTGAGAGGAGGAGGAGGAGGCGCCCTCCGAGCGGGCCTGGCAGCCTGGCGAGGCCTTCGCTGAAGAGCCTTTCCAGCAGAGCCGTGCGGTTGCCAACCTCCAGGGACGGACCGGAGGCCCCCCCCCCTGGGATTCTGATTTGACTCCGGATTAGGGGGGGCAGTGGTCCCTCTGCGCATGCGTGAAGCGCCTTGTCGGTCAGAGGCTCGGAGAAACTCACACCAATCTCCGGCTTGGAACTAGAATCTTGGGATTCCTGCTGATCTCTAGATGAGGGGCAGGGGTTCCTCTGAGTTAGCCAGGCCGATCTCCGGGTGGGGACTGGAGTCCTCCTGGAATTCTAATTTATCTCCAGATTAGGGGCCGTGGTACCTCTGTGCATGCATAAAGCGCCTTTCGGTCAGAAGCTCTGAGTAGGTCATAGGGCTGCCAACCCCCAGGTGGGAACTAGGATTTCTGGAATTCCTGCTGATCTCCAGAAGAGGGGCAGCGGTCCCTCTGAGCATGTGTGAAGCAGGTTTCCAGTCTGAGGTTCTGAGTAGGCCACACCAATCTCCGGGTGGGAACTGGAATTCTCCTGGAGAAAACGTGCTGCAGAGCACTACCATAGATTTTAGGTAAAATCCCTCACCAAATGCTCCAGCTGCAGGCCTCACCCCTACATCTCCAAATTACTGGAGTTGAATCTGGATTACTTTAAACTAATTCCTCTGGGATTAATATAGAAACCACTGCTATCCAATTTCACCTTCCAGACTACAGAGATAAAATTGCTACTAATATTCTGGTTATATTAGGGAATGCAAACCATGAGAGGCCTTCATTACTTTTAATATATTTTTTAAAAACAAGATTATGTAAAAAGGATGCAAAAGAAAAGGAAGGTCTATGTAACACTACCAGGCATTGCCCCAAAAATATTTCTCCTTCATTTCAATCTTCACAGCATTCTCTACAAAATGCAAGTCTTTACTTCAAACATTGTAAATTTCAAATTTCATAGCTGATGTATTTCACATCAATATTATTTTCATCATAACCAAAATGAAAATCAGAGCGAGCCGAAGTCAAAATCACAAAAGGCCATCCATTCCAGCCCCCCCCCCCTTTCTTGGGAACTTAAAAATCACATCCTCCTGACAGGTGCTCTTCCAATGGAGGAGACTCTACTACCTGAGATAGCATATTCCATCTATGAACAGCCCATGCTGTCAGAAAATGCTTTCTAATATTTAAGTAGAAACTCCTTTCCTGCAATTTGAACCCATTTCTCCTAGTCTTTGTCTCCAAGGCTGCAGTAAACAGGTTGTATACCTTTTACGTAATTAAACACAGCTATCACATCACCCCTCTTCTCCATACAGAATACTCTCAAACTCTTCTCATAAGGCATGGGTTCCAGCCCCTCAACCATCCTAGCATTCCTTCTCTGAACCCATTCCAATTTGTCAGTACCCTTCTTCAGCCACATCACCTTGGAAAACAATAATTCAAATTAGGTCTAACTAATGCAGAATAGAGAGGTATAACTTACCTTGCCCCCTGCCCCCATGGAGGATTGCTCTACGCTCCTAGCAATGCATTCTATGTTTGTGTCCTGCTTACATAATAAACACTCCATCTCTCCTCAAATTTCAATATAGATTGTGTTTTAAATAAGTTTTTTTTCCACCACTGCTGAATAATTTGTAAGCTTCTTTTCTCATCCTTATAAGCAAGGACAGACATTTTGATTTTAAATTTGGAGCTGTTTAAGGAATGCTCCTGTTCAGGTTGCCATTTCCTCAGAAGTCCAGCGTAGCCTTCATCATTTAGAGACTGCAGGATCTAATACTGTCTTCAAATACCTTAAAATCCCAAGCTTAAAACCCAGCACAAAGTAATTTGAGTGGAAACTCCGTTGGCACATTGTGGATAATTCATTTACCATCTGTCTGTTCTGAAACTGGGAGAGTAGTTTTAAGTGAAATGTGTTTTAGCATTTTGAAACACCAGCTGTGCATCATTTAAGTGTAAAATAAAAACCAAAACACAAGACCCAGGATTTCGTTCAGTTAAAATATACATTTATTATTACAAACAAGGGGAAAAAATTTTACAGAATGGACAGAGCTTTGCCCAGATGTTCATGTCTTCGTGCTAAACCAAGCAATTTCAAGTTATGTCCCTTTTTTTGGAAAAAGAAAACCTCCCAGATCTTTCACATAAATGGATGTGAGAAGCAACTTAAAAACGGCATACTCTAGAGATCTAAAGCCAAACAAAATAAAGCAGAGTATTATTTCAAGGTCTCATGAATTTGTTTCCAAGTGTTTAACGAATTTTGATGATTATGTTAGCCATTCAAGTCATGTCCAACGCTTTCCGACCCTATGAGTTAACTGTCGCCACATTTTTCAATCTTGCATCGCTTCTTTTAGTTGTATAACATTTTTTTAAATATATAAAAAATGAACTACCACCCATTCGGGAAATCCTCCCAGGACCATCAAGAAACCCCCAAGGTTTCACAAAACCCTGGTTGAGAAAGCCTGGCCTAACCGATCTCACAAGGTTGCTGGAATTATGAAATAAATTAATTCTGTTTCCTCCTCTGCCTTTTCAGGAGGCAGCTAGGATAAAACTGAGACTGATTAAGCTGAGCAGACAAGAACAATGTGTTCATCAGGCAAACTGGACATAGTCAGCTGCAACTATAACTTCCCGTATTTTTTATTGACCATGACTTCCCAACAACACACCAGGTGCACTATCCCAGTTCACTTTCTGTTCCACAGGACATAGCATGAACTGAGCAGACTAGTTCATATTTTTGTTGCTTTCCCAAAGAGACCTTAAAACATTTACCTTGGCCATCCCAACGAGACTTCTTAATTCCTGAAAATGGAAGAGAATTTATCAGTATACAGCAAATTTTTCACTATGCAGTTTTCTTTCTCATCTCCAGACTAAACCAGACAGTGTTGAAAAGTCCTGTCAAGCTTTCACAATCCTGTGTCCTCATCCAAGCACACAATAATCACAGCAAATCATGATGTGAACAGCAGAATAAAGTTCTAATCATTGGACACCAGGGAAAAACATTAAAAATCACTAGCAATGCTGATTTTAGATCTTTGTAGAAAAGCACTCCTTAATCTATGCATGGGGGGAGAAGTCCATATAATTAGCCAGCAATGTTACAGATATGAATATAGCATTTCATGACACTGATATTACGAGCAAAATGCAATGTGTCATTTAAAATAAACATTAAAGCTAATTTTTATGGGTACACTGCTAAGCAAGATCAACAGAGAACATGCTACACATGATTCAGTGGAATAACCTTACCTCAATAAATCCAGGATCCCATTTCAGGTATGGTATAATTCCTAAGGGATCAAGAACCAAAATTTGACAGTTATTTTCTTTACAATCAAGTGAAACATGACACATACAAATGAAAGGCTTTAAAAGCAGACATATAACAAGCTACAAGAGATAAGACAAACAGGCTAGTCGTTTGAACTGCATGTCCTCAATTCAAATACTAATCACATTACATCATTATGTGAACAGCAAATAAAAGGTTTTCATCATCGGACACGGCAGTGAACATATCAGATAACCCACTGTCTCATGGTACACAAACCTGCCTTACACTGAGCCATGGTTTTTCCCTTACAACACTGTAGCATGTGCATCTACCTTTATTTATTTATTTATCATACTTTAAAAAGGCAGGTAATTGGCCCACCCAGCTCAGTATTGTCTGCTCTGACCGTAAGCCGCTCTCTGAGGTTTGAGGCAAAAACAAACCTCTCTCTGCTACCAGGGCTTGAACATGGCACTGTATTCACCGAAAGCATGTTCTCTGCCTCATAGTCATAAACCCCTTAACCAGAGATGATACGATCCTCACTTACTCAGCTGTAGTGCTTCAATCCTGCAAATCATACTGGAAAAACTCAGCGTTTCTACTCGGCTCCTTTCCAGGTTTCAAATAACTGATTCCTCTTGTAGAGCCAGTCTGAGGTAGTGGTTAAGACCCAGGTTCGAATCCTGACTTGTGCCATGGAAACTTGCTGGGTACCCTTGGGCCAGCTGCACTCTCTGAGCCTAGTCTACCTCACAGGGTTGTTTTGATGATCAAGCGGTGGAAAGGAGTAAGAGGCTTTGGGTCCCCATGGGGGGGGAGATGAGGCACAAATAAATAAAATGCATAGAAACCATAGCGCAAAATGCAAACGAAGCCAGGCAAAGCAAATAAAATGCCGCCGCCCCCCGCCCCGCAAGCCTAAGGCCACCCTCGCTCCTAACACCGCAGCAGCCCTTCAGCCGCCTCCATCCCCTCCACGCGGCAAGAAACCGGAAGCCAAGCCAAGTCTCGCGACAACATCCCAATGCGTAAGCTCCCATTGGCTCAGCCGCACGCCGATTTCCCGATTGCTTCCTGCCCTTTCCGCTTTCCCTTCGCTGGAGGGCGCAGAACTAGTGACGCAACAGCCCATAGAGAAAAGGCACTTGCGGCGTTTGTACACGCACTTCCGGTTTCCGGTGGAAAGGTTTGCTGAGGACTATCTGAAGGGGTCGGTGTCTCAGGATTAAATTCCTGCCCAAATTGCATTAGTCTTTCGGGTGCTTCTGAACTTTTGCTCTTCTGCCCCATGCCTGTCCTTTCAAACATGGAAGCATCTTAGGGCATCAACTTCAAGATCTCAGCAGCTCAGGGAGTTGTACAATAATAGTGATTCATTAAAGATTACTACAGAAAAGATTAAACATTTTAAAAATACATCTCAGTATAGAACACTTTCTCAACCAGGGTTTCGTGAAACCCTGGGGTTTCTTGATGGCCCTAGAAGGGTTTCCCAGATGGCTGGGAGTTACTTTTAAAATAAAGTGACCAGATTTTAACATTGGTAAAGCGGGACACCATTGACTGGGGGGGGGGGGTCTTGATTAAAAATTTGGTCTATATGGAGTAACAAAAAGTTTCATAGAACGCAAAAATAGTATTGTAATATATATTTTTTAATTTCAACATAAGTACAATTTGCCAGGTACCCCCAGATGTCCCTCCAAAATTGGGACAATCTGGTCACCTTATTTTAAAATAGTTTTTTAAGTTTTGTTAAAACATTGATTGGGTGATAAGACCAAACATATGGCTAAAGCTTACTTACTTTGGACACATCATGCAATCAACTTTGCTAGAAAAATAATTAATGCTCAGCATGGTCAGCGGCAAAAGGAAAGGAGGTTGCCAAAGGATCCGGTGGCTCGACAGGATCAAAGCCAATACAGGGAAAACCACGAATCCTTAAACTGGCTCTGTACTTGGCCTGTGCTTTCAGTAGGTCAAGGCCTGACTAAATGGACAAACGCCAGCTGTATCTGTTTCCCCCACCTTTGTCATTTGATGGTATCGAGTTAGGTCAAGTGGCTCCAGGAGGTTTCAATTTCCTCTCTGCAGAAGAGAGGGGGGTCTTGCAGGAGGTGATTATCTAAACCAGTAGGATTCACTAACTCTTGGAATGTGTATTACCGCCTACCAAAAGCGCTTTTATTTCCTTAATAAACTTTGGTCGTTCATTTTCTTTTTTAATCTTTATATTACTTACTGTTGGAAAGAAAAAGCAGCACAGAAGTCTCCTTGTACAGAATAGTATAAAGGTTTTATTTTTTTCTTTGTGATTTATCTGACAGTTTTGTTTTTACAATATAGAAAAGTGTAATCTTTGAATAGGTCTAGTAAATATAAATTTAAATCTATTTTTTTAGATGTAAACCAGAACTAGAAAATTAACCCCAAGCACCCTCTTTCCCCGCTCCCATACTCTACTGGCAATGGGTCTGACCCAGAGGAGACTCACTTCTATGAGGCTTTTGCAGCAATTCTGCTTCCATCCCACGGAAATGGAGAAGTTATGTTGCAGGTATGCCTCATACATTACTTGCAGTGTCTTGATGTAATTGTACTGCCTATTTTTTCCAGCAATTTCATGCAAAGGGCCAAGGGGGGGGGGGAGGTGGAAGGGAAGAACCAAGCTAAATACTGGAGGGGAAGCTTGTTCTAAGAGAGACAGAAAACTAGATCTTTGATTGCACCTTCTTCAAATCTTTACACGCAATTCCGTCATACATAATCTACAACAGGAATCCAAACTTCACAAAAAGTTTTTTTTCTGCACACATATAAATACACATCACAAAAAAAGGTGCAAGTTAGAATTAAGACACAGAATATTTACAGAAGTAAACACGGATTTAGTTCTAGACAAAGAGGATGCAATGTTGCAATCTGTTTGAAAAATAACTTGATCAAGTATTATTTTACCCACTTACACTAATTTACATTTATACAACTGCTATCATACGGATGCATACGGTGTCAGTAAAAGGCGAGTCTCCATCTACTCTGGAAGGTAATGCACTGACTCTATACCCTCGAGTCAGAATGCTAATCATAAAACAATTCTGCTAAAATGAACCACAGCTTCCTTTTCAGGATTGTGTGTACATCTAATGCAAGCCTGCTATGTGTAAGCATACACACTCCCCTTGATAGTACATATGTGTACACAGAGAAAATATAAGATCCCTTTTTGAACAAAAGGCCTGCGGTATTATAATTACAGGGAGAACTAAAATAATCTAGCAACCATTTGCCAGTGCAAACATGGGGCTTCGAGCCATTCAAGTGACCCTGAACAATTGGCTGCACTAAGAAAAAAATCAACTACGTGCAATTGTGTTAAACCTTTTAAAGATTGGTTAGAAAGGTGGCTACTTCTAACAATATCCACCCCGGGCATTGCTGTGTCACTCTTTTTCTGTTAGTTTTCGTCTGCAGTCAGTGCCTGGCTGAAGCACTGCATTGCTGGCATTTATTTTTAAAAGAGAAGCTAACTTGAGGTGACAACCAGAAATGCATAGGTGATTCAGTTTAACAGTCTCCTGTCAAGATGCAGCTAGCTGGAACTCTGTTAATGCCTCCTAAAGACCTAGTTGGTCTCTGCTGAAATAACACGGGGGCGGTGATTAAATGCAATTTCTTAAGACTCTTATGCAGGTTCTCGCCCACCTTAGTTGAACATGTTTAAATCTGCACGATTATCTAAGGCCAGCACAAAACATCTCGTTCTCCCACGTTTGTCTGACAGATTTTGCCAGACTGATACAGGCACGAAAGGGCGAATGCAGTTTGCTTCAGATTTATGTCCTATTGGAATCCTTCGCCATCCAATCCACTTCAGCCACAGTCCCAACAGGAGCGCTTAAGCCACTGGACTGAGCAGTTCCAGCGCTGGATCGTGGCCATTATATGCCTTCCCCTTGTCAAGCTTTGATTACAGACACCACCACAGATAAAAACGCTTGCTTAAAAACTGTACTGTCAAGGGCCCCGCTTAGCACAACTTAAAACAACACACACAAGCTACTCCTACGAAGAGAGTCACTGCAACCCCCTTTGGCCATTTCCAATTATTCCCACCCAAGACAGCTGGGATCCAAAGAGTAACTTTAGGTGCATCCCAAGGGGATTTTAAAACTTTGTTTCTTGAAAGACAGTCACTGACAGTCTTTGGAAGCTTCCTCAGTTTCAAAAAATGCTTTTCTGCATGGCAAGAGGATTTCTATTTAAGAAACACAAGTGACGATGCAAGAGCCTCTCTTGGACGCACAACATGAGTTGTGTGCAGGCTTTGTTTTTTTTTTGGATCCAGGCCAGTATCTATGGAGAGCTGATGATGAGCCACCCGGTAAATAAAAATAACCACTTGTCCCGTGCATTAATTTTAAAAAGGGGGTCGCTCTTGCAAAGTACTTCTTTTGAACGGTACACAAGACGCTCAAGCATCACTTGTGTCAGAATGCTGGAACAAGATATGACGGTTACCACCACCACCACCACCACCACCCCACACACACGCTTAAATACTGTGGAAGTGCATGAGGTTTAAAAGATTTTTTAGGAGTTATAAATTGCAACTGCAGTCATGCTATTAAATGACCCTATCAGGGTATCTCAGTGTTCCCTGGAGGGGACAGTGAGCCTACCTGTGTAATGATAATTCCATTCCTGAAAGATTTTTGTCTTCCTGTCCTTTGGATGATGGAGGACTGTCTCAGAGATAAGCTTGTCATAATAAGCAAAATACCGATCTCTCAGAACCCAAACAGAAGCAGATTATTACAATTTGGAATGGCGCATTGGAAAATGATAACAGATTGTTATGACGTATTTCAGACTGTTGCTAATTTTGACCTTGATTTGTACATAGCAATACTGTCCGTTTCTGTACCCAGTTCTGGTAATGTGTTATTCTTAACGTGAAACTCATAGTTAAAGGACACCACAAACTGCATTCCCCCGTGAAATCAGAACTGTCGCCAGAAAGATAATCCTCAAAAGTTGTGTATCTTCCTGAAATGCTTTTAAGAAAAAGATTCCACCGCCCCCTTTCTGAATTAGCAAACTCACAAATGTGCGGTTATTGACTCAAATGCAAAGCTAAAGCTGCGTTTGTGATGCTGATCAAACAGATCTGAAGTACTTGTACAAGATTATTGGTTGGTTTAGGAACGTCCAGTCATGTCAATGGGACTTTCAGAGGAATTGCTCCCGACGGAAGGGCTGTGGACTGATGTCTTGTCCCAGCTCCTTCCCCCCTGTAAAAATTCAACGCTAAAATTGCAACTAATAATTTAAAAGATTGCTTGAAGGACCTTTTTTTCTAAAAGAGAAAGAAGCCATTGCAGTTCTCCAACGCTGGGGGAGGAAAAGACAGGCGCCATTCTAAAAAGAAGAAAGTTAAGCTTTAAAAGGTCCTCGTTATTATAAAGGTCTCTCGGTTCAATATTCATGTAAGCCAATGCAAACTGAGCAGCACCAAACGAAGAATGAAAGGCTATCGCTATCATCGGCTGCTGCGGTGAACCAGAAAAGTGTCCCCGTGCCTTTTAGTGTCCCACCCCCCGCCCCACACCCCGAGTTTCAGACCGCGGCTCGTTTCCAAGACAGTCAGCAGTTCATGGCACAAGCGTCGCTTTTACTAGACTTCCCAGCCGCGCTAATGATCCTCATCAGACAACGTCCAAATTCTTCCAGGATCATCCGTTCTGCCATCGCTTTCGACTTCCCTGCCTTCTCGGCCTGCTCCGCTTGTGCAAGTAAACAGTCGCAAGTGGCGTCGGCAACCTCCTTGGTGACAAACGTGAAGGGTAACCTGGGAAGGAAAGAGCAAGCCCTGAGAAACTGCAGGGAATACAAGGGTGACAACCTTGCAGGGAAACTGCAGGGAATACAACCAGATTGTGTGTGTTAAGTAAGAGTGGGAGAAGAACGGCCACAGAGAAGAACTCGCAAGCTATATAAAATTCCAGAAGCTCCCAAGATAGCTCACCCGTCCCCTCACAGAGGGTGATTTAATTAACTGAGATCTGGAGGACCCAACCATTAACCAGCCTGGGGAGCTGGAGAAGGCTGCAAGGAAACTCTTTAGAGGATTCTGTTCAGTATTTTAATATCTGGTAGGGCATAGAGAGAGAGAGAGAGAGAGAGAGGAATCGTGTTTTACCTTTTTGTTTTGAATCCCTTGCTCAATCTGGTGCTGTGCTAGAAGTATGCTTGTGAACATTTTCTCTAATAAATACTTGATAACTTTGCACGCTGGTAGTGGTTTTCTTTAATACATATCCCTTAATCATCTTGGACATGCTGTTTTAAGAGGAGTGTTAGGATGAAAAGCAGGCAGTTGGCAAGTGGCTATTTTTTTTTTGGGGGGGGGGGTCACAAAGCATCTGATGGCCCCTTGGATAAACCGCCCAGAGCGGTATAGAAATCTAAATACATAAATAAAATAAATAATGACAGTGGGAGATACAGTGGGAGATAGAGGCAAGGCTTCAGAACTTGGAAGAGAAGCTGGGGTCCTGACCCTCCCAGGGGGCAATTCCTTGCAAAGGTCAGGTGGTGACAGCAGGTTACCCGAGTGAGAAAGAAAAGCCTCTCCAGGTGTTGGGCAGGGTGGAACAGGGCCTGCAGGCCAGAACAGGCCCGTTCTGCAATAGGGATATGTTTTAACCTAGAATGGGGGCGGCGGAGGGGGGGGGGTGGAAGCAGCCACTAGACTACAGCACTGTGCTTTTTTCACTGGCTAGGAACAGCAGCAGCAGAGAAAGAAACAAAAGTACAATAACAGAGAAGGCCTAGAGGGGCAGTGTAAGGGGGAGGGAGAAGGATGCAAGAGGAGCCCAGGAAAGTGGTAGTTAACCCCTTCACAAGTGATTGCCTTGCTCTCCTTATGGTCTCCTTCAGCTCAATTCCTTTTGAAAATTCAGCAAAACATAGTATGTGAACACACCTTCCCCCTCCGCTGGACAGCACTGGTGCCGGCCTAGTTAGAAGGTCCGAAATCTGCGAGGACAGCTTTGTCTTGGCCGCCGTTTGTTGCTGGACTCGCACCTCAGCGGCATCTGCCAAGTGCATTAATGTCTTCCGCTCGGGGCTTTCTTCAAAGTTCTTGCAGCCAATGCATTTGCAGATTGAGGAACACATGATCTTTGCCTGGGAAACAGGTGAAACACAAGTAAAGAAAATATTGCATATTGTCCAATTGTGTGGCTTCTGGCTTTATTTCCCAGAAATCTCGCTTTATTTTTTCCAACCTTTCAGATGGCAAAAATTTAAGATACAGGTACAGCTCTCTGTAGTACTGAATATAGCCACAATTTTGCTTGCAAAAAGTTAAGACAGTTAATGTTTTAAAATGTCATACATATGCCAAATACCAGATTCTTGTAGGTTAACTAAATTCTAAATTATATATTTTATGTCATTAAAGCAATACAGTTTAAGTGAGATAAGAAAAGTCTTGCATATATTTCAATTTCTGCTCCCCAAATGGGGGAAAAACCCCGCACATATCTATGTTTCTGGAAATTTCACATCTCAAGCTCAGACAGCAATTCCCAAAAGAGAACCTTGGAAATAGCATGCTTTCTTGATGCCTGATATACAGAAAGGCATGGCACAGCATTTTATTTAAGGCTACTTCCTGGAGGATTGCCAAAGTCAGAGGCTTTTCCAGAAACCACAACACTGTTATTTTATGCGGCCTTTTTGAAGCTGCAGATAACTTTGGAATTATTCTATGATTCTCTAATATAGATGCAGGGCTATTTCAGCAGTATGTATATTCATGGGCCCTAAAAGTAGTGTGATTAGAGAAGAGTTGGTTTATATTACCCTGCTCAAAGTGGCTTACAATCACTTTTCCCTTCCACTTCCCACAACAGACACCCTGTGAGGTTGGTGGCGCTGAGAGAGCTCTGACAGAACTGCTCTGTGAGAACAGCTCTAACAGGACTAACTGGCCCAAGGTCACCCGGCTGGCTCCACGTGGAGGAGTAAGGAATCATACCGGGCTCCCCAGATTAGAGACTGCTGCTCTTAACCACTACCCCATGCTGGCTAGAGCTCATTGAAAGTCAGAACCACTGTGGAGCTTCTGCAAGATTTAACAAGAATGTTTCTCAGGAGAAAAATTAAGCTGGTTCCAAATCTCACCTCGTAGCATTCGCAATAGTTTTTGAGGCATCCAGAGCGCTTGCAGTTGCAGCCTTTGCTGTGCCGCCGGTCTGACTCCCCTTCCTTTCCCTTCCCTATTTTGGGCTTGAAGGCCTCGGGGTTTCTGTCAAGGCAGGCCTAGCAGGGCAGACACAAAAAGAGTCAATCAAAGTACATGCCGAGAAGCAAGGGCTAGAGAAGGACCCCAACGCAATGCCCGTTAGCTCCGCCAACACCTTTCCCGGCACCCGCCAAGTAGTTTTTGACTACTTTTTAAAGTACACCTGGCCAGGTGGGGCTTTTGCCCAGCAAGTTTGCCCTCTGGAGATGCGATTGGCTGTGTGTGGGTTTTTTTTTAAAAACTTGCTTTTGCAGTAGCTACCGCTACAGAACAAGGAGCTTTGTGTGCGACTGAAGGTAAGCTGTGCCAGACGGTTTGTGGCTGGCTATGCTCACCGTGCTGTGTCAGCATTCTAGAGGTGCCCCCTCAAGGTTAAAAGACGCTGGGCTCCCCACTGGGCTGGAGACTCAATCCCCAGCTTGATAAAGGAAAAAGCAATTCTTTCACCCAACCCACGTGGGCGAACCGTCTAAGATCCTCCCCCCACCCCCATGGAGGATTGCTAAGCAAGAATAATAGAACCACAGAATCCTAGAGTTGGAAGGGACCTCCTGGGTCATCTAGTCCAACCCCCTGCACTATGCAAGACACTCACAACCCTCTCGCTCATCCACTGTCACCTGCCACCCCTTAAGCCTTCAAAGAATGAGCCTCTCCGTCAGATGGCTATCCAGACTCTGTTTAGAAATTTCCAAAGATGGAGAACCCACTACCTCCCAAGCAAGCCTGTTATTCTCCTTTCATGAATCCCAGCCAGCTCTGTAAGCTGCATCCCCCAGGAAGGTTTTTACCTTGATTGCTTTTTGCCTGTCGTTTTCATGGTCCAGGTTATTGTAACAATTTGTACAGTTGCAGTTGTTGCAGAACTCACCATTGGCAAAGCAGTCGCAATACCTGAAAGGAAGTCCCAGGGAGAGCTTAAACACCAGGCGCCTGCACAGGGTGTGCTTATGTGAACCCAGGAGTTCCACAAGACCTACCCACCTGCCTCATGCCGGGACAAAACCACCACCACCCCTTCCCAAAGGGGCTGGGATCCAACGACTCTCAAAACTCTGCCTTAATGAAGGCTGTTAAATCCATGCTTAGAAGAGAAGACACCCCCCCTTCTAACGTTTCCCCCAAGGTAATCAAGCTGGACCTGGCTTGGTCCCAATGGAAAAGGAAAAAGGTACATGTGGTTGCAGCTACGATGCAAAAACACAACTTGCATTGTAGCGCGATTGGCCAATGACACACCGCCAGCCAGCCACCTCCAATAGGGTGAAGTGCAGCCTGACAGCCACATGTTTGCTTTCAAGACCAGTAAAGTATTTGGCTCCCAAGAAATGGGACTTTCAGACTATCAGTGGTACAGAGCTCAGGGGCAGTGTGTGCTTCTGAAAATATGAATGCATGAGCAGACCATCTGCAGCAAAGTAAATCTGGGATGATGCAGTGCCCTTAGAAGCTGGAATCTGGAGGGGGGAGCGGGGAGAGACATCTAATCTCTAGTTGCTGCTTAAGATGGGATTTCTTTTCCGAGTATGTGCACCAGGGACAGGGGAAAAATGGTGTTTTTACCACTTGAGGGTAACAATACTTACAACTTCAGACACAGGGATTTTGTACAGTTGCACGGTTTTCGGGGCCGATTTGCAGACTCAGAAGGTATTATTCTAGAAGACAAACGATTTTAACAACGGCTTTAGCTTCTTCCTCTCAAGCCAAAATACAGACCAGCTGCTGATAATTGGCCACCTGAGTTGCATGAAAAAGACTACTTAATCTATTTTAACTGTCTGGTTGCAGGTTTCTAATATGCAATTATCTCCCATGAGCCTTGGAGGTGGGATGAATTGCAGAACACATTGAAACAAATAAATAAAATGGCAAGGGCTGGTGAGCCAAGACCACACACTACACAGAAAGCAGAAAAGCATCCAGGCTGTACTAGTTAATCTTCCAAGGGATGGGATGGGGTGGGGGGGTGGGGGGGAATCTTAACTTAAATGGTGCTGGGATCTCAGCTCTTACCTTAGCTGAATACCAAATAATTCACTGTGGTTAGAGGACAGCGCACGATTTTTAAAACATATCTATGAAAATACACACCCATTGAATGGCAGTCGGGCTTGCGTTTGGATGCTAGATGTCCCACTGAGACTGGAGTTGCTTGCTATGGATACGTAGGACGACTGCTGTAGCTAACAAAAACACAAAAAAATTAGTACATATATAGTTTGCTGATTAAAAACAGCTACATTGATCCCATACTCATTTTAGTTCGTGCTTAGTCGGGACTAGAAGATGCCGACTGCTACTATTCTTATGCAATGTATGGCTGCGAAAGTTGGACCATAAGGAAGGCCGAGCGTCAAAGAATTGAGGCTTTGGAACTCTGGTGCTGGAGAAGACTCTTGCAAGTCCCTTGGATTGCAAGGCGAACAAACCGGTCAGTCCTAGAGGAGATCAGCCCTAACTGCTCTTTAGAAGGCCAGATCCTGAAGATAAAACTCAAATACTTTGGCCACCTCATGAGAAGGAAGGACTCCCTGGAGAAGAGCCTAATGCTGGGAGCGATCGAGGGCAAAAGAAGAAGGGGACGACAGAGAATGAGGTGGCTGGATGGAGTCACTGAAGCAGTCGGTGCAAACTTAAATGGACTCCGGGGAATGGTAGAGGACAGGAAGGCCTGGAGGATCATTGTCCAGGGGGTTGCGATGGGTCGGACACAACTTCGCACCTAACAACAACAACAACAACTATTCTTATGTAAGAAAGCATTGGAGACTTGGACCTCTGAGTTCATTTCCAACAATGGAAGGTTACCTGCAGGTTGGGGCGATTTCTGGATTCCTTCTTCTCATTGCGGGCCTGCACACTGCACTCATGAGTATCCCCTGATCCCCCCCCCAAAAAAGAGTTGGGGGGGGGATCAGTAGGCTGTGGCAGGAGAGCAAGTAAGAAAAATCCCACCCCACGAGTTGTGCTCATAGATCTCCTAGAATCCAAGCTTCTGTCTTGGATGATATCCAATTGATCCTCAAATTTAACACACAGGTACATGAATTAGCAGTAAAGGAGGCCTTGCACCTCTTTCATTATATTATAGTCACAGATGAGTACAGTAACTAGAAAACAACATGAATTCTCAACTTCTCACAACAGTGCCACGTTATTTTCTTGTACCAAGGCCATAAAAATGCAGCAGCAGTTACCATGTGTGGTGAAATACTAGCTGCACATTGGCTACAGAGGCTAAAATGGTCTGGTCAGCGACTGGCACGACAGAAGGCTGGCCGCCATTGATGAGAGAGCTCCCTGATGCAAAATAAGTGGGTAACCTGCGAGGGAGGGGAATAACAACCACCCAACGAAAAGCAAGTTTATGGGAACACTGCTTTTTCTGCTTTGGCAATACATTGGGCTGATGATAATGGCTTTGGCATAACCTACAACCTTTTTTGTTTGTTTGTTTTGGTATAAGCAACTTGCTTGTATGCTGCCTATATTATAGTGCAATCAGCTTACTTTTCAATGCTGCTGGGCCTGTAGAAGCTTAGAAAGCTGTTTGCAAGTGACCAAAAGTTCTACATACTTTCTTTCCTTGGAAATGCGGAAAAGTCTTCAAAGACAATGGTATGCCAATGGATCTCTATTTACTTCTATCACCTTACCCCATCCTCAGCTTTGGCTAACATTTGACCCTTGTGGCTGTATAGCAGTTATGTTTCTGTCCTAACAAATAATTCAGATTCATGTGTTTTTTCCAATTTTTATTCCGCATGCTCGTTTTTTTTTTAATGTTCTGCTTTTCAGATTCAGAATTTTAAACCAGCTCTTCCTCTACTAAGAAACTGGTGTTGCATCTATCCACTGAATACTTTGTTCTCAGAATGATTAGGACCTTCAAGCTCCTGATAACTCTGCTTCTCCTGCTGAGAGAACCTCAATTTCCAGTTTCAGCTGTGATTAGAGAGCCGATGGGGCTCAGCCTGACGTTCAAGGCATTATTCTAAGAGCAGATAGGAAGAAAATTCCTCACAGGCATTAGGTTACATTTGCTTCTGTCAAAAAAAAAAGAAGCTTTTCCCAGTAGCTGCAGTTCATTGTGGTTATTCTTTGTCTCTACTTGTTTCAAGGATCTGATTTCTCTTCTTCACTTATTTTTCCCTACAACTGCTATGTGGCTACTGGGATCCTTCTCATTTCTCTGTTTGTGGCGGGAGACATGGCACAGTTTAAGCACTTTACCAAATCAAACTCCACCTGCCCCTGCCAATTGCCATGCTGCAGCTTGTATGTCTACTGCGTTCAGCAGGGGGTTGGACTAGATGGCCCCTTCCAACTCTATGATTCTATGATTCTATTATTCTTCGTATCACTACCCTGCAAACTCTCTGGCTATAAAAAGGGGAAATGTCATCCAGCAGGTGAGCTCAGTGCTTTATACTCTGCTAAGTGCTATTGCCCTGCCTAAGATGGTGTACAGTTTACAGCTGTGCAATCCACTAGGAATTTCCCTGTCAATGG
Organism: Paroedura picta; assembly: GCF_049243985.1. Taxonomy (NCBI): domain Eukaryota; kingdom Metazoa; phylum Chordata; class Lepidosauria; order Squamata; family Gekkonidae; genus Paroedura; species Paroedura picta. Next base: position 79,090,663 of record NC_135378.1, on the reverse strand, counting down.
AAGCACAGGACACTAAGGTAGCTCAACTGGCATTTTACTGCCTCTGCCAGGCAAAGCTACCTGGCCTCAAAACACCTAACCACAGTGATCCATGTGTAGGTCACCTTGAGATTAGATTTCTGTAACATGCTCTATGCGGGCCTTCCCTTAATGATGATTCAGAAACTGCAGCTATTCCAATAGTTCGGGGGGCGGGGGAAGTAAGAAAAAGAAAAGTGGGGTTTATCCCCTGCTTTTCACTACTCAAAGGAGTCTCAAAGCGGCTTGCAATCGCCTTCCCTTCCTCTCCCCACAACAGACACCCTTGTGAGGTGGCTGGGGCTAAGAAAGCCCTGATAGTACTGTTCTGGCAGAACAGATCTATCAAGACTGTGACTAGCCCAAGGCCACCCAGCTGATCGCATGTGGAGGAGTGGGGAATCAAGCCCAGTTCTCCAAATTAGAAGCCGCCACTCTTAACCACTACACCAAGCTGACTTTCTTATACAAAGATATATTCCCTAGCCATACCAATCTATGCATCTTCCAAGAATGTACAGCCATTATCCACAGATTTCCTCAGAGAGATTCCAAAATAACATGGATGCTGCAAGAGTGGCTGAAGCGTGCCTTGCAAAGTCAAGCCACCACATCTGCTGCAATCCTCTACTCTTTGCCCCCAACGGCAGTGATTTGTCATTTTTCTCCACCAACATACAGATAGTGACATCATCATACTACCGAATAAGAATGCACAGGAAATCCCCCAATATAGACTGCAAAAGATGTGACAGTTATGAAAAAAAAAAAACGCTGGCAGGGGCTCATGGGAATTGTAGTCCATGGACATCTGGAGGACCACAGGTTGACTACCCCTGCCTTAGACTACCAATTCCAAAGCCTGGTCAAATCCAACAATTATATGAATGATAAATTTCTCAATAATTAACCATCTTGATCAATTTAATCTGCATGCCAGCAGTATACCTGTGTGACGTACTGAGCCGGGAGAACTGCATATCCCATGTTCCCTGTGCCAGGGGCCGGAGCCAGCACGGTGCCTGGAGGAAGGTTGGTAAGGTTCGGTTGGATCTGCGGCAGTGGCGTGGCGGGCATAATAAGTCTTTGCTGCGGCTGGCTTGTGGTGACTATCTGCGAGGTTGCGTTAACAGGTTTGGGTGCCACCTGCAAGGAAGGAAATCTTCATGATATCTGCAGTACAGACAAGGTCTCCCCCTCTTCTACAGAGAGCTCCTTGGTAAAGGCCTTCAGACATTCCGAGGAAATGGAAGCGGCCTTTGGAAAACCCTGGGTCCATAATAAGCAGTCTTGGCCCCAGTCCTGACATAGATTTGCGAGCTTAAAAAATATGCAAACAAAAAAGCACAGAGGGAACTCACTTGCTTGACAGTCTGCGCAGCCGGTACGATTGGGACCGACATCCGGACGGGGGTTGCGTTCACCACCACTGGCTTAGCTGTTCGGAGAGAAACGCGGGCATGTTAACACACGACCTCCCGCTGGCCCAAAATGCATGTCATTTCGGCTAGATTCAAGACCAGCAGCATCTTAGAGGCCAATAAGATTTTCAGGATATGAGTTCTCCAGTGTCACAGAATCACAGAGTTGGAAGGGGCCATAGGAGACATTGCGTCCAACCCCCTGCTCAGTGCAGGATCCGCCGAAAGCATCCATGAGAAGTAACTGCCCAGCTGCTGCTGAAAGCCGCTTCGTCAGATGGGAGCTGTGACTCTGGAGAAGCTCATACTTTGAGAATCTTGTTGGCCTCTGTGGTACTGCTGGACTCAAATCTAGCTTGTTCTGCTGCAAACCAGCCTGGCTTCCCTCTGAAACTGTTCTCTTTCTGGTGCATTGAAACGGTCCAAAGACTTTTGCCCAGAACCACCCAACTGTGCTCGCAAGGTACGCTTATGCTGCTCTGAGAAGAACTATGCAAGAAGGGCATGAAGGGCAAGACCAGAATTCTATCCACATCGAAAGCCTTTTTAAAATCTTACTGGGGCTGCATGTTGCCCATACACAATGTTTGTTTGTTAGTTTACCACCGTCCCCTGAGGTTCAAGGCAGTTTATATGAAACATAGAAAACAGTACACGGAACTTGGTTTTCCATAACAACAATAATATTAACATTATTAACTTTAACAGGGGAATTGGTGCAAACAGGTCCAGGGCAGAACGCATGGATGGATTTCTGGGAGGGAGAGAGGGAGCAGGGGCCCTGTGGATGTTGCTGGTTTCACTCGGTTTGAACCAAATGCCTGGTGGAAGAGCTCCCTTTTGTAAGCCCTGCAGAACTGTTTTAGCTCTGTCAGGGCCCTGCTCCTCCGAATGTTCATTCCACTATAGGGTGGGGGCCAAGACAGAGAAGGCTCTGGCCCTGATTGGGACTAGGCGGGCTTCTTTAGGGCCAGGGATCATTAGCCGGTTGGTGGTGGCAGAGCATAAAGCTCTTTGAGAGGCATAGTCAGGGAGGCGGTCCCTCAGGTGCCAAATGTACAGGTTTAATGAAACTCAACATTTTGGCACACTTTATGCAACAGCAGGTCAACCCAGCATCCAACTAGGTGATGGGCCTGAGCGCTTATCTGTTAAGGCCTTTATATCCCTTGCCAAACTGACTTAAAGATTAAGAACAACTCCATGCTCTCATGCTTAAGCATATAGGGGACGACACAAACTGTGACAAGTGACTATTAACAGCCTGAGCATCTACTCCCCAACTCAGAGCACAGCATGCAAGAAGGCACAACAAATGTAACAGAGCTTTTACACGGTCTTGAATAAACGGACAACAGGCACGCACCAAATCTTTGTATTTATCTATCTAATCAACAATTATGTAAAATCATAACAAGTGAATGCAAACACCCTCTACTTCCTGGAGAAATTCACAAAGAAGTCAATAAAGCCATGCTCTCCACTTAGTATTTGAACAAAGGCATAAGAACATAAAAGATCTCTGCTCAGGCACCACACGGCCTTTTGGGAAATAAGTCAACCATAGGCAGAGATCCTCTGTAAACAAGGGCCTGTGACCAAGTCACTTTTCTAAGCATTATGAAGAAACACATCCGCCTTGCACAAACCTATCTTTGCCCAATGCAAACATGACTCAGCACTTCACCAATTCTCTACTCCCTTTCCCTATTTGTTCCTCCTCTTAGGCCCATTCAAATGACAAAAGGGAACAAACAGCTAAGAACAGCTAGATTCAAGTCCAGTAGCACCTTAAGGCACCAACAAGATTTTTCAGGTAAAGAGTCAAACCTCCCTTGGTCAGGTTATTGTGTAAACAACCCAAGGTTGAGCATTCTTGAGTTTTTGCAAGAAATGGAAGCATTGTACTAGGGTCTTATCCAGCTGCAGTCCAGCTCTTCTCTCAATGGTAGAGCACAAGCTTTGTTCTATCATGCCTGTTTTCTCTGCTCTAATCAAGCTGATGAACTGTACCTTTGCATCGTTGGCAAACATGCTTTACAACCCCTCCCTGCCTCCTGACTGTGAGAGAAAGACTCAGAGATCACCATTCCTAGTCGTGTCTGACAAAGGGAGATTTGGCTCTTGAAAGCTCCATACCCTGAAAATCCGGGTGATCTCTAAGGCAGGGGTAGTCAACCTGTGGTCCTCCAGATGTCCATGGGCTACAATTCCCATGAGCCCCTGCCAGCAAACGCTGGCAGGGGCTCATGGGAATTGTAGACCATGGACATCTGGAGGACCACAGGTTGACTCTACCCCTGCTCTAAGGCACTACTGAGCTTGGAACTAGCTGTTCTACTGCCAACCAACACAGCTGCCCTCCGAAACTGTTCATCCAAGAGATGACGGACCTTGCTGCAGAGGTGCGGTGCTGGTGCTGGGGTTCTGAGCGACCGGCTGTGCTGAGCTGTTGGCCGTGGTGGCAGAGACAAGCCGGACATAATGGAATTTGCTCCCAGGTACTTGGATCTGCTGGACGTTGGATGCTGTCGCCAAGGGAATGATGGTCTTAAACTGGGATGTGCTCACTCCCCCCACAGTGAGGGTCTGGACTGCAGATTTCACAGCCTGTTGAACAAGAACAATTATTACTTTCTCTTTTGATTTATATTCCACCTTTCCCCAAGAGGAAGATAACAAATTAAAACACAACGCAACTGCATGAACAAAACAGATTAAAACGTTAACACGATCAAGCCACATTTTAAAAGCATTACCTCCCTCGGAACACCCTGGAATATCTAAATCAGGCTTTCACAACCAGGGTTTTGGGAAACCCTAGGGTCCCTTGACAGCCCTTAAAGGGTGGCCCAAATGGGGAAGAATTCATTTTTAAATATATTTTTAAAGTTTGTTAAACATTTATAACGTGATATAACTATTTATGGTCATGGCAATCTCCCCCCCCCAATGGCTGATGATGAGTCTGGAGGAGATGGGCAGGGGCGGGGCCCCGGGTGGGCGTGTCCACAGCTCTGCTTCCCAGCCATATTCTGCACGATCGCACCACTTCTGAGGTTTCTCGAAGCCTGAAGAACGTTTCAGGGGTTTCTCAACCGTAAAAGGAGTTGAGAAACACTGATCTAAATGGATCAGACTTGGGAATAGAAGATATCAACTGCTGCCTGCAATAGTTTTAAATAATACTTTGAATTCAATTCAATTAAATGGCCAATTATTGCCCATTGATTTTAGACTGTTGTATACCAGCCCAAGACTGCTGTGCCGAGAAAGACAGGTTTATAAATATAATCAAAATCAAAATTCTCCAACATGGGTCAGGATTATTTCCCTTCACAGTCCACATGAAAGCACTGAGAAGGAAACATTTAAAATGCGCTTGTATTATTATTATCATTATTGTCATTATTGTCATTATTGTCATTATTATCATTATTATCATTATTATCATTATTATCATTATTATCATTATTATCATTATTATCATTATTATCATTAGACCAGATGCCGCTTGCTAGCCATTAAGTCAGCGTTTGTTATTTGCTTCGGGCTTCTTTTCCTCGCCCAACTCTTCCAAACAAAAACGAAACATTTGTCAACACAGTGTTTGAAATCATACAAGTTTGGGGCCGCATGTGAGAGAAGACTTAAAAGGAAGCAGCAGCAGCAGCAGCCAGAACAAGCGTGAGTGAGCATACCTGAGCAGTAGTGTTGTTGGCTACCGCCTTTCCCGGGGAAGTGGGTGTCGTATGCTGCACTGTGAGAATCTGCTGGCCCAGGGCTACGTTGAGAGGAACACCAACCGCCTTCTGTGGGGAGTTTGGAGGCTGCGAGGCGACCGACACCACTGTTAGCTGTTTTAAGAAATCGATGACACCTCAGGTAAAGCATTCAATAGGAGTCAGCTCCATACAGTAGCAATTCCCTTCGGCTTGGAAACATAGTGCAAATGTACGAGGGTCAAGAGGATTTTTGCGTCATGGATCTGCCAGCAGCCTCTCATTCAGAAGAAGCATCCTAGATTTTACAGTAGTAAACCGGCACGATGTGCAAAATGTCCCAGTTTAGATGATGGTTTGGAGAAATGGGAACTAGAGGAATCTTGCCCTGCCCCTTCTGCGTGTGTTGTCACTTTCAAGGGTCTGTTAAATACTATTTGCCATGAACTGGGACACGATGGTTAATGCCTTCCCTCTGAATCAGAAACTCACTTGGACAAATGAGGATTTTATTTCAAGTCATCATAGTAATGACAATTACGGCTTTAAAACAAAATTAAGGGGATACTATTGTGAGAGGGGAGTAGGTAGGCTATGGTTTGTTCCTAGACCCCAGAACATGACTGGAGCATTAACCTGGCCTGAGCACTGGCATCATCCATGCAGCAAAAAGGTTGCAGCATCTTTAGAAAGCCACTGTCAGTGAATAAATTTGCAAAAACTATTTGACTCTTTATGTGAACTTGCAGAATGGCAAATGCACTGTGAATAGCATATTTGTGTTTTCATTATCACAAAGGAGGAACGTAAGGCGGAAAAATAAGACAGGAGATATATGTCATCAGTACCATGCATTCAACATAAAAGCAGTCTGTCTGGGTACTCTGCTTGCATTTGCCAGGTCAACAGCTACTCACTTGGTAGCCTGTAGCTATTAAGACCAGCATCAGGCAAACAGTTATAACCTGGAGGAGTTGGTTGCTCCTTTTTCCCCTTCTGTCTGTTCATATGCAAGAGCCACTAGCAGAAGCGAGTGCAGTCAAGTGATTTGTACACACTTTGGCAGATTTATTATTGAAGGTGATTTAAGCTGGGATTCTCAACCTTTTTGAATACAGGCACCTCTTGAATTTTGACACAGGGAAGGGGGCACAGCTACAAAATGGCTGCTGGAGGAGGCCAAGCGAGCTGAAAAATGGCTCCCATAGCTTACCTTCAAGTCAGTCCCCTTGTGCTATGGCGGCAGCTTTCGCCACAGCAATGTTTTCAAAAGCCTGCTAAGCTGATCAAACCTTCAATAATCAATCAGAAAACCTGCTGGGCAAAAGCCCCAAGAGGCCACGCCCACTTTGTAAAAACACTGGGGGGGGGCACCAGGAAAGAAGAGTTGGTTTTTATAACCTGCTTTTCACTACCTGAGTCTCAAAGCAGCTTACAGTCGCCTTCCCGTCTTTTCCCCACCACAGATATTCTGTGAGATAGGTGGGGCTGAGAAAGCTTTAACAGGTATTGGTGGGTGATACAGGGCTTACAAGTCATCACATTAGGAATCACTGAGGTAAGCGAACCAAGGCAGCTGCTTAAGGCCAGCTGCTAACTAGTTTTGCTGAACTCTGGTTATTTATACAAAATTTATCTGAAAAGCCTCTTTTGTCTTTCACTTATTTATGTACAGGATTGTATAAACTGTGCATACTGTTTACATCACTTATTGATACACTGTATTGTACTGTTCTATAGATCTCATTGTAATTCTGCAATCAGAATTATTGATGGTTTCCAATAGATGGCAACCATTAAGGTATGGATCATCTATGTATGCTACATAGGGAATTATGTCTCCAACAGTCCTGCTAAGGTCCATCGCTTAATATAACTGGTACTCAGAGGGACATCATAACTTATACTAGTTTAGATAACATCGAACTACAGGTGATACGAGATCCCAGAGGCATTTTTTTCAGCCAGTGGATTTCGATACTATTCGGAGAAGTCCATCTTCAACAAAGCAAACTTGGACAGTAAACCTCCAGGCCTCATGGCTGTAGACAAATGGACAATGTGTGACAAAAGAAACACTAATCATAGAATCAGAGTTGGAAGGGACCTCCTGGGTCATCTAGTCCAACCCCCCACACTATGCAGGACACTCACAACCCTATTGCTCATCTATTGTAACCTGCCACCCCCTTGAACCTTCACAGAATCAGCCTCTTAGTAATGGGATTTTAAAAAGCAGCAGGCAACAAGGAAACTCAGCGTGACTCTCTTTTTACTGTTGTAGATTTGAAATCAATACTGTTTGACTTTTCAAGGAGTTAACATACATCTCCCATATTTGAGAGTCAGAACAAGAGAATGAGTACTTCTGTTTAAGTGACACATGTCTACTAGTTGCGACAAGTTTTACACTGTATCCCCATAAGATTCATCTCAATGGAACCGTGATTGAGAGAACGAACCTTTCATATTAACAGTGAAATTCAATAACAGATTGGGGGCCGTTCAAAAAACGATAAAGTAAAACAAGTTAGCTTTGTTTTTTTACCTTGTTAGGGGACTTCAGGGGCGAGATGGCAATTTTATTTGGTGTCTGCGGTATGGTAGAACTTAACGAAGTCCCAATTACGCCACTTTCTGAGATAGTTACAGTTTTGGGAGGTGTTCCCGGATTAGCCTGTGACAGAACTCTACCTGCAGAAAGAGCATCACAGCAAACAACTTAGTGATTACAGCCTCTGAAGTTCCACTCTCGGCTACACGTGCTGGTTATTAAATAACCTAATCCACAGCTTTATACCATCCCACAAGAGACACCGCCCATTTCATCCTCCTGCTCTTATCACAGATTAGACAGTTCTTGGAACTTTCTGAAAAACACCAGGTTTCATTTTTGTTTTTAACTTTATAAATTGCAGGGATGATGAAAAGTTCCTTAGAAGGCCAGATTCTGAAGACGAAACTCAAAATACTCTGGCCACCTCATGAGAAGGAAGGACTCCCTGGAGAAAAGCCTAATGCTGGGAGTGATTGAGGGCAAAAGAAGAAGGGGACGACAGAGAATGAGGCGGCTGGATGGAGTCACTGAAGCATTTGGGGCAAACTTAAATGGACTTTGAGTAATGGTACAGGACAGGAAGGCCTGGAGGATCATTGTCCATGGGGTCGTGATGGGCCATGACTTCTCCTTTGGCCCCAGGCTCTAAGTCTTCTAAAAGGACATCTGAAAAATCATCTCATTCTTCACTCACTGCCTCTGGATATTCAGAGGGCAAGAGAGAGCATCACAAAAAAAAAGCCAAGTGGGAGCACTTGTTTCCCAACCATATTCTGCACGATTGCACCACTTCTGAGGTTACTCGAAGCCTGAAGAATGAGTCAGGGGTTTCTCAATGGGAAAAGAGTTGAGAAAGGCTGCCCTACAGGGTCGCTGTAAGTTGGCTGTGACTTGACAGCACTTTCCAGAGCAACAGCTGTAAACCCCCACTGCCTTTCCCCAGTTTCATGAGCATAGATTTTTGTTGTCATGTATCATTTTATTTACTTATAAACCCACAGGAGAGGCAAATTCACCTCTTTAACCACTACACCAAATGTGCCAGGATGGTTAAAAGGCACCCCCCCCCCCAAGTTACTAGTCTGTTAATGGCCTTTTGAATATGCACTCATTCCTCCTTGGACACAACTTGGCTGCTTTCTGTCCTGTTAGCACTGAGTACGTTCAGAATCCGTTTAAAAGGTAAAGGTATCCCCTGTGAAAGCACCGAGTCATGTCTGACCCTTGGAGTGACGCCCTCTAGCGTTTTCATGGCAGACTCAATACGGGGTGGTTTGCCAGTGCCTTCCCCAGTCATTACCGTTTACCCCCCAGCAAATTGGGTACTCATTTTACCGACCTCGGAAGGATGGAAGGCTGAGTCAACCTTGAGCTGGGATTGAACTCCCAGCCTCATGGGCAAAGCTTTCAGACGGCTGCCTTACCACTCTGTGCCACAAGGGGCTCTTCAGAATCCATTTACAGAGGACCAATTCATGATTCTGAATATACGAACAGGGTTTTAAAGGAATGGGATCATGATCATGCAGTTTTTATGGTCCACATTGACATGGTTTGAAAAGGTGTTATGCTGAACAAAGTGGCTATAACGCACACTTGTATCTGGAGCAGAGGAATTTAGTATATATAGAACTGGGGTGGAGGTGACATGGAGCTGCCTACTACTGAACCAGAGCCTCTGTCCACCAAGGTCAATGTCGTCTACTCAGACTGGCAGTGGCTCTACAGCAGTGGTCCCCAACCTTTTTATCACCAGGGACCAGTCAACGCTTGACAATTGTACTGAGGCCCGGGGGGGGGGGTAGTCTTTTGCTGAGGGATGTTGTCACCACTGCCTGAACCCTTGCTCCACTTGCTTTCCCGCCGCCCGCTGGGGGGCGCTGCGCAGTGCCACACCAAAGGGGAGCCCGAGCCATGGCAGCCGCTGGAGAGCACCAAAGGTGAGCAGGCGGCAGAGTGGCAGGGCAGCCCGAGGCAGGAGCCAGGGAGGAGGACGAGGAGGATCCACGGCCCGGTACCAACTGATCCACGGACCAAGGGTTGGGGACCACTGCTCTACAGAGTCTCAGGTCAGTCTTTCACATCAACCTACTATCTGGCCCTTTTCAACTGGAGATGCCTGGGATTGAAGAAGAGCTGGTTTTTCTGAACCCCACTTTTTACTATCTGAAGGAGCCTCAAAGCGGCTTACAATGGCCTACCCTGCCCTTCCCACAACAGACACCCAGTAGGTTAGGTGAGGCCGAGAGAGCTCTAAGAGAACTGTGACTGGCCCAAGGTCACCCAGTTGGCTGCGTATGGAGGAATGGAGAATGAAACCCAGTTCCTCCAGATCAGAGGCCACCGCTCTTAACCATGACACCAAGCAGGCTCTCCTTGTATCTTCTGCATGCAATGAAGCTTAGCCCCATGATTATATTAATGCCACTTAAATACCTTTCAGGAAGTTATACCTGCCATATTTGAAAGCAAGTATCTGTGTTTCTGAATATGGAAGTAGAAATGAAAATTTGCTTGTGCTTATTTTATTTTACTATTTTGACCTTTGATGAATTGCTCAAAGGTAGCAGCGAAACAGATCCAGGTGTAGTCAGGTGCACATTTTAAAGTATGAATACAATGCACATTTAGATACAGTCCTGGATCCATAAAAGGATTTACACAAGCAAACAGGGAAGGGGGGCGTTTCCCCCCCCCCACCCCCCCCTGCAGACCTCCAGCTTTTGCCTGCTACAGTACCTGAAGATCTCTGTCCCTCTGGAACAGCACTGGGCTAAATTGGGAGGGCAGAAAAGTCATGTTCTGCAGACAGAAATTCCTTGCATCTGCAGAAATTACTGGTGAATCCACGTCATAAATTGTTATCCTGTTTCTACAGTGCCTGCAAAATACACTGCTGCCCAAGTCAATGGATCCATTGATTTATTCAATTTCTATACACCTCCTTCTGCCCCCCCCCAGCTTTCTGATTATTTGTATTGCCCCTTTCTATACATAGCTGCGGTTTTGTTTTGTTGATTTTTGGTAAACAGAGCAGAAAGCAGCTACTATCAGAAATTCTGGAGGCAGAAGTACTTTCTAGTAATCTTTCCATGTTTTTAATTAAAATCACACCAAGCAGTGATCCTTTAAGATGTACTATTGTGTAAATAAAGCCTGAAGTTTAACACAAGAGTAAGCTTTCCACAGCAATTGGGATACATGCAACATAATTATAGTAATCTGTTAAACTTAAATTTATTGTTAGAACTGTTACTGATATGTTATGTTGTGACTATTATTTAATATATGATGTCCTATGTTTCCCACAAGGTACCATGTAAACCGCCCTGGGCCATATGGAAAGGGCAGTATAAAAATCTAAGAAATGAATAAATACAATAATAAATTAAAAGCAGCCTTAAAAAAGCCAGTTAAATATTTTGGAGGTTTTTATTTAATACAACATCTGAAGCAAATTTTGAACTATAGCATGAACTATTAAAACAAACTTATAGTACAGTAAACCAAGGGAAAGCTTATCTGATCCATCAGCTAAGCAGACACTTCATAATAACTCAAACACTGCAATTTTTTCAGGTAATTAGAAAAAGGGAAATCTTTTTTAGAACATACTACTTGGCTGAATTAAGATTCTCTCTTTTAGAAAAGTAAAATCCGCTAATCATTTTATTTACATTTGGGTATTGCCTGCAAGAGATATGCTATTTTCCCCCCAAAATGCTTAAGAAAATCTTTAAAATAATTTTGTCAGGAAGAATTTGCATAGCATTGGGGAGAAGGCATATGAGAAAGAATTTTACATAATAACAACAGAACCGAACATACAAAATTTAGGAAGGCTATTAAAATATAGGCGCAGATGAGTAACTGCAAATCTAAACACAATTTTAGTTAAGTTCCCTTGCAACAAAAAAAGGCATATCCCTCTACTATGATCTTTTTCTACCTATTAGAGCACAATAACGTCAGTCCCTAATCTAAACATCTGATTATTATTTTGAATACATTTTAATCATTCAAAACCATCTTTCTGTTGATTTGACACCCGATACACATTTCATCTGCCCTGAGAAATGTTTTAAACATGGGGTAGAAGACAGTCTGTGACTAGGATCTAAACATCCACATATAGTTGGGGGGGAGGGGGACCAACCTTTTTCACTTTGTGGGGGAGGGAGAAAAAACAGCAACAAAATGGCTGCCATAGGAGGGGGAGCAAACCACGGTGGCAGCCACAGCATATCTTCAGTCCCATATTGAAAATCATTGTGCTGAGATGGCAGCTGCTGCTAAAGCAACATTTTAAAAAATCTGCGCAGCTAATCCAGTCCCGATTGGTCAATCAGAAGCCCTGCTTGGCAAAAGCTGCACCAACTTTCTAAAAAACACTAAGCAGGTATCATGGTCCCCATGGGTGCCACATTGGGGAACCCTGAGATATAATATAAATTTTTCCGTGAAGCTGGAGGAGGGGGAAGAGGACTGTCAATTTCCCCTCTAACAGGAGAGATCTTTGCACCACACCCAGTGTTGCTCTGGAGAATTTCCTGACCTTCCGAAATCAGCTTTTGGGTGGGAGCAGAAGGCAGGAATGCTAAGAGGGCGCCTGAAAAAGTCCCCATGAACCCACTGCCTCTTTGGCTTCTGGTTCCCATCTACAACTCGGCTCACGTTTCTCCCCCCTTAAAACAACCCCATGTAACAAGCCACAAATATGTATAACCTGTAATGACCGGTGACACTTGAGTGGTCTGCCCTGTGACGGCTTTGCTATTGATTGGCTTTGTGAAGATAAGCTTCGTGATCACCGGTGCTGAGGTGGGTGTTCTGGTTTTCTTTGCAATCTGAAAGGAAAAGGAATCCAAAAATCACTCCATTTTATTCAGAGCAGAGAGCATTCTCATCCGTTAAAGTGGCACTGTTGGTCCCCACTCCTTTCCCCTTCAGTCCCTTCTGCCAATCAGCAAAAGCCAATGGCTGTAAGCCAGGGAGAGGCTGGCCCCTCTGAAAGCCAAGCTGCTCAGTACACTCAGCTGAAGAACTGCAAACCAATGAGCAAGACAATATCCCAGAACTCTCTGCAGTGTCCCTTTTTTTAACCTCAGACAGAAGCCCTGGACACTGGAAAGGGATGCTTAAACTACCTTTGGCCTAGGCAGTGCTGCTCCTGAGCAAACTGTTCAGTGGACATACCAGTTTATAGACTCCAGAGGGGTGGTCATGTCGGTCTGTCACAGCAAACACAAAAGAACACTGTGGCAGCTTAAAAACAGATTTAGAAGAAGAGTTGGTTCTTATATGCTGCTTTTCTCTACCAGAAAGAGTCTCATAGCAGCTTACAGTCACCTTCCCTTTCCTCTCCCCACAACAGACACCCTGTGAGGGAGGCGAGGCTGAGAGAGTCCTGATATTACTGCTTGATCAGAAACAGCTCTATCGCTGCTGTGGTGAGCCCAAGGTCACCCAGCTGGCTGCACGTGGAGGAGCAGGGAATCAAACCAAGCTCACCAGATCAGAAGCTGCAGCTCTTAACCACTACACCAAGCTGGCGCTTTAATGGACTAAAGAACTGGCTTCATCAGATGTCACAGCCTGTAATTCTTGCATTTTACAGCCTTAAGCCCCACTGTTTACTACCGACCCCACCCTCCCAACCATGTATATATAAATATACCAGCTCAGGATACACTTCATCTAGCTGAAGAAATAGCATCCGCAGAAGCTTAATGCCTTCATACATTTGGTTTCCAAGCACGGTAACGAAAAGCAGCTATGGCATCTTAAAGAAGAAGGTTGCAGTGAATGTCTGTGGATCTTAATTTCAGAAGGTAGCGAATTCTGCTGCTGAAATACTGGATTCAAGTCCAGTAGCACTTGAGACACCAAACAAATTCGCAGGGTATAAACCTTTGAGAGTCAAAGGCCTCTTAATCAGATACCATCGGAAGAAGGGAGCTGTGACTCTCAAAAGCTTATTCCCCTGAAAAACTTGTTGATCTCTAGAGTGCTACAGGACTCAAATCTAGTTGTCAAACTTAAGGCGGACTTTGTTACATATTTCATAGTTTCTTTGATTTTGTATTCATCAAATGATTATCTGCCAATACCTTGTAGCCCCGGTCTGTTAGTATGATACAGTGTTTTTAGCACGCTAATCTCTAATTTTCCTGGTTGCATTTGCTATGGGGATCGCATGGTTTGTAGTCACAACCCATGTTCAATCCCAGCGAGAAAGGCAGACTATGTATGAAATAAATGAATTAGAGCAGGAATAAACAAAACGAACAAAAAAGAACCCTGCCCCAAGGACCTTGCAGCCTAAATTTAGACCATTTGCCTAGGGTTGGTGGGAGGGCTTAAACAAGGAAGGAATGTGCAAAGGATTAGCTTGATTTAATTTAAACAAGATGAAGACCAGAGAAATAAGTATGTTACATGCAGAGTTATCATGCCCTTAAGTTGCTCAACATCTCTAAAAGCTCAGGGGCAATGAACTAGCAGTGGCTAGCAGATCATAGCGGTGCTAAATACTGAACTAAAGTAGAGCATTGCTGGGAGACAATCACTGACACAGCATCAACTCTGGCAAAGCATTCTATTACCATGACCTTTTTAAAGGCTGCCTCTCAGTAGATTGACAGATGTAAATCCTGTTCCCAGTTACCTCTATCCCCATTGCCTAATGCCTGAGTTCCTTCAGAAAAGGTAAATAATCTAGACAAGAAGTCTGGTTTGATGAGGTGGTTCATACAGTAATTTTTAATTACCAACAACGCCTGAAGGGCCCCTGCTCCCTCCCTCCCAGAACTCCATCAGTGTGCTCTGCTCCTGGACCTGTTTGCACTGTTACAAATATCAGTTAAGAGTATTAATGTTACAGTTATTTATGTGTTATGGATTGTTTCTTGTATTGTTTATAAGTTTTATGTAAACGTATAAACCTCCAGGGAGAGTGGTGAATGAATGAATGAATGAATGAATGTTTCATAGTGGCTGAAATACACTGTAGCACTCCATTCAGCAAACTTTTAAAACCCTGAATGTACTGAAATGGCCTAAAAATAAATAAATAAGTAAATAAGTAAATAAATAAACAAACAAACAAACCAACCAATAAATGAGAACAGAGCAAAGAAAAGAACTGGTTTTATATACTCAACACACACAGCCAACTCTTCTTATCGTCCAAGATTTAAAGATTTAACAACATCAGGCTAGCCTAAACCATCCAGGTCGGGATTTGGTAAAGCTATGAATAAAAGCAATAACATTGGTAAGATCATCATCTTAGAGCATGGGTAGTCAAACTGCGGCCCTCCATTCCCAGTCAGGGGCTCATGGGAATTGTAGTCCATGGACATCTGGAGGGCCACTGTTTGACTACCCCTGTCTTAGAGTCAGGCAGCTCTACCTAACTGTGGTATATTCCACCATGACAATTTCCATTTTGTTTACCGATTACCACCCCAGCTACTTGGCTGGCGTTTGCGTCTCCCAGCCTTGTACCAGGGGCACTCTGCCCAAAAGACATTTTCTTCAATAAGAGAACAAGGATATCACAAATTCCAGTTAGCACAACTCACTCTTACCTGCACTGCCTTTAACTGCTGGGTCTGCAGCACTGAGGACTGGGCAGCGGGGTTTACCAGCTGGCTTCCTGTAGTCAAGGAAGAAACACCAATGACAGGCTTCACCTCGGGCCGTCCTCCAATCGTCACCACTTTGAACTGCTGCGTGGAAACTTTGGAGTCGCTCACTTGTGCCTGTGATGTGGCTTTCTGAGACTGGGGCAGCTGGTTGTGGGGTAGGGTCAGGACTATGGGCTGCCCAGGCTTCCCCAGAGTTGTGACAATAAGCTTCTGCCCTTCCGGCTTTATTGTGGGGTTGCCAATTTTCAGGTCCGTCGCCTTGTTTAAGATTATCTGGTTGGCCGATATGGTGACGGGAGTTGGAACACCTAGCTTTTGGAGGCCGCTTTGAAAGGGAGAGTGCAGAGCCACACTGGAGTCAATTTTCGCACTGGCAGTGTTGCCCATGACGTGGCTCACGCAGTTGCTGGGCACCGTGACGGTCTCTGTGGCGATCGACAAGGTGGCAGGCGTAGATTCTCTCACGGAGCTTATATTTGTCACTTCTTCGAGTTCTGTTTCCATGGGAATGGCGTCACCCATGGGAGACGACACAATAACAGCCTCGATATTCTCATCGTCCTCCAGCGTTATGCCGGTGTCCATTATCTCCTCCGGGAGCAAGCTGTTCACCTCTGCCGAAACCACCTCCATATTGAAAATGCTGATGGAGAGCCAAAGATGAGGCACTGTAATGATATTTTAAGGGAGACTCAGTTTCTAAAGTTGACAATGATATGCAACTTGAAGTATCACTCATCATTACAGAAGACCGCAATACTCTGGAGGTGTTGGCTGTGGCCAAAATACAGCAGACAACGCCCATCAAGAGAGGTCAGGACTGCACAAATTGACCACAGCTTAAAACTGTCCCTATGAAAAGAAACCCTTGACTTGGTTTACAGAGAGCAAATTATTCTAAAACATGATGCTGGCACATGTTACAGACTAGATCAGGGATTCCCAACTGGGGCTCCATGTCATTTCCCCTCCTTTATTTGGCCACAAGCTAGAGAACTGGCCGCTTCTATTGCTCCCCCTCCCCACTCTGGAGTGTGAGTTCTCTTGTGGCTTCTGTGCCAGGGAGGGGGCCGAGCCTGCATGCCTTCTCCTATCTAAAGCCGCATCTTGTCTCTTCCCCTGCTCAGTCCTCCTCTAGCCTGCCTGCTAACACAAACTTATGGGGGCGTGACAGGGAGGTGTGGCCAGCCAACATCACTTCCAGGGCTCCTCAAAAAATTATTTCAGGGCTCTTCCGTGATGAAAAGGTTGAAAAGGCTGGACTAGATACTCACCTGGGGTATGGCTCCACAAACAATGAGTTCCATTTAATGTAGTTACCTGAATTGTTTTAAGTCCTGTTCCACATCAGAACACCTCCAGCAGCAGTATAGCACAGCACCATCTGTCGGGGGCAAAAATGAAGAATTATAAATCCAGGCTCCTACTACCTTGACCCTTTCCAATACATGATTTCTACTAAACATAGACAAGTGAAAATTGCTTCCAAAATATGAATTTCCAGAACTACACACATCAAACCATACTTTCAAGAACAAAGACACAAAGAGTGCACTGTTCATTCAGCAGTGAGTGAGAACTGGGCTAGCTATTGCAAAAAATGCTACGCAGAGAGCACAGTTCAGTGACTCTCTTGGCTAGCTGCTTAAATACCTTCAGTGAGCCATTTGAACATCAAGCCAGGATCAGGGATGTTTTTGGGGGCAAGTGATTTCATTTCTCCCTTTCTGAAAAATGTTTTAGGGAGCAATGGAAAGAACAGTCAAGCTAGGTAGGGTTGGAGGCTATTGGGGGGAGCAGATTTCATGCATCTCAGAATGGATTTGCTAGAGGCAGCAAATACATTGCAAGTTGACTTTTCATAACAGTGCCAAACAGTGTCTTGAATCACAGTCATTTCTGCTTTTGCCAGTTCCCTCCTCCCACTGCAGTCTTTTCACCTTTCTCCTCATGTTTCCTGGGGCCACCCATACTCCAGGAGCAGCTCTTCACCCTGGTAAAGAGGCCCCACGATGCTAACAGAAATGCCTTCAGTCTGCTAAGATTTGTGGAATCCAAGGTCTGAGTGGACCAAATGTTTGTTAAGAGGCATGGATTGAGTCTAAACGCAAATTACAGACATATTTCACATCTACACCTGAAAAGGCCGCACTTAAAAATGTTCAGGACAGTTTGTACTAATGTCAATGCATCATCTGGCATTTCAGGAACGAGCCTCTGGTTCTTCCCCTCTTCCTAGTTATCAACAAACTGTGACGCCCAGGAAGCGCAGAGAATACAAGAGAAGGGAGGGGGACTCGTGCAGAGATGGAGGAGGAAGGCTCTTGTGAGTAATGGCACTTTGGCTGCAACACTGCATCGAGAGTTTAATGATTTATTAAGGCTCCACGCAAACTATCACCTGCCTGTAGCAAAGGCTGAGTGGAAGGAGGCAAGGTCAAATAAATCATGCAGAGACACAATGGGCAGCCTTGGGTTTTGACTGTCTGCTCTGTTCATTGTGGGAGTGACTAGATCAGAAGTAATGCCGCAGGGCCACGGCAGGATATAATACAACATTATCGGTTGTCAACCTTCCCATGTTATTTAGTGCCGTTCAGCAAGAGAGGTGCCTCAGGGCCCCTGCCCTTGGCTCATTCCATCAGCAATTTTCTTTCATACAGGCCCGCTTCTGTACCTTCTAAGTGTACACAGCACTCATGCTGGGTGCCAGCAACAGCAGCGCTTAGCTCCTCAAAACCTGGAATTATAAATACCTGAACAGGCCACAGACGGGCCATTTATCCAAGATCCCCATACATAATTAAAGGATTACCACTTTAGAAGGTATTATAATGCATTAATGAAATACTGCGGCCTTTGTTCATTGATTGCAAAGCCGTTCCGAGTCTCAATTTGTATCGTTTTATGACTAACAGCCAGAACCGGCCACGGAATAAGCGGAGTTTATTCATCCATAAAGCACAAAAGGGGGATGAATTTTCCCAGACGAACGGAACAATTGCCACACAAGGAGACAGAGAGAATAAATACATGCTTTTCACGACACAGTTTTTAAGTTTATGGAGGTAACTTGGGATTTTTTACACATTAAAAAACCCTCAGAAACCTCTTTTTTTCAGGGTGTCATGACCTCTCCTGCTCAACCCAGTGACTGATTCTTCAGGAGTTCTGAGTTAGACCAGGGGTAGTCAAACTGCGGCCCTGCAGATGTCCACGGACTACAATTCCCATGAGCCCTGCCAGCATTCACCGGCAAGGGCTCATGGGAACTGTAGTCCATGGTCATCTGGAGAGCCGCAGTTTGACTACCCCCGAGTTAGACCAAGCAGACTGGGACTGCAGAGAAGCATTCTGACAATGTTCTGTCACAGCCAGATCCACACACCCCCTCCACCCACACCCCCAGCGAGAGCCTGCGGGGGAGACCATGCCACCAAACCCTGGTCCACAGACACACACAAACCCTTAAGGGGATGCTCTTGTCCAGCAGGAATAGCAGCAGCAGAGGCCCAGTCCCAAGTGGCCCGAAGGAAGAAATGTGCCTGACACCAGTGTGGTGTAGCAGTTAGAATCACGGAGTTGGAAGGGACCTCCTGGGTCATCTAGTCCAACCCCCTGCACTATGTAGGACACTCACAACCCTATTGCTCATCCACTGTAACCTGCCACCCCCTTGAGCCTTCACAGAATCAGCCTCTTCGTCAGATGGCTCTCCAGCCTCTGTTTAAAAATCTCCAAAGATGGAGAACCCACCACCTCCCAAGGAAGCCTGTTCCACTGAGGAATCGCTCTAACTGTAAGGAACTTCTTCCGGATGTTGAGACGGAATTTCTTTTGAATTAATTTCATCCCATTCATTCTGGTCTGTCCCTCTGGGGCAAGAGAGAACAACTCTTAAAGAGTTAAGAGCGGCTCCTTCAGGTAGTAAAAAGTGGGTTAAACAAAACAAAAAAAAACAGCTCTACCTCCTCCTCTTCACTGCTGCATGCAACCCCATCCCAGAGTCAGGCAGTGAGTCAGGCAGCTCATTACATCCAACGAGGCAGCTGGGTCTGATTGCTTCCCAGCCTACTTAGGCTGAGGCTTGGGAAGGCTGCCTTGCTGGATCAACTGGTCTACTAGGTGTAAGCCGCTTCAACACCTTGCCTCCAGCACCTATTGATGCTCCCAAGCCTTGCTATCTACACCTGAGGGCAATGTTCCACAGGCAGCCTGATAAGGCCAGGTTGCAGAGCACAGGAAGTGATACACGGGTTTTGTTTTCAAGATCACAAATTCAGGGGCTGATCTGTCCAAGGCAAAACAACTCTTGCTCTCAGAACAGACAACACTTAGTACAAGTTTTGAGATTCAGCCCACCAAGGCTTATGAGCCACTTTTTGAAAAGGGCTGCCATAACTGAAGAGCACATTTACGTAATGACTGTGGAAGGCACTGGCAAACCACCCTGTATTGAGTCTACCATGAAAACGCTAGAGGGCATCACCCCAAGGGTCAGGCATGACTCGGTGCTTGCACAGGGGATACCTTTACCTTTATATGGGATTAGGTTCCTTGAACGAATGAGCAATATGCAACTCTATGATTCTATGTGAGCTCTCTAGTCTAGCCATTTCCTTCCTCCAGTGTACAAAAGTCAAATATCATAGCACCTAGCAGTGATCAACTTTGCCAACTGGCAGATGCCTTAAAACAGGCAAGGGCAAGAAGGCACCATCTGCTGATTAACCTTTAAGAAAAACAAAACTTTACAGAGTGGTAATATACCTGGAGAAGGAAAGTGATGTGCAAGATACCTACTTTCATGCAAACTTAAATTTCATGCAAACTTACCAACCCATCTGAAGATAAGGACAACTCTCTTGGGTGAATGCAATCTCTTCAAATTCCAAACCGGTATGCCACAACTTTCCTGCCAGTCAGAGAAACCAGCAGACCCTCTGTTACATGGGTTCTGTTATAAAAGGGGAAAGTAAGCCCCTGCCTATGAGCTAGACCAGGGGTAGTCAACCTGTGGTCCTCCAAATGTTCACAGACTACAATTTCCATGAGACCCTGCAAGCATTTGCTGGCAGGGGCTCATGGGAAATGTAGTCCATTAACATCTGGAGGACCACAGGTTGACTACCCCTGAGCTAGACTGTCTACCTATGAGTTAAACTCTTTTATGAAGAAGAAGGACTGGTTCTTTGATGCTGCTTTTCTCTACCTGAAGGAGGCTCAAAGCGGCTTACAGTCACCTTCCCTTTCCTCTCCCCACAACAGACACCCTGTGAGGTGGGTGAGGCTGAGAGAGACCTGAGATTACTGAAGAAGAAGAAGAGCCAGTTCTTAGATGCCGCTTTTCTCTACCCGAAGGAGTCTCAAAGCGGCTTCCAACCACTTTCCCTTTCTGCTCCCCACAACAGACACCCTGGCTATGCAGAATTTGTATTGTCTGTTGTTATGTAATTTTCCCTTTGTTTAACGTACTTTGCTTCAGTTCTGCTTTCAGATTTCTATAATACAAATCCTACTGCATTGTTTATTGGATGCTCCATCCTATTCATCGTATTGCCTTACTCTGTGTAATCTGCCTTGAGCTCCAATAAGAATGGCAGACGATACCTACCGTAAATAAATAAATTATTCAATAAACCATTGACTGACCACTGTTGCAGAAATGATTAAGTTCAACTATGTAACCAGGTGAAAGAGCTAAAAGTAGCTACAGAAACATATATGTTAATCTCACAACATAATCCTTGAAATTACTAAAATTCCCTTGGACCAGTGAGAGCTGCTGATGTTTGATTTCAACAAGCACAAGGCTCTGCCAGAGACAACAGCTGGCATACCCTTAGTGCTTAATAAAAGCACACTTTAATTCAGCATGAAAGTCCTACACAAAAGCACTATTTATAGCTACCAAGACACAAGGAAACATACTGGGGCATTGAATGTAGTACCAAAGCAATCTTTGAGTTTGAGGCCATGGGAGGAAAAATGGGTTTGGGGGGTGGTTACTGAAATATATCCAATATATACTTTCTCAACAAACGTAAACTTCTGATTTAACATCAAATGCATCAAGTATAACTTAGTCAGCATCTACTACTTGGCCTATTTGAGCAATTTAAAAGCATAAACCTTCATCTTCAATATGAAAAAACTGCTGGTAAACAAATATCATATTAATTTGACAGAAACACTCTAATAATGTATTATCACTAAGCACATTTTAGTACAGTAAGTATTGCCAACATTATTTATGTTTTAAAAAATCCTTTAATATATATATATACACAATTGTGCACAGGAATTATCTAATGCTGCAGATTGTCACTAAATGTGTTGAGTACAACCTTGTCTTATTTCACTCATTTCAAAAAAAGGGTGGGAACCATAGGAGTTTTTTTCATCCCACCACCCCCAATGTTGTGTGAAAACCTTCCTTTATTTCATTTATTCTTAAAGAGAAGACATTTCATAGGAGCTTTCTCAGCACTCCCAAATTAAAAAAAAAACCCAAAACCAAACCCTCAGGGAAAAACAACATTTCCCCCAAATTCTTCCAGGTCTCCACATTTTTACCATATACCCATAATCACGAGCTATTAGTGGACTACTACACTTCCTCATCTCTAATCAGTACGCTATTAGAAATGAGGAAGTAAGCGTAAAAGTGCTGAACATAATATAAACAGCAATTATTTAGCCACCACAAACTGAATTTCTTGCAAGTTTGGAGGATTAGCTGTACCCAAAGAAGTTAAAAAGCAGTTCTGTATTGTAGATATACTGGGTATGGTACTGAGAAATATCTTCAGCCCAGTACAGAAGTAACATCTCCCCATCCCTTAAATACACTTAAAAGATCTAGAATTGTTTCATAGGTACTTTTCCCACTCTTCTCTCTCACAAGCACTCCTTCCATTAACCATGATCAGCCTTAACTAAGGTTTGCAGGTACAAGAAGTAAAATATATTTTTTGGAGGTAAAATATTTTTTATTAAATTATCTCCATTCTACAAAACACCATATATACAGCTGATTTTTCAAAATATATATAACTCTTTGATTTGATGTACAAATCTTTCAAGTAACTAACTCCAGCTTAAAAATTACACAATTCAACATTAGCAACTTCGAAAATTGTAAATTACAAGATTCTAAGTTACACCAACCACAAAGCAAAACTCCAACAGTTAATTTTTTTCCCCAGCAGTAACTTATAGATACTACCCCCACCTCCTTATGTGATCGGCATTTCTCAACCCTCCAGCCACAGCCACCATCTGCACCAAATTTGTAGCGGCTTTCTCAACTGGGGTTTTGTGAAACCCTGGGGTTTCTTGGCAGCCCTGGAAGGGTTTCCTGAATGGGTGGGAGTTAATTAATTTTATTATATATTTTAAATTTGTTAAGCATTTATTGGAGGATATGACCATATGTGTTCATGTCGACCCATCCCCTTCCTCCCAAAATAGCCAGGGCCTGGAGGGTGTGGAAGAGGAGGGGCCCTGGATGGGCATGTACACAGCTATGCTTCTCAACCAGTCTGCACGATTGCAATATTTCTGGGGTTTCTAAGCCGGAAGAATGTTGAGAAAGGCTAAGCGACTAACTTAGAACAATATTTAGCCCTTCTTAAAGGGGCAGGATACAGAACAGGGACGAGTAGCATGCAATACCAGTTCTACAGAAATCTGAATTTAATCAGTGAAAGTAACTTTGACATCTCCCACTGATAATTTAGAATTGTATCACATACAGACACACAAAACCTGTTTGCCCTTTCCAACTAAGGACTGCTCAGATGCACTCACTGTAGACTTCAATACCTCTAGCTCAGGCACAATACGTCTAAGCTCAGGTTCAAATGGGCACAATAGCAAATCACTGGAACCAGGAAGTAAGCCATTGTGACAAATGGCAGCTATCTTAGAAGCAACGCCTAGACAACCACATTTTAAGTGGATGTTGATACAATCAGAAATTGAAATTCTATGCCAGGCCTAACATTTGTTTCAATGAACAGCTAAACTAATGGTTAAGGAAAAGGCCGTTCTTATGAGATTTTTTTAGAATATACGGAAGTCATAACCCCTAAGTCTCTCAAGATATAGAAAATCCTTTCTTATATATTTGTAAATTTATTATCAGATATATAGAGAAGAATTGATTGAATGCTACTAAACCTCACATTATTTGAAACATCTATATAATGCATTTTCACTCAAGCATCATTGACAAGGATATTTTTGGATAAAAAATATGTTCCATTTCACGGAAGTGGAAAGAGAAACGAATGTTATTATTTCAAAATGTGCTCCCGGTGCTGAAATGCAATAGGTAAAGGATGTTGGATTGTTTGGTGCACTGGAAGGTCTTGACTGCACAAATATGTTTAAGACAGGGTAGTGTGATCAATGTAAATTCTTAAGGTATAAGCTATTCATTAAATAATTAAATTTGGTGTAGTGGTTAGGAGTGCGGACTTCTAATCTGGCATGCCAGGTTCGATTCTGCGGTCCCCCACATGCAGCCAGCTGGGTGATCTTGGGCTCGCCAGGGCACTGATAAAGCTGTTCTGACCGAGCAGTGATATCAGGGCTCTCTCAGCCTCACCCACCCCACAGGGTGTCTGTTGTGGGGAGAGGAATGGGAAGGCGACTGTAAGCCGCTTTGAGCCTCCCTCGGGTAGGGGAAAGTGGCATATAAGAACCAACTCTTCTTCTTAAACTTTATTTTTATATCCTGACCCTCATACAGAGCAGGTTACAATACAATACTATAAGAGTAAAAAAATATATATATCTTAAACAGTCATCTCCATCCCCAAACAAATTTACAGCCAGATTTGGGGGGCAGGGGGGTTCAGAATTTCTGGAGCGATCTTTCTCAATTCCCAACAGCTAGAAAGCTAGCTATTTACACACCCAATTCCCAACAGCTAGAAAGCTAGCTATTTACACACCAACATAGCATATAATATGTTCTTTTATAACCTTTAAAGAATTGGGGTTTTAAAGAAACTCTCATATTTACACAGTAGGAAAGAGCAAGAGTCCAGAAGCATGGCTTAAGAACTAACAAAAGCTATGGCAGGCTATGCTCTTTCATGGGTCACAGCTCACTTCTTCAGACCTTATTCACACAATTAAGCACTTCTTTTCTTCCACACATTCCCTGCCCCAATGGTTAACTTTTCAAAGGTTAAATGCAACAGACTTCCAAGCCCTATTTTATCAGGAGCATGCTCAGTTCTTAAAGCGGTGATAATTCACAGACCACACCAACAGTCATGCTGTTACTAAAAATATAACGAAGACTCAATACTTAAACAATGAATGTGATCAAGGTCATTCTTCACTGGGCTCTCCCTTTTATAAGTAAGCAAAATTAAGGTAGTACCTTACAAGTCCCTGTCAGAGTTCAGTATGAACACTTAGTTTATACCACCCAAACCCCAGTCAGAAACTTTGAGATTACTGCATTAGACCTTGGGAAACAAATTAGGCCTCAGCAACCCTAAAGACAGCCCCCCCCCCCCAACAGCTCATTTAGATCCTAGAACACTTCCTTCCTGCTCAAGCAGGGGATACAACCATTATTTACACACAACCTAATCTCTAGCCCAAGCCCTGGTGCGTCTCTCACCCTCTCTTTGGGGTGCAGTCATCCAGTCCTGTTAAGTTCCAGACGGAGGGAAGGAGGGGGCTTCCCCCCTTGAAGGGTTCTGAATAGCTGGAAGGAGGCTGGGTCAAGAGCAGAAGGAAGAGAGGGAGGCTCCTGGCAGCAGCAGGCAGGGCGAGGGGGGGGGGGAGAGAGAGAGAGCCTCTTCGGGTGGTTGAGCTGCTGGCTCTGGTATGTCAGGGGCCGGGATAGTATTTCGAAAGATCCGCCATTTTCACTTCGTCATCACCATCACATCCCAGGTCATCAACAACCCCAGCCTCCTCCCCATTGCCTGCTTGAGTCCCTCCCACTGGAGGAAAGCCATCCCCCCACACACTATCTACCATAGGCACTCACAAGCAAGGAGGAGGGAGGGAGGGACTACGCTACAGCTGACAGGCGAGGGAAGCATAAAGTTTGCCAGGTGACGACAGAGCGATCTGATACTGCAAACGAATAGGCACGTCTCTGTCTCGCCATCTAGAAGAGAGGGGAGGAGAATCCACAGAGAGAAGAAGGCGGAATTAATTCTGAACGGGGAATGCGCTGGTCTGTGCCAGCAAGACTAGACCCCGTTGCACCTTAAAGGTTAACTAGTTTGCTGCGGAAAGACATTTTGCAGCAGACAAGGTGGCTGGTATAGGACGACGCAGAAAGTGCTCATGCTGAGACCATACCATAACCGATTCCAATTGTATATATGTTTAAAAAAGGGGGGGGGATAACATTTCTAACCAACTGCACTTTGAAAGCAAAGAGAAACCTGGAAATTGACACAAAACCTACTGTACACAGCACCAATCTCTGAAAACACTATAGTGTACAAAGCAAATGGAGAAAGGGCTATGGTTCTAGATAAAATCACATACATTTACTTTCATTTTTTTTAAAGGGCAAGCATCCTAAACAAAACTACACCCTTCTTAGCAACTGGCTTCAATGGATTTAGAAGGGGGCAGCTCTGCTTAGGACTGCACTGATACAGTAACAATCCAAATCCTCCTGCGTGGAAGGCTTTGTCTTCTAATTTCAACCATCATAAAATGGGTTAAAAGATTCAAAAATGGGTTCAAAGATTCCCATAAGCACTACTTCAACCAGTTACTCTTAAAAGCTGGAAACTCATTTTGCAATTGGATGGAAGAGGCAGTAATGGAGAAACAAATTTAGAGTCCAGGGGCACCTTTAAGACCAACAAAGTTTTATTCAAGGCATGAGCTTTCATGTGCACGCACACTTCCTCAGATACACTGGTCTCTAAATTTGTTCTGCTGCTTCAGACCAACACGTCTACCCACTTGACTCTATCTTAATGGAGAAACAACAGACTTCAATTTATGGACAGTACCTGAAGAGTCCACCAGTATACTCTGAAGAGTACACCAGTAAATAAGTATACTCTGGACCTGTTTGCATTGTTTATATTGTTTATACTGCTATATTGTTATATGGTTACAACTATTAGTTATTATTGTAAGGTTATTCACATGTATAGACTGTACTGTTCTTTGTTCTTATGTAAACCGCCTTGAGCCTACGGGGGGGGGGGGCGGTATATAAATAAATAATAAATAAATAAATAATACAAATCTTAATATGACCATGACCATACATTCCATTCCCATATGAGCAATTTCACCCATTATTATGATGTTGTATTGTATTTGTTATAATAATATTCAATTTCTAGACCACCCCTCCCCATATAAGCTCAGGAAAGTTCACAATGGCTACCCACCCTTTCTCCTCAGACTCAAGGGGCATTCACTGAAATGCTCTTGCAAGGCATTCCTAGAAGTCAGAACACTGGAAGGATTTAGACAGGGTGTTGCATCACATCACATCTATATTACCGCTACCTGATCTGTCAAATCCTTCCATGCACAGAACTTGCATCCCAGAATGCAGCCTTCCCAGGAGATCTGTGCAGTCAGAATTAGCTGAATAGAACAGTGAAGTTCAGACCGACCCCACATCAAGCTGCAGGGATATCATCAAATTTAATCATTTCAGTACACGTTCTTAATCCAGCAGACGCAATAAGAACATCAATTTGTGCATCCACAGAAATCATTTTGTGGCATGTCATTACAAATTGAACCTCACTGATAAATGCATTCAGTTCTGCCCTATCTACTTTTCCCATAATCAATATATATAGCACTTAGAAGACTGACATTAGACCAAGGGGTAGTCAACCTGTGGTCCTCCAGATGTCCATGGACAGATGCTGGCAGGGGCTCATGGGAATTGTAGTCAATGGACATCTGGAGGACCACAGGTTGACTACCCCTGCATTAGACAACTAATGAAGGTGGAGGTAGCTTCCTTTTTTACATTCTGCAAGACACAGTGTTCACATAAAATTCTTCTAATGACTGGGTTTACTTCTGTGATGCAGTTAACACATTGTGTAGGTAACTCTTGTTTCAATTTTTTGGCTGGCCAGGCCAAGATCAGCAACATATATAAATATAAGAAAAAAATAAAAGTAAATTGTGCCTACAAATGCTTGAAATCCAGGACCCTTCATTCAGACAGGATTCTTAGATACTCTGTTTCAATTGGGATCTTGTTCAGTTAACAAAATAAAGAACTTGCTCGAGCTTTCCCATATTTTGATCACAGGAAAAATAGCACTGTAACCTATGTCTCTTAAGATATTCTGCACTGCACAAAAATCAAACAAAATAAATGACATCCATTAAGATGGGAGATAGCCAAATTAAGCAGCATATAGCAGACACCGTTTTCTTACAAAGCAGGCTCAACAAGCTATGTTACCTTCCTGACAAGAAAATCATGCTACATCCAACAACAACAATTCTGCTTGCTGAATTTCCTCCAAAACCAACACCCCAGCAGTCTCATTTACAGGGGCCATAAGCAACTCAATAGATAGGTTGAAAGGCTGGGACTATGTCAAGTCACTGCCTGCTCTATGTTGGCATGTATTTCAAAAGGAGAAAACGTTCACCTTAATACAATTGCCACACAGCCCTTTCACTGTAAAAACAGCAACAAAACACATGTTTGAGCTAGGGGAAAAAATGAACGTTCTAAACATGTAAAGATGCTACTTAAGTGACACCCCTGTCACTGTATGGAAACTGCACAAGCTGAGTTGCTACTTAAATGACAACCATGTGATTGTGTGGGAAATGCTCATGCTGAGCCCAGGGCTTTGGTAACAGGGCTGAAAAGTATAGAATACATGTGATGAAGAAAATAAGCATCCAGTTCTCTCGTAACCCTTGGAAAAGTTTTTCTTCCCATCCTCCCACCCTATCATACCCAAACCATTAATTTGGGCGTACATCCACCTGGGAGAGTTTTCCTTCCATGCAAAGGCCTCCCAAGTCAAACGCCCTACAAGAAAGGGCAGCAAGATATAGAATCCCTACACCCCTACTGCTATCCAACCCAACCCTTAGCCAGCCATCTCCAAGCCCCTCTGCCGCTCAGCAGAAACGACACATTTTGCAATCTCTTGCACCACCACCCATATCAAGCAAGTAGCTCAAGAAATCCCCCAAAGTGCTCAATACTACTTGGGTTCGTGGGTCCTATATGGCTTCCATCCAAGAAAGGGCAGCAGTATATATCATCCCTACCCTTACTGTCACCCAACACAACCCTTAGCCAGCCATCTCCAAGCCCCTCTGCCGCTCAGCAGCAAACCACCCATTTTGCAATCCCTTCCCACCCATATCAAGCAATGAGCTCAAGAAATCCCCCTAAAGTGCTCAGTTCTATTTGGGTTGGTGGGTCCTCTCTGGGTGGCTTTCCAAGCCTTCGCCTTCCCCGCAGGAGACGCCAGGGCCTCTGGCCGCGTGTTTGGGGTGCTATCCCCCCCCCCCCAAAAAAGAAAGCCTCTCCTCCCAGGCGCAGCACCTTGCAAGGCAGAGGCGAGCAATGAGCAAAAGGAAGCCGAGTGGAGACCGAGACGAGCCCTGTCAATTGAGGATGGATGGATGGAGGAGGAGGAGGAGATCCGCGCCTCTCCCTCAGCCCTCCCCTCCCCACCTGTCCGGCGCTCGCGCTCACCTGTGGGCGGCCCCGAGGTCCCAACCGCCGGTCGGTTGGACCCTCCGCCTCGGCGTCACCTGCGCGCGCGGGAGGGACGACGACAACAACCACAGCCGCCGCTCCTCGCCGCGTCTTCTCCGGCGCTCCCTCAGCGCGGCCACCGCGACGCGTTCGGCGCCCGTTCAAAATCACGCGCCCAGCGCCATTCCCCCGCCGCCGCCACGGCCGCCGCATCCCATAATACCCAGCAGCAGCAGCAGCGCCGCCCTGGCAACCGGCGCCGCGTCAGCCCGCGAGCCGCGCTCATTCCTCCGACTCCATTCTCCCGCCTTCGCTCCTCAAAAGCTCCCTCCGACTTCCGCTCCCCCCGCCCGCCTCCGCGCCCCGTCATCGCGGAGCTTCCGGGTTGGCGACGTCACGGCGCCCTAGGCGCGCGCAGGCAGGCGTGCTCCCTTCTGGCGCTCGCCTCTCTATGGTCGCGCAGAGGCCTAGTGGGGCTCGTGGGCAGCGGCGGGTTGTCTCCCGGCCCCCTCCGGAAGGCTTTGGGGGGCCGACATGTCGTCCGCCGTGAGGCAGGAGTTGACGCAGCTCATGAGCTCCAGTGGCTCCCATAAGGATCTGGCCGGGAAGTGAGTGACTCGCGCGCGCGCTGCCCCCCCCGCCGTGTTGCCCCTAGCAACGGCAGTAGGGGGTGGGGGTCCTGCGCCTGCCCCCCCCCCCTCACAGGCGTTGCTTATCCCAAAAGCGCCCCCGGCCTGCAACGTGCTGCTGCTGCTGCAGACCCGCCTTAGATCACCGGGTTGTCACGGAGGTGGGTCGCCGGGTTGCTCTGGAGCAGCAGAACCACGTTGGAGTCCCTTTAAGACCGGCACGGTTGAATGCTGGCCACGGCCTGAAGATTGCACGGGCGAGGGAGGCGGTGGGGGACCGGGGATCGTGGCGGCAGGGGTGCTATGGGATCGCCGGGAGTCAGGCACGGCTGCATGGCTGACGACGACAACAAATAGGCTTTTGTAGGCATGTGCACTTTCTCAGGCACCGTGCACAGGCAACCTTGCTTATTTATACATACATACGTACATATGTACATGCATACAAAGGTAAAGGTATCCCCTGTGCAAGCAGCAGGTAATGTCTGACCCTCGGGGTGACGCCCTCCAGCGTTTTCATGGCAGACTCAATACGGGGTGGTTTGCCAGTGCCTTCCCCAGTCATTACCGTTTACCCCCCAGCAAGCTGGGTACTCATTTTATCGACCTCGGAAAGATGGAAGGCTGAGTCAACCTTGAGCCGGCTGCTGGGATCGAACTCCCAGCCTCATGGGCAGAGCTTCAGACTGCATGTCTGCTGCATTACCAATCTGCACCACAAGAGGCTCTCATACATACATAAAGGTGACCAGATTGTCCCACTTTTGGAGGGCCATCTGGGAGTACCTGGCAAATTGTACTTACGTTGAAATTTAAAATATATATATAAAATATATATATATATATATATATATATATATATATATATATATATATATATATATATATATATATATATATATATATTACTATTTTTGCGGTTTTTTTGTTCAATATGGACCAAATTTTTAATCAAGAAACACACACACACACACACACCCCGGTCAATGGTGTCCCGCTTTACCAATGTTAAAATCTGGTCACCTTACCATACATACATACCATCCTTCCTTACGGCTCTGGGCAGTTTATATAGAACATTTTGGAACATTTACAAACAACGGTATCAATATAACAACAATAACATACCAACTAGAACAGTATTTCAACAACAATAACTTTGACACTCCCTTGGTAGGTTCTACCCAGAATTGATATTTGTTGGTTTTAAAGGTGCCCCTAGACTCAAACTTTATTCTAATCTAAACCTGTGATTCTTCAGATTCAGGAGGGGGGCCTGAATGGTAAGTAGTAGGTCCAAGTTTACATATTGTCCAGTGGCCCCTTTAAGGCCAACATATTTTATTCCTGGTGTAAGCTTTCATGTGTGCTTTGTTCAGACATGGTAGGTGTTAAGTAGCTCAACAAATGAAGCAGCATGTCAGGTTTGAAGCTTAGCCATAGCGAGTAGGTGGATGGGAGACTAGCATTACTATGCAGAGGAGGCAGACTGCCAGAGACTGCTTTTGCAGAGAGCTTCTGTACTGAAAATTTGAATTTTACATAATTATATTTTACTGTACATTTTGTGAAGCATGCTAAATACAACAAACTAGCCTGAGCTTGTCATAGTTTGGAAGTTAAGTAGGGGGTATGCTATGGATAGTACCTGGAGGGGAGGCCACCAAGGAAGTCTTTGGTTACTAGCAGAGGAAACGGGTTGTCAGGGACTGTTATTGTGGAGCAGACTAAATAGTCTAGCCTGAACTTCTCTGAAGCTAAGCAGGGTTGGCTGTAGTTAGTATGTGAATGGAAGACCACCCAGGAGCCCTAGGATTGCTATGTGGAGGAAGCAGGCTATTCCTGCTATATGACTGCTATATTGTGGGTTTGCTATTTTCTCTGTTTTTAACTGGAAATTGCATATGCCCTTGAACCACAAAGAAAAGTGGGATATAAATGTCTTGCGAGGCTCTTAGAAGAGAAGAATAAATTATTTCCTCCCTTTTTCACTCTTTAGCTTAACATATGAAGCAGATTTGAATTAGGCCAAATATTCATTTTGCAATATTAAACATGTAATCTAAAATTATATTTAAAAATGCTCCCTGTCAGAATTGTACACAGAGTTGACCGTAATCTGTATCTTTATAACTTCCTGGCAGGTATCGTCAGATATTGGAAAAAGCAATTCAGCTTTCAGGAGCCGAACAGCTGGAAGCATTGAAAGCTTTTGTAGAAGCAAGTGAGTATGCACCTTTAGCCATCAGGGACCATCGAAAGATTTTTAAAGTTGTGTACTGTATTCAGGAAGAATACATGAATAGTCTTAGTGCCGTTGTTCATTGAAACACCTGTATTTTTCTAACATTAATACATATCAGCATGCTTGGACATCTGTAGAAAATGCTTTGAGGCTGCAGTCTTAAATTTGTATTTGTAAGGAAACTATTTCAAATTCAGTGGGATTTATTTTTAAACAAGTGTTTTTATGGTTGGTCTTGAAGAGGTTGGATTAGAGTTGCTAGGTCCCCTCTGACCACTGTTGGGGGGCGGGGTAAGAGGCAGTGTTGCCAGTTCCGGATTGGGAAATTCCTGGAGATTTGGGACTGGAGCTTGGAGAGGACCTCAGTGAAGTAAAATAGTCCACCCTCCAAAGCATCTGTTTTCTCCAGGGGAACTGATCTCTGTAGCTTGGAGATAAACTGTAATTCCAGGAGATCCCCAGGTTTAGTTGCTAACTGATTATATTCAGGAACAGCAGCATTGCATCTAAGGACTTTTTTAGCTGGTGCAGTGGTCTGAAGGTTTGGTCGAAACTAGGGGAGGGGGGCTAATCCTTGATTAGCCTTAATGATAGCAGTGGTTAGTGGCTGGATTCCAATTCAAGTGTCAAACTCAATGTAAACTTAATGCTCTGCTGTTCTGTTGTTTTGCGTTACCGTCTTTTAAACTAGTGGTGAACGAAAACGTCAGTTTAGTAATTTCGCGGCAGCTGCTGACAGACTTCTGTACCCATCTTCCAAGCCTTCCTGATAGCACAGCCAAAGAAATTTACCACTTCACCTTGGAAAAGATCCAGCCACGCGTTATTTCATTTGAGGAACAGGTACGAGCAGAGCAGTAGAAAATATATTGGGGGAGGGGAGAAATTAGCCTTACCAATTGTTTTGTTGAACTTAAATTTTTCATCACACATTTCGTACAATTTTCATTCCTGCATGTTCTGAAGATTTTTAAATCTTCAATGAGCCTTACTGATGGTACTTGGTAGGGTTGTGCGCTTCAGCTCAGATTGGCCACCTTGGCGATCACCAAAGCCCGAGGTGGCCAGCGCTGCGGAGAGGAGTGGCGGTGCGCCAGCCAGCGGCCACTGGCTAGGGCACCACCACTGCGCCTCTTCTCTGTGCCGCTGGCCTCCTATGTGCTGCTTCAGGCTTCGGTGAGCACTGAGGCGGCCAAACTGAACTGAACCACACAACCCTAGTACCTGGATTGCAAGCTGCTGAAGTAGGCGGTGATTAAAACGGCAGTCTCTAATCTGGAGAACCGGGCTTTGATTCTCACTCCTTCACATGCAACCAGTTGGGTGACCTCGAGCTGGTCACAGCTCTCTCAGGGATCTCTCAGCCCCACCGACCTCACAGGGTGTCTGTTGCAGGGAGAGGAAGAGTAGACTATTGTAAGCCCCTTTGAAGACTCCTTTGGGTACAAAACCCCCCAACTCTTCTTCTTCTTCTCCTTGGTGGTGGAAAGTGCCATCAAATCGCAGCTGACTTCTGGTGACTACGGCGCACCGAGAGGCGGCCTGTTGTTGCTGTAGGGGTGGGAGAATAGGTCCTTGCTGCTGGGGTACATAATGGGATTTGATAGTTGTGTGTTCTACGTGGGGCTTTTACTGTGTAACCCGCTGTGAGATGGCTTGCCGGTAGAGGCGGGAAATAAATATAATAATAATAAAGTTAATAATAACAGGATTTTCAAGGCAAGAGACGTTCAGAGGTGGCTTGCCATTGCCTGCTTCTTTGTAGCAATCCTGGACTTCTTTGGTGGTCTCCCATCCCAGTTAGTCTGTAATCTATGTACTAATTGCTCGTTCTGCTCTATATGTAGATCAGGCTCATTCCTCGTTGATGTACCTTATTTCTAGCTAGCCACACACTCCTAACGTTTCAGAATTCTCATTGGCTTTTTCCTTAAATTACAACTGTATCTGCTGCGCTTACCCTTTATGCACTATTTGTGTTCTCCTTGAACTTTCCCTTCTGACTATCGTAGTCATCCATTATGGAGACAAGCTTTGTTACTATCGTACTTGTTCCCCTTGAAGAATAGGAGCTGCGGTCTTAGTTCATATTGAATATCTTCCCTCTGAAAACAGCAGCCATCAGCATCAGCATACGTCCATTCCTAGCTTCCTAATCTTTGAATCTTCTCTGATGCAGCAGTTCGTGCTCGATGGATGCCTTCCCTGTATTTATGTTTCATCCTAAGTTCTTCCTTTCCCAGGTTGCTTCCATAAGGCAGCATCTTGCTTCGATTTACGAGAAAGAAGAAGATTGGAGGAACGCTGCACAAGTGTTGGTGGGGATTCCTTTGGAAACAGGCCAGAAGTAAATACCGTCCTTAGAAAAGTTGTGGTTTACTATTTTAATGTTTTTGACCTAATTGCATCTCCTTAGGTCAGGGGTAGTCCAACTGCGGCCCTCCAGATGTCCATGGACTACAATTCCCAGAATCCCCTGCCAGCTTTCGCTGACAGGGGCTCCTGGGAATTGTAGTCCATGGACATCTGGAGGGCCGCAGTTGGACTACCCCTGCCTTAGGTAGTAAAAATGCTTCATCTCAGCCTGCCCTGAGCCAACCGGAAAGGGTGGGCTATAAAAATAAAATGGTTGTTATTACTATTAATTCCTCGGATAGACAATGTTTTGACATGTCTTGTCCTTTTGCCAGGTTCTGTTCTACTGTAACACATCCATGTGAACAGAATCCTTCTAGAGTTTTTCTCATAGCAGTTCTAGCAGCATGGTACATCTGCCCTGTAGAGGCATTTTCAGACATTAAGAATCTTGTATAAAATCCAGCTATCTTCTGTCTGCTGTACAGCGGAGCAGAGAACTGTTTGCTATCTTCTATCCTTGACTCTGAAAACTGCGATGTGCCGTCACTATCTTTCTTTTAGCAGTAAGTTGCATTTTAGTTTTAATTAGGAAATGTCTTTTAAAGGAGTTTCATATGTGAAACTCTTTACTTGGCTTAAGTTCTAAATTTAATTAATCAAAGTTTTAAATTCTTAGTCTCTGCTTCTTTGTTAGTAGGGTCTGAAGGTTTTGTCTTTTTATTAATTGTAAAATTATTTGTGGTTGCTTTTGTTTGTTTTGGATTTCCTTGTTCACCAAATAATGGTTATAATTACAATCCTAAAGAGCGGTTTACCCTTTAAAGACCACTGAAACTAGTGGGTTTAGAATGGTGTAACTCTGCTTAGGATCATACTGTCAGTCAGGCTGTACCCTATGATGACATAGAAGCTTAGGGAAAAGAGAAATTATTTGACTAAAGATAAAATGAAATTTCTCTTCTTGAAAGACAATTTAGTGGCCTAAAAATTGACTCTTGTTTTGAAGCCATTTAAATATTTTAATTTAAAACATTAAAGGAAGAAGTGAAAGGGTAAAATGGAGTTAAAGAACAGTTGTGTCAACTGGCCTAAGCATATCTTCCATTTTGATAGATTGGAGCTATTGTATATAGTGTGCTGCCCTTTAATGTCTTTGTGGATGCATGCCTTTAGACACTGGCTGGTGGAAAAGAACCATCAAGAAGAACCAAAAAGAACCATCATGTTGTAAATTCATGATGGTTGCTTCCTACGTAACAAAGTTTGAGTCCAGTGGCCCCTTTAATAAAATATTATTCAAGGTATAAGCTTTCATGTGCGAGCGCACTTCTTCAGATGTCAGGTTAAAAATTGCTGGTCTTAAAGGAGCCACTGGACTCAAACTTAGTTCTGCTGCTTCAGACCCACACAAACTACCCACCTGACTCTCACTTCCTACATAGCTGAGGAAGTCCTTGACACAATTATGACCTACTTCCCCTTCCTCCCTGGCCCCATTCAAGGCAATACAACGTGGACTATAAACTGGAAACCTATCTGAAAATTGCCCGGCTCTATTTGGAGGATGACGATCCAGTTCAGGCCGAGGCGTACATCAACAGGGCGTCCCTTCTGCAGAATGAATCTACCAACGAGCAGCTACAGATCCACTATAAGGTGACATTCTTTATATTTATTTTTGCTGTGTGAATAGAGGAGTTCTTAGCAGCGTTAATAACTGCTTCTGAATGACGACATATTAATGACCACCTGCCCCATTGGCCATCACAGGAATCTGGTGAATAAGTAAGCATATTATCTCTGAATGGCAGAATGTCCCAAATCCATGCAGTGGGCTAGGATTAGAAGGCATATCTTCCAGCTGGAAATCCAGCCTACCATATCCCTTCTCCCCCACCCCCCAGGGCCCACTTTGTGGAGATGCTGGTGAGATGAATGGGGATATGTTCTGCTCACCCAGAGTGACCTGTTGACAAATCCCCTTTCTTCATTCTTAGACTTGGCGTTGGAAAGTTATTTAGGATTGGGAACATACCGTATTCCTGCAGGGACCAGGTTTAGCCTGGGGACTGCCATTTGCGAACTTCGATCTGGACACACTCAGCTGTTTAAAAATAGCCAAAATGTTAATTGATGGATTGAGTATCATTAGCCGGGAAAATCCTCTTTTCTCCCCCTTAATGTTCCAGTCCCCTCCCCTCCCATGCCATATTCGTTTACCTCGCTCTGCCCGGTTTGGTGCTCCCTGGAAATTTGATGTTTTAAAACTAAGGGCTTTTTTTCTGTAGGTTTACAGAATGGGCTGTTGTAACTGATTTGCCTATCTGGCCAGGGGCTATCACTTGGTTATTAGATAAAGGGATAGGGCATGTGAATTTGGACCCTGTGCCTTCATTGTCCTTGTACATGGGTTGATTTTCAATTGCAAAGATGTTTATCTGGTACTAGGCAGCTTAGCACAAGGTTGACAATTATACGTCCAAACAGCAGAAGAAATCCAAGCCAAGGAGTGTTGTTAGGTTTTATTTGAAAAAAAAAAGAAAGATGCTACTGTTCTCACAGTTTCCAGCACTTGAGTAAAATGAGTTTAGTCATACCATTTTCCTGCTTTCAGGTGTGTTACGCTCGGGTTCTTGACTACAGAAGGAAATTCATTGAAGCTGCCCAGAGATATAACGAGCTCTCTTACAAGAGTATAGTCCATGAAAGTGAGCGACTGGAGGCTCTGAAGCATGCCTTGCATTGCACCATCTTGGCATCAGCAGGTAAAACTTAGGCTAAAGGCATTATTTGTGAACTGTGTTCTTTGGAGTTACACATATAAGAGCTGTGATTTTGACCAAGCCTATACATGAAAGCCCATATTTACCCAAACACCAGTCAGAAATTACTTTGGTACTATTGACATCAGTTATCCTCCTTTCTCATTGAGACTCCACGTTATATTCAGGAATACAGTGGGCGCTAGATGGGGGTGTGTGGAAGAACCCTCCCCCCAGGACCTGGAAAGGCTGCAGACTGGACAGCTCTCATGCAGCAGGGATCTGCAGCCTCCGAGCCTCGGAGGGAAGTGGAAGGAGGAGGGAGTGGTCAGGGGTGGGGGATGGAAGGCGACTGGCTGGCCACTGGACAGACAGGCAAGCCGGTTGGAGCAGGAAGCACTCGGGCGGGACAGCCGCCCTGAGTGGGTGTTAAGCGCTGAGTGGCACTTAAGCCATCAGACCAGCTCTTCCTCCAAGGCCTTACCAGAAATAAATTATGGGGAACAGATAACAGTAAAGACCAGTATAATAGAGATAATTCCGTAAAACTAGATGACACTGTTGGGGAACAATGGAATAAATAATAGCTTTATTTTTATAGCCTGCTTAGAGCTGGTACCAACAGGCATCTACAAAAAATTGGTTTACATTGATAGACAATTTTTAAATGCCTTAAATTAAAACATATCGACCATAACACATTAATTAAGTTGTATTATTAAACCGCCTCCTTAAAACCCTATAAGGGGAACCCATTTTTGCTTGACGATAGTTAGTAGAAAGACAGACAGACTTGGGATCTTTCCTGTCTTGGATGGGGTTATATGTCCCTTGAAAAG
This sequence comes from Paroedura picta, assembly GCF_049243985.1. Taxonomy (NCBI): domain Eukaryota; kingdom Metazoa; phylum Chordata; class Lepidosauria; order Squamata; family Gekkonidae; genus Paroedura; species Paroedura picta. Next base: position 79,052,746 of record NC_135378.1, on the reverse strand, counting down.
CCAGGCTCATAGTTTGGGAGTGCTACAAGACCCAATAGTCACCTAGGAAAAAACGGTGGCTGCTGTGGTTTTGAATGCTTTTGCCCTGAGTCTCATGAGAAAGGGCAGTTAATAAATAAAATGATCATAATAATAGGGTCTCCACACAGTCTTCCTTCAAATTTAGCCCAAAAAGCCCTCTATGAGATCAGAGCACATTGGCCAATGACATTAAGGGAGATGAGGACTTGTGGAGAGAACAGGAGAACATTGCAAAAGTAAAAATATCACAAGAGCTTCCCAGGTTTTCAGACAGATAGGCTTTGATAGTATTCGTCTGAGTTTTCTGTGTCTGAATCTCTCCATTGTAGAGGGAAAAATCATGGTCATTAGGGAGTCAGAGAAGACCCGTCAGTAACTCAGAAAATGCAAGAGTAGGCCATCCATATGTCGCATAACAGAAGTGGATCTATCCAATGGCAATACAATAGATATATTCATAAAAGAAAGAAAAGTGTCCTTTTTTTGTAGTTTTCCTTATCTGTTTATTCTGTAGCACTTCTGTCAAAATGGAATCCAAGTAATACCCGTTTTCAGTGAGATTCTTTCCTCAGTGACAAGTCCTCTTTCAATATTTGTATCAATTTTATAGGTATCAAGAATTTAAACCTTATATATAGTAATAATATAATACTGGCCACAGGCTCACATAGGTATGGGGATACCGGTCTGTTTTTATATTCTTGCATAACAGAAGTGAACAATCCTGAATTGAGATAGGCCAGTTCATCATCTTTTCCCGTCCTCCAGGGCAACAACGCTCCCGGATGCTGGCCACTCTGTTTAAGGATGAACGGTGCCAGCAGCTTGCAGCATACGGGATTCTGGAGAAAATGTATCTGGACAGAATTATCCGAGGAAATCAGTTGCAAGAATTTGCTGCAATGCTGATGCCGCATCAGAAAGCCACAACAGCTGATGGTATTTGGATCTCTTAAATTGTTGGGGGTGCACTATTCTGAATTTCTGGAGGACTCATCCATTTATCCTTTGACACATCTGCCCTTGCAAACCAAGCAGTTGTGTACTTTGGATTTCCTGTATAGCAATGCTAGGCAACAGCCTGTAGAAAGATCACACATTATGCACAGTCAGACCCATATTTGCCATTGAGTACACACTCAACAGGAGCCACTGCAATGCAATGAGTTTATGTGATCCTTTTTTAAAGCCATGTATACCTGTGGCCATTGCTACATCTTCTGGCAGGGAATTCCACGTTTTGATCATTTTATCTGTCCCGAATTTCTCATGTAAACTATGAGTATAGGAATGAGGTATAGAAATAAGGTTTGGTGCAGTGGTTAATTCCCCGCTCCTCCACCTGCAGACAGCTGGGTGACCTTGGGCCAGTCATGGTTTCCTCAGATCTCTCTCAGCCCCACCTACCTCACAGGGTGTTTGTTGTGGGGAAGAGGAAGGGTGGGGTACAAAAACCAGCCTTCCTCTGTATCCAAAGCACTACAGTAACTATGCTGATTCTTTCTGTGTTTTTCTCTGTTGTATAGAGTATTTGACTTACAACCAGGCATACACTGAACATCAAACTTCTGGATTTCCCCCTTCAGGTTCTAGTATCTTGGACAGAGCTGTCATTGAACATAACTTATTATCTGCAAGCAAACTATACAACAATATTACATTTGAAGAACTTGGAGCGTTATTAGAAATCCCAGCAGCCAAGGTACATAGACTTTGTCATCTGTCCTTTCTGCCGTTCTGTCCATGACTCTTATGAGCATTCAGAATTCTAGAGTGATATTGTGACTCAGGTAAATGGAGTAATACACTATATTCATGTGTGTGTTTCTGAAGTACCATGATGGAAAACCAGTTCAGTTCTTACTATTGCAAAATCAACATTATGTTCAGATTAAACAGGTTATAATAAGCCTATTTACATTTCTGTGTTTAAAAGCCTGATGGGAGAGTGGTATAGAAATACGATAAGTAAAGAAGTGTGTATGTGTGTCAGTGTGTCCTGCATAATGCAGGGGGTTGGACTAGATGACCCATGAGGTCCCTTCCAACTCTATGATTCTATGATTCTAAAAGCGGTTGTGATGCTTTTGGAATTCTTTGTCCTTTTCAGGCCGAAAAGATAGCCTCCCAGATGATAACAGAAGGCCGCATGAATGGATTTATTGATCAGATAGATGGAATCGTTCACTTTGAAAGTAAGTTTGGCTCGAAGTTTCCTTTTTTTCTGGGTGCGAAAGAGCATGGAAAAGATGGGCACAAAATATATTTTCATTTATTTTATTAATTATCTTTACTTGCCGCCCACACTTTTGGCCCAGGGCTAGTTTACATTGGAAACTTCCATAATACGAAGCGATACGATAAGCACCTTAACTTAAATATGTAATAACATATTTAACCATGAAAACAATGAGAAACTTGCATTTAACAAAACAGTTTATAATTTCACATTCAGCAGTCGGTAACTCATCTTTTCCTGCACCGTGGTTCTGTTTTTCCTCCTGATTAGAAGAAGAAGAAGAAGAAGAGTTGGTTCTTATATGCCGCTTTTCCCTACCCGAAGGAGGCTCAAAGCGGCTTACAGTCGCCTTCCCATTCCTCTCCCCACAACAGACACCCTGTGGGGTGGGTGAGGCTGAGAGAGCCCTGATATCACAGCCTGGTCAGAACAATTTTATCAGTGCCGTGGCGAGCCCAAGGTCTCTCACCTGGCTGCATGTGGGGGAGCGCAGAATCGAACCTGGCATGCCAGATTAGAAGTCCGCACTCCTAACCACTACACCAAGCTGGCTGAGGTGGGAGGTGGGAGGGGCCTTTGGGATTTGGTTGGTGGCTTGTTCACTTGGCTTGACTGAAAGCCTGGTGGAAGAGCTCTCTTTGGCAGGCCCTGCGGAATTGTTTTAGCTCCGGCAGGGCCGTGATGTCATCTGGGAGCTCATTTCGCCAGGTGGGGGCCAAGACTGAGGAAAGCCCTAGCTCTGGTCAATGACAGCCAAGCTTCCCTGGGGCCAGGGATCACCAGTTTGTTGGTGATAATGGAGCATGGTGCTCTTTGGGAGGCATAGGTAGAGAGGAGGTTTCTCAGATACTCAAAGCCCAGACCATGAGTACAGGCCAGATGTGGGCCCTCCAAGGTGTTTCTGTAAGAACCCTGATTGCGGCATTGTGCACCAGTTGAAGTTTCTGGATCAGGGATAAGGATAGGCCTGCATAGAGCGAGTTGCAGAAATCCAGCCTAGATCTCTTGTGATCTGTTCCTCCATGGAGAGGAAGGTGTCTCAAGATCATGCCCAGGTTCCTGACACTGGGTGCAACTAACTAACAGTTGCACCCTATCCAGGTTGGGCAGTCATGCTCTCTCGCTTGCAACCCCGAAGGAAAGAGATCAGCCGTTAAAAGGCTGTCCTTTGTACCCAAGTATCAGCAAGGTGGCAGGCTAGCAGCTTGTGGTCTACCGTGTCAAATTCTACTGAGAGACGGAGTGGTATTAGCAGCACTGATCCACCTCTGTCCAGCTGGCGGCAGAAATCGTCCAGCAGGGTGACCAGTGCTGTCCCCACCCCATGAGTCTGGTCGTTCCTGATACAGCCAGCAGGTGGCAGTGAGGTCCAAGGAAATTCTAGTTTTGTATAGTTCTAGTGCTCGTTTTTTTAAAATATTCAGGAATACCTGTACTTAATAGACTTGATAAAAGAGACTTGTGTTTGCTTTTGTAGCTATGACAAATATGTAAATTTAGCAGAACTATAATAATATGAAACTGAGTCCTGTTGCCATCTGTTGTCAATTGTGTCTTGTAGCTCGTGAAGCTTTGCCGACGTGGGACAAGCAGATACAGTCACTTTGCTTCCAGGTTAACAATCTGTTGGAGAAGATTAGCCAGACAGCCCCAGAATGGACAGCCCAAGCTATGGAAGCCCAGATGGCTCAGTAGAAAATAAACGTTTCTTCTTCTAAAAATGCAAAGCAAGCATATGAAATGGAGTTCATTGCTTTGACTAGACTCCTGGTAGACAGCAATAGAGAGTGTATATTATGTATGATTTCTAACTTCTTTTTTTTTTTTTGCTCAAAGGAACATAAGTCCAGCAGAAGTCCTTTTTAAAGCTGTTCAAAACAACCATTGGAATACAAAAGTGTGTGTTTTGTATCCGTTTCAGTTGCTCTAATGGCCTTGTGAATATATTTTCATGTTGTGAAAGCTGAAGTGCCATTCATGCGCTTTAGCCATTCTAATAAAGATTAGTTGGGTGTTAATGAAACGTGCAGTGTATGAATTTGCCGGCATTTGTTTGCTGTATTTTGTCTTCCCGTGGGCAAGATCCTTTGCATAAAAACCACAGTGGCTTTAATAGAGCATCTCATCATTAAATGAAGTTTAATTGATTAAAATTATTTTTCTAATTAAAAGTGGATGTCAGTTTTAAATGTTAATATGTCAATAAACGCGGGCAAGTTTTGTAAGCAGGAAGACAATATGTAAAAGGTTATCTTCTAACCAGAATTTTCTATAAAAAGGTAAAGGTATCCCCTGTGCAAGCACCGGGTCATGTCTGACCCTTGGGGTGACGCCCTCTAGCGTTTTCATGGCAGACTCAATATGGGGTGGTTTGCCAGTGCCTTCCCCAGTCATTACCGTTTACCCCCCCAGCAAGCGGGGTCCTTATTTTACCGACCTCGGAAGGATGGAAGGCTGAGTCAACCTTGAGCTGGCTGCTGGGATCGAACTCCCAGCCTCATGGGCAGAGCTTTCATACAACATTTCTGCTGCCTTACCACTCTGCACCACAAGAGGCTCTAGGATTTTCTATAGCAAGATAGAAAAAACAGGATTAGGAACATGGGTAATCAAAGTCTTCATTTTTTAAAAATTGCTAGGTCATTAATCTGCACAGAGTTCGTAAACACCATTACCTTGGGACAACGAGAGATGCTAAGAATATGTCTTTGACTTGCCATGAAATTATGGGTGTAAATTGTGAATTATATTCCTGCTGTAAGTTTTTAAGTATTATGGGACTGAACGGACCGAAGTAGTATTTGGAGCACCAAGAGGTAGCAAAAGCAATGACACCTATTTAAAGTGTATTCTGAATTTCTTCTAAGCACCAAGAGGCATGCCTGGGTCAAGTTAGATTTCTTGGAGAAAATCTCTCCTAAAGTTCTCTCCAGGCTGTTCTTTCCTCCATTTTGCTTTTGGGGCAAGCACTTGATCTCTCCCGCTTATGTTACATAGTTAAAATTGTTGGGACTTTTGGACCATAACTCAGTCTTAGGTCCCTCCAGAAAATGAGTGCTGCAGAGTAACAGCATTTTGAAAGTCTGCAGTTATTAGTTACCTTTGTGGATGAGGCACAGATCCAGACTCAGCACTTTGAGGTTTAAAAGAGAGTATTTTTATTGCATGGTTATTTACAGAAAAATATATTCATCTGCTTCAGTCTTCTTACTGAAGCACAGTCCAAATGCTTAGAGAGTAGTTTCAAAAGCAACACACTGCAAGCCTCTTGTGTCTAGGCTGCAGGCAGATTACATGTCATACATCTGCAAATGGAGAGAGCTTAAGCCTAATGGTTGCCTGTGTGCTTGTTTCTGCAAATTACACACTCAGATTTTCCTTAAGAAAGGCGAAGTGAGCAAGAGCTTACCTTAAACAAAGGAATCCCCAGGACATGTGCGTGGGGTTTTTTCAATGGCAACCATACCTGCGGCCACTTGATGCAGTAGTGAGCATACAGGTACAGCTGAGTTGCTTAAACAGCTTAACAGCAGCCCTTCAAGGCTGACTTCACCAAAATACTTGCCGATTGCAATTCCAACAAAAATATACTCCCAAACTCTGGCTCTCCAGTTGTCTGTGGACTACAATTCCCATGAGCCCTGCTAACATGGTGGCAGGGGCTCATGGGAATTCTAGTCCACAGACATCTGGAGAGTCACAGTTCGGCCACCCTTTCACTATATATTTTCCTTGAGAAACAGCAAAAATAGAAAACTTGGGGGAGGGACTGCTGCTGGGTTAGAACTGCATCTTCATTCCAATAAGCATTTGGTATGAGGTAAAATTTATTTTTTTTTTAACAAAAGATTCTGGCAACTTGCATTCTGAAAAAGAAGTTATAGTGAGTGGAATGTTTTATTTTCAAGCCAAAATATCTAGAGGGGGACAATCTACTTCTTCAATGTTGATCAAAGCAGAAGTTGACTTTCTAATTCTGAAGGCTGTCAAAGCCCGTCCTTGAAGAGACATCCCTGCTAGACGAAAGCAAATCTGAAAGAGAGACGAGAAACCACAAGCTTTATGAGTTTGTGGACGCATTTAGAATTCTGACATGTCACGGGAGGTGCAGCAACAAAATGGCTGCCACAAAATGGCGGCCATAGGAAGAGGATTCCAGGGTTGCGAGGTTCTTCCTGGCAACCATCGGGGGATGCAGGCACTTAGTAGAAGTAGGTCCAGCAGATGTGCAGGAATGTCCCTATGCCACTGCCCCCATGACTAAGAAGTAACATCATGTCAGGACAACACTTTAACATTAGCAAAAATAAGGGATGAATTTGGCTTCTGCCATAGAGTTTTTGCCCAATTACTTCCCCAGTGTGATGAGGTTACTTCCAGGTCATGTAGACACTTGCTGCACATCAGCTTGAATCTCCATCTTTTTCAGGGCAAGTTCCCCCCCTGCAGGCTAATGGCGGGTCAATGGAGCCTGACAGGGGATCTTGCAACCCTTAACAGAGCCAGGCGTCCAATCAAATCTCATGGCCAATCAGAACCCTTGCTGAGCAAGAGTTCCACCAGGCCCTGCCCTCTTGCTAAAATCACTTGGCAGGCATCCAAGAGAGTGTCAGCATGTTGGGGACCCTACCCTAATGGAATCCTGTCCCACTTGGACTCATACCTTTTCTGAGTTAATCTTCAAGGAAAACCCACGAGACTGCCTAGAATATTCCTAACTCTCGCCTCTTGTTGATATCCCTCTTTATCTGGCAAAGGGAAAGAACAGGACAGCACAGGACAGTGCAGAAATCCTCACAGAGCGATCCCTGTGAAAGAGACAAGAGTTATCATTAATTTTCAGGAAAGGAGCGGTTTATGTAAAGGTTGAATCGATCTAAACGGCATGAGCAGGGCTACAAACACATTGTGTGTGAACGTATACAATGGAGCCCCGATGGCTTGCTTGAGAGCCAGCTTGGCGTAGTGGTTAAGAGTGTGGACCTCTGGCGAGCCGGGTTTGATTCCCCGCTCCCCCACATGCAACCAGCTGGGTGACCTTGGGCTTGCCACAGCACTGATAGAACTGTTCTGACCGAGCAGGATTACCAGGGCTCTCTCAGCCTCACCTTCCTCACAGGGTGTCTGTTGTGGGGAGAGGAAAGGGAAGGCGAATGTAAGCCGCTTTGAGACTCCTTCGGGTAGGGAAAAGTGGCCTATAAGAACCATCTCTTCTTATGGATCTGTAGCCCTAATACAGCCTTTCTCAACTTTTTGACTGTTGAAAAACCCCTGAAAGATTCTTCTGGCTTTGAGAAACCCCAGATGTGACACTATCGTGTAGAATACGGTTGGGAAACATAGCTGTGTACACATCCACCTGGGCCCCTCCCCTTCCCACCCCCACCAGAAGAAGAAGAAGAGTTGGTTCTTATATGCTGCTTTTCTCTACCGGGAGTCTCAAAGGAAGTGACATCACTGAAAGTGACGTCACCACCTGGGTTAACAGGCAGGTTTGAAGACGGCTGAAAGGGGAGAGACAGGAGGCAGCTTAAAGTGGAAGTAGGCATGGATGCTCCACCCCCTCCCAGGCTCAGAAACCACAAGAGAACTCACTAACGGGAGGGGGGAGCAGCTGGTTCCCTAGCTTGTGGCCGAGTCCATTAAGAGAGGAGGGGAAAGGCCACGGACCCATTCCAGAGCACCCTGGTTGGGAATCCCTGGTCTAAGTTAATTCCTACGATCCTCAAAATTATAGTTTCCGGAATTCTTTGGGAACAGCCATAAGAGGCCCTAAGATAAACCCAATATAACTGCATAGTAGAGGATTAATAGGTAGCATTTAAGATGTATTACACAAGATTCAGGTAGCAAGAAGAAAAGTTTATTTTTTTTAATATCGAAGGAGTCACAACGCAGCTTACAATCGCTTTCCCCTCCTCTCCCAGCAGCAGGCATCTTATGAGGTAGGTGGGGCTGAGAGAACTCTGAGAGAGCTGTAACCAGCCCAAGGTCACTCAGTTGGCTGCATGTAGAGGAGGGGGCCACCAAAGCTGGCTCTCCAGATCAGAGGCTGCCGCTCCTAACCACCAACCAAGCTGGCTCTTGGTGGATAGTATACTTACTGGGATATTATATTTGGTCCTGTAGACAGACCTCATGGCCATGGTTGTGCCACATAAGCAGCATTCATTCATGTCGCCTGCAACCTGGCATCCCAAACAAGTGTAGAAAAAGAATCCACAGCAGCCTAGTTGGAGAAGAACATCAGAAACATCTGTAGCAAGTCACTTGGTAGAAAGCAGAGCTGATGGGCACAATTTGACTGCAGTAGCATGTAAACAACAGAGCGATCCTAAACAGGGCTAGCCCCTTCTAAACCCATTGACTTCAGATGACTTAGAAGTGTGTAACTCTGTTCAGGACTCCAAATTCTACTGCAGATTGTTCGAGGTGCCACTGCTTATTTCCCTCAATTGGAAACGTTGGCGAAGTTTGTATATGCATAGAGAGTGGCACACCAGGCTGCTTAAAGAATAGAATATTTGTTATTTATGAAGAGTAACACCTCTGGAGAGTGTCTGATGAAGTCTGAGGAAGAGTGCTTGCACTCGAAAGCTCACGCCCTGAATAAATCCTTGTTGGTCTTAATGGTGCTACTGGACTCTGATTTTATTGTACCGAGAGAGAGAGAGAGACCTGGCTATCTAGCTAGCAGTTGTCTGCACCCATTCCTTTGTTCAACTGTTGTTCTGGAAGCAAGCAAGGAGGAAGTGTGCTCAGAAAGCAGGAAATCTGCTGTTGAGCCAATCCAGATGCTGGAGGAGATAATTTGATAATTGTCAGGGATTTCCTTTCTATGCTAAATATACCTGCCCTCCAATCCCCGCTGCAGGACACCCTTTATATTCTGCTCTGTTACGCACCCTGCAGATCTTGCATATTCCAACGATAAAAACACATCTACCCACTGTTTTCTGTCCATTGGTACCTTGACCATCCACCCTTAGCTGAGTTTGGAGAAGCCCTACCCAAATTCACCTGTTAATTTCATTTGTACCCCACCTTCCTCCCCGACAGGGACACAAAGGGGGAGTCCTCTCCACCACTTTAACTTCACAGCTCTGTGGGGTAGGCTAGACTGGCCCAAGGTCACCCAGCCGGCATCCATGGCAGAGTGAGGATTCGAACACGAGGCTCCCAGATTCTAGTCTGACACTTTAATGGGAGCACCACATTGGCTCTGTTACTTGTACAGTTTGTGGTCACAGGATCTGTGGGTGGGTTTCAGGTTGTTTAAAAGCATCTCACAAATTCATGGAGGGCGATTGTATTAATGGTAATTTGGTGAGAGAGCTAGGATGCCCATGTACGCCTCCAGTTATGAGACATTGGGGCAACATTCAAGACATGTTTCTCTCTGACCCATTATGCACAGCAGCAGCCAACGGGCTTCCCGTGTACTCACGGGGGGAGGACATCCCCTGGAGTATGGACTGCCCTGGCATAGCGCGTGCACAAAACACCAGGAAAGCCCGACACACAGCCTGGAGGCAGCAGCAGTGAGGAGGACACCAAGGGGGAGTGGGGGAATGGGGCCCCCACTGCACAATGGTGGGGAGCGGCATGCCACTCTCCCATCAAGCTGGAGGTGGGGGGACTCCCCAGTTGGCACCACTGAGCTGACGGGGCATGCCACTTATGTACAGGGTTGGCCCAACCCAGCCCCCGCTGGCACCCGCAGAATCCCAGGGAATGTTGAAGATTCTGCGTTCCCTTGTTGCGGGTCTTCAGGGGCACTGCGCCGGGCCAGGGCTGGGATGGTGGCAGCGGGGTGCATAATTGGAGCTGCCCTGTTTCCACCATCCCGGATTTTCAGCACCGTGCATGATGGTGTGCAGGCAAGTTTCCAAGAACATCTGCTCTTGAGAGGCAAACCTCTCAAGCAGGTAGACCTTTGCTTCTGGACAATTTGTTAAGAATATGGGGCATAAATATTTCAAATACACAAAAAAAAAACTCATCAGAGTTTAATGTTTTTCATGCTCTGATGTTTTTGTGGTTCTGGGGGTTTTGTGCCCTCACCTGGATGGCCCAGACTAGCCCAATCTCATAAAATCTTGGAAGCTAAGCAGGGGTGGCCCTAGTCAGAATTCACATGAGATGCTACCAAAGAACACCAGAATCATGATGTGGAGGCAGGCTACGACAAAATCACCTCTGAACATATTGCCTTACTGTAAGTCAGCCACAACAATGGCAAAAAATGGTTACTTCTGACATCACAGGATCTGGACTCTCTATGTCCCAGGTCTGATGTAGAGCAGATCCAGAGAGAACAAATGTTTCTCCCAGTTGGGTAAGACCCAGAATCATGGAGATTGAGTGCAAGTTATTCTTGCTTCTTCTCATGCCTCTTCCATGGGAAATCCACACTTTGTCATAAACCTCTTCTGCTTTCTTCCTTCATGCTCCCCAAGAACTCACCACATCTGCTCCTCAAACCAGACCTTCTGACTTTCCTATTCTCAGGCAGAAAGCTGTGGGGCAGATTATATGTCTCCAATACAGACGTAAGCATCATCAAGGCCTGTTATGCATGGCTGATGAAACAGCCGCATGGAGAAAGTGGAGGAGGAAGAAGCGAAGCAAACCGCTTACGCACGGGATGGAATGCAACGGCAGCAAAACCCAGAGTATCCGGTTATGCACACGGATACTCCGGAGCCGCTTCTGGTTGCAACCTGGTCCCAGGAAGTTCCACTTTCTTCCGCATCTCACTAACACGGCTTTTTTGGCGGCATATGTTGACTCTGCACCCTGTTGTCGCCTGCAGTGTGCATAATTGGTGATTTTAGCCACCACCATTCCACCTCGAATGCGGACCTTCCACTCCGTGCATAATGGGCCCAATGCAGGAGTGGCTTATGGTGACCCCCCAAGCAAGGGGCTTTCAAAGCAAGAGAGAAGCCAAGGTAGTTTGCCATTCCTTCCTCTGCAGAGCCTTCCTTGGTGGTCTCTGCTCCAAGCCTTATGGTGACTCCAGCAAGGGGCCTTCAAGGCAAGTGAGAAGCAGAGGTGGCTGGTCATTGCCTCCCTCTGCAGAGTCTTCCTTGGTGGTCTCCCATCCAAGTACTGACTCTGCTTAGCTTCCAAGATGTGACAAGATCAGGCTATACCATGCTGTCTCCCTTCAAGTCTTCCATAGTGAACAATAATTTTTGGGAGACCCCAAGATCCCAGGCCAAACTACATGGCAAGAAAGTTCCTACATTTGTGGGACAAAGCGTAGTTATATGCATGTGGGACCAGTGTAGTTATGTCTAAGGTGACCAGATTTTCCCACTTTTGGAGGGACATCTGAGGGCACCTGGCAAATTGTACTTATGTTGAAATTTAAAAATAGATATTACAATACTATATTTTACAATACTATATTTTTGCATTCTATGCATTCTATGAAACTTTTTGTTGCTCCATATAGACCACATTTTAAATCAAGAACCCCCCCCGGTCAATGGTGTCCCGCTTTACCAATGTTAAAATATGGTCACCTTAGTTATGTCATGATGCAAACTTTACCCTGGCTGAGTGTCAGAATATGCCTGCCGGAGCAAAACAGGGTTTTTATTAGCATGACTGGCAGCCGGATTGTGTTTGTTATGAAGTAGGACATCGTAACAAAGCACGTTTATTTAGCCTGCCGCTCCCAGCCTCATGAGCCCTTCCCTTAGTAAATATACATACCATGGAAGAGAAATAAAAGTTTGTGGCTGGTTGTTTTTCGTTTTTTTACAATGTAAAAAGGTTCTATTTTGAAAGGGCATTAAGGGTATAATCCTAAACCAGGGGTAGTCAAACTGCGGCCCTCCAGATGTCCATGGACTACAATTCCCAGGAGCCCTTGCCAGCATTCGCTGGCGAATGCTGGCAAGGGCTCTTGGGAATTGTAGTCCATGGACATCTGGAGTCCATGGACATCTGGAGGGCCACAGTTTGACTACCTCTGTACCTAAACAGTTAATACTAGTTTAAGTTTAGTGGCCTAGAAGCGTGTAATCCAGTTTAGGACTGCACTCTTTGGGTCTGGAGGTAGAATGTCCTATCAAGCTGCAGCCACCTTATGGAGACCCTGGAGAGGCCTGGTTTAAGGAATCATGGGGTCCACAGCACCAGAGCCAGCAGTGCCCTAGCACAGGGGTAGTCAACCTGTGGTCCTCCAGATGTTCATGAACTACAATTCCCAGGAGCCCCTGCCAGCAAATGCTGGCAGGGGCTCATGAGAATTGTAGTCCATGAACATCTGGAGGACCACAGGTTGACTACCCCTGCCCTAGCAAATCCTGTTATTTGTGCTGCACAAGTAACAGCAGGGCAGCCTTCCCAGGGATGGAGATATGCCTTTTCTCTTATATATCTGTAAGGGAAAAGACTAGAGACTTAAGTTTTTTTTTTAAATCTGGAAATTTAGAGAACCGGCTTAAACTACTATTACAACACTATGGTGATATATTGATATTTTAGGGCTTAAAAAAAAATAAAAGGGGTTGCTGGGACACCACCTATGGCAACGTGACCATGAGAGCACCCTTCCTTAAAAGTCATGATTTCAGCCACACATGGAAGAAAAGAAACCCTCCACCATTGTGAATACGCACGGGGAGAGGAGATGTGTGGAACAACCATGCCCCGAACCCATAACAATGCTTGTAGATCGGCTGCCAAGAAAATCAGGAGCAAGTCGAGCATGCAGAAAAGGACCAGATCAAATGAGTTGCTGTCTATCCCACATCGACTCAGCCTCCCTTCAAGCCCATGAAACAATCCCCAAGTCAAATAGTTGCATGGCTACTTACACACGCCACAGTCAGTGCAGCAGTCACATAGCCCCGTCTGCCAGTTTTGTGGCTGGTTGTTGCCTTGTGGCTGGTTAACCACAACCTGCTGTATCTGTGACGGTGCCATAATCACAGGCTGGGCCTGTGACTGTGTCACAATCACAGACTGGGCCATCATGTCCAGAGACTCTGGGGAACACAGGAAGAAGGAAGGAGTACGTTAACACACGACATGCATTTTGAAGTTACGATAATACAGCACAATGTTAAACCAGATAAGGCAGCGCGATTCACCGAGCAGCAGATTCTTCCACAAGGAGGCAAAAAAAAAAAAAAAATGGTGGCATTACAGATGATTATGAGCAGCAGATGGAACTCTGTAATTCACCTGAGAGAGATGACCCAGAGGTTAAATATCACTGGCCTATGCTAACTGGTGGAATGCTTTCCAGAATCTCAGGCAAAGAAGGGTGTGTGTGTGTTTACTAGTAACTGCTACTTGGGAACCTTTAGATGGAGATACTACAGATAGAACTGGGATCCTTCTGTTTGTAAAACATATGCTTTGCCAATGAGCCATAAGTTTGCTTGCTAGATCCCTGGGTTCAGAGACTAGGACACTGGGAGTTCATTTCAGCTCTTTATTGTGACCCCTTGTATTTGAAAGGGGACAGAAAGTAGCAAATTGTTATGGTTACAGAAAAAGACATAATTTTCCAAGGAGCAAACAAGTTTTAGGCACTACGAAGGGCATATTAAAAATACTTGGTCAAATAAGACTGCAAAGTCAAGGCTCTATCAACAAATAATATTTGAATTTGCAAAGACATACAAATGACTTGCAAAATTATTGGGTTGGATTGCATAGAGACAGAAAGATCACACAGGATTTTGTTCCCTCGTATGAAAAATTGCATAAGGCAAATAACCCAACACAGGAAAATATTAAAATCTTCCTTTTAAAAAATGAAATATTCTGTGTTTAACATTTTTAACAGAATATTAAATTTTTTAAAGAAAGTTTTTAATATCTTCCTCTGTTGGGATATTTGCCTTATGCATGAGTCATGTTATTTGCCTGAATTTAGCTGTTCCACTGCAGACAGAAACGGCTACCCTATTTTCTACTCAGGAGATGAAAGTACTTCCATGAGTAGAAAATACTTACTTATTTGCCCACTGAAACTTGCTCCCTTCAATCTTTTTTTGACCATGCTGTCTCCCCCTTTAAGCCGTAACTCTAGCTGCTGAATTCAGGCAAAGGGTCGGGGGAATCTATGAACAAGATAAAAACATAACAGCCCAGACCAGTGACCCATCTAGTCCAGCATCCTGTCTCACACAGCAGTCAACCAGTTCCTTTGGAGAGCCAACAGCAGGGTGGAGAGGCTCAGACCCTCCTCTGATGTTGCCTCCTAGCTCAGGGATTCAGAGGTTTAGTGCCTCTGAATGTGCAGGTTCCCTTCAGTCACCATGACTAGTAGCCATTGATAGATTTATCCTCCATAAATCTGTTTATTCTGTTGGCCATTGCTACATCCTCCGGCAGCGAATCCCACATTTTCAATATTCTCTGGGTAAAGAAGTATTTCCTTTTCTCCACCTTGAATCTACTGCCCATCAGCTTAAGTTCTTGTGGACTAGTAAAGGTAAAGGTAAAGGTATCCCCTGTGCAAGCACCGAGTCATGTCTGACCCTTGGGGTGACGCCCTCTAGCGTTTTCATGGCAGACTCAATACGGGGTGGTTTGCCAGTGCCTTCCCCAGTCATTACCGTTTACCCCCCAGCAAGCTGGGTACTCATTTTACCGACCTCGGAAGGATGGAAGGCTGAGTCAACCTTGAGCCGGCTGCTGGGATCGAACTCCCAGCCTCATGGTCAGAGCTTCAGACTGCATGTCTGCTGCCTTACCACCCTGCGCCACAAGAGGCTCCTTGTGGACTAGTAGTTCTATATAATAAATCCGCCTTTAAGAAAACATCTCAGCCAGGTTGTTTTATAGCTCATTTTTCGCAGTTTTTATGAAGGCTTCGTCTCCTTTAGTGATAACTTTATGTATTCACGTTGTTATGATTTTTGCAAAAGACCATTCTCTTTCAGGGCTGTCATATTGGAAAACAGTGTGGCTGAGGTAATTGAGACGTTCACAACCCATCAATTGTTTCCGAAAAATTAGGCTGAAATAGGTTCCCACTTCTGTATTCCTTAATTGTTTCCTATTTGTAACTCATGAATTCAGCCAAAAATGTTGAGTCGAGTTTGAAAGTTCTGTATCCCAAAATAAGGTTCGGATGGTCAAATGTCATATACGCCCACACCCAGGTCACTCTCTCCTTTGAGGGGGCATATGCTGTTTTTTTGGTTCAAGGTCCACTTCTTGCACAAAGTGCTTCAAATTAGGTCAGCTCAGGAGGTGAGGTCCATTAGGGATAGTCTGTTTTTCTCCTACAGTTCTTCGGTCTCATTTCTACCACGCTGTGTTGTTTTCCGAAGTTCTATTGTACTTGTAAGCTGTCTGGATTCCCCAAGATGAAGGCAATTTATAAATGGGAGAGGGGGCTTACCAGCCTCCAGGTGGGGCCTGGAGAACTGGAATTATAGCTGGTCTTCAGGTGACAGAAATCACTTCCCTGTGAGAAAATGGCAGCTTTGGAGGATTTTATTTATTTATATTTATATACCCTCCCTGTCAATTGTCTCACAGCAGTTTACAAAATCGATAAAGTACAATAAAATCCCCTAAAATACCCCATTAATATAAATATTACATGGCGAATAATAACATAACAAAACGGTGACTAATACAATATCAACCACTCCTCCCGTTCAGCGAGGGTCAAATAATTCTCTCTCTCCCTGGGAGTGAGGAACCCAGTTGGATGTTACCCAGTTAGGGATGCCAGGTCTCCTGTAGCATTACCAACTCCAGGTGGAGAAATTCTTGAAGATTTGGGGTCTGGGCCTGGATGGGGCACAAGTTAGGGAATAGAAGGGACATCAGTGGCATTCAATGGCATAGAATCCACCCTCCAGGCCTCACCTGGAGGTTGGCAACCCTAGCAGACCTGCCATTTGGCTAACATGCCCTCTGATGCCTTACACAGTTGTGGGAAGAAATGAGGGGGTTGGGGAATGAAGCACAGGCCAGCATCATGATTCCTGACTAACTTTTGATGGCTCGTTCCATGTGCGTAGCTGTGCTCATCTGCAGCAGTAGAACAAAAATTCAAGTTGATTAGCACCTTAGAATAGATTGTTCTTCTTCGGTTCCCTAATTTCAGAGCTGCTCAACACCTTCCAGTCGTCGGAAAGGTCCAGCTTTTGCAATTGGAAATGTAATCGAGATCTTCCTGACTTGTGTAACGCGTGAATACAGTTAGTTCCACGTCTTTTGCTTGCAAAATCTGCATGCCGAGATGAATATCTATCAACCATCAAAAGCGGCATTGGTTCCATGCATATCGTCCCGTTTTCTTAAAAGGAAATCTATAATTTGTACAGGACTTCACTCCTAGACAACCCAAAGCAGCTTCCAAATATTAATACCTGCTAACACTGACCTTTCGTTGTGGTTTCTCTTTCCAGGAAATCTTTCACTCACCCATGCACAACTTTTAACTATTTACAGCTAATTACATTGTAATGTTCAACAGGTGAAGCACACAAATACAGGCTACTTACCCAGCACTTACGAAATGTTGGCACTTCCCCCTTTGTGGAAGTCTGGTATAACTGCTACTGTCTTTAGGTCTAGATAGCTACCTGTATAAATCCCCGAGATTGTGATTGGCCAATAAGTTTAAAGAATTTGACTCGAAACCAAAAAATCACTGAAGCTGATAATCTCCTCCTGTTCACAGGTTCGTTTTGTAGCTCACAGAAAGGCAAAAAGCTTGTATCGTTCTGGCGAGAAATTCAGATTGAATAAAAGGAGAGACGCTCCTTTGCGGGTTTTGTATGTTCAGGAAAAGGAGGGGCATATACAGAAATGAAACTAATGGGAACACAGAAGCTCGTACCTTGAATAAAACTTTGTTGGTCTTAAGGTTGCCGCTGCTCTCAAGCGTTGTTCTAGAGCTTCAGACCCACACGCCAACTCTCCTGAAACTGATGAGAGGTCATTTTTTAATTTGTGTTATCACCTTAATCATAATTCCTTCGGGATAAAGAATTTCGTTTTTAAAAAATCCATTTGTAATATTCACCCCCTGCCTTCACACCGTACAGTCTAGGAAGTGAGTAGCAGTAACATTTAAAAAAAAATAGAATTCAAGTGTCCAAATACTAAACAGAATCATGAAAAAGTTCACAGAGGTAAAGCAGTGGCAACACAACTCAAGATACCTTCAAAAAAACAACGTTCTGTTTTAGCTTGATACCAGGGTGCCAGGGCTGATAGCCCTCTTTAAGTATTTGAAAGGTTGTCACTTGGAGGAGGGCAGGATGCTGTTCCCGTTGGCTGCAGAGGAGAGGACACGCAGTAATGGGTTTAAACTACTACAATGATATAGGCTAGATATCAGGGGGGGGAAATTCACAGTCAGAGTAGTTCAGCAGTGGAATAGGCTGCCTAAGGAGGTGGTGAGCTCCCCCTCACTGGCAGTCTTCAAGCAAAGGTTGGATGCACACTTTTCTTGGATGCTTTAGGATGCTTAGGGCTGATCCTGCATTGAGCAGGGAGCTGGACTAGATGGCCTGTATGGCCCCTTCCAACTCTATGATTCTATGATTCTATGACTCAGACTATTATTAATTAATTAATTATATTTATTATATTGCTATACTGCCCTCCCCAAAGGCTCAGTGTGGTTCACATAAAACAGAAACAATATAGATAACTTAGTTTAACAATAATAAAGTGATAACAACAAGCAACATAGAACAGCAGAAAAAATATGGAAAACATTACATTAATGCATACTGATAACCCAGTGGGTTGGGCAGAGTTGTAGTGGGTGCCATAGGAGGGAGGCTAGGAATGCAAGAGGCCAGAAACCAGAGGTGGGTCAAAAGAAGTCCATGAGAAGGTTTTTCCAAAGAATCATAAGAGGGGCTGAAGGCCGGAGGCAGGGAGTGATGTAAAAAATAGGCATGGTCCAAAAAGCGGAGGGTAAAAATGAACCCACACAAGCTGCTCTGTTTTGAAGAAGACTTATCACTGGTCGAGGTCAACATTGTCCACTCCAGTTGGCAACAGGTCTCTAGGCTCACAGGCTTTACATTACTTGCTATTGGATCATTTTTAACTGGAGATTCTAGGGATTGAAATCAGGGCTTTCTGGAAGCAGAATGGAAGCTCTTCTACTGAGGGCAAACTTAAACTGAGTCTGAACTTGGTCTACTGACAGCTGACGTTGCCCAGCCTGAACACATGAATGTAAGAGGCATTCAGTTGGATCAGTAGGATGTTCCATCCAGTCCAGCATCCTGTTTCACACAATGCACTGCCAGTTGCCCCGGAGGTCCAACAAACTGAGCATAAAGATCAAGGCCTCCCCCTGCTTCCCCGGATCTGTCTACTGCCTCTGAATATGGAGATGCCCTAGAATCACTGTGGTTAGTAGCCATTAATGGGCCTATTCTGCTTAATCCTGTTATAAAGCCTTCTATGCTTGTAGTCATCATTATGTCCACTGGTGGTAATTGCTCATTGAGTTAAGAAACATGTTCTGAATCTATTGCCCATCAAGTTCGTTGGATTCTCCTGAGTTCTAGAAGTGAAGAAGGAAACAAAATTTCATTTATCTACTTTCCCCAACCCATGCGTAATTTGATCAATACCTCCAGCCTGCCTTCCTCGTGTGTATAAATTCCATCAAGTCACAGCTGTTTTAATGGTGGCCTAGAGCAGGGGTAGTCAAACTGCGGCCCTCCAGATGTCCATGGACTACAATTCCCAGGAGCCCCCTGCCAGCATTTGCTGGCAGGGGGCTCCTGGGAATTGTAGTCCATGGACATCTGGAGAGCCGCAGTTTGACTACCCCTGGCCTAGAGTTTCCAGTTGCAGGTTGGGAAATATCTGGATATTGGGGGGATGGAACCTGAGAAGTGCAGGTTTTGGGGAGGGGGAGAGACTTTAATGGGGTATAATGCCATCAAGTCCACCTTCCAAAGTAGATGTTTTCACCAGTACCTATTGCCTGGAAACCAGTTGTAATCCCAGGAGAGCTCCAGACCCCAACTGGAGGCTGGCAACCCAAGGAACTGGGCAGGACTGGTATTATTTTATTGATTCCCCCCCCCGCCCCCAATTCATTTTGCTTTCATCATGGGGACTCAAGGCAGCTTATCAGTACCTTAGAACTATTCAGACTGCAGTCTAATACGATAACATTCAAATCTACTGAGGGAATAGAAATCAATACTCAGTGCTTCCCTCATTTGGCTCTAAGAGCCCACGGCCACTTTGATATTTGGAGAACTGCAAATAAAGTAACAATACACTTCAGAGGATCCTCTAGTCTAGAAAATAAGAAC
Organism: Paroedura picta; assembly: GCF_049243985.1. Lineage (NCBI taxonomy): Eukaryota > Metazoa > Chordata > Lepidosauria > Squamata > Gekkonidae > Paroedura > Paroedura picta. Next base: position 79,033,192 of record NC_135378.1, on the reverse strand, counting down.
ATTTGAACATTTGTTAAGCATTTATTTCTGAGCCACGAAAATCTGGTTCTGAAATGGCTTATGAAAACAGCTTATGTATCCGGCTTATGTTTCCGGAGAGCCAGTTTGGTGTAGTGGTTAGGAGTGCGGACTTCTAATCTGGCATGCCAGGTTCGATTCTGCACTCCCCCACATGCAGCCAGCTGGGCTTGCCACAGCACTGATAAAACTGTTCTGACCGAGCAGTGATATCAGGGCTCTCTCAGCCTCACCCACCCCACAGGGTGTCTGTTATGGGAAAAGGAAAGGGAAGGCGACTGTAAGCCGCTATGAGCCTCCTTCAGGTAGGCAAAAGTGGCATATAAGAACCCACTCTTCTTCTTATGAAAACGGCTTGTGTGTTGAAAACGGCTTATGTATCCGGGTCCTGTTCTGGCTGAACCTGAATGAAATAAAGAAAAAACCCCATTTAGCTTGAGCGTTTCTTTTTAGGCTTAGTGTCATGTAACTGATAGATCCCTTGGTTTTTGGCACCGCCTGGAGGTTGGCAACCCTACAGCTAGCCTATAGCTGTAGGGTGTAGCTCCCCCCCCCCCGCCCTCTGGAGGCAAGTGATTAAGCCGAGGTGGTTTGCCATTGACTTCTCCTGCAAAGTCTTCTCCTGCTGACCCTGCTTAGCGTCCGAGATCTGCTGAGCCCCCTCATGGCTCTTTTAGTCGTCTTTTATTGAAAGTAAAAAGCACAGGAATGGAACTCCACCCGAGGATGCCATAAACTCCTCAGTGCATGCCTTTGATCAGTTGTGAGCTCCCTTTGCCTCCTCCAACAGCTGGCTTGAATGGCTGGTAAACAGCCTCGTGGCTGGAGCAGTGGAGCTTTGGTGGTGGGGTTTCATTTCCTTCCTACCTTGCAGGCTCCTAAACATCTGCGCAGGAAGTAAAAGAACAAGAAGGCCTTGGAGGGCCCATATCTAGCCTGGGCTGAGGCATTTTCATTGGCTGCCGGCTGAGTACCAGCTCAGATTCAAGGTGCTGGTTTTAACCTTTAAGGCCATACGTGGTCCGGGCCCAGCATACTTGAGGGACCATCTTTCTCCCTATACCCCCACAGGGAGTATTTGCACCTCTGCGGGTGCAAATAAACTGGTGATCCCTGGCCCATGGAAAGTTCAGGACCTGTAAGGCAGAGCTCTTCCGCCAGGCTTTTGATCAACGTTGGACAGACAGAAGATCTTGCCCTCCTCTGGTTTCATTTCTCATTCTAACAGCACCCCCGGGGAACGCGGTGGATCTGGCTGTAGAAAAGGGGAAGGGGAAGGGGAAGCGTTAGGGCAGGGGTAGTCAAACTGCGGCCCTCCAGATGCCCACGGACAATGATTCGCTGGCAGGGGCTCATGGGAATCGTAGTCCACGGACATCTGGTGGGCCGCAGGTTGACTACCCCTGGCTTAGGGTCTTGTATTGTACCGCCGATATTGTTTTACTGTGTGTTTTATTGTTGCTGTTCCCCGCCACGAGCCGGCAGGTCCAGGAGTGACAGCTTATAAATATGACTATCAGACTGGATGGATGGATGGATAGATGAAAGAACGGACGAGTGAATGAACCAAAGCTGATTTTCCTACTAGGGCAGGGCTGGCTGGGGCAGGTGATGAAAGGATGTGGGAATGGGGATGACCTTTTGGGAGAGCAGCAGCCCAGACATCTAAATAAATGAATGATGTTGCTAACATGGATTTAAACTAATATCGAATGGTTAGGCCAGGGGTAGTCAAACTGCGGCCCTCCAGATGTCCATGGACTACAATTCCCAGGAGCCCCCTGCCAGCGTTCGCTGGCAGGGGGCTCCTGGGAATTGTAGTCCATGGACATCTGGAGGGCCGCAGTTTGACTACCCCTGGGTTAGACCTTTCTGAAAACACACCATTTGGAAAGAGCCACCATTTGGCTCTCTTGGTCACTCTTTGTTTCTATGACTCACTGCAGAGCAGCGTACTGCAGAAAGAGGCATGTGGGGGAGACAGGAGTGGTTTAAGGCAGTGTTCCCCAATCTTTTTATCACCGGGGACCGGTCAACGCTTGATAATTTTACTAAGGCCCGGGGGGGGGTAGTCTTTTGCCGAGGGATGTTGCCGCCGCCTGAGCCCCTGCTCCGCTTGCTTTCCCGCCGGCGCCCCGGACTTCCCGCCGCCCGCTGGGGGGCGCTGCCAGCAGCAGCTGCGCAGTGCTACGCCGAGGGGGAGCCCCAGCCATGGCAGCTGCTGGAGAGCACCAAAGGTGGGCTGGCGGCAGAGTGGCAGGGCAGCCCCCGAGGCAGCTGCCGGGGAGAAGGATGATGAGGAGCCACGGCCCAGTACCGACTGATCCATGGACCGGTCCCGGTCCCGGTCCCTGTACTGGGGGTTTGGGACAGCTGGTTTAAAGATCTGTAGGGCCTATAACAGCAGAGCCAGTTTAAGAATTTTCAGGGTCCTAGCAGAGTACAATTGCAGCGGGAGCAGCCAGACTGTGGGCGGAGGGGGCCCTCCCATATACAGTGAAAAGTGATGTCACTCTGAGTTCCCTTAAAGAGGAAATAGGTGGGAGGAGCGAGGCTACAGCCCTGATCCATGTGGGTGGGAGAAAGCACTGCATGGGGCCCCATGGAAGCGTGGGACCCCTAGCATGTGCTACATGGAAAAACCAGCCTGGGGGGCAGGGGGAAACTAGGACTACCATCTGGCTGTGTGAAACCTTGGACGTATAACATACTGATTGCAGTGTACAGCACTGTGCTGTGTGAATAATCAAAAATTTACCCAGCGAACTGGCTCAGATGGCTTATAACCGGTGAATGGAATGTAAGTGGGACTGAAAGGTATCCAGGTGAGTAGCCATGTTGGTCTGAAGTAGCAAGAGAAAGTTCGAGTCCAATGGCACCTTTATGACCAACAAAGTTTCATCCAAGGTGTGAGCCTTCACGTGCGTTCACATTTCTTCAAACAATGAAATGGGGGCCTTTCTATATGCTAGATTGTTCACCACTATTGTTTGGTCTCAGTGTACAGGAGGCTGTGGTGCCTGAATTGCAGTGCTGTCTTCCATTGCTGTCTTCCATTAGGAGCCTCTTGTGGCGCAGAGTGGTAAGGCAGCTGTCTGAAAGCTTTGCCCATGAGGCTGGGAGTTCAATCCCAGCAGCCGGCTCAAGGTTGACTCAGCCTTCCATCCTTCCGAGGTCGGTGAAATGAGTACCCAGCTTGCTGCTGGGGGGTAAACGGTAATGACTGGGGAAGGCACTGGCAAACCACCCCGTATTGAGTCTGCCATGAAAACGCTAGAGGGCGTCACCCCAAGGGTCAGACATGACTCGGTGCTTGCACAGGGGATACCTTTACCTTTACCTTTACCTTCCATTGCAGCCTTTCGATTTATGGAAGTTCTTGAGAGAAACCACAATGGGGGACTTGCACCCTGGCTGCACGCAGAGATGTCACAGAGACAGGTAAAGCAAAGGTTTTCAAGTTTCTTGAGCATTGTGACAGAATGGGCCTGCTCTGGCCTGTAGTGCCTGTTCCACTCTGCCTCTTTCAGAGCCCCTAGAATTGGACCCCCTGAATTTGTTTTCATTTTGCACATGCCTACCTCAGACATTTCAACCCCTGTTTCATCAGACCTTTCCCCTCTGTGCTGAATGAAATATTTTGTCATTTTTAAGTACAAAAATATCACGAGGACCATTTCCGTCAAAGGGGGCTCCCAGTCTGTCTCTGAGCTGAGTAAACAGCCAAACTATTATACTGTAACAAAGTGGGACCGTGTTCTTCAGGAAAGAACAAAACCCATTCCCAGGGCAGCTCAGCGTTTTGTGGTTTCCTTTTTTATCTGTTACAAATGGACGCATTTTCAAAAGGCTTGCCTGGGCACTGTCACAGATGACAAACACACTGGTACAGAGAGTCAAACAAGGCAAGTCACAACCACAAATAGAAACAGAAGGAAATGAATTTAATTTCACAGCGAGAGGCAGAGGTGGGGAGGAGGGCGGGGAACAGAGCCGGTTGGAGAGGAAACGGCTTGTAAAGGGGATTGCAATCAGCAAGTAATTTGGTGAGCGCAACCCTGAAGATTGTTGGTAAGCTGTTAAACTGAGTTGTATCTGTGTGCTCACTAGTGACATCAATTGGTCATTAGTACGATTGCAGCTATAAGGAGCGGACAAACATGGTTGGGATTCATTTTGTTTCAGTGGAGTCACTGCCCATGTCCTCTTTCTTCAGGAAGAGGAAGAAAAGCTCAGTGTGCTTTTGCTGAAGCAAGCAAGCAGCCACATTAGGTTCTCAGCTCTCTACATCTGCTGATATGTGGCATGTAGTGTACTTGCAGCCTAGCCATAGAGGCTTGCAATGTGCTTTTTTGTAACTACTCTTTAAGCTTTTGTACTCTACTTCAGTAAGATGACTGAGGAGGTGCATATGAGATATATTTGTAAATAATATTTCCAGTAAAGATTTTTCTCTTTTAAATTTCAAAGCGCTGTGAGTCTGGATCTGTGCCTAATCCACAAAAGGTAACTCATACTTTCAAACACTCTGTTACTCTTCAGTTCTATTTTTTTTGGAGGGTCCGAGGACAAAGTCCAGTCCAAAATTCCCAACAGATTCTTACACAGGAACCAGATGATAAGCAGCAAGCCAAGCATTCTCATTTTGAGAATCGGAGAGGGAAGAAGACCATTTACTGAGGAGAAGCAATAGGTAGGACAGAGTGCTTTATGTATGTCATAGTTCCACTGTATACCGCATTGGTCAGTCCATACAAGCACTGGAGTCCTGTGTGCAGTTCTGGAGGCCTCACTTCAAAAAGGATGTGGAAAGAATTGAGATGGCGCAGAGGAGACTGACGAGGATGGTCTGGGGATCAAGCCCTATGAGGAAAGGCTGAGGGACCGGGGAATGTTCAGCCTGGAGAAGAGGAGCTTGAGAGGGGATGTATCTGAAAGGTAGTCACTTAGAGCAGTGGTCCCCAACCTGCGGGCCGTGGCCCGGCGTCGGGCCGCGGTTCCCTCTCCCCACCCCCCCGCAGTAAAAAACTTCCCAGGCCGCAAGCTTGCGGCCCGGAAAGCTTCTTACTGCGGGAGGGGGGGAGAGGGAATCAGGGCTGCGCCCGCACATTGAGCATGCACGGCCCGAAATTGCACATGCTCGGCACTTTTGCGCATGCACGCATGCGTGAAAGTGCCGCGCATGCACGATTTCGACCGCACGTGGCGCATTGAGCATGCGCAGGCGCAAGCGTGCATGCGCGATGCGCGGGCGGGGCAGTTGCCCTGCCAGTCCCCAGCCTAAAAAAGGTTGGGGACCACTGAGGAGGGCATGGAGCAGTTCCTTTTGGCCGCAGAGGAGAGGATCCGCAAAAACTATGTGTAGAAAGGTACTGGCTAGATATCAGGGCAAAACATTTCACAGTCTGAGTAGTTCAGCAGATATTGCAAATATTCCCGCCAATTGTATTGATGGGCCAGAAGTGACATCACTGTGTTAGTGCAACACTCTAGGATTCACCTTACCATAGAGTTTTAAGTTTATTCTGGAGCATCATGCCAACATGGTGACATCATGCCGGGGTTCATGCCAGAAGTTACATTGCAGTGCCAGCACAACTGTGTACAACCACCCGCTCCCCCCTGTGTTTCCCAGGGTGTTGCCAGTGCCAGGTTGGCCACACTAGGATGTAAAGTAAAGAACATTTGCCTGGGAATAAGCCCCACGGCCCAGGATCGCTCCCCATTATCTCTGGCCGAGGTTAAAAGTCAAAATGTTATTTTTTATTAATTTCCAAACAAAACTTTCTTTTAATAAAATCACATGTTCCATTTCCAAGTGGCAAGTAGAATAAGTAGAATGCACTCTTTTTCCAGTGAAAAATGTCCTTTATATCAATTATTAGAAAGTGTAATGTTGCATATTGGTCAAAGCAGAGTGTGGCTTTCTCATTACGATGAAGCACGAGTGCTAACACTGTAGAATCTAAGGTTGTCGGATGGAAGCAAACCTGGAAAAGAGAAGGAAGAAGCATTCAGAGGAGATGGCCAACTTGCATAACATATAGAAACTGGTTAAATTTCACTCTGTGGCACAATTTATTTGATCGTTTGGCCTGTGTTAGCGTAAGCAGGATGTACATTTGAATGCAAATAACACAGCCAGCTTCAGGTCTGACCCACAAATATGGGTATGAAAGCCCTGCTGGACGGTGATTATTCTTAAGGAAAAACAGCTTTTTTTCTTCCCAACCTCCCAGTCTTTGGTCCACTGCCACAAATGGATAAAAATGGAAAGGGGGAAATGGAGTGAATCCTGGCAGTATGCTGGTGCACTGATGTCACTTCTGGTAAAAGCTGGAAGTGACATCATGGATGTTCTAGAATCCACAAAAGCTCTCTGGTTTTGCCATAGAGTTTTTATGAATCTTACAGCATCTAATGACATTGTTTTAGACTCTCCAGACCAGGTTTGGACTCCAATGAGGAGAGGGGGACACGGGGGACACTAGAAAATGGGGTGCCATGGTGTTACTTCTGGGAAATACCAGAAGTGATATCACATTGCTCTAGGGTTCGCCATGCACTCTATGGTAAAACCACAGAATTTCTGATGACTCCTAGGCCTAGTCTACATACAATAGATAATGCACTTTCAATGTGCTTTCGAGGCTGGATTTTCCTGTGCAGAACAGGAAAATCTAATTCTAAAGTGCATTGAAAGGCTATGGTCTTCCCAGTTGCAATGTATGGCTGCGAAAGTTGGACCATAAGGAAGGCCGAGCGTCAAAGAATTGAGGCTTTTGAACTCTGGTGCTGGAGAAGACTCTTGCGAGTCCCTTGGACTGCAAGGCGAACAAACCGGTCAGTCCTAGAGGAGATCAGCCCTGACTGCTCCTTAGAAGGCCAGATCCTGAAGATGAAACTCAAATACTTTGGCCACCTCATGAGAAGGAAGGACTCCCTGGAGAAGAGCCTAATGCTGGGAGCGATCGAGGGCAAAAGAAGAAGGGGACGACAGAGAATGAGGTGGCTGGATGGAGTCACTGAAGCAGTCGGTGCAAACTTAAATGGACTCCGGGGAATGGTAGAGGACAGGAAGGCCTGGAGGATCATTGTCCATGGGGTCGCGATGGGTCGGACACGACTTCGCACATAACAACAACAACAACAACAACAACAAAAGTGCATTGAAAGTGCATTATCTCATGTGTGCAGACTAGGCCCTAGAGAGAAGTGATGTCACTTCTGGATTTTCCCTGGAAATGATGTCCTACCATACCCGCCACCAGAGCCTTAAAAAAAATTTATCCTGTCACTGCTGGGAGTGGTGATAGGCCACAAGCAGCACTGCTGGGAGGTCTCCAGCCTTTTTACCCAAAACGATATCAGCAAAAGTTGCCAGGCTCACTGGTCAGGGTGGGGGCCTCCCACCTTCCGGACTCACCTCTCTCCCCCAAACTCCCCCTCCCCATTTATCTTATACCTGAAGAATGCCGCATTTTAGCTTGACATACTGATGTCACCCAGAAGTGATGTCACCACACTGGGGTATACTAGCGCAGAACTAGGTGCTAGGTCTTTTTGTTGGGGGGAGGGGAGGAGCGCAGGGGAGGAAATGCCAGACCTGCATTTTGCAGGGGGTTGGACTAGATGACCCTGGCTATCCCTTCCATGATTCTATGAAAGTGGCAGTGGCAGAGAGACCGAGAGCAGGAGGAGGAGGAGGAGAGAGAGGGAGAGAGATCTTTAACTCTTTCCTCCTTTTCCATTTTCCTGTAGAAAATATTTTCTTCCTGCTCCTTTTACCTGGCTGGAGAAAACTTGAGGGGGGGGGGCTGCATTCACCCTTTCCCGCTAGCATACCAATTGGTGGGGTGGGGCTTTTTTCATTGAAAAACATAATAAGGGTGGAAAGGACTAATGCATCCCTCCAAGAACCATTGGGAAAGAAAGGCAACCTTTTAAAATAAAGCACCTAGCATGGCATTTGACCCCCAGCACTGCTCCTCGCCTGAAATTCCATCCCTCTGTTGTTCCTGTAGACCTGCCAAGGACTCAGCTCAAGGTATGAGGCAGGATCACACTCCTGAGAAAGCAATTGGCCAGGGCATGGTTGGATCCCATCTGCCGGATCCAGTCAGTTTAAAGTGAAACTGACCAATAGCACACACTGGCAGGAAGACCCTTTTATTCCATGTTTGTATATAAGTTGGCAGAGTTGTGGGGTTTCTCTAGTTAAGCTTTGGCCTCTTGTACCTTTTAGCTGGGGTCACAATAAAGAGCTGAAATGAACTCCCAGGGTCAGGGCTGAATCTGCATGGAGCTTTTATTCCAATCCGAGGTCGATTCAGTCCCTGCCGTCTCCACTGAATGCAATTTCCATTTTGATTTTGTCCAATTTAAATTTTCCCTCTGCAACAAGCAGGATTGAGCCAGAGTGACCCTACCATTTCCCCTTTTCCCTGCAGTATCCTAGCGCAGATATAACCCTCAATATTTGAAAAATCAGCATGAGAAAGCATGCAGAGCTCTGCCTGTTCCGAACTTGCTGCTGAGCTCTGTGGTAGAGAAGCCCTGATTGGCCAAGACTTCTCAGGCTGCAAGCTTGCCTTAAAGGGGAAGCCCTAACTTCTCTCTGCAGAAGCTCCAGAAGCCCTTTCTCTTGGTAGAGATTTGCCTCTTGTTTTTTTTCTCCCTCCTCTGCTGTCCCCAATCTTCTTTACCCCCCCCCCCCCCGCTTCAAGAAAAGAAAGAAAGAGGCTCCTGCTGACCTTGGCTCACCCTCCTCCTTCTGTGCTTTCCTAACCATGTGCAGAACACTTTTCTGTTTCAATGGGGGGGGGGGAGGAAGACCCGAGTTCAAATCGATCTGGATTCAGCAGGATCCACAACGGAATAAAAAAAGTAAGTGCAGATTCAGCCCTGGTCTCTGAATCCACAGGATCTAACACACACAAACACACACCTTGAAACAAGCATCTTTCAGGGTGAACAGGCATTGGAAAGGTGGCATACAAACATTTGAAAGAGCTAATGTTACAGTTATGTTGCACAATGCATATGGCCATTGACTTATCACACCCCCGGGTCATTCATACTGTACTGTGATCCCAGGGCAGTTTCAAACAAAGCCACCAGCCCAACAAACGAAGTCACCAACCTTCCTAGAACACCCCCATGTCTTTCCTCCGATTGATGTCTCTCTTAAGCTGACAGAGAGAGCATATAGGGCAGCAGCTGGTAGCAAAGAAGTCCCCCAGAAGGGATCCCTATTCAGGAAAAGAAGAGGAAAACTTTTGACATTGACATTTCAGGAGAAAACAGTTGTACACAGAACATACGTGAAGACAATCAAAAGGAAACTCAGAAACAAATACTGGTTGGTCGGATTAATCAATACACAAGAAAGGAAGGCATGTATGTAGCCCAGTTCGACTTTGACAATAATGTGCATACATTAATACTGAGTTAATAATTAGATCTAATGCACATTGGGCATTCTCCTTCCCCCTGCCGCCCCCCTCACTCCCCAAAAGAGTCTCAAAGCAGCTTACAATCGCCTTCCTTTCCTCCCCCTACAATAGACACCCTGTGAGGGAGGTGAGACTGAAAGGGTTCTGAGAACTGTGACTACCCCAAGGTCACCCAGCTGGCTGCATGTGGAGGAGTGAGGACTCAAACCCAGCTGGCCAGATTAGAAGCCGCTGCTCTTAACCACAACACCAGATAGGCTGTTGTGGACGCAAGCAGGAAGGAAGTATGCTTAAGGAGCAATGAGCCAATCAGGACACTGGAGGAGCTAATCTGAAAACTATCAGGAAATTCCTTATCTAACTATGCTAAGTACACATTTCCTGCAATGCCCCTTGCAGGACACTCTTCATAGAGCAGCCCAACATCATCCACCATGAGTCTCAGCAAGGCCCATTATGCACGGAGTGGAAGGTCCGCATTCGGGGTGGAATGGCGGCGGCTAAAATCACCAATTATGCACGCTGCAGGCAGCAACCGGGCGCAGAGTCAACATATGCTGCCGAAAAAGCTGTTTCAGTGATATGCGGAAGAAAGTGGAGCTTCTCGGGACCAGGGCACAACCAGAAGCGGCTCCAGAGTAGCTGCGTGCATAATCGGATACTCTGGGTTTTGCCGCTGTTGTGTTCCGTCCTGTGCATATCGGTTTGCTTCACTTCTTCCTCCTCCACATTCTCCATGCAGCCGTTTCAGCGGCCGTGCATAATAGGCCAAAGAAAGGTTGGCTACAAATCGAGGGGATAAATTAATGTATTAAAAGGACTGCCATGGATTCAAGCGTCAAGGAAGGATAATACGGTTACACCGTCACTTACCGGGATCCCGTACTTAGTCCGGTAGACGGATCTCATCGCCATGCTTGGACCGCAGAGGCAGCATTCGTCCATGTCAGATGCCACTTGGCATCCCAAGCAAGTGAAACAGAACAGTCCACAGATGCCTAAGCAAAAGTTGGAGCAGATCATGAAAAATTTTGATAGAAGGTCAAGCTGGGGCCAGGCAGAGCTTGGCCCAAGGGTTCTGTGTCTGTGTAAAGCGCTCTCAAATTGCAGGCAATGTACAGTGCCCGGTAGGGTTTCCAAGGCAAGAGGTAAGCAGAGGTGCCTTTCCATTGCCTGAGTCTGCATCATGGCCCCAGTAGTAGTATTGAGGGTATACCTTCATTCTCTCATGACAGGTGCCCCAACCAATGAACGTGCAGTATTTTCTGACCAATGAGAGAGCAGAGGAAGTGGGTGTAATGGCCTCCCAAGTGGTCAGGTTGCCCCTCCCCCCAGAAATCCAACCATGGCTTGATAAGAGTGCACTCAGAAATTAATAAACGCCACAACATAGACATGGATTTGTATTTCATGGAAGAGGCAAAATGTGAAGTCGGGGAAAGGGCCTGTTTGTGAAGAAGTGGATGAGCCTGAAGAAGCAGCATGCAACGTAGTTTCACAAGATGGCGGAAAAGCTGCTGCTGAAGAGGAAGAGAACTCAAGAGTGTGCTCAGTTTTTAGTAGAAGGGGTAAGTAGTGAGGGGGATATGGGACAAGGGGAAGAAAGAATAATAGATTCATAGAATCATAAGAGTTGGGTCTCTTGGGCTGTCTAGTCTAACCCCCCTCCCCGCAACATGGAAGACACTCCCAACCCTATCGCTCATCCCCTGTCACCTGCCACCCCCTTGAACCCTCACAGAATCAGCCTCTCTCTCAGATGGCTCTCCAGTCTCTGCTTAAAAATCTCCAAAGATGGAGAACCCACCACCACCACCACCCAAGGAAGCCTGTTCCACTGAGAAACCCCTCTAACTGTCAGGAATCCCTCAGCAGTGAGGCAGAAATAAAAAATAGGATTGTGTTTTTCTGTTGCAGCTCTCTGATGAAGAAGTGGATTGGCAGCTGTTTGTACAGATAGTCGAGGCGGCAAATTGCCCTGTGAAGCACGACTGCTGTAACCAGATATCATATCATCAAAAGTACAGCTTCTTGAGGGGTGCTGGAGGTGTCAATTATGATAAGCACCACTCACAGAAAGTAAAAGAATCTCCAAATTTAAAATTTAAGGTTACTGTTAGGACGTACACCCTGCTTTTTCTTGGAGGGATCTCTTATCAATACTAAAACAGATACCGGGGCCTCTAGTCCCACCCACCCTACCCCCCTTACACATCTTCTAAAATAACGGAATCTTAAAGTCTGCGCTTTAAGACTCATTCTTTATTTTAGGGGATTAGCAATATATTCCCCTCAAACCCTGCTTGGTTCTAAAGCAACCCAAACTGCAATTGAAAAGCAGGCATTTTGCTTTTAATTTTTTTCTCCACAACTCCATTCAGAACAGGGTTTCCAATATCAGTGTCTAGCACTCTAACCCATATACCAAACTGACTGACTAAGTTGCCCCTAACTTTGTATACCCGAACAAACTGCAGTTCAGATTGTTGACAGCAGGTTTTCAGAACACTGCTGTTCTCAGGTATAACTTTGTTTAAACATTGTATTAAAAATCCAAATAAATAAATAAAATTCTTGATTAAACATGCTGTGTTGACAATATTTGGGGGGGGAGGTGGAGGGGGTCTGTGCTCTATTACACTCTGTCTATGTTGTGGCATTTATTAATTTGTGAATTTTCAGCAATACAAGAAGTGGCATTAACACTATAAAACAAAAGTACATATATGGGGAAGGGGGAGCCTGCTTTTGTAGGGTGGCAAGAGATGTCCCAGAAATAGCATCTAACCAGCCTAACCAGCCTTTTCCTTTCTGACATATGTGAGCTATTCAGTAGGCAAACTGGCTGAGCAATTCCTTAGAAAGCCAGATTGTACAGGCTGAGAGCTATGTGTTTGAACTGAAATACAGTATTTGCTGGTGTATAAGACTACTTTCCCCCCCCCTGAAAAACATGCCTCCGTGGGGTGCACTCCGTCTTGTACGCCGGGTGTACTTCAGTTGGGATAGACATAGCTGCCCATCGTGGCCCATAGTACTGTATTTTGAGTGGAAATGTTGGGGGGGGTCGTCTTATACGCCCAGTCGTCTTATACGCCGGCAAATACGGTATATATTCATCCTGACTCTGCAGTAGATATGCTGGTGTAGTTTCCATGGGGGCAGTGGGCTCTGCAGTAGCAGAAAGCACCCTGGATGCCTTCCCTCTCTCCCATTTGAACGGCAGTCCCCAGCCAGAGCCCCCCATGCCCATTGGCGCATTCAGATGCCGCGGGATATGCCCATTATGGCAAAGGAGACGTGCACTCCCCAGGGCGCCCCAAAAAAGACCCCTCCTACCACACCGTGCCACACTCTCTGAGACTTCTTCCAGCCACACAGAGAACTCCTTTGGAGTCCCAGAGCAGCAATAAGACTAGAATAGTGAGAGCAGGACCTTCTCTCCTGTGAAGTGTCATTCCTTGTCTGTCTCCAGATTGCTTCTCTTAGGAGCCATTTCCTGCTTCTTCTTGGAAGCCACGAGACATGTAATTAGCAACTATCTCTGTCTCTCTGCACTTTCGAGTATGTTAATTCCTGAATAAACTTTTATCAATCCTATAATCAGGTTCTGCAACCTCCCTGTGTTGTTTACTGTGCTAACACTGAACATCCTTGCACTTCCTGGTGCCACCAAGGCAGCTGTGAGCATGGGCAGTGGGCTCGCCATGGCACTGATAAAAACTGTTCTAACCGGGCAGTGATATCAGGGCTCTCTCAGCCTCACCCACCCCACAGGGTGTCTGTTGTGGGGAGAGGAAAGGGAAGGCAATTCTAAGCCGCTTTGAGCTCCTAGTAGAGAAAAGCGGCATATAAGAACCAACTCTTCTTCTTCTAAACCAAGAAGAAGAGGAACTCTTTTCTGGTTAGACCTCAGAGTATGTGTTCAGATTTGGGCACCACAATTAAAGAAGTTTTTAGACAAACTGGAGCGTGTCCAGAGGAGGGCATATCAGCACTAGCAGCCAGCGGGAGAAAGAAAAGATTTAAAAATGGCTATCAGTGATGGCATGATCTCACTTCTGGGACAACTTGGGCATGCCTCTCTAGGAACTGCTGAAGCTCCATGGTAAAAACATAGTGGTTTTGGTGATTCCTAGACAGAACTGTCATCACTTCCTGGGAGAAGTAACAACCGTCCTCTCTAGGAATCACCCAGAACTCTATGGTTTTATCATAGCATGTCCAGCCATTCTTATACAGGTATATACACTTGTGGGTTTTCCAAGAAGTGATTTCATGCTGTTGCTAGTGGCCTTTCCCCTTCTTCAGTCTCCCACTGGTTGCCAGGATGGACTGGGCAACTTCTAGAATACGTTGAGTGCTTTTAATTGTGATGAGTAATATCTTGGTAAATCCTGGAATCATACCCATCCATACTGTAGTCTATGTACCAGCACTAAGGTAGACTCTGCTCTAGTTGGGTGTGGAATTTTATAAGCCCCATGGAGGTCTATGTTTTGCAGAGCGAATGTCTGTATGCAGAGCGCATAGTGATCATACCACTCTGACCCACCAGCTCTTCCTTTAGTAAACACGCATTGCCTTACAAGACAAAGAAGCTATGTTTCTGTCATTGCAAGGCTTCTGATCCGGTTCACCATTCTCTCCAGCCTTCACCGTGTGCCCAAAGTCGCACAGCAGCATGGCCACTTACAGACTCCGATGTCACTGCAGCAGTCACACAGATCCGTCTGCCACTGTCCGCTCTGTGGCTGGGCCACCACCACGCCCGGCTGCTGGCTTACGATCACAGGGTTCATTGTAAAGGGCTGTGGGTTAATACAGAAAGAAAAGAGGGAGGCCAAATACATCCGTGAGCAAACCAACAGTTGTCATGTGCACCAGTAGCCTCCGAGCGGGGCAAGTTATTGCTTCTTAGAGTTCTGGCCCTGCAAGGCTCCTGTAGAGCAGTCTGGAGCCGAGTCAGCTATTGCGAAAGGCGGACTGTAAAACGGGCCAGCCAGCTGAATAAAACCATTTGTAAGACTGCAGCAATGCCGAGATGTGCTACGTTCACGATACTACACCGGCTGCACCCTGAAGTTAGTTATGGTTATTCAGCAAAGGGAACGCGATGGGACCGTGGCTCAGTGGTAGAACATCTGCTCTGCAGGCAAATCGGCCAAAGCTCCACCCCTGGCCACTCCAGTTCAATGAATGTGATGAGAGAGACCTGAGACATTGGGAAGCCGCTGTCGGTAACAGGTTCTCCGTGGCTCGTTAAGTCAAACGGATTGGTTACAAAGCTTGTTTCGTAACTGAGGATGCACTCAGGACACTGCAACCGTCTTGGATTTTGTCGAATGTTTTCATATAGGCTTCAGTCTCACCCTTCCCACTGTGAATTCACCCCTGGCATCCACTGAGTCCTGGACTTGTTGTGGGTGTCCACTGGAACAAGATGGGGTCACCAACTTCCAGGTGTAGCCTGGAGATCTCCCAGGATTACAACTGATCTTCAGACCAGCGTTCTAGTCCAGTGGCACATTTAAGACCGACAGAGTTTTGTTTGAGGGATAAGCTTCCTCTTCTTCAGTTACCTCCACGCTTGAGAGGAGACAGATGGAGCATCATGGAAGAATCGCGGTTAATTATTCTCGGCATTTTGCAATTAAGTTGGGTTCGTCTGCCCACCAGTCTCCTATTTTGATATATTTCTTTCGCTTTGTTTCCCCTCCAGAATTAAGCCTAAATAAATGGTGACCACATAAACCAAAACTTATTATGCTAGTTTGGTTCTTTGCATCTTTTAAACTGCACTTGGATTTTAGCAGTCAACTACGGATGAGGTTCAAACAGAAAGAAACACTTACCCTGCCCCGAGCACACAAAAAGAGTTGTTAATGCAATAGAATCACAGCTGCGGAGTAGCTCACGGAGGGTAGCTGTGCTGTTCTACAGGAGAAAACTTAAACTCAAGTCCTGTGGCACCTTAGAAACCAACAATATTTGCAGGGCATAAGCTTTGGATAATCAACACTCCCTTTGTCAGATTCTGAATAAGGTTTGTATATGTTTCTATTTGACCGGGATATATGCAAACAACGACAGCCACAACAGGAAGGAACAGCCCCTTCAAACCTTTTGAAGAAGAAGACAAAGAGTTGGTTCTTATATGCCGCTTTTCCCTACCCGAAGGAGGCTCAAAGCGGCTTACAGTCACCTTCCCGTTCATCTCCCCACAACAGACACCCTGTAGGGTGGGTGAGGCTGAGAGAGCCCTGATATTACTGTTAGGTCAGAACAGTTTTATCAGTGCTGTGGGGAGCCCAAGGTCATCCAGCTGGCTGCATGTGGGGGAGGGCAGAATCGAACCTGGCATGCCAGATTAGAAGTCCACACTCCTAACCACTACACCAAACTGGTTCGATAGTAAATAAAATAACATTCCTGAAGTTTGCAACCTTACAAAACGGCATAGAGCAGGGGTAGTCAAACTGCGGCTCTCCAGATGTCCGTGGAGTACATTTCCTGCCTTCTGCACAAATGCAGACATTGGAGCCCAACTTTGGTGAAACTCACATATTTGTATATTTCTAGTGCCAGAATGCAGTTGTAGAGCAGGCAATGTTAATGAAGGTTGCTTGCACTTCAAAGTGAGGAGGGGTCTGACTGCTAACAGTGTGGTGGAGTGCCAGCCTAGGACCCAGGAGGTACTGGCTGGAATCCCCACTCTGCCCTGGAAGTTTGCTGGGTGACCCCCTGGGACAGTCTCACAGTGTAGGCCTAACTTGCCTGACAGGGGCTGTTGTGGGAATAAAATGGAGGAGAGGAGAATGATATTAACCACTTTGGGCCCCCACTTGGGAGAAAGGTGGGGTATCAATGCTTGCCAAGTAGTACTAGTGCTCTTAATTTTGCATGCAGCTGATTCACTAGCCTCTAAGGCTTTTTTTTTTTTTTTTGCAACAGAGAACATCAGAAGAGCCTTGCTCGATCAGAACAGGGATCCATATGGTCCATACCTCACACAGTGGCCAGTCAGTTCCTCTGGACAGCCTATAATAAGGCAGAGGGGCCAAGGCCTTCCTAAGGAGGTGCTAATAGGCTGCCTAAGGAGGTGGTGAGCTCCCCCTCACTGGCAGTCTTCAAGCAAAGGTTGGATACACACTGAGAGAGCCCTGATATTACTGTTAGGTCAGAACAGTTTTATCAGTGCTGTGGGGAGCCCAAGGTCAACAGCTGGCTGCATGTGGGGGAGCGCAGAATCGAACCAGCTCGCCAGATTAGAAGTCCGCACTCCTAACCACTACACCAAACTGGTTCGATAGTAAATAAAATAACATTCCTGAAGTTTGCAACCTTACAAAACGGCGTAGAGCAGGGGTAGTCAAACTGCGGCTCTCCAGATGTCCGTGGACTACAATTCCCAGGAGCCCCTGCCAGCGAATGCTGGCAGGGGGCTCCTGGGAATTGTAGTCCATGGACATCTGGAGGGCCGCAGTTTGACTACCCCTGGCGTAGAGAGAACTGCACGTACCGCCAGAGATATCTGAAATTCATCACATCTGCTCACACTCCCAGTTTAAATCACACAAAGAAATAGTTTTTTGTTTGACTGGGGGATTGAGTGTAGTAGACGTTACTAGACGCCTTCAAGGAAATATTTATCTTTCCACACACATCTAAACGGGTCATTGTTAGTTCATCTTTCCTTGTACACACCCATACAGCCTTGGAAGTCACGCATTTCCGACCTTGCAGGTCTATATTTGCCCCACAGCGCATTCCGAAGGGGTGTTAGAAAAACAGCGGCCAAGTTGCACATTGTCTTTTACCAATGCCCGACCCACACTGAGCTTCAGAGGACGGTCATTTCTCCAGTTTACTCAAGAGAAAAATCGGGTTGTGAGGTACTTTTCCATGGCACAACACTGTCTGACATCAAAAACCACAAAACTGAAAAACCTCTAGGGCAGGGGTAGTCAACCTGTGGTCCTCCAGATGTCCATGGACTACAATTCCCATGAGCCCCTGCCAGTGTTTGCTGGCAGGGGCTCATGGGGATTGTAGTCCATGGACATCTGGAGGACCGCAGGTTGACTACCCCTGCTCTAGGGGAACACTTCGGCCTTCCAGGACATTCAATAAGAGACCTGAAAGTAGCTATTTTATTGCAAAGGAGCTTCAAGAACAGGCTAGAAAGTGAGATTGCAGAAATGCAAGTTATTACAACACGCAAAACTATAAAATACCCTGGACTCAACAAGGACTTAGGGTTTTTTTAATCTCACTATTCATGCTAAACTTGTTCAACTTGTGTATCCATATTCCTCACAATTTATTTTATTTGTGTTAATGTGACTGTAAGGTAATGGTAATGGAATGGAATTTTAAGTTTAACTCCCTGGTATTGGGGTGAGATAATTGCCAGCAATTTCCCTACAGGAATGTTTCACACCTGCATGGTGACAGATGGGGCAAACAGCAAATGGTGGGGTGGGAGCCTTTGATCACTGAAAGAGTTTTATTTCTCCTATGTTTTTGTGAACCACAACTGAATTCTAGGGGGATTGATTGGCTGTTTTTAGCAAAGAATTATCATATGGCTGTATTTGGATATGTGACATAGTTTACTAATTTAACAGAATTAATTTTTACTATCTATTCCCACTGTCATGTAGGGAGTTCTTAGTCAGAAGAAGAGTGCTTGCACTCGAAAACTCACGCCTCAAATAAATCTTGGTTGGTCTTAAAGGTGCGACTGGACTCTGATTTTATTGTACTTTCTGGGTCTGTTACTGTGAATTGGGAGCCGAGAAATTTCCTGTGTCTTACTGAATTTTACCATCCTCCAAGTACTGGGAGTTTGTGAGCAGAATACATTTCCCAGCAAGAATGGCCCTCTGAGGGTGCCAAGAAACCTACTTTGAAGGTCAATATTCCAAAAACCATCTAAACTTTGGTCTCCGTCGAGTCCTTTAATAGTTGGATAACCCCTAGGCATTCGACTTCGTCAGGAGGAAGGTGCTTTTAGATTCCTGTTTCATGTAATACTTGAAACAGACTTGAAATAGGGGTTATTCAACTAGTAAAGATAGGAGTTATTCAACTATTAAAGATCCTTTTCCTTTTCCAGGATTTCTTTCTTTCTTTTTGTTCTGCCTTGGGCCGGCCCCTGTTTCTTTCCATTCCTCCATTAGGGCCATCATGGGTCTAGGTCAGGTGCTTTAAAAAGGGGCCAGTAGGAAAAAAGGAAGGGGACAGCAGTCCTTCAAACCCTGTCTAGGTCAAATTGGAAAATTCCTGGAAATCTGGAGGTGGACCACAAGGAGGGTGGGGTTGGGGAAGGGGAGGGACTTCAATGGGGTGTAATGCCATAGAGCAGGGGTAGTCAACATGTGGTCCTCCAGATGTCCATGGACTACAATTCCCATGAACCACTGCCAGCATTTACTGGCAGGGGCTCATGGGAATTGTAGTCCATGAACATCTGGAGGGCCACAGGTTGACTACTCCTGCCATGGAGGCCTCTCTCCAAAGCAGCAGCTTTCTCCAGAGGAACTGATGTGCCACCTGGAGACTAGTTGTAGTGACAGAAGATCTGCAGGCCCCACCTGGAAGTTGGCATCTTTCACCCACCCATGCTATTACTCAAGTGGAGATAAAGTTAGATCAATGTTAACATTTATGCACAGGGTGCCTTGAACTATTAGCTCTAAAGGAAACATACAAGTAATATATATAAAAGTAATATATATATATATATATATTAAAGTAATATATTTTTAAAGATTTGCATTCTAACAGTCTGAAAAGTCTTTGGCAAGAATAACAATGCCTTGGTTTTATAGAACGTCTTTACAATACTGATAATGCATGAAAAAAATCGACAGCTCTAATGAAGCTATGCTCTTTCCTGTCATAAAATAATTAAATGCTATGGTTGCAGGACTGTATGCAAACTATACTGCCGCTCCTCTTCGTACATTCTAAAGGTTAATTTCTTCTACCTGCTATAAAAATGAATTAATGTAGCAATAAAGAATCAACAATAAGAGGAACTGAAGGCCTTGCAGGGGACAGCAGGAAGACAATTAGAAGGTGAGGCCAGCACTTTCTCTCCTGTTAAGTGTGATTCCGTGTCTGTTTCTAGGTTGCTACTTCGTGGAAGTGCCACCCTCAGTCTTAATCTCTCTTAGCTAGAGATTCTCTCAGAAAACTCTCACGGAGACCAGTTTGAAATTACAATAAAGAGTGGTTTTATTAAAAACAAATTAAAAATGAAACTAACATACTTTCATGCAATTTAAACGAAATGCAGACACAAGAGGAAAAACAGAGGTGAGATGGTGTGATAGGGAATATAATTTGGGGGAGGGGAAGAAAGATTAGACCTACATTCACAACATGTAGAAGTCCAAAGAAAGAACAGCAAAAGCAGCCAGTGTTTTGGGTATATGTAGGATATCCAGAACACACACACACAAACACATATTTGAAGACAAGCAGGCCCACACATAGTGGGGGTGTGTGTAAGAAGAATCCAACACCACTCACAGATCAGTTCTACTGTTTGTACTTGGAGACTAAGGTTGGGCTCTGTAGCCCCTAAAACAATGGACTTGGTTTGATTACTGGTGTAACATAAAGAAATCTGGGAAGCAAGTGATGTCCTTGTTGGGAGTGGACCCAGACAAAGGACAACTGAGTTATACTGGCAGAATTAGGCAAAATGCAAATGGTGTCTTGATGACCCTAGATAAGAGGATAGGAAATGAGTTAATCAGGGAATTCCGTAGGCATGGCAGGAAGGAAGGAGCATTTAGAAGGTACTTGCAAATAGGCAAGGGGAGAGATAACCAATGACTGACTACCCCTGAAGCTGCATAATAATGTGACTTGAAGCAACAGGCAGCTCCTTGTAAGTACGGCATCTTGGCAGGAGAGTACATTTCCTGCCTTCTGCACAAATGCAGACATTGCAGCCCAACTTTGGTGAAACTCACATATTTGTATATTTCTAGTGCCAGAATGCAGTTGTAGAGCAGGCAATGTTAATGAAGGTTGCTTGCACTTCAAAGCAAGGGATCCCTGGCCCTAAAGAAGTCCGTCTGGTCTCGACCAGGGCCAGAGCATTCTCTGTTCTGGCCCCTACCTGGTGGAACGAGCTCCCAGAGGAGATCAGGGCCCTGACGGAGCTTAAACAGTTCCGCAGGGCCTGCAAAAAGGAGCTCCTCCACCAGGCATTTGGCCGAGACCAGATGTAATCTACAGCGACCAAGGGCCCCTGCTCCCCCCCACCCCCCCTCAGAATTCAATCAATAAGCCACCCCCCTCAGAATCCCATCAACAAGCCCTGGACCTGTTTGTATTATGATTGTTTATTGTTATACTGTGTTGTGTTTGGTTGCAATTGTTGGTTATTGGTGTACATGTTCTACAGACTGTTTTATGTATGGTTCTCTGTTATAATGTAAACCGCCCTGAGCCTCCGGGGAGGGTGGTATAAAAGTATGATAAATAAATAAATAAATAAATAAATAAATAAATAAATAAAGCGAGGAGGGGTCTGACTGCTAACAGTGTGGTGGAGTGCCAGCCTAGGACCCAGGAGGTACTGGCTGGAATCCCCACTCTGCCCTGGAAGTTTGCTGGGTGACCCCCTGGGGCAGTCTCACAGTGTAGGCCTAACTTGCCTAACAGGTGCTGTTGTGGGAATAAAATGGAGGAGAGGAGAATGATATTAACCACTTTGGGCCCCCACTTGGGAGAAAGGTGGGGTATCGATGCTTGCCAAGTAGTACTAGTGCTCTTAATTTTGCATGCAGCTGATTCACTAGCCTCTAAGGCTTTTTTTTTTGCAACAGAGAACATCAGAAGAGTCTTGCTCGATCAGAACAGGGATCCATATGGTCCTACCTCACACAGTGGCCAGTCAGTTCCTCTGGACAGCCTATAACAAGGCAGAGGGGCCAAGGCCTTCCTAAGGAGGTGCTAATAGGCTGCCTAAGGAGGTGGTGAGCTCCCCCTCACTGGCAGTCTTCAAGCAAAGGTTGGATACACACTTTTCTTGGATGCTTTAGGATGCTTTGGGCTGATCCTGCGTTGAGCAGGGGGTTGGACTAGATGGCCTGTATGGCCCCTTCCAACTCTATGATTCTATGATTGAGCTCATATATATAGTTGGCAGCTTCCACTTCCGGACTCCCATTCAAGGACATGAAAGGAAAGGATAAGAGGGACTAAAAATGATCATAAAAACAAAATGTTGGGGAAATGAACCGGGTCTGAAAGAATAGACGAGACCACCAATGTTTTGTAAGTAGGAAAAACCAGTGGAGTACCAAAAAGGAGACGATTCTACAGTTAAAAGTTGCCTGGGAAAAGAGACAGGGATGTTGAAACAGCAATATGAGGACTTGTAAAAGAGTTATTACGAGAAAACTAAAGGAAATGAGATAAGATCTTTGGGACAGAGAAGAGGGAAGTTACTAAACAGCGAGATCATGGGGTTGCCAGCCTCCAAGTGACAGTGTGGGAGAATACGGGAACAAAATGGAGTTTGGCCTCCATTAGAGCACAGCAGGTCAATCACATACGCCCTTTGCTCGGCTGAAACCTCAAGGGCAAAGCCTTTCCTTTTTGCCAAGTTCAGCAAGGGCTTATCAGAGAAGGGGACGATGTTTTTTTTTCCCTGTAGGGATTGTTCTCAAAACCCTAAATGGACCTCTGATGTCATCAAGAGCGGTAACATTTCTTTGAGCAAGGCACAATAACAACTTTGTAATTTTGAGCAAGGCACAACAACAACTTTGCAATTTTGAGCCAATAACAACTTTGTAATTTTGAGCAAGGCACAATAACAACTTTGTAATTTTTTCTGTTATCTATTCTTCTTGCCTTAATATACATCAGGGGTGGCCAAACTGTGGCTCTCCAGATGTCGAAAGACTACAATTAGCATTGGCTGGGTCTCATGATAGTTGTAGTCCATGAATATTGGGACAGCCACAGTTTGGCCACCCCTGATATGCTCTGGTACTATACTCTTGTTTTTAAGTGGATCCTCCCCCTCCCCAATGAACCAGATGCTCCTGCAATCAATTCTAATGAAATTAGTTCAAAGGGTTTGCTCTGTTTTTGGACAACCCACGGCCCACCGAACCCCATTTGGCCCATAGGATGATTTCCCATCAGTGGCTGATGATCTCCTTGGATTAAAACCGATCTCCAGGCAATGGAGAGCACTTCACCTGGAGAAAATGGCCACTTTGGAAGGTGGATTCCATGTCATCATACTCAAGTCCATCCCCATTCCAAATGCCACCCACCTCTGCCCACTCCCAAACTCCCAGGTATTCCCCAGCCCACAGCTAGAACAGAGAACTTTACAACCTAGGAAGAAGAAGCTTGAAGAGAACATGAGAAATACAGATTCCAGGACAGCCTTGAGCAATGAGGAAAGGCAGGATATAAATAAGTCGTTGCAGGATCAGACTAGTGGTCCTTGCAGTATCAGCAACCTGGTTCACATAGCAGAAAGCCAGTTGCCTTGGAAGGCCCCTGAAGCTGTCTCCCAGGTCTGGGATTAAGAGCATTAGTGCCTCCGAATATGGAGGTTCTTTTTAGAAGTCATCATCGCTAGTACTCTTTGACGGACCTCTCTTTTATTAATCTCTCTGACCTGGGGTTCCCAGCCTCTGAATGGAGCTGCAGCGACAGAGATCAGTTCTCCTGGAAAAAATGGCTGCTTAGGAATGTGGGTTCTATGGCAAACCCCAATAAAATATCTCACCAGATCCCCCCCCCTCCCAGTTTCCAGGAATTTTCCACCTAGGAGTTGGCAACCCTAGTCTAACCCCGATGCAAAGCGGGTGTCCACTACTGTATCCACTGGCAGTGATCCCCCCCCCGCATTTAATTACTTCTTGAGTAAAGAAGACACTGGCCAAAAAGACAACGATGCTAAGAGAAGCTGAAGGCAGCAGGAAAAGAGGGAGGCCCGACACAGGATGGATTCACTCCCCACGGACCCTCCGTTTGGAAGGCCTGAGCAAGGCTCCAGATGATATAGGCTAGATATCAGGAAAGGTTTTTTCACAGTCAGAGTAGTTCAGCAGTGGAATAGGCTGCCTAAGGAGGTGGTGAGCTCCCCCTCACTGGCAGTCTTCAAGCAAAGGTTGGAGACACACTTTTCTTGGATGCTTTAGGATGCTTTGGGCTGATCCTGCGTTGAGCAGGGGGTGGGACTAGATGGCCTCTATGGCCCCTTCCAACTCTATGGTTCTATGATTCTATGAGAGGAGGTTGTTAATTCATAAGTCGCCTTAAGTCAGAAGCAACGGCAGCACATTAAGCCGACAAAGGATTTTCTTTTTTCTATCCTGAAACGATTTCTGAGCCCCCCAAATTATAGTACAGTATTATAGGAGGAAAAGAAGTTATTTCTCTCCAGGTTCTCTGTTCTACACATGGTTTTATAAGCCTTGGCCACGTCAACCTCCCTGCTGTTGCTTTTTTCTAAACTGAAAAGCGCCAAAACCTTTTGTCTTCCTTCACGGGGTGGGGTGGGGTGGGGGTAACTCTGCAAAGAAAATTAACAGGACTCTGGTTGTAAGTGGGTGGGGTTTTTTTAAGTCTCATGTAAACCCTTTAGTCTGAAGAAACTCACAGTAGAATTTTTAAATAGAATGAAATCCAGTCAGTCTCTGTTTCGAAAACCGACAGGAAGGCCGTACAAGGAACTGAAAACTAGCTGTTCCACCTGAGGGGAGATTAGAAGCTGCAGTTGCGTTTCCAGCAGAAAAAGGAAATTATGAGTGTAAGAGAAAGGATCAGGCTAAGATTACAAACGGGTGACAATAAGGGAGCGTGTGAGAATGCTAACTAGAGTTCTCGCTTGCGTGTTCGTTTCCAAACCACCAGAAGCACTGGGGTTACAGGCATGTGTGAATAAACCAGGTTGCCCAAGGCTTTCATGGCAAGAAATCTGTTCTCACATTCACCTGTCAATTAAAATGCGGGGAGTTGGGTAGTCAAACTGCGGCCCTCCAGATGTCCGTGGACTACAATTCCCAGGAGCCCCTGCCAGCATTTGCTGGCAGGGGCTCCTGGGAATTGTAGTCCACGGACATCTGGAGGGCTGCAGTTTGATTACCCCTGAGATAAAGTGAGGAGAGGTGAATTCCCACTGAATCTCGTCTTCCCAGGCAAGATGGCCAAAGGACAGGAATGGAGACGTAAAGTCGAAAAACCATCATTGACGCAGACATGTTAGGAGAGTCCTAAAGCACAAATCAGAGGCCCTAAAGAAAAGCCCTAAAGCATATGAAGATGCAGCCCACTCTACAGGATGAGCAGAGAAAGGCATGAGGACAAACTGCAAGAATGAGCTCAAAAATGAATTGAAACCAGGCAGAAGAGATCCACAAATCCTCAGACTTCTCTCAACAAGAGGACAGCATGTCCAGCAGTTTCAAAAACACAGGCAACTGCGAGGAGGACATCAAATAAGACTTCAAGATCTATAAATGATAAAGCAGCCAAAGGGGGGGGGGAAGGAAACGGTTGGGAGGCGGGGAAGGAATTGTTATCCTGGAAAGACAAACACCAAGGACAGACTGGATATGCAACAAGCCCATACAGGAGAGAAATATAAGAAATAAGGTATAAGATACTTACACAGAGAAAAGGGAGTCGGGACCAGCAGGGGTGTTTTCAGAAGAAGGGGAACAACAGCCAAACTGGAAAGAAAAGGGGGGGGGGCGGGGAGATACTGGAGATGTGAACGGAGGAGAATGGCACAAACAAGAGGGAATAAACCGGTGCCAAAGAGGGCAGGGTTTCTGTACCTTTCCTTGCTGTACACAAGAGAGAATTTGGGCCGGTGAAACTCATCATGACATACAACTCGGCAGAAGCAAAGGCAGCTGTGGCCTGTTGCAATTCCCAGTTGTGTACTATTATGAAAGGTAGCCAGGTGCCAACTGCGCTGGATCACCCTGGCATTTTAGCTGACTAATTGGGAATCCCAGCAGCATCTGAGTTTCTGGTAATGCTCCCAGGAAATGAGAAGAAGAGCATCAAAAGTTGCCATCAAATGGAGCAGGACTTTGGTCCTCTTCAACTTGAGGCTTTTTGCTCCTTCACTTGGTCTGTTCCTGGATTTTCTCTTGTCCCTGTCCCTGTCATCTGTCTACCTGTATCTCTTGGCTACAAACTGACAAACCAGGAATGCCAGCCTCCAGGTGAGACTTGGGGATCCCCTGGAATTACAGCTCATCCCCAGAAGTCAAATCCCCTTGGAAAAAATGGCTGCTTCGGAGGGTGGACTTGGTACCCCGACTGAGATCTCTGTCCTCCCCAGGCTCCATCCTTAAATCTACAGAAGTTTCCCAACTTGGATCCTAACTCCTCCGTATAGGTTTACACCTTCCCCTCTGTTGCCCCTCTGTCACCCCAGGTGGCTAGAGAAGACCTGAAACCCCTATGCCAAAAGGGAGTCACAATGTCCCTCCCAAAGCAGTGCCGTCTAGAATCATAGAATAATAGAGTTGGAAGGGACCTCATGGGTTATCTAGTCCAACCCCCTGCACTATGCAGGACACTAACAACCCTATAGCTCATCTAAGTAGGTAGGTCGTGAAGTCTCCAGGTGTACTGAGGTCTCTGTGGATTCGCTGATTTCTTTGAACAGGACCAAGGGAGCTTTGATGCTCAGAAGCTTATATCAAAACCTTCAACATTCATCCCAGAATCACTACTTGTTTTAATGCACCCATGAAATTGCTTTCTCTTGAGTTCTCACTGGTCTATCAAGGTCATAATTGTCTTCGTTGACACGCAGTGGCTTTCTTGGGACTTTAGCCAAAGTTTTTCACATCAACTTTTCATTGGAGTGGCTGTGGGACTGGAACTGGGAACTTCTTCATGCAAACCAGATGCTCTACCTCAAAACCACGGCCCTTTCCCTGTTTCATCTTTCATGCGTTTGCGGTCTCTTCAACATTGTGGGCACCTCTGGATGAGCTTCCAAATGTATCCGGAAAATCAAGGAAATGCCAGGCAAATTTGCTGAATGTATTTGGATGATCCATTTCCATGCCAGGTTGCATGCCTAGATTTAACTTTAACAAACCTCCAAGAGTAACCCTAGGACTATTTTGTCTCCACATTCTCTTAAACAAAATTATCAACTTGTTATTAAATTGTTAATTAATTATTGCTTCCTTTCCGTGGAGAGGTCAAAGTCAACAACACTTCTTCTGGATAGTCACAGAAAATTATATTGTAACTTAACACACAGCTATGTGAACATGCACGGCACTTACCAAATGGGTAGGAGGAGGTGGAGATCCCTCTTAGTCAAGATCCAGAGTAGCTATAAATGTCCTTACACTAAGGAACCAACAGTTGTAACTTTCCAAGTGAGTTCCAAGACAGTTAATTGGCTGCCGCGTTCAAGGAAGTTGATTGCTGACCAAACCTATCCTGCTGAAAACTGCTGCTCTCTTGCTTTCTGCTAGTTTAGTGAGTGTTGTAACACCATAAAAGAAAGGACTTTGTCTACACAGTACACCATTTAGGACAATCAAGCAGTGAATAAGTCATTGCTTATTGGTGCAGTTATTACTGCTTATTGGTGCCTGTTATGTGAGAGTGAAACTCTACAGTATCAATTGGATAAGATTTTCGTTAAAAAAACCCAGCCTACTCCTTCTGTCACTGAAACCAGGAATTCATGCATTATTTCCTCATAAATAGTTTAAACCTGAATCACAACCATAATGTTTCTTCCTTTCTGCAAGGCCAACAGCTGTGTCACAGCTGTATTTATTTGTAACAGCTATATGCATTCATTCACTCATTCATTTCTATCATGACCCCATAGGATTTTTCAAGGCAAGAGATGGGCAGAGGTGGTGTGCCATTAGGCATGAGTACAAACAGAACCATGAAACAAAATTTGCCTTGAATGTTGCCCTGTCTGTGGTTTGCAAACCAAAGTTTGTGGCATCACAAATTACAACCATTCTCCAGATGACAGAGATCAGTGTTCTCTCAGAGAAAATGGTTGCTGTGGGGGGCTCCATTATAACCTGTTAGGGGTCCCTCTCCTCCCCAAACCCCACCCTTGTCAGGCTCTACCCCCAAAATCTCCAGATATTTCCCAACCTAGAGCTGGTGTCCTTTGCTGGTAGGGAAAACAGTATCTTCCTGCAACATCTTTCTGGTCCAACTGGGTCTCCTCTGGAGGAACCCCCTCTGAAGACTATTCATCTTTTTCTCTCCCTGTGATGCCTAATTTGGCCTTTCTTAGAAGGGAGAAGAAAAAGGAGACAGGAGATGACTGGATGCTTGTTGGTAAATCACATGATGTCCTCCTTTGTGGACGAATTTGTGAAGTCCTTCCAGAGAATTTTCATGACATTGCCACAGCGAGGGGGAAACTGCCTTATCTAAGCAAAGCCGCAGAGCTGCTGAGGAACTGCTCAAGTTTCTCATGACCAGGGCTCAGTTTCTTCAGATTCTTCAGAAATTTCTTCAGTTTCTTCAGAAATTGACCTAAATGATAAGAAAAACAATGCTAAATCACGACAGGCCAATCTCAGGAATTGGCTTCCAAGAACGAGGCACTAGACAACATCAGATATGGAGAAACAGCTTCCGGAAGTACAAAGAAAAAATCAGCCCAAAGACTTTGCCATTGAACATTGTTGTTGAAAGAAAAGCAAAAAATAAGATGACTGACTTTTTATGCATCCGAGATTTGGTCAACAAAAACAGGAAAACGAAAAGTCGGCAGGAAATACAACAAAAAAGGGAAAAGAGTGGACTGGTTCAGCTACATGCAGTGAGCTTCTAAGATAAAAGAAGAATTAAAAGAATCTCAAGGAATCTTCAGAGAGCAAATGGAATTTGAGAAAATGACAGTAGGCGACAAACCACACCTTTCGGGCAGAATTTATAAACTTCTGCTTAAATATGAAACTGAGACAGAACAAGTGGAAACTTGCATGTTAAAGTGGATGCAAAATGTTGGTGTAACTATTACAATAGAAGAACGGGAACATCTATGTTGTAAAACTGTGAAATCGATGAAATGTCAAACATTATGTAAAAATTGACATAATGTTTTACAGATGGTATTTGAGACCTAAAGTTATTAGTAAAATGCATAAGCAAACTGATAGAAAATGCTGGAAAAGTCAAGATGCTATTGGATCCCTCTTTCATGTGTAGTGGAATTGTAAACATTAAGAAATGTTGGACAAAGGAGCATGATACATTGCAGACTATGGTTAAATGTAAATTTGGATTGGATCCCAAAAACATGTTGTTAAGCATTCTACGTGCAGGTATACCTAAACAGGCTGCAGAACTTCTTTTCACGCAAAAACAGCAGCAAGACATATCATTACTTCCTCTCCCCACAACAGACACCCTGTGAGGGAGGGGAGGCTGAGAGGGCCCTGAGATTACTGAAAAAGAAAAAAAGTTGGTTCTTATATGCCGCTTTTCTCTGCCAGAAGGAGTCTCAAAGAGGCTCCCAATCACCTTCCCTTTCCTCTCCCCACCACAGACACCCTGTGAGGGAGGTGAGGCTGAGAGAGCCCTGATATTACTGAAGAAGAAGAGTTGGTTCTTATATGTCCCTTCTCTCTCCCCAAAAGAGTCTCAAAGGAAGGGAAGGAAGAATTGAATCTAGGACCTTCTGATTGCAAAGCAGATGCTCTACTTTTGAGCCACGGCCCCTCTCTTAAAGGAAATACCTTGAGAAATGGCACATTGCAAAGCATATGCTGGTTCAGTTTACAGTTAAATTAAGAAATGACACATGATGAAGCAATATCCACTAGCATGGGATACAGAGTAGGAACAGAGATCTTGTTGCTTCAGTCCCCACAGCCTGAAGGAAGGGCCTAGTTCACCTGGAGAAAATGGCAGGTGGACTTTCTTGCAGGTGGACTCTCTGGCATTATAGCCTTCTGTGGTTCCTCTCCTCCCCAAACAACACCCTCCGCAGGCTCCACCCCCCAAAATCTCCTGTATTTCTCAATCTGGAGGGACTGGCAAG
Organism: Paroedura picta; assembly: GCF_049243985.1. Classification (NCBI taxonomy): domain Eukaryota; kingdom Metazoa; phylum Chordata; class Lepidosauria; order Squamata; family Gekkonidae; genus Paroedura; species Paroedura picta. Next base: position 79,003,657 of record NC_135378.1, on the reverse strand, counting down.
CGTAAACGCTGAGCTGTCTCAGCTGAACAGAAGAGAGAAGTTGTGTCTGTGAAGAAACTATATATGATGGACAGGTCCCGGAGACAGAAGGCTGAAGTTGGTTCCTGGTTCTTTGGTCACATTGCCTAGTTCCTTATTTGCAATTCCAATGAGAAATATTGAGGGCAATTCCATCAGAGGATTTCCCCCCCCCCCCTTCTTTGATGCCTATTAGATCTGGCTCCTCGCTCCCAACGAAGGAAAACTTGACCCTCTGGTTGAATGGCAAAGGAAGGAGGAGAGAACGAGGAGATTGGAAATGTTGAGTAAGAGGTCACCATCTATCCATTTTATATTGTTATAAAGGGTGTTTTTATGGGGTTTTATTGTTTTTAATTGTGTGAACCACCGGGAGACCACTGGAAGAGTGACGGTATATAAATCCAATTAATTAATCCAATTTAATTAATTAAAATGTACAAGCTTTGAACCTCAGAATGAAGCTTGGGCTGCTACAAATTGTACATCCCCCAACACTCAGGAGATTCTACCCTCCTTGACGCCAGATTCTGTCTCCTGGTCCGGACCCTCATTCTTATGCTAATGGCTCTAAAGTGGGGCACTCCCAGGAAAAACAGACACACAGACACTGAGGGGAAGCTGCACTTCCAAACGATCTTTGGACCGCCTGATTCACAGATCCTCAACACTCCAGCGACTGTTCCTTGCAAGAAGACATGCAGTGACTGGTGCCTGGTCCAAATGCTGGTTCTAGCACCAAAGGCTTCAGTTTAGGTTGCCACTGAGAAGACCGTATTGTGAAGAATATTTGAATAAGATATTGGAATGGCTGCCTGCTCTCTGTGCCCCAAGTTTAAGTTTGGACCACCACAAATTGTACACCCCCACATCCCAGGGACTCAGCCCTCCAAGGGCACACATCCTGTTTCCTGGTCCAAAGGCCATTTCTTGTGCCAACTGCTCCAAAGTGGGTCAAGTCAGGAGCACTTAACCCCGATTATGGGGGAGGAGGGGTGTGTTCAGCAGCTGCTACCCACTAGCCTCAAAAAGCCATGGATGCTCATTCAAGCAAGCATCTTCCGTCAGTGATCCTAAGGAAAAGACTGTGAGTCTCCTCTGCAAGGCCTTGCAATCGTGTTGTCGCTTCACCTATTCCAGGATTCAGGGTTGGCGAGGAAAGCCTGAGCCCTTGCCCAAAGAGGAGGCTGAAGGGGGTTCCTTGTTCCTTATTTGTTCTTAGAATCATAGAATCATAGAATCCTAGAGTTGGAAGGGGCCATACAGGCCATCTAGTCCAACCCCCTGCTCAACGCAGGATTAGCCCTTATTTGTGAAATCATTAAACCAATAATATTTAGAAGAGCTGGGAACCCCAAAACAAGTTTTGGACCAAACGTCACTCCCATATTCAGGGGACTCCAAAGTGGAGTGCCACCAGGACAATTGCACAGCCAGACACGGGGGCCAGGCTGCCTCCCGCCCAAAAAAACTATTTTTGGACCACCCCAAACGAATCAGGAATAGGGAATAAGGAATAAGTAACCAACTTCAGCCTCCGTGCACAAAGTGGGTTCTTGGGGACTGCAAGACAAAACAAAGGAAGAGACTACGGGACAGAACCAGGACATCGCTTTGCCCATTGCTATTTCCTCGTGGCCATCCCTAAGCAAACAACTCACGTGGGTGGCAGGAGAAACCAGGAAGCAAGAAACCGAGAGGGGCCAAGCTAGATGGCAACGTTCAAAATGAAAGCAGGTTCACTTCTGCTTGGAGGATCTGTTTTGGAGTCGCATGGGAGGTTTATTTTTTGAACATTCGGTACTTTCCTACAAGGATGGGGACACTTATAAATGTCTTACTGGATACTGCTCACATGTAATTTCCCTAGGGCAGAGGTGGCCAAACCATAGCTCTCCAAATGTCCATGGACCATAGTTCCCATGAGCCTCTGTCAGTGCTGTCAGGGGCTCATGGGAACTGTAGTCCATGGACATCTGGAGAGCCACTGTTTGGCCACCCCTGCTGGAGGGGTGGTAGCTGGAGAACTCTCCACGCAACAGAGGTCAGATCACCTGGAGAAAACTGCCATTTTGAAAGGTGGACTCTTTAGCCAAGGGGTGGTCAAACTGCGGCCCCCCAGATGTCCATGGACTACAATTCCCATGAGCCCCTGCCGGCATTGTAGTCCATGGACATCTGTGGGGCCACAGTTTGACCACCCCTGTTTTAGCCATTTGGGCAGGCTTCCCCCCTTCGCTTCCGTTTCGAGAAATGACCATCCTGAACATCTACAAGGCATTTCTGAGAGCCATGAATCTGCCTTTGTACCAACACTAGCCAAAACATCACAAAATAATGATCACAAATGTCATCAGGATGGATGTTAAGAAACACCTAACCCACCCACCCCCTGAAGAAGAAAGTGCCCCATCCTCCATTGTTTCCAAAGGAATAAAGTCAACCCGGAGAATCTCTGCAGTAGAAACTGAACTAGCACAATGTACAGTGTCCCCAACATCATATTAACCACGGTTTGCTACTATTGTTGTTGTTAGTTGCAAATTCGTGTCCGACCCATCGTGACCCCATGGACAATGATCCTCCAGGCCTTCCTGTCCTCTACCATTCTCCAGAAACCATTTAAGTTTACACCGACTGCTTCAGTGACTCCATCCAGCTACCTCATTCTCTGTTGTCCCCTTTCTTCGCTCCCAGCATTAGGCTCTTCTCCAGGGAGTCCTTCCTTCTCATGAGGTGGCCAAAGTATTTGAGTTTCATCTTCAGGATCTGGCCTTCTAAGGAGCAGTCAGGGCTGATCTCTTCTAGGACTGACCGGTTTGTTCGCCTTGCAGTCCAAGGGACTCACAAGAGTCTTCTCCGGCACCAGAGTTCAAAAGCCTCAATTCTTTGACCCTCGGCCTTCCTTACGGTCCAACTTTCACAGCCATACATTGCAACTGGGAAGACCATAGCCTTGACTAGACGCACTTTTGTTGGCAGGGTGATGCCTCTGCTTTTTAGGATTGCTGTCTAGATTTGCCATAGCTTTCCTCCCCAGGAGCAAGCGTCTTTTAATTTCTTTGCTGCAGTCCCCATCTGCAGTGATCTTGGGGATAATACGATACGACTCTTAAATACATTCTGTCACCAAGCAGGATAGGGATGAGGAAGTCTGGAGACCTAGAAATGAAAATAAAAGAGGAGGGGAACCCAGAAAAATGTGGTGGGGACAGAAATGAAAAAGAAACATGTGAAAAAGAGAGAGAAAAATCAAGAGTGGGGAATATCCCTAACTGCTGCTTTGCAAAGCCTGGCTGAGCTGGGTGCAAGGAACACCTAGGCCAGGGGTAGTCAAACTGCGGCCCTCCAGATATCCATGGACTACAATTCCCATGAGCCCTTGCCAGCAAACACTGTCAGGGGCTCATGGGAATTGTAGTCCATGGACATCTGGAGAGCCGCAGTTTAACTACCCCTGAGCTTGGCTGTTGGGGACAATAACCTGCATGCTGGCAATTACTGTAGCAGCTAACAGCAACACCATCTGTTAAGGGAGTCTGCTAGAGTCTTGGAGAAAAGGGAAGCTCAGCAGATCCTGGAGCTTTTGGCTATTCTCATACTCCCCTATCCCCTTCGTTTGGCTGGAGGGAGCAGGACGATGCCGGCTTCGAAGGCACCTTAAGCTGAGCCTGGGGCCAAATGCCCCACTGCCGTTTCAGCACGCTGCTGTGAGAAAGAGCACATCTTTCCAAATACTTTCGTAAGTTGCCGTAAGCAATGGAGATATTGGGGTATAATTATCTTAATTAATTAAAAGACACCAGTTTAGGATTGAAATCATTCCTTTATTAGGACAGTAATAAAAGGTGTGTGAGGCATGTGCATCCGTGCAACGATTGCTTGTGTGTCCTTTTCTGTGTCCTCCAAGTCACAGGTCCTCCATGGGCAATCAGAAAAAAAACTAAGCAGCATGGCTTAATCCAGAGGGGAGAAAAAGAAAGGGAGAGGAGACCCTCAAGGGACATGCAGGACAATTTCTCCCTGCTCAGAAATGAGATGTGTATCCACGTGGCCCTGATCCTGCAGGGCAAGGAGGCAACAGGGATAAAAAGATGGCTCCACAGAAGGGCGTGCTTTACTAGGTGTCATATTGGCCCTTTGGGACTCAACTAATAAGCAGTCTGATGTCAGTCCATGTTTATAATCAAGTCACTAGTCAAGTCAAGTCAGATTTTATTGCATGTAGCCATAGGCCAGTACAATGCAAAAGGAAAATATAAAAGGATTTAAAACATTTCAAATCAGTAATAAAAAGAATGTGCAATCTCAGACAACAATCACATAACATCATAAAGACATTTCCAGACTACATATATCCACCTATCCTATAGCTCCTCTAGGTACTTGCTCTCTGCAGCACCACTCTGGCCCTTATTTTCTTTGCTGCAAGGGCAAATAATGACATTTTGTTGGAAACAAGTGAATTAGTATCTGCTAACAAAAACACAAGTTTTTCCTGGTCAGATTTATCATTTAGCCCATCTAGTAGGCCAGCTAGAAATTTGGCCCTAGGATCTGTATACAATGGGCAAGTGAGAATGTAATGTGGGAGATCCTCCAGGACTAAAGCTCAACAAATACAGAAGCATTGATCTTTTGGTGTTTTATGGTATCGCCCACTCAGTACAGCTGTTGGCATTGTTTGAAATCGCATGGAGGTAAAAGCTACTCTGAGACTATGAGTTGAAAGATAGACTAGATAGGAAGATCTCAAATGGTTTGTTTTGAATAATTTGTACCAGGGTGAAGTCCATGTTTATAAGAACGGGATAGCAAACTGGCACGTGTGCAGCAATGGCGAAATTAACATCATATCTGAAAAACAGATCAGTTTCGAAACCAGAGGAGGAGAATTTATTATTAGCAGGAGGAGGACGCTTAGAAGAAGAAAAAATTGTTTTTTGCTTATCTGTTTTATATAGTCTGAAATGTATAGTCATCTTTGGATAACAGGATGTGCTCTCTACAACCCCTTTTCTCTTTTGTTTCCATTTGCTATTTCTCTCTTGCTTTTTTAAAATTAAAAATATCTATCAAAAATAATTATCATAATAATATACAGTCCCTTGGCCATTGTCCCAGCCCTACCAACAGATAGTTAGCCAAATGCAATGGAAACTGGGTCCCTCTGAAGGGTCTTCCTGCAATCCACATCGTACATTTGTGCTCCTGGCTCTCAGATAAAGCCTGATCGAATGGCATCAGATGGGAGGGGCCGTGGCTCAGTGGTAAAGCATCTCCTTTGCATGCAGAAGGTCCCAGGGTTCGAGCCCTGACATCTCCAGCTGAAAGGACCTGGTAGTAAGAGAGGTGAAATGCTGACAATCTGTGTGGAAAATTCTGACCTTGATGGACCAAGGGTTTCATTCTGTGTAAGGCAGCTTTGTGTATTCTTAGTCAGTCTAGGTAGTGGAGCAGCTACTGGCCAGGCTTTCCACACACACACACACACTTCTGAGGCAATCCGCTCTAGGCAGGGCTGACCTGTCCATTAAGTTCACCTAGGGCAGGGATTCCCAGCCACGAGAGCTCCCCAGGGGTTACGCAGCCTTTCCCAGAAGTCCGGATAGCTGCTGACATCACAGGAGCCCACTTCCTCTGTTGCTCCACAGGCCTGGTCTCGTTCACCGTAACAGAAATAGTAAACAAGCAATGCATTGATTGGCTGGTTCCCGCAACTTCCTTCTGCACCTACTTTTCTGAAGGGGCATGTCAGTATTATTTCAAGAGTTCCTCCATGGTCAGAAAGTTGAAAATGTCTGACCTAGGGGAATGGGTAGGGTGCCAGACTGACCGGTCCTGTTGTCCCCCTGCAAGGTGCTTTGATGGTCTCTTTTGTCCTCCCTGTGGGAGGAGAGGGCGAGCAGCTTCCTCCCATGATCCTGCAGCATGGGTGGGCAGCTTCTCCTTACTAGGGTTGGGAGATTTGGGGGTGGAGCCTGAGGGAGGCGTGGTTGAGGGGGAGGGACCTCAGCAAGGTACAGCCCTCCAAAGCAGCCATTTTCTCTTGGTCTTGTCCATCTGGAGGTCAGTCATCCTGGAGGCAGGCAACCCACAGGGGCACCCGGAATCCTTACACCCGCCCTGGCCCCAGAATCTGGATTTTATATAAACACTATATCTGACAACTGGCTCAGAAGACCCAGGTTGTTTTCTAGTGTGGCAGCAACCTGAGTGTTCTCATATTGTTTTCTGGAGACTGTAATTAAGCAGAGCAGAAGACTCAAGGCCATGTTTCTGGTTAGAGGAACTTCTGAATTGGTCAAGGCAAGAACACCTGAAAGGAGGGGGAAAGTGATTTGGTCAGAATAAGGCTGGGCCGGTCTAGATACTTGGTGCAGCATTCAGGACAAATGGCATCACAGACCTTTCTAGAATATCCCTAAATCTTTCCTCTTGTCGATATCCCGCCTCAGCTGACAAAGGCTACAGGGAGCGCAACACGAGGCAATCAGGCAGTCTGAACAGATGGTTCCCTGGGGAGGACAAAAAGGCAAGATGTCAGAAGCCTTCACAGGGACTTGATTTCAGTCTTGATCTGCATTTGCAATACTAAAGGTAGAGACCTTGAACTGTGGAATGTGCCCACACTGTGGATTTTTGTGTTCGCAACGGTGCAGTTTGGAACACGGTTCAAAAGAATCCGTGGGAGAGATTTATTCTGGTTCTCTGGAACATGCGCCTACTGCAATCTGGGCAAATGGCATAGATGACACTGATGCGCAGGGGTAGAGGACTGGTGTGGGCAACAGAACCTACACATCTGTGCAACTTGGAATCAATAACCTGAACTAGGTTTTTGGCCATCCAGCTGGCTGAAACCCTCCAAGCATGCCTCCGTCAAAGACTGGACATGTTGAAACCTGTATGAAATTCACCAAGCCTGCCCAATAACCTTCCTAACTGAAGAAGGGACTGGATGCTTTAAAAAAAGAGTACATGGGTAGAGCAAAAAATGAGTATTCTGGAACATCTTTAAAACCACAAAATGGCAAAAAAAAAAAAAATCTGTGCGTGTCTGTGGAAGGACTGAGATACATTGAAAAACATCCAGGTAGTAGAAGAAGAGCCCTGATATTACTAAAGAAGAAGAAGAGTTGGTTCTCATATGCCGCTTTTCTCTACCCGAAGGAGTCTCAAAGTGGCTTACAGTCGCCTTCCCTTTCCTCTCCCCACAACAAACAGCCTGTGAGGGAGGGGAGGCTGAGAGAGCCCTGATATCACTGCTCAGTCAGAATGGCTTTATCAGTGCTGTGGTGAGCCCAAAGTCACCCAGCTGGCTCCATGTGGGGGAGCGCGGAATCAAACCCGGATCGCCAGATTAGAAGATCTAGGAGAAGGTAGCATAAAAGGGCCAAGATGAGAGCAGATACTTTTTTATTATTGCTGGCAGTGGCTTGTGGGAATTGTAGTCCATGGACATCTGGAGAGTCGCAGTTTGACCACCTCTGCTCTAGGTTATCTCTTGGATCTTCCAGATAGTTTGGCAAACAAATCATTCCTAGGTTAACTTAGACAATTCTTATTATTCTGTTGTGCTATTCCCACAGCGCAATACTTAATCTGAGGATAATGATTTATCTGTTCTGGAGATAGACACTGAAAGAACAATAACAACACAGCAAGAATTAGTTTCTTAAGGACCCACACGGTTGTTTTAAAGGCTTGCTCGCAGAACTCCCTGAAACGTGAAAATGAACTGATTAATACATGCTATTACCGGGATCTGGTACTGGGTCCGGTAGCGAGTCCTCATGGCCACACTGGATCCACAGCAACAGCACTCATCCATGTCCTTGGCAACATTGCACCCGAGACAGTAGAAACAGAAAGTTCCGCAGAGGCCTAGAACAAAGGTGGAACGGTTTTAGGGAGGCAGTGTAGTTTCACGGTTTGCTTTCAATGGAAAGGGAGGGGTCAGCCTTTAGGTAGCACCAGGATATCTCATGGATTTCAATTGATCTCCAGATAATTGAGACTGGGTCCCTTGGAGAAAATGGCTGCTTTGAAGGGTGAGGCCCTATGGCATTGTACACTGTTGAGGTCAAAATTCCAAAATCTCCAGGTATTTCCCAACTGGCAACCTTGTAGTTGTGCCTGAAGTCCCAGCAAGCAAAGAGCTGAGATGTTGGAAGGTCTCATGCTTAGGAGTGCCAGACCCCTTGCCCCCAGTGAGGGTGGGGCTCCCTTACAGCCAGGCCCCACCTCTATGCCACTGATCAGCTAGCCAGCAGGGGACCTACCCTTCCCAAAGGGAAGAACATGCAATGTTTTGAGAACGTGCCTATTTGACTTCAACATGACCTGGAAGTGATGTGAGCACGCTGGGGGTATGGGCAACGCTTTGGTTTTTGAGAAAAACCTCTATGGTAGAAGCTAATTCTACCATAGGGATTTTTTGCCTGAAGACCTGAGCATTGCCCTGAAGTCCTCACTTCTGAGTCACGTTGGAACTCACATGGGCATGTTGCTGAATTGTAAGATAGAACTCCTGCTCCCGGTAACCCACCCTCTCCCCCCCCACACACACACCACCTGCTATGCAACTGTCCTCATGCTATAGAGCATGTTAGTGGTTAGAGTGTCAGACCAAAGAAACCTGGGGTCTCACCATGAAATTCACTGGCTGAGCTTGGGTCAGTCTCTGTCTGTTTAACCTATATCTCATGGTTATTGTTATATCTAGATGACATAGTTGAGGGAGAACAATGAACTTTGCTCTGAGTTTCTTGGAGGAAAGCAGGAGGGAGTTCCTGTATCCAGAAGATTAGCAGGAACCACAAAGACAGATCCTTCTTCAAGTATAGGTGGATTGGGATATTTGGTTAATAAACTAGTTACAGAAGCATAAATAAATCTCCCAAGTATATTGCAAAAAAAGGTAAACTGAGATCCATTCAAGTAAATCCAGTTCACATACAGGTGGCAGTCAAATGGAGGGGGAGACGCCTACTCTAAAGAATGCTTCCCCTATCACAAATGGCCAGTTTGTCCAGCAGGGACATGTGTCTCCATGGAAGGCCATGTGGATGAAGTGAGAAGGCAAAGGGAGAGAGGAGAGTCAGAAGGAAGCTCCCAGGTTAAGACAAAGGGAGGCACCCCACTCAAGGAGATAAGAGCTGCCTTTCTCAACTTTTTACCATTGAGAAACCCCTGAAATATTTTTCAGGCTTCAAGAAACCCCAGAAGTGGCATGACTGTGCAGAATGTGCCCACCCAGGCCCCTTCACTTCCCCACCTCCTCCAGGCCCATCATTGGGGTATGTGTCAGCATGACCATATATGTTCATATCACCTGATCAATGTTTAACAAATTTAAATATATATTTAATATTAATTAACTCCCACCGATTTGGGAAACCCTTCCAGAAAGCCTCCTTTAGTGTGATGCGGCCCCCACTCCAAATGTCCAGGCATGCCAAGTTGCTTATACCAGCAGGGTGAACCAGTTTCTTCTGAGAAATGGCTTTAAAGTCCTTACGCACCATCTGATAACATTTCCTGCCTCTGCAGCTTCTGTGTGGGGAAGAGTGTCTGGGCAGCTGCCAGACGCTAAATCTGCACCTTTGGCACAACCAGCAGGAAGGCCTGTGCCACCCCTAGAAGTTCCTGCCCCTCCTTCTGGGTGTTTGAGGTCTTCTTTTTTTTTTTTTTAATGATAATTTTATTGTTTATTATTATATAAAGCTTTTACAGAGAAGTTGTAAAGAAAAAGCGACCAGTTTTAGGAACCCTACCCTGCTGCTAGAGCCTCTTGTGGCGCAGAGTGGTAAGGCAGCGACATGCTGTCTGAAGCTGTCTGCCCATGAGGCTGGGAGTTCAATCCCAGCAGCTGGCTCAAGGTTGACTCAGCCTTCCATCCTTCCGAGGTCGGTAAAATGAGTACCCAGCTTGCTGCCAGGGGGTAAACGGTAATGACTGGGGAAGGCACTGGCAAACCACCCCGTATTGAGTCTGCCAAGAAAACGCTGGAGGGCGTCACCCCAAGGGTCAGACATGACTCGGTGCTTGCACAGGGGATACCTTTACCTTTACCTTTACCCTGCTGTTGGAAAGCCACTGATATAGATTCCTTCTAGATCAGAGGTCTCCCAATGTGGTGTTCGGGAGGCAACATGACACCCACCAATCCCTTTTCTGGTGCCCATCAAAAGTCTTAAGAAAGGAGGTGGGGCTGACTGTTGCCCAGCAAGGCTTCTGATTGGCTATTAGAGATTTGATAGGCTGCTGTGTTTTTTAAAAACCTTGCGCAGCTGCCACCAGAGCATGGAGATCTCCATTGTGTGACTGATTGTAAGCTTCATTGGGATCTGATGCCACAGAGTCCTCCGTCCAAAACTTGGTGTAGTGGTTAGGAGTGCAGACTCCAAATCTGGCAAGCTGGGTTTGATTCTGCACTCCCCCACATGCAAGCAGCTGGGTGACCTTGGGCTGGCCTCAGCATTGATAAAGCTGTTCTGACTGAGCAGGAATATCAGGGCTCTCTCAGCCTCACCCACCTCACAGGGTGTCCGTTGTGGGGAAAGGAAAGGGAAGGTGAATGTAAGCCGCTTTGAGACTCCTTTGGGTAGAGAAAAGCGGCACATAAGAACCAACTCTTCTTCTTCTTCAGTAATATCAGGACTCTCTCAGCCTCACCCACCTCACACTGAAGGTTGTGGGGAGAGGAAAGGGAAGGCGAATGTAAGCCGCTTTGAGACTCCTTCGGGCAGAGAAAAGCAGCATATAAGAACCAACTCTTCTTGTTCTGTAAAATCAAGACTCTCTCAGCCTTACCAACCTCACAGGGTATCTGTTGTGCAGAGCGAAAAGAGAAGGGGGATGTAAGCTGCTTTGAGACTCCTTTGGGTAGAGAAAAGCAGCATATAAGAACCAACTCCTCTTCTTCTCTAGGTGAACTGAATGCCCAGATAGCAGTGGTAATAATGGGAGATCTTCAGTTACCGCCTAGAGGCTGGTGACCCTAAGTATGAGCAGATTAGGCCCAAGATTCAAGATGGCGGCATCCAAGTAGCAGGGGTTCCACTCACAGATCCGGCAGTTGTTGCCACAGTCATAGAGATCCGTCTGCCACTCAAAAGTCCGTGTGGGAAGGTATCGTTGTGGCTGAGCCATTATCACGGGCGGAGGCCGCATTTCCAAGGTCACAACATTTGGTTGCATGCTGTAGTCTAGTAAGAAAAAAAAACATTAATCCATTGGGACTTTCAGGAAAATGCTGGTAGTTAAAGGACATAATTAAAGGAACTTCTAGGTTATGCTTCTAGGTAACACTGTGTGTGAACGAGACCTTGGGGTACTTGTGGATTGTAAACTAAACATGAGCAGGCAGTGTGATGCAGCGGTAAAAAAGGCAAATGCCATTTTGGGCTGTATCAACAGGGGCATCACATCAAAATCACAAGATGTCATAGTCCCATTGTATACGGCACTGGTCAGACGACACTTGGAGTACTGTGTGCAGTTCTGGAGGCCTCACTTCAAGAAGGACGTAGATAAAATTGAAAGGGTACAGAGGAGAGCAATGAAGATGATCTGGGGCCAAGGGACCAAGCCCTATGAAGATAGGTTGAGGGACTTGGGAATGTTCAGCCTGGAGAAAAGGAGGTTGAGAGGGGACATGATAGCCCTCTTTAAGTATTTGAAAGGTTGTCACTTGGAGGAGGGCAGGATGCTGTTTCCGTTGGCTGCAGAGGAGAGGACACGCAGTAATGGGATTAAACTACAAGTACAATGATATAGGCTAGATATCAGGGAAAAAATTTCACAGTCAGAGTAGTTCAGCAGTGGAATAGGCTGCCTAAGGAGGTGGTGAGCTCCCCCTCACTGGCAGTCTTCAAGCAAAGGCTGGATACACACTTTTCTTGGATGCTTCAGGATGCTTTGGGCTGATCCTGCGTTGAGCAGGGGGTTGGACTAGATGGCCTGGATGGCCCCTTCCAACTCTATGATTCTATGATTCTATGAACTGAGAAATTCCTGGAGATTTAAAGGGTGGACCCTACATAGGGTGGGCTTTGGGGAGGGACCTTAGCAGAATATAATGTCAAAGGGATTGTACAGGCTATCTAGTCCAACTCTCTGTGGTTATCATGTTGGCATGATAATCACACCAGATGTCATGTTGCCAGTGTGGCATAGTTGTCGATAGAACTGGATCCTAAATTCTGTCAGGTGGATCGATAACAGGTTGACAGATTGTACGCAAAGGGTACTTGCTAATGGTTCAGCATCCTCTTGGAGAAGAGTGACAAGGGGAGTTCCCCAGGGATCTGTCCTGGGGCCTGTGTTGTTCAACATATTTATAAATGATTTGGATGAGGGATTAGAGGGGATACTTATTAAATTTGCAGAGGATACTAAACTGGGAGGGGTAGCAAACACAGCAGAAGATAGAATCAGGAAGGATACAGGATGATCTTGATAGGCTTGAGAACTGGTCTCAACTGAATAAAATGAAATTCAATAGGGACAAATGTAAAGTTCTGCATTCAGGAAGGAAAAACCATATACACCAATATAGGATGGGGAAGGTCCCTTCCAACTCTATGATTCTATGATTCTGAAGAACTGTATTTGATTCCCCACTCCTTCACATGCAGCCAGCTGGGTGACCTTGGACCAGTCATAATTCTCTTAGAGCTGTTTTCTTAGAGCTCTCTCAGCCTTACCTATCTCACAGGGTGCTCTGTTGTGGGGAGAGGAAGGGAAAGTGTTTGTAAACCATTGTGGGACTCCTTTGGATAGTGAAAAGTGGGGTATAAAAATTCCAGTTCTCTTCTACTGTAGGGTTTAATGAATCTGCAAAGCCTCTAAAACACCCAAGCGCGTATGACAATAAAACAATTAGATTTATTTGTATGTTTTGTTTTATGCCATTTCTGGCTTTCTGTTGGGGACAGGCCATGACTTCACTGGTAGATAATCAACTTGGCATGCAGAAGATCCCAGATTTAGTCCTTAGCATCTTCAGGTGAAAAGGACCAGGCAACAAGTGATATAAAGACCCTAGAAAGCTGCTGCCACTCTGAGCAGCCCTTGATGGACCAATCATAGGGTTTATTATGAGGAAACTCCAGGTGTGTTTGTGGTGTGCATGTTCCCTAGGCAACAGGGTCATTATGTGGCCCAACAGCCACATAAAAGAACAAGGGGAGTCACAAAGTTAGTTTGATAAGCAAATTAACAGCAGGGGGACTTTCCCCTCACCCTCAGGTTTGTTTTCAATAAAGTGGATATCCGCGAGTCAGTATGCAAAGAGAGGCAGGTGACCCTTTCTGGACTGTTTGTTCCAAAAGCCATCAGCAGGGGGCAGTCTTACTGATAATGGAGCCCTCGGCAAGAAGCCGAGAGGGGGCTCAGAATCACTGCCCTCTGACAGGGATACTACATGCCCTGTATGAGCCCTGATCAGATGCCAATGGGGTTGGGGGGCATGAAGGGCAGCAGCTGCAGAAGTTTGCTCTTCATCAGGAGTATGGGGCCCAATGCAGCTGCCCTGGTTGCCCATTGGCTAAGACTGACCCTACCTGTCAAGGAATTGGTTTAGTAGCTGTCATAATTAGGTAACATTATCATGTGAGCACAGCTCAATAGTCTAAGATTGACAGGTCTGGCAACCAGTGGGAGACTGGTGGGCAAGGCATTGGGGTAGCCATTGGCTGCCACTCAAAAGTTCATGGCTACCACTCAAAAGTCCAAGGAAAATTTGAGTCCACCTTCCAAAGTCATTTTCTCCAACCAGCCCTGGTCATCTAGAACAGTGGTCCCCAACCTGCGGGCCGCGGCCCGATGCCGGGCCGCCAAGGCCATGGCACCGGGCCACGGCTCCCTCTCCCTCCCTCTCCCTCCCTCCCGCAAGCTTGCGGCCCAGGAAGCTTCTTACGGCGGGAGGGCGGGGAGAGGTAATAAGGGCTGCGCCCGCGCATCGCACATGCGCAAATGCGCCATGCGCGGCCGAAATCGTGAATGCGCTGCACTTTTGCGCATGCACGAAAGTGCCATGCACGCGCAATTTTGGCTGCACATGACGCATGCGTGCATGCGCGCTGTGGGGCGTGGCCTGTGCATGGGCGTGGCCTGTGCATGGGCGCGGCCTGTGCATGGGTGCGGCCTGCACATGGGTGCGGCCTGCACGTGGGCAAGGCCCGCGCGTGGGCAAGGCCCGCGCGTGGGCGCGGCCCGCTGCCCTGCCGGTTCCCAGCCTCAGAAAGGTTGGGGACCACTGATCTAGAAAATTAGTTGTAATAATGGGAGATTTTCAGGTGTCACCTGGAGGTTGGCAACCCTACTTATATTTTTAAAAAATATATATAGATCCAATTATGCTCCTGGTCAACAGTACTCAAAGTGGCTGATATATCATATCTATCAACGAAGCAATTGCTTTGCATGTTGCCATCTTAATCCTCTCTTTGGGTCATAAAGCGGCCTGTGTTTTTAGTTGCATTTAAATTCTTAAGGGGCTGAGCACATGCTTTTAGGCTGGAGGCGGAGGTGGGTTTATGATCACACAAGTACCTGCCAGTCGGTGCCCTTCACAGCAAGCCTCTGCTAAGAGCTCATAGAGCTAGTTGTCCCTCAACTCTACTTTGCAGAGAAAATGACTTTTTCTTTTGCCTTCCCAGAGCAGCCTCCACTGCCCAAAAATGTCACGTCCAGGACATGACTCAAATAATAGATTATTTGCTCCCCTCCAGTAGTACCCCAAACATTACTGCCTGGGGAGGTCTTCCTCAGCCGACAAAGTAGTAAATTAGATGCCATGCAACCGAACCTGAGACAACTCGGCTGGCACAGAGAAGCCTCTCTCTGCAGGCTTGGCTGCCTCTGGCTCCCTGATGAAGCCTGCAATCAAGACGGTGGAGAGAGCTCTCCCTGCCGTCCCAGCTGTGGGCTCCCTCTTGCATCTTGGTTTAAAGGGACTGCAAAAGGGAACCCTAGATCGCTGAGTTGGTTGGGAGAATTGTGCAGTCAGAGGAGAGGGAGATGAAGGGCCTCTTATGGTGATCTCATCTTCCTTTATCCTGGCTGGGCTATGCCAGGGAGTCAGAGCCCCTTTAAACAAGTTGTGCTAGTAAGCCCATGAAAGCTGGGTCGGTACAAAGAAGGATCTTCATGCCAGTTCAGGTGCCTCTCGATCCATAGAGTAGCCCCTTTACATGGTCTGCATGAGGGAGCCTTCTCCTCAACCTATAATTCCTCTAGGAAATGTGAGAGTATGGATCTCTGCACAATTTGGGGGGGAGTGACATTAACAATGGACTTGTGGATTGCTAGACTTAACCTGCACTTGCAAAAGAGAAAAGAAAGACAACTTTAAATGCCTAAGCAGTACTAAAGACAGGAGAACTACTAAATGTTCAGCTAAGATGGCCACCCAACAGTAAATATGGCTTGAAGAATCTAAACTTACAGTTCATGTTCAATGGTTCCATGTCTGTAGGATATCCAAGAAATCTAGCAGTCAAAAATTCCAGCTATTTAGTGTTATCCAGGATGCACTGCGAGAAGGCGAGGGAGGATTCCACCCTGGAACAAATGGTTGCAAACATGGATGAAATCTGTTCCCTCTAATAGTCATAACTTAATAAATACCAATGAGGGGCCTGCAGGATTTGACTTGCCACATAAAATATGGAATAATAGAATACAAACAGTTGTGAAGATCTCTTATTTAAATGGGGATAAATACCAGATCCCAGATGTGATTGTCGTGCTGCCCACCAAACTGTGGTCCATCTATCACAGGGATGTGGACATCATGCTTTCCAAGGAGATGTGATAGAGCTCTTTGTACTCTTCCCCAGCTGCAATTTAGTAGATTGAAAACTTAGTATTTAGGGGAATTGCCCAATCTGTCTGCATAACCATTGTACCCATTGGCTACATATTACATTACATTACATTACATTATTTTACATGCTTCCTATGTATAACTCTGCCCTATAATAAATAAGTAATAAATTATACTTACAATTTTAAAAAACACAACCAGCATGAAACCGATCAAGGAGAGACCAACCATGCTGCACAATATGGGCAATGGAGGATTGGCTTCCAAGGGCAAAAAAGGAAAAATTTGAGGGAATCATTATGCTTCTGAATTACCTTTACCTTGGGAGCAAACCAAGGTGAAAAACCACCTCAAAACCACTCTCAGAAAATATGAGGAAACAGCAAACAGAAACTGAACTGTCTGGTGGAGAAAGATAAATCCATGCAGAATGAAAAAGAAAGCTTCACACACAGAGAGTGAAAACGGGGTGGAACGCAGAATGAAAAAGAAAAACTGACAGGAATACACAGTGAAAGCAAAGGAAAACACAAGTGTATAAAAGTCCTTTGTTTATTTAGTATCTTTTCATCCTGCCCTTCTTCCAAGTAGCTCAGGGTGGCTTACATCAGGGGTAGTCAACCTGTGATCCTCCAGATGTTCATGGACTGCAATTCCCTTGAGCCCATGAGCAAACGCTGGCAGGGGCTCATGGGAATTGTAGTCCATGAACATCTGGAGGACCACAGGTTGACTACCCCTGGCTTACATCATTTCCTGTCTCCAGCAGTTCCTCCTTGCAACAACTCTGTAAGGTAGATGAGTTTGAGAGTGTCTAGCCCAAGATCAACCAATAAGCTTCGTGGCAAAGCAGAGATCTGAACTTGGGTGCTGTTGTCTGTGGTCATTACACCACACTGGTCAAGCATTAAATATTTTCAAAATATCTTCAATTAATCAGGAAAAAAACCCTGTACACATACCGTTTGCTGAATCGTTCCAAGGGTCTGTTTCCCTAGATGGGATTCAATCCACAAACCATTTATATGTAAGGAGTTTCCAGCATTATATCAAAAGAGCTCTGGTGCCTTTGGAGATGTTAGTGGCTATTTAATGTACTGGCAAGTTTAATTAATAGTTGCAATAATTGATCTGGCATGATAATACTTGAAAACAGTCACCAGCCCATCATGGTAATAAGTAATAAATTAGCTGAGGGTTTTTTTTTTTTTTTGCAATGCACAATCTGGGAAGCATCAAGGCTTGGTCCTTCAGACACCTCCAGATTAAACACTCCTCTAGAGTAGTGTGTTTCTATATTTGGAGAGGTGTAATTTGTATGTCTGCTGCTGGGAGAAATCACATTTGCCAAGCTGTTCAATACATGAAGAATGCAAAATGAAAAGAAAGCAAATACAACCGCTTCATCTTAAAGTTTCATTTGTGGGGGGAGAACCAAATGATGCAGAATTGGATCCTGTCTTTATCTTCTGGGTGATCCAACCAAGGAGTTTGGATTGCCCCCTCCCCCCCAAAAAGAAAAAAGATAAAATGAAAGCCTAAAGAAAAAAAATTATTTAAACTGAGAGGATAAAGAGATCCAATAGATAACGTACGTGAATAACCACAATACTTCTCTTTGAATCTGAACAAGTGAGTTTGCACACAAAAACTTATACTCGAAGAAAGCTTTAATGGTCTTAAAGGTGCCACTGGACTCACACTTTGTTGCACTGCTCTTTGTAATTGAAATTTTTCTTATATAGAAACACAGGATTGAGCAGGAGAAACGTGAAAAAGAGAAATCTTTCAATGACGAGGTCATTTTCCAATATCCACTTTGTCAAAATAGCAAACAAAATAAAATGGGTTTCGAGATCAAGTCAAAGCTGACCTATGGTGACCCCTGGTGAGATTCTCAGGGCAAGAGATGTTCAGAGGTGGTTTTGCCATTGCCTGCCTCCATAGCATGACGAGGCTATTCCTTGGAGGTCTCCCCTGCAAATACCAGGCAAGGGCGGGCCCTGTGTAGCTTCTGATGCTGAGTAGCCTGGGTAACCAAGTTAGGGTTTATGGAGGTACTAATTACAGAGGTGCTTACAGAGTTATTAAGTTCCAGAGATCAACAATAGACCCATAATTCGTTATTTATCCAACCTTTTCCCCCATATAGCTTGGAGTGGCATGCGTTATTCTCACTTGATACTTAGAACGAACCTATGCCATATTGGGTTGCCAGTTCCGGGCGGTGGCTAGAAATCTTCTGGAATTACAACTAGTTGCCAGCCATCACATATCAGCTCCCCTGGAGAAAACAGCTGCTTTGAAAGGTTGACAGTATGGCATTATATCCTGCTGAAGTCCCTCCCCTCCCCAAACTCTACCCCAGGGGTAGTCAAACTGCGGCCCTCCAGATGTCCATGGACTACAATTCCCAGAAGCCCCTGCCAGCGAATGCTGGCAGGGGCTCCTGGGAATTGTAGTCCATGGACATCTGGAGGGCCGCAGTTTGACTACCCCTGCTCTACCCTCTCCAAGCCCCACCTCTAAATCTCCAGATGTTTTCCAGGTCAGAGCTAGCAACCCTACTAGGCTGAGCTTCATTCCAGAAGAATTTGGATCTGGCTCTCTCTTACATAGAACTGTAAATAACTACATAGAAAAAGGGTTTCACTTTTTTGCTTTTGGTTAAGTCAGTGAGAATAAAAAATTTTCTAGTCTTCTGGAAAGCTACTTGAATTATGAGAATTTGAGAATTTTGCTGTTTTGCAGCATCCATTCCAAAAATTAAATCTTCAAACATGATACACTTCGATTTATACAATTCAGAACCGAAAGACACATATTCATCCATGCAGCACCCCATAATACCTCTTGTGGTCTACGAATTATGTTATTTGTGTGGTTCCAATGATCAAGAAATTATTAGCATCTGATACTTATGTGATTTTCTCCCATAAATGTTTGCACATGGGAAGTTTGTTCATTAGCATTGCATGTCTTACTTTTCAACGATAAACTCCATACCAAATCCTCAGTACTCCTTTTGCAATGTCTTGGACGTTGCATCCAAGACATTGTGAGTCCCATTATGCTCGTGAGGAATGTAAATATTTTTCCTGTGCTTAGAAAAATGTAACATAAAGAAGATGGAAAGAAGACAAAGAATCGATTAACTAATAATCATGTTCTGGGACCCTTTATACCTGGGAGAGCTTTACATGGTTCAGTGGTAGAACAACTGCTTGGCATGCAGAACGTCCCAGGTTCAATCCCTGGCCTCTCCAGTTCAAAGGAGCAAGCAGTAGGGAATGAGAAAGACTTCTGCTTGATAGGCTGACAACATGGTTCAGTTCAAGGCAGGTTGACATGTGAAGGTGAACAGACTTGTGAAACGATTTACATTTGAAGTAAAGGGAAACTGCTTGTTAAAGATCATCTGTGCTTAGTCTAATTCTTTCAATAGCTTAATTGGTTGAGTGGATTTTTCCATGAATAAAAACCTCCAAGACCTTCGATTATGTTGATTGTATTTTAATAGGAGGGCTGGAAAAATGGAGCCAGTTCTGTTGCTATTTCCAGTCTTCTGGCCAGCGTGAGAGAATCAACAGTGCCCTTATTTTACAATACAGGAAATCTCAAGAATCTTCCTCTATAGATCTCTGAGGCAATGATATGCTGGACCTCTGTACAAAAGAGAATGGGGTGCCACAGGTGAGCACCTCCCAGAACCTTCACTTCCCTCTGCTATGAATTCCTGTACCTGTTTGGGCAATGATATCTCCTCACCTTTATTCCTTGTTTAATGGATTCCCTAAGGTTGCACTTTACTCTCCTACCCAGATGGGAGAAAAGATTGCCCTACATAGCAGGGGGGGGGGTAAAGGGCTCATTAATGTCTTTATACCTGGAGATCTGAAATGCTCTGCTACAGAGATATGTTGGCAAATGGCTTACCACAGTTCAGAATAATAGCTACATGTAGATTGTTCTGATAAACAAGAGGAAGTGGTATTTGACACGGGAAGCCAAGTGAAGGGGAATGGAAAGTGTATTTCTTACTTTCACTTGGTGCCATTGAGCACCTAAAACAAAATACCCTTAAAAAAAAAAAAAGATGAGCCACAATGACAAAGATCTGACCAGGGTGTAGTCTGCATGGGGCTTTTTACCCACTCCCAGTTCGAATTAATCCTTGCCGTCTACACTGAATTCGATTTCCATTTTGATTTTAGGCACTTTGAATTTTCCCTCTGCAACATGCATGATTGATCTAGAGTGACCCTAGTTTCCCCCTGCGATATCCAGATGTGAATATAAGCCTCAATATTTCAAAAACTGGCATCAGTAAAAGTGCAGATCTTGCTTTTTGTGAATTAACTTGCTGCCTCATGCCTCCAATTCTGTAGCAAAGCACTCTTCCCTGATTGGCCAGGGCATCAGTTCAAAGACTTCCTGGTTTCCAGTAGCGAGGCTTGTCTTAAAGTGACTGCGCTCCAGAAGCCCTAACTTCTCCCAGCAGAGATTTTTCTCTTGGATTTATTCCCACCCCCCTCTGCTATCTCCAATCCTCGCCCCCCCACCCAAATTAAAGAAAAAAAGAGACTCCTGCTGCGCTTGGCTCCCATCCCAGCTTTGAGCCTCCCCAATCAAGTACAGGACACTTTGTTTCAATTGGGGCGGGGGGGTATACAGGAATACCCGAGTTCAAATCAATCTGAATTCAACAGGATACACAACAGAAAAAAGTGCAGAATCAGCTCAGGAATTCAGTTGTTTTCTGCAGCACTATTTTTTTAATTTTTATTTTATAATTCAATTTATTTCCTGCCGCTCTTGGCAAGCCATCTCGTGGCAGGTTACACAATAAAACCCCACATAATGCATAGAATAATATCCCCATTAAAATATATATCCTGGCGGCAAAACTATGTCCCCCCCCCAGCTGTTACAGGCTGCCTCTTGGTGTGCCATGGGGGACTACACATGAGGCGGTGCGGGCTGTCACCCATATCCCCACCCCCAACTCATGGTCAACTACATCAAATACAGCCAACATCATGAGGATGACTGAACCATGAGGATGACTGAACCACCATCCAGCTGGCGATGGAAATGATCTATCAGGGTGCCAGCACTCTCTCCACCTCATGGCCAGGACAGAAGCCCAACTTGTATGAGTTGAGTGTCTTGAATTTCCCAGTGAATTTGAATATATCAGGCGTAGTCAACCTGTGGTGCTCCAGATGTTCATGGACTACAATTCCCATGAGCCCCTGCCAGCAAATGTCCATGAACATCTGGAGCACCACAGGTTGATTACCCCTGGAATATATGACATTTTCCCTGAAGACCAGATCTTTTCCCAGATGTTTTTCAGGGCTTAGAATCATAGAATCATGGAGTAGGAAGGGGCCATACAGGCCATCTAGTCTAACCCTTTGCTCAATGCAGAATCAGCTTAAAGCATTCAGGAGAAGTCTCTGTCCAGCCACTGCTTAAAAAACAGCAATGAGCTGACTAAGGAGCTCACCACCTTGTTAGGCAGCCAATTCCACTGCTGAACTACTCAGACTGTGAATTTATTTTTTCCTGAGATCTATCCAGTATCATTCTACATGTAACTTGAAGTCATTACTGAGGGTCCTATCCTGTGCTGTCAACAGAAACCAACACTCCCAAATCCCTCAATCGTTTTTTCATAGGGCTTGATCTCCAGTAAATATGTTTATTTACTTATACACTTTATACATAAAAGCCTCATGTTAAAATATTATATTGATTTCAATTTGTAGAGTCACTGAAGACGACTATTTTGTTGAAAAGGAGCATTATATACCCCAGGGCTCGTTTTTGTTCTGGTTTGTGATTTCAAAAAACTTTGAAAAGATTTGCCGTCGTCAACTTGTGTATTTCCTTCCCTGGATCTTCAGCTGATGGGGCTCGTATTCTTGGTTATTGACACACCTCTCAACCGATATCATAGACCACATATAACAAGGGTCAATGTGCACAGATTCCTAGGGTAAAAGAACCTGATAGGAGAGCTATTTTACATTCATAAACTATTAGTTGTGGCTCTTCTGCGTCAAAAGACCCAAGGTCAACACCATTTGATTCTTCTTTTTATGAAGCAGCACACCAGCTCCTAGTGAGACTCATTAATCACAACACAGCAAGAACCTGTACACACCCCAGTCAAATAAAATGCCATAGAAGTGACCTTGTCGTTATTCCTCGAATGGCATACAGACCACACCTTCTAGAAACGACTTCCAAGAGTGATTGTTCAAGCTGTTCTTGCAGTGCTACATAGCTTCCTTAATACAGGGAAGGGCAGCTTGACTCAGCTGGTTGGCCTTGGGGGGGGGAAATATAAAAGTCACTATGTCACCATTGAAGAACACCTCAATCCTGGGAACTCTACCTCTGCAGGCCTGCAACATCCTTTCCCAGCCAAAAGACTTGCATATCAGACATTGGCTGGAAGCGCTGTCACGTTACCAGGTGAAGAGCCCACTTCTAAGCCAGTTGCTGGAGGCTTCTGCACTTTCTCAGGCGTAATTAATCCTTTTAATCAGACAATCCAGCTCTGCTGTCTGTCAGACTAAAGGTGCGTGTGGCCTGTAGCAATTTAAATGGTTTTCTGCATAATCCCAGACAGGAGTCAAGCTACTGGAATAGAACCGGGAGCGACTCAAAAAAGCTGTCAGCAGTTAATTGAGGAATTGGTTTGCACAGTAATGAGAAACATGGAGTTTCAATTCTATCAACAGGAGCTTTCGCCTGGAAAAGGCAATTTGCGGACAGCAAGGGCAAGCCTTAAACGACGATTCGTTTCTTTTGTTTACAAAATGCGTCTCCCGCATTTCTGCCCTTAAAAAGGCCAGCAAGGCAGCTGAAAAATTTAAAATACATCATGAAATCGGATTTTAAAACCATTCTGATCAACCCCCTAAAACTCATCATTAGAGCAATTAAAAACATATCCAATATCAGAGCACCTATGTGCTCAAAGGTACTTCGGTGAGGAGAAGTTGGGTCTTATATGCTGCTTTTCTCTACCTGATGGAATCTCAAAGTGGCTAACATTCGCCTTCCCTTTCCTCTCCCCACAACAGACACCCTGTTAGGTAGGTGAGGCTGAGACAGTCCCGATATTACTGAAGAAGAAGAGTAGGTTCTTATATGCCGCTTTTCTCTCCCCAAAGGAGTCTCAAAGCGGCTTACAATCTCCTTCCTTTCCCTCTCCCCACAACAGACACTCTGTGAGGTGGGTGAGGCTGAGAGAGCCCTGATATTACTGAAGAAATGTTTCTTATATGCTGCTTTTCTCTCCCCGAAGGAGTCTCAAAGTGGCTTACAGTCGCCACAATAGACCCCCTGCGAGGGAGGGGAGGCTGAGAGCCCTGATATTATTACTCAGTCAGAAAAGTTTTATCAGTGCCATGGAGAGCCCAAGGTCACCCAGCTGGTTGCATGTGGGGGAGCGCAGAATCGAACCCAGCTCGCCAGATTAGAAGGCCGCACTCCTAACTACTACACCAAGCGGGCTCTAGTCCTACTATAAATTGACCCCAAAGTTATCGTTTTAACATATGCCTGACTGATTTTAAGAGCCTGGGAAATAACCTTCGTCATAGCCGGCACTGCACTCCAGCCGAAAGATGTAAGATGGAATTCACGTGAGCCGCAGGGCAACCTGCTCAATAAAGGCACTGTTAAAGTAAGATGGCACTAGTAGCGCTCTTTGTGTAAATAAGCAGCAAATCCAAAGAACAGAAATAATGGAAGTTGATTACACTCAAGGTGTTAAGAGTGACAGTCTGGGACAGGGGTAGTCAAACTGCGGCCCTCCAGATGTCTGTGGACTACAATTCCCAGGAGCCCCTGCCAGCGAATGCTGGCAGGGGCTCCTGGGAATTGTAGTCCACGGACATCTGGAGGGCCGCAGTTTGACTACCCCTGGTCTGGGATCTGGGAGAGCCAGGCTTAAATGTCCACTCTGTCCTGGAAGCTCACTGGGTGATCTTGGGCAAATCACTCGCTCTCAGCTTAACTTCCCTTGGAGGGCTGTTGTGAAGACAAAATACAAAAGGAGAGTCTAATGTAAGCCAATCTGTACCTCCTCTGAGGAGAAAGGTATGGTATGAACAAAGCTAAAAAAAGGAGAATTGCTTATCTAAGAACAAAAGCCCTGCAAAAGGGAAGCTGTTTTTTTTTGTAGGGATGGAATTACAGCTCATCTCCAAACTACAGAGAGAGAGATCAGATTCCCCTGGAGAAGATGGATGCTTTGGAGGGGGGACTCTGAGGCACTGCAGCCCACTGAGGCCCTTGTCCTCCCCAGGCTCCATCCCCAGATCTCGAGGAATCTCCCTGCCTTCATCTGACAACCCTATTGCCATCCACTGCCAGTGACCGGAGGGACCTGGACACTATTACTTCGTATTAACTAAAAGCAGACTTGGCACCTGGGGGCAGAATGACGACCTGTGTGAGTCAGCGAGGGAAGAGCTAGGCCAGCAGCCTCCAGTGCACCTGCTTCGTATATTGTAAATCCAGATTCCTGGTTGAGACTGTGGCCCAGGGCATGGAGACTTGGGCCTGCCCGATCACCCTGAGACAGACAAATCTACCCAAAGTGATTGCCCAAGCACGGCCTGCAGCTTTTTAATTTACTTTACTAATACCGCAACGGAGATCTAGGGAGGGCTCACCTCTTTCTCCTCTCCGCCCTATCCCATCCTCGTCTCAACCGTCTGAGTGGGTGAGGTTACCCAACGTCACCCAGTGGGCTTCCAAAGCCAAGTGGGGATTTGAAAAAGAAGAGTTGGCTTTTATAACCCACTTTTCTCTACCCGAAGGAATCCCAGAGTGGCTTCCATTCGCATTCCCTTTCCTCTCCCCATAACAGACACCCTGTGAGGGAGGTGAGGCTGAGAGAGCCCTGATATTACTGAAAAAGAAGAAGAGTTGGTTCTTATATGGCGCTTTTCTCTACCCGAAGGAGGCTCAAAGTGGCTTATATTCACCTTCCCTTTCCTCTCCCCACAACAGACACCCTGTGAGGGAGGTGGGGCTGGGAGAGTCCTGATGTTACTGCTCTTTGAAAACAGCACTATCAGGGCTGTGAGTAGCCCAAGGTTACCCAGCTGGCTGCATGTGGAGGAGCAGGGAATCAAACCTGGCTGCTGCTCCTAACTTCTACACCAGGAACTAGTCTGACATTCATGATCCCCCAGGTAACAGTCTGACACTTCACCGTTACACCTCACTGGCAGTTATCCCAATATCACACTGTTGAGCAGGAACCTGCCGTGTGGATCTAGAATACAAAAAGGTGCAAGAAAAATAGCAAGACCAAATGTCGCCTTAACAAAAGTCACAGTATAGTCTATACTTCACTGTTTTAGAATGCATCACAATAGAACTGTGTTGTTGTTGTTAGGTGCGAAGTCGGTTTTCCCCGGAGTCCATTTAAGCTCGCACCGACTGCTTCAATGACTCCATCCAGCCACCTCATTCTCTGTTGTCCCCTTCTTCTTTTGCCCTCAATCGCTCCCAACATTAGGCTCTTCTCCAGGGAGTCCTTCCTTCTCACGAGGTGGCCAAAGTATTTGAACTATGTACAACGACTAAATATTTAATAAGTTTAACAATTTGAAACTGTTGCCACTGCACAATAATGGGTTGTTATTCACAGAATAATTCCAGAACACCTACTACAATTCTACAGTACTCAGATTGGGTGCAGAATTTAGGGGTGAGCGCTTCGGCACGGTTCAACCGCCTCGGTGTTCACCGAAGCCTGAGGTGGGCAGCGCCTCGGAGGGGTGACATTGGCGTGCCAGCTGGCGGCCACATGCAGGTGCAGAGCTCTCCGCCTGTATCCAGGCGCTGGCTGGCACACTGCTGCCAGCACTGCCCCTGTCCATGGCACCAGCCGCCTCGGGCTTCAGTGATTGCCAAGGCTGCCCCTAGTGCAGTTCGGTAAGAACTGCAGTAGGAAGATCTCATGCAATTAATATCCAGACTACATTTTGACAGACTCTAGACATGAAAAGATGCATAGTCTCCTTCCAAAGGACTGCTCCCATAAAGCATTGCCAGTGCAAAGGCTCTGGGTTGAACTTTTTTATCTCCTTGGAATAATTTTCTCGGCCATAAAACGAAGTTCATTACGTCCCTGCTAAGTACTATCAAAAGGCTTCCTTGTCCCGTCTGTATTTTTCTTTTTCTGTAAATTCCCCAGAACGATCCCTAGGAAAAGCAAGAGTCCCACTGTTCGATTAGCCGAGAACTTTTTCCAGCAATCTTCAGGACTGTGGATGTCCAAAGTGTATATCTGAGGAAAGAGACAACGGATTCGTGTTTATTATTATTATTTCAATTTTTTATGCTGCCCTTCCCCAAAGGCTCAGGGCCGTTGACAGACTAAAGCCATAAAATACATTAACATTCATAAAATTATTGAAACTATAAAATTATAACTTCTAAAACCAGTCCTTCCTTGCTTCATTTTTATTCCAGGGGGGTGGAAGAGGGGGCTGATATCATTCTAACCATGTTCTGCTTGGGTGAGTTCTTGGCTGGGGAGACCAGCAGTTTTGAGAGACCTACCTGCCTCAACCACACGCCTGGCAGGACAACTTGAGGTCCCAGAGGACTCTGATGCCAGGGGTAAGAAGGCCCTGGCCCTAGTTCAGGCACATTTTATTTCTTCAGGGTCAGGGACAATAAGCAGATTCTGGTCGCTAGACCAGGGGTAGTCAAACTGCGGCCCTCCAGATGTCCATGGACTACAATTCCCAGGAGCCCCTGCCAGCGAATGCTGGCAGGGGCTTCTGGGAATTGTAGTCCATGGACATCTGGAGGGCCGCAGTTTGACCACCCCTGCGCTAGACCATAGCACTCTTGGGGGGGGACACAGAGGGAGAGGCGGTCCCATAGAAATGAGGGTCCCAGACTATTTAGGGCTTTACAGGTAATAACCAGAACCTTGAATCTGATCTAGTCTCCAATCTGGAGCCAATGCAGCAGGGAGAGGAGTGGCTGGATGTGCACTCTCCATGGGTCCCAGTTAGGAAACCAAGCAGCTATATGTTGAGCCAATTGGAGTTTCTGGAACAGCCTCAAGGGGAGCCCTGCATAGACCATTACAGAAATCTAGCCTAGAGGTAACCATTGGATGGATCGCTGTGGCTATGTTGGGTGCTAACAGGTAGGGCACCAGTTGCTACACCTGGCAAAGATGGCAGAATGCTGGTGTGCAATTCCTGTGACCTGAGCCTCCATCAGAAGGGAGGCATCCAGAATCACACCCAGCCTTCCGACAGCCTCTGAAGTTGTGAGTGGGACTCTGTTAAGAGCCAGAAGTAGAACTGACTCTCCTGGGGCATGTAGAGCCAGTTTGGTGTAGTGGTTAGGAGTGTGGACTTCTAATCTGGCGAGCCAGGTTCGATTCTGCACTCCCCCCACATGCAGCCAGCTGGGTGATCTTGGGCTCGACACGGCACTGATAAAACTGTTCTGACCAAGCAGCGATATCAGGGCTCTCTCAGCCTCGCCCACCTCAGAGGCTGTCCGTTGTGGGGACAGGAAAGGGAAGGCAAATATAAGCCACTTTGAGACTCCTTCCAGTAAAGTGGCATATAAGAACCAACTATTCTTCTATCCAGCTGAAGGACCTCCATCTTAGCTGGATCCAAACTCAGTTGACTTCTCTTGAGCCATCACACCACAACTGCCAGGCATCTGGCCAAGGAATCTGGAGGTGTCAACAGATGGCCAGTAGATATAACTGGGTGTCATTCATTATTGGGCGAGACGGTGTATGTATATGCTGAACAGTAATGGAGAGAGAATAGGTCCCTGCAGAACCTAACACAGTAAGACATTCTGCGGAGAGATTCTTTCTCCTATTGTCCTGGAGATGGGATTGCAGCCACGGAAGCATGGCACCCTGGATTCTAGTGTCAGCTAGGCAGCAGATGAATAGCCCAAGATCAACTGTATCAAGCATTGCTGTTTCTACCCCATGGCCAGGCTGGAAATCGGATCGAAACAGGTCAAGGGCCGATGTCTATTCCAGGAAACTCTGAAGCTGTTCTGAGATCATGTGTTCAACCACCTTTCCCAGGAACAGCAAGTATGAGACTGGGTGGGAGATGGCCAGGTCAGATGGATCCAACGGGTTTGTTTTTCTTCATAAGTAGCCTTAACCACAGCTTTCTTTAGACTCTCTGGGAAAGTCCCTATAACCAGGGACAAGTTGATGATCTACTTTTATTATATGTTGAGTCTGTGCCACGTTAAATCTTTCCTCAAACCTCCCTTTCTTCAGAGCATTTTTCCAGGATACCAGAAGCTTACTGTTTTTATTATGTGCTGCAAACAAGCTTTCTCCTCTGTCTGTTTTTTGCAGCTCTTTTCCCTACACACTCAAGCCACTGGAATTTCTTAACAATATGACTCAATCCTGTGGAAACACCGTAAAGAGATGAGTAGAGTGTTGATTTTGCAGTTTCAATTCCTCCTTCCTGTCAGCTTCTTATAACCCACTTTCCACTACCTGAAGGAGTCTCAAAGCAGCTTACTATCGCCTACCCTTCCTCTCCCCTCAACAGATGACCTGTCAGGGAGGTGGGGTTGAGAGAGCTCTAGGAGGAACTGTGACTGGCCCAAGGTCACCCACTGGGGAATCAAACCCGGTTCTCCAGATTAGAGGCCACTGCTCTTAACCACTACACCATGCTGGCTCTCAGGAAGAGAGAAGGAGGTCAGCTAACGTGTTTGTATTCTACCTGGTTTGCACTGGAACTCGTCTTTCAGAAAAGTTAATAGAAGCAAATTGCACAGGAAACAAAAACTCAATACAATCCTCAGGAAAGCCAAAAGATACAAAACACAGCAGGCATTTCACCTGCCTGCTGCAGTCAAGAGACTTAAGAATGTTCATTGGATAGAACACTTCTCCCATCAAACAACACCATAACGCTGGGAGTCTAACCTGCTGTGCCAAGTGGACGCCTACAGCTGCCACAGCTGCATAGTACGGGAACATCTGGTCACAGTTCATTCCTGTCACAGCCAGACCGGAAAGCATCAGGACGCTGAAGCCACTGAGCCACAGTTTGGTGTTTTCATTGAATCGGAGTGCTGTTGATTTCACACCAATGGCCACGTCATCTTTTTTATCCTACAATGGAAGTTGATATAGATGTTTGTACAGAAGCCAAAATCGGGACAAGATTGATAAAGGGACAAATACGATCCTTTTGTACTCTTTGTGCCCAGGAGCTATGCACTGGAACTGGAACTTAGGCAGATTGTGAGTGGGTGGGCAGGAAGGGATGTGCCAGTGTTTGTCTCTTGTGGCCCTTCCTTGCATACCCAGGGAACTGCTAATTGCCACTGAGGGATGCTAGGTAAATTTCTGCCAGGCCAGGCTGGATTCTGGAGATTTTTGGTTTGTGTATGTGGGGGTGGGATCATTTGGGCATGAAATTGGGGTCACTGTGGGTAGGCAGGCAGTTGTGAGTTGTGCAGGGGGTTGGACTAGATGACCCTGGAGGTTCCTTCCAACTCTATGATTCTATGATAAATTGTATCAGGACTTGTTTTGCCCCAGTTCGAAGGCTACGCCAGCCATGATAAGTGCAACAGTAATCAAAGAAAAACTACCAAGTCATGAGGAATCCGTTTTCAAAAATATACGCCACCTAAACTATTTGCATTCAAATATATTTCTGATGTGTAAAGACATTTCTTCAAACGGATGGCATCTAACGCAGAAGCAAACAAGTAAAGATGGTCAACGGCCCCTGCAGAGCGACAATCAGCAGCCTGACCTACACAGCAGGTAAAGGTAAAGGTATCCCCTGTGCAAGCACCGAGTCATGTCTGACCCTTGGGGTGACGCCCTCCAGCGTTTTCATGGCAGACTCAATACGGGGTGGTTTGCCAGTGCCTTCCCCAGTCATGACCGTTTACCCCCCAGCAAGCTGGGGACTCATTTTACCGACCTCAGAAGGATGGAAGGCTGAGTCAACCTGGAGCCTACGCAGCAAGAAGCTCTTAAATCAAAGATTAATGCACTCCCCTTTCATCTTTCCCCGCTATGGATCATATCAGGTGCGTCACCATGCGAAAGTTCCCCATCATCACCAACAAGATGACAGAGGGCAGCTGATAAGGGCAGCCTATAAGCACCCATGGTGACAGATGTTTTATTGTTGCATTTCTACCCTGCCCGTTTGTCCCAAGGCGGCTCTTGATCACCAGCATAAAAACAGCAATGCAGACGAAAGAAGATCATGTTCGGTGAAGAGGCCCAAGGAATTCAGAACCATCATTCCAAAAAAAATCTGCTTTTGCGTTCCACAGAAACAGGTCACCCCACAGCAATACAGCCCAAAGTTAATTCGGCATCAGATGAGGACCTTCTCACACTTAAACCCTGAATGCTATTGTGGCACAGCTTATATACATTGTATTTAATACCCTGTCAAATTCCAATATAACTCGGAGTAGAAGAAGAAGAAGAGTTGGTTCTTATATGCTGCTCCTCTCTACACGAAGGAGCAGCAAAACGGCTTACATTCGCCTTCCCTTTCCTCTCCCCACAATGGACACCCTGTGAGGTGGGTGAGGCAGAGAGAGCCCTGATAATACTGAAGAAGAAAAGTTGATTCTTATATGCCCCTTTTCTCTACTCGAAAGGGGTCTCAGAGCAGCTTACAGTCGCCTTCCCTTTCCTCTCCCCACAACAGACACCCTGTGAGGGGGGGGGTGAGGCTGAGAGAGCCCTGATATCACTGCTTGGTCAGAACAGTTTTATCAGTGCCGTGGCGAGCCCGAGGTCACCCAGCTGGCTGCATGTGGGGGAGTGCAGAATCGAACCCGGCATGCCAGATTAGAAGTCCACACTCCTAACCACTACACCAAACTGGCTCTCCAGTAATAAAATGTTTGCCCTCCCACCTCATTTTATTTTTGTTAGCAGAGGTCGGGTGTTCCACTGCACCCAGCCTTAATATCTCCTTTATATGTCATTTCCCATTACCAATTCTGCGTATTTCGGATCATGCTGTAGACAGTGGGAGAAGCTCCATCTCACCAGAGCAATTAATACTCCTTAGATCACAGGGAGAAAGTTCATCCCAGAACATAGATTTTAAAACAAACTGGGAAGAAAAAAAGTTTTATACCTGATGAGCATAAATGGTATCATATATCAGCGTCCACAGCACTCCTGAGAAATACAGGGGCAAGCACACGGACCAGTCGCAAGAGCCCCTGATGGCCGACCACCCGAGTAAAGCGCCCCAATTGAAGGTAAGACCTAGGAGAGATGACAAAGAAAAAAAAAGTAGTGATTTACTGCATTTTTATGTGCCTTTCCCCCAGAGAGCTCAGGAAAGCATAGATCGGTCTCCACCCCCCAATATCTTCTCACAACTAACTTGTGACTAGGACCTAGTCTGTACACAATAGATAATGCACTTTCAATGCACTTTCGAAGTAGTTTTTCCTGTTCCGCACAGGAAAATCCAGCTGCCAAAGCACATTGAAAGTGCATTATCCTGTGTGTGCAGACTAGGCCTAGGTTAGGCTGAGACAAAGTGACTGGGGTTCAGCGTGAGCCAGCAAGCAGCATGGCAGAGTGATGGTTTGGATTCAGGTTAAGCCTTGCCATTTTGATCTTTTTGCCAGGGTGTATTGTCTCAATCAACAGGGACTTGTAGTTCAACTACTCTCACGCGGCATCCATGAATCCTCTTGAGCAGGGGTAGTCAAACTGTGGCCCTCCAGATGTCCATGGACTACCATTCCCAGAAGCCCCTGCCCACTTGTCTTCATGTTTTTTTATACTGACTGCTTTATTTTTATTACGGTTATTAGATTTATATACCGCCCTCCTGGCAAGCCAGCTCAGGGCGGTGTGCAACAACGGATAATAACAATACTAATTAATAACATTTTCAAAACCATTTAAAACCACTTCTATAACTAGCAGCAGCAGTAGCAGCTTTAGGTATTATTTCTAGTGTAATATCCATTCAATGGATCCATGACCAAGTTAAGATTGTTTTGTGCGGGCTGTTTTTCTATAGCCCCCCCCCCCCCGTTTTTACAAAGTTGTAGTTACCTTATTGTTATCCACCTTGTATTCTGAGATGCCCAAGAGAAAGTGGGCACATAAATATATTTTTTAAAAAATAGTTTTGAGAAGACTGCACATGGAATCAGATGCAAAGTAACCCGTGAGGCAGGCAGATGTGAGACCCTTTTAATTAAAACTTCACAAGAGCCGCAATGTTCGTTAGGAGCGATAAAAAGTTCCACGGCCCATCAGAGAATCTAGAGCACTGAGATTGTTCTGTGTCTTTTCTCACAAGTCAGTCAGCCTCAGCGTTTTTCATCCTCTGTGGTGTTTGGGCAAAAAGAATCACAAGCCACAAATAACACACCAGCTACGCAAGGTGCAGGATGTGTGCACAGTGGCCTAGCCCACCACCCACACAACAAGCACCTCCCTCTGCATCGAGAAATGCAATGTTACTGCAGCATCTGGCTTCGGCAGCAGAAACCGGCTTCAATTTGTTACCGGGAGGGTGGTATGTCAACCGAATGAATAATATTTTATGTAAGTGAGTCAGAGCTATACAAGGAAGGGTGGCATTCCCGTAAAGGAAAGACATTGCTCAAGCCCCACCCCTCTCGTTTCTGAGGGTACATCATTCAGAAATTCCATCCTGTGACATGGCCAGTTGTAAAAGGAAGGCAGGGCTCTTATTTCGTTGATGCTTATGCAGAGAAGCCTTCCTTATCTCCAGGGTCTGAGATGCAATAAGTGGACTTGGCCCAGAGGTTCTCCATAGCTCTCAAAAGGGTCAGGAACTTTGTCTCGAATATAATCACCCTACCCTATCGGCAGAAGGAGTATTAAACAATATAATTGATGCTACAAACAGAAATATGGCAGCGTGGGATTGCAGGAGAGAGGAGCCGGCTTGCCAGGATGGCCGTATGTTGATTGATTGATTAGTGGTTAGTTAATTGATTGTAGTGGTTAGGAGTGTGGACTTCTAATCTGGTTTGATTCTGCACTCCTTCACATGCATCCAGCTAGGTGACCTTGGGCTCCCCACAGCACTGATAAAACTGTTCTGACCGAGCAGGAATATCAGGGCTCTCTCAGCCTCACCCACCTCACAGGGTGTCTGTTGTGGGGAGAGGAAGGGAAGGCGACTGTAAGCCGCTTTGAGGCTCCTTTGGGTAGAAAAAAGCGGCATCTAAGAACTAACTCTTCTTCTTCAGTAATATCAGGGCTCTGTCAGCCTCACCCACCTCACAGGGTGTCTGTTGTGGGGAGAGGAAAGGGAAGGTGACAGTAAGCCACTTTGAAACTCCTTCGGGTAGAGAAAAGAGGCATATAAGAACCAACTCTTCTTCTTTATTTGTTCTTTTAAAAATGCACTAAATGCCCCCCCATGACTGCCACGGGATCGATCCATTGTAAAAGTCTGCAAGCACCACAGCATTTCTCAGCCCAGGAACTGCTCGACTAGTTGTATGTCCCCAAGGTGCATCTTTCTTACATGGCAAACCTGAGAGTCCCCTGTGGCCTCAGGAGAGGCAGCACATAAATGCCATCAATAAATGTGAGTGAATTCTTCCATAACATAACAGAGCCGGGTGAGACAAGCCATTTGCAAGAAAAGGAAATGCTGAAGCTCACCCAAGACCAGCTGAGGCCAGTATGTTATTCTCTTCATAAGGGGATAGGTCACCACGAGAGAGAGAGAGGCTGCTCCTAGCACGATGCTGTACGGGGAGGAAGAAAAGCATTCAATGCAAGGCTTTTTAAAAAACGCAAGTAAGTACTATTGTGCACATTTTTTCTTAGCTTTAAGTACTGCTATTGATTGCATTAGAGCCTCTTGTGGCGCAGAGTGGTAAGGCAGCGATATGCTGTCTGAATCTGTCTGCCCATGAGGCTGGGAGTTCGATCCCAGCAGCCGGCTCAAGGTTGACTCAGCCTTCCATCCTTCCGAGATCGGTAAAATGAGGACCCAGCTTGCTGGGGGGTAAACGGTGATGACTGGAGAAGGCACTGGCAAACCACCCTGTATTGAGTCTGCCAAGAAAACGCTAGAGGGCATCACCCCAAGGGTCAGACATGACTCGGTGCTTGCACAGGGGATACCTTTACCTTTATTGATTGCATTTGCAGTCCCTGCCTGTCAGGGCGATTCAGAGGAGATTACAACATGACTGAACAATTTGATCTCCCCAGTGTTGCTGCTATTTATGTTGCGTCGTGAATTGTTACTTGACTGTTGTGATGTTGCAGTGAAACTTGTATAATGTTATAGATTATTATAATGTTCCACGTAAAGTTACATCATGTTCCATGAAAACCGCCCAGAGCTGTAAAGAACGGGTGGTATAAAAATCCAAACAAATAAACAAACAAACAAACAAACTTGTTACGGCAAGTGGAGAGTTAGATCCCATAGTTCTGTTCTTCTGATAGTGGTGCCTTCCTCCAATCCAAGCCACGAGAGGAAGGCACATGAGCTAGTGGCACAGACGCATGGGAATCAACCCGCAGAGCACAACATAATGAAAAATCTGCTTGCTTCCAACCAGTGTCAGCTCCTGAGGAGCGCTGAGGCCTGGGTTTAAACCCCTGCTCACTGGGAGCACTAGGGGCAGTCATGCTCAGCCTAACCTCTTTCACAGGGTTGGTTCAAAGTTGTTGTTTTTTTTTTTTGAGAAAAAGGAAGAATGGTACACATGCCTTCTTGGTTGCCTGGTAGAAGGGACACAAAATGTTTTTTTTGCCTGGTAGAAGGGACACAAAATGCTTTTTTAAAGCAGCACTGTTGAAATAATCTATTTCACGCTTACTTTAACATTATTTAATTTTAATTTACTACTAATTCACTACCCATAGATGCCCTGATGTGGACGGCCTGGGCTAGCTTGATCTTGTCAGAGCTTGGAAGTTAAGCAGGGCCGGCCCTGGTTAGGACTTGGATGGGAGACCGCTAAGGAAGACTTGGATCACTACTCCTTTAGCCATGAAAACCCTCTGAAGGTGCCGCAAGTCAGCTCTGACACGATGACACTTTCCATCACCACATATACATATCCTATGTCCAATCCATGTTTACTATGGCAACACATATAACTGCACTAAGAGACTTCACAGACCAGCCCCCTTTCACCCTGACCCAATAACTTTGGGCAGAATGTTTCAATTTCAATAACAGAAGGCTACTCCCCATGCAAAACTTCGCTCGATACAGGACCCAAGCAAGATATGCCGTCAGAAATGGGCCAGCTGTGTGGATTTCCAGAGCGACCTACAAAGCAACTTCCCTCTTGCACGCACCCGTTTCCTTAAAACATTCCTGAATTCTAATACAGCATATTCCACCCTGAGGCCTATCACAAGGATTTCAAGGGGCTCAAACCTTATGATGGAATGGCCAAAACATTTTACTCGCCTGTAATAATTTAAACACAAAAGGATGCCTAAAGCCAAGGTGAGCTGTCCTCCAAGGAAAACAAGAGACTGAAAAGTTGAAATCTTTCCAGCAGCCAGCGGCCGACACGCTGTTCTTGCAACCTAATGGCAGAGAAATATTTCAGTTATGCTGTTATTTCATCAGTAATGCATACACACACACACACACACACACACACATTGTACACAAGCTTTATCGCTTTGGACTTCATACATCAAATAACTCTCCCTCATAGATGAGCCTCAGTAAAGTTCCTGCTGGATGTCTCAGGTGAGCCCAAGCTTGTCAAAAGCTAAACAGGGTCAGTCCTGGTTGGTACTTGGATGGGAGATCATCGAAGAAAGTCCAGGGTTGATACTTGGAGGCAGGCAAAAGCAAACCTCCTCTGAAAACCCTACAGCAGGGGTAGTCAAACTGCGGCCCTCCAGATGTTCATGGACTACAATTCCCAGGAGCCCCTGCCAGCGAATGCTGGCAGGGGCTCCTGGGAATTGTAGTCCATGGACATCTGGAGGGCCGCAGTTTGACTACCCCTGCCCTACAGGATCACCACAAGTTGGCTGCAACGACTCTTCCTACCAGCAAAGTCCCAGCAGGGGAGCAGTTGTATTTTCCCCATTCAACAGCTCACTAGCTTGCTGTACTTCAGCAGAAAAATTTCCAAGGGAGACGCACATGCAGTTCTGATGCTATTTGACTTTTGGAATCAATAGGAACTTGGGTTCCGACAGCTTGCTATAAAAAAATAACTTTCCCCCCTAGAGGTTTATAGCTATTTTTCAGATTCATCCTAGTTTGCCAATTCATCCACAGCTGAGAACATCAGAAACCTAATTCTATTGTTATTAGCTTCCGAATTCTCATTCCTACAACACTTTCCCAACTTCTTAAGTGTGTGTGAGAGACCCAATCTAGTTTTAGAAACAATTACTGCATCCTCAATGTACCATGAGGCATTAATCTCCGCTTCAGCTAATTTTGGAGGATGGGAATTGATTTTTTAAGAACTGGAGATCAGATCACTTCAAATTTTGTTCTACTACTTCAGACCAACACAACTACCCATCTGAATCTAAAAAGGGGAACAAGTACCCAACCTTGCTGTACGCAGCCAGTGGTGGGGACAGAATTAGTAAGGTGACCTTTACCAGAACAGCAAGCCTAAGTAAAGGCACCTTTCTTTGGTGTAACAATCTAATGGAAATTGTTCAAACACCATAACTGTACCAAAGTATGGGTGCCCTTTTAAATTAGGAGACTCTAGTGTTTTGCCATGGGTTCTCCTTGAGGATCATTATAAGCAAATTCCTTCAAATGATCTTTTTTGTCCTTGTAGTACAGGAGTGCTAGAGACTTTAGATCGACCGTGTCCTGCTGTTTTTGTGATTACTGTGCTATAAAGGAACTAGAGAGAACATAATTACTTTGCTTTTGGCAACTGTACCAGGCCATTGAGTAGAAGATCCAGTTACCCTTTTTTCTTTCTGGAGACAAGGTATGTCTTACTGAAACAGCAGCTTTTTTTTATGCAGCCTTTGAGACTACAGCCTGAACGATGAAAGTATTTTGTAAAACCCAATCTGCTTTAATTGCTATACTGCATTTTGAAAGAGGCCCATTGACCATTTAATAATGAAGAGAATTATTAATGCATCAATGACTGGGAATGGTCGACGCCCACTCGGGGGTTATTTATTCCTCTGACTGCAGCTTGTGTCTGTCCGTGCTCTGTAGTGTGATGTAACACGTCATGCCCTGGGAAACTGGGGTTGCTGGCTCCTTCTTATATTGGCTCCCCACCATCCCCAAATTTGGCTTGGGAAATCTCAGGAGATTTGGAGGCAGGGACTGGAGAGGACAACGTCTGGAGACAGAAAGGAGCAGAGCAAGGATGTGGTGCCATCCAGCCTGTTTTCTGAAGCTGCAATTGGCTCTAAGGAAAGTTTGGGGACCAATTGAAATTCCAGGAGAACTCCAGGGCCCACCTTCAAGTTGGCAACCCCACAATGCAGGCAAGATGGCACTTTGAGCAGCTGTCAATAAGCAAAGACTAAAGTGTGACTAGGGCATTCACTCCCCCCTTCTTTCCTATGCCAAACATCACATGCTTTAAATAACATTATATAAACTGATGATTGTGAAACCAGAGAATCTTAAATGAAAGCTCCATTTTACCTGTGGTGATGATAGCCTCTGAACAGATTATTCTGGAATAGCTTTTTGAGCAATCTGGCTAATTTCCAAATCTTTGGAATCAATGTACATTTTTCATTTTACATCTAGAATCAGGTGCACTAGTCAAAGTTCCCCTATACTGAGTAGCGCTTTCTAGTCTTTAGTTATCTACTCTGGATTTATTTATGGCTTGTTCTGCTGACAACACGCCTATCAGTTTCAGAGTCTGCATCAAGCCGGCCGGCCTGCGTTTCTGATTTCCTCAGCACAACATCTGACAGGGAAGCCACAGAGGCGTATAAATTATGCTGTTTGCAAATTATGTTCTGTTCTCAAAAAGACCCATTCACAGGAATCCCATGCAAATTCCAAACATGTTATGATAAGCAAAGTTAACAGATGATGAATGATTTGGACTCGCTTTAATCAGAAAAGGCACTGGAAAACAGACTGCTCTGATGTTTAGATTTTACTTTAGCTTTCGCTGCCCACGACTTTCAACTCAACAAGCAGCTTTTAGATTTGGGAGGCGGAGATAACGAGAAATATGTTTGGCTGTTTAGTATTGGGAATACAGTTGCCAGCTCTGCATTGGGAAAGAATTGGCAACTTTAGTGGTGGGGCCAGGAGTGGGGAGGATTTGGGATTAGGAGGGACCTCAATGCTAATGGGGACTGACACCTTAATTGAGAGCAATTAAGGAAACATGAAAGGTGTCCATGGATCTTTTGCTGTGGGGTGTAGATGGTGGCAACGCTGTTGTTGTCATTCAGCTTTTCCCTGCTAAGAAAACTTGCTTGACAAAAAGGCTAGTTTACTTACTTAGCAAAACGCTATGAGCCTGCCTGTTCTTTTCAAGTCCATGGAGTTCTCTCTACCTTTTTGTCATAGTCCTGATCCCACATGTCATTAATTGTACAGCCTGCTCCCCGCATCAGGACTGCTCCAGTGCCAAAGAGTAACAGTGTGTACAAGGAGGGCAGACAGCCTGGTTCTGCTGCAAGGCCTATACTCCAGGTGCATGGAAGATACAGCAGCCATGTTCCTAAAACAGAAATTACAAATGAGATTAAGGATGGAGAAATGTAGGGTAAATCAATATTAGATCAAGATGTAAACTTCATCTCCCAGTTTTGCTTTTTGATTTACGGGATTATCCTTTTCTTTGTTTTCTTTTTTTTTGGGGGGGGGGGGGGACAGTGGAAAGCTGATTAAAGGGAATGGAGGGTAGATCT
The DNA here is from genome assembly GCF_049243985.1 of Paroedura picta. Classification (NCBI taxonomy): domain Eukaryota; kingdom Metazoa; phylum Chordata; class Lepidosauria; order Squamata; family Gekkonidae; genus Paroedura; species Paroedura picta. The sequence continues at coordinate 78,964,868 of NC_135378.1, read as the reverse complement.
CGGATCTGAGAACGACCTAAATCCACAGCCATGACACAGTTCATGCATGCACAGAATGATACACAGCAATAGAGAAACTGGCAGAAGAGCAAATTAAATAGAAGGAACTGGGAGTAGATGTTAACAGTAATTTTTCCAAGGAAAAAGCAAGCAATTTAATTGTGAAGCTTTGTTTCCAGGGGCACACTTCCTAATTTGGTATCTCACAACTTTCAGTGAAAGAGAATTAGAGAAACTACGTAGGAGCAATTCCCCCCCCCCCCATCACATGAACAGTTATTTCCTCAATGACTATGCATTTTGTTAACGGTGTACAAAAGCGGAAGTATACAAAATACCCTGAACTAGGTAAAAAACAACAGCTCTCTGGATTTATTAACATGCTTCAACTTTATTGCTGGTAACGGAATACATTCTGCTAACAGCGCCCTCCTGAGGAACTCTGAAAACTGGACCACAGTGGCTACCAGTGAAGCTAACTAGGATCATGTATAGGCACTGTATTCTGAATACATAACACCACAGTACTTGGGAGGTTGAGTTCCACTGAACAAGACTCAAATACCCCAGTCCAGAGCCCATAAGCATTAAATCCAGATACAGGTGTTTATGCGAATGGACTTCCCCCCATTTTTTAAAGCTGAAAAACAGCAACTTGCAGAGATGCCACCTTTCATAGAGGTAATGGAGAAGTCCCTGAACACAGTATAATTTTGTCTTTGTACTCAAAGGGACCCTACCCCTCCTTGAAAGAGATGAATTGGAGGATAGGCATTTTAGACAGTTGCATCAGCTGCCTTCTGTACATCTAAGTCTTGATGTAATCCAGACCCACCCCTTAATTTTGTCCCATCAGCTTTTCAATTGCCAATTCGGTGTAAATTGCTTTAATAATCCTAGTCTTGTTTCATAGCTCGTCAGATATCTCATTATATTGATTGCATTGATCTACACTGTTTAGTCTGCCTTTAGTCTCAGTGAGAAAGGTAGGTTACAAATGAATAAAAGGAAAAATACCAACTGCAACCATAAGCCTTCAAAGAAGGGCAATTTGGCAGAATTGTAATGGCGTTCTGGCTCACTTGACACCATCCACTCCCTTTGAAAACATTCCTAACTGCTTGTTGCTTGGTGACCCATAGTGACAGCACACACGCAATGATTTGAGTCCTAGAAGTTCCTGTTTGCAGGGTTTGGATCTAAGGCTCAGAAATAGGGAAAATCTAGTTCTGCATGACCATCATCATAGTACAAGAGGAAATGAGGCAGGCACAGAAAATATAAAGTATGGAGATGCTCTGATTTGTAAGGAAGGAGACTGGCTGTCCTGCAAGTTTTCTCTTGCTACTTACAAAGGTCAATTTTTTCCATGAACACAGGGAGTTATTGAACAGCTTGAGTCCAGTAGCACCTTTAAGACCAACAAGGTTCTTTTCAAGGTATGCTTTCATGTACTGTTCTTCTCTCCTCACTTATTTCATTCACACAACAGCTCTTGAAGGTATGGTAAGGTAAAGGTTATTAACCTAAGGTGTGCTCTTTTGGGCTTCTTCTTCTAAAAAACAAAACTGACAAAAATGCCCTCTTTTGGGACTAATAGGTTAGGCACATTCCTAGTTAGTAGTAATTCACACCTTAAATAGTAGGAGTATTTCAAATGAGATCTGTCATAATAACTGGTTTGAAGTAGTCAGTCGGGAAATATATGTTTTGTTTTTGCTTTTCGAAATACCGTGACCCTAGCCTAGGGTCAACCTCTGGGTCTCAGGACCAAGGGGGAATTTGATATTGGCTCTTGTTAGTTTTAATCCAACGCTACCTAACCGGTTCCCACACTGCGCCTTCAGTGCGTCCTACAAAGGCATATGGAATTTACAACACACGATTGCAGCCAGAGATTCTAGCGCTAAGCCTACTTGAAAGCAAACCCAAAGAATCGGACTGACTTTTGAAAACTAGACCAGGGATAGTCAAACTGCGGCTCTCTAGATGTCGATGGACTACAATTCGCTGGCAGGAGCTCATGGGAATTGTAGTCCATGGACATCTGGAGGGACGCAGTTTGCCTACCCCATTCATTCATCCACTCAATATAGATCTACCGACAGAGGCTGTTCCACCAGTCATTCCCACCCGTTGAGTGAAAACTGGATTCACCAATGGGATTGCCAATCATCGCGCAAGGCCGAGCAAGGAAGCCAATCACAGGGCGGAATCCAGAAGCGTGTGGGCGGAGATTATAAAAACGTCCCCGCCCCTTGAGTGACATATAAACTCACCAATAGGCTTGTCCAGCCGCATGAGGCGTAGGTAGGGCTGAAGAGCGGCGGGAGCCGCGTTCACTAGGCCCGCCGCGGAGATTGTGCTAAGAGGCCGCCGCGCCCTTTGCAGCGAGAAGGAGGGAGGCTCATGGCGATTGGACAAGGCGCTGAGTGAGGCTTCGGGGACGCGCGCCGCGCATGCTCGAGCGAGGAGGCAGCACCTGAGACGCGGAGGCCGGGTTAGAGAAGCGAGCCGCCGCAGGGCCGCCATCTTTGCCGGCCTTCCCCTGACGTCACCGCGACGTCGATGGCCGTCGCCATGGAGATAGCGGAGGCACTTCCGGACTCGGATTGGCACTTTTTAAACTCCGTGCGAAAAATCTCACCATAGAGGTGCCAAGGGCTAGAGCAGCATCACCCCTCCCCCATTCCCCAATCCAGAGGGAATCATGGCCGACATTGGCGGTCCTTTTTTAGAAGTTGAAGCTGCACATTAAATCACGACGTCATGTCTAATAATAATAATATTATCCTAATTCCCTTTCCGTCGGGCAGAGGAATAGAGCGAGGGTCGGAGAACAGCGCGTGGGCCCTCAGTGGGCCCTCTGGGACGCTTTGGGGGCCCTGTGAGGGCAGAAAATATTAACGAACTGGTTACTAAGCTAATAAAATCAAGACTCCAGGGGCACCTTTAAGACCAACCTAGATTTATTCAAGGCGTGAGCTTTCTAATGCAAGCACTCTTCCTCAGACTAAGAACTCCCCACATGACAGTGGGAATATATAGCAAAAATTAATTCTGTTAATAAACTGTGTCACATATCCAAATACAGCCTTATGATAATTCTTTGCCAAAACAGTCAATAAGTCGCCTGGAATTCAGTTGTGGTTCACATAAACATAGGAGAAATAAAACTCTGCCAGTGATCAAGGGCTCCCACCCCACCATTTGCTGTTTGCCCCATCTGTCACCATGCAAGTGTGAAACATTCCTGTAAGGGAATTGCTGGCAATTATCTCATCCCAAGAACAGGGAGTTAAACTGTAAAATTCCATTGCTATTCCCTTACAGTCACATTATCACAAATAAAATAAATGGTGAGGAATATAGATATACGAGTTGAACAAGGTTAGCATGAATGGTGAGATGAAAAACCCTAAGTCCTTGTTGAGTCCAGGGTATGTCATAGTTTTCCGTGTTGTAATAACTTGCATTTCTGCAATCGCCCTTTCTAGTCTAAGCTGCAACTGGACTTTCATTTTACAATTTCTCTAGCCTCTCTACGAAGCAGCAATGCCAGGGGGCACACCTTGGGGGCAGGTGGCGAGTCATGCGCATGCACAGTAGAATTCCCGCCTTTTTGAGCGGCTGTGTGGCCGTTAACCATCCGCCAAGGCTGTTCTAACTCCCCCCCCTGGCCCGCTGTGTGTCTTATATGTCATAGATGGCCGTCTCTCCCTGCAATAAAGTCCTGGGTTTGCAGTCGACCAGGGCATGCAGAGAAGCAACAGACTGCACTGGTGACCGGATTGGGCCGGCTTGTTAAGTGTTGGAGCCAGTTAAGATCTTTGGCTCTCCAAAGCAGCTTTTTCCTTTGCAGCCTGGAGTTCAGTTGTAATTCCAGAGCTCCAGCCCCACCTGGAGGTTGGCAGTGCTATTTGTAGATGCCACAACTCATTTAGCAGGGGGGAAAAACCCCAAACTCCTAGTCTATTATTCTTTTTAATGAAGTTGGTTTTATTGTGGATTTATATTTCTTAAAGCTGTGCCCTGGCATCCCCCCCCCCCCCCGGCACCCAGTTGCTTGCTGTGTTAGCAATGCAACATTACTCTGGCTCTGAGGGGGTTGTTTATTCATCTGCTCACATTATTTTTAGAGGGATTCAGGGAGATCAACACTTGGCATCCTCCCGTGAAGGCCCCCCTCCAACATTAGAAGTGAGCAGTGAAGGCTGTTATGCAGGGGCTCCCTGTGTCCAAGGGTCCCACTCCAACCGGAGTATCTAAACTCCGCTCGTCAAAATGGAAACAAAATGGGTCGCACACCCAGTTCTCCTATATCAAAGGCTTTAATATGGGAGCATGTCAAGAAAGCCAGCTCAGAGTTTGTACAGGCAACTTCTCCTTTTACGCATTCTCCCCTGTGGCCGTTTACAGATTATGTGTCCGCGGAGGGAGGGCGGTTCATAAAAAAAGAGTTTGGCAAAACCAAGATGAGTTTGTGGTGTTTTCAGTTCCTTGTGCAGCCTGCTGACATCTAAACTGCCTCGGAGAAACAGTCAAATTGAACTGTTGACCCACCTCCCCAAAGTACATAGAACTTAATTAACTTCTGCTTTTAGGAAACATCTGTGTTGCAGTTCTTAAGCTGTTCCTAGCTGGCCTATACTTTGATAGCCATTAAACAGTGCCACGTGACTATCCATTTTATGGTCTAGTTTCCAGCCATGTAAGCAAGCCTTCCTTAATTACAGGTGCAACAGAGATCTCACCCTCCCCAGTGTGCAATGAGACCAGTCCCTATGGTGCTGAAAAAGGCATTGCATTTCCTACCTATAAAAAGAGACTCTGAGAAGTCACCTCCTTATTGTTACCACAAGCAAAGTGAATTTTAGTAATTTATTTTCTCATCCTGTGCTATTTCTGTTCCATAACCAGTCAGAGGCCAACAGTGCTAGCTTTAGGATCAGTTTGGGGCCTGTTGCATGCAGAGTACCAAACCTGGAAAAAAGTACATATAGTAAGAGCAAAACTGAAAAAATAAACATGTATAAATGTAAAATTTATACAGACCAACAAAGATTTATTCAGGGTGTGAGCTTTCATGTGCAAGCACTCTCGATCAGACTATGATCTTCTTACAGAAATGTGTCCACCAGAGGGAGCTCTGAGGCTAGAAGAAGGAGTCCATGAAAGTTCATAATACATCTGGAAATCTTGAAGATGCTGCTGGACTTTCTCTTCTTCCCGTTTTGGTTGCAACAGACTTTTACCTTTCTGGAATTTTATACTTTTTTTTTCTTGCAACATGATGAATGGTTGAGGTCTTCTTAATGATCTCTTTTGCTCAATAAATGCATGTACTTTTTAAAGAAACTAGGGACAAAGCCCGTTGCATTCAAGAATACAATGGGTGCTAGATTGGGTGTGTGTGTGGAAGAACTCTGTGGACGGCCTTGTCCTCCCCCAGGACCTGGAAAGGCTGCAGGCTGGAGGCCCCAGACAGGGAACTTACCAGCAGGGGCAGCTCTCAAGCGGCAGGGATCTGCAGCCTCCAAGCCTCAGAGGAAAGTAGAAGGAGGAGGGAGTGGTCAGGGGTGGGGGATGGAAGGCGATTGGCTGGCTGCTGGACAGACAGGCAAGCCGGTTGCAAGAGGAGGCATTCGGATGGGACAGCTGCCCTGAGTGGCACTTAAGCCATGAGACAAGCTCCTCCTCCAAGCCCTTACCACAAATATTAAGTGGAACAGAAGATGGGTCATTTGGAGCATCACAATTGGAGATATGGGAGAAAATGATGGGTGTGACCTCTACCAGTTGTCACTTCCCAGAACTACAAGACTGTATTTTCTATTTGCAAAGTTGAAATGTTGTCGCTGATATATTGTTCTACAAAAGAAATCTGATAGAATCTAACACAAAAAGTGCTAAATTAAGATTCATCGAGAGATTCAATAATCTCTCCCCAGGCTTAAACAGAGATGGGTTTCTTCCCAGCCTATACTTGCTAATTGTTAACCGAGACCCACAAATTACAGTTATTAATTCTATACTTATCATGTTTTATACTATTTAGTTCTGATTTTTATGTTAATCCTGCTTTACCAAACTTCAACATTTAGTAGGGGTCCTCCCCCCTCTCAAGGGATTGGTTTCTCTTTGATTATTTTGCAAACTGGCCACTTTTTGTAACATCTTCTCACTCCCCTCCCTTTGGTTCCTTGTAACTTTAATTGCCGTTAATGTACAAATAACACGAGCAAGGCTAAACACTGTATCAGGTGCCACACGTGAAAATGGTCTAAGGCCTAAAATGTAAAAGATTCAGGGCCTAAGGAGACTGATGTGATAGCCAGCAGAACAGTCACAGTGACAGAGAGTTTGGTATAAATTAGTTTATTTTAAATGTGCAAATATCAAAAGTCACATACAAACATCAGAGCAAGATACAATGAGGGCGGTGGTAGTCCACAGGATTGCATTTGGTGGCCTCGTATCAAAGTCCTTTCATAAAGGGCGGTGTTTCTGCTGACTTGTTTGACATTGCACAGGTTTAAGGACGGTTTGCAGCCTCTTAGTAGGTAGGTGTTTAGGAATAGGCTGTTAAATGTTTCGTATTTTCTTTGAAAAGTAAAATAGATTATGCCTGAAAAGCTTCCAGATATATGCACTTGGGATCCAAGCTGGTTTCTGTCCTTGTATTCAGGTGCGGACTGTACCCAGATATATCCAAGAAGCCAAAACCGACAGCTGTTTACAGCCGCTGTCTGCTAAGCCTGAGTGGTCGTCAGGATGGATGATCTTTGCTCATTTACTTAGTTTTTGAAACTGCTGGGTTGGATCTCACCTATTCTTTCCACTCAATCTCCCCTAATTCCTCACCTCTTCAAGGGCTTCTGTAAGTGCAGATCCTGCAATCCCCAAAAAAACCTTTCTGGTAGCCAAAGGGGAGCCTGCCGGAAAAACTAGTTGGATCCAATCATAGATACTACATCACAGAACAGCAATAGTAAAATTAAAAGAACTATTAATAAATTGAATTAACAAAATAGCTACAACAACCAAAGCTAAGAAGAATTGGTTTTTAGACACCACTTTTCATTACTTGAAGGAGCCTCAAAGTGGCTTGCAATCACCTTCCCTTCCTCTCCCTGCAACAGACACCCTGTGAGGTAGGTGAGGCTGAGAGAGCTCTGAGAGAACTGCTCTGTGAGAACAGCACTAACAAGACCATAACTGGTCCAAAGGTCACCCAGCTGGCTGCCTGTGGGGGAGTGGGGAATCAAACCAAGCTCTCCAGATTAGAGGCCGCCACTCTTAACCACTACACCAAGCTAAGAGCTCAGCAGAAAGTTAGAACTTAAAAACAGCAAGGACAAAGAATGCCCAGCAGTACAAAAAAACAAGAAGACAAAAACGCACAGTAACAGCTTGGCACACAATTCACTTGAGGTTAAAAAGTTGTTTCTCTTCAAGGGCCTTCAAGAAACGAACAGTCTTAGTGGGTTTCTGGAAGTCCAGTAATAAGAGGACCAGGTTGGTTTTCAAGAGGAGGGACTCCAGTAGCCTCCAAGATACATCAGAGAAGGCCCTCTCTCTAATGCTCATAGAACATCAACACATGGAGAAGTTCAACCCTGTCAAGGGCAGACAGTCGACTCTAGTCGATTCTGTTCAATACAAGTCAAACAAGCACTTTTACACTCTCCTGTTCCCTCCCAAAGTTGCACAGTTCCCAGGCAGTGAAAGCCCCCCTTCCCACAGGTGCCAGTCTGGGCGCCTCCCCAAGCGATAGCCAGGCCAGCTCGGCCTTGGGTGTTAGAAGCAGTTCCTCTCCTACAGATAACATGGTTACAGAAATATGCACAGAGTCTAAATCATGGCAAGCAAAGCAGACAGCTCAGGGTTACACAAAGGTTCTCAAAACAGCGCACATTAGACCAAGATGGAGTCACACAGGTCAGATACAAATCATGGCAGAAGTCAGGGCAACGATCCTCAGGTGGAGACAGGCTAACTTAGGTTCACATATCCTGGTCTGCCCAGGACTCCCCTTCACCACTACAGCACACAAAGCTCCCGACACTGTGACTTGGTCAACCTCCCCTGTAGACAAAGACACTGCAGTTTAGGAAAAGAACCCAGGGAAATGCCAGACGTTTCACAGAAGCACTGGTGCTACCGGCCAGAAAGTGAGCAAGAAGCAGAGCCGTTGGGATATGGGGTTACAGTTCATGGTGGGTGCTGATTTTTACTCTGCCCATTCTAATTTTCCTCGGTACGTTTGAATGGGCTGCAAACAGCATGGGGACCAGCATGACTGATGTCTATCCAGTGCAGGGGTAGTCAAACTGCGGCCCTCCAGATGTCCATGGACTACAATCCCCATGAGCCCCTGCCAGTGAAGGCTGGCAGGGGCTCATGGGAATGGTAGTCCATGGACATCTGGAGGGCTGCAGTTTGACTACCCCTTATCTAGTGCATGCCCAACAGGTCAATGTCCTTGGTGCACACAAAAACCAATGGAAGAATAATAACAAAGTGCCATCCAGTTGCAACAGACTTATGGCAACGGGTTATGGGGGCTTCAAGGCAAGACCTAAGCGGAGGTGGCTTGCCATTGCCTGCCTCTGCAAATCAACTGTGGACTTCCTTGGAGGTCTCCCAGCCAAGAACTCACCAGGGCCAACCCTATTCAGGCAAGTTACTTGGACTTGTTGTTGTTGTTGTTATGTGCGAAGTCGTGTCCGACCCATCGCGACCCCATGGACAATGATCCTCCAGGCCTTCCTGTCCTCTACCATTCCCCAGAGTCCATTTAAGTTTGCACCTACTGCTTCAGTGACTCCATCCAGCCACCTCATTCTCTGTCGTCCCCTTCTTCTTTTGCCCTCAATCGCTCCCAGCATTAGGCTCTTCTCCAGGGAGTCCTTCCTTCTCATGAGGTGGCCAAAGTATTTGAGTTTCATCTTCAGGATCTGGCCTTCTAAAGAGCAGTCAGGGTTGATCTCCTCTAGGACTGACCGGTTTGTTCGCCTTGCAGTCCAAGGGACTCGCAAGAGTCTTCTCCAGCACCAGAGTTCAAAAGCCTCAATTCTTTGACGCTCGGCCTTCCTTATGGTCCAACTTTCGCAGCCATACATTGCAACTGGGAAGACCATAGCCTTGACTAAACGCACTTTTGTTGGCAGGGTGATGTCTCTGCTTTTTAGGATGCTGTCTAGATTTGCCATAGCTTTCCTCCCCAGGAGCAAGCGTCTTTTAATTTCTTTGCTGCAGTCCCCATCTGCAGTGATCTTGGAGCCCAGGAAAATAAAATCTGTCACTACCTCCATTTCTTCCCCATCTATTTGCCAGGAATTGAGAGGGCCGGATGCCATGATCTTTGTTTTCTTGATGTTGAGTTTTAAACCAACTTTTGCACTCTCCTCCTTCACCCGCATCAACAGGCTCTTTAGTTCCTCTTCACTTTCTGCCATTAGAGTAGTATCATCTGCATATCTGAGGTTGTTGATATTTCTCCCTGCAATCTTGATCCCAATTTGTGACTCCTCTAATCCCGCATTTCTCATTATGTGCTCTGCATACAAGTTAAATAGGCAAGGCGACAGTATACAGCCTTGCCGAACTCCTTTCTCAATTTTGAACCAGTCAGTGATTCCATGTTCAGTTCTCACTGTTGCTTCTTGACCTGCATATAAATTTCTCAAGAGACAAATAAGATGCTCTGGTATTCCCATCTCTTTAAGAACTTGCCACAATTTGTTGTGCTCCACACAATCAAAGGCTTTAGCATAGTCAATGAAGCAGAAGTAGATGTTCTTCTGGTACTCCCTAGCTTTCTCCATGATCCAGCGTATGTTGGCAATTTGATCTCTAGTTCCTCTGCCTCTTCGAAATCCTGCCTGTACTTCTGGAAGTTCTCGGTCCACATATTGCTGGAGCCTAGCTTGTAGGATTTTGAGCATAACTTTGCTAGCATGAGAAATTAGTGCAATTGTGCGGTAGTTTGAACATTCTTTGGCATTGCCCTTCTTTGGGATTGGAATGTAAACTGACCTTTTCCAATCCTGTGGCCATTGTTGAGTTTTCCAAATTTGCTGGCATATTGAGTGTAGCACTTTTACTGCATCGTCCTTTAAGATTTTGAATAGTTCAACTGGAATGCTGTCACCACCACTAGCTTTATTGTTGCTCAGACTTCCTAAGGCCCATTTGACTTCACATTCCAGGATGTCTGGCTCCAGGTCAGTAACTACCCCACTGTGGTCATCAGGGATGTTAAGCTCGCTCTTGTATAGTTGTTCTGTATAATTTTGCCACCTTTGTTTAATCTCTTCTGCTTCTGTGAGGTCCCTACCATTTTGGTCCCTTATCATACCCATCTTTGCATGAAACGTTCTCTTCATTTACTTGGACTACTAATATCCAGAAAAGCCCATCCCTAAGTCTCTTGGCCCTTCCCTGCCTGGGGATGCAAATTCAAGTGCGAAGAACGAGTTCTTTAGCTCTGGCCTACTATCAGCCCCTGTAGAATGAAGCAGAAAGGACATTGCAGGTCAACAGCTCCCGTTTCCTGATTATGGCATTAACCGACTTGCTCATTTCCTCTGTGGCTTCTACTGTGCCGTGTCTTCAGGGTCCTTGCCTGCTTTCCTTGAGCTCTCCCTTAAGCACTTATGCCACTCAAACCACAGTTTGCTCCTGATTCTGCCAGCTCATCCTTCTTCCAAGGAGTCTGGCATACATGGTTCTCCTGCCTCCATGTTCTCCTCGAAACAAGATTGTGAGGTAGGTGTGGCTGACCGAAAGTGGCTCAAATAGGGCTGTGAACCCAGGTCCACCAGAGCCTAGCGTGACTCTCAGACCGCTACAAAACTCCGGGGCTCGAAGAGAATGACGCTGATCCCTGCAGACAACGGTAGGACAAGAAAGTGCTGTCAAGTAAACCATTAAAAAAATCTTGAAGAGATGAAAGAACACCAGACTTCAGCGGCTCCCAAGCTAACAGGTTCATGATAAGCCCTTTGGTTTTTGCAAATCTGGAGGAGGACTGGCCGGGAGACATTCTTACAAAAAGGTGACCTTCGGTGGGATTCTTGGCATTTTGCGTCCGCTGGCTATATGCAAGCTACAGCTTTGGCATTTTGGATGACAAAAAAGCCATAAGAAAAAGCTGGGAGTCCCAGACTGGTCCCTGGGCTGAGCGGCTTCTCCCTGAGGGTTGGCAAAGTTTCATCATCCAGCATCTTAAGGACTTGACCATTCAGTTGAACAGACCTGCAAGAGGGGAACCATGAACGTTTTAGAAGCAAACTCCAATCCAGCAAGCTTGTAAGTGCAGAAGAACCATCAATCATCACCCAGAAATATAAACCATAAATAAAATTTTATTATTGCAGCCCGCCCAGGGCGGATGACATCAGGCAATAAATAACATTAAACTTTAAAATCAGATTTTTGCATTAAGGACAGACTTCAGTATCCCAACCCATCCACCAACTAACTCAGTACTGAGAAGGGCATCATTTTAGGGCAGGTGTAATAAGCCTTGGTGACCTTCAGGTGACCTTTTTAGAACATGGAATTGTGAACACATTTCAGGATTCCATTAGAACAGAGTAAGAGAAGTGACTGCAGAATCTCCGGTTGTTTGCACCGTCCTGAAATGTTCTCTGACCTCTCTCTAGCTATTTATCCAAGCAGCATCTATGCAGGAGAGGAATATGTTGTGCAAGAAGCATCCTGGCCAACAGGTACGCTTTTACCTTCACACTATAAGTGCAATGGATGTCAGTTGTATTTGTGAAACGAATAAAAAACACTCCATCTTTTTAAAGCTGAGTGGTCCTATCAAGGTGGAAAATAATCGAAAATGTAATCTGGATGGTAAAGGTTTGATGGACACTGGCCATTCGCTGTGGAAAGGTGGAGCTTATGAGACAAAATCAGGAAACACACTTGAAAGTCATTTGAAAGTCACATGGGAAGAGGTGGCCAAAACCAGAGAAGGAGAAGCAATTCTAGAAATCACGCAATTCTAGAAAATCAGCCTTACCAAGTTCGTAAGATGGTACAATGCTGGCCAAGTGGTTCCGCTTCCCCCCCCCACCCTCTGCCCAAGCTGAAGTCCCTAAAAACTTTGGATGAGTCAGACAAAACTCCGCAAGAGCCAGAACATTCAACTTCTGAGAATTCTTACTTGCATCCAAGAACTAACAAGGACAATTCGTAATGTTCAGCTTTCCAGGAAATGGAACAATAACAGCAAAACCCTAAAGATAACGACTGTGAACATACCGGCAATCGGAAGTGGGGGAACGGTATCGTTTTGCAGCATGTTTCTCATATGGAATTATAAAACTGATAGGGTCAAGTAGTGTAACGCTTTGCCTGGGAGCTTGTATTTTGAAATATTATCATGCAACGCAAGTGTAGATGGAGAAATAATTGGATAGAGGGCGTTGTCCATTCACTGCATGGCTACAGGTTTTTCAATAAACTGATTAACAGGCAATCCAAAACAGTTACACCCTTCAACGTTTGGAAATTTTAAAACAGAGGCTGGATAGTCATCTGACGGAGAGGCTCATTCTGTGAAGGCTCAAGGGGGTGGCAGGTGACAGTGGATGAGCTATAAGGATGTGAGTGTCCTGCACAGTCCAGGGGGTTGGACTAGATGACCCAGGAGGTCCCTTCCAACTCTATTATTCTATGATTAAGTCCCCTGAAGTCAGTTAAATTGTATAATTGTAAACTACAGAGGGCAAAGAAGCAGGAGGTAACCATAAGCCAGGCTTTCTCAGCCAGGGTTTCCTGATGGTCCTGGAAGGATTTCCCAAATGGGTGGGAGTTAATTCATTTTTAAAGTATATTTTAAAAATTTGTTAAGCATTTATCAAATGATATATAGTCATGTTGACGTGCCCCCCCCCCCGCCCATGGCCAATGATGGGTGGGGAGGTAAGATGTCCTGAATGGGCGTGTCCACAGCTATGCTTCCCCACCATATTCTGCCCGATTGCGCCACTTCTGAGTTTTCTTGAAGCCTGAGGAATGCTCCAGGGGCTTCTCAAAGATTAAAAAGTTGAGAAAGGCTACCAATAAGCTATAGCATCAATACAGTTAACATAGTGGGAGCAACACCTCCTATCCTCAATTTTGTATCCTGGGGGATTTCAGCTAGGGCAAAAAGTAATTTTAATAGCTGGTAAAAACTTGAGGTGCTTCAATGTATACATGTCACTGAAGATGTAAAGAAAAAAAAACACCTTTGCAATGGTCCATGATAAACTTTTCCTAATAAAACACTTCCTTACGCTAAATCTTCCACACTCACCTTTGAATAAATCCGCTAAATTAAAATACGTTTAACAATCCCGTTGCCTGCCTTCAACTAGGAAATTGCACCTTGCTGCTTTCCAGTTATGATACTTACAGCACATTTTTTGTTACATGCCGTTGTTAAAATAGTTGCATTTCACCGGTGTTGGTGGAAAGGCAGAACTGGCCACAACATGGCTGCCACAGCCTGCCTTCAATCACACAGTAAAGGGCCTTGAGTTTTGGTGGCGTCTGCTGCCAAAGCAACATTTTTAAAACACCTGCACAGCTAATTAGAAGCCTTGCTGGAGAAAAGCCCCCATGTGCCTCCACCCATTTTCAAAAACACTTGGGAGGTCCCAGGAAGGGTCCCATGCTGGAGAAGCCTGGTTTAGAAGGCCAGGGAATGCGGGTTTGCTTACCTGGAAAGGATGTTTTCTCTTCCATAAGGCAGTAAGAGGTATTCATCAATGTTCTTGTTGGAGAGGTAAGAGGGGAGCTGCAGGTATTTTGTGCTGTTGTAGAGGTTTAGGGCAAACAGGGTGATGTCACCATCTCTGTATTTTGGACTAGAAGGAGGAATGAGCATCTTGTGAATAAGTATAGCAAGCAAACTACAAAATACAGGTATTTATTTACACTTAAGAGCCTCTTGTGGCACGGGGTGGTAAGGCAGCAGACATGCAGTCTAAAAGCTCTGCCCATGAGGCTGGGAGTTCGATCCCAGCAGCCGGCTCAAGGTTGACTCAGCCTTCCATCCTTCCGAGGTCGGTAAAATGAGTACCCAGCTTGCTGGGGGGTAAACGGTCATGACTGGGGAAGGCACTGGCAAACCACCCCGGATTGAGTCTGCCAAGAAAACGCTGGAGGGCGTCACCCCGAGGGTCAGACATGACTCGGTACTTGCACAGGGGATACCTTTACCTTTACCTTATTTACACTTAGAACAGTCTGGATAGCTCAGCTTATTCCCAAACTCAGTTTGCACACAACGGTGACAAATTTGCAAGGTCCAAGTGTCACTTTGGTCTCTTTTCCTTCACTGCAGCCGTAAAGTACCACAAGTCACACAGGAGCCTTCCTGAGTTGCTCTGTCTGAGCGATACTCACTAAAGCGGTACTCACACAGGAGCCCTTTCCCCAGCCACTAGCAAGCCCACGAGACAGAGCCCTCTCTGTTCTTCAGAATACCCGTGGGTCAGAATGCTTACTGGTGCTCGTTGGTGCAGTGAAGATACACTCGAAGCCGTCTGGGGTCGTCACCTGTCAGGCTGACGTCCAGGACCTTGGTGCCCACCAGTTTCTTGTACAGCAAAGAGAGCCAATAATCCTAAATTGCATTAAAAAAGAAAGGTGTTTTTTGTGCATGACCAAGAAACGCGACATATTCCAAGATCCGCCACCCTGAAAGATTACCTCTTGGGGTCTGCTGAGCAAAAAGCTATCCTGCAGGTAAATGGCATGCCAGGACAACAGAAGCAGAGAGGACAGCTTCTGCTAAATGGCTGCTGGAAACCAGGAGTCTGTCGGTCAAGGAAAAAAGCTTCCCTGGGGAAGTCATATTTTGCCAGACCTTACAAGCGGGAAATTCTGGAACAGTGACTGTCTTGCCATTGGTTGATACGTGGCCACCTAAAGCTTTGAAGGTTCTCTTGGTGAATCATTTGACCCACGAGAAGGTAAGAAGCTGGAAAAGGGATTTGTGAACCATGCCATCCATCAATACGAGGCTGGAACACACCAAAAACACTAGGGAGGGTGTTCTACTGTTGATTTAAACCTGAGCCAGGTATGTTTCTGCTTGAAGACAACAGTAATGCACAGAATATTTTTGATTGGCTGAATATCTATAACGTATCATTCTGAAATAACAATGCATATTATAAGGACTGAGAAATGCCATCTGTTTCCTTAGTGAGCGTGTCTATTGTCTGAGACGTTTGTCAGAAAGCAGTAGGTACGTATTGGCTAGTGCGCATGCCCCAGTGGCAAGGAGTGATGCTATTCCTGCCTCCCGCTCCATGTCCACCCTATTTGGGTATAAACAATGCTTATTTACCCTTCTTAAAATCTTAGTATTGAGCCCTTTCCTGTACATTAAGGAAACCTGGAGGTGCTTACAAAACAGTGAAAAAATGAAAAGTGCTGCAGATCAGTAAAAGTACTCCACACCCTGGAGAGCAAAATCTCACTCTATTTATTTTCTAGCTCTCTCCACGCCCCCTCCATTTCCTGGTTGGGACTTCAGAAGCACCAGGAAATAGATAAGATGAGTTACTGCCGAGTCATTCCTTGGATCCATGGCAATTTTAAGGTCCTTGGCCAAGACCACTGATAAACGATTAAGCCGGTTAGTGGTGGCCTGCCTACTAGGCAGCCCGAGATGACTGCCTCGGGTGTCCAAGGGCAGAGGATTGCCACTCATTGCACCCCAGCCCCAGGTTGCCAGGCTGGTTGGAGCCTTAGAGTGCTCCTGCCCTGACAGCTGGTGGGGGCATGGCCCAAGCCATCTAGCCTAGGGTGCAAAAAGCCCTTGGATCAGCCCTGAGGCGAGTTCTAGAGCGCTCTTCCTGGAGGCAGATCGTGCACAGTTTGGGCCTCAGCAGTGTAAAATACAGAAAGCATTGGCACAAATCATCATCATCTTTATAATTGTATCCCACCCTCCATAATAGTTCAGGGTGGGTAACCGCATAGGTTAAAACATTCAATTTCTTAAAAACCAGTATAAATATTACAACATCTATATCTACATCAGCCTCATTTCAGTAAAACTTGAGGGGGGTATTCTTTCTTGGGGAGGCAAGTCTTCTTTCTGTTTTCGTCTTCTTGAAGTTCCGTCTGGCCTCCACTATAGGCCTGGGGGAACAGCTTGGTCCTGCAGGGCTCGGATCTTGCTCAGCAGAGCGTTCCACCAGGCCGGGGCCAAAGCTGAAAAGGCCCTGGCCCAGGTCAGTTTCACCTCTTTTGGGTCAGGGATCCTAAGCAGGTTTTGGAAAGATCTTAATGACCTTTTGGGGGGCCAGGTGGAAGAGGCAGTCCTGCCGATACACCAGTCCTAGACCATTTAGGGCTTTAAAGGTTAAAATCAAAACCTTGACCCTGATCCGGTCTCCAATCTGGATCCAATGCAGCTGGGAGAGCACTGGTGTCGTACAAGAAGATAATTTTCAAGAACGTTCTTACAGTATACATACTGGTAGAGGTTCGAAGTTGGCATCCACCAGATGGTAGGTCCCAGCTCCAAAGAAAACCTGTCTCATCACCACATCGATACCCAGCTTAGCAGACAGTCCTAGTTTGTCCAGCCACCTGGCAAAGAGAATTGGGAGACAAACCTCAGTGCAAAACAAAAACACCTTAAAGGAATTAGAAGGTGGGAAGCAAAGTTGGGCTTTCCCTCCAGTGCATGTGGCAGAAACACTGGTCTTGATACTTCAGAATCGTTCCAGAGGATTAGAGAAATGCATTTGAAAGGCTGTTACTTACAGGAGGGCAGGGGGTGTTCCTGTTAGCAGCAGAGGCTAGGACTTCCCAAAAAAAGGGGTTTAAATTACAGGAGGAAAGATACTGGCTGTGGGGTGGAGGGGCTGGTGGTTCAGTGGCAGAGCATATACAGAAGATCCTGGGTTCAATTCCCAGCATCTCCAGTTGAAAGAAAAAGGATCAGGCAGCAAGTGATAGGATAGACCTCTCTCTGCCTGAGATCCTGGAAAGCTTTTGCCAGTTTGAGTAGACAATATTGACCTAGATGGACCAGTATAAGGCAGCTTCATGTACTTGCATATTACCGGGGGGGGGGGGACTCTTTTTTACAATCAGAATAGTTCAGCAGTGGAATGGGCTGCCTAAGGAGGTGGTGAGCTCCCCCTCACTGGCAGTCTTCAAGCAAAGGCAGGACAGCTACTTATCCTGGATGCTTGAGGCTGTTCCTACACTGAGCAGAGGGTTGGACTAGATGGCCTGTAGGATCCCTTCCAACTCTAGGATTCTACACATTCTTGGATAATGTAGAAGGAACAAACCTAACCAGGGCTACTCAGAAGTAAACCCACTTAATTCAATAGGACTTGCTCCTGGATTGCAGCCATGGTGTTTTAACTCTGGCTCATTATCCGTAGCAGAGAGGAGTGATGGGCATTGAAGGAGGACATCTTCAGGCCTTGATAGAGAGGAGAACAAGCCCTTATATTAAAGGCCTGCCCTTTATAAAGAATTCTGGAGCTCCACAGCGATTCAGACGCATGACTTATCTTTGTTTAAACAGAAAGTGCAAGAACATACAAGCTTCTGAGTTGCACAGAACCCTTCTGACAGGCATCGGCCAAAAGGAGAGTTCTATATAACTGGGAAGCTTGCCTGCTTGAACATTACACCATCAAGCTAATAAAAGAAACAAACTATTTTGTTTTCTTTTGGTCTCTCCATATGGGTCACCCACACAATACAGATGAGTTTCCAAGACTGCCATAATCTTAGCAGCTTTGAGTTGTACGGATGTTCTCTGGCTTCAAAGAACACAAGAACGTCTCCTGTCTGGCCCAATGAAAAATTGCCGGGTCTATTTATAAGGGGAAATGAGAATGGATTGAAATTTTGCACAGGAGACTTAATGGTTTTTTCTCGTATATTCTTTAACAAATACAGTTGGTAGTTATTATTTATAAATGTAATATAATCTATTAACATGTAATTTAGGAAATGGCTAAATGTATTTTTCTTGTAATGGATTATAAATAAAATTTGAAATTATTTAAAAAAAGAAAAAGAAAAAGAAAAATTGCCAGGTCTGCTGGCTGTGGGCAGATGAGATCTCGCTATAAATGGGCTGTTCAGGTTTGTTCCAAATAAGTACCGTTATCCTTACATAAAACCAGCAAGGTAAGTATTGGACAGCCGAGGCGCGCCCCCTCCATAAGCCGAACTTGTCTCCCCCAGCCAGACTTTCTTCCCTGGAACTGTGGCATCGACAATCTAGAGAAGACACAGAAGGAGAAATCAGTTCAGGATCCTGGCCCTGGAAGACACCAGAGGGCTGTGGAGGTGCCCTCTAAAGTCAAACTTTTTGCATGCATCTCCTAGCTAGTGCAGGATTCAATCTTCTCTATGCCACCCAAAACGCTTTACCTTGCTGTATCTGGGTTGAAATCCCTGCTCTGCCATGGAAGTTTGCTGGGTGGCCTTGGGCCAGTTGCGCATATGCATGGCCTAACCTACCTCACAGGTTTGTTGTGAGGGTAAAATGCAGAAAGGAGAACTGTGCATGCCACCCTGAGTTCCTTGGAGGAAGGACAAAATTAAAAGTGCGAGATAGATAGGATGTACGTACGTATACCAACTACTCTTAGATGATTTTTGCAGACTTTTTCTGCAGTAACTGTGCACCCACTGGGTTTTATGCAACTAAATTATCATTCTTAATGCGTCGCAAATGTAGAAGTGATAACTGCATGTACCTGACCAGTTCCTCCTACAAAGAGGAATTTCCATTTGCAGAAAGGGGAGTGGTGATTTCTGCTGATTTCTACCCTTGCCTGCTTTAGAGATCTTGATGAACTCCAGGAGTACAGTGGTAGTGGAGGCAGCGTGGAGGGAGGAAGGGAAAGTGGGCTGCATTGAAAGGAGAAGTTAGAAAGTTCTGGCACATTTTACCAACTTTGCAGCCAGATGGAGGAAGGCTGTGTGAGGGGGGTGGGGGTCTTTGTTAGTTACTGTAAAGTAATTGTTAATTTTTGAAGAAGAAGAGTTGGTTCTTATATGTTGCTTTTTTCTCCCAGGAGGAGTCTCAAAGCGGCTTACAGTCGCCTTCCCTTTCCTCTCCCCACAACAGGCACCCTGTGAGGGAGGTGAGGCTGAGAGAGCCCTGATGTTACTGCTCTGTGAGAACCGCACTGTCAGGGCTGTGACTAGCCCAAGGTATCCCAGCTGGCTGCATGTGTAGGAACAGAGATTCAAACCCGGCTTGCCAGATGAGAAGCCACCGCTCTTAACCCACTATACCAAGCTGGCTCTCTAGTATTTTATTTTGGTATTTTATACTGTTTTAATTGTTTTATTGATTGCTTTTATCTTACTGTTGTGAACCACCCCGAGCCCATTCACAGAGAGTGGGAGCATACAAGCTTAATAATGATGATGATGATGATTTCATCTGTGGATGATTGGTTACATGCCAATATGTAATTATTATTAACATGCAAGCTCAGGGTGGTGTACATCAGTGGTTATAAATAATTAACATTAGCATAAAAGCAAGAGAAACCATTAAAACCGTCTCCCATTAAAGGTTGATTCAGCCGCGTCATCCGTGCAGTCCTTAATTGTTACTAACTTAGAATCATAATTGATGTTTTCAGTGGAGGCTTTCAATTGGAGGGGGCAATTTCATGGTGTGACATAATTACAACATAAAAACTATGGTGCCAGTGGTGTACGTGAAGATTAAAAGGTAACATAAAAGAAGAAAAAAAACAATAAAGCAGAAGGACCTTAAAGACGGGAAGCAGAAAGTGCTGTTGAGCTGCAGATGAATTATGCAAGAGGTTTCAAAGGTGGTTTTTGCTATTACCTCTCTGGTCTGCCTTACAGCCCTGGACATCTTCCGTGGTCCCCCATCCAAATACTAACCAGGGCTGACTCTGCTGCCTTCTGAGATCTGACGGGATCAGGCCAGTCTGAGCATATGTGCTCTCAAACAGGGTGGTCATCCTCCAGGCCTGGAGATCTCCCTACTGAACCCAGAAGTCTAATAGTATCAGATCTGCATGTGCGTTGTAATTCAGCAGCTTTTTGCTGAAGTCCCCCTTGGAAACTTTTCTGCTGAAATACAGTTGCTGAATGGGCGGTCCCTTTAATCACTCCTGGCCTTAGCCGGTAAATGCAAGCAAATCCTCCCCTCCCACATTGCAGCTGATTCTGATGGCTATGTTTTGAACGTTCCTGCAGGCCTGGGCGGGGCTCTGTCTGGAGGCTTTGGAATGTTCAACAGTACTTGCCCTTTATAACAAGACATTTTGTGCAGCACCTCAAAATCCACCCACCCACGGACACGCCTTGTACCTGCTGAACGTCCTGTACGTCTGCAATGAAGGTATCCAGCACATCTGGACTGAGGAAGTCTTCCCGCGTGGCATTTCGTCCATTTACGTAGTAACTGCAAAAACCAAGAGAGGCACATAGACCCCAGTTTCTAGCCACCCTGGTTCTCCCTTGTGAAGTGAAGTTAATTTTTATTATGGCCCATGTGCCATAGAGAAACAGCATTAATTAATGTATTACTTAAAAGCATATCGGTAGGTGTATCCTTTCTCCTTGTACATTAGACAATGAAAGGGGTTAGAAGTTTTCTGTCGTGCTTTTCTTTCTTTTCTTGGCAGATCTCCCTGTGGTTGCACTTTTACAGGTGTCCTTGATCTTAGTCCAGGCCGGCCACCTGCTTTATGTTCTCAAGGGTCTAGAGGCACTCCCATGTCATAAAAACTCAAGGGGGGGGGCATGGATCTAAAAAGAGGATGAGCAAACAACAGACTTGTGTTTATAGAGGAGGAGGTTGGGCTTTTGTGGATTCTTAGTGAATTTTTTGTGGATTCTTAGTGAATCAATTGTGTTTACTTCTAGGAATCAACTGCTTTTTTTTGTATTCCAAGTAAAAAAATTATTGCTTTAATTGGGTTCTCCTGCACAATTTATAAAGTTCATATTTCCAGTAACTGCCATTACATTTTATGGCACCCAAGGCTCTGCCTGACAAGGTAACAATTATATCAGATCCAGCCCTCCTAACAAATGAGATTGACACCTCCGGTTTAGACACCCTTGATATCACCCAGCGAAGCAGCATACTTACTGGTGCCACGTGACAGAATCAATTACTTTCCCTCCCGATTTCAGGAAGCTGTGAAGGAAACAACAGGGGTGATTTCATTGCTTGCTCTCAGTTTTTCCCCCTCAGCGTCTGATTCTGTGGCAAGACCAAAATGCTCTAGCAGACTAGATCCAAATGGCCCCAGCCAATATCATACTCAGGGGCCAAATCAGGGGCTGCAAGTTGGTCAGTCCAGAGTCAGTTTATCCATGTAGCACATGTGTGGTGCGCTATGAGGCCTGACTTCTAGGGGCCCTGCACAATGTCAAAATAAGATACAGACACGCCACAACAATGAAGTGTGTTGTAAAGGGCTGGGGGGGGGGGGAGAAGGCGTCCTTCAGGGCCCGCCTCCAATTAGTCGAAGGACCACATGTGGTCCGCGGCCCACAGGTTGGGGATCGCTATTCTTATGGGTCAGGGCTGTAGCTTCCCTCCTCCCTTCTTTTCTCTATTTAGGGACTCTCAGAGTGACACCTCTTTCCACTGTGCGTTGCCCCTCAGCTCTCAGCCCTCAGTCTGGTCACTCCACCAAATTCTACGCTAGAGCCCCTTACATAAAACCGTCTCCATCACCTCCTGAGAACAGCTCTAACAGGACTGTGACTAGCCCAAGGTCAGGCAGCTGGCTGCATATGAAGGACGAGTGGGGATTCAAACCTGGCTCTCCAGATTACAGATCACTGCTCTTAACCACGACACCACGCTGGCCGGCCACGCCGGACAGAAGCCTTTTATATTCCCTGGTCTCCGAAGATGATGAAAATTGCCCCTATGCCCTTTTGCATACAAAGCAAATGCTCTGTCGCAGAGCTATGGCCTCACCTCCAAGACAAGTTGTCAAGGGAAGGCATCGCTGCATGATACATCTTTGATTATAACCAGCATGCAGGCAACGAACACTGATTGAAGCAAACCGTGGTTAATTGTCATGCCTGCGCTCGGCCCAAGTATGCGTTCATTGGCTGATCATAGAATCATAGAATCATAGAGTTGGAAGGGGCCATACAGGCCATAGAATCATAGAATCATAGAGTTGGAAGGGGCCATACAGGTCATCTAGTCCAACCCCCTGCTCAACGCAGGATCAGCCCTAAGCATCCTAAATCACCCCCACCCCGCAAAACACTTCCTTCTTACCTCCTCAGCAACCTCTGAGTTTGCTTTCGAGGCCTGCCTACATCAGGCCCGTAGAGTTTGGAATTCCCATAGTGGCTGTAGTTGCTCAGGAGGTGACGTAGCTGTACGAAGTCTTGTCCTAACTGGAAGCCGTCAATATGAATGCCGGACTTCAGCCTGAAGCTGTTTGGCTCTAAAGAAAACACACAGAAACAGTTGTTTCCTTAGACCAGGGGTAGTCAACCTGTGGTCCTCCAGATGTCCATGGACTACAATTCCCATGAGCCCCTGCCAGCATTTGCGAAAAGGCCCTGGTTGAGCCTAGGCGCGCTTCCCTAGGGTGATATGTTTTATGTTACTGAACTTGACTGTTGTAATGTGTGTAGACACAAACTATATATTACCGATTGTAGCTCTGCACTGAACAGCCCTCCAGAGGGACCCTGCCATGATGGTATCAAGTCACAACGCAGCAAGAGATGGATAAACCGCCTTGTCCGAAAGGCTATGTGTCACAATTCTGCCGTTTTGCAGAGCTGAATTAATTGTTTTTTAAAGGCGTTTATGGTTCCCATCTCCCTGGCGTCCCTTTTCACAAGACCCACGTTCACACGCAAGTGCGTACAAATTCTGGACGTACCATTCCCAAGTTCCCAAGACATGTTGTAGTTCTTGGAATCACAATACTCCAAAACGAACCGAGCGTTCGAGCTGTCCCAGTGGGAGCCGCGTGTCCGGAGCAAGGCGTTGAGTCCGAAGATCAGATGCAGCTTCGAGCACTGGACAAAGTTGTACAGAATGTCCAAGGTGCTTCCTGCAAAGGGAGGGAGGGAGGAAATAAGACCCCCTCACCCAGAAGACTCAGTCCTGCACAAGCTGAGATGTGGGCAAAGGGTTCTTTGTGTCTGGCCCTCCTCTGCAGGAATAGCAACAGAGGCCCTGGCGGATCCTGTTTATTACACTCACTCGCATTTGCCAGCTCTGGTGCCTTTTGCACAGCTGATGCACATAAGCTGAAGAATGTGCCAAGCGTCACCTGAGAGAGTGCAATGGAGGGACATATTAAGGACTCCTCGGGGCAAAGGGGGCCACGTTGAATCTGTGAGCTGCCAGTACCCTAGCCCTACTGGACAGGAAGTTCCTGTTTGCACGCTCCATTATTTCCAGTAACAGCCAGAGCGAGGCAGTCTAATGAGCGTGTGACGACTGCAGGTGCCTTACTTGTGATGGTGGTGTTCTTGTGCTTCTTCTTGTCCAGCTCCCCACGGATCAGCAGCTCCTCGAAGGGCCACTGTAACCGCAAATGCTCTATCAGGTCCAAAGGTGCTGGTCGGAATCCACAAGGGTCTGCGGCATCTATCGCATTAGAGAGGCAGAGAGGAAGATATGGAGAGAGAGAGAGAGAGAGAGAGAGACAAAGAGAGAGAGAGAGACAGAGACAGAGAGGAAGACAGAGAGAGAGAGAGACAAAGAGAGAGAGACAGAGAGAGAAAGAGAGAGAGATCTTAGGGTTAAACAGAGACTGATGATAATTTATTTCCTTTGCAAAGAAGAACCGCTGTTTTTTATACCCGGCTTTTTGCCACCCAAAAGAGTCTCAAAGCAGCTTACAAACACTTTTCCCTGCCTTCCCCCACAACAGACAGCCTGTGAGGTAGGTGGGGCTGAGAGAGCTCTAACAGAGCTGCTCTGCAATAACAGCTCTAAGAGGACTGCAACTAGTTCAAGGTCACCCAGCTGGCTGCATACGGAGGAGTGGGGAATCAAAACAGGTTCTCCAGAGCCACTGAAAACTGCTGGGAAAAACTGGGGACTTAATTTTGATTTCACCGAATCCAAATGAAATGAACCTGAAAACAAGACTCTATAGCAGACCCCAAAAAATGGTTCAGTAGTCTTGAAATTACCAGCACACCATCAACGGTGACGTTGTGTTCGTGCTAAATAGATATTTGGGCAAGCGGCGGGGCCTCGCTCAGGAATTCCATGCCTGTCAGCAGCTCTGAACTCTCAGCAGCCAGACAAAATTGACATTCACAGATAATATAATAGACCCGCTGACACCCCTCTGCGCAAAGGCCTGTCCAGAACTTCTAGAAAGCTTATCTTTTTTACTTCGATGCATAGATCAATCCTAGCAACACAAAGGGAGGGGTGGGGAGGTTGGAGAGGGGGGCTACTTGAGTTACCCATCTCAAGGTGAGGTCTGGAATCTCCTGAGCTCCTGCAGAGCTCAGTTCCTCTGATGGAAAGAAAAAGAGCATTGGGAAGCCGGAAACTCTATGATCCGACATAGAGACTAGGAGAAAGGAAATCCTAGAGTGACATCCTCACTGATCCACCTCCCCATCCCAAACTCCACCTTCTCTAGGCACTGGTCCTAAATCTCAAGACATGTCTTAAGCCACGAGCTGGCAGATCTTAGGGCCTATGCATGAGAAAGCAGTCCTGGTAGAAAGTACTCTCCAGATTGGAGCTTAATTCCTAAAAAGACACGTGCCAGAAACTGCAGCCTGACTTGATGCTCGTATCTTCCGGCTGAAAGTCTTCTTATCTTAATCCGAAATTTGAATCAAATGACTTCTAAAGGTTTGATGCTCAGCTTCCGAGATCTGATGGGATCAGCCTTGCCTGAGTTCAGAAGCTAAGCAGGGTCGGTTCTGACTAGCACTTGGAAAGGTGACCTCCCCCAAGGAATACCGGGATCTTTACGTGAGGGCAGGCCATGGCAACCACCTCTGAACATGACATGGAGGCAGCCAAACAATTTTAGGATCCCCTGGCTAGGTTACACATGCCATGCGATAAATAAATAAAGTGGTTTCAAAAGGTACAGCATTCTGGGGACGTCAGTTTATCTGTTTTAGCTCTAAATAATGCTTAGCAGGGAGTGAAAGTGCATACATTTGCCTCTTGTAGGAGACCCTTAACCTTATTATCCTAAGCAAAGGTACAGACCCTTTTAAGTCCGGGGCTAGAAGGGTGTAACGCTCCTTAGGATGGCAATTGTGGGCATATAAATCAGCCCTAATGTGTTCAGTTATCAAAAATCATTTGTTCTTATGCCTGACAAGGATTCGACAGAGGGAATAATGGCCTTGTTAGGGATGCCAGCTCTAGGTCATAATATTTGCCGCTGGGGAGATCGTGAGGGTGGGTTTTTAACTGGGATTGTATTGTGGGATTTTGTCCTGTAAACTGCCATGAGTCAGTCAGTCCAGGAGTGAGGGGTGGGGCCTGAGGGGGTGGGGCTTAGAGAGAGGAGGGGCTTCAGTGGAGAATAATACCATAGAGTCCACCTCCCAAGCAGCCATATTGTCCAGGTGAACAGATATCGTTTGCCTGGAAATCAGTTGTAATCCCAGGGGATCTCCAGACACCCCCTGGAGGTTGGCAACCAACCTGGATCCAAAGTATTATGATACGAGAGAAACCGAACAAACCGAATCAAATGACTTCTAAAGGTTTGATGCTCAGCTTCCGAGATTCAATGGTGAATTATGAACGGTTGCAGACTAAGTCTACATTTGAGAGGTTTCCCAACAATAAAATCATGCACCTTTCTTAATTTATTTGCCAGCCAATTTACCTTGTTTTGCCAGCAAATCTGAGAAGATCTCCTCTTCCAAGGTGGGTTCCTTTTTAGGGTCGAAGATCAAGAAGTCTGTTTTGGTGCCTCCAAATCTCAGAAAGCCAGGCGATAAGCTTCTCGCCAAGGTCCGCAGCTTCACAGAACTGGGGAAGTAAATCCCAAGAATTTAAGGAAACCCCTTTCCATCCAAGTCGCTTATCCTCAGCATAATAACGCAGCAATTCCCAAACAGTGCAGACCGCGGATTAAATCAGAAACTTCTGTAAACCAAAGACCTCCCAAGAAAGAGGCATCTTCTCAATTAGCACCCTTTGGAAGGTGAAAGGTAGCTGGTGAAATGGCGCCTTCCTACACCAACGTCAAACCCAAAGAGAGGAATTGCTGGTACAGGAAGGAATTAGTACACGAAGGAAGTAATTGGACATTATTGGACAGCACAGGAAGAAGTCATAAAAGGGGCTATAGCTCAGTGGTAAAGCTCCTGCCTTGGATGCAGAAGGCCCAAAGTCCAAAGTTCAATCCCCAGCATCTCTGGTTAAAAGGCACAAGTTATAGATGATGTGAAAGGCAGCTTCCAAGTATTTGGTATACGACAGCTTTATGCATTAGCTGCCACAAAGTAATTCCCCATACCTCTTTGAGAACATATGAACCAATTCCAGCGTATTTATGAAGCTTTGAAGAAGGATGTAGACAAACTGGAGCATGTCCAGAGGAGGGCAACAAAGATGGTGAGGGGTTTGGAGACCAAGACCTATGAGGAAAGGTTGAGGGAGCTTGGAGAGAGAAAACAGCTAAGAGATGATATAGTTGCCACCTTCAAGTACTTGAAGGGATGCCACATAGAAGATGGAGCAGAGTTGTTTTCTGTTGCCCCAAGGGGTCAGACCAGAATCAGTGGGTTGAAATTAATTCAAAAGAATTTGCAGCTAAGCATTCTGAACAAGTTCCTGATGGTCAAAGCGGTCCCTCAGTGGAACAGGCTTCCTCAGGAGATGTTGGGTTCTCTTTCTTTGGAAGTATTAAAGCAGAGGCTAGAGCCATCTGACAGAAATGCTGATTCTGTGAATTTAGGCAGATTGTGAGTGGCTGGGCAGAAGGGACTGTGTCCATGCTTGGCTCTTGTGGCCCTTTCTTATATGCCCAGGGAAATGCCAATTGCCACTGTGGGGTCAGGAGGCAAATTTCCTCCAAGTCATGTTGGTCAGGGTTTGTTTTCTTGAGGGGCATCATCTGGCCATGAAATTGGGGTCACTGTGGGTGGAGAGGCATTTGCGGGTTTCTTGCATTATAGGGGGTTGGACTAGATGACTCTGAAGGACCCTTTCTATTCCACAATTCTATGATTCTTTGCAGTACTAATTCCATTTTGTAGAATTTGGATTTCGGATCGTAAACATCAAAACACTCAATTTTTCTGCATGACCTCCACTCCAATGCAGCTGGGAAAGATTCTGGGGGTGGTACCACTTGAGCCAAAATTCGTGGCTAATTGGTATTTACTGATTGTTAATGATAAAGGATCTGGGAGAGACAGTTCCAGTCCTTCCCCTTCCCTGTAGCCTCAGCTATTTCCTCACAAAGAATCTGACACCAGAGCTTCAGGGCCCAACGAGCCATTAGCGGCTGACAAAACAAGCTGACAACATGAGCATTTCCTGATGTAGCTGCAGGTGAGTCACAAGTTCCAGGTTGATGGTGGTTTTTCCCCTTTTGGTCATATTCACACCTCAGCAGTAGAAAAGTGACAGGAACTGGCTTGTGTTAACCTTACGGCCTTGCTACAATTCCTCTCTGCAGAATAGAGCTGGTTTGGAAGTGTGTCTGTTTAGGGCCAAATTGTATGCGGTTGTTGCAATTCCAAACTCTGCCTGCTTGGAGGATGGACTCTCTGGTGTTGTTACCCTACGAGGTCCCTCCCTGCTCTAAACCCCTCCCTCCCCAGGCTCCACCCCCTGCAAGGGGGAGATGGTGACCCCATCTGAACCTCCCTGCCTGCCTTGGCTGGCAGAATCCTTTATACGGCTCTTATGAGTCACCGTACAATTCTGCATCAGTTAAAGGGCAATCTGCCTGTGGCAGATTATCACACTCTAACTACTTCCTCATTGGATCCGATAAAGCATTGTAATTCGAAATCGTGGCTTCTGTCAGCAGCAACGGGGACAGCTCTCAAGGGCAGCAGGTGAAAAGAGGCAGGAAACAAGACGTCCATGAACACAAAGGTTTTCAAAGAGGGTGGGGTAGACGGAAGGGTAAAGGTAAAGGTAAAGGTATCCCCTGTGCAAGCACTGGGTCATGTCTGACCCTTAGGGTGACGCCCTCCAGCGTTTTCATGGCAGACTCAATACGGGGTGGTTTGCCAGTGCCTTCCCCAGTCATTACCGTTTACCCCCCAGCAAGCTGGGTACTCATTTTACCGACCTCAGAAGGATGGAAGGCTGAGTCAACCTTGAGCCGGCTGCTGGGATTGAACTCCCAGCCTCATGGGCAAAGCTTTCAGACGGCTGCCTTACCACTCTGCGCCACAAGAGGCTCATAGACGGAAGGGTGGGAGAGGTCAAAAGGTGGGCAAATTCATTGCATATGCAGAATCACGATGCAGGCATGTAATATGGCACCATTAGAATGTCAGCTTCCATTTTTAAAAGTATGTTTCTAGTCCTCAGTGTGGCAAAGGAGATTTAAATGTGTGTGAATACACAGATGCTATAGGTAAGTTGAGTGAGCTGTTTAGTATTCAGAGTCTAAGGCTCAGCCCTAGCCCACGAATACAACAATGCTGTACACATAGGTGGCACTCAAACACAATCGGTACATCAAAGTAATCCCAAAAAGTTTATTCTGAGTGCAGACAAGAAGACTTAAAATCCAGGCTTGAACTATCTTCTCCTCTCCCTCTCCCTTTATTTTTTTGTTTGTTTATTTATTGGATTTTTATCCCGCCACTCTCCAGAGACTCGTGGCAGGTTACACAAAAGACAGAATTAACCCCCAATAAAATAAATCACAATCCCCAATACTAAACCCCATAAAACCCACGAAATGGCGGCATAAAATTATCATCCAACTTCTGGAGAACTCAAAACCTGGCCCATTCTTTTGCGTAATCTGGGCTTTCGGCTTTGAGATTCTGACATGAACCAACATAAGGTACCTGAAATCCATGTGGAGGAATTTCAACAAAACAATGTTCTAAATTTTAAAAAATTACCCTTCCTAGACGCACGAACTAGTTAGCAAGGAAATAGCAAGTCAGGCAGCCCCTCCAAAACAAACAGAACTTGTAGTAGCTGCAGGGTGAGCTTTCCTGAGTGGCTGTTTGCTTCTTCAGATACAGCCAGATTCTGTATTTTGTCAGCCGTGACTCACAAAAGCACATACCTGTCCACAAATTGCATTCGCCTTTAAAGTGTTACTGGACTCTTTGCTCTTTTCTACTGCTACAGAGAGTCTAACAGGTCTAGCCATCCAGATCGCAAAGAGAAAGGCCAGGACTTCTTACTGAGATATTTGCTATAAACAGAGATTTCATTTGTTCAGGAAGTACTCAAGGATGGATTGCCCGAAGGACTTTGTGACATCAGCAGCTCTGTCACATGATGTGCCGTTGATATAAACAGGACTCAAGGCCCAGTTCACACCCGTAAACGGTCACATGCATGGCTGCTTGCATACAGAAGACGAGGTTGCCTGGTATTCAAGGCAAGAGATTTCATCAAAACCCAGGATGCCTTTTGTGGTCCCTCACCCAAGCCCTAGCCAGGGTTGACCCCTCTTAGCTTCTGAGATCTAATGAAATCAGGCTAGCCTGAGCCATCCAAGTCAGGGCAGGGGAACAGAGGGGGCTTATCATAGAATCATAGAGCTGGAAGGACCTCATAAGTCATCTAGTCCAACCCCCTGCACTATGCAGGACACTCACAACCCTATCGCTCATCCATTGTAACCTGCCACCCCCTTGAAACTTCACCAAATCAGCCTCTCTGTCAGATGGCTATCCAGCCTCTGTTTAAAAATCTCCAAAGATGGAGAATCTACCACCTCGTGAGGAAGCCTGTTCCACTGAGAAACCAAAAAGCATCAGGAGGGAGCCACAGGGAAGCTAAAAACTTAACTAAGCAGGTGAAGAGGGGAGGGGCCACGGCAGTGGCTGAGCATTTTGGCAACCAGAAGGTCTCAGGTTCAATCCCCATCTAAAAAGGTCCAGGCAGTGGATGCTGGGAAAGAGCTGGGCCCAAGACCCTGGAGAGCCATTGCCAGCCAGAATAGGCATTATTGTTCTTGACCGACCGATGCTCCACTACAAGGCCGTGTGCTGTGTTCATGTTTAACCCCCTTCATCATTAGCCACCAGGGAGAGGGTAGAAGAGACGCCTGGTTAAATGTTACAAGAAGGGCCCAAATGAAAACAATATTATATGAGGTTGGTCACTTCTTGAGGCTGGTCTCTCTCGAAGGAAGTTGGAGAGGGAGGATTTGATGTTATCACAGGGAGAGGAGGCTGGTCTGGAGGCTGCATCTCCTCCCCATCCCTCTCCCGGGGAAATTGGCTGCACTAAACCTCCTTTGGCCCTGGAGCTCTTGTAGATTTCACCATGCAGACTAAATGGAACCTCCATATTCCAAGGCAGTGGCCCTGTGAATAGTAGTGTTGGGGGGAACAGCAGGAGGAAGATTTGGGCTCTGTGCTCCACTTGTAGGCCTTGCAGAAGAATCTGGTTGGCCAGTCTGGGAAACAGGATGTTGGACGAGAACAGATGCTGGCCTGGTTCCGCATAGGACATGCAGTAAAGCCGACAATTAAATGAATACTAAAAGCAGTAATTGGACAATCTTAATGCTTGGCAGCATAAGGCTGTCATTAGGAAACAAGGTAAGTGAGGTTCTCAAGGGAGAATATGCAGACATTACAAGGACTTGGTAAGAGTTGGAGGTAAGCCAAAAAAAACAAAACCTTAACAGGACAAAGAGATGGGTTTTATTTAATGGCTTTCGGAAGCGGCATCAGATACAGCTTCCAGAAAGAAACAGGAGGAGGTAAGAGCAAACACCGTGCAGTGATTAGAGTATCGGAGTAGGATCTGGGAGACCCGGGTTCGAATCCCCACTCTGACTCGGGCGCTTCCTGGGTGACTTGGGGACAGTCACCCCCTCTCAGCCTAACCTGCCTCACAGGGTTGTTGTTGCAAGAATATTTTAGGATGGGAGAAAAGTGTTGCAAACACCGTTGGGTCGTGACTAGAAGGAAAGCAGTAGACAAGAAGGAAAGTTTCATGCTGGCAATGGCAAAAACTTTATTCAAAGAACGAGTTCCTAGGTATAAAACCTCATTTTTGTATTTTACTTCATCAGTGAACTTATTTCTTAATTGGCTTTTTTCATTGATACTAACAAACTCTTCAAAACACTTCCTTATATTTTATACCTTATCTTTTATATTTTAAGCCATATAATTTGGGTCTATTCCTATCAAAGGTCCATCTTATAAATGACCCCAAAACAAAAATGAGGTTTTATACCTAGGAACTCGTTCTATTGTTTGAATAAAGTTTTTGCCATCGCCCGCTTGAAAATTTCTTTCTTGTCTTCTCATCTTTGGCTGATCTTCTACTCCTCTCTGCTTCTAGAAGAAAAGCCGGGCATATCTGCTTTAAACCTCATGAAAACACACACACACACCCTGTCTTTTACACACCCCTGTCTTTTACAGGGGTCCATCTGGCAGAAGAGAAACGCACTTTGGGCCTTTTCTGCCAGTCAAGTCAGTGAGTTTCTTTAAGATCAGATTTGTTCTGACCCCAGCCCATTCCCCCACAAGCTGAGCTCAGCCTTGGTAGGGGACGGTGGGCAAAGGGCCGGGGGCCCAGAACTGCAAAGTGAGTCCATCAATTCCGTTCCGCAAAAGAATTCTCTCTGTCCAGAAGATAGAATCATAGAATCATAGAGTTGGAAGGGGCCATACAGGCCATCTAGTCCAACCCCCTGCTCAACGCAAGATGTTCCACATTCCAAAAGGGAAAACCAATCTGTAGAACTCTTCCCTGGCAGACAGCGTGGCCCTAACCCTTGGCAGAGATAAAGCTGCAGCAAAGGGACCAGGGGCCAAAAGAAGAGATCCAGGTGGGGAGAGGCAGGCTGGAAGGCAACATTTCTGAAATCTGGAAACCCAAGACTCCCTACAGTTCCTTAAAGAAACCCCCTTTAGAGACCCCCGACAAGGAGACCCCCTACAATTCCTTAAGAAAGCCCCCAAGAACAGAACCCCTGGGGTCAAGCCAGGCCACCTCTCGGCTGGGAAGCCCCCCTTCCCAGGCGGCCGTTCAACGGGTGCTCGGGGCTCGCCCCGCGCACGGGCGGAGGAGACGCTTGACCTGTCGGACGCCCGCCTGCCCTCGCCCACCTTTCCCGCGGATTCTCTCACCTGAGGAAGGTGATGTACCGGGGGTCGGTGGCCAGGTTGGCATCCAGCGTGAGCGACAGGAAAGCCGGGCTCACCCGCCGCGCCGGCTGGCCCCGCAGGCGGAAGCCCAGATCGGCCCCGCCGGCTCCGGGAAGCGCGGCCGCGCTCAGCAGCGCAGTCCAAGCCAGGAGCCCCGGCAGCGGCAGCGGCATCGTCCGCCTCCTGCTCCTCGGCTGCGCTCCGGCGTGCATGGAGCTCCCGCAGCAGGCGCCTCCGCTGGTCGCCACTGGCAGGCGCAGCAGGAAGGCGCGGGCATTTCTGCCGCCCTCGGCTCGGCCTCCTCCTCGCGAGCAGGAAAGAGAAACCGCAGCGCCCGCCGGGGATCGCCAGGCGCAGGCAGGCAGGGAGGGACGGAGGCGGTCCCAGGCCCGGGGAAGGTGGGGCTCTCTACCTTGGGGAGGAGGCAAACCTGGCCCGGCAGGCAGAGGAGGCCAGGTGCAGGACTCTCCTGCAGGGATGCAAGTGCCCAGGTGGGACCTGGGGATCCCCTGCTTTGACAGCTCATCCCCAGTGGACAGAGATCAGATCCCCTGGAGAAAAGGGCTGCTTTGGAGGGAGGACTCCATTGCACTACATTCCCACCCCAAATCTTGCCCTCTCCCTGCTCCATCCCCAAAGTCTCTGGGTATTTCTCAGCTCTAGTCTTAAGGCAGGTCTGCTCAGAATCTTCTTAGGGCAGCTTGTTTCGGGGGGCTTGCTCTCAGGAACGTTTTTTTTTTTTTTTTAAGGATTGCATGGTACAGGTTTCTGTTTCACTGGTTCTGCCTGCACATGAAAGCTCGTACTTTGAATCAAATTAAGCTGGTCTTAAAGTTTTTAAAAAAGTCAAAGGCGGTCTTGGGCTGTAGCAACACAGGTATGACTTTGAAGCTATTGTATGCTGCATTGGTCAGACCCCACCTGGAGTCCTGTGTGCAGTTCTGGAGGCCTCACTTCAAAAAGGATGGGGGTAAAATTGAGAGGGGGCAGAGGAGAGCGGTGATGGTGATCCAGCGCCTGGGGACTAAGTCCTGGGAGGAGAGGCTGAGGGACTTGGGACTGGTCAGCCTGGAGAAGAGGAGGTTGAGAGGGGGCAGGATGGCTCTCTTGAAGGATTTGAAAGCTTGATTCAAGTGGGTAGCCATATTGGTCTGAAGCAGCACAACAAAACAAAACCAGAGTCCAATGGCACCTTTAAGACCAACAAAGATTTATTCAAGGGGTGAGCTTTCGAGTGAAAGCACTCGAAAGCTCACCCCTTGAATAAATCTTTGTTGGTCTTAAAGGTGCCACTGGACTCTAGTTTTATTTGAAAGCTTGTCACTTAGAGGAAGGTGGGGAGTGGTTCCTGTTGCAGCAGAGGAGAGGATCCACAGTAATTAGTTTTGCATGTAGAATGAAATTGGGTAGATATCAGGGAAAAAAATGTTTCACAGTCAGAGTAGTTCAGCTGTGGAATGGGCTGCCTAAGGAGGGGTGAGCTCCCCCCCACACTGTGTTCTTCAAGCAGCAGCTGGTCAGCTACTTATCCTGGATGCTAGTTTAGACTGATCTGCAAGGGATCAGACTAGATGGCCTCTATGGCCCTTCCAACTCTATGGTTCTATAGGTGAGTCAGGCTTTGATCTGCTGCTTCAGACCAGCAGGGCCACCCAACTGAATCTAGGATTGCAGTGTCAGTTTCAGGAGGTGGGGAATAAGAAAGAATAGGGAGCCTCTGGGCATGTACAAAGTATGTCCCTTCTTTGCCCACCCAAATGCAGTTCACTTGCTGTATTTTATTGTTTGATTTACTTGCTTGTTTTATTTACACTGTAGTGGCTTGAGAGCCAGCTTGGTGTAGTGGTTAAGAGTGGCAGCTTCTAATCGGGAGAGCTGGGTTTGATTCCCCACTCCTCCTCCACATGATGCCAAATGAGGGACCTTGGGCTAGTCACAGTTCTCTTAGAGCTCTCTCAGCCCCACCCACCTCACAGGGTGTCTGTTGTGGGGAGAGGCTCTTTGAGACTCCTTTGGGTAGAGAAAGGCGGCATATAAGAACCAA
Organism: Paroedura picta; assembly: GCF_049243985.1. NCBI lineage: Eukaryota > Metazoa > Chordata > Lepidosauria > Squamata > Gekkonidae > Paroedura > Paroedura picta. The sequence continues at coordinate 78,930,502 of NC_135378.1, read as the reverse complement.
CTCTTCTTCTTCAGTAATATCAGGGCTCTCTCAGCCTCCCCTCCCTTACAGGGTGTCTGTTGTGGGGAGAGGAAAGGGAAGGCGAATATAAGCCGCTTTGAGACTCCTTTGGGTAGAGAAAAGCAGCATCTAAGAACCAACTCTTCTTCTTCATCATCATCATCTTCTTCTTCTTATATGTCATGAACAGAAGCTGGAATGCCTTTGGAACTATTGAACTAATGTCGGCAGAAGTTATTCCCTGACTGTTCTTCTCTCCCTCTCTGCTTTGTCCTTTACTGCTTTCTATAGATTTCCTCCTTTGTAAGTGGAGCTTGATTTTGATGACTGGTCTAGAAGTGAATCATAGAATAACAGAGTTAGAAGGGACCTCCTGGGTCATTTAGTCCAACCCCCTGCACTATGCAGGACACTCATCCCTATCCCTTGTCCACTGTAACCTGCCACCCCCTTGAGCCTTCACAGAAACAGCCTCTCCGTCAGATGGCTCTCCAGCCTCTGTTTAAAAATCTCCAAAGATGGAGAACCCACCATCTCCCGAGGAAGCCTGTTCCACTGAGAAACCGCTCTGACTGTCAGGAACTTCTTCTGGAGGTTTAGACGGAATTTCTTTTGAATTAATTCCATCCCATTGGTTCTGGTCTGTCCCTCTGTCCTAACCTGAAAAACAAGTGGAGGATCTCTATTTCTAAGAAAAAGTTGCAGCTACAGGAGAAGAGGAGGGTGCTGCAAGGTTTACTTTCTAAGCGCATTGCAAATGCTAATCCATTTAATTATTTTTAAATAAGATCCATTTGCTCATTCACGTATGTTAAATAAATTGTCTGAAACCACAATGCCCCCATTTCTGTTCACTGTGCAAATCAATTTGCTTGGTGTAGATTTCTTTTAATGGAAAGCTTTTATTGTAGAGTCAATATGTCTGGGTTGTGTGGTTTTTTGCTCTTTTGCGAACAAAAGATGAGATGAATGAGTCATGGGTTAGGCTCGCCACTCTGGGTTGGGAAATCCCTGCAGATTTTTTTGGGAGGGGGGGGAGCCTGAGGAAAGTGGGCTTTGGGGAGAGGAAGCAGCTTGACAAGATGTAAAGCCATGGAGTCTACCCTTCAAAGCAGTCATTTTTCCTGGAGAACTGACCTCTGTCACCTGAAGGTCAGTTGAAACTTTGGGAGATCTCTGGATCTTGCCTGAATGTTGGCAACCCAAACCACCAGTGTTAGAGGCAGAAACCACAGGGGGACGGAGACATAAACAGTAGAAGGAAGGGCTCCCCTGATTCGCACAACCTTTTGACCTCAGTCTTACTCTTGTCTGCTAAGGGCATTTGCATTGCGTTGTATTCCACCTGGTCCTCCAAGGAGCTCCAATGGGCATGCATTCTGCTTAACCCTATCTAAAAAGCAATATTCTTCAGCAAAGGAACTACAGATGGAGTCTACAGTGTCAAACTGATGAATTAGAATTCATGGAGAGGTTGGACACAATCCACCCACCCTGTGAGGCATTCCATAGCTTAGTTATAGGGGCTAACAACCTTAATTAAACCCGATTGCTGTTTGTTTCAGCAAAATCAGAACAAAAAGGGTGGGGCTTGGGGAGAGGAGAGACCTCAGCACAGTATAAGGCCTGAAAGCACAGCTCCCAAGCAGCGATTCTTTCCAGGAGAACTGATCTCAGTCTGGAGATCAAACCTAATAGCAGGAGATCCCACCTAGAAGTTGGTTAACTTTGAATTTTTATACACGCTGCCTGCATTTTATAGCCTCTCGGCCCTGCTGTTTGTTACTTTTTCATCCATATCTCATGCTTAAAATATGCCTTCATGCTGAGGACCTACCCCTTGTATCTAAAGAAGTAGGTTCTAGCCCACCAAACATCTTGTTAGCCTCTAGATCAGGGGTAGTCAAACTGCGGCCCTCCAGATGTCCATGGAGTACAATTCCCATGAGCCCCTGCCAGCGAATGCTGGCAGGGGCTCCTGGGAATTGTAGTCCATGGACATCTGGAGGGGCGCAGTTTGACTACCCCTGATCTAGATTCATGATTATTGGTTTTGCTGCAGAAAACTAATACAGCTGCCCTTCGGCAGCGGTCTGACTAAGGGCCTCTTAGAACCCTGTTGCTTAGCTCTGAAGCTCTGTGCCTGCAGCACTGCTGCAGTGAGGCCTCCTTTCAAATTGTACGCAATCATACTTTCCAACCAATGCGGTCGACAGGAATGCAGGAAGTCGGTCTTTTAAGCTGCAATGTCCGTAGGAGCCGGACAACTCGCATATGCACCAAACACAACCCACACACCATTCTGCCTTCTCCTTGGAGCAGGTTTGACTACTATTGGCCAATTGCAGAGCAAAGTAAACAAAAGAGTGGGGAGGACATGACTTGCCGAAAACGAACTTCCTGTCCTTTAATAATTACTCTTCGGCCTTCACCCACAGAACGGAAGCTATTTCACAGGAAGCTCAGCTCACTTATAACTATTATAATGATTGGACGTTACTGAAGCAACCCCCCAGCCACCCCAAGACTAGACAGGAATGAAGAGTGTCTCGCTCAACAATTCTGGCAGGGGCTCATGGGAATTGTAGTCCATGAATCCCTGGTTTCGGCCAGCCCTGTGCAGTGGGCTGGAAAGAACAAAGTTCCCCGTCTAGCTAGCCCCTGGAATTTTCCCCGTCTAGCTTAGGCCGGTTGCTCTATCGGTCCAGTGCACCATGTTGTTGTGAGGGTGAAGCAAAGGATGGGAGAGAACCATGCCCCTCCTTGTAATCAATATAAGCAATTCATTGGAGAACAATGAATGACATCCACACATTTCTGCAGTCACAGGTTGTATATTAAAAACTGCACAGGTGAGCTTGAGAAAGCAAACTGTGAACTCAAAGGCTAATTACAAATAACGAAGACAGTATTGTCTACTCTACTGGCAGGTGCCCTGCAGCAGGGGTAGTCAACCTGTGGTCCTCCAGATGTTCATGGACTACAATTCCCATGAGCCCCTGCCAGCAAACGCTGGCAGGGGCTCATGGGAATTGTAGTCCATGAACATCTGGAGGACCACAGGTTGACTACCCCTGCCCTGCAGGATCTCAGGCAGAAGTCTTTCACATTACCCATCACCTGATGCTTTTAAATGGGTAATGCCAAAGATTGAACCTGGGGACCTTCTTCATGCCAAGCAGATGCTCTGCCCCTGAGCCATCGCTCCTCCCTGCTAAGAATCATCTTCTTGAACAGGCCCAAGAATGATGCATTGGTCAGTTGCATCTTCCGCTAGCTGGACTGGTAAGGAGACACTGGAGTGATGGGGGAAATGTAGGCATTTGTGGCTATTAGAGCACGTCGCTGGTTCATATGGGGATCAGCCTGTTTCAGGAAGGCAGTTCAACTGAACTTTTGACATACTTATTCAAAGCAATCAAAATACTTTGCTTTCAGTTGGATCAATGGATGCTCAAAGGAATGGGGAAGACTCCATGCAGAAGGAGGAATCAGGCGCCATCCATGGCTTCTATGCTTGCCAACATAAATGAGGCACAACGGAGGAAGCCTGCTTCTTCCCTGCCTTCCCTGAAGAGGCCTAAACTGTGTCCTATGCCAATGATACGATGTGCCTGGCTGCAATTTACTTGAGTACTGCTGGCACCGGAATTATGAGCTACCGTACTTAATAAACTGATTTTGGTTTGATTTACACACCTAATCAGCAGTGTGCACTTACACCCAAGTGAGTTTCCCTAGTGTAGGCATTGCACTTATGCTAGATCCAGTGAGAAGTGGGTTTTGTAATGGAGATACACAAAAGGAGGCATTTAATGAGGACTGGTGCCTGATAATGGGTTGGACCCAGACTAAAATGGCCATTTCTGCTGATTCTCCCATCTTGTTGCAGATTTCCACCCTCCCTCACGTCATTCTCCAGGGGCAGCATTTTGTAGAGATCAGTGGGGTGCAGTTGTGTGTGTTGGTATGTGGGGGGAGGAGTTCCACCTTGCCATGAAAATAGTTTAGATCAACCATTCTCAACTTATTTTGGCCATGGCCCTTTTAGGACCTCTTCTGAGGGCCCCTTGCGCAAATGAGCTCAGCTAAAAAGGGCCTTCGCTGAGCGTGAACTAACTATAGTCACCTTTCCTTGTCTTATATAAACACGTGAAACAGATTTCTAGAACATTCAGACAAGAGAACCATGGGTGTTCATTTTTTCCCTTGAATTAATTCAAGCACACGCAAAGGAATGGATGATATGACTTTTTGTTTCCCTTGACAAAGCTCGAACTTTGACGAGATACGGGACAAAAAGAGTCTTTCATCTGTTCAGTTGCTAAGGCCTCCCATGAACCCTTTAGGGGCTCCTCACATTTTCTATTCTGTGGCCCCCCTTCAAATATGCCGGGGGCCCCCAGGGGGCATATGGCCCCCACTGAGAATAGCTGGTTTAGATCAACCCCTGTGAGCTTCCATTTGGCACCCTCGTTTCATGATGTACAGAACAGGAAGCAGGGATGGATAGGGTACTTTTATTATCAAATGAAGCTTAGTTACACATATATACAGCAATACACACACACAACACCAGGTTGTAAAGGGTCTGATTTCCACTTTCATACCGAAGAGTGATCAGGAAGCTTCAAGGAAGGTCCGCAGGTATTTGCAGCAATGCTTCTGCTTCTCCTTGTAAAGACTCTGCCTTTTCAGCCAGATGCATCTGCACCCAAAAACAACACCTGAGGTCAAATTATTCCAATATTACAGCTTTCAGGATGCAGGAAACGGGGGAGAAAGATGGCCATTCCCCAGGGCGAAGATGCAAAAGCAGGCAGAAGAACTAGCGTGATCTTTGTACAAAGCTAAATAAGAACAGCCTCCAGAATTGCACCATACTGTAATATGGCTGATGGAACGAGGTAGCCATATAAAGGAACACAGTTCTGCAGACAGGAGTAGGTGGCCTTTATTCACAAGGATTTAGCAAATGGGCTGTGGGCAGGTGCACTGTAGTCACTGGGGGTCTGCAATACACAAGCTCTTCTCTATAGGTGCTCTAATCATTACTATGACGGAACTTGTGTAATACTTGTGGGGTATAAGCTGGAACCCGTTCTCCATCTTATTCCAATGGAAAAGTCACTTAGGTGGGAGGAAATCTTCCTACTTTGCTTCATAGCTAGGTGTAGCTCTGTGTCTTTTCCAATCCACTGCTTGTGGGAGCACAGCAGGCCCCTTCTTGGTTTCTTTGCCAGCCAGGAGAACACTGCCTTGATATACAGCAAGGCTACCCCTGCTTGAAGCATCCAGGCAAAGATTGCTTGTTAACTTGGGTGATTATAACACAGCTGTATTCCAAAAAGGATCAGGATTCTCCAGTACTTCCTATTCACCCAGCATATCTGCTGGAAACATTTCCCAGTTTGGGGCTTTTCACAGAACATTCTGCTCACCTTGGCAGATGAAACTATTTGCCGAGCCTGACGTCTGGACATATGCTCAATCGTTTTCACTAACACTTCTGGATTTGCATTCGCCAAGTGTGCTAATGTTTTATACCCGGCATTGTAGAGTTGCTTGGCTCGGGCCTGCAAAAAAGGGCCAAAATGCTTGTTAAATGAGACAGGAAGCAGCTCCCCCAACAATAGCACCAAGCTTCCATACCAACTTCCTGTATTTCTAGCCATCCCATTTCAGTTAATCTGCCTGACACACTTATTGCATTTCATGCAGATTACATAGTAACTCCACTGGCAGAAATAACTGCCTCTTCCTTTTTTCCTTTCATCTTACACACTAATAACTGGAATAATACAGGGAGTTCATCTCCTTTCATGGTTGTTTTTCTTTCAGATCTCAATTGCTTCAGTAAAAATTGTTGTAAACACTGTAATATTAAACAGGCACGGGATTCTTCGGAAACAAAGGCAGGGCTTTTGAAAATGGTTAGCTTGTTATCCCAATATGAATGTTTAGCATTGTGGATGAGTTCCATCTGAGTCCAGTAGCACCTTAAATACCAGCAAAAGTTTCAGGATATAAGCTATTGAGTCTCAAGTTCCCTTCATGCGACACAGTAGAACAGGAGTTGAGATCTGAGTCCTTTTATCCTAGTCTGAAGGTGGGTTGGGTGTTGTAAAGCAGGGGTAGTCAACCTGTGGTCCTCCAGATGTCCATGGACTACGTTTGCTGGCAGGGGCTCAATTCTAGTCCATGGACATCTGGAGGACCACAGGTTGACTACCCCTGTTGTAAAGCATGTTTGCTAAAGACGTGAAGGTACAATGGGTATTGCAATCACTTTAATTACAGTCAAGAGAAAATAAAATGTTCTCCCACTGGGGTTTTTGAGTGTTGCAGTTTTTAATGTCTTTCAGGTCACTCAAACGCTGACCTAAGAGCAGCAATCCTCAAAAGAAAAAATTGTGTAGGAAAGCTGCTGAATTGGAATTAATTCACGAGTTCAGAACAATGGACAGCCCCTCCCCCCAGGGCTGAATAGGGACATAGGATTTTTAATCTCACTAGGGAAGGGATGCTAATCTTTGACCCCCAAGCACTTCCCTTCTGCTCTAATCAAGCTGATTGCAATATGCATTGTACCTTTGCATCCTTTACAACACCCTGCCCACCTTCTGCCTGGGATAAAAGAAAAATTTACTATTTTGTTCTACTGTGTCTGATTGAAGGGAGCTTTGACTTCCAAATAATTACACCCAGAAACACTTAACTGGCCTCTAAAGTGCCGCTGGACTAAAATCTAACTGCTCTACTACAGGTCAACAGGACTACTTGCTGAAGCTATTGCCACTGTGGAATAAGATTAGGATATATCTGCCCAGAGGAGACAAGTAGAAACATTCAAATGAGTAGCCATGTTGGTCTGAAGTAGCACAATAAAATCAGAGTCCAGAGGCACCTTTAAGACCAACAAAGATTTATTCAAGGCGTGAGCTTTCGAGTGCAAGCACCCTTTGTCAGACTATGATCTTCTTACATCTTTGTTGTAACAAGATACTTTGTTGTAAGAAGATCATAGTCTGACGAAGGGTGCTTGCACTCGAAAGCTCATGCCTTGAATAAATCTTTGTTGGTCTTAAAGGTGCTACTGGACTCTGATTTTATTAAGCAGAAACACTGTCAGGCTATTTCAATGAAATTTCCTTTACTTTCCATTGTATTCAGGGTAAGGATACAGAAGGCATTTATTATTGCCAAACGCTTTATCTTTCATCGCTGTTTACTACTTTAGGTTAGAACTGAAACATGACTACAGCCCCAGAAAGCTTTTCTTAAAGCTCTTCTATTAATTTCTCCTCTGCCTAAAGAGTAAAGTTTTCTTGATGTGCCTCTGAAAAAGGACTGCACAATCTCAGCACCATCCACTGTCCTATGAATGTATGAAAGAGGTGCTGTTACAACAGGTAGGACATAATACTAGAAAGAGAAAAGAAGCAATTACAAGAATTTCTGTGCAGCACAGAGCAAAAACAAAGCTTACAGTGGTTTATAGTCACATCCCACACTTTTGATAGGAGCAAACATCTAACACCATACTAACAAAATAATATATTAATACCAACAAATTCTCATCCGACAACAGTAACCTAATTTACTGCAGTGATGCGTTCAAAGAACAAGCATACAAAACAGAGAGATTTCTTAGTGGGCCTGAGGGAACTACAGATTTTAGGATGCTCAGCCATATCCTCCTTCACTTTGAACCAGGGGTTGCTTCTGCTCTCAGGGGTTGCACAATGCTTACTTTTGAAGACAGTTTAAAGATATTTTACAAATTCTATTTTGAATTTCAGTCAGGCCTAGAGGAGATCAGCCCTGCCTGCTCCTTAGAAGGCCAGATCCTGAAGATGAAACTCAAATACTTTGGCCACCTCATGAGAAGGAAGGACTCCCTGGAGAAGAGCCTAATGCTGGGAGCAATTGAGGGCAAAAGAAGAAGGGGACGACAGAGAATGAGGCGGTTGGATGGAGTCACTGAAGCAGTCAGTGCAAACTTAAATGGACTCCGGGGAATGGTAGAGGACAGGAAGGCCTGGAGGATCATTGTCCACGGGGTCGCGATGGGTTGGACACGACTTCGCACCTAACAACAACAAATTTTGAATTTTTGAAAAGCTGTACTTATTGTTATAATTTTTTTTGCACAAAAATTCAGTTTCACAAAAGTGTTTCGGAAACTGACCTAGAAATTTAAAGGCTGCTCACCTCCAAAACTCCTGCCACTTCCATTAGAGGAATGAGCTCTGCCTTAACACAATAGGTCAATTTCTTGCTAAGTTCTGTCAAGAGAGCTTTATAAACCCAAAATTCATCCAGTTCCTGGAAACGTAAAAAATATTAAATATTAAAACACATAACAAATGCTAGAAACTCTGAGTAAATCCTGGAAGTTGGAATGTTGTATAACAGTTATAGTTATCCTTCGAGTGTAGATAAGATACCACCTAAGTGTGTGGGAGCCAGCGTGGTATAGTGGTTAAGAGTGGCAGCTTCCAATATGGAGAGCTGGGTTTGATTCCCACTCCTTCACCACATGCAGCCAGCTAGTCACAGCCCTGATAGTGCTCTTCAGATGGAGCAGTCTTCTCACAGCTCTCTCAGCCCCACCTAACTCACAGGGTGTCTGCTGAAGAGAGGAAGGGAAGAGAGGAAGTGCAAGCCACTTTAAGCACAGGGTTCAATAACATTGCAAATGGATTACTTGGGTATTATCTTAAATCAGGGGTGGGCAAACTGTGGCCCTCCAGATGTCCATGGATTACAATTCCCACGAGCCCCTGCCAGTGAATGCTCATGGGAATTGTAGTCCAGGGACATCTGGAGGGCCACAGTTTGCCCACCCCTATCTTAAACCATAATGATGAGGTATCAACAGAAGCAACCTACACCAACAAATTCTTTTCTGATAATTAACTGATGGCACAGAAGAATAACACCATTGTAACCGGACAGTGAAATGGCTCCTAATTATTACTACTTCCAAAAATCGCTGCTTTGTCCATTTCTGGTATTAAAAGGGAAAAGTGTGTTAGGCAACTTGGAAAACCTACATTAAAATCAAAAACCCTAACAATAAAGGCTTCTTGGACACAAGAAAATTTGGAACAGAACAGACCAATAAGCTTAGTGGCAGAGCAGGGTTGGCATGCGGATGGTGCCAGGTTAATTTTTGGACAGCAGGTGGTGGGAAGGAGAAATTTCTCTGCCTTGTTTCAGAGGGCAGCCATGTTGGCATCTGACAGAGAGAGCTCTGACTTTCAGAAACTTATACCACAAAAATCATGTGGATTTCTAAGGAGCTACTGGACTCAAACTTAACATTTTGTCTGCGTGGAACTTTGCAGAGCTGTGCTAGGTGGCCTGTTAAGTCTGCCCTGACGTAAAGCAGGTCCCACCACTTAAATATTAAGCTGACATACCTTACCTCACAGAAATGCAGAACAGAGGAGGAGAAAGCAGCGGCCGAATTCAGGAGGGTTTGAACAAACCCACGAGATGTGTTAAATTTTTCTGCCACATTCCATATGTTGGTCTCTTTTACCAGGGCATGAAGAACGAAGGACAAGTATAGTCTACCGACAGTGTCGCCATCCACATCCTAAAACCAGAATTAATTTTACTTCAAAATTAGAGGCACAGGTGAATGTAAGCCTTTTACATCTTTCAGAACCCCTGAAGCAATGGGGAAAAGTCCTGAATTTATTGATTCCCATGGCAATATATACTCTGACCAAAATATGCCCTGCTCCTGGGTAGCCCAGGCTAGCCGTATCCCATCAGATCTTGGAGGCTAAGCAGAGTTGGCCTTGGACAATACTTGGATGGGAGACTTCCAAGGAATACCAGGGCTGCGACCTAGAGGCAGGCAATGGCAAGCGACCTCTGAATGACTTTTGCCTTGAAAATCCCACGGGGTTGCCGTAACTCAGCTGTCACTTGACAGCAATTTCCACCAGCATCACATGAAGACATAACTCCCCGCCTGGCTGCGTGGTAACATGTATTGAAAAGGGATTATAAAACACATTTCCAGCTAAGAATTTCAGAGCCAGTGTTGTGAAGGGGTTACAGTGTTCGATTAGGATAAAGGGTGAGACCTCGCTGGCCATAACGTAATGTGGGTGTACTCAGGCCAGTCATATTCTTTCAGCTTAACCTACCTCACAGGGTTATGAAAGATATACTGGAGGAGGGAGAGGGTAAAAATGTACTAAATAAACCTATATGCCCAAGTCACTCTAAATAGGACAAATAGGAACAGTTAGTAAGAGAAACTCTGAATATGAGTTGCTGCCTCACAGAAAGTCTGATAATCTAGCTCAGTGATTCTCAACCTGGGGGTCGGGACCCCTTTGAGGGTCGAATGACCCTTTCACAGGGGTCGCGGCAGGGCAAGCAGTTTGGCTGGGGGGACGCCATCCACACAACAGCCTTGTGGGGTGGATCGAGATAGAGCGTTCGTCTGTCTGGAGCAGCGGAAAAGAGCGAGATTGGCGTGGTGGGACAAGAGGCAGAACTGAACTGAGAAACCCCGGGGGAAAAAACCAACTTATATACAATCCTGAACAATGGGTTTTCACACCATTAGTCAGTTGTGGTTTAATTCTTGTGAAAGAACCCTTGAATAATCTTATGGTTGGGGGTCACCACAACATGAGAACTGTATTAAAAGGTCACGGCATTAGGAAGGTTGAGAACCATTATTCAAAACTGTCTATCCTGACAGGCTGTCCTTCCCCATCTTATTCATCATATGCTACATTTAGCTACATTTTGCAGGGATTGAACTGGAGTCTTGGCATGCAAGGTATGCGTTTGACTGCTGTACCATAGGAGTTAATTCCCTTTGTTTTCCAATTGTGTTTTGTATATGACTGAGGCCTGTGTAGCAGATTTGTAGCAGATTTGTGGATGGTGGAGTTTGGGGAGGGGGAGGGACCTACGCCGGCTATAACACCATACAGCAGAGGTAGCCAAACGATGGCCCTTCAGATGTCCATGGACTACAATTCCCATGAGCCCCTGCCCCACACACACCTGGAGAGGGGCAATCTAATTTATTTATTATTTAAATTCATAGGTCACCCCCTATTGAACCTGCAGCATACTTAATTTTTTTAGCTGTTTAAGTGCTGCTCTAAGTATGGAACAAGGAAAAGGTCTCCTGCACTTCATGTAACTGCTATTTTAATCAGATTAAATGATCAATTTAATCTAATTAATTTAAGTCAAAGGCAGTAGAAAAAGGTGAGATGAGAGGGAAAGAAAGAATGGTGAATCACAGGTGGGAAAAGAAGCTTTAAAAGATAGAGAAGTAAAAATGAAGGAGGGAAATATTTTCCCCTACATTGGTTTTTAAAGCATTTCAACATAAGAAAGCTCCTTCGCTTACCTTCCTGATGGCTTGTCCAGAAGCCTTTTTAGCTATAAAGCTCTCTGGCACACCAACAGCAGCAGCTACTTGCTGTTCTACTGGAGTCAGCTGATTATACTAAAAAAGCGGAATTCAGGTTTAAAAAAATTAAACTAAGTACATCTAGCAGCAAATCATAATAGAGAAAGCAGAGCACAACCTGTCCTCATGTCAGTATCATGAAGGACTGGGCAGAAGGATCTATATCGACCTCCTGCGGCTCTAAGCTGCTTCTGAAATGGAAGGCAATCTCATCAAGTGGCTGCAAGTTTGGGGTGGGGGAAGCAATCCACCCCCACCACCCCACTGGGGTAGATAAATGCTTTGGGCTCCCCATACCTAGCCAAGAAATGGCACAAGGTAGAATAATCCTCCTGCCAAGCCCCGATCCCAAATTCCGTTCCCACACCCAGCTTTTCAGTGAAGTTACACAGTCAGGAAATCTGACTGCAGTTCTCCTGAGTCTCGTCTATTAAAGCCCTGAGTCAGTCAAACAGAACACATGATTTATGACTAACTTAAACTTTCAGTACTGCTTTCAAGACCTGCTTTCACTAAACTGCATCTGGGGACGGACAGAGTTTGTGAGCAAGCCTGCAATGTCACCTCCCACCTCCTTTTTCTTGTGCACAGAAGCCGATTGAAAATTGCCTCATCTGACTGAGCTCCGATTTGTCATAGTGCTCAAATGCAGGGGGCCTCAGCAAACTGGGCTGTTTCTTCCGTGAAAACCGGGATTCTAAACGGGGAACATACTGGCATTTAGAACATTTACTCAAGGGTCGGAACAAGCTCATATTTTCTGAAATACCCACATTTGGAAACCATGGAAAACTGGAACAAGAAGTGGTCCATCAAATGCTGTTTGAAAAGAGGAGACAGAGGCACAGAAGCACAGCAAAGAGCTCTGTACGGGCCTGGCTGCATTGGACTACAGTTTGCCATGATGTCTCAATGTAGCCAGTAAAAGAAAAGACTGACATCTTTCATGTTTCTGCTAAGCTACCACAGGTTCCCTGGATGTCCTCTTCCCTCTGAGCAAGACTATAAAATTCTTTCAGGTGGGTATTCAATGTTGGTCGGAAGCAGCAGAACAAAGTTTGAGTCCAGTGCTCCTTGGAGTCCAACAAAGTCTTATTCAAGGTGTGTACCGCACACTCCTCTTTCACACAGAATCTGAGGAAATGTGACTGCATATAAAAGCTCTTGAATAAAACTCAAGAGCCACAGGACTCAAACTCGGTCCTATAGATTTCTTAACCTTTTTAAAAAGCCTTACCTGTTTAAAATAGATCATCCAATCTGGATTACATTGCGAAACCATTTCATATGGTATTGTCAGATAGAGCAAATGAAGGTAGCTCTCAAGGATGAGCCCCTTAAGGCCTTTCTTAAGGTCTGCATAGAGCGTATCACAATATGCCAGACTGATGGAACCTGAGATGCATTGAAATAAGCAAACATCATACAGTATACCATGTTCAGCACATGTGCATATTGTGCAGATATATGTAGCATTCTTTCCCTCTTGGGAACATGACACTTGTAGCAGCCCAACATACTGGATGTCTCTAAAGTATGCATTAGCCCCAAGTGCCTTTCCATGTGGTTAAAAACTCTGCTTAGTTCCCTCATCTTCATGTAACAGACAGTTTCAGACAAGCTGGTCTGCAGCAGAAGAGCTAGATGTGACTCCAGAAGCATCTTAGAGAGCAACCAGATATTAGGGGTATGAATTTTCAAGAGTTATAGCTCCCTTTGTTGGTCTCTAAGATGCTACTAGACTAGGGGTGGCCAAACCGTGGCTCTCCAGATGTCCATGGACTACAATTCCCATGAGCCCCTGCCAAACCTAGATGTAATGGACAGAGCACAGGTTTTGATTCCAGGGGTAAAGTACTGTGGGACAATTGCCTTGTCATACTTTAATTTTTTTTTAGAGTAAACATGCCGCATTGCAGGGGGGTGGGGAACCCACAACTACTGAGAATGTATTGTGGTGGAAATTTGCCAAGTACTTTCCCATCCTTCCAGTTGTAAATGGATCAATAAGCACTCTCAACGCAGATGCAGAGAAAGAGCTTTCTGGCTGATAAAATTAATTTAAAGAACGTTGGCAAAATGAGAGTGTGTGTCACAGATGATATCACAGACACCAGGGATGCCAACAACCAGGAGGGAAAAAAAACACCTGCCATTTTAATAGAGGCTAAATGTGTGGAAGCAGCCCTATGAAGCTTTTCATGGCCTGGGGGTAAGTAACACCACCTGACAAATAGCATCCTATCACATTTCTGTTAAAGGGACAGGATGTTTTTTTCCTCCAGGCTATTGGGGGCCAAATATGGCACTCATAAAACCACACCTCACAGACTTGCTACTGCAGCTGAGCTGAGTTTTTCAGGAATTTGATTTGTGGTGAAAACCCAGGTCCCCAAAGGCATGGCTGGCCCATGACACTTTGATGCCTAAAACATATGCACGCATGCACAAGCACACACGCGCTGTTTCTGTAAAAATACAATCACATTAAAATAATGGACAGGTTTGTTGCCCTTTCATTATTCCTGAAACAGCTACCTTGTGCTGCCTAGTGACCGAGCCAGCCTAGATGTATTCCTAACACACAAGCCACAGGGATGTCTTACCTTTGTAAGTGGCTTGACCCAGATGAGTGATTTCTAAATTGTGCTGCAAGTGGTGTTCACTCTCACATCTTGCTCTCTCCTTTAGGAGCCCATTTTGTTTCAACCACTGCAACACTTCCACAATTACATCCCACAGGCTCTTTCCTTTAGGCAGAAGCTGGGGCTGGATGCTAAGCAAAGTACTGCACATAAAGCGATGAACCTCTTCTGGGTTGGTTGCTATCTAGAATGCAACAGAATAAGGCAAGACAGACTAAAGATGTGCTGCAAAAAATCTACAGTTGAGCACCGTGGGAAAAAAAACAGATCATGGCTATTTGTTATTCCTCCTGAAGCTTCCCCTCTCCAAACTGCTCCCTTTAACAAAGCCAAGCTATTTTATGGCATACGTGAAAGATTTTCAGAAATACCTTCAAGCCAACTAAAGAGAGGATCAGGCTCCGGATTCCTTTGTTGCACTCAAGCAGGAGGTTGCTGTAACAGCTTTCTAAAGGGCTGTGTACTAAGTTTCGAACCTTTAAAACATTACAATAGGAAATCAATTAAATGGCATAACTAAGTGAAAGAGAAAACTATGAACAATATTTCTACACAACATTCCTAGAACACCATCTTGTCCGTTACACCTCCTCAAGAACTCTCTCTTAATTAAATGCAGGAAGCTCCTACATTGGGGGGGCCCTGCTCTATAACAACAGGAAGCCCAACTGCAGTTAAAAACAGGGTCTTTTTACTGGTGACCCCAAGTCTGTGGAATGAGCTCCTTTGAAAGCTTTGATGGTGCACTTCCTCCTGGATTTCTGGCAGTTACATGATATGCATATATGAGAACAGTGTAAGATGCTTTTAATCCCCAATGGAGAGAAAGGCAGAATATGAATGAAGTAAACAAAAAATCCAAAGCAAAACTGAACTTTTAAAAACAATACATGAGACAGCTCTCCTCCTCTCCAGGTTTCCATTGTCTGAACTATGTCCAGTGATATGCAACATTTTGATTTGAGTAAGGATTTACTGGACAAAGAATAAGGATATGTTTTAGCAGTATATCTATATATTTTTAAAAGACCGCTTATCTTTCAAATACATGCCTTTAAAATCAACAATTTAATTTTTCACATGAGCTGGTGCTTAGGAAGGTAGCCATCGGTCTTAAGCCCATGCTTAAAATAATTGAATAATTTAGGGAGCCATGATGGGACGCTACTTAGCTGCAGCTCTGTTCAGTGATGAAATTCCATTAGCTTTGAAGGAGAGGAGCTGGGCTCTGTTGTTATTACACTCAAATGAAAAAGTCTCCTTGAAATATACTTACTAAAAAGAGAACCAAACTATTGTAGAGTGACTCTTTTTACAAACAAGAAACAAAAAGCGAACTCCTCCCTATGCTACATAATCGATTTATCCCGATGATTCAGAAGTCTCAAAACTCTCCATTCTTTTTTTACTCAAGTTACCAGCTGTTTGTCTTTGGCTTGTGCTATAAGAATGCTTTCGCCAGCACTGTCGATGCCAGCACGGCCAGCTCTGCCAACCATCTGCTTATACTGATTCTTCTTCATGAATTCTGTAGCAACATACGGAGCTCTTAAGATGACCCTAAGAAAACAGTAAAGATGTAACTTAATTAGAGCACTGATGCTGATAGACGGGCATTTTCTTCAAGATCATAAAAGGTAAGAAGCTATCCTGTCTTCCAGAGCCAGCTTGGCAAAGGGGTTAAGAGTGGCAGCCTCTAATCTGGAGAGCCAGGTTTGATTTGCCACTCCTCTATGTGCAGCCAGCTGGCTGTTCTTGGGCTTGTCACAGAGCTGTCTTCACACAGCAGTTCGTCAGAGCTCTCTCAGCTCCATCTACCTCACAGGATGTCTGTTGTGGGGAGAGGAAGGGAAAGGTGTTTGTAAGCCACTTTGGGACGCCTTTGGGTAGTGAAAAGCGGGGTATAAAAACCAACTTTTCTTCTTCCTAAAGTCTGATAAACAAAATATTCCAGAACATACTTATATACCAGAACATACTTATATACTTTAATAAGCATATCATTTCTGAAACCATTACTTACCAAAATGAACTAAACAAAATGTACAGAACTGTTAAAACCTCTGCATTCCTCAGGGTTGTTAATATGTACACTGTTTCATGCCTGATGTACCAAAGTGAAGAGTAATGCTCAATTGCATAATCTTATTGCGTGAAGTAACTCTTGACTTCAGCGTAGTCTTCATTTCTGAAGTGTGCTATTTGGACATGGCAAAAAATGCCTGTTGCCAAATGCTAGTCAGATTCTGGCCTTGTGCTCACTGTCTGCCTAGTGCAGCTGCTCAGGCAGTTAAGCGACACACACTGCCTCTTGCAGATGCTGAAGTAAATTTCAGATACTGATTTGGAAGTGGAGGAATAATGGACAGGCAGCTAACCTAGTTTAATGGGCCATTCTGACAGTCCTATTGACCCCAAAAGTTCATGTGGCAGGGATATGAGTGCCTTTCCAGGGGCAGCTCCATTGTTATGGAACAACCTTCTCAGGGAAGTGTGCCTGACCCCCTCCTTTTTGATCTTCAGGAGGCTGCTGAGTCTCCTGAAGTTTTATTTGGGACGGCGTTTGACTAATTTGGGCTTTTAGTCACTGGCAGTCCTGACTGTGATTTTAAATTGTGTTCTTTTATATTTGAAAATTTGTTGTTTTTATTTACACTGTAAGCCACCTAGAGTTCTGCAAGGTAGAAGAGCAGCTAGTAGGTGTTATAAATAAATAAAATATGCTCCTTGGGGCTACATCGAATAGTACTGATCTCTGAAACAGAACAAAGATGGAGTCCACTGGCATCTATAAGACCAACGGAGTTTAATTCTGGGTATTAGCTTTCAGCATTTCAAAATATTTCTGAAACTTTTTTATTTATTTCTTTTTGGGGGGAGGGGTGCAACTAATAAAAAATTAAACCCAATTCACCTCCGGGCTGGCAGGTTTACTCCAGCAGCAAGGGTAGAGGTGCAAGTCAGAAGGCAGAGGATGCCTGAAGAATAGGCTTCTTCGATTTGTTTTCTTTCATCGTTGGTCAGTCCGCTGTGGTGATAGGCCACGCCAAACGGAATTGTTCGCTTCAGCACTGGACATAGTTTTCCATTGCAAATGTTGGTTAAATCGTCAATCAGGTCCCGTTTCTCTCTCTCTCTGAGGGTTTTGTACTCTCTAGGGAAGAAAATGACAATCAGATTGTACTCATATGGAAAAACAACTCAGGATCTGCATATGCGGCTTTGAAAGAGGCTACGGCTCCATGCTTTCTTCATTATGAGCAGGTGGTCATGCTGTTGCTCATCCAGGATGAACAAGTCATGGTCGCCTGTGCACAAAATCTGTAAAACAGTCAGTGCAGATGTGATGCTTCTTGTCCCTCACACTATGTTTAAAGGACTGGAAATCAACTGCTTTCCTTATCACATCATAGGAATAACCCACGCAAACACAGTCATGTTTAAAAGCCAGATTTACTGGGAGTAATTCACAGGGATGCAACTAATGGGATGACCCAGGACTCCTCTCTTCATTGTGTGTGTGTGTGTAAGAGAGAGAGATACTAACATGCTCGTAAGGTATGTAGGATGAGAGTCACCATTTCTCTAGACCTGTGATACTCAGTGGCTTGGAAGGCCCATGTGGCTCTTTTCTCATGCGGCTTGTGATTGCTCTGAGCATGGTTTCCCCAATGTGGAACACATTGCATGTTTGAGGGAAATGAGTCCAGACACTGCTTGGCATGGTAGGGCTTCTGGCTGGCAGGTAGTTCCTACCTTGAAACAGCCCCCTGCATATAGACTGGAAGGTAGAGCACATGTGGGCCTGAGCTGTGGGCCTTGTGCCACAATTTGTCTTATCCTTATTGGTATGCTGCCAACCTGACTCTCTCACCTGAGCTACTGTGGCTCATGCTGAGGAGAAGACAGAGAAGGGAAGCCCTTCCCCTCACTAAAGTTCAACCGGGAGGGAGGGGGAGGGGAACACACACACACCTTGATACTGTCAGAGGTGCTCTGTCAATTAAAAAGGTTCTACTTATATATTTAATAGTTATTACTGAATGTGCGTGTTTGGGGTGGTTCACATGATATGCAATAATAACATGGTTCTTTTGATTGACAGTAATTGTGAATGTGACAGCAACTAACCAATTAAGTGATGAAATGAAATTTCTTTCTCAAAACATTTCCTAATTTGCACAGGTCCATGTTAGGATGTCACGGAACACTGCAGAACACTAGGACAGAAAATCATCATAGGTGGAAATGTTTCTGAAGCCAGAGCTCTCTCAGCCTCACCTACCTTACAGGCTGTCTGTTGTGGGGAGAGGAAAGGAAGGTGATTGTATGTCATTTTGAGACTCCTTCAGGCAGTGAAAAGTGGGGTATAAAAACCAACTCTTCTTCATATCTGAAGGTAAAATAAATTTTGATTTCATGATGCCTCCCTTTTAAAGCCTAATGGCTTAGTTCCTTTTGAAGATAGCTTTGTCTCCATCAGTTCCCCGGACACATGATACTAAATAAATCTCTCTCAAAATGCAATTATTGATGGTGTCATCACGTCTAGGTGTGTGAATGCTCAAGATGTAGATGCAATGCGGCAGGCATACTGTGCAGACGTGACAGTCGCAGCACACTATCCCGAACTTTTCCCAACATACCTCTTCAAATACTTGCATATTGTTTCAGCTACATTTTCACAGTTCTTTTTAGTGGGACAGAAGATGAGGCAGGAGTACTTTGGAATTACTTCGGTGGCCAAGGCGAGAAGGTGATCTGGGTCTATCTTCTGAAGGTTACTAGAATACTAAAGAGATTAACACATCTTGGTTTGTAATCCAGAGTGAGCCCGTGCATCAGTCATCAAGATACTTATGCCAAGCTTCATTACATTTGACAAGGTGTAAATCTGCCTAGAGCCTCTTGTGGCACAGAGTGGTAAGGCAGCAGACATGCAGTCTGAAAGCTCTGCCCATGAGGCTGGGAGTTCAATCCAAGCAGCCGGCTCAAGGTCGACTCAGCCTTCCACCCTTTCGAGGTCGGTAAAATGAGTACCCAGCTTGCTGGGGGGTAAACGGTAATGACTGGGGAAGGCACTGGCAAACCACCCCATATTGAGTCTGCCATGAAAACGCTAGAGGGCATCACTCCAAGGGTCAGACATGACTCGGTGCTTGCACAGGGGATACCTTTACCTTTAAATCTGCCTAGGGCTGAAGTTTCTTTTCTTTTTTTTAAAGATCGCAACCTTACACACGCTTAGTTAAAAAGTGTTATAGGAATAAGTGAGAAAATTCAGACTAAACATTCTTAGGACCGCCCTGTACATCCCTTGAACGAAAAAAAAAAACTATAGGCAGTTCTCTCCTATTGTATACCTCCTGAGGATAATGGAATCAAGGGCCATTCAAGTCTATGCTGGTAAAACATACACTCAAAGCAATACATTTCTCTAAACTATTGCATTGGTGAAGACTAAACAACAAAAAAATCAGAAGCTAAATGAAGACGGATTTATTTGCAACATCTTAAATATTTTCTTGATAGTTCCCTGCTTGTGCTAGACATAAGGAAAAACATCAGAAGAAGAAAAGTAGGTTCTTATATGCCGCTTTTCTCTATCCAAAGGAGTCTCAAAGTGGCTTACAGTCACCTTCCCTTTCTCTCCCCACAACAGACACCCTGTGAGGGAGATGAGGCTGAGAGAGCCTTGATATCACTGCTCAGTCAGAACAGCTGTGGCGAGCTTAAGATCACCCAGCTGGTTCTATGTGGGGGAATGCAGAATTAAGCCCGGGTCACTAGATTATAAGTTTGCACTCCTAACCACTACACCAAGCTGGCTAGAAAATGTTGAAGAAAATAGAAAATAAAAAGGTTTAAATGTTTAGGTATATTACCTTATACTCAAGGAGACGAGAAAATGTAAAGCCGTTTTCTGCAGTGCTGTCAACTTCATAGATGCTGTCTTGTATTTTAACATATTCTTTTAATTCTACCTAGATTTTAAAAGTTACCAACAATCACCAAATGTTTTGTATCAACTACATTTATATATACGTGACTCAGAATGATGCTTTGAAAAATTAACAAAGGCTTCCAGACAATGTAGAAAGGTAGTTTATTCTTATATGAATGTTTTTTGGTGCCACCCTAAATATAGTAGAATAGGAAGAAACATTTCCTGGAATGATGGATAACTGATTTTCAACTGTGCACATTATTTTACCTGTAGCTGAGAAAAATATTCTTCCTGTTTGCTTTTGAAAGCAAACAAACATCATAGTGAGAAAGTCTTAGAATGAAAAACACATATGCAAGTCTTATCAGTCTGGCAATGTCAGTAAGTGAAATGGACACCTAGGACTGTTCGTGCATAGATTCACTTAAGTCTTGAATACATACCGGCCTGAAATTACTGGTGTAATATTCTGCTTTCAAAAACTGCTGCAGGTCTCCAGCATTGTTTAAAGTTGCACTCATACCAATGATCTGAGTAGTCTCTGTATAACATCAAACAACGTTGTCTAAAAAGCTGAAGTTTCAGAATTAAGAAGACACTGAGAGAATCTGACTATCAAAGTTCAAACAAAAGCAACAAAGGAAAGTCAAATGACTCCCTACAGGAAACAAAACCAGAAAACTCTTCACAAGATGAGTGCCAAAGGATAGCAACAGCCTCCATCTCAGAATCATGTACTCAACAGGCTTCCCAAATTACAGGACATAGTTATAGAAGCAGCACAAAAGCCTCTTTAAACAGCTCAGCAAAATTTTTGTATGCTTGAAAGTTCCAGAATGAAGGCATAAGAGGATAAGAGAAGCCTTGCTGGATCAGATCAGGGGTCCATCTGGTCCAGCGTCCTGTCTCACACACAGGCTGACCAATTCCTCTGGATGGCCAACAACAGGGCAAAGAGGCTGATGTTGCCTCCTGACTCTAGGATTCAGAGGATTAGTGCCTCTGAGCAAGGAGGTTCCTCTCAGTCACCGCAGCTAGTAGCCATTGACAGATTTATCTTCCATTATGCTATCTAATCCCCTTTAAAGCTCTTTTTCCTTATGACTATCACAACATCCTCTGGCAGCAAATTCCACATTTTAATTGCTCTCTGTGTAAAGAAGTATTTCTTTTTTTCTGTCCTGAACCTACTGCCCATTAGCTTCATTGGCCGTCCTCGACTTCCAGTATTTTGGAAGAGGGAGAAAAAGACCAATATTTTTTATCCAGACTGGAATTATATTTCAACTACCTTGTTGTCCTGTGGCCTAGCCCCTCTCTTCCAGAACCACCTACTCCCTGATGAAGCGACCTGAATTGCTACTGTCATCCTCTGAGGTCCTACATGGGCTGTCCCTGCCTTCTGAGATTAAGTGGGTCAGAACCCAGGAAAGGTCCTTCTCAGCTGTGCCAATGAAACTCTGGAACTCTCTCCCCAGAAAGATTTGCCTGCCCCCTTCCTGTTGCCATCTTCCATCCCTGGATGAAGTCATCTTTTGTTTCATCTGACTTTGCTTCCATAATCCCGCCTTCTTGCCATGTTTTTAATTATTATTTTCATGCATGCATATTTTACTGTATTGTATGTGTATTCAATTAAAAAAATAGTTTGAATTATGTGTTCTTGCCTGGTTTGACTGGTAGATATGTTTCTATTATGTATGTGTTTAACCTACTACCTGTCTTGGTGGCCTTGATAAGGGTGGAACAGTGGGGTATACATTCTGGAAATAAATACAATAAATAGATGAATACAATAAACAAACCCTTCCTTGTTCAAGACCTTAGACAATCTTGACGGGGAGTTTTAAGGGGTTGGGATTTTCAAATTCTTCATGGGACTCAGATTGTATGTACTATTTGATTATCAGTTCTAGATGTTATGGAGAAATTACTTACTGCTTGCATAGATAATCTTGGCAAGTGTCATTTCTAGAATAGCACCACGACTTCCTTCTCCAATCATATGCAGCTACGAATGAGAAAAAAGGGGGAAGTAATTATGGACATCCAAGATATTGAATATCTAATTATTAACATGGACCACAGTATGATTCCTGTAATATGACTACTGTACTTTAACCCAGTGGTCCCCAACCTGCGGGCTGCAGCCCGGCGCCGGGCCGCGGCTCCCTCTCCCCGCCCCCCCCGCAGTAAAAAACTTCCCAGGCCGCAATCTTGCGGCCCGGGAAGCTTCTTACTGCGGGAGGGCGGGGAGAGGGAATCTGGGCTGGGCTGGGCTGTGCCCATGCAGGCCGCGCCCGCGCGGCCCGCGGGTACGGCCCGATCCGCGGGTGTCGCTCGCGGGCGCGGTCCCCGCGGGCGCGGCCCGATGCCCTGCCGGTCCCCAGCCTAATAAAGGTTGGGGACCACTGCTTTAACCTACAGTCAGATTTAACCTACAATCATAACTGCTCTGGAGGTTCAGAGCTTCTCCAGTCCAAAGACAGAACCGTTACAATATACAAACAAGAACACAAATTTAACCCAAGGAACAAACGCTCAAGCTTCTGAAAAGCATTCTTAAGAACAGCATATAAATGTGACAGTTAATGTCAGTTCTATATACTATTAGTTTTTCAGTTGGAGATTGGATGCAGAGAAGCCAACAGACGCTGGATACCAGTAAGAAGAGCTGGTTCTTATATGCCGCTTTTCTCTACCTGAAGGAGTCTCAAAGCGGTTTACATTCACTTTCCTGTTCCTCTCCCCACAACAGGCACCCTGTGAGGGAGGTGAGGCTGAGAGAGCCCTGATATTACTGTTCAGTCAGAAAAGTTTTATCAGTGCTCTGATGAGCCCAAGGTCACCCAGCTGGCTGCATGTGGGGGAGTGCAGAATCAAACCTGGCTTGCCAGATTAGAAGTCCGCACTCTTAATCACTACACCAAGCTGGCTTGGTCAGTGGCAGATCTTATGAAATTTCTTGAAATAATTGGGCCACCATGATGTAATTTGACCTCCTGGGATTAGTGATATCTGCAGACTTGGGATGGTTTGGATCACTGCACCAGGACCTTCCAGTTATAGTGATTTATGTTGGTTAAATCTATCTATCTGCATTCAGATTCTCTCTGATTCTGAAGCCAGCGCCAGCCACTCATACTTTGGTAATCTCAAAACTTGGCAACTGCAGTGAATTCTTTATGAGATCGACTTTGAAAACAACTGGAGCTTAAACTAGAGTAGCAAAACTGTATCATTCAAGGAAGTGTGGTATTCCTTGCTAAAAGACTAGGAATGAATGCTACAGGCCTAGCTGCTGCTTCGTATTTATGGAATTTGTTTTCCCTATAGTCTCTCCAAACCCTGACCTGGGAAGCTAAACAGGGTTGAACCTGGTTAGTATTTGTATGGGAGACCACCAAGGAAGTCCATGATCATGACACAGACCAAGCCAGCTTGACACAGAGGAAGGCAATGGCAAACCACCACTGAACTTATCTTGCCTTGAAAACCCCAAGGGTCACCATAATGTGGCTGTGACTTGATGGCACTTCCCACCACTACCGGAGTCTCTCCAAAGCTTCTCTTAACATAATTAACATATTTTTGGAAAACAATGGCCCTTATTTTATTTATTTATATATTTATTTTCCGACCCCCTCTCCAAATCATATTAATTCATTAGTTTCTTCTAAAAGCCTTAAAAGCTTTCCAGCTGACTGAGCAGAGGCTCTTCAAATAAGACAAGTATCAGAAGCTACTTTTTGATTTCATAAACTACCGGCATGTGTAAAATGTTAGAAAAGGTTTCCAAAGTATTATAACAAACCTCATCAACTACGATGAGACCCAAATCACTGATTCGTCCTGTTTCTATCAAGGAGTTCACCAGGCTGTGTGCTTTCTCAATAGTAGAAACATACAGGGACTTCTTTAGCCTTCTTTTGACAGGGGGAAATTTTCCTTTACTTCCTGCGTATTCCTCAACCAGAAAATCAAATTCCATTCCGAAACCTGACAAATTCCCAACCTAAAATATAATAAAAACACAAAGGGAAGGTAAATTTTACAATAAATGTTAAAAATAATCTCAATTCCAAGACTAAAGAAAACACTAGACAAACTCAATATAAAAACACACAGGAGTTTCTGAACAGCAACTAAGCAGCACTTTTAGAAACACAGCCCAGGGCTATGATTTTGAAAAAACATCTTTGATTTAATTGAATTTCTTCTGTTAAGCAGACATAAAGTTGCTTCTTGAATTTGCAAAACTGGGGGGAAATGGCCCAAATAAAATACAGATAAACCTTAACATCGCCACACCTTCTCTTGAACTATGGCCACATAAGGAAGGATCATTAACACATCCATTTTCCTGCATAGCAATTCTTGAAGAATCAAAATTTCAGCTACCAGTGTTTTTCCACCACTGGTCGGTAAGGAATATATTAAATTTTTTCTCTGTTTCAGTGATTCTAATGTTAAACAATCATGCTGCCAATCTGAAAAACAGAAAAAAAAAGGAATTACTTACGCTCTTTTTGTATTTTAACATTCATAATGAATCAAAATTGCTGGGAGGGGCAGAGTATAAATAAATGTAAAAAATCAAAATAAAGATTTGTTTTTGGAATTCTACAAGGGTTTAGTCAGGCTTTCTCAATCAGGGTTTCGTGAAACACTGGGGTTTTTTTGATAGCCCTGGAAGGGTTTCCTGAATGGGTGGGACAATTATTTTAAAATATATTTTTTTAATTTTCAAACATTTATCTGGTGATATGACCATATATAGCCATGTCAAAAAAACAAAACAAAACATGGCCAATGATGGGCCTAGAAGGGGTAGGAAGGGTAGGGGTCCCAGGTGGGCATGTCCACAGCTTTGCTTCTCAATCATATTCTTCCTTATCATACCAATTCTGGGGTTTCTCAAAGCCCGAGGAATGTTTCAGGGATTTTTCAACTATTAACAAGTTGAGAAAGACTGGTTTAATTTTTCAATAAAATGGGCTATTCCCATGGAACATAATTCAATGTTGTATCATTTCTAAGCACATTGTGTTAACATATATTCTTGAGTGCATTCACAAATCCTGGAAGTTTAGTATCAGCAAACAGAAATGATACTAATGTATTAGAAAGAAGTTAGATGGAAACGACACCTTTAAGACCAACAGGGTTTCATTCAAGGTGTAAGTTTTTGTGTGCAGTGCACACACATTTCTTCAGACAATGAAGATAATTTTTCAGTCCACACTTATATAGGCAGAGGCTTAGAAATTAAACAGATACGAATGCCTTGCAGGAATAATAAGCTAGTTTTAGAAGGTTGTAATTTACTCACCCTCTGCTTATACATGTGTGGACTGGAAAATTCCTTTTTCATTGTGTTTGAGGAAGTGTGTGCGCACATGCAAATTAACACCTTGAACAAAACTTAGTTGATATTAAAGATGCCACTGGACTCTTATTTTGTTGGGTCTTAAAGGTGCCACTGGACTCTACAGACCAACATGCTCCCCCCTGCCCCACAACTAATGTACTAGTTTAAGTTCAAGTGAAGCTGGGTACCATGTAGATATAACTGGCTTGCAGTGCGATCTTAAACAGAACTACATTATTCTAAACCCACTGGAGTTCAATGGACTTAGAGACACGTAGCTCTGTTTAGGATTGCACTGACAGATAATCATGATTTCAGTCGGAGAGTGTACAAATAAGGTCCCATAGTTATAAGAAATTAGTAATGGTGGTATTACCATAAAGGTTTTCAATTCCCCGACACTTCACCAGTAGCTCCTTGACTTTGGTGGGCAAGCCATAAAAAGGACCAATATCAATGAAGGAAGAACCAGCCGTTTCCTCGGGAACACCAGCCTCCTCGGCTACAAGCACTTCACTGAGCTCTTTGCTTTTAGACACCAATGGAGCTGGAGCTCTTGCATTCCCAGTCATTGCACTTTTGAGAAGATCTTTAAGGCTCTTTCTCCTGGTCGGGTCAGCCAAAGCAATTGTCGATAGCTCACTTGTAGCCGGTTCATTGTCTTCTTTATTACATTCTGTCTTCTGGCAGAGAGACTGATTTGAGGTTTTGTCAAGGCATATATTCATAGGACAGTCTCTTTGTTGTACACCTGGTGTTGTGTTGGGACCAGCAAAGCATTCATTGGACTGTTCAAGAAATAAAAGCTGTGATGATGGCAGGTCTTCTAGAACTTCGTCATCTTGACACTTTAGACTGCTCTCCTGATGTTCTTTCACAGAGGATACGAAATCACCCTCTGTTCCATTCCTTAAGCAAGCAATACTTTCTGCAAACAAAAATGTCTGTTTTGCATTCTGTAACTGGCCAGCAGCTCTGCTCTCTATGCTTTTAGAATCCAAAACGAAGTCAGGAGACAACACACATCTTTGCTCTATAGCTTCTACATTGGCTAACAAAGAGGAGTTGCCAGAAAAGCTGTCATAATCCCCAAACAAGTCATCGTCGCTGCCATTATACTAGAAGAAAAAGACACGAATCCGCTTGACTGTTTTGAATAATAATATAATTTTTACACGATACTTTTATAGCATTCAAAGTATTTCACACACATTATACTTCAGGAAACACTGCTATAACCCAACAGTAACATTAGAACAGTATAGTATACCTGCACTTTGGATAGGGAGCTATGGTTGGTAAACACTGACATGTCTTGGGCAAGGCCACAGAGATCTGGGCTGAGACAAGAGTTAGAGTCACTACCTTATCAGTAGGTAGTACTGATCATGCCAGAAAAAGCGTTACCTGTTTAATTTTAACTTTGTATTGTATCATATTGTATCAGAGGATGAGGAAGTGTGCATACACACAAATCTCATACCTTGAGTAAAAATGTGTCTTAAAGGTGCCAATGGACTCTAAATTTGTTCTGTTAACTCTGTGATTCATGATAAACAGGAAGAGATCAAGCACAGTGGTTAGAGATTCAGACCAGGATCTGGAAGACTCAGGTTCCAAACCCACTCTGCTGTGGAAGTTCACTAGGTGACTTTGACATGATCACACAGTCCAAGTCTAACCTACTTCACAGGCTTGTTGTGAAGATAAACTGGAGAAGAGAATGATGCGTGTTGCTTTAGGTATTCACTGTGGAGAAACCCTGTGTGTTGTGCGTATGTGTATATGTATGTATGTATGTATGTATGTATGTATGTATGTATGTATGTATGTATGTATGTATGTATGTATGTATGTATGTATGTATGTATGTATGTATGTATGTATATATATACATACACACCAATAATAAGCATAGCTAAAGATGGGAAGGTAGAACAGGTGTGTTAGCAAATTTTAGAAGATATGATGGCTTCTTGAAAGAGAGAAAAGGAAATTGTGTGGTGAAAGGATACAAGGAAAAGTGAGATGCCCCTTGTCAATCTTTGCAGGTTTCCCACTGTGCAGCTGGGTCTGGTTCAGCAGGCACTATGAAACTTGGCCAGAGGTTTCCCACAGAGAAGATTCCAGGGAGAATGACAGAAAACTGTAAATGGCCTGGGTGGGAAAGCTATAGGTAAATTGTTTTATGGATGTGAAGGAGAAAAGGTTGCAAAAAAGGAGGAGAGGCTAGGAGACTTTTAGGGAAGGCAAAGAGCAAACAGTGGGGTAAGGGAAATGAGATGCCTCTTCCACAATGTTGCAACTTACAACTTGTAAGTCACCTGTACATGCATATTTCATTAAGTTGAAAAAGAAAGGGGAAAAATACTCAATTACCACCTCGCATCTAGCTCAGCAACTAATTGTTATACTTATTTAGGGACTGGCTGTTTTACTTAACTAGCTGCATGTAAACCCTGTATTTCCCACTTTGTACATATAATTCAGTCTAGCAAGTGTTGTTGCTATTGCTATATTACATACATTGCTAAATATACCTAGCAATAGCATCAAGAAACGCCAGACTCTGATTTAATTATATGTACAAAGTGGAAAATGCAGGGTAGACATGCAACAAATTTCATATACGTATAAATTATGGTCGGGTTTGACAGGTGGTTGTAAGCAGAGTGCGGGGCGAGCATGTCTCCCAAGGCGCTAGTCCTCAGGCAAAGAGGGGAACCGCTCCCGGGCTCTCCTCGCGGATACCTCAGGGCAGTCCTGCTCCTCCAGGGCCTCCCCGCTCCCCAGCTTCTTGCGGGGCGGCGGCGACCGGGAGCAGGTCCGGTCTCGGCTCCTCTTGCCCACCGACGCGGCTCCGCCATTCGTGCGACTCGACCGCCGCCGTCCGGGAGTCCTCTTCACGGCGACCCCGCCGCTCTCCATGAGGCCACGGCATAGCCTGGGCAGGAGGGCTAACGATGCAGTCCGTCCGTCTCACACCGGCTGGACCCGCGTCGGCGATGAGCGTCGCTTCTCCTGAGGAAAGCCCGAAGCGCCATGTCCCCCCTCGGCTGCAACGATGGAATTGTCCATCGCCTTCTCTCTAATGGGCACGGGGGCCGCACCAACTACTGCGGCGGGGGGGGGTGGGGAGTAGAAGGAAGGACTTGACGCCGAAGTTGAACTTCCTAACGGTTGTGCCATATGGTTAAAGTGGTGGGATACGTCATTTCCTGGGTTGTTGACGGAGGGGGCGGGGAGCTAGGAGAACCTCGCATGACCATTGGGCGGCGCAAGTTGACGGCCAGAGCGCGAGATATCTGCATGCCCGCAGGAGTCTCGGCTAGACCACAGTGGCGCATGCGCAACGAATCCGGAAATAGGACAGGAGAGAGAGCCGATTGGCTGTCGCCTAGGTGTTTTCCCGTCTCTATGGTTTTACGCTGCGGAAGTGCAGAAAACGCGGTAACATGGCCGCCGTGGTGACTTTAGCTGGGTCCGCCAAGGGCTGGGGAAAGCTTTCTTTTATCTTTTCTGCGGTAGGGAAGACGAGCAGTCGCGCTTCTGGAGCAGGTAAGGAGGGAGAGCGGGCCGCATTTCCACGACTTGCTTTCTCCTTTCTGGAGTGTGGAGCTGCAGGGTCTCCTTGCACGAAACGCCAAATTTTCACTTGTTGAATTTTTGGTTTTGTTGCGCGTAGGGCTGGTGGTATTATCTGACTTTCGAGCGAGGTTTGGGGTGTAATGAAGGCCACGTGCAGATGCCCGCTTGTTTTGCTTGCTTCATTTGTAGCCTGCTTTTCTTACAGAGGCAAAGCGTTGTACAAATTACAATCACCAATTCACCTGCATAGCAGAGATCTCTAGCAAGAAATGCTGTAGGGCTAGGATTGTGCAATTAAACTGAATTGCAGACAATAAAAACATGTAGGAAACATGTGGTAGAGGCAGTCTGACATAACAGCATCCAATGGCCGAGACATCTCCCCGACACATCTGAACCCAAGATGACCTCCCTTATAGGCTTATATTAGACATTATGAAAGTTACTGTCGTATTATAAATTGTTATAATAATTCCTGCTGTTCAACTTGGAACTCTCTGTTGTAACTTTTACTGTTATTATGATTCAATGTATATCTTTAACCTTTTGAGTAAACTGCCCTGAGCCTAGTGGGAGGATGGTATTGCGATATAATGTATAAATATACCATAATGCAGAAAGTGGGCTTCAAATGTCATGTTTGCTGTTGTTAAAACAGTAAAATTTAGGTTTGATAAGCATGGCATAGACTTCAGTCCCGTCAAAATTTTGGGTTAAAAAAGTTACTGTCTTCACGTTTTTGGAATTTTTGTAGTAGCCACCAATGTTACCATTTTTGCTAGGAAAAATATTACCACTATTGTTATTAAAAAGGAAGATATGTCTTTGAGTTTACAGCTATGGTAGTTTGGCTTTCTGTGCTGGGGGTGTGCTTTATATTTAAATATGCTTTTTATTTATCATTTCTTTCTCAGTCATGTCATGGAGAAGGCACTGTAGTT
This sequence comes from Paroedura picta, assembly GCF_049243985.1. Classification (NCBI taxonomy): domain Eukaryota; kingdom Metazoa; phylum Chordata; class Lepidosauria; order Squamata; family Gekkonidae; genus Paroedura; species Paroedura picta. The sequence goes on along the minus strand of NC_135378.1, from coordinate 78,900,546 downwards.
CACACAGTGAACAGACATCCAGTAAACCAGATATGGTAAGTTTTATGTTAGGTAATTGATGTATATGCATGCTGTCATATTTATAGATGTTTTGTAACTCAGTCTCATAGGCGAAATACTTGCATATTATTTTCATGTTGTGTCAGGGCTATACAAATCACTATATGAGCTAACTAAAATATTGAAGAACTGGAAGGTGGTTTAGTATGCTTATTGATAATATTCACAGATTTAGTTTTGAACATTAAGAATGATATACAGCAATGTGAACTGTAACTAACAAAGACTGACATACAATCTTAAATTACTTGGTCCATAAACCTACTAGAGGAAAGGCAAAAGATACCAGATTTATTGGGCTGACTATAAAACCAAGGAGGGATTGACTATTCAAAAACTATTCCAATATTATCAAACCTTTCTGGAAGAGGACCAGAAAGATTATTGGTGAAACAGTAATGGAAGGTGGTAGAGATGCAGGTCCTCCCCAGAGCAGAAATTATGGTAGAAAACTTAAGGAACCAGGCTTTTAAAATCAAAGTTCTAGATGTAATAAATAACTAATTTAAAATAAATTGGTGGTAGTTTAAAGCAGCTAATGGAAGATTTGCCAACCTCTAGGTGGGACCTGGAGACGCCCCAAGATTACAACTGCACTCCAGACAATAGATCTGTCCCCCTGGACAAATGCCTGCTTTTGGAGGATGGATTCAATGGCATTGTATCTGGCTGAAGCCTCTCCCCTAACCAAATCTGGCCTTCCTCAGACTACATCACAAAATCCCCAGGAATTTTCCCATCTGGAGCTGGCAACTCTGCCTGCACATGTTGCAAGCTGTTTGCCCTGCACAAAACTATAGCATGTCTCCGACCAAAATGCTTAATGATCAGCATGGTAATAAAAGAAACTTTCTAATGCTATCAAAAGGGGCTTTCATGATCCAAACTCCTTCTGTTTTAGCCTGAATCAATGGATAATCCCTATAAAGAGCCTCCTAAAAAATGCATTTTGTGTGGGATACATGTTGATTACAAGAATGTTCAGGTAAGTTTCTTTTGTTTCTGTGCTGTTAAGGTTGCAAGGATGGGAAAGCAAAATTAAGCCTAAAATAATCCAGTTTTTCTGCTCTTCTATTAGTTACAGGAAACATCTCAGCAAAGTGATATGCAATCTTTCTGTTCTTTTCACACCATCATCCCTTTATAGCCTAGATTGCTGGCAAGAATATTGGGAGCATCAAAATGGAAATGATATCTATAGATCAGGGGCCTCCTACATGCACTCATGGGCACTACGGCACCTACTGGCACCCCCTTCCATGACAGAATAATTTCACCTAAGGGTTCTGTCAAAGTTACCGTTCCAGTTGAAATATTTGTTATGATGTCCTATGTAACTACCCTATGACATTCTATGTAAACTGCCCAGAGCCGTATAGAAGGGGTGGTATAAAAATCTAAATAAATAATAATACCACGACACCTGCCATGTGGTTTTAGAAAATAGGTGGGGCTTTTACCAAGCAGGGTTTCTGATTGGCCTTTGGAAATTTGATTCACGGCAGCAGCGACATGGCTTTGCGGCCCACAGGGAGGCTGCAAACCCCCCCCCCCCCGCAGCATGAGCGTACCTGCAGGCCACAAAGCCCTATCATTGCCTCTTTCCTCGTGGGTGACAATGGAGGCCACAGCCACAAGGCTTCTAGCAGGCAAGGAGGGACAGTGGAAGCTGGAGGGGGAGGGCCAATCAGGGTGGACCTGGACAGTCGCCTCCCAGGAGGCTGTTTCCCAAATATATAAGGGAGCGAAATAGTGTTAAGGATGTCTGTTAGGTTATCTGTTTTAATGTCATTAAGTAATTTTGTAAATTGACTCGACATAGTGTTTGCTTATCTGAACTCTCACATGTTGCTTCTTCGACAGCTTTTGTCTCAATTTATTTCACCATATACGGGTCACATTCTTGGTATGCATGTAACAGGTATGTCTCAGATCAAAATCTAATCTAATAATTACTGTTTCCCTGACTCACTCACTCTCTTGTAATTTAAGTAGGGTTACCATATTTTGAAAATTGAAACAGGACATATTTCCTGACTTCAAACAAGTGATTGTTATGACCGATCTCATTTTAAACACCCCTAGTATTGAACCTGGGCTTTCTCAGCCAGAGTTTTGTGAAACCTGTATTCTGCATGATTGTGCCGTGTGTGTGGTTTCTTTAAGCCTAAAGAATGTTTATGGGGTTTCTCAGTGGTAAAAAAGTTGAGAGGCTGATTTAAGCTGTAAAAAGAGGCCCAAAGAGGATGGACACCCCCACAAGGCATACGTTCTCTAAAAAAGAGGGTATCTGGTAACTCTAGTTTAGCCCAAATGACTGCCGTGGCTAGTGAATACTGGTACTAAGTCTGTTGAGCCATGGCACTTGCTTTTTGAAGCTGGTATCTATATAACTCCATTTAAATGATGCCTTTTCCCTCCAAAGGCACTTCATTTTACTTGGGTTCAGTTAGGAACCAGACTTTTGAAATTGCCCAGTGAAATTGTTTTTAGAATGCCTGTTTTGGTTCCCAGGCTTGTGTCCGAAGAAACAGAAGGCGATCTCAAAAGCGATTAAAAAAGCTCATTGTCTAGGTAAGCATATTTTAAAAACATGAAAATCATTGTTCAGAAAAAGCTTTGTTTCTAAAACTTCTGAATTATGTTTTTGCAGGATTTATGCCAGGGACATATAAAGACCAAGCATTCCTCAGTGACCCTAAAATATGTAATATTAGATATCCAGAATAAATTATGCTAATGGTACCCAATGTGCTTGTAATTGGTGAGTGCTTAATACTACTAAAAATAAATTCACAGATGTCTCGAAGATGATCTTGTGGTTATTTCCTGCTTATATAGCTGATGCAAAGCAAAAAAGTTAGAGGACAATTTAAAACACACAAGTAGTCAGCATTATGACATGTATAAGAGAACATTTACTGTTTCAAACAGTAAACTATCACAATTTTTCAAATACAATGACCCTTCTCCTTGGAATACACATCAGACATAAAAAAAAATATTTGAGGAACAAAAATACTGTCATGTCTAACTCAAACATCTTCACTTGAAAGCAAGTCCCACAAGTTGGTGGGATTTCTTCCTGAATGACTGCACGTAGGATCCTGCTTTTAGTTGGAAATCTTTGTTTCACCTGTATAGTGTTAACAGATGGTTTTGGGCAGCCTGATTGCTAGAATTTCTTGGTGGTGCAGATGACATCTGTGTATCAAGGCGTCAGCAGCTGACTTTCAAAAGTATCTAGCAGTGTTTGCTCTCCAGTATAACATAAAAGTAAGCACAATGTGTTGAAAGGCAAGAACTGTTTTTTTGCTTTCTTGTTCTATGATATTCCCTGAGTAAGCGTATACAGATTAATTTAAGGAAGAACGGTCTGAGCTCACGTCCCTCCCCAAATACAGAGATAATGCTGGCTTAATTTTTTACAAGTAGCTTAATATTTTGCTGCCTCCCCAAGGAATGAATAGAGAACACCCACACAACACTTTTTTTGGGGGGGGGGAATGGGGTAACTCTGCAAGGAGTTATCCATCTTCAAGAAATTAGAGGTTGGAAACACAGCATGTTAATCAAGATCTTTTGTTACGTTGTTGTCTGTTTCAGCATTACTGGTAGTGCGTCTTTCCCGGTCACCGTCCTCATGGTTTCTTGGAAACAGATTTTGATGCAGCTTCAGAGATCTAAGTCTTTTGAAAGGCTTGGGCCCAGTGGTACTCACAGTAGATTTTCGCTTAACCGATTGCCTTGTTTCAGCTTCAGGGAAACTTGCTTCTTTCAGCATTAAGGTTAACTGGTCCATCACATTGATCTTGTGGTCAGTATTGCAGCAGTATTTGGAAAGCTGTCTTCCTTTTAAGGTAACAATGCTCGTCTGCAGTCCAGATTTAGGGAAAAAGTTTTGCAATGCTTGACAAAGGAAAATATTCTCTCTTGTCTCAGCTGGGAGATTTCTAGTCTTGCCTGAAAAAGACGGGAAAGGCAGGGATTACAAGCAAGCCAATCCTTGTTCATTATCACAATGTCTACATTGTTTCCGTGTCCTTTGAGAATCTCTTGCTGATAGAGAAAACTACAGAAAACTGTGGGATTAAGAGACCAAATCGTATGAGGAAATGCTGTGAGGGAGCTTGTTCTGTTCTGCTAAGAGGGGATATGAAAACTATATTCAAATACTTAGATGGAACACAGTCGTTTTCTGTTACCCCAGAGGGTTGGATCAGAACCAATGGGTTTAAATTAATTCAAAAGAATTTTCATCTAGATATCCGGAAGAAGTTCCTGACAGAGCAGTTCCTCAGTAGAACAGGCTTCCTCATGAGGTGATGGGTTCTCCTTCTTTGGAAGTTTTTAAGCAGAGGCTAGATAGTCATCTGACAGAAATGCTGATTTTGGGTCGGCAAGAAGGGTTGTGCCAATGCTTGTCTCTTGTAGTCCTTCCTTGAATACCCAGGGAATTGCTGACTGCCACTGTGGGATGGCAGATAAATTTCCTCTAGGCCAGGCTGGATTCTGAAGATTTTTGATGTGTGTGTGGGGGGCGGGATTACTTGTGTGTAAACTCCCAGCTCTCCCCTGCAAAGAATTACTAAATCTTAAATCATATGTTTTCATCTGACAATGTGGTACAGCCATTTGTTTGCGGATGTTTCCAATTCTGACACATTTTACATGTTTAAAATAAAATAAAAGTTCTCAGTTAGGGCCTTTTTAAAGTACTACATAAAAAGTGTGGCTAAATAGGGAGGGGTTTTGGATTGGGGCCAAGACACTGGGTGTGGTGTTAACCCTTCCCACTAATTTATTAATGCTGCTTGTGTGTCCCCCCCCCAATCAACATTAATTTTGTGTGTGTGAGTGTGGGCAATCTCTATGTGGGCTAATTGTGTGATGTCCTGGATGCAGATACAGTATTGGATACACTTTGTATTTAAAATCAAATACCTTTAAAAAAAATTAGACACTTCAAAAACATTGGCGGTATCAGTCTCTTTCAACAGACATGTGATAAAGCAGGTTCCCACTTTCATATCATGCTACATTTGTACATCTCTAAGAAGGTACCACCAGATGACCTAGTATGAAGGTTAGAGGAGAGTGGTGATTTACTATATATGTTACCTGTAGCTTCTATCTGTTCTTTTTTCCTTCTTACTTCTTGTTTCAGCTTATCCACTTCCGCCAGCAGATTCTCTACAGATCTTTCACTATCTGCTACTTTACTGCATGAATCCTAGAAGAGAAAAACAGAGGGCAGTTATGGGATTAGGAGTTTGTATTAATATCTGAGGGTATCCCTACAGAACTCTCTGTACTTTAAACTTTGAAGTAGAAGATGCATGATGCATGTGTCATGATAGTGTTAAGTTTGGTATAAAATCCCCATTCATTCATTCATTCATTCATTCATTCATTCATTCATTCATTCATTCATTCATTCATTCATTCATTCAATGGAAGGGGGGGAAGCCATGTAAAGCTAATGAAAACACTTAGGTGTGTCTTCTTGCTCTATTATATTGTCTCTCTTATATATATAATTATTTCTAGTTCAATTATTTCCAGACTCAATATACTGGTATACATATTGGTTTTACATGCCTTGGCTTCTTCAGCTAGAGACTGGATTCAAGTGCATCAAAGTGGTAGGCGTCCTGTAGTGCACAATTGCGAAACCAATATTTATACCGATATATTGGGTATATATATTTCCTGCTGTCAGATAATTTGGAGGCATCTTGTTTGCCACCCTGAGAAATGGAGTGCATAACACAACATTTTAGGAATTATATTGTTGGCTTAACGGAAACCTCCTAAAAGAGAGAAGAAATATCTTGGATTTCATCCCCCACTTTTCACTACCTGAAGGAGTCTCAAAGCAGCTTACAACTGCCTTCCCTACACCCTGTGAGGTGGGTGGGGCTGAGAGAGCTCTGAGAACTATGACTGACCTGAAATCATCTAGCTGGCTGCATGTAGAGGAGCAGGGAATCAAACCCAGTTCTCCAGCTGCCTCCTAACCCTTAACCCCCCCCCAAGTGGGCTCTATTTACTGATCATCCTAGTCCTAGGAATTATTGCTATCTGGACTACAGACTAAATCCAGGGTCTGACATTTTTGAACCTGTGAACACATCTGGAATTCTGACATGGTGGGTACATTCACACACATGCCTGATATTGCTGCCCTTCAGTCACACTTTTGAAGATCCTTTCCCTGTGATGGTTACTTCTTCCAAACCAACATTTTAAAAATTCTACACAACCAATTAGAAGCCCCACTGGATAAAAGTCCTGGTCCTGCTGATGCCAGAAAATTGCTGATGGGCACAGGTTGGGGCCCCTTGGCTTAACCAACATGATGACAGAATAATACAGATAGCAACCCTTTCAATTGTACCTATCTATAGTTTTATTTCTAAGAGGTACAATGTTGCTTCTGAATAAGCTCTTTCTTTGTTTCTGACCACACTGATCTATTCAGACTTGGTGCTTCTTGTTAAAATCTGTTTTTTTTTCAAAAAAAGTTTCAACTTACCTTCAGTTCTGCCTGCAAAGTAGCATACATTTCATTAATCTTACGAACCTCTTTTAGAGACCCATCTTCATTAAAAAATTCTGACCTTTTGGTACAAAAAGAAACATAGAATGTACTGTTTGCATCTGACATAAAGTTGATCTTATCTGCCTAGAAAACATTTTTAATTCCAGCATTTTAATATATGGACACTTCAAAACTAGACTGTCACCAAATCCATAGGAAAACATAGTACAATGGAAGCACTTGTGTTCGCTAGTTAAATTATTAGTGAAGAAAATTTTGTATCGGATTACAAGCACTGAAATGTTTAGCTAATTTTAAACAGTGTAGAATTGCAGAACATTTCCTTGTTGAATATATGCAATATCCTTGTCCATCCTGAAGACTTTTTTAAACCATTGTTTAGGATTCTGACTGACCTATGTTTTCACTGATCTGGAACTAATTTATGGCCTATATGGGAACCCCTAGAAATAACACAAAAAATCTAAAAAATATTTCTGTTCGTACCTGTGTTTTGCAATTGCTTTACAAAAGCCAGAAGAAATACAAGAACCAGATACAGTTCGATAGCCTTGCTGTTCTGCCATTCCCAGATTGGCAACAATAAGAGGAACTTTCTGGAAAAGACTTCAAGCAAAGAGAAAGATGAGAATATAAATAAATACAGGAAACCTTTACACTGTGGAGCAAAAGGATACAAAGCCAGTTCACTGGAAAATCTACTGTTCCAAAGGATAGAGGTTACAGTCCTAAGTGCATGGATTCCTATAGGACTGCCATATTCCTAGAACTGTAGCCAGAGATTTCAAGAATAAAAACTGAAATCCCATTTGCAGTAAATTGTGTCTGCTGCTCAGAGGTCAAAACAATTACATAATGAAGGAAAGGCATTAACTGAAGTATGGAACTCTTTAATTTGTTAGACTTGAGTCCAGCAGCACCTTAGAGACCTCCTGGATTTTCAGGAAATAAACGTTGACTTTTGAGAGTTTAAACCTTGAAAAATCTGGTTGGTTTCTAAGGGACTACTGCAAATTTAACTGCTTTATTGCAGACCAATATAGCCACCCTCTGAAATATGTAATATTCTATGTAGAAACAAAGGGTTGGACTAGATGGCCTGTATGGCCCCTTCCATCTCTATGATCCTTATCTCTGTTTAACGGCCTTTTAACCCGCATAGCCAATCAAAAGCCCTGATGGGCAAAAGCTCTATCTAGCCTTGCCCATTTTCTGAAAGCATGTAGCAGGTGCCGAGAAATGTGTTGGTGGAGCCATAAGCTACAGAGAATTATAGTTTCATATTATATGACAAAGTTTTATTACATTACTATGCTATATTCTTTAAGGATAGCATGAACATGAATGTGAATATGAAATGTCATAGCACACAAGATATTATTCCTCCCTGAAAAAAGGGGAAAAAAGACTCACCCCTCTTGTGGTTTATGTAAGGCATATTCAAGTTTGTATGTAGAAGAGCTTGACGAAGTTACTGTGGAAGTTAATAACAGAAAAACAAGGCCCTGGTTTGACAAGTGTGACTGTAAACACCTATGAAGGAGTCGCTCTCTGAATGTCATCGTCTGGTCAGTATTGCGCCTGAGTTTGTACCAGCCCACCACAGCCTGGAAAATATAAATGAATCTGAAAATCAGATACAGCTTTTTTCCAAAGAACACCCCTCCACACATCAACCACATGGTTTCCACGGTATAAGAGTCCAGTGGAAATAAAGGGAATTCATATTAAGAATTAAAGTCCCAAGTCTGTGAGCGGCTGCAAAAAGCAAAAAATAATGCCCCAGAAAATCACAGAACAAGGACGGTAAATAACCAGGATGTCGGCAGGTGATGCTTTTCCCAACTGTGCAGGTAAATTCACAGATTTACTTCTGCCTCTTATGATATGACCCAGCCTAACTCAGAAGCCAGCCCTTGCAATTCACTGGAAAATCTACTGTTCCAAAGGATAGAAGCTGTAGTCCTAAGTGCATGGATTCCTATGGGACTGCCATATGCCTAGAGCTGTAGCCAGAGATTTCAAGAATAAAAAATGAAGTTCCATTTGCAGTAAATTATGTCTACAATTACATAATGAAGGAAAGGCATTAACTGAAGCATGGATCCCTAACTTATCTGAGCCAGCCAGGCACCTTCGGAATTCTAACAATGGACACAAGAAGAAATAGCTGCCGCAGAAGGTAGAGCCAATCGCAGAGTATCAGGGAAGGAGGGATTGTCAGGGATGCTTCCCTGTCCATACTCATCTATATTGAGCTATACACCTGTATTTGAAACCTAGCTTGGGTGTGTGTGTGTGGGGGGAGGACCACCCTCTGTAAAGGTATAGGGAATGGGTGTGTGTTTCATCATAAGAATACACAAGTTGTGATATATGCTTCTTTTGCTGAATTAACATTAATAAGAGAAACCTATCATGCTAAAAAAGAAACCCAAAGCAATTAAATGTCTGACTTTCCCTAATCAAAGTATTAATGCATCATTAAGTAGAGAAGAATATAGAGTGCATTTACATAGCTGTCATTCATTTCAGGGGAGCTTTTGAGTTCCTGATATCTAGTGCCCTTATGGCATAAATTGAGGATATGCCTAAAGTTGTAAGCATATGTATACTTATTGGAGAGTAAATACTACTGAACTCCCTGTAACTTACTTCTGAGTAAACACAGATAAAGTCAGATAGCACATTTCTGCCATGAAGTGGTGGGACATTATACAGGTTTTAAGTTACATTATTGTATCGAGCTCAGTACCCATATCTTTTCCTGAATCATTTCCAGAAGTTAGTTCTAAATGCAAAATACCTTTTTGCATCCTAACAGTATTTTCCTCAGTGCACATTCATTCAGTTCTCCAACTGAGTTGTAGAAGCTGGAAAAGTAAACAAAGTTGATTAGAGAGCCATTGAAGTGTTAAGATCTAAAGCATTTTTATTTGGTGCTACATTGGTTTAATACAATTTCTTGTATGTAAACATGGATCTTTGGCATTTTCTGTGGTATTTACTGGGACTTGTAAAGGTAAAGGTATCCCCTGTGCAAGCACCGGGTCATGTCTGACCCTTGGGGTGACGACCTCCAGCGTTTTCATGGCAGACTCAATACGGGGTGGTTTGCCAGTGCCTTCCTCAGTCATTACCGTTTACCCCCCAGCAAGCTGGGTACTCATTTTACCGACCTCAGAAGGATGGAAGGCTGAGTCAACCTTGAGCCGGCTGCTGGGATTGAACTCCCAACCTCATGGACAGACGGCTTCAGACAGCATTTCTGCTGCCTTACCACTCTGCGCCACAAGATGCTCATACTGGGACTCATCCAGTATACCAATTCTACTGCACAAATAATATATTCCAAAGCAATAATCAAGAATGGTGGTGGAAATCACAGGTGACTTATGACAAATTTGTAGTGTTTTCAAAGCAAGAGACGTTCAGAGGTGGTTTTGCTACTGCCTGTCCCTGTATAGGAAAACTAGACTTAGAATCATAGAATCATAGAGTTGGAAGGGGCCATACAGGCCATCTAGTCCAACCCCCTGCTCAACGCAGGATTAGCCCTAAGACTTCCTTGGTAGTCTCTCATTCAAGAACTCACTTAGGGTTGACTTTGCTTAGCTTTTTGAGATTATGAGATTATGCTAGCCCAGACCATCCAGGTCACTGCAATCAAGAATGCAGAATCTAAAATCCTCAGAGCAGAGTGGAGGGTGAGAGGAAATCATCTACAAAGAAAACTATAGTGCATATTTCATCTGGAGATGATTATCACCAACTATTTGTTCACTAGAATTTTGTCTACACAGGCATTTCTTTAATAGGGCAAATTAAATTTTTTCAGTGTGAAAAATCTGTGTCAGCACTTTCATCTGTGATCTCAGGAGACAGAGGCCCTCTTACTGGCAGAAACCAAGGCTTGAAAGCTGCAGGAGTGTTGAGATTTCCCAGCAAAAACCACTGAAGGCATTTGTTTATTAAAGATCCATGTCATTTTTTATTATTATTTTAGCCCTCCCTCCTTTAAAAGAAAAAAATCAGATTTGAAGATTTCAGAATTTTTCTGCAAACTTGGGCAGAATGCAAACCTCAAGTACTGCTGAAAGGTCTGTCTTGTCTGTCCATGGCCCCAGTCTCTGGATTTACACATCCAACAATTGCCCTACCCTGACAACTAGATACACTGATAACTCTGCTTAAACTTGCAGTGTAAATCATTTAAGCCCCTTACCCAGTCTAGAGTGATACACTCAAGGCACAGATAACCACTTCATTGAGGACTAGATCTAACATAATTAAATATTCTGAGCTTGATAGGCAATCACACATAGACAATCTATACGAGCATGATTGAAGTAAAGATTCTCAGAATATGCTTCCCTCGCTGATGGTATCATTCTCTACATATTTCCTGTGAGTCACCACCACAGAGTGTTGTAATTCTCAGTTAACTTTTTTTTTACTGTCAAGTCACATGGCAAAAAACTAGATGGCGACTCCAGAGGGTTTTTAAGGCAAAAGATGTTCAAAGGTGGTTTGCAATTGGCAGTCTTCTGAGATAAGGTTACATAGGCCATCCAAGTCAAGTGGGGACAAACATGGATACGAGTGGACTATTAATTAACGGTGGTTGTTGTTCTTGTCGTCAGCCATTCAGTCATGTCCGATCTCATGGCACAGCTGTTAAAGGTACATAGCATCTAACATTTAGTTCAGTTCTATTTTTGGTCTGTATAAGACATGCACATCAATTTTGCAAACCAGGGCTGCAGAAAATAAAAGGCATCCATAAAATAAACTTGCTTTCAGGGCACTGCAGTGTAGTGGTTAGCACTGGATCAGGATTGGGAAAACGCAGGATTGAATCTCCACTCTGTCACGGATGCATGATGTTGTGTCACACGCTCTGAGCCTAATCTACCTCACAGGGTTGTTGTGAAAATGGAGATGAAATGGAAAATATAATCTACTTTGTATTGGTAGTGGAGAGAAAAGCCAGGGTCCAAATGAAGTAAATAGTATTGTATGTTTGGTTGCCATGGCCCTGATATGAATGTGACACCCTTTAGTGTTAAAACAAATGAGACAGTCCTTCCATTTATGTACAGTAAAAGCTTCTAAGTGCACATCAGCAACAAATAATCATAAAAATGTCATCTATCATCAGTTACAGTATTTTGTCATTTATGTGCAAAACAAAGTACTTAAAAAATATAATATAATACTTACCTGAAGGGTTGGTAGCACGGTATGTGCTTCTGTATATCTGAAAGGAAATCAACACATCACTTTTGCCCCGAATGTTTGGCATAGACTTATGTCTGCATACTCCCCATTCACAAGGAGTTAAATGATTCCTCATTAAATGCTTTAAAGTTACAGTTCATTTGTCTGCCCTTTACTACTATCACGTGAGACATGATAACCTTTTGTTGGTATTGATTTTTCCCAAGTCTGAACTGATTACACTGCATGACAACCACATTCTGCTTTTCCACTTAAACTGAAGACAAACAAATCTTGCGTTAAAAGAGGCATTACAGCATCTAAAGAGCTAGCAAATGTGTATTCTGGTCTGACCTTTGGCCCACAGAAGTTTAGACCAGAAGCAAAACTTGTCTTTGTTCTTGCACAAGAGAAATCAAACCAGCCCAGATCTCATTCATCTCCCAGCTGTAGGGGGAGGCGAGACCAATTAGGGTCTGTCTTCCTTACTCTCTGTCCCACAATGTATCTGTACTGCTACTCTAACTTGCTGTAGCTTCAGAATATCTTTTAATATACCTTTTGATAATCATCTGGCCTCAGTGTGTTTATGGGCTCTCTGCTTTTGGTGGGACCCACTGGGGATGAAGGGACCTTTACAATATCTCATGGAAAGTGGGGGTAGGGTGGAGAAGCCAAAGCCTTACCAATTGTATAAACTACTTCAACATCGTCCATCTGAGAGTCAGTAATGCTGTTCTTGGCTTCGCCTTTCACATCCCCAAGGAGGAAGCCTTCCTTTATAACCAGAGGAAAAAAACACATCAGAAACTGAAAGTACTGCTCAGAACTTGCAGGATTGCGTATTCCGTATAAATATTCTGAACCTACTTGCTGGAAAAAGGGAGAATAAATCACAAGATCATACAGGGTTTTATGCTTACCCTCCCCAAATTGATCTGAATTATATAATCACATAATTTCCCCGACCTCCATAAAAGTTATGTGATGTATTCACCACCCATTTGTTCAGCTAGAAGCAAAACAGCAGGAGAACAGAGGCCAAGCTAGAAGCAAAACAGCAGGAGAACAGAGGCCAAGTTGACACAATCATATACAATCTTGACAAAATTCAGTTTTATGGTTGTTTTTAGAAAATTATTTTTAAGAACGACAGGCATTTCCACAAAGATGAAAGTATTTTTGAGTCCCTCGGGGGACTATCGGTCCACTATGCCTGCAACTGAAGGGACAGTTTAAATCTGGTTTCTTTTAAAATATTTATACGCCGCTTGAAATATATACAAACGGCCCTTATTTGCTGCAAGCCACTTTGGCGATCCTCCTGCACTGAAAGTGTGTGTGTGTGGCAATTAAACCAGTCAGTAGATCGGTAAGTCAGTGAAAGTATGCGTTTCCTTCAGCAAGGATAACAGCCGGTAGCATCTGAAAGGGGGGGATTTTGAAAAATGCGCATGCACAGGATGGGGAAGCGCGCAGCAGCCCTGCGAAAACCCTTGGCCGCGCTGCAAAGGAACCGAGTGTTAAGCCAAATGCGTATCATTATGCTACAGCAAATGGCAGGGGCTCATGGGAATCGTAGTCCATGGACATCTGGAGGACCACAGGTTGACTACCCCTGCTTCTCCTCTTGCACACAAAAACCCACACGCACCTTCCGCCGGGAAAGTTTTTACACGTGCAATGGGAGACACACACGTGACGCGGGAGAAAAGGAAGGAGGCGGCCTCATGCTCCCCAGACACACACGCCCGGCCAGCCCCGAGACTCAAACCAACCACCATGTCCCAAAGCAAGGCGGGCAGAGCTCTCTCCTCCCACAAGCAGCCAGCGCCCAAACTCTTCCCGGGACGCCCCGAGGGGGGAAAGGCGGGAAATCCACCTCTCCGAAGGGAGGGGGGACGACGACGCAGAACGCACTCTGTCCATGCGCAGAGGCACCCTCGCGCCTCCCAGATTCGCGCCCCCCGTACCGCGTCCGAGTCGGCGTTGAGGTGGTGGAAGGCCAGGGCGCCGAAGACGAAGCCCGGCAGCAGCGCCGTCGTGCTCTCCCCTTCCATGCCCGCCGTGGCGAGCGACGACAATGGCCGCACGCAGGCCCACACAGCGACACCCCGCGGCCGGAGCGCGCATGGCGGCGGCGGTTGCTGCTGAGCGGGAAAAGGGCGGGCGGGCGGCCCGCGGAGGGCGTCGTGCGTCTGAGGGCGGCGGGAAAAGAGCCGCAGGCCGGGCGGCTTCCCAGCCCCTTTGGCATAAGGGTAAGACGGTGTCGCTTCGTCGTACCTGTGCAGGTGGCGTCACGAGGCAGGGGACTTTCCGCGCGGCTGCAGGTGGGGCTTGGGGGAGTCGCGGCTCCCTTCTTCAGCCCCTTGGGTTAAGCCAGGGGGAGTCAAACTGCGGCCCGCCAGATGGCCATGGACTACAATTCCCAGGAGCCCCCTGCCAGCGTTTGCTGGCAGGGGGCTCCTGGGAATTGTAGTCCATGGACATCTGGAGGGCCGCAGTTTGGCCACCCCTGGTTAAGGTGAGGAAGATACTGCCTGTCTCCTCACAAGGTTGATGGACTTCTGAGGAAGTAAGTCTGAGTGCTTGCACTCGAAAGCTCCCGCCTTGAATAAAGATTTGTTGGTCTTAAAGGTGGCCCTGGACCCTGATTTGATTGTGCTGCTTCAGGCCGACACGGCTACTCGTTTGGATTTCCATTCTGTACGGCGTCCCACGAAGGCGGATCAAGAGGGGCAAGCGGCCTCCGTCTGTCTGCAGCGGTCCACGAGAGCCCAAACACAGCAGGACTCACAAATTCCGTGGCAGGGGAGGAGCTCTCAGGAGCCACGGCTCCCGTCTTCAGACAGCCTCAGTTCTTGTGGCCTAAGGGTATTCTCCCGCCTGTGGTGGGGAAGATCCCGGTGGGTGTACCTGTGCAGGTGGCTTCACAGGTTGATGGAGCCCCAGTCCGTAGGGCTAAAAGTGGTCCAAGATGGGTAAAGTGCATCCATCTGTTTGTGGAGGTAGAAAAGAGCCCGAGTTCAAGACTCACAAATTTTGTGGCAGGGGAGGAGGTGTCATGACTCACTTCTTCAGATGTCCTTTTTTTTAATTCTCAGTCCCTTGGGTGGAAGGTGAAATGTTCTCCATGTGGTGAGAAAGATCGTGTGCTCTGTACCTGGGCAAGTTTCTTCACAAAGTGCATGGATTTCCATTCAATACGGCGAAATGTGGCGTTTTCCATGGAGGCTGATCAAGATGGGGAGCCGAGTTAGTCTGACTGTAGCAGGAAAAAAGACCAAGAGTCCAGCAGCGCCTTAAAGACTCACAAAATCCGTGGCAGGGGATGAGATTTCATGAGTCGCCGCTCTTTTCCTCAGATACATTTTTTCATTCTCAGTCCCTTTGGCATAAGGTTAAGTGTTCTGCATGTGGTGACAAAGATGGTGTTTTTTTGTACCTGTGCAGGTTTCTTCACAAGGTCTGTGATTCAGTGACTCACAAAAGCTCATACCATGCCAAAAATGTTAGATTCAGGTGGTTCGCTGTGTTGGTCTAAAGCAACAGAACAAAATTTAAGTTCGGAGGCACCTTTAAAACCATGTCAGCTTTGACCTGACAGCTCTTTACATACACACAAGGAAATTTGATAATATGTATTGTACAAATATTCTGACAGAGGGCTCAGCCTAGCCTGATCTTGTCAGATCTCAGAAGATGATTGTTAGTATTGTTGTTGTTATTATTATTATTACCTTATCCTTTCTCTTTGGACTCAGGGCAGGGCACATCATAATAAAAGCACACATAATAATCAAATATATGAATGCATAAATAAATTAAAGTCTAAACCATCTAAAACAATTCCATTCATAATCACCTGTTCTAACTTCCAGTGCCAAGGGAAGAGAGAGGAGGCAGAGGAGTCTTATAGGCCCCAAATTTACAGTTAGAGCTTTGATAGGGAGGCCAGTTTAACTCAGCAGTGTTATAGGCCTGCAGGCACAGTTCTATTTTACAAGCCCTGTGGAACCATTCAAGGCCCTGCAGGGCTCTGATCTCCTTTGGAAGAACAGACAGGCAATGGCAACCTACCTTCGTTTATCTCTTGCCTTGAAAACACTATTGGGGGGGGGGGTCACCATAAATCAACTGCAACTTGATCCTAGAAAAGAGCAAGAGTCTATTAGCATGGACCATTAACATGGACCAGCTTGGTGTAGTGGTTAGGAGTGCAGACTTCTAATCTGGCGAGCCCCGCTACCCCACATGCAGCCAGCTGGGTGACCTTGGGCTAATCACAGCACTGATAAAACTGTTCTGACTGAGCAGGAATATCAGGGCTCTCTCAGCCTCACCTCCCTCACAGGGTGTCTGTTGTGGGGAGAGGAAGGGGAAGGCAATTGTAAGCCGCTTTGAGACTCCTTTGGGTAGAGAAAAGCGGCCTATAAGAACTAACTCTTCTTCAATAGAAAAGAGCAAGAGTCCAGTTGCACCTTAAAGACTAACAAAATCTGGGACAGGGGCTGAGCTTTCATTAGTCACTGCTTCCTTCTTCAATGTTACTGGACCCTTGCTTTTTTCTTACATAATTACCCATCTTGATGCAACTGCATGGCACTTTACACACAAATTGTGTGGACCTAAGTGATGTAGCACTGCAGCCAGAAGAGGGAGGTACAGGGTTACAGATCAGAAAGAACACAACTGTTGTTACTGTGGGGTTTTCCACAGTTCTATTTTCTGGGTTTCCTTCGTATTGGTCTCTGGACGTTGATATTAAATTTGTGCCTGGCTCTCCACACATGTCTCTGAACGGCAGTACTGAATTGTTTTTGTGTCATGCCCTTCACGTTTACTTCCGAGGCACTGGTGGCCACTTCCGCCTCCTGTGCTATTTTCGGAGGCATGGACAGCTCATTCCCCCTCCCCCAAACCTTCTTGGGAACAATGCAAATTAACAGACTACTTGGGGGAAATGGTGCCTGCTTGCACCTTTGTTTTTAGTGTGCCACTTCAGGCAAGCAGCCTGTGTTGTCAGTTTCCTCCCCCTTCCCCCTATATGATGCATGTTGTTGTTATTATTATTTTTAAAACCAGTCGTTACATTAGGTTGCTGCTACGTTGTAAAACAAGGAAGATTTTTTTCTTTGTGCTTTGGGAAAGCTGAGGGAGGCTGCTGGTTGAAATTAAGGTTTGTAGCCTCCTTGCCAGAAACTGACCATGGCTGGATTTCTCTTCATGAAATTGACAGAGGACCTGCAAATCTTGCAGGAGGGGGAGAAGGGAGGCGTTGTGTTTGTGTGTCCTGCTTGTGCTACTTAGGAATTTCAGGGTAACGTAATCCTGTTCATATTTCTTTTAAAAATACAGCAGGCAGTGGAGGAGGATGGGCAGAGACACAGCATTGGCCAGATCTCAAACATCATCGTTTTGAGGTGGTAAACAGTGAAGGAAACTAATGTGACTTTTGAGTTCAGGTTACTGCAAATTCCCTCCCAGGGGAGAGGGGAAACTCCTGTTTTGTCAGGATTCATAAAAGGCATGGCAAAGAGGGAGCACATTCAGGGCTGTGCCTGAATCAGGAGATTTTAGTGCGAAAGTAAGGAAATTCTGGGGAGCTTTATGTGTACTGCTGCAATTTTTTTTGTTACTGCGGAAACAGCCTGTGTTGTGAAACAGCAGATGTAATCTGAGATATTTATCTGAAAACTACCCAGAAGATCTAAAGCAAAACTGGTGCAATCAGCAGATAATTTTATCTGAGTTGCCTTTTGGTCAAGCTCAATCCTGTATCCTTGAGATCCTGATACAGCACTCTCTTCTGCATCTTCCTGAATCATAAAACTGCTGTAAGGTAAAGGTATCCCCTGTGCAAGCACCGAGTCATGTCTGACCCTTGGGGTGATGCCCTCCAGCGTTTTCATGGCAGACTCAATACGGGGTGGTTTGCCAGTGCCTTCCCCAGTCATTATCGTTTTACCCCCCCAGCAGCAAGCTGGGTACTCATTTTACCGACCTCGGAAGGATGGAAGGCTGAGTCAACCTTGAGCCGGCTGCTGGGATTGAACTCCCAGCCTCATGGGCAAAGCTTTCAGACTGTATGTCTGCTGCCTTACCACCCTGCGCCACAAGAGGCTCTGTAAAACTTTTTAAAACTGCTGTAGTGCTGCCATTTAGTATACTGCTGAAAAATGTGCTGATACAATAGATATTGCCACATTTAAAAAACTGAAAAAGGATCACTTTGACTGGAGATTGGGCAGGGGTGGAGCTTGAGGAGGGTGGGGTTTGCGGGGGACAGGAACCTCAGATGGTACAGTGCCATGGAGTCCATATTCCAAAGTAGCCATTTTCTCCAGGGGAAGTGATCTCTGTCACCTGGAAATTAGTTGTAATCCCAGGAAATTGCCAGCCATTACCTGGAGGCTAACAAACAGCAAATGGAACATTGACCATGCACAGGGCAAACAAATGCCAAAAAAGTCCTTCTGGACTCGGCTACCTAACTAAACCATTTAGACATGTGCTGTATTTGCAACAAGAATTATTTGCAACAAGAATTATAATGAATGTCACAAAGGAACTGCTTCGTGGATAAGTACTTATGAATCATCAGCGTGGCTCTCCCAAGCCAATTAAAATATACAAGACAGATAATGCAATTATAAACAGTTGGCAGACAGATCACAGGATGCAGACACAGCAACCAAAGCTTGCCAGCATTATACAATTCCAAAAGGGCCTTTCTTCTCATAACAAGAAAGCCTTGAAGGTAACTTCATGCCCAGCATACATTTGGCCCCACATCAGGCTTCTTCAGGGGGCACAGCAATGCTATGTAAATCTGTGTAAGTCTAGGAGTCACAAAAGAGCCCCTAATACTATTTATTTATTTATTATTTATTTATTATATTTATATACCGTCCTCCCCGGGGGCTTAGGGCGGTTTATATAATAACATAAGAACAATATATGGAACAGTCTTATAAAACATTTGAGTAACCGTGCAATAATAACTGATAATTGTAAACATTGGCGGAGCGCCACGGACTGAATAAAGCAGTAAGGGCACTGTGGGAGGAGTTAGGGCGGGCCCTGTCCGGGATTTAAAAAAAAAGCCGCGAAGCGGCTCCTGATTGGCCCCTCCAAGTGTCCATCCCGCCTGCTTCACCCGCACAGCCACAGGTGAGCGGTCGGCCGCGCCGCCTTCTCCCGGCCGCTCCGCCAGCCGAGAGAAGGCTTGGGAGAGCCTCGGGGCGTGGGTGGGCCTGGCCGCCTTCTCTCGGCTGCTCCGCCAGCCGGGAGAAGGCTTCGGAGAGCCGCAGCCGAGGAGGCCCCCCCGCTGCCGCTGCCCGCCGCTCCGTCTCAGGCCGCCGAATCTCCAGGACTCCTGCCACTCGCCAGCGGCTCGCAAGCCGCTCCAGGTAGTCCCCCACCCCCCATACCCACTCTCACTGCTAGCGCCCATTGCATTTCAAAGGGCAATGGGATTTTTTACTAGTAACATTATAATTGTATAACCAATAAGCAATACAACGTTGCAACATACAAACAGGTCCAGAGTGTATAGGTGGTGTTCTGAGGGGGAGCGGGGAGCAGGGGCCCTTTGGTCACTGTTGGTTATATATATCTGGTCTCAACCGAATGCCTGGCGGAAGAGGCATCCTTGCAGGCCCTGCGGAACTGTTTAAGCTCCGTGTACTGTTGAAACACACCACTGGTGAATGTTGAAAACATGACCAGTTTCTCAGAATTAAACAGGGGAAAAGGCCTTTCTCTGGAGAAAAAAACCCTTCAACATGCCAAAATTTCTCAAAAACCCATTCAGCCCCCCCCCCCAGCTTGTTCAATCCTGTCTTTCCACAAACTATGCAAAACTGAATTATCAAGAAGCTTTTCAGTGCACAGTACAAAAAGCATCACAAACTTAATTGGATGAGTTATTATGGACTGTGGTCTATACTGCTGCATATAATGATAATGTAAGTAGGAACCTGTAATAAAAATTCTGTACTGCTTAATGTGCTCTAAATACTTCTGCTATGTCAGTCTTTTCTGGTGGTTCCAGACTTCTAAAATCCTTGTGCATTTGTTATTGGATGTCTAATGTTGCTTTTGTATCAACTCATTTTGTGTAATCTGCCTTGAGTCTCTTTAAAACAAGCAGTCTACAAGTAATGTAAATAAGCAAGAGAACTGATATGACCCTTTCTCTAAGGAAAGTTAACAACACAACAATTTAACAAACAGTTAAAAACACAACAAAAATCATAAAAACAAAAGACATAAAATAACCAATATCTGATCTTTACAAAATTTATTTCCCTTATTTTTAGTTTACTGTTTTCATTTGGGATTCAAGGCAGATTACACAGAGTGAGTTGAGGCAACCAACAAGACGGGACCTTCAATAAACAATGAGATCGGATTCCGCTTGATTGCACAGACACCCAGAAGCCTAAAAAAACCACAGAGCTGAAGCAAAGCTTAAGTGTTAACATGGCACATGAAATGCTGCAGAATTGCACAAGCTATAAAACCATAAGCCATAAAACAGCCCATGGGCTAGAAGCATGCTATTAAGAAGCTTTTAAAAAGATAGAACATTTCATTGCAAAGCCTGGATAAAGTCAAATGGTTTGGCCTGGTGGCAATAGCACAAGAAAGCAGAACGCAGCTGATTTATGGAAGCCCCATAGGGATTTCAAGGCAAGAGATGTTCAGAGGTGCTTTTCCACTGCCTGCCTCTGCCCAGCAGCTCTGAATTTCCTTGGTGGTCTCCCATCCAAGTACTAAGCAGGGCCAACCCTGCTTAGTTTCTGATATCTGACAAGATCAGTCTAATCTAGGCCATCCAAGTGGGGGTATTTGGGGAATAGCTGTATTAAGTGCCATCAGGTCGTTTCTGACATGTGGCTGCTCTATGAATGACCAGAACCTCCTATCCTTAACAACTTTGCTCAGGTTTTGCAAACTGAAGGCCTGGCTGTCTTTATTCTGGGCTTTCTCAATCAGGGTTTTGTGAAACCCTGGGGTTTCTTGATGGCCCTGGAGGGGTTTTCTGAGTGGGTGAGAGTTAATTATTTTAAAATGTATATTTAAAATGTGTTAAACATTTATTAGATGATATGACCATACATGGTCATGTCAACCCACCCACCCTTCCTCAAATGGCCAATGATGGACCTGGAGGGGGTGAGGAGGGGAAGGTCCCCAGGTGGGTGTGTACACAGCTATGCTTCCCAACCATCATGCCACTTCTGGGATTTCTCGAAGCCTGAAGAATGTTTCAGGGGTTTCTCAAGAGTACAAAAATTGAGAAAGGCTGCTTTATTCAGTCCATCCATCTCATCTTGGGTCTTCCTCTTTTCCTGCTGCCTTTCACTTTTCCTAGCATTATTGTCTCGACTCTTGCCTTCTCATCAAAGACCAAAGAATAATAGCCTCTGCTCAGTCATTTTAGTATGAGTTACTTTTGGAACTACTTCACTTATTCATGACGTTTGTATCTCATCCTTCTTCAAGGAAGCTCAAAGCTGCAAATGGCACTTTCATATTTTATCCTTCATAACAACCCTGTGAGGGAAACAGGTACGTTTGTGTAGGATAAGACCAGTAACTGGCCCAAGCAGTGACTCATTTCCTGGCTGACCTAGAATCTGACCCTGCTTTTCTGGGAAATCCACCAACCCACTTGATTACAGAGATAGAAATAACTCAATTAGCATTTTGATTACGCATATTTATTTCAAACTAGTTACTATTGACTGATTTAATCATTTGATTTAATAATGTTAATTGTATGCGTCACTGGCTTCCTGAAGCTTTCGCTTATCAAAATTGTAAAACTCACTGTGGCTCATCTATCCAAGCGTTACATATTTCTTCTTTCTTTTGAAAAATACATAAACAAAACATAAACAAATCTATTATTACTATCCCATTCTTCCTTCAAGGAATCCAAAAGATGGATCCCATTCTTCCTTCAGGAGGGCCATACGTTCGTCTCTTTTCCCCATTTTCTCCTCACAACAAAACTTGGAGGTGGGTTGGGCTGAGAGATGTATTGGTTCCAGGTCGCCCGGAAAATACTTAGGTCAGGGACTTGGACTTACGTGTCCAAGATCCTAGGCAGAGGTTAATCTGTTCGGGAGCCAGAGGGTGTTTTTTTTGGCTGCCATTCTTGGAGGGTTCTTGGGGTTTTTATTGGGATTTTATTAACATCCATGTTCTTATTGTAAGCTGCCATGAGTCCTTGGAGAAGTAAAGGTAAAGGTATTCCCTGTGCAAGCACCGAGTCATGTCTGACCCTTGGGGTGACACCCTCTAGCGTTTTCATGGCAGACTCAATACAGGGTGGTTTGCCATTCCCTTATTCAGTCATTACTGCTTTACCCCCCAGCAAGCTGGGTACTCATTTTACCAACCTCGGAAGGATGGAAGGCTGAGTTGACCTTGAGCCGGCTGCTGAGATTGAACTCCCAGCTTCATGGACAGACATCTTCAGACAGCATTTCTGCTGCCTTACCATTCTGCGCCACAAGAGGCTCTTGGAGAAGTGGTAGGGTATAAATCCAACCATAAATAAATAAAAATAAATTACTCTGCAGTACTTTTTCCCTGGGCCCGTTGCTGGTTAATGGATGAGGTTTGAGAAACTTAATACATACCACTGGCAAGTGGCGGGAGAAAGTGGGAGGCGGAGACATGTAAGCTGCCATCACTCCCAACAGCATGACATCACTTCTGGCACAAACATTTATGTGACAGTATCACATTGTGACAGCACAAAGACATCCCTTCTGGGTTTATGTTGAAAATGATGTTGCACAGTTAGAGTGACAGTGATTTCTGACTCATTCCTTCCCACCCTACTGCTATACTGAGAGGTGGTGAGTACTGGGATATTTGGTTAATACAGCAGAGTTTTGCCTGGTCATAGATAACTGAATGCAGTAAAAACTCCCAAGAAGTAGATGGAAACAAAAGATGGATTCATTCACATCTAGATTTGTTCACTGCAACCCAGATCACGTTTAGAAGAAGAAGAAGAGTTGGTTCTTATAGATTGCAGTCAAAAGGAAAGAGGCCTAACCTAAAGAGTGCCTTATCACAAACGGCCAGCTTGTCCAGCATTGTAGGTGTAGCAGTATGAGGGCGTTGTTCCTACACGAGAGACCTGCACATGTGTCTCCATTGGAGGCCATGTGAAGAGAGAGGGGACATGTCTAGGCATGCTGAGGCGCTCACTCCAACCATGAGAAGTGGGGCTGCTTGGTTGGAAGGCAGCCCTAACTACACATAAGCTTCCCCAATGGGGCACATGGCTTCCAGTACCATTTTAGATTTGCAAAACAGTGTGGGAGAATGGCTCAGTACTTTGTCCCAGACTGGGCCAAGGGATATGCGTGGGCAAAAATTTATGCTTTCAACACCCTCAGTTGTTTGAGTTTCAGCCTTATTCACTACTAGTTTCAGTTCTGATTTTTGTAATTTTTTTCATCCTTCTGTTACTCCCACCACCATTATTGGGTATATACTAAACACCTGTCTAATATTTTGATCTGTCAGCCTCCCCCTCTCCCCCCCCCCCACCCAAAAAAAGGAGATGGAGAATCAGAATCCATGTTTGAGAGGAAAAAAACTGCACAAGCATATATGTACAACCATGGAGAGCTCACAACATATCTTGTTAATCCATCAAGCAAAACTGTTTCCCAATGAGTGGAAGGAAACTAGTGTTAATCTGTGCTTTCATGAAAGAGAACAGAATACTAGGCGTGTCGTGTACGAGTCCCGTGACTATGATTTGGATCATTGATCAGAGTTAGTCTTGAGTCAGAGGCAACTCTACATTCAGGCAGAACGTGCTTCATAATTAGATGGTGGCACTGGCCAGTTATCAGTCATGTCACTTGTGTACAAACATACTATAAAACCACCAGGAAGTCACATCAGGGTCATTTTTCTGGGGATGCTCTAGCATTAGGATACTACCATAAAGGTTTTGTATAAACCGGAAGTTCATGTAAGCGTGCTAATGAAATTGCTTCTGCCTTCTTACCATAGAGGTTTGGCGTCCCTAGCATGCAATTGGCTATTCCACTGGTGAAAATGGGAGGAAGGGTCCCCTTGGACCACCAAAAAGGCTGTGCTAGAAATAGGGATGCCAGTCCCCATGTGAGACCTGCAGATCCCCTTGAATTATAGCTCATCTCCAGACTAAAGACATCAGTTCCCGTGGAGAAAATGGCTGCTTTGGAGGGTGGTCAAGGAAGCCCAGTGAGGCAACGTACCTTGGCAACACAAATACACGTTAATGACAGAAAAAGAAAACCAGCCACAATATGCAAAAAAGGCAGTTTCTTGCCTCCTTTTGGTTGTTGTGGACTTCCTACCATGTCGTTCTGATCACCTCTAGGTCTGCAATCAGACCCCCTTGCCACTGTTTCTGCTTCTTCTTTTATACCTTTCAGCCTGCTTAGGTGCAGCCTCCCAGTATGACTACCACCTGGCAATTGTGCTGAGTTGGGTTCTAGGGTGTGCATCTGGCACAGTCCCTTATTAGATAGGCCAACTCAAGGCAGAATTAATCTTGGAGTTACTTTGGTGTTAGAACCCGGCTGCCAATATGCTGGAGGCCAGAATAAGGTCACCTGGCAACAATATTCCAGGCATGCGTGCGGGTGTGTCTTCTGCATTGGCCCTTCAGCCTGGAAATGTGGAGTTCAGTCACACACACTAAGGGGTGGGGGAAATCAGACAAACTCCACTGGTGCAATGAACAGACATCTTAGAAACCACCAGCTCGATTGACTTTTTGACGGGGAATCACTAGTGACTCCTGCATCTCAGTTAAAAACATTAGGAATTGGGGGGCTGCCGAATCCAGCATGAGAAATGCTTGGAGAATTGGAGGAAGATCATGTGGAGAACAGGGAGGGAAGGAAGTTAGCAGGTTTGTGATGTCTATAAGGATCTGATTACCATAGCAGAGTGTTGATGAGTCATAGAAGCGTGCAGGAAATACATCTCCTAAGAAGTATATTGCACAAAAGGTAAAGATACATTTATTCCGGCAGCTCCAGTTCACATTCAGCTTGCAGTCAAAGGAAGAGAAACAGAAGGCCAATCTAAAGATTATACATTCCCGATCCCAAATGGTCAGCTTATCTGGCATTGTGTGTGTGGGAGCATGACGGCTTTGTCTCTTCAGGACAGACCTGAAGAAGAAGAAGAAGAGTTGGTTCTTATATGCCGCTTTTCCCTACCCGAAGGAGGCTCAAAGCGGCTTACAGTCGCCTTCTCATTCCTCTCCCCACAACAGACACCCTGTGGGGTGGGTGAGGCTGAGAGAGAGCTGATATCAATGCTCGGTCAGAACAGTTTTATCAGTGCCGTGGCAAGCCCAAGGTCACCCAGCTGGTTGCATGAGGGGGAGCGCAGAATTGAACCTGGCATGCCAGATTAGAAGTCCGCACTCCTAACCACTACACCAAACTGGCTCTCTGCAGAGATGTGACTCCATGGAAGGCCATGTGCAGCAAGTGAGAGAGGAGGGGTCAGAGGGAGCTCCCAGATTAAGGCAAAAGGAGGCATCCCATTCAAGGTGGTAACACCTGTGTACACTTAGAGGGATGTAGTGCTCCCCAGTGTCTAGGCCAGCCTTTCTCAACCTTTTTACCATTGAGAAACCCCTGATTCATGCTTCAAGAAACCCCAGAAGTGGTGCCATTATGGAGAATATGATTGGGAAGCATAGCTGTGAACATGCCCATCTGGGGCCCATCCCCTTTCCATCCCTCTAGACCCATCATTGGCCATTTGGGGAGGGGTGTGTGGGTTGACAGGACCATATCTAGTCATGTCACCCAATAACTGTTTAACAAATTTAAAAAATATATCAAAAATTAGTTAATACCCATCAATTCAGGAAACCCTTCCAAGGCTGCCAAGAACCCCCAGGGATTCATGAAGCCCTGGTGGAGAAAGGCTGGTCTAGACATTCCAACATTGTCACTCCATGACTTAGAATCATAGAATCATAGAGTTGGAAGGGGCCATACAGGCCATCTAGTTAGAATCATAGAATCATAGAGTTGGAAGGGGCCATACAGGCCATCTAGTCCAACCCCCTGCTCAACGCAGGATCAGCCCTAAGCATCCTAAAGCATCCAAGAAAAGTGTGCATCCAACCTTTGCTTGAAGACTGCCAATGAGACTTCATTTCCTCCTGAACAGCATGGACACCCAACTAGTTGAAAAATGTATGCTGTGGCTTGGTTCTGATTTAACCCTGCTTGGATTCTTACTGGTCAAATAACAGGGCAGCTGCTGTTCTTATATCCTACCTGAGGAAGAACAGCTCCTTTGTGCCTTCTGCAGCAGTTACACCCTGGTGAGGAGGAGAGAAGAAATACGTGCTTTGTATTGTTGTGTCCTTTCCCCATAGCTGGTGGTGTTCTTTGCTTACATCATTTGCAAAGAACATTACGGCACAATCATAAGCAGGTCCTTTGAGAATCCTACTGAAGGGGTGAGTAGGGCAGAGGCCAATTTTGCCAATGATACAAAATGATTAATTATAGGGATTGCCTAACAGACTGCAATGTATTAAATGAAGTTCAATGTGGGATATGGATGTTGTAAATGAAGTTCAATGTCAGTATGTGTAAGGTGAGGCACCCTTGGACAAAAAAAAACCCAGTTTCAAGGATAGGTAAATGGGATCTGAATTTGCCGAGACTGGGGGTGGGGAGATCTTGGGGTGGTAGTGGACAGCGCAGTGAAAGTGTGAACCCAGCTTGTTGCAGCAGGAATAAAAAAAGCAAACTCGGGGTTATTAGGAAAGCGACTGAACATAAAATGGTTAATATTGTAATGCTTCTGTAAACAGGCACACCCAACTAGACCAAATCACCACCTTTCTATTTCCTGTTTTCTGCCTCCACCATACTCCACTTCCCAGCAGGCAGTGTTTCCCATACTTGTTTATAGTCAGAACTACCTCTAAGATTTAGTTACCTTTTGATATTTTTTGAAAGTTTGTATGTTATAGTCTGCATAATGTTTCATGTAAGTTATAATGTTCTGTGTAAACCGCCCAGAGCTGCAAAGAAATGGGCGGTATAGAAATCTAAATAAATAAATAAGAATACCACAAAAGGGTCAATGAACATTTTGCCTTCTGCACAAAGGAAGCCAGAGAGGAAAGCCTTTCTTGTTTTTCTTCACGGCTTGCACAATGATTCAGACATTTGCTGTCATGATAATTGCCACCTTTGTTAGGAAATTTGTGAAATGCTGACCAAGGGATCAGTGAATAACATCCCAAGATATGAAATTTTACATTTAAAAGCCTCTATGGAACTCTGTACAATCCCTATAATTTGTTCCAGGCTCAAGCCTGGAACTCTCTGCTGTTTTCAGTTCAGGATGAACTCGGTACTGGTTTTGGAAAGAGCTCATTTCCTTCTGGTCAATTTTGTTTTTAAATCTTTATTGTGTTTTTTTTTTTCCAGATTTATATTCCACTCCCTTGAGAAGCAAGGGTTGAGATGGCTTAAATAAAGTAAAATACAATTCAGTATGCAATATCAAAAGCAGTAAAGCTAAAGAACAGTAACCTCAGAGTTGTCCCCTTCACCTTTCCTATGGAAGATCAAGGCCAGGGACTTCATAATACCTGTCAGCCCAGATCTCCATACTATGGTGTTCTTCCAGACAATAAACATTAAAAACATGAAGATATATAAACCAAAAGCAAGGAAAAAAGAGAGCGTTGGATGAGAGAGCATTAGAGAATGATGCTATGTCTGTAGAATTAACTTTACTTGCAGACGTATAGGTAGAGCATAGAGGAAGTATGGAAACAGAGAACAGCTTGCCAGAGAATGATTTGCAGCTCTGACAAGATTAACTGGAGCAGTGTCAGCAAAGTGCAGAGTGCAATTTAGAAGTGATAGTGTTGCTCTGGAGAACCTAGGGCCAGTCACACATCCACACACATCTCTACCTCACAGGGTTGTTGTGAGGGTAAAATGGAGGAGAGATGAGCAATTTAAGCCCCTTTGGGTATCCATTGTGGAGAAACGTAGTGTATAATAAATGAAATATATAAGTAGAAATCTATAAACTTAAATACTCTTAGAACACGTTTTCCTGATCCCTCTTGTATTCCCGTTCACTCTTCAGTGCGTATTCATTGAATCATAGAATCATAGAGTTGGAAGGGACCTCCAGGGTCATCTATCTCAGTGGTCACCAACCTTTTTATCACCGGGGACCACTCAATGCTTGACAATTTTACTGAGGCCCGGTGGGGGGGGGGGTAGTTTACTCCTGTACTCTCAACCACTGCCCTAACGCTCTCTGATCGTTATGGTAATGTTTAAACATCCCTTCAAAATAAGATACAGACACGCCACAACAATGAACATAAGGAACATTTTATTTTCATGGAAATTTTAACTCATGACAATGACAAATCATTGGGAACCCTGAGCTTGTTTCTCTGCAACAAGATAGTCCCATCTGGGAGTGATGGGAGACAATGACACCCGAAGTGTGTTGTAAAGAGGCAGGGGGGTGAAGTAAAGGGCCGGGGGGGGGGAGGCGTCCAATTAGTCGAAGGACCACATGTGGTCCGCAGCCCACAGGTTGGGGATCACTAATCTATCTGACCCCCTGCAGATGAGGAAACTGATAACTACCTGCCTACTCACAGTGACCCCAATTCCATGTCCAGATGATGCCTCACCCTGAATTGTAAGAAAAAATAATGCCGCCTCAGGATTGTTCTTGTAGGCCCCACCCTCATCTCGACCTGTGCAAACGTACATAGTCCCTGATTAAAATTAGCAGCCTGAAAGGATGTGTTAACCTTACTAATCATAAGGTTGCCCTCCCATTTTCCTTCACTGAGGGTCCGATATGAAAGATGTGAAATAGTCCTCATAGGAGCACCTTGGAGGGCCCACATCCATCCTGCGCTGCCACTGTCGCATTGGTTGCGGTTGCGGCCCGGATCAGGTTCAAGGTTCTGGCTCTGACCTTTAAGGCCCTTTGTGGTCTGGGACCCACATATCTGAGGCACCACCTGTCGCCTTATGCCCCCTGCAGAGTGTTACGCTCTGCAGATACTAACTTGGTGGCACCCAACCTCTGGGAGGTTGCCTGGTTTTTAATGATTTTTCATGTATTTTATGTGGGGCATTATATTATGTAACCCACTGTGAGAGGACTTGGCTGATAGCAGCGGGCAATAAAGTAATAATTATAATTATTATAATAATAATGCAGTTGAATCCAAGTAAAAACATGGGAGGGGGCCCTGGCTGTCCAGTAGATCTACTGTGTTGCACATGGAAGTTCTCAGGCTCAAACTCTTCATTGCTGGGTTAAAGGTTTGTGTAGGAGGTTTTGTGAAAGACCTGCCTGAGATCTGGCAGAGCTGCTGCCAGTCAAATGATGCTGATGGTGACAGCCGATGGTGAGCTCACTAGATCCTGCTGCTCTGGGATTAGGCAGGCCTTCGGACTGTTAGTTAGCAGGTAAACATCAGTTCGGCTTCTTGCTGGAAGTGACGTCAGCACTCTGCTTGTCATACCAGACCCACTTCCTGGGGGAGGGGGGGGCTGGCAACCTGCTGTGGCCTGGCAACCCTGTGAGAAACAGGGATGTTGATGTGGAATGTCAGAGAAGATAATGTTATCTTCGTTTATGTCATACTTCAAGGATATGCAACACCTTTGGGGCGAAGTCACTTGAACACGTGCACCCCCATAGCTAGCAAAAGCATCCTTCTGCTAGCAAAGAGAAAACGTCCATTGTGGGGTATAAATTATCAAGGTCCTAAACCTATGACTACCTGGGTCAAGATGCAGACCAATACGCAAAAGAAATGAAAGGGAACCAAATTAAGAAGAGCCAAGTTAAGAAGAAGAGCTGTTTCTTTATACTCTGCTTTTTACTACCCAAAGCGGTTCCAAAATGCCCACCCTTTCCAAAACAAACTATCTGCTAAGAAGCAGGATAGAAAATCAAAGACAAAAATCTAAGGCTTGTTTCCGGAGGACAACTGAGCAGCTTTGTAAAAGCTCAGCATAATGGGGTAGAAAAATAGAGGAGCCAACTATATTGTTGGGGTAAGAGGGGAATCCAAAACCTGCTACAAATCGTAAGGACTGCGGGAAAACTTTGAGGAGGGCAAAAAGTTTTGGCCGTAGTAAATTAAGGGAAGATTAAGAGCCCATCACTCTGGAGATGAGCTAATTTATAATGGGTGCTTTGGTGTGTATCCTGGATGAGAGTTTTTCTTCTTTTCATGACGGGTAATGATATCAAAAAGCAGTGTCCCTTTAGGGAGACTGAGAGATTAAGTAGACCAGTGGATGGCTGAGTTGATTGGGAGAGGTGGTGGGGGGGCAACACCTAGGCTTCTGATTGGTCCTTGGAGCACTTAAGATGAGGAGGATATGGTTTGGGCTGGCTCCTTGCTCATTGTCTTGAGCATTTGATTTGTTATTTAGGCCCAGCTTATCAGGGAGGGAACCCCTTAAGGAAAAGGCCCTTCAGTCGACTCTCACCAAGATACGGCTTTCGCGAGTCTAACCGAGGAGTTGTTTCGAATTCCTTGCCCTCCCTCAGTGTGACTTACTGTCATTTTGATATCAGTTTAATCCAGTTTCCATGTTTCCCAGCTAGGTCCCTGCTAAGACATACAAGTGTATAAGGATGCAAAGCAGAGGTCCCATGGGAGGGGGGATATCCCATGGCATCATCTCTCTTCTGTTATTGATATGAACGCTTGATTATTCTCCGGGGAGAAGAGAGGCAATACAAACATGGGTGAGGGCCCTTCCTTTCTGTATGCATATTGATAAGCAGGATCTGCTTTAAGACTTAGGCGTCAACATATTTGCTGCTAATCCTTTTGTTATTATGACAGGGGAGTAAAGAATGCCCAATAAAACAGGAGCTGTTGAGAACCGGTGTGGCATAATGGTTGTTATACTGTCAGAATAGGATCTGGGGCAGCCAGGTTTGAACCTCCACCGTCACATCATAAGGCTGTCAGTTGTGGGGATGTGGTGGGATGGGGAGAATGATATGACAAGCTGCTTTTGGTCCCATTTAGAAGAAAGACAAGAGCCTCTTGTGGCGCAGATTGGTAAGCAGCAGAAATGCCGCCTGAAGCTGTCTGTCCATGAGGTTGGGAGTTCGATCCTGGCAGCCGGCTCAAGGTTGACTCAGCCTTCCATCCTTCTGAGGTCAGTAAAATGAGTACCCAACTTGCTGGGGGGTAAAACGGTAATGACTGGGGAAGGCACTGGCAAGGCCACCCCGTATTGAGTCTGCCATGAAAACGCTGGAGGGCGTCACCCCAAGGGTCAGGCATGACCCGGTGCTTACACAGGGGATACCTTTACCTAGGAGAAAGGCAAGATATTTTTAATGCATTTTTTTGCTGTCAAGTTGCAGATTTATGGCAGCCCCATAAGATTTTCAAGACCAGAGGATAAATATACTATAGATAAAATTAGCTATTTCATGGAAGCAGTGAGAGTCAAACCCTGAAGCAGATACTTAGTACTATTTACGAATGGCAGTTTGTTACTGAGAGTGTTAGCCTAAGGGATTAGAGCAGTGGTTCTCAACCTTCCTAATGCTGCAACCCTTTAATCCAGTTCCTCATGTTGTGGTGGCCCCCAACCATACAATTATGCAAGTGTTCTTTCACAGAAACTAAACCGAAACTAACCAATGGCGTGAAGATCCATGGTTCAGGATGGTATCTAAATTGTTTTTTCCCCCGGGGTTTCTCACTTCAGTTCTGCCTCTGGTCCTACCATGCTGATCTCGCTCTTTTCCGCTGCTCCAGACAGACGAACGCTCTCTCTCGATCTACCCAACAAGCTGTTGTGTGGATGGCACTCCCTGGCTAAGCTGCTTGCCCTGCCACGATGCCTGTGAAAGGGTCATTCAACTCCCACAGGGGTCCTGCCCCCCAGGTTGAGAACCACAAGATTAGAGGGATACAGACCACTATAAAGAAAACTAGATTTGTCATTAAGGTGTCATATACCAGCACCTTTCCCGTAGTCCAAGTTAATTTTTTTTTTCTAATACATTCTGGAGCAAATCATCCTGTTTAATTTTGTTGCTACAGACTGTTTATCTGGAATAATCAGTGAAGCAAGCCTGCCAGGAAGTGGTTTCTTGGCATGTACAGTTTGTCTGTGTTTATCCCACATCTCTGTGTTACCTATTATAATTACCGCAGTTCTTGCTGCACCAGATAAACTGTTGCGTTGTCCGGCGACAACAAGCACCCAGCTTCTTTTAGTTTAATGGCTTATTATTAGTCAACTCAGATACCTTGGCTTGACCGAAAAAGAAAATAGATAAAATACCCAATGAAAAGTTGTTCCTTGTTCACTCAAAGCAATTAATGACTCTGTACTGTCTGGTAGTAGGTGACCAGGGACAGCCTCAACTTCAAATGGTGAGATATCGGATGTAATGGAAAGAGATTTCTCCTTATAATAGAGAAGAAGCACAGAGTCAAATATCAGTAGCGACATCCCTGAAATTCTTTATATGATCTGTTATGCATAGCAGTGGCCATGCTGGGCCACTACCGTTTGCTTGCTGCTGGGTAGCATGCCTCCATCACAGCTAGAGAACACACGGGCAAAGGAATTCCCCGGTGCACGTGGATTGCCCCAACATTGTGCGTATGCACACACACCGCTAGGGCTTGGACGGCCCGGCAAGGCCACCGTCGGTTGCGGGAGGAGCCGGGCCTTCCAGTTTGGTGTAGTGGTTAGGAGTGCGGACTTCTAATCTGGCATGCCAGGTTCGATTCTGCGCTCCCCCACATGCAACCAGCTGGGTGACTTTGGGCTCGCCATGGCACTGATAAAACTGTTCTGACCGAGCAGTGATAACAGGGCTTTTTCAGTCTCACCCACCTCACAGGGTGTCTGTTGTGGGGAGAGGAATGGGAAGGTGACTGTAAGCCGCTTTGAGCATTCTTCCGGTAGGGATAAGCGGCATATAAGAACCAACTCTTCTACTATGCATGGGGCCAGCCCGGCAGGGCCATGGATGGTGGCTGTGGCATCATGGGAAATGCAGGAGAATCTGTGTTCATTACCATGGGCTGTCTAAGACCCTGCTCCGGGCTGGGGGCGGGATGGCAGCATAATGCACTCTCGGCTGTTAGCCCCGCTGCCCTGCCACCCCCCCCCCCCGCCCCACTTATCCAGCCCGTGCATAATAGGTTTATGCGATCCTTCTTGCAGGCTTGACACTTAGCATTCCTAAATCTACATTTGCTTCATTTGTGTTTCCTTCCAGCATAAAGATGTAGATATATTGTATGGCTTGCATAATTCAGTTGATGGAGTTAAGGCCTTCGTATTTACTCCTTATCTGATTCCTGGTTTTGTCAGAATATGTGGACGACAGCGCGATGCTTGTGGTGAATGTCTCTGATGTTACATGAGGCCGCTTCAGCGGCTCATGCTCATTGCTGAGTAGCTGAAAAAGTGAGATTCCACTCCAAGGGGAGGAGCCACTGGATTGCCTCATTCTCCACAGAGGGGCCAATCACGTTGCAAGCCATCCAGAAGATATCCAGATCTGCAATACTCAGCAAAGTGGCAAAGCTGTGCAACGTTGTATTTTCAGTGGCTTGATCACGGTTAAAAAACTGAAGCCTTTGCAAGATAACTGATGATCGTAGGCAAAAGTGTGTCTTCAGCAGAGCTATCATTTTCTCCTAGGTTTTAGTGGTTTGTGCCACAGATGCAACAGCCTTTGTTCTGCCCCTTCCATTTTATGAACTTCCAGAAAGGAAGGTAATCATTTTGGATAACAATCTCAAGAAGCTGGTTGACAAACATTGTGTTCTTTTATTTAGCCCTTTTAGGGTTGTCAACCTCAAAGTACTCCTGGTATTACAACTGGTTTTCAGATGATAGAGATCTGCACTCCTTGAGGATAGACTCTAGAGCAGAGATTCCCAACCTGTGGTCCTCCAGATGTTCAAGGACTACAATTCCCATGAGCCCCTGCCAGCAGGGGCTCATGGGAATTGTAGTCCTTGAACATCTGGAGGGCCACAGGTTGAGGATCCCTGCTCTAGAGCAGAGATTCCCAGCCAGGGCTCTGTGAGAGCTCCCCAGGGGTTCCCTGGTCTTATAGCCTGCCTTAATTGACTTGGCCACAAGCTGTTTTCAGCATTGCCATGAAAGTAGAGGAAATGGATGCTTCCATTTACTTTGGGGGTGACATTCTCACATAGTTACTGTGCCTGGAAACTTGGACTCCTGTCTCAAACTGCCTGCTTTCTCTTCCCCACTCCCAGTCATCCTCAGGTGTGGCTTGGAGGCATGGCCAGATGACATCACTTTCAGCCTGGTTCTGGGGCTCCTTGGAGCATGAAAGGTATCTCAGGAGCTTCTCCATCATCCATAGGTTGAAAAAATCTGTTCTAGAGCTTCACATCCCTTTTGAGATCCCTGTTCTCCTCAAGCTGTGCCCCAAATCTTCAGGACTAGCAAATCTACAGTTCTGCAATTACCCAGCAGTAATATGGACCATGGGGTCATGATGGGTCGGACATGACTTCACACCTAACAACAACAAAACTCCAGAACATAGAGACAGAGTTCAATGAGATCTGAACACAATGGAAAAATGGGCAAATGAGAACAAGATGCAATTTAATAAAGATAAGTGTAAAGTTCTGCATCTGGGTCAGAAAAATGAAAAGCATGCCTACTGGATGGGGGATACACTTCTAGGTAACACTGTGTGTGAATGAGACCTTGGGGTACTTGTGTGTTTGTAAACTACACATGAGCAGGCAGTGTGATGCAGCGGTAAAAAAGACGAATGCCATTTTGGGCTGTATCAACAGGGGCACCACATCAAAATCACAAGATGTCATAGTCCCATTGTATACGGCACTGGTCAGACCAGACCTGGAGTACTGTGTGCAGTTCTGGACGCCTCATTTCAAGAAGAACGTAGATAAAATTGAAAGGGTACAGAGGAGAGTGGCGAGGATGATCTGGGACCAAGGGACCAAGCCCTATGAAGATAGGTTGAGGGACTTAGGAATGTTCAGCCTGGAGAAAAGGAGGTTGAGAGGGGACACGATAGCCCTCTTTGAAAGGTTGTCACTTGGAGGAGGGCAGGATGCAATTTCCGTTGGCTGTAGAGGAAAGGATGCGCAGTAATGGGTTTAAACTACAAGTACAATGATATAGGCTAGAGATCAGGAAAAAAATTCACAGTCAGAGTAGTTCAGCAATGGAATATGCTGCCTAAGGAAGTGGTGAGCTCCCCCTCACTGGCAGTCTTCAAGCAAAGGTTGGATACACACTTTTCTTGGATGCTTTAGGATGCTTAGGGCTGATCCTGCGTTGAGCAGGGGGTTGGACTAGATGGCCTGTATGGCCCCTTCCAACTCTATGGTTCTATGATTCTATATGGAAAGAGTTGGTCTGGTGTCAAATTTTCCCCACAGGCTCTGTGGGTTTTAGCTGCAAGTAAATCTCATTCTCATTGCCAAGTGTGGCTTGGTAGGGTAGCCTCAAGGAGAAAAAAGTAATCACCTTGGTTTCATCTTTCATCTTCCTTTTGATACCTTGTTCTCTGTGCTCACCAGCTTACTGCCTTTGATGTGTCATTTTTTTGCTGACCATACATGTCAGGGATTATCCAGTATGGTGCTGAAGTTTTTTGTTTTTTTGTTTTAATTACTTTCCAACCTAATCTAATGAAGCAAATTTTGACTCTGGAAGAGTCCAGTCCATTGCTCCCAAAAAAGCAGACTTGTGGAGTTAAAATCTCTATTGAAAGAATAACAAAAATCCGTTAGTCCTTATCAATCCCATTCACTGGCAGTCTTCCAGCAAAGGTTGGATACACACTTTTCTTGGATGCTTTAGGATGTTTAGGGCTGATCCGGCATTGAGCAGGGGGTTGGACTAGATGGCCTGCATGGCCCCTTCCAACTCTATGATTCTATGATTCATTCAAGCACGAAAAACCATTCAGATGTTTTCCCTCCTGGAGTGCTAGAATTCTGTGCCTGCATGATTGCGCCCGCTGTCACGCCGCTGCCGGCACCACTATCCCCCCCCTGTGGCGCAGCACTACTTGCGCCTGGAGGGAACGGCCGCCAAAGCGGCCGAATCGCACAACCCTATTCCCACCCCTGAGTGTTTCCTTCTGTAACTGGCTTGCCTGTCTGTCCAGCAGCCAGCCAATCACCTTCCGTCCCCCACCCCTGACCACCCCTTCCTCTTTCTACTTCCCTCCGAGGCTCGGAGGCTGCAGATCCCTGCTGCGTGAGAGCTGCCCCTGCTAGTGAGTTCCCTAACAGCTGCCTGCAGCCTTTCTAGGTCCTGTGGGGGAGGGGGAGGCTGTCCGCAGATTTCTTCCATCACCCCCCCCCCCAAAAAAAATCTAGTACCTGTTGTATTCCTGAATTAAATGGGCTTTGTCCTGTTCCTAGTAGTTATATAAATGTCCTTCAAAGAATAACTAGACCATTTATTTCTGTAATGTGACTAGGGTTCTATGACAGGGGGATCAGTGGGATGTAAGATATGAAAGGCTGAGCATTGTTTTCAAGAGAACAGTCAGGGTAAGGAGAGCCTTGCTGGATCAGACCAATAGTCCATCTAATCCAGCTTCTTGTCTCCCACAATGGCCAACCAGGTCCTCTGGAGCAGGGGTAGTCAACCTGTAGTCCTCCAGATGTCCATGGACTACAATTCCCATGAGCCCCTACCAGCAAATGCTGGCAGGGGCTCATGGGAATTGTAGTTCATGGACATCTGGAGGACCACAGGTTGACTACCCCTGCTCTGGAGGGCCAGCAACAGGGCACAAAGGCCTTCCTCTGATTTTGCCTCCTGGCTCTGGGATTCAGAGGCTTATTGTTTCTGAATGTGGAGGTTCCCCTCAGTGACCATGGCTAGTAGCCATTGATAGGCTTGTCCTCCATGAATCTATCCAATCCCCTTTGTGATGGTGGATGTTTCCTTGAAGAAAAAGATAACCTGTGATATCTTCTTTGTAGAAGTGCTTGAGTAGGTTTAATTACAGGGTAGGCTGAATGTCCCTTTAATAACAGACTCCTGCAGGCTCATGTAATACTCATAATAGGGCATCTCACTTAAAATGCACAGCAATGCAACCAGTTGGGAGTTGCATCCTTTTCTTTCAATTGCTGTGCTTCATTCTTGGAGTCACCAAGCCAGCAGTCATGGGTTCAAAGCCAAAGAGGAGTGAATAAGAGTCTGGCTGTTCAAAGCTTCCAGGCAGCTGCTGCAGGTCTGAAGTTAAATGTCTATCACAGAGAGAGGCTGGAAGAACAACTGCTGTGAACGTATGTGTGATGGAGTTTACAATAGGAAACTTCTTCGCACTCTTCCTCTTTGTGCTACTGGCATTGGTCATATTGCCTTCAGTGCTTGGAATATCCCTGGGGATTGCAGAATTGTATTTGAAGATTGTGACAAAAATGATACAGGTAAGGAGAAGGGGAGTTTTTGCTGCCTTAGGAAATCTCTACTGACTCCCTGTTGCTCTTTGCAACATCTAAGATTCTAATCTTCACATTTAAGGCTCTTTCCCTCCTGTTTTATCTTTTTTCTTCCTCTCACTTTCCTTTCTGTGTCCTTTCTGTGCCTTCTCAGTATTAACTGCATTGTCCTTTAAAAAAGAAAAAGCCAAGGAAATAAAATTTCCTTTCCTTTATTTTTCTCAGAAATATTTGTTCAGAAAAATCTTTCGATGCTAAGACCACATACGATTGGATCCAGACACCGTTTTTGTTCAGCTTCACCCCTTATGACTCCTCACATGGCTTTTGTACTAGCAGGTCCCATGATCCCCTGCATAGCCTTTTTGGTGGTCATTGGGGATCCCACTTTCCTTTTTCATCAGCAGAAAAGCGGGCTCGATCCAACTCATTGCCCTCTTGTGCTAAGGCCCTTTGTGATGTTGTATTCCAAATCAGCTGGAATGTTTATGAACATTCTGTGTCATTCTAGACCAGGGGTAGTCAAACTGCGGCCCTCCAGATGTCCATGGACTACAATTCCCAGGAGCCCCTGCCAGCGAATGCTGGCAGGTGGCTCCTGGGAATTGTAGTCCATGGACATCTGGAGGGCCGCAGTTTGACTACCCTTGTTCTAGACCATTGGGTCAGTATTGCAATGCTGCTAGTTACCTACACATTCAAATCTAATCTATATTCCTAGCCTGTAAAGTTGTCAGCATTAGTACTTTGTTAGCAGATATATATTTTAATTAAGCATTTCATTTATACCTTTGTGACTATGGAAAGTACCCTTTGCTATTCAAACTGTACAAGAGGAACTGAACATACGATGGACACATATTGTGATATTTCATAGAAGGCTTTAAAAACATTTCTCATCAGCATAATGCTCAGCCTGTTCGTTCATTCTTGCACACACCCCTCTTGCCCTGCCTGTTTTTCTTATGGGGAGTGGAGGTAATTTCTGAAAATGCAAAGTCTGTTATTCTTTCCATTCCATATTAGTGTAGTCTTGAACATACAGGACAGAAGAGGAGTAGCTCTTACCATATCAGGACCAAATTCATGCGATGTGGAAGATCCATGAATTAGTCAGCCGTTCTCAACATTTTTTTTTTTTTTACCATGGCCCTTTTAGGAGCCCTTCTCAGGTTCCAGGACCCCCTGTCAAACCAGGATACAAGCCAACATGAACAGATAGAAAATAATTTATTAGTGAACCCCAAGAAAATGTGAACATTTTGACATACTGGAAAAACTTTTTAAAAGACTGTATGAAATTAAAGTTTAAACATCTATCAGAGCCAGTTTGGTGTAGTGGTTAGGAGTGCGGACTTCTAATCTGGCATGCCGGGTTCGATTCTGCACTCCCTCACATGCAGCCAGCTGGGTGACCTTGGGCTTGCCACGGCACTGATAAAACTGTTCTGACCGAGCAGTGATATCAAGGCTCTCTCAGCCTCACCCACCCCACAGGGTGTCTGTTGTGGGGAGAGGAATGGGAAGGCGACTGTAAGCCACTTTGAGCCTCCTTCGGGTAGGGAAAAGCGGCATATACAAACTCTTCTTCTTCTAATGCAATCCTTGAGCTTGGTGCTTTTCACCAATTTTCATGATATTAGGCTCCAAGTTAGACAATGACAGTCAGACGTCACCACGTATTGTGATATCAATTCTGTTCCTTGCTTTTGTTAAGGAAGCTACATCACTGAATCTTCAATTCATCAGTTGTGTTGAGGGAAAGGCAATTTAAACATCCTTGGGCTTTTCCCACAGTGTTGGAAATTTATTTGATAGATCGCTTTTGATCTTAGGCTAAAAAAGGCCTAAGCTAAGGCCGAACTAACTATACTCAGCGGACCTTGCCTTATATATACTTGAGACATATTTCTAGAACATTTGACCAAGAGAAGCATGTATGTTCATTTTTTTAACTGAATGTATTAATTCAGGTATACATGAAAGGATTACATCATTACTTTCTCTTTCCCTTGATGAAGGTCGAACTTCCTAGGAATTAATGATGTCATATGTGACAAATAGGATATTTCATCAGTTCAATTACCAGGGCTCCCCATAAACCCTTTGGGCTCCCCTGCTTGCAGTTTTCAGTCTGTGCCCCCCTTCAAACATGCCAGGGCGCTGCAGGAGGCCATATGCCCCCCCCCCCCCCGAGAATAGGTGAATTAGAAAACCTGATGTATTTATTTTCACCCAGAAGCAGTTATGAATGGGCCTGAAATGGATTCTAGAAATGATGCTAGTGAACTGGGAATTCAACCCTTTCCGCAGCATCATTTTCCCGATTTAAATTACCCCCTTCCTGAGGTGGTGCTTGCCCTGTGGATGAAAAATCCAAAAACTTGGCATGTGTATTTTCCGCAAGGGAATAACAGCTGTTTCTGGTTGTTGTTTAGATTAGGGAAATGATGGAGGGGGGGGGGCAGAAAGGTGGGATACAAATTTTGCAAATAGTGCATAATAATAATGTACACCGTGGTCCTCAACCGTGATGAGGAAGACAGACTGACTGACCCTGCCCCACTTGAATAATTTTCAGTCATCACAATTTTGGCGCTCTTACCTCATGTATCAGGAGAGCACATTACATGTGATTCTCCCAATGCACACTTTCATTATTTTTTATCAGAATATTCTTTCTAGCTTTGGTAAACACAGTTGGTAGTACACATTTGTCTATACCAATGCTTAAAACATGCGTATTGCCTTTGCCACACAAAATCATGAATACCCTTTCTGGGAAGATTTCACATAGTTCCCATAGTTCATTGAGCATCCTAATAACATCCTGACAACTGCTTTAGGATGCTTTGGGCTGATCCTGGCCATTTTTTTTGCTGACCATACATGTCAGGGATTATCCAGTATGGTGCTGAAGTTTTTTGTTTTTTTGTTTTAATTACTTTCCAACCTAATCTAATGAAGCAAATTTTGACTCTGGAAGAGTCCAGTCCATTGCTCCCAAAAAAGCAGACTTGTGGAGTTAAAATCTCTATTGAAAGAATAACAAAAATCCGTTAGTCCTTATCAATCTCATTCACTGGCAGTCTTCAAGCAAAGGTTGGATACACACTTTTCTTGGATGCTTTAGGATGCTCTGGGCTGATCCGGCGTTGAGCAGGGGG
Organism: Paroedura picta; assembly: GCF_049243985.1. Taxonomy (NCBI): domain Eukaryota; kingdom Metazoa; phylum Chordata; class Lepidosauria; order Squamata; family Gekkonidae; genus Paroedura; species Paroedura picta. The sequence continues at coordinate 78,859,976 of NC_135378.1, read as the reverse complement.
TTGGACTAGATGGTCAGTATGGCCCCTTCCAACTCTATGATTCTATGATTCTATGAAAAGGGGTACATTCACAGTGCCACAGTGTGCTGAGGGGTGGCGTGGACCATTCGTTTTTTAGGAATGTGTACTGCGTCACGACTTTACCCCCATCCACATGGCTCCCACACAACATAGGCCCCGATGAGGCCCATGTTCCCTTGCCACTGGCCAACTGAGAGTCTTTGTGCCAGGCCCGGGACTGCTCTGGGCCGGTGCTGAGTCATGAAGAAGCGGGAATTAGCCCCACAACTGGACAAGTGCTGGGATTAATCCCTGGATTAATCCTTTCACAGCTGCTGTCCGTTATTAATGCAAATTGACCTCAAGTACTGACTTGGTATATATTTCCAACTACTTTGGAGGATCTTCTTTCCACAGGCTTTGTTCCTCCCATCCTCCAGGCTCAACTGGCTAAGATCTCTGGCATTTCAAAAAGAGCAACCCTTTCCTTCTGGTGAAACTTGTCCTTTCCTCTAGCTGCTTTGGCTTGCATGAAAACTACAGCCATGTATTGTCATTGTCATTGCTATTGTTATTGTTATTAAACTGCCATTACGGATTGGGCTCACGGCAGTTCACACAATAAGAGAATAAAAACACAACAAACCCCATAAAAACCCATAATTACAATAACTGAAGGTGGCAAAACGGCAAGCAAAAAAACTAACTAAATTCACCCTCTCGACCAGCCAGTTCAGACAAAACAAAGATCCGCAGTTCATAAAAAACTTCTCAACCTCGTTGAGCCCAAGGGTGCTTTTTGAATTTTGAGAAGAGGTAGAAGGTTGCCACTATAAAATGGCTGCCACATGGCGTATGATCAGCCACAAAATGGGGGCTGGTGCTAATGACAAGTTCTCGGTAGGTTCTACACCAAGCATCGTTCTGCGATGGAGGCAGCTGTTTTCAAATGAGTGTTCCCTGCAGACTCAAAGGTGATGCCTCCTGGGCTCTTCTGAAACAATTCCTGCTCCAGTAAGATGGAAGGAAACCAAGATTTTGCCATTTGCTTTTAGGACGGGATGCTTTGGGAAAGAAGGAAGTTGGCCCCAGGAAGCACACCCAATCTCCAAGTCAGGCCTGGGAATCTCCTAGCATTACAACTGATCTCCAGACAACAGACCCCAAGAGAAAATGGCTATTTTGAAGAGTGGACTCTCCTGCATTAAACCCCTTCCCAAAACGCTGCTTTCTCCAAGCTCCACTCCCAAATAACCCAGGAATTTCTCAGCCCAGAGTTTGCAGTTCTGTGGGAGTTGCTGGCCTAAACTTAAACACGATGATTCAGCCAAAAGGACATATCGCAAGGTTGCTATTTTTCTGCCCCAAATCTTGCAAGCCTCCAGAGTTCATTTCAAGTCCTGAATCAGCTGTCTTTTCTCAGCGGGAGAACTTTCTGCGAGTATCATCACAATTATAGCAGGTTGCTGCTAACAGGTTTAACAGATTAGGCCTTGATAAAAAATAATGAAGATGAGGTGGGTCAGGCGTGGGATTAGCACCGTTGTGAAACGTACCTTTGTAAGAAACCTGTGAGCATCACTGAAGGGGTGTTACCTGTTTTGAGTCTAATTTTAGCACAGCCAGGAAGCAGAATGTATATGTAATGGAAGGGCTGGATGGATTTATGTAAGGAAGGTAAGCACTAATGTAAGTAGGGGGAGTTATCTAAAAGCAGCCCAGTCTAATGGCTGAGGATGGTCCAGGCTAGTGTCATCTCATCAGCTCTTGGAAGCTGAGCAGGGTCAGCCCTGGTTACTGCTTGCACGGAGGACCACCAAGGGATCCCTGGTTTGCTGCGTAGAGATAGGCAATGGCAAACCCCCTTTGTTTGTCTGCCCTGACCTGCATGGCTCAGGCTAGCCTGAACGCATTTTATTATTTTTTAAAATGTCTGATTACATTTATAACCTCATGAGCCTGTCCTTTCGGGGTGGTGCACAGAATGTAGCAATAAAACCATAAAACATATCACTATCCGAAAGCTAATATAACAACAACAAGCAGAGTCATTATCCATCCAGTCCCTCCATATGGAGGGAACATAGGAGGAGAGCCTGGAGCAGTCGGTCGGTAGGTCGGGGAGGCCCATGTGCTGCTTCTGTCCTCAACCATATGCCTGGCAGAAGAGCTCCATCTTACAGGCCCTGAGGAACTGTGCCAGTTTTACCAGGGCCCTGATGTTCTTGGCTTCTTGGAAGAGTCAGCACTGCTTAGTACAGGGATGTCAAACATAAGGCCCCCCCAGGAAGTGGTGTGAGGGAGACAAGGCAGGAGGCTGCCGGGGGGGGGGGGGGGAGTCTGTGGGTGCAGGCAGTCAGGTGTGTGTATTTATTTACTTATTTATTTATTTATTTACTTATTTATTCATTAATTATATTATATACCGCCCTCCCCTGAGGCTTAGGGCGGTTTACATGAAACTGGATAAAAAACTGCACAGATAACATGATAAATTGAACAATAGAGATACAGTCATAATTGCAGAGCCCGGGTTCCATCCACGATCCCTAATCCATCGGCCAGTTTTTTCTCTTCTCTCTCTCTTACAGAATTAACGTCCAACCTCTCTCTGAACAAGCGGGGAAAGTGGGGAGAGTTATAGAATAGAATGCCATCTTTTTATTGTAATAATGGGGTATTTATGGGGCTTTATGTGATTTTACTGTGATTTTACATTTTATTGTGAACTGCCGTGAGACCTTTTGGCGAACGGCGGTACATAAATCCAACTATAAATAAAGAAATAACAGAACAGTGACATAATGGAACAAACATGGTGAGTGCGTCCATTGTTGGTGGAATTGGGGTGGTGGAGGGGGGAGTCTGGTGTGCTTTCTTGGCATCCTCAGCGGAAGAACAGAGGAACAGTGGAAAAAGAGGGGGGGGAGTTCTCAGGTGCTGAGTCTGGGCATATGAGGAGGGGGGGGTGCTAAAAATCTACCTTATTTACTTGCAAAAAGGAGAAAAACTATATTGTGTTTGGGAGATCAGGAGCAGAGACTAAGATCCAAAATCTTTTTAGGGATACACTGGGTCTCGGTTTACAGCCAGTCAGTGAATGGGTTTAAGGGCCAATCACGAGCTTCCATCAAGAGCCAATCGTGCACCTTGGCAGGAATGCATTCATAAGATCCTCCAGTTCTGATTGCTGTTGTTCAGTATGTCTGGTTCCAACAAAGCTGTTGGTTGTTGGAGCTGAGTGATTTAATAAGATGTTTGTTTTTTTTTTGTACCCTGCTTTTCGCTACCCAAAGGAGCTTACAAACACCTTTCCCTTCCTCTCCCCACAGCAGACATCCTGAGAAGTAGGTGGGGCTGAGAGATCTCTAAGAGAATTGCTCTGCAATGACTGTGACTGTCCCAAGGTCACCCAGCTGGCGGCATGTGGAGGACTGGGGAATCAAACCCGGTTTTCCAGCTTAGAGGCTGCCACGCTTAACCAACGCACTGCACTAGCTTCTTTCCATGTGCGCATCTTCCACGCTGCAAGGAAGATGACGCATCTCCTAAAAGTACTGTGTATATGCAAAGTAGCTAATTTAAATGGAAATGTGAGATCCCTCCCCCTTTTATGGTGTCCCATGGGAAAAACTCACCCTGCATACAATTAAATACATTTATTTGAGCTTTCGTGGGTTCCTCAGTAAATCACCTGAAGCACAGAAGAGCAGCCTATTTCACATTGAGGTCTGATAGGCGGAGTGTAGGAATAATGTAGAAATTTTAGTTTCCATTAATTTGTCCCTTTTGTTTCAGTGGACGTCAGAGCAGATTCAAGACGAACTAAAAAAGCAGAAGATATCAGCCAAACTCTACTCGCCAACTGGTAAGAATTTAGGGTTAGTGATGTTACTGGATTTTTTTGGCGGCTGTGGTCAGAGATGTATCCTAGAACGGAAATTCCCCACGCCTCTGAGCATTCAGACTTGACTTTTGTACCAATCAAAGCCACAGCAGCCCTGTAGGGTTGCCAACTCTGGGTGGGGAAATTCATGAAGATTAGAGGTGGAGTAGGGTTGCCAGCCTCCAGGTGGGACCTGGAGATCCCCTGGAATCTCCAGACTTCAGAGATCAGTTCCCCTGGAGAAAAGGGATGCTTGAAGGGCAAACTCTGCTAAAATTCCACCCCAGTGAGAACCCTGCTCTCCTCAAGCTCCATCTCCAAATCTCCAGGAACTACCTATCCCAAATCTGGCAATCCTACCACCCCATACCCTGCTAGTGACCAGGGGGACCTCACAAGTGTAGGGCAGAGCAATCAAAAAAGGAAGCTGGTGTGGCCATGCAGTCATACGCTATCGAAGCTGACTTTGACCACACTAAAAATATTTCAGTCTGTCATTTAACCTGGACCAAAAAAATGCATCTTCTTCATTTTAATAGCAAACCAACAAAGTGATTAAAAGATCTGGCCACCGGATATAAGCCAGTTCTGCAAGTCTTCCTCAGCTTATGCATCAGTTACACCTGACCACACAAATTTAACTGAGTACGCAGAAGATTATGTGCTCAGTGAAGCGACAGTGAGAAAAAAAAATGGCATGCTTGAGTGGGATGCTTGACCTAGAGAGCCAATGGCTGTTGGCAGCAGATTGAGCCAGAGGCCTTTGGGGTTGGCAGGGTTACTTGCGTGGTGCCTGGCCTGTGGCGTCGATACCAGCTATCTCTGTTACCCATGCCAATTATCTCTCTGGCATCAACTTGGCTCCAGGGCTGTTGTAATAACATGTAAGATCCCAACATGCCTCTGGAGGAAACAGGCTAGGGATGAAAATAATGTGGCCAAAGCTTCCCAGAAGCAAATGCAAGCGGGCCATGTCTCATTCCCCCCCACACACACACACCTGCCGGGGTTGGGTCGCAGGTAGGGCTGCCAGCTCCTTGGTGGAACTGGGCAGGATAGGGATCTCAGTGGAGTACAGTGCCACCCGGTCCTCCAGATGTTGATGGACTACAATTCCCATGAGCCCCTGCCAGCAAACGCTGGCAGGGGCTCATGGGAATTGTAGTCCATGAACATCTGGAGGACCACAGGTTGACTACCCCTGCTCTAAAGCATCCATTTTCTCCAGAGGAAGTGATCTCTTTAGTCTGGAGATGAGCCATAATTCCAGGAGATTCCTAGGCCACACCTGGATTCTGGCATCTTAAAAGGCCGGTGTCCCATCCCTACCTGGAGTTGCTAACTGGCCTGGAGGGAAATGACCTGTCCTTTTAATAGAGCCTTGATGTGTGCAAATGGGCTGCTGAAGCTTTCATGGGGGTAAGTAACATCACCTGGTGGATAACAGCCCACTATGCCTCTTTTCAGGGCACAGGATCCCCCCCCACCCCCGGGCCTGTTGGCAATCTAATGGGTATACAAAGAAATATTGAGAGGCATGGGCTGTGCAAATTGAGTAGGTAATATATCTTTACAGAGCTGACCAAGAGAACCACGTGTGTGTGTATGTGTTTGAGTTCCAGCAGATTTAATAGACAGAGGAGGAGGAAGATCTGATTTTTATACCCCACTTTTCACTACCCAAAGGAGTCCCAAAGCAGCTTACAATCACCTACCCACAACAGTCACCCTGTGAGGTAGGTGGGGCTGAGAGAGCTCTGAGAGAACTGTGACTGGCCCAAGGTCAGCCAGCTGGCTGCATGTGGAGGAGTGGGGAATCAACCCCCAGACTGGAGGCTGCCTGTCTTAACCGCGACACCAAACTGGGCATTTTGGCAGGTAGAGTTTGGACTGAGAGGAGGGAAGTGCAGCTGCACTTCTGTTTATTATCCTGTAATGAAATCTTATTAAATTTTTATAGAGGCTTAGCAGCTAAGACATGAAAATGAAGAGAGAATCTTTTGCTGTTTCACTAATAAAACTTTGGGCGTCCCATTGTGACACAAAGGAGGATCCTGGCAGTCTTTGAAGCCTCCTGTCCAAGGAAATCAGGCACTCACGCCCCCCTCCCTTTCAAGTTGGAAGCTGGGTGGATATTTAAAGGGCCTGCTGCTGTTGCCTTTCCCTGCTAGTAGGGAGTAGAGCCCTTTTGGCTTTTCCCAAGCTTTTGAAGAACAGCCCCTTTCGAAGCAGGTACAACTGGCTTGGTGTGGAGGGAGAGCCTCTTGGTTAATGCCCTGTTTTGCGTGTTCCTCAGGTAAAGAGGGTTTGTAGAGGTAACAAGAGCTGGTCTGCCCCAGCACACAGCTTGCATGGTGGTTTCTCTTCTTAAGTCTTCCCTTTACTTCCTGCTCCATGCCCCCACCAACTCCTGCCTAGCTGCCTGTATGCTGCTGGTATTCGCTGCACTCAACAAGTAGGGCTGTTTTGGCTTTTCCCATGCTTTCAGTGTGTGGCCCCTTTAGACGCATGCGCATCCCTCATTATTACAGAGGGAAAGCCTCTGGTTAATGCCCTGTACTTTTTGCGTAGGGCAACAGGGCTGGTTCGAGCAAGTGCAAGACTCTCTTCCACTTCACTTGTGTGTGTGTGAGCTCACGCCATTGGAAACACTACCTCCCCTCCCTTCCAAGCCACAGCTTTACTTTGGTAGGTGGGGAGGGGTCTTTTCAGGAGCTTCCACTGACTTTCCCTGCACTCAAAAAGGACCGCAAGCTTAGATGCTGCATCATGCTTTTCCTGGTGGTCTCAAAATGCAGCCTGGCCACCTGTGTTCCCCCTGCCTGTTGAGATGCCTTCCCGCAATTCAATTCCCTCCCTTTCCCTTGCCATTCCCTTTAAAAGGGTTAATTATTTCATTCAACAGGGAATGTTGACCCTTACTGTAAAAGTGGACTCCCTCACCCAGTTTGCATGTCTCTGCAAGTGCCAACACCCCCTTTTCCCTCCCTGATTTGCTGTCTGTCTGCCAGCCTTTCAAAGTCTCTCAAATAGGATTGCTAGGATTACACTGTTGATAGCTCAGGGGAACCCAGGAAGCAGTGGAATGTAGAGGTCGCAGAATGGGATGACCCACCTCTAAAGGCAGGTGTGAATATTACTTTTGATACTTAGGTTTTTCTAAAAATCTAACACGTGAAAGGTTGGCCACAAACTCTATCACTGCTGTCAGTTTTTATCTAGCTTAATGTGCGACTTCCAGCCAAATTCAACTATTGGCTGCTCACTCTACGCAGAGCACAATTCCGTGCAGGCCCGTTGACTTCCAGACCTGCGAATGGCCTACCAGCCCAGCAAACAGAATACTAACTTCATAAACTACTGCACATAAACTAATGGAGGAGGGCAGGATGCTGTTTCCGTTGGCTGCAGAGGAAAGGACGCAGAGTAATGGGTTTAAACTACAAGTACAACGATATAGGCTAGATATCAGGAAAAGATTTTTCACAGTCAGAGTAGTTCAGCAGTGGAATAGGCTGCCTAAGGAGGTGGTGAGCTCCCCCTCACTGGCAGTCTTCAAGCAAAGGTTGGATACACACTTTTCTTGGATGCTTTAGGATGCTCTGGGCTGGTCCTGCGTTGAGCAGGGGGTTGGACTAGATGGCCTGTATGGCCCCTTCCAACTCTATGATTCTATGATTCACATGCCAAGGCGCACTTTCCTCATAAAGAGACATGGAGACACCCCAAGCTCCTACCTAGCGCCCGGTGCATTCCTGACCGCACTGGGCTTTACTTCTAGTCTTTGTATAAAATTTGCTCACCTGGATGTGGAATATCACTAAACTTGTTTTTGGAATAAAAACTATGTACTAATTGTTATCTGGCCTTTAAAAACAACAGTTGCCTTGTGTATATCACTTTCAGTTTTTGCCTGTTGTTTGCCACATATTGTTTTATTTGCCTAATCCCTGAACTGGCAAGCAATGCAAATGAACCAACCAAACACGTGCTTTAATGAATACAATGGAGAGTTATGAAAAATCTTATATTGTGCAAGTACATTGTTTATCTAAACATGAAGTACGTGACATTCATGAGACTCAAAAGTCCATTTCACGTGTTATTATAGCTCCAGGATAGCTGATTCTGGAATATTCCAGACCAGGTTTTACTTAGGACAGCTGTATGTCACAAAGATAATCGCTTAGAAAAATTACTAAACCACCTCAGTACAAAAAATGAAAGGGACAGAAGATAGTCAGTGCAGTTGATTCTGACCTAGGGTTGCCCGTACTGCCTGGGCAAATGCCAGAATATTTCAACGGGAAGGTAGAGTTTGGGGAAGATGTGATGTCACTTCTGGGCGATGCTCTAGGAATATGCCCCCAATCTCTATGGTAGAGAACACAGAGACATGGAGGAAATTACTACAATGGAGTCAATTTACTGGCCACTTTTTCTCCTATTCAGTTACTTGAGGGCAGGGGATCGGGGCCAAAATTGCCTGTTATGGGCAGGTAAGTGACAAGACTAGTCTGACTCAAGAGATAAATCCATAGTAGGCATGCTCTTATGCAGCAAACACCACAACTCTTTCTCAGTACATAAAGTCCAAATAAAAACAGCATTCAGCTGTGACACAAAATATTCCTGTGTAGGCGTCTATGATGCGGTGAGGCCGCTCCAGCGGCCTGGAGAAGCCGGAGAGCATCCCCACCCCAGAGCATGGCCGGGGCTTCTCGAGGCTGCTCCAGTGGCCAGGAGAAGCAGGAGGAGGAGCACCCCGGGCGGAGGACTCCCCGCGCGGGCTGCCAGTTCAGTCTGTGCAGTGAGTCCCTGGCCGGGCGAAGCAGCCAATGGGGAGCCGTGCTTTGCGCTGCTCCCCATTGGCTGCTTGGCCCTGGATGGACATTCGGAGGGCCCAATCAGGAGCTGCTTCGCGGCTCCTGATTGGGCCCTCGGAGTTTTTATCCTGGACAGGGCCCGCCCTAACTCCTCCCTGACAGCCCTTACCCTTTTATTTAATCCGCTCCGCAGGAGCGGTTAAAGATTATATAAGAAGATTCCAGGGTCCTGGAATCTGAACTAGGTTCAGACCAGGTTTTCCTGGTGGCTCAGACGAAATCATAAGAAATAGAGGCCTAATGGGATGTTATTTGGCAGGTGGTGTTATTGACCTTCATTCTATGAAAAGCTCCAGCTGCCCATTCCCTCTGTTAAAGGGGCAAGACAGGTTTCTTCTCCGGGCCGCTGGCATCTCTAGAAAAGTCTCCTACAAGGAAAATCCTTGCTTATGTGGGGAAAGGGTTTGTTTTAAATGAGAGCTGCCAACCTTATACAGTTCCATTTTTATTTTGAAGGCATCATGCAAAGAGGGGAAATCACCCTGAAGGAGGCCATCGCAAGCCAGAGGCGAGAGGGCTTTGAGTTCTCAGACGTCTTTTATTTCTCCAAGAAAGGACTTGAAGCCATTGTTGAAGATCAAGTCACCCAAAGATTTACTTCGGAAGAGCCTCTCTTTTGGAACCTCCTCACCAGAACCAGCGTAAACTACCAATACCTCAACTGGAAGCTGACCTTAGTATGGTTCTTTGGGGCTCTCTTTCGCTATGCCTTCCTCCTGCCTTTTCGGTGAGTTAAGCCCTATTGGATGGGATTGCATGTGTTTTGGGGGTGGTTTTCTTTTTTCTTTTTTTTACACTTTAGCAAAAAGAGCTCTGCCTAGAAACTGGCCAAGTAGAGGGCATAAGACTGAGAAGATGCAAGACTGTATCTCCTGTGCCATTAAATTGTGTTGAAAATGGCCCTCCCTCTAAAACAGTGGTCCCCAACCTTTTTCAGGCTGGGGAGCGGCGGCAGCAGGGAGGGCGATTGCCGCGCATGCGCATTTTCAGCGCGTGCGCGGCCCTGCTTCCCTTTCCCCCCCCCCCCACTGTAAGAAGCTTGCCAGGCCACAAGCTTGCAGTCTGGGAAGTTTCTTACTGCGGGGGGGCGGCGGGGAGAGGGAGCCGCCGTTGGGGACCACTGCTCTAAAGCATGGGTTCTCAACCTTCCTAATGCCACGACCCTTTAATACCGTTCCGCATGTTGTGGTGACCCCCAGCCGTAAAATTACGCAAGTGTTCTTTCACAGAAATTAAACCAAAGCTGACCAATGGCGTGAAGATCCATGATTGTATATAAACTGGGTTTTTTCCAGGGTTTCTCAGTTCAGTTCTGCCTCTTGTCCCACCAGGTCGATCTCTCTTGTTTCTGCTGCTCCAGACAGACGAAAGCTCTATCTCGATCTACCCCGCACGGCTGTTGTGTGAATGCCGCCCCCCCCCCCCCCCCGGACCATGCTGTTTGCCATGCCGCAACCCCTGTGAAAGGGTCGTTTGACCCCTAAAGGGGTCCTGACCTCCAGGTTGAGAACCACTGCTCTAAAGCGTTACCCCTCCCTTATGCAACTTGCTGGGATTGTCAGCGCAGGGAGAACTCTAAAGGAGATCTTATCATGGATCAGGATTCCCCCTCCCCCTCCCCACCTCGCAGTTTGTGACTGATGGTGAATGGAGAACCCAGCAGGGGCTAGTTCTTTCAGGGTGACTCTTTCGGGGGCTCTGGTCTAGGTTCCCATCACCACACCAGGTCCATCTCCTGCTCTGCGAAATAGGCTTGTAGAATGGAGGCTTTGTTGTTGATCAACCTGGTGTTGCACAGCATCAGTATTGGAGGTGGGTTGTTCACCATTGCCTCCACCCTAGTGGCCCGAGAGATGGGCCGGAGGTTAGAAGGGGCTCGAACACGATTGTATCTCAAGCTCCTTTTTTTTGTCCAACCTCTTCCCACTGCTGTCTCTGCCTCTTCCCCATATTATTGGGATCCCTGACCCCCTTGGGTCCTCTGTTGATGTTATGACTGTGGTTGTGCTTGATGTTTGTGGGCCATCCATGTCTGATGTTTTGCTGACTCTTCTTTGGGTAGTTAACCGTTTAATTTTGCTTGGTGGTTGATTTTGCTAGGGTTCCCTCAGACCCCGGTCCTGTCTTTAGTGGGGGTTTGGTTTCTGTTGAGTATGGTAAGATTCTGTGTCGTTGGAGGTATCTCAGGGCTTCCCATTCTGGTTGTTGGGTACTTGTAGGGTGTGGTTGGCTGTGGGGTTTTTGGTTCTGGATGGGTGGCCCTGATCACCAGTTAAGGCATCTCGGGGATGCCCAGTCCAGGTGTATGATGTTTGTTTGGGTGTGTTTGGTGGGTGTTGGGTCATGCCGTGTGTCGTGAGAGGGATCTTATTTGGATGTTAATAAAGGGTTAAGTTGATTGGGGAGAGTTAATAGGGGGAAGTCACTGGTCCTTTGGGCTTATGAGCAATTAATTTGGGTCGGGAGTGAGGGGTTGAATTAAAGGGTGGGGGATGAATTGATTGGGTGAGATCATATCAAGTTTAAGGTGACCAGATTGTCCCACTTTTGGAGAGACATCTGGGGGTACCTGGCAAATTGTACCTATGTTGAGATTTAAAATATATATATTACAATATTATTTTTGTGTTCTATGTGTTCTATGAAAAAATTTGTTGCTTCATATTGACCAAATTTTAATCAAGCCCCCCCCCCCCCGGTCAATGGTGTCCCGCTTTACCAATGTTGAAATCTGGTCACCTTAATCAAGTTAGACAGGGTTGTAATCAGTTTGGATTTGGTTGGGTGGGTGGGAAGTTAAATTAATTAGGGTTGGGACAGATGGGGTTGAATTAAGGGTGGGGGTTTGAATTGGTTGAGTGAAGTTGGGTCAAGTTTGATAGGAGAGTTATCAGTTTGGATTTAGTTAGGGTGAGTGGGAAGTTGTTAATTAGGGTTGGGAGGGAAGGGTTGAATTAAAGGGTGGGGTTGAATGGACTGGGTGAGGTTGGATCAAGTTGGATACGGGAACAGTCAGTTTGGATTAGGTTGGGGTGGGTGGTTAGTTGAATTAACTAGGGGAACTGCTGTGAGTTAAATCAAGGATTTGTTGGGGGTGTGTGGAGAAGTGCTTATTCCTCCCCTTATTCCCTCCCTTCCCCACCCCCTCTGTTCCCTGTTGGAGTAATGTTTCTTGCCTGATTTGTCCCTCTAAATCAGGGGTAGTCAAACTGCGGCCCTCCAGATGTCCATGGACTACAACTCCCAGAAGCCCCTGCCAGCATTTGCTGGCAGGGGCTCCTGGGAATTGTAGTCCATGGACATCTGGAGGGCCGCAGTTTGACTACCCCTGCTCTAAATTATTCCCAACTGTTTAGAAGTTTCCCACCTAAATTATTCCCGCAAAATCCTTCTCCATTTTTAGTGATTCTCTTGTAGTCCACAACTCCCCTCCTTCTATGAAATAAAGCTTATATTCAGTTTCCCCCTCCCCCAACTAGGTAGAGATTCTTCTGGTGAAATTAAGTTTACATTTGTCCCCCACCCCCGGCAAGGTAGAGATTCTTCTAGTGGGATTGATTCTTCTAATTTATGTCCGGTTCTCCCCCCCACTGGGAAGTAGAGATTGTTATGGAGGAAACCCCCCCTCCCCACACACAGACACTGTCTTGGAACTTCTCTTTTTCATCCTTCTAATGTCTTGGGTACATTTCAAGTCTGATCTGGGTGGTGATTGGGAGCCATGGGTGGGGCACAGCAGCAAAGACTTAGGGGCTGTGGCGGTGAAGGGTCCCTGGTGCTGGGAAAAGCAGCAGCAGTGAGGCCACAATGGCTGACTCACGCAGCCCAAGGTCCCTGGCCCATGATAGAGGTTGGTCGTGGCAGAGGCTGCGGGTTGCAATGGTGGCTGTGGTGGTGTTTCCATATGGCCCGGGGCCACAGCTGCATTACAAGAAGAAGAGTTGGTTCTTATATGCTGCTTTTCTCTACCCGGAGTCTCAAAGTGGCTTACAGTTGCCTTCCCTTTCCTCTCCCCACAACAGACACCCAGTGAGGTAGGTGAGGCTGAGAGAGCCCTGATATCACTGCCCGGTCAGAACAGATTTATCAGTGCTGTGGCAAGCCCAAGGTCACCCAGGTGGTTGCATGTGGGGGAGTGCAGAATCGAACCCGGCATGCCAAATTAGAAGTCCGCACTCCTAACCACTACACCAAACTGGCTCTCTGTTAATGGTGGAGATGGTGTGGTGGGCCACGGGAATGGCGGGTTGTGATGGGGGCTGTGTCGTCATCTCCTTATGGCCCTCGGCTCTTGGCTGTGTTGGTGGTGCGGTGGGCCCATGCGTAGATATGACACCTTTGTTAAAAGCCTGGCTAAAGAGAAATATTTTGACTTGGCTCCTAAAGAAAAGCAAGGTGAGCACCAAGAGGGAGGCTATTTTCAAAGGCAGGGTGCCATGTAGAGATGCCAGTCCCCAGGTGGGACCTGGGGATCCCCTGGAATTATAGGTCACCTCCAGGTGACACAGATCAGTTCCCCTGGAAAGAATGGCTGCATTGGAGGGTGGCTTTCATAGATGAGGTCCTTCTCCATCCCAAATCCCGCCCATTTCTGGCTCCATCCCCCAAAACTCCAGGTTTTTCCCAACCCAGAGCTGACAATCCTAAAACTACGACTACCAATACAGCCCTGTCTCTGGTTGCCATCTTCCTTGCTCCTGTAAATGGGGGCACAAAGAGTTGGGGTTGAAAAGAGGATCCTAAAAGGTAAGATGGACAGAAATGAGTTGATCCTGGGGCATTTTTGGATGTGCAAAATTATGGTGTTTTTACCCAGCAGATACAAGTTGGAATTCCTTTCTATGTTTTACAGTTTCACCTTATTTGTACTTGTTTTATTCGTGATGTCGTCAGGAACGCTAGTACTAACATCATTGCCAAACAGAAGGTAAATACGTTTCTTTCTCTGTTGGCTTGAGCAGTATGTTCCAATTAGTCACTGTTGTGTGCAAATTTGCAACCTGTTGAGTCTGAGAAATGGGAGAGGCAAAGAAGACGCAAACAAAACAACAGAGTTAAAGGAGGTGTTACTGAAACTGTAGGCGAACATCTAGTCCAAGAACAAGCATTGAACTTTGTGGCTGAATTGGGATTTGAATGTTAATTCCCACAATAACATGCTGGCTGTTAGTTGGGAGGTTCACAATGCAGTCCTAAACAGACTTACACACTCCTAGGTGCATTAACGTCAATTAGGTTTGCCACAACCAGTGTGAGATAGGAGGGAATTACTGGGAAAAAGAGGGAAACCCAGACCTTGTCGCCAGTGTTGCACAGGAAGTGATAAAATCACACTGTGATGTCACTTCGGTGCTCTGAGATTTGGGCAAAAACTCTATGGTAAAAACAGAGTTTTGCCAAACTCCCGGAGTGATGACAGCACTTCCTGTGTGATGCTAGTGATGTGGCCTGGGCCTTTCTCTTTCTCCAGGCAAATGCCCTTGCTGGCCCGCTGATTTGCTGTAGAAGGTCCCCTGCTTCCCCTGTGGAAAAAGCTGGCAACCTTAAGTTCATTATAAGAGAGTGTCTCCAATTGCCTCAAGGGAATGAATGTTGGAGAAAGCACAAGAGAACACACTAAAATATGACTTCGTATGCTGCATGTGGATTGCCTCCAGATCTACTTTCGCAACCAGAATTTCTTGATAGCTTGGGCTTTCGTGAAAGCTCTTGGAAGGGTTTCCTGAATGAGTGGGAGTTAATTTGTGATATGTTTTTAAAATTTTGTTAAACATTCATAAACAGAGCTCCGCGCCTGCGTGTGTGCGCCCGCCGGCATGCCGACGCTCATACCTCCCCCCCTGCAGTGTGGGGCTGGCTGCGCCAAATCGCACAACCCTACTAGAAGGGCTATGCATTGTTATGGTTATGCCAACAATAAATGTTGTGATTCGCCTCGAGCCTCCGGGGAGAGTAATAAATCTAAATAATACTAATTATTATTATTCTTTCGTGTCTATCCTGTTTCTTAAGAAGGCCTTGTGGCCTCTATTAATTGCTCTGGGAAGGGGGGGGGGAGAATTAGAAATTAAGCATCTGTGCATTTTCCTTCCTCAGAATTAGGTTCTGCTTAGGCAGCTGGCTCATCTGCCTGTCCGCTCGTCTTGGCCTGAAAGCGGTGGCTATCGTTCGGTATCATAATAAGTGAGTATTAATGGTCCTCCACCGTGGGGATTATTTGCATTACTCCTGTAAACCTGCTTTATCTAGAGCAGGGGTAGTCAAACTGCGGCCCTCCAGATGTTCATGGACTACAATTTCCAGGAGCCCCTGCCAGCGAATGCTGGCAGGGGCTCCTGGGATTTGTAGTCCATGGACATCTGGAGGGCCGCAGTTTGACTACCCCTGATCTAGAGTGAGACCATCGGTCTGTTAAGGTCAGCACTGCCTGTTCCGACTGTCAGTGGGTCTTTGAGTCCCCAGTGGAGGTCTTTCATGTTGCCCAATACTTGATCCTTTTCATCAAAGGTGCTAAAGATGGAACTTGGGGGTCACGTGAAGCTGAAGCTCCACCACTGAGCTGTCTTTGGTCTTCGGTCTCCTGTGCTAAGTTTCAATCTGGCCGAAAGTGTGGATTGCTTCAGAATTTGACCCAACGTGGGGAAGGTTTTTACGTCGCATGGAGAAGATTCTCATGTTGAGGCATCATTCCGATACCCACTGTGGTGGGCAGCATGATGAGGCATTCCCTGGGGGTAACTGTGTTAGTCTCAGGTAGTCAAAGCAATGAAAGAGTCTTGGTGGCTCCTTAAAGACTAACACGTTTCTTATGGGAGAATTCTTCTTATAAGCCAGGACCAACATGGGCCAGTGGTTAAGAGTGGGGGGCCTCTAATCTGGAAAAGCCAGGTTTGATTCCCCCCTCCACATGCAGCCAGCTGGGTGACCTTGGGCCAGTCACAGCCCTGTTACAGCTGTTCTCACAGAGCAGTGCTGTCAGAGCTCTCTCAGCTTCTCCTACCTCACAGGACGCGTGTTGTGGGGAGAGGAAGAGAAGGTGATGGTGAGCTGCTCTGGGACTCCTTCACAGTTAGTGAAAAGTGGGATTTTAAAACCAACTTCTTTACTTGGACAAATATCAGATTTTAAAGATGATAAATTATGTCTAGTTTCAGAAGGTAGCCCTGCTAGAAGAGCTAGATTCAGGTCTAGTAGCCTGGTGTTCGTTTGTTTTGCCTTCAAGTTACAGCTGAATTAAGACAAACCCCATCATGGGTTTTCCAAGGCAAGACACATCCAGAGGTAGTTTTCCATTGCCTACCTCTGTGTTGTGAGTCTGGTGTTCCTTGGTGGTCTCCCATCCAAATACTAACCAGAGCCCACCCTGCTTAGATTCCGAGGTCTGAGAATTTTAGGCTAACCTTAGAGACCAGCAAGAACTTTGCAGTATAAGCTTTGGAAAGTCAGAGCTCCCTTTGTCAGATACACAGGGGGTAGTCAACCCCCGGTCTGCGGCCTGGTACTGGGCTACGAAGGCCCTGGTAACGGGCCGCTGGCGGCCACACCTGCCTCCCCCCCGCCCCCGCAGCAAGAAGCTCACCAGGCTAGCTTCTTGCTGGGAGTGGGGGAAGAGGCAGGCATGGCCGCCAGTATGCCAGCAGACACAAACGCGCATGTGCGGAGCTGCCGTGCATGCAGATTAGCGCCCCTGGTGGTGAAAACGCGCATGTGCGGCAGCCCTGCGCATGCACGTTTTTGCCACCAGGGGCGCTGATGCGCATGCACGGCGCCCAGGCTGCCAGCTCTTCCCCACCCCCGGAGCCGGTCCTCAACCATAAAAAGGTTGGGGACCGCTGAGTTACACGGTATCTTGTTGGTCTCTAAGGCAGTGGTCTCCAACCTGCAGTCCGCGGCCCGGTGGCAGGCCGCGAAGGCCAGGGCGCCGGGCCGCGGTTCCCTCTCCCCGCCCCCCCCCCCGCAGTAAAAAACTTCCCAGGCCGCAAGCTTGCGGCTCGGGAAGCTTCTTACTGCGGGAGGGGGGGAGATGGAATAAGGGCCACGCCGCGCACCGCCGAAAAAAGGTTGGGGACCACTGCTCTAAGGTACTCATCTGGAGTCACACAGACATCAGGATTCACCCAGGGAGCATTTGCAGAGAATGCCTGGGGGCATATTAATGTCTGCTGTAATCACGCGTGTATGTTTGTTTTCAATTTCAGGGAAAACAGACCCTTGAATGGAAGCATTTGCGTGGCCAATCACACAACTCCAATGGATATCGTCCCCTTGATGTGCAACGAACACTACTCTTTGGTAGGAGCTGCCAACCGAAGCGCAAGTGACTAAGGCATCACGAACAAAGGGAGATATTAAAGTCTTTTATGACAGCACAAGGGTAGCACCAACATCACCTAACAGAGGGGAAGAAAAATGACATAATGGGTGAAACCCATTTAGGTGATATTCGTTGTTATTACCCAATAATTTAGCTTCTCCAAATCACAGAAGTTTCTAGCTCAGAGCAAGAATGGTAGCAAAATCAGAATTCATCAGTCGTTGCAGGAGTGCTTTTGTTTAAACCAACAGCTGGAGAGATGTGACAAACCAAGGCGCAGGAGGCCTGTAGCTGAAGTCTGGAGCTCCTAGAAGTACAACAGATCTCTGGATAATAGAAATCAATCTCCCTGGAGAAAAGGGCTGCTTTGCAGGATGAATTCTATGGCATTAAGTCCTGCTGAGGCCCCTTCCCTGTCTAAAACCTGCCTCCCACAGACTCCATCCCCCAAATCTTCAGGAATTTTCCAATCCACAGCTGGCAACCTTAGCATTCTAGTCTCCTGGTCATCCGTCACTGGGGTCCTATTTTGAATCAAATAAGATCTGATGGGCTAGCTATGCCAGTTCAAAGCACTGTAACTCCTGTGCAAGTCAAGAAATTAGAGAACCATGGGCTCAATCTGTTGCGCAGAGAATTCCCATTTATCCCTTCAGCGTAGCTCCTAGAGCTAGCAACTATAAATTGGGAGATTTGGGGGTGGAGCCTGTGGAGGGGCCTCAGTGGATACGTGATTCCATAAAGCCCACCCTACAAAGCAGCTGGTTTCTCCAGAGGAACAGATCTCTGTCATCTGGAGATCATTTGTAATTCTAAGAGATCTCCATGCCCCGCCTGTAGCTTGACAAGCCTGTTAGCTCCCCACCCCAAAGGTGCCCTTATCATGGGACATTTATCCATATTAAGGCTCCTTGGCATCTTTCCCAATCCATAAGCAGAGCAACAAAAGGTGTGACTGATGTACTGATTGTTGATTTGTTTTCTTGACTTTCAGGTTGGTCAGGCTCACGGAGGAATGATAGGATTTTTTCTGGGTTTGTTCGTTAAGACAACTCGGCATATTTTTTTTGATCGCTCCGAAATGAAACATCGTTCTGCTGTAAGAAAAAGGTATGGGAACCGAGCGGTTACCTGGGACAGCTCCTAGTGGCCTGGGGACTTGAAATGGGGCTTCGGGGCTTTCCCACATTCACATTTCCCTGGCTTGTAAGTTCCTGTTTCTTTGTGGGTTTTCCTCTGTTCTGTCTGTGTTATACTCCCTCTAGTGGTTGACTTCATATTACACCTGGTATGTCCGGCATAAAGCCCGCAGTTTAAATCTGCATTAAGTTATGCCGGACATAACAGAGCAGAATACTGAATTGACCTCTAGGGAAAAGAAAATGTATACAGTATAGGAAACCCCTCCCCAAAGTAACAAGAAAATAAGAATGCGGAAAATCCATCAGAGTGACACCATCTAGCTATAGATCAGTGACCTCCTAAAGTTTTGTTATCAACAAAGAACCCTTTTCCTATTTTCACAGGGGCCAGTTCTTTGGTCTCCTCTCACATGATAGTCGCCATTATGGATGTTTGATAGAAGCTCTTCTGTGCAGGGGCTGTGACAATCACAAGTTGCAGTCAGAAGCCGCAAATGGGCTTCAGCAACCAAGGAGGTCCCCCACTGCTGTGGAGGGTTATTTCCGACAGTCTTCCATGCAGCCTGAGGACGAATTGCATTCCATTGGGTTGCATCGAGAACAGGCTTAAATATTGTGTTTCACCAGTTAGCTGGCCTGTTTCTGTATGATTTAACAGGGGTGGGCAAACTGCAGCCCTCCAGATGTGCATGGACTACAATTCCCATGAGCCCCTGCCAGCAAATGCTGGCAGGGGCTCATGGGAGTTGTAGTCCATGGACATCTGGAGGGCCACAGTTTGCACACCCTTGAGAGAGAGTATTAAGCCAGCACTGCGGGGGCCCTAAAACAATGTTGCTTTAATCTACGCAGCCAGTCAGACGTCCTGCTGGCCAAGATTCGCTTTCTAAAAAAAATGGGCAGGCACTAGGAAAGGTGTCAGTTGTGAATTTTGTGCACTGTGCAGGGGGTTGGAGAAGATGAACCTAAGGGCCCTTCCCAGCTCTTTCCTTTTGTGCCATGGTGCCTACAGGTACCGTATTGGGGAACCCTGATTAAGTGCTTTAGACCAGTGGTCCCCAACCCCCGGTCCAGAGACTGGTATCGATCCATGAATCAGTCGGTACCGGGCCGCACCTCCTCCTCGTCCTCCCTGGCTGCTGCCTCGGGGACTGCCCTGCCACTCTGCGGCCGGCTCACCTTTGGTGCTCTTTGGCAGCCGCCATGGCTGGGGCTCCTCCTCGGCATGGCATTGCACAGCTGCTGCTGGCAGTCCCCCCAGTGGACGGCGGGAAGTCAGGGGCACTGGTGGGAAAGTAAGTGGAGCAGGGGCTCAGGCGGCGGTGGCGACACCCCTCGGCAAAGGACTACCCCCTGGGCCTCAGTAAAATTGTCAAGCGTTGACCGGTCCCTGGTGATAAAAAGGTTGGGGGCCACTGATTTAGACCAGGGGAAGTCAAACTGTGGCCCTCCAGATGTCAATGGACGTCTGGAGGGCCGCAGTTTGACTACCTCTAATTTAGACTTTCATATACATCTTTTGCTCCCTTTATTTTCTGTGCCTTCATATTATGGCAAGTGCTAGAATGGGCAAGGCGGGAGGCAGAAAGACTGTGGATTGATCAGTGCTTTCAAAGGAGTTCTAACCTTAGTCTTGAGTATGTTAATACATTTTAAAGTCTTTCTTCCTTTCTTTCAGATTAACAGAGCACACTGCTGATAAGACCAATGCCCCCATTTTAATTTTTCCAGAAGGTATGTTTTCCCTGTATTCCTAGATTACCACTGACCTCAATACCTCGTGATTTAGTGAGGTTGCCCACATACATTGGCAGTCATCGTATTGTGGTATCCAAGAATGCTCATCGCAGGTCTACCTGGTGCAGAAATGGGGAAGAATCATTTCCGTCGTTCTTGAGATCTAGTTATTGTATTTCATGCCTTTGAAAGCTCAGTGCTAGACTACTGTGATGCATCCTAGGTGGGGCTGCCCTTGAAGACAAGTTGGGAAATCTGAGCTATTGTGGAATGAGCGTGCTATTCTGCTTTCTGATGAGGTTTATTCCATCAGTGAGTCAGCATCCACACTGAGCATTATGCTCTTAATGTGTGAGCACATCAAAATCCGCACCACCCTACTTGTTTCGAATCCCATGGCTGCCTCCTCTTGCCTGCAAGGAAGTAAAATCGAAAGAGTTTGAAGTCCCAGCTTTCTCCAGTTTCCTGGAAAGAGGAGTGCTCCAGCTACATCATATTTAACCTCTGCAAACTTGCAAACAGAAAGGGGCAACTGCTTATTCGGCTTGTTTCTCTTCCCGGGTTATCTCGGAATGCAATAGCCTTCCTTGCTCTTCGCCCTCCTGTCTGGCAGGCAAGATGTGCTGATATCCTTAATGACATACAAGAGAGAGGCCTACTTACCTTTGTGCTACTTTTGACCAGGGACTTGTATCAACAACACCTCGGTGATGATGTTCAAGAAGGGAACTTTTGAAATAGAAACAACCATCTATCCAGTGGCCATAAAGGTAATCGACAGCAGCAGCTGATTTTTAAATATTGGGAAAATCCATCCACAGATTACTGTAAGGTGCTGTCTGTTGACTGGCTTTCATAACCATCCAGCGGCTCTGGTGGATGCAGAATGCAGGGTTTTTTTTTAAACTAAAGGTGCCCCATGGTGAAAGGAGAAACTGTTGTCCGCTAAATTGACTGGGGAAGTGGCATGAGAGTGGTGGGCATTTAACCCTTCCCTTCTGCGGCGTTTTCCCAGTCTCCACCGTCCCCCACAGGGAGTAGCACTGCCAATGCTTCTGGAGAAAAATGCCCAGGTGTCCCCCTGAATGGTGGCCCAAAAGGGGTTTACCAGGTGACATTGTTCACCGCCATGTAGTGAAAAGGTTCAGCCACCCGTTTCTGCACATGAGCTCTCCATTAAAGGAACTGGTCATTGTTCTCAAGGCCTGGGGTTGCCAGGTTGCCCTGGCCACCAGTGGGGGAGGGGGGAGGGCTGCCAGATCCAGACTGGGAAACTCCTGGAAATTTGGGGATGGGGTCTGCAAGAAGAAAGGGAGAGCGTACTCTCCAAAGCATCCAGTTTCTCCAGGGCCCATTCTGCACTCGTTGGATAATGCACTTTCATTGCATTTTAGAAGTAGATTTTCCTGTTCTGCACAGGAAATGCCAGCCACAAAAGAACAGTGAAAGTGCATTAACATATGCAGAATAGGCCTAGGGCAACTGATCTCTGTAGGCTGGAGAGGAGCTGTAATTCCACGGGATCCCCAAACACCCCCAGAAGGCTGGTGACCCTAGTGTTGGAGACGGCAATCAAAGCAGTGGCTGATCTCTCATGGACGGAAACAATCTTAGGGAGGCCAGCCCCCAGGTGGGACCTCGGGGTCCCCTAGAATTAGAGCTCATCTCCAGACTAGAGTGATGCTCTGCCGCTGCTAAAGGCACGTGTGATGTACGTTTTGTATATTATGTCTGTGTGATATATCATTCATGTGTGCTTGATGCATGCCCAGTATCTGCAAGACTTGTTTGCTGCAGGGCTGTTATGAAGCCCTCCCATTGGAGACTCACCAAGACTAGAAGAAGAAAAATTGGCCTTTTTAGACCCCACTTTTTCACAACCAGAAGGAGTTTACAAACACTTTACCTTCCTCTCCCCACAACAGGCCCTCTGGGAGGGCAGTGGGGATGAGAGAGCTCTGAGAGAAACTGCTCTGGGAGGACACGGCTATGAGGACTGTGGCTAGCCCAAGGTCACCAAGCTGGCTGCAGGTGGAGGAGCGGGGAGTCAAACCCGGCTTGCCAGATTACAAGCCGGCGCTCCTAACCACTATGCTAATCGAGAAATGGTTTCAGTGGGTGACAAAGGTGGTATGAAAGATTTACTGTAGCTCATGGCCTACTTAAGGGATTGTAAGGGTTAAATTGTCTCTTTTGCAGTACGATCGCTTGTATTCAGATCCTTACTGGAACAGCAGTAAATACACCATGACAAAATATGGGTTTCTACTTGCGAGCAGCTGGGCCTTTGTATGCGATGTGTGGTACTTGCCTCCAATGCACAAAAAGGTAACACACCGGAACGCTGAAGGCTGGCATTGAATGCATCATTTAAAGTTGGAGTTTGTGTACATTTTATTCTCCCAAGTATGTTTCGATTCTTCCAAGGGCTTGAAGAAGAAGAAGAAGAGTTGGTTCTTATATGCCGCTTTTCCCTACCTGAAGGAGGCCCAAAGCGGCTTACAGTCGCCTTCCCTTTCCTCTCCCCACAACAGACACCCTGTGAGGTGGGTGAGGCTGAGAGAGCCCTGATATCACTGCTCGGTCAGAACAGTTTTATCAGTGCTGTGGCGAGCCCAAGGTCACCCAGCTGGCTGCATGTGGGGGAGTGCAGAATTGAACCTGGCATGCCAGATTAGAAGTCCGCACTCCTAACCACTACACCAAACTTGGGGCATTTAGACTCTTCCAAGGAGCTCAGAAGAAGTTTTGATGATTCTCCCTTCTTCCAGATTAAAGTCCCTAAGGTTAGGGTTGCCACCTCTGGGTTGGGAAGTGCCTGAAGATTTTTGGGGGTGAAGCCAGGAGGGAGCAGGGGGACCTCAGCATGGTAGGATGCCATAGAATTCATCTTCCAAATTAGCTGTTCTCTCTAGGGGAAATGATGCAGTCTGGAGATCAGTTGTAAAAACAGAAGATCTCTGGGCTCCGCCTATGTAAAAACAACTAAGTAAAAATTTGTACAGTATAGAGAAGGGCTTTATCCAGTGCTTTGAAAGCACAAATGGAACATACAACAAAATTGAGCTTTATCCAATGCTTTGAAAGCACGAACGAAACATACAACAAAATCCTTAAAAGGCTGTGGTGTGATGTGCAGAAATTGCCTGTGTAATTCTGAGTATATGCTTTCATGGGCATGCTCACGATCACCCAGAATCAAACGTTGTTGGTCTTAACGGTGCCACTGGACTCAAACTTTGTTCTTCTACTTTTGTCCGTCATTGAAATAGTTAGGCAGCTGAACAGCAAAACAGATGGGTTTTGCCAAGCAAAACAGATGGGTCATAAATGCCTTTCTTTCCCTAAATTCTTGCAGGAAAATGAAGATGCGATCCAGTTTGCCAACCGAGTCCAATCTGCCATTGCTGCTCAAGCCGGCTTGACATCACTTCCTTGGTAAGAGTCCTGTCCTGTCTAGACCCAACAGGGTTCCTCACGTCAGCTCCAGGTTTGGAAATTCCAGGAGATTTGGGGGCGGAGCCTATGGAGGGCAGGATCTGGGAAAGGGAAGGACATCACTGGAATATAGTGATGGTCGGGCAAATGCATGATGGGAAACTCCTGGAGATATGTGGGTGGAGTCTAGAGAAGGTAGAGTTTCAAGAGGGGAAGGGCTTCAGCAGGGTACCATGCCCCAGAATCCTCCATCCAAGTCGGCTATTTCCTGCAGTCAAAGTGTTCTTTGCAATCTGGAAGTAATTCGGGTTGATCTCCAAGCCCCACCTGGAGATTGGCAACTCTAATATAGTGCCAACTTTCAAAACTGCCATTTCAGCCAGGGAAACTGACCACTGTTGTCCGGAGATCATTTGTAATTCTTGGGAGATTTCCAGGTGCCACCTGGAGGTTGGCAAGCCTAGTTCCTTTCAAGAGAAGAGTTGGTTCTTATATGCCACTTTTCCCTACCCGAAGGAGGTGAACTACAGTCGCCTTCCCATTCCTCTCCCCACAACAGACACCCTGTGAGGTGGGTGAGGCTGAGAGAGCCCTGATATCACTGCTTGGTCAGAACAGTTTTATCAGTGCTATGGCAACCCCAAGATCACCAAGCTCTCTGCATGTGGGGGAGTGCAGAATCGAACCTGGCATGCTAGATTAGAAGTCCGCACTCCTAACCACTACACCTAACTGACCGGTTCAGAGTGTTGAAAATAATTGAAGGGAATCCGGAAAGAACTTGGAAGATTGAAGAAGTGATAATCCCCATGATTGGCTTTCATTAGAAGAGTGCTGTCTCCCTATTAGTGGCACACCCCCAGGGAGGGCCAATCAGGTAGTGAGTCAGTAGTCTGCATATAATTTGACCTGATTGGCCCTCATAGGCAGATTGTAATGTAAACTGATTGGCCCTCATTGCTAAAGTGCAGTCTGAATTGATTGGCCCTCATTGGCAGAGTGCCCTCTCCATATTGGCAACATAGCCCCAGGGAGGGCCAATCAGGTAGGAAGTGAGTTGTCTGCATGCAACATCAACTTTATAAAGTTTAATGACTAGTGATCGTGGGAGCATTAGCTTGTTATAGGCCCTGGGTGCCACCTGGTGGCACAATTTAGCCATCTCTCTACAGCAATAGTCCCATTCCCAGGATCGGGACCGCAAAATCACAGCGTCATCATGTCCATCTGGGATGTAGTTTCATTCCCCAGCAGGACACCTTAGTCAAGGGCCCCTCACCACAACAGGCTTTTGGTTCCCAAGCCATATCTGGTTGCTGTTCCCCTCCCCACACACCCTATTAGCCTGCAGCAACCTCCTCTCTTGCTGTGTTTCAGGGATGGAGCACTGAAAAGACAAAAAGTCAAAGACTCTTTGAAGCAGCAGCAGCAGGAAGAATATTGCAGAGTGATCGTGGGGAAAGAATCCCGGCTGTGCTCTCAAGGGCTGCTCAGCAGGCAAACTGAAACTGACGGCTCCAGCGTCTGAGGTCCGGCGGAGCCTGCCGAAAGAACCTGAGTCCCTTTTGCTGAGAGGCACCAGCGCAGGGGGCTGCTCCTTTCCACTCGGCTTTCTTCCCCGCATTTCCCCAAGAGCATCAGTGGCAGAGGGAATCTACAGTAGGAGGACAGGGAAGAGCACAAAGAGGTGAATTTGCAGGAGATGCCACCGCTTTGGTTCTGGGACGGAAGGGCAGGATTGCTAGGTGTGGGCTCAGAGATACCTGGGGATTTTGGAGGTGGAGCCCTGGAGCAGAGGGTCCTCAGCAGGGCGCAGTGCCGTAGAGTCCGCTCACCTAGAGCAACTGCTTCAAAGATGGATGCAGAGTAATGGCAGGGTGTAAGGATACACGCCTGTGCCCATCACCCTCCCGTTTTGACATATTTATTTCCTCCCCGATGTCTGGAGGTCAGGTGGAATAGCGGGAAGGCTCTAGCAGTCACAGGTAGTCAAACTGCGGCCCTCCAGATGTCCATGGACTACAATTCCCATGAGCCCCTGCCAGCGTTCGCTGGCAGGGGCTCATGGGAATTGTAGTCCATGGACATCTGGAGGGCCGCAGTTTGACCACCCCTGCTGGTAGCCCTGGCCTGAGGGCATTGTGACGAGGAGGATAATGTCGACATATCCGGAGTGAAGGGACGACTTCTCCTCCAAGATGGTTTGCGTGTTCGTTATGCAAAGGGCTCCTCTTGAAATCCGTCTTTCAAACTGTGCCGTTGGAGGATGGACCAGCCGTCTGAGGACCAAACCAAGTGCATCTTGGGGATGATATGACAAAATGTGAGCACCATCCCTCCCCCTCCCGTGGCTTAAACAAGTCACGAGGAGCCATTTGGACGTGGAATGAGAGCGGTGTTTAAATCTAACCCTGTTCCCACCCCAGCACTGTGGTCCTGATCTATCATAAGACCCCCCCACACACACACACACACACGCAGCATATCTGTTTTTTGCAGCTCATGCCTACGGATCCAGATTCCCCAAGATGCACTTGGTTTGGTCCTCAGACGGCTGGTCCCTCCTCCTTGTCATAATGCCCTCGGGCTAGGGCTGCCAGCAGGGGTGGTCAAACTGTGGCCCTCCAGATGTCCAGCAAGAAAAAGGAAGCCGTCCTTCGCTTCCAAAGTTCCAGTTGTCCTTGGGAGGGGCGCTCCACTATTATAGCACAAGTAACAGCACCCCTGGCACTCTGCAAAGGCCTTGTGAATCCTTAAACTGAATCTGCTGCTACAGGCCCCGCAAATCCTTAAACCGGGGCTGCTCATCCCTCTAGCATCACTGAGGTTTTTGGCCCTTAAACACTTTTATAGAATCATTGAAACTACAACTTGACAGTAAAATCTTGGACTATGGACCCTACTATTGTTCAAATGTCCATTTATTGTGGGAGTTTGGTGGTATATCTTTAATAAGACGTCACCAATATTAGCAGTTTTGCACACGGCATGGAAAACTGAAAGAGGAAAAGTAATGGAACGTTTCTGGTAGAAAGTGCTATCAAGTCACACCAAATTTAGGGCGATCGCGTAGGGTTTTCAAGGCAACAGACATTCAGAGGTGGTTTGCCATTGCCTACTTCTGCGTAGAGCCTCTTGTGGCGCAGAGTGGTAAGGCAGCAGAAATGTTGTCTGAAAGCTCTGCCCATGAGGCTGGGAGTTCAACCCCAGCAGCCAGCTCAAGGTTGACTCCACCTTCCATCCTTCCGAGGTCGGTAAAATGAGTACCCAGCTTGCTGCTGGAGGGTAAAATGGTAATGACTGGGGAAGGCACTGGCAAACCACCCCGTATTGAGTCTGCCATGAAAACGCTAGAGGGCGTCACCCCAAGGGTCAGACATGACTCGGTGCTTGCACAGGGGATACCTTTACCTTTTTACTTCTGCGTAAAGAGACTGCACTTCCTTGGTGGTCTCCCTTCCAAATATTAACAAGGGCCAACCCTGCTTAGCTTCTGAGATCAGAAAAGATGGGGGAATGGTGTATGACAATTTAACTTTATGCCAAATGCAGTATAGGTTGCAAGTTCATTGTGATAGATTCAAACAGGTAGCCTTGTTGGTCTGAAGTAGCACAATAACAATTGAGTCCAATAGCACCTTTAAGACCAGCAAAGATTATTTCAAGGCGTGAGCTTTCGAGTGCATGCACTTGGGAGTTCATTGTGGTGCACCTTTTAGTCTAGCCACAAGAAGGAGCTATGCAGTCACGATGAAGCGGAAGTCTAAGAATGTATTTATTTTATTTTATTTATTATATTTATATACCGCCCTCCCCAAAGGCTCAGGGCGGTTTACATAGAACTTAGAAACTATGCAAGCATGGTATTAAAACAACGTTTGAGTCCAGTGGCACCTATAAAACTAACAAAGTATTATATAAGATACGCTTTCATGTGCACACACGGATACAATGAAATGGAAGTTACCAGTCCATACATATACCGCCATCCTTATCCATGGTTCCTCTATATATTTGTGAAACAGCCTGGGGGGTGGAGCGTGTCTGGCTGTCCAAGTTAGAATAGGGCCAATCTGGGTGCAGCCAGCAAAGCTCTGCCCCTGCAGCTCCTGCCCTCCATCCCTGGACTCTAGACACTTTGCTCTCAGACGCCACCTCAGCAGGTAAGGGGAAAGGGCCCTGGGCAAAGGGTTGTGGTGGAGGGCTTGCTAATGAAGGCCTCTTGGCCTGTTAAGCAGGGCCTGCTAACAAGGGCCTCCTGGCCTGCTGACTGCCTGCTAAGGAGCTCTGTCCCGGCCATTCTAATGAGCTGACCAGCCCCCACCCTCCCCACTTGATCCAGCTGCGGCCCAAAGCCACCTTAAGCTGCCTGGCCAGAGGCCAGGGGAGGGGGCCCTTTCAAGGCCCGTTCTTAGGAATCTAGTGATTTCTATATTTTTGTATGTTGTTTTAATGGGATTTTATTGGGATTTTTATTGTAATCGGGCATCAGTTTTGTAACCCACCATGAGCTGCATGTCGAGAGTGGTGGGAAATAAATAAAATAAATTGGAATGGTCGATTGGAATGTTTTTTTGTTTGTTTGTTTTTCGGTGTGGGGACAGGGAAGTTATGTCTACACAGCCAATCACCCCACTTCAAAGAAAATTTTGTGAGGTTGCCTACATGGTTGAGTTATGGAGAGTAATGGAAGGATCTCAGTTAATAATACTCAGCATTTCCTA
This sequence comes from Paroedura picta, assembly GCF_049243985.1. Taxonomy (NCBI): domain Eukaryota; kingdom Metazoa; phylum Chordata; class Lepidosauria; order Squamata; family Gekkonidae; genus Paroedura; species Paroedura picta. Next base: position 78,831,849 of record NC_135378.1, on the reverse strand, counting down.
ATTAAGGATACATGTCTGTGCTCGTCAGTCTCCCATTTCGACAAGTTATTTCCTTCACTCTGTTCTTCCATTGGAATTAAAGCCAAACAAGTGGTAACCATGTAAGCTAAGCTTGTGTTGTTTGTTAATTTCCTCCTCACCCTCTTCCAATATGCACAGACCGGCAACTTCCATTTCATTGTGCCTGGAGAATTGTACGTGCTCACGAAAGCTTATATACCTTGAATGAAACTCGGCTGGTCTTAAAGGTGATTCCTGACTCAAAGTTTGTTCTGCTGCTTCTGCCCAACATGAATCCACCTTCAAGTCTGGTATTACGATATTGATTTAAAAAAAATCCCAGATCCTTCCATGTTCTAATCTGCAAGTAAAACAAGGAGCATATGGAAAGGCCAGTGTGAAGATAGGCGTGAAAGTTTTATTTTGAACTGTGATTCTTTTTTTAAAGAATGAGAAATGGTTATTTATTTTAAAAATGAAACTTGTGCTGTTGTCTTAACTAGAGTCCTGTACACTGTTCTGGGGTCTGTGATATCTATTCCCTTTCCTCTTTTTCTTGCTGTCATCTGGAGAAATCTCCGAACAATGTGGTGTCAGGTAAAACCAGATCCCAGGCGAATTTGCTTGGAATGAAGGCTTGACATGTTCAAAGGGATTGTGACCTTACTCTAACCCTGTAAGGTTGGGTGGCTTCTTATACAGCAGCCTTGCTAATTTTAAGCAGTCAGTGCCTGGTTAGGAGACCTCCCAGGAATCTTATGTCAGCTGCCTTTTATTCCTTGATGGACCAGGTGATGCCTGGAGATCTGGGATGGACCAGGTGGTGCCTGGAGATCTGGGATTACCACTGATCTCTATGTGACAGAGATCAGTTCCCCTGGGGAAAATGGCCTCTTTGAAAGGTGGACTTCATAGAATCCTACTGCACTGAGGTCCCTCCCCCAAATCTCCATGTGTTTTCCAAACCAAAGCTGGCAACAATATTGGTGGGAAAAGGCTGGAATATAGGAACTCAAGGGCACCCAATGAAACCAATGGTCAGTAGATTCTGGACGGACAAAAGAAAATACTTAATTATACAACAAGTTGTTAAAATGTGGAATTTGCTGCTGGAGGATATGGTGATGGCTTTAGGCCTAGACAGCAGATTCGATAGATTCAAGTATGATAGGTTTATTGGTGCCTGCTGGCCAAGTTGACTAAATGGAACCTCTGTAATCATAGGCAGTAAACCACTGAAAGTTGGTTCCAGGAGGCAACATTAGGGAAAGAAGAAGAGATTGTTTTTGTACCCTGCTCTTTGCCACCCAAAGGAGTCTCAAAGCGGCTTACAACAGACACCCTGGGAGGTGGGTGAGGCTGAGAGCTCTGAGAGAACTGTGACTGACTCAAGGTCACCCAGCTGGCAGCGTGTGGAGGAGGAGTGGGGAATCGAACCTGGTTCTTCAGATTAGAGGCCACTGCTCTTAACCGCTACACCAAATGGGATTACGGCCGAGCTATGCTACACGTTAGCCCTTATATCGCATTTAATATGGCAGCCTTTGCCTCCATAGTAACGGATTGGCCATGGTGTAGGCCAGGATGCTGATCCACTGGTCTGATCCAGCGGGGCTTTTCTTAAGTTCTTATGCAGAAATGCAACAAATAAACAGCATTGGATGGTGAAATCGAAGACTCTGTGAAAAACAGAGCCGAGAGAGGCCAAGATGTAGGCAGGGCCGCTTTTTCAGTGGCAGCATTCCCCCCTCCCCTCATCAACAAAGTTTTTTGTTCTACTTTCTAAAGAAAAAATATTTATTCATATAGCCTGGACAAGAAGCATTGTATGTACTTTTAGCACTTAATCCTGGGGGACTTCAATGCCCACGCCGATTTGCCTATCTCTGATCAGAAGTTCCTGATCATGTTGGCTCAAGAAGTCTTCTGTGAAATTATCATCATTATTATAATAATAAAGGCTGTAATGTAGCTCTCTGTTCGTCACTATAAAACCACTTTTGCCAGTAGCTATGGAGCTGTTGCTTGACTTTCAAAAGAAGGTCCTTCAGTTTCTCTTTCTTTGCTCTTCTAGGTTCAGCAACTGTTCTTCCCTCATTCTCCGTGCTTCAGAAATACAATCTTCACTTGTAATTCTTTTAAAGTCCTCCTGCTCCTCTGGTGGCCACCGATGTCTGTCCCACAGAAGTTGTACTTCTTTTGCCACCGTCACCAAGCTGGCGGTTAAGGATTGTTTCTTGACCTGCAACTGATTATTATTATTAATAATAATAAAATTAATAATAATTAAAGATCTTCTATATTCTTCATTGCAAGGCAAATCTATTCTTCACCACCCAGCAGCATCCCATTTTCCATTTCTTTATTGTACTGTCTGATTTCTCTCCTCAGTTTTAAGAACTCGTCCAATCTTTACTTACAAAGTCAAAGTCAAACTTTATTGCACTAGGCCAGGGGTAGTCAAACTGCGGCCCTCCAGATGTCCATGGACTACAATTCCCAGGAGCCCCCTGCCAGCAAATGCTGGCAGGGACTCATGGGAATTGTAGTCCATGGACATCTGGAGGGCCGCAGTTTGACTAACCCTGCACTAGGCCATAGGCGATTGCAATACTTTACTTGCAAGAGATTCTGAATGTGTCCTCCGACTTCTGTCAGCTCCAGGGAAGTGGGAACGCTGCCTGTTGAGATGTACTAAGGGGTGGCACAAAGCTCCACTCATGGTGCCTGATCCTGTTGCTGCAGGTGTCTCAGCTTTTGCAGCCTCTCTCTCTTCTCTTGAACAGCCGCTTATAAAGCCAAGCGGAAGTCTCACTCAAGCTGAAACACGGATAAGCCTTCTTCTGCCTGGTAAGGATTTAGGTTGAGTTTGTTTGTGATTATATTCAATGGCATCATTTTCAGTTTGTTCAGTGTCATTTTCAAGAGCCAGCTTGGTGTACTGGTTAGGAGGGGAGGCTTCTAATCTGGCAAGCCAGGTTTGCTTCCCACTCCCCCACATGCAGCCAGCTGGGTCACCCTGGGCTGCCACAGCACTGAGAAAGCTGTTCTGACCGAGCAGGAATATCAGGGCTCTCTCAGCCTCACCCACCTCACAGGGTGTCTGATGTGGGGAGAGGAAAGGGAAGGCAACTGTAAGCCGCTTTGAGACTCTTTCGGGTAAAGAAAAGCAGCATATAAGAACCAACTCTTCTTCTCCTTCTCCAACTCTTCTTCTTTTTGTCAAGCTTCTTTCTTCCGTGATCACGTCATCCAGCAGTTTCGCAACGTGGACCTAAACAGCCTGCCTACGCTCCAGTTGCAGCTCTTTCTTCATGCCCATTTTGTCCATTAGTCTAACAAGTTAGTCAGAGACTGGCCGACGCTATTTACCAATGAAGCAATCAAGATCTCACTTTCCCTGGGCTGCTTCAGCATCCTGTTAGGCACAAAGGGAGATGTTGTTGCCGTCGCCGTCATCTCGAAGTAGATCCAGGGTGCATGGGGGTGGGTGGGAGGGGGCCCATTTCTATCCCCAACCAAACTCGGTGGCCGCCTGAAATTCAACCCTCTAATGCAGGGGTAGTCAACCTGTGGTCCTCCAGATGTTCATGGACTAGAATTCCCATGAGCCCCTGCCAGCAAATGCTGGCAGAGGCTCATGAGAATTCTAGTCCATGAACATCTGTAGGACCACAGGTTGACTACCCCTGCTCTAACGGGGAAAAAACCCCAAAACAATGCCCTCTCCAGTGGCAGCCTCCTGCCTGAACAACGAGCTGACCCATCTGTGCTGGAGCTTGCGGCTGCTTCAGTCAGTCTCAACGAGGCCCTGCTTCCTCCTCCTTCCATGTCCCGTCAAGTAACAAACTGAGGTGGGGAAAGATCCCCAACAAAGTTATTTTTTGATGAGAAGGCAGGCGATGCCCCAACAGTGAACTTTGGCATCTTTTATGGCAGGGCTTTGGCAAAGGCAGAATCGGAAAAAAGCAAATCATGAGACATTGGCCTTTAGCATACTTGTAGGTCAGTGGAACATTATCCCCCACGCCCCATACAGCCTTTTCATGCAGGGTAAAGGTCAGTTCACGATGTGTGTTGCAATCGCAAATATTTTTATTCAGAAGCAAATCCTACCAAGTTCAGAATCAGAATCGCACAGAGCTGGAAAGGGCTATCCAGTCCTTCTCGGGGACTTAAAAAATCACACCCTCCGGACAGGTGCTCATCCAAAAACTTCCAACCAAGAAGACTCTACCACCCTCCGAGGCAGCATATCTCACGTACTAACGACCCTCTGTATCTGAAAATGGTTTCTAATATTTAACTGGAACCTCCTTTCCTGTAATTTGAACCCCTTGCTCCTAGGCCTCTCCTCTAAAGCCAGTTTGGTGTAGTGGTTAGGAGTGCGGACTTCTAATCTGGCATGCCGGGTTCGATTCTGCGCTCCCCCACATGCAGCCAGCTGGGTGACCTTGGGCTCAGCATGGCACTGATGAAACTGTTCTGACTGAGCAATGATATCAGGGCTCTCTCAGCCTCACCCACCCCACAGGGTGTCTGTTGTGGAGAGAGGAAAGAGAAGGCAACTGTAAGCCGCTTTGAGCCTCCTTCGGGTAGAGAAAAGTGGCATATAAGAACCAACTCTTCTTCAGTAATCTCAGGGCTCTCTCAGCCTCACCTCCCTCACAGGGTGCCTGTTGTGGGGAGAGGAATGGGAAGCCGACTGTAAGCCGCTTTGAGACTCCTTCGGGTAGAGAAAAGCGGCATCTAAGAACCAGCTCTTCTTCTAAAGCCACAGCAAACCATTTGGCCCCCTCTTCAATGTGTCTGCATAGGCGAACATAGCTGTCCTATGGTAACTTGCCCTCCTCTTTGCCAAGCTACTCCCTCATCCTCTCCTCGACCCCTCAACCATCCTAGTCGCCCCTCACTGGACACGCTCTGACGTACAGTTGGGCTGCCGCCAAACTAATTCCATCCTCGACTGAGTGAATCCAGCACACCAAAATGTAAATGCAAGCGATAAAAGGCAGCTGCATTCAAAGCTCTTCAATAGGAGAGTGGATTAGAAAGCGATTGTAGCAGATTACGGCTGCAACTCCGTGCAGCAGACTCAAGCCTGCCGCTGATGCATTGAATTGTGCCGGATTCTGCATGGGATTGGAGCGGCACGTATTCGGAGCCGGAGGAGGACGGCTGGGCCCAGCAGCCGAAGTTTTAAGGTTGGCTGTGAAATCTTGGCCTGAAATGCCCCTTCGTCCCCAGTCATAACTCAGTCAGGGTTGCATGACTTCAGGGCATGTCTGCTATCCAAGACCGGGTAGCTGTGTTTGTACTGGCAAAACAGAGCAAGAGCCCAGGAGCATCTTAAATATGAACACAATTTGTGGCAGGGGAGGAGGTAGCCTGAGTCCTTGCTTGCTTCTTCAGATACTGATAATAAGGCTCAAGACAATGCAACCTCCTGGATCTCTGGGTTTGATTATCTGCTCCTGTACACGCAGTCAGTCGGGTGACCTTGGGCTAGTCACAGTCTTGCTACAGCTGTTCTGTCAGAGCTCTCTCAGCCCCACCTACCTCACAGGGCGTCTGTTGCAGGAAGAGGAAGGGAAGGCAGCCCTTTGAGACTCCTTCGGGCAGTGAAAAGCAGGGGATAAAAACCAACTCTTCTTCTACAGTCTGCCATTGCTTCCATCACTGGCTCCCCATGTTTAGCTTCCACAAGACTAGGACGCATTCCCAAATTCCTTGTGTCAGGGCCCCTGTAGATGCAAACCATTTATAGCAGGGGAAGTCAAACTGCAGCCCTCCAGATATCCATGGACTACAATTCCCATGAGCCCCTGTCAGCATTTGCTGGCAGGGGCTCATGGGAATTGTAGTCCATGGACATCTGGAGGGCTGCAGTTTGAGTACCCCTGATTTATAGCAATAATCACAAAGTGGCTATCATGTAATTTGTATATTTGTGTATATATATATATTTGTTGTAGAAATAAACATTGCCCTCAACGTGACCATTTTTCCTGTTCATGTCTTTCTATAATTGCTCCAGGCCTTTCAACTCCTTTTCTTAACGCTGACAGAAAATCCTGCTAAGCCAAGTCTTTGACAAACAGTAGCTGTGCAAACAGGTGAAACGATCCATCAGGGATAAATACAAGCAAGGCAAGGCAACTTTCCCTCCTGACCAAGGCAGGCTTGGCATATGTGCATGTATACCACTCTACCAGTGGAATGTCGTGCTGGTTTTTCTCTGCAGTCAGAATCTCATGGCACCGTGTCCTTGAAAAGATCCAAAGGACAAAATTCTGTTGACCACTGGGGGACTGGTGGTAGCTACCAGCACAGGCAGTTCCAAGAGGGGATTAGATAAAAGCCATCAGTGTCTATTAGTACTCAGTGAAATTAATGAGCAGTAGGTTTAGAATAGGTAAAAGGAAGCACTTCTTCACCCAAAGATTTAACACGTGGAAGTCATGGGTCAGGAAGTGGTGGCAGTTCTGAGCACCTTCAGCTTCCAGAGGGGACTGGATAAATGCATGGAGCAGAGGTCCATCAATGGCTGTTAGCCACAAGGTTTAGCTGGACCACTCTGCATGGGGGCAGTGATGCTCTGTGTTCTTGGTGCTTGGAGGGCAGCAATGTGGGGGGTGCTTCTGGAGTTCTGTCTCCACTGGTGGACCTCCTGATGGCTCCGTTTTGGCCACTGTGTGACACAGAGCGTTGGACTGGATGGGACATTAGCCTGATCTAACATGGTTCCTCTTATGTTCTTGGCGCTTTGGGGGCAACGGTGGGCGGGCTCCTGGAGTTCTGGACCTACTGGTGGACCTCCTGATGGCACCTGGGGTTTGGCCACTGTGTGACACAGAGCGTTGGACTGGATGGGACATTGACCTGATCCAGCACGGTTTCTCTGGTGTCTTTTAAAGCAATTCAGTGAGTCATTGGTTTCCCACGGGTGGCTAGGGCAGACCCTAATCAATTTCCCTGGAGAAAGTGGCTGCTTCGGGGGTGAGTTCTACGGCATTATATCCCTCTGATGATATCTCTCCTCCAAATCCTTTCACATCTGCCCCAAGATATTCAGGAATTGCCTAACCCTAATTCCTGGCAACCCTATACAGTATTCCCATAATTATCCTGAAATGCTTCTCTCCCCCATCCTCACCCTATTTACTTAAATGTAAGGCCCATTCAGTGTCACAGGGCGTTTAGTGTGATCTTCTGGATTCAGTGAAGCCTTCATCAAGCAATACTTTCTTCCTCCAGCCACTGGCCCTTTAAGAATGCATTTCCTGAACTAATTCTCTCCTAGCCCAGTTCCGGAAGTAACTAATCAAAGGATTGCTTTCAGGGAGAGGCAAGAAGCTCTTTAGATGGTCCTTATTGAAATGTGCCTCTTAACTACTATTTCCTGCACTAAGTGCTAGCAGCCTTTTTTTTTTAATGACCCTTATTTTCTGCTGGCTAATGAGAAAGCAGCATTAAATAGTTTCAGACCACACTCATACTTACCACAACAATGAACGGAATAAGGCGAAACTCCATAAGAGATTCAAGAATCACACAGTAGAATGTGGTATTTATTATTTGCTTATTTCCTCCATTAAGAGACTCTGCCTTTCTCCCCAATGGGGGATCACAGTGGCTTACATTGTTCCCTGCTCCATTTTATTCTAACAACCACCTTAGCAGGAGAATTAGCAAACGCTGGCAGGGGCTCCTGGGAATTGTAGTCCATGGACATCTGGAGGGCTGCAGTTTGACTACCCCTGGTTTTGAGAAACCAACAAGTATTGCATCACAGCTGCCTTACTCAGCATTACACAACTTAAAACAATATTTAGGGACCCCAGTCCTGAACTTACTTCCTGAACAATCCACACGGAACAGTCACCTTGTGGTGTAATGCTTACTGTTGTGTTTGCCCCTGTTGCGTTTGCCACCTGTGTTTGTCTCCCACACAGTGTTCTCCTGAGATGAAAGTCTCTTCAGGTATGTTTATCTCATCTGACAGATGACTCTTGCATCACAGAAAAGAATAAGGTTGTCAGAGACTGGGCTCTTTCTGCTGGTTCAAAGAAGACTGTAGTACGTTTTGTTTTCTTATTGACTGCATACAGTTCACACAACCTGGGAGGGCATTTCAGATGTCAGTCTCACCACAAGCTTTGAACACCTCATACCTAACACCCGGGGCTCTACTGAAGGTCTCTTTGCCATTGAGGTATGGTCAGGGCCTTTTTCGTGGTGGCACCATATCTTTCTTAACAGCACAGGTTTAGAATAATTGTTTTCAAAGACAGGCCCCCAAAATTGCACACTTATTACATATGGATGACTTGAAAATGTATGGAAAGCCAAAATCAGAGATTGATTATTTTCTAAATACAGTTTGAATAATCAACAAAGAGACAGCAATGGAATTTGGTCCTGACAAGTGTACAGAGTTAATCCTGAATGGAGGAATGATTGTTGAACAAGAATATATCAAGATGTCAAACAACAATTTCTAAACACTGGGCTTTGGAGAAAAGTACAAAAATCTTGGAATTTCAGAAGCTGACGACATCAAAAATATAACCAAGGTGCATAGTTTAAAAAGATATTGTGAACAACATTAAATGGAGGCAATATAGTAAGGACAATTAATATGTTGGCAGTCCCAGGTCTAAGATACACAGATGGCATTATTAATTGGAAACAAGCAGAATTAGAAGCAGTAGGTTGCAAAACACCTAGATAATGAAGGTGCATCACTCACTACATCCTAGAAGTGAAGTTGATCATCTCTCCTTACCAAGAAAATTAGGTGGAAGAGATCTCTTGGGAGTTGAGGAAGCATCTGAGGAAGAAAAATGAGCACTAAATGACTACACCAAGAAAAGCAAAGAGGGCAGGTCGACATGACCTTAGATAGCCTAAAGCAGGGGTAGTCAAACTGCAGCCCTCCAGATGTCCATGGACTACAATTCCCATGAGCCCCTGCCAGCGAATGGACATCTGGTGGGCTGCAGTTTGACTTCCCCTGGCCTAAAGTATCCAGGAGAAGTCACCTCGTTCTACTTATGTTCTTGGTCTCAAGAGTTCGGCTAAGCTCCACTGCCTGCATCACAAGGCCAGCTGATTGAAGATCCCCACTGCATATGCTTTGATAACTATAGTGGATTATTACATCTCCCCTTTATAAGTAAACCCAGATCTCTTTTGTCAATTCTTTGGGAACTCTTGAGAACCTAAAGAGCTCCTGGTCAGGGCTGGCAAGCTAGTGGATCCAAAATAGGCGCTTGAAGATTGAAATGGAAGGACTCATGCTAGCAGCACAAATGCAGGTGTTTGAAATAGGATGTATGAAAGCTAAGATCCAGAAGTCCAGGGACGATAGCAAATGTCGGCTTTGTGAGACAAATGATGAAACAGTCAACCACAGTCAGGGCCTGCAGTAAAATTGCTCTAACAGACTACAGAGAACGTCAGGCTAGACTATGTTGTACTGGAATCTTTGTAAGTACTGTAGAAGCATTAGCCAAACAGAATCATGGAGAATGATGAAGCAAAGATTGTTTGGGACTTTCAATTACATACATAAAAACCTGGAGCATGACACCCCTGATATCACAATTGTAGAAGAAAATGAGAAATTGGACCGTTGACATTGCACTCCCAGGAGACAGCAGAATAGAAAAGAAAGGAGAAGATCACGCAAACAACCCAGCACTAACGGTCTTGTTTAAAACTTGGAAACGGAGAACCATGGCATCCTTTATCGAATCATTCCATCTTGTGTTGGGTCTTCCTCTTTTCCTGCTGTCTTCAATGTTTCCTAGCAGTGTTGTCATTTCCAGTGAGTCATGTGTTCTCATCATGTGATCAAAATACAATAGCCTCGGTTTGGTCATTTTAGTTCAGGCTTGATTTGATCTAGAACTCACTGGTTTGTCTTTCTGTTGGTCCGTGGTATCTGTAAAAGCCTCCTCACATGAATCTCTTCCTGTCGGCCTTCCTCATTGTCCAACTTTCAGATCCATTCATAGTAATAGAGAATAGTAAGATATGAGTTATCTTGGTCTCGATCAACCGAGAGACATCCTTATATTTAAGAATTTTTTCTAGCTTCACTGCTGCCCTCCCCAATCTCAGTCTCCTTCTGATTTCTTGGCCTGTTGTCTCTCTTCGGGCTGATGATTGAGTCCAGGAATAGAAAGTCTTAAACAATTTCTGTTTCTTCATCAATAGCCTTTAAATTGGGTAATTCCCCAGTCATCCTTCCTTTGGTCACCCTGATGTTCAGTTGTATTCCTGTTTTTGGCACTTTATGCTTGAACTATCCCCAGTGGTCATTTCAAGACTTCTTTACTATTTTCTGCCAGCAATTGGGTGTCATCTGCATATCTCATATTATTAATATTCTTTCCATCAATTTTCACTCCACCATCCAAGTCTAATCGAATGCTTTATGATACGTTCTACAGGCAGATTAAAGAGACAGGAAGATGCATCTCTGTCTGACACCTTTGCCAATGGGAAACCATTCTGTTCCTCCCTATTCTGTCCTAACAGTACCCTCTTGTCCAGAGTACAGGTAGGACATCAAAAACATCAGATACAGCGGGACACCTGTTCCTGTTAAAACCAGCCATAGCTTTCCCTGATTCCCCACAGTCATAAGCTTTCCCCTAATCTATGAAACATAAGCTGATTGTCTTCTGAAATTTTCTGATCTGCTCTAGTAGCCAATGACATTTTGCAATGTGATCTCTAGTGCTGCTGCTGTTTCCGAATCCAGCTTGAACATCTGCCATTCCTCGCCCCACAATACACAGGTGTATGCCCACTCAGATTTAGCAGCGGACACTTTTCCTATTGTTTTATCTCTGCACAATTCAAGAGTTAATTGGCAGTTGAATGTGTGTCTGTGGGGGTGTCCAAAAGAGAGGGAAGCTGGACAGAAAATATATATAAGATGCCAAGATATATGTACACCAGGGCTCATTCCGCACACATAGGATAATGCACTTTCAATGTGCTTTGGGAGCTGGATATTCCTGTGCAGAACAGGAAAATACTTCTAAAGTGCATTGAAAGTGCATTATCTATTGTGTGCAGAATAATTCTCTTTAATCTGCAATAAGTACCACTCTCAGGCTTCATCCTTGCAATCTCTAACCATTACAGATGTTAAGAGTGTAAAAAGATTGGAAAAGGACTGTAGCTCAGAGTCAGAACACCTGCTTTGTACACACTAGGCCTGAGATTTCGTCCCCAATACCTGCAGTTTGTAAAAAGATTAGGTTAGGTCATACGAAGGATTTGAACTATAGAAGTTTGACCATTAGAGCCTGCAAGGCATATGGTCCTTTTACTATTGGCACTCCCCCTCTGATTAAAATGCCAAGATAGTTTCTTGTGCTGACAGTTCCTCGGTATGGAAGAGCATCTGTGTGCATTGCTGTGTTGCAGTTTTAATGGAACCAAGTTTGAGTCCCAAATGCTGGCAGGGGCTCATGGGAATTGTAGTCCACGGACATCTGGAGGGCCGCAGTTTGACTACCCGCGCCCCACATGATAAAGGCCTTTGGTATGAAGAAACTTAGGAAACTGAGCTACTGTGCAGGTTACTGTGCAGGAACAGCATTTGGACGGGTCAGAAGATTGGGTAACGTGATGGGAAAGATGACTTCTGAAGAGCTGCTGCCAGTCAGAGTAGGCGATACCAGCCTGGTCTGACTCAGTATAAGGCAGCGTCATGTGTTCATCATCCACAGGAACTGGGGCACAGTGGAAGAAATCCCTGGAGATTTGGTGATAAGAGGCTGGGGAGGCATGTGTGTGTGTGTGTGTGTGTTTATGTGTTCAATGCCCTATGTTACTTGTATAGTTTCTAAATTCTATGTAAACTGCCCTGAGCCTTCGGGGAGGGTGGTTATATAAATATATATAAATATATATAAATCATAGAATCATAGAATTGGAAGGGGCCATCCAGGCCATCTAGTCCAACCCCCTGCTCAACGCAGGATCAGCCCTAAGCATCCAAGAAAAGTGTATCCAACCTTTGCTTGAAGACTTCCAGTGACTACCTAAATAAATAGGTCCCCCCTTCCTCCTCCCCCAAGCATCCCTTTGTCTCCAGGGGAAATGCCCTTGGTTTCCAGGAGAGGCATTGGAGTAGCGGGAGATCTCCAGGTTTCCCCTGGGGGTTGGCATCCCTTCCAGACTCCCTCGCCTCCCCGCGCTCCCTCCCCTTCCCCACTCGTGAGCGCACAATGGGCGCGTGAGCGCAGAAAGGCGGAGGCGGGCCGGGGGGCCGGCTGGGCCAGGGGCGAGGGAAGGCGGCTTCCGACGGCGGGAGGAGTGGCGGCGGGGGTGGAGCCGCCCGCCTGAGCGACGAGCCGGCCGAGAGGAGGAGGAGGAGGAGGAGCCGGGCGGGCGGTCGGCGGGGCCCGGAGCGGACTGCGCCCTCCGTCTGCCGCCAGCGCTGCGCAGCGACGCCCAGCCCAGCCCAGCCCAGGCCGCTCGCGGGGCTGAGGGCTGAGGGCTGGCCGGCGGCCGGGGGAGCAGCATGGCCGTGGAGAGCGTGGTGTCCGCCCTGCTGGCGCTGCTCGGCCTCTGGTTCGCGGGCGCCTTCCTCATGATCGTCCTGCCCTCCGTCTTCGGCGTGTCGCTGGGCATCTCCGAGCTCTACATCAAGAGCCTCGTCAAGACCCTCGAGGTGAGTCCGGAGGCCCCTGGCCCCGACCCGGCGGGCATGACTCGGCCGTCCGACGTGGCCGGCCCGGCGCCCTGGCCCTTGCTTGGCCACGGAGGGAGGGCGGGAGAGTGGCGGGCTGGAGGAGACGGCCGCTTCTGAGCGCAGCGACGCAGTCCGGCGGCCATTCGCTGGCAAGCCTGTCACTCAAGCTCTCTCTCCCTCTCTCTCCCCCCCCTCCTAAAATTAAGCTTCCCTTGGGCACCGGCCCTTGGAAGCGCCCAGGAAGACTGCAGAACCCAACGGGTGTGCTCGCTGGAGGGAGAGGGCCTTTTGGAAAGCACACCTGCCCACTGTGGTGGGGATGCACAAGGAACGGTGCGAAATGTTAAGCCCTAAACCAGGGGTAGTCAAACTGTGGCCCTCCAGATGTCCATGGACTACAATTCCCAGGAGACCCTGCCAGCGAATGCTGGCAGGGGCTCCTGGGAATTGTAGTCCATGGACATCTGGAGGGCCGCAGTTTGACTACCCCTGCCCTAAACTTACACCTTTAGGAAGCCCCTGGGGTTAGAACGGGGTTCTTCTACTTGGAGAGATGCTCTTAGGCCTTCAGGGTTTTTCCTAGTTCGTTTCCTGGTTGGCTGGTTTTATTTATTGCAACCCCATTTTTTCTCCCCAGACAGCGCCAAATTGGCTCACGTCTGTTTCCTCCCTTCCGTTTTAGCCTCACAACAACCCTGTGAGGTAAGCTAGGCTGACAGCCTGTTGCCATCCAAGGTCCCCTGACGCACTTCCACGGCAGAGTGCGGATTTGAACCTGGGTCCCCCAGATTCTGGTCTGACCTCTGCACCACGCTGCTGTTTTGAAATCCTTGCTGACCGCTATTGGGATTACAGTGAACCCTGTAATTCTGGAGACGCAGGTGTGCTTCTGTGCAGTCCTTGGCACAGGTGTTGTAGCCACACCCCGTTAATTGTGATGGATTTAGACCGGGATAATGCCGCAGGGCAGTGGTCCCCAACCTTTCCGAGGCTGGGGACCGGCAGGGCATCGGGCCGCGCCCCCGCGGACCGCGCCCCCGCGGGCCATGCCCGCGGATCGGGCCGCGCCCGCGGGCCGCGCCCACGCCGCGCCCGCGGGCCGCGCCCACGCCGCGCCCGCGGATCGGGCCGCGCCCACGCCGCGCCCGCGAGCCGCGCCTGGGCCGCGCCCACGGATCGGGCCGCGCCCGCGGATCGGGCCGAGCGGGCGTGGCCCGCACAGGCGCGGCCCGGCCCTGATTCCCTCTCCCCGCCTCCCGCAGTAAGAAGCTTCCCGGGCCGCAAGCTTGCGGCCTGGGAAGTTTTTTACTGCGGGGGCGGGGCGGGGAGAGGGAGCCGCGGCCCGGTGCCATGGCCTTTGCGGCCCGGCAGCGGGCCGCGGCCCGCAGGTTGGGGACCACTGCCGCAGGGGATTGCGTGCAAGCTGCCTTCTGGGATCCCCCAAGGCAAGACTATTGGGGCATAAACATTCATAAATCTCTGTGGAATCTGACTTGTAAGTGTATGCCACAAGATATGTGTTAGCCTTTTTTTTAAACGCAATATGAGTGTCCCCAATCGAGGCCAGTTTTATGTCCTTGGGGCTCAGGTCCCTGAGCAGATTTCGGCTGCTAGGACTCCATACTCTCAGCTCATCCCAACCTCTCTAAGATCAGTTCAGTGCAATGTATTTATTTATTTATTTAGTTCCCCCTGGGTAGGTGGCATGAATTATTCTCCTCTGTTTTATCTGAGATGTTAGGCGGAGATTCTGGCCTGTCTCACATCACCCAGCAAGCTTTCGTGGCTGTGGGAATTTGAACCTGTTCGGAGTCTGCTGGCTCTAACCCCTGTGTGATACCTGGCTCTGTGTCAAACTGGCTTTGCTTGTTTTTTAATGGGGGTGGCTGTAGGTTTTGCGCTACTTCTCCCTCCAAATCTCTAACCACAACACCACGTTGGCTCTCATAGAAGTGATCTGTTCTCTCACAGAAATAACCTATTTAGCTGAAGATCTAGGACGGGAAGAATGTCAAAAATCGCAAAGGTTTGCAAAGTGGGGGTTTCCAGTGTGGAATAGCAGTTGAAGTGTCAGAACAGGGCCTGGGAGACCCAGGTTTTGAATCCTTACACTATCCTGGAAGCTGGTGGGATGTCCTTGGGCCAGACACATACTCTCAGCCTAACCTACCTTGCAGGTAGGTTAAAAATGGAAGAGAGGGGAAGGATGTAAGGGGTTTGGGGTTCCCATCGGGGAGAAAGGCAGGGCATGAATAAAATGCACGAATAAATAAAGGTGGAGGAAGTTTTTGAAGGAAAGTGGGTTCATTTCAAGTTAATCAAATGCAGAGCTCCATTTGACCATGGAAGAAAATATGATAATGTCCAAGACGAATACAAATGAAAGCAGGGCTGGAGGAGCAAATCGTGCTCGGAGCGGTGAGCCAATCCCCGAAATGTCAGTTCTGTGTTCAGAGATTTACTTATTTTTGTTTCATTAATTGAAAGGAATGTGAGCCTCCTTTCTTCCTTATGGAGCGCAAGGGAGCTAACAATATAGGTAACATGTTTAACACCGAAATACACACACACACATACACTTAAAACCACAATTTAGGATGGCTAGTCAAATCAAATGCACTCCTAAATCAAACCAACTTCAAGGGCAATAAAGGTCACCCCCCTCCGCTGGCAGGTATCCAGCTACCAAATGCTCTTTCTAGTTGCAGGATTTCCCATGATTCCCTTCTCCCATTTTGAACCCTATGGTGTCCTTTAAGGTCCCCTTCCCAGTTTCAGGGCTCATTTAGGAAAGCTGGAAAGTCTCTCTTTAAAATCTGTAATTTATTGAATATGCGGCAATATTTCTTTCCTTGTGCATCCCCACCCTCATCTGTCTTCATCTAAATAGATTATTTCTGTGAGGGCCATTGTGGTGTAGTGGTTAGCGTGTTTTTATTTTATTTTATTATTTTCGTATTTATATACCGCCTTTCCCGAAGCCTCAGTGAACTAGGATTTGGGAGACCCAGCTCCCCACTCAGGCTATGGGAGCTTGCCGGGCGATCTCGGGTCAGTCACATGTTCTCCGCCAGCCTACCTCACAAGGTTGTTGTGAGGATATCAACGGAGACCAATGTGAGCTGCTTTGGTTCTCCATTGGGGAGGAAGGCGGGCTATAAGCAATTTCCCACGTTCACAGCGGACCAAAATACACAAGCAGCTTCATCTTTACAAGGCGCTATTGTGTTACAATCGCTGTGTAATAATAACCTTTCGCGTCAGGTTTGGTAAGAATGTTAACTATCTCGAAAGAAGCCTGGAGGCCAAGAAAGATTGGTTTTACATCTCCTTTAGGCAAAGAGAGACAGAGGTGCTTTCTGTATCCTACTCGGAGTGATGGAGGAATGGATTTGTAAGAAATCGCTTCACAAGAAAATCTCAGTGAAACTCCCAGGAGAGAAACGCAGGCAGCCAGCCCTGCCCAAACAGAAAAGGTTGCGTCTCAATTTAAGTATCTCCAAGGAGGCAGATTTCGGAATCTAGGGAAGGCAGCCGTTGACCTACACTGTTCTCAGCCCCTCCCCAACATCTGTGGCATCCAGCCAAGCATTGTCTGGCTTTAAAGGGTTCCTGATTGGATCACTCCACGTTAGGTGGAATGCCATGCCCTGAATCCCTAAATATAAATATAATGAGGCACATGAGCCAGAGAGCAAGGGAGAATGCAGTTATTAGGAGGCCTACATTTACGGAACGGGAAATGACAGGCCTCTTCATTAAAAGGGGAGGAGTTAAATAGAAATCGAGATTGTATCATTGGGACGATACCAGTGAAGATTCTTGCGAGAAAATAATTAGCAGATGTCTTGCGACATGTCGCAGACTAGCAAAGCAGAGTTCTGGCTTAGGCCTTCTTGCTTGGATGGTGTGTGTGGATCTTTGTTGTATAGGCTATTTTTATGAAGGAGGATTTGGGGGGGGGGATAGGGAGAAAGGGCTGCGAGGCACCGAAGTCCCTGCTGAAATGAAGTTAGCTGGCATCCAGGTTTAATTGAGACAAACACCAAGCTCACACGCTAGTTATGATAAGCTAGTTAACCCTGGGACGGAGTTGGCCGTCCGGGGCTTTGCTAAAATAGATGGCCCAAGCCTATTCGGAGAGCCAAGTTTTGCAAAATGGAGCATGCAAAACCTCTAAAAACTTATTTGTGAAAATAATTTTCACTCCGTTTGGAGGTATATTTCTGTGCGAAGTCATATTCTTCATGGATGTTGGAGTCAAAGATGTCCTGCAGAGTTTAGTTTGTGATGGAGGAGGTCTCAACGCATCCTGCGCTTGAAGGAATGCTTTATTTATTTTATTTTATTTACTTAGATTTTTATGCTGCTCTCCGATACGGCCCAGGGCGGTTTACATGGGAAGTGGTGGAATACATAGAACATCATATCATATATATTAAATAACAGTCGTAACACAAGAATCGGTAATAATTCCAACAGTAAATATGGATTTTAAAGAGCCTCGTGTGGCGCAGGCTGGTAAGGCAGCAGACATGCAGTCTGAAAGTTTGCCCATTAGGCTGGGAGTTCGATCCCAGCAGCTGGCTCAAGGTTGACTCAGCCTTCCATCCTTCCGGGGTGGGTAAAATGAGTACCCAGCTTGCTGGGGGGTAAACGGTAATGACTGGGGAAGGGAATGGCAAACCACCCCGTATTGAGTCTGCCATGAAAACGCTGGAGGGCGTCACCCCAAGGGTCAGACATGACTCAGTGCTTGCATAGGGGATACCTTTACCTTTAAATATGAATTTAACAAATCACCGTAATTAATTCATTGAACAATCTTCAACAGAACAACTTTAATACTACCCCAAGGAAGGTCAGAAACATTCAGATTATGGAGGGTCTGATTTGAGGGGAACCACCGGGTCTTTTTAGGTCAGATTAACCTCAGTCGAATGCCTGGTGGAGGAACTCCCTTTGGCAGGTCGTGTGGGATTCTGAGAGTCTGACATGGGGTGGAATGTTTCTCTTGCATCATTGCCCCTCCCCTCTCGCATAGGAAGTGTCTGACATCGGTACGGCTCTTTAAAAGCTGCGATTTCTTGTAGAGCACAAAAACAGTGTTCAGAGCTATGATCTCGTGAAGCTAAGGAATTTTAAAGCAACATCCTTATTAGTAAAGCAAACAATTCCCAGCAGTTTTGTGTTTCACGGTATTTTTCTGTCTCAAGAGGAACATCTCTCTGTGGGCGTGTAAAGTGCTGTCAAGTCATGCCTGGTTATGGCGACCCCACAAGAGGTTTTCGGGACACGTGAGAAGCTACCATGGTTGGCCATTGCCTTCCTCTGCAGACTCTTCGTTGGAGGTCTCCAATCCAAGTATCTGCTTAGCTTCTGAGACCTGATGCTATCTGCCTTCCTTCCTTCCCACATCCCTCTATAATGAAGCACCTGTTTTCCAGTTCGTTATCAGGGAAGTTTATCAGGTTGTCCTGAACAGCTGTATCTCTCCAAAACTCTTCAAAGTGTTCCCTGGATCAAAGGCAGGTGAAAGCAGAGCATCTCTGTTTATTGCTTACCTCAAAAACTTCATGATGGGTTGCATAAGCTGGCGGCCAACTTCCTGCCACTATTCTTTTGCATCGGAACCGATCCGCTCGTCCTGCGTAGAGAGCAGAAGGGCGTTGTTGACACCTGGTGGCAGAGCTGACCTGGGAGGATGAGGAAGTAAACCAGCCCAAGATGATCTGGTTTAGTGTTGACTTTAGGGGATAGAATCATTGAATAATAGAGTTGGAAGGGACCTCATGGGTCTTCTAGTCCAACCCCCTGCACTATGCAGGACACTCACAACCCTATCGCTCATCCACTGTCACCTGCCACCCCCTTGAACCTTCACAGAATCAGCCTCTCCGTCAGATGGCTCTCCAGCCTCTGTTTAAAAATCTCCAAAGATGGAGAACCCACCACCTCCCGAGGAAGACTGTTCCCCTGAGGAACCGCTCTAACTCTCAGGAACATCTTACGGATGTTTAGAGGGAATTTCTTTTGAATTAATTTCATCCCATTGGTTCTGGTCTGTCCCTCTGGGGCAAGAGAGAACAATTCTGCTCCATCCTCTACATTGCAGCCTTTTAAATACTTGAAGATTGGTTTCCCCCTGACTTGAAAAGTCCTCATATGGTAGGAAGAGTATGGCATGGCCCAGGTGTCAGAAATCACTGTCGACCTCTATACCGGGGTTGGCCAAACAGTGGCTCTGCAGATGTCCAAGGACTGCAATTATCATGAGCCCCTGCCGCTGGCAGGGGCTCATGGTAATTGTAGTCCCTGGACACCTGCAGAGCCACAGTTTGGTTACCATTGCTCTGTACTATGCACATTTTGAAGCAGATTTAGACCCGCGATGAGTGGAACATCAGCTGTCTCTACTGCCCTTGAAATCTGACCTTATATCTGACCGCACCAGGATGAACTGGCATCTTCTCCTTCAGCCATTCTGCTGGTGTTCCATCACAGGGTGAGAAGTTATGGCGTCCGCGTTTATTTTGGGCTTGTGTCTGGCTAAGAATAAATCTTGGGTGCGTGGAACAAGAAAGGGTGGGGAAAGCACAGTTTGAAAGATGACTCCAACAGGAGGCTAGAGATAGATGCTGGTCCAGTCGTACTTTAGGAACCAGCAAGACTTTTGAGGTATGCTCAGAGTTTCAAAAGTCAACGCTGCCTTCAGCTTTTGAAAGCAAAGACCCCGAAAACCTTATTTGGTCCCTAAGGTGCTCTTGGATTCAGATCTAGCTCTTCGTCCACAGACCCACACCGCTACCCAGAGGGACGGACCAGAAAAATTGGATGAAATTAATGCAAAAGAAATTCCGTCTAAACATCCAGAAGAAGTTCCTGACAGTTGGAGTTGTTTCTCAGTGGAACAGGCTTCCTCGGGAGGTGGTGGGTTCTCCATCTTTGGAGATTTGTAAGCAGAGGCTGGCTAGCCATCTGATGGAGAGGCTAATTCTGTGAAGGTTCAAGGGGGGTGGCAGGTGACAGTGGATGAGCAATAGGGTTGTGAGTGTCCTGCATAGTTCAGGGGGTTGGACTAGATGACCCAGGAGGTCCCTTCCAACTCTGTGATTCTGTGGTATCTTTGGAAACCAGTAAGAGGATTCTACAGTTAGGCTGGAGACACTTTTGGAAAGAATTGCCTCTGGCTCTCCAGTGACTTGCTTAAGGCTGCACAGAATAGCTCAGAGCCACACCTTCTGCTTGGAAGCACATGGTGATTTCACAGTGCTAGAAGTAGGTATGGCTTCATTTCACGGCCATGGTACACCTGTCTTTTGCAAGCCCTCCTTGCAAAGTTGTTGGTGAGCTTCTAGCTCGCGGTAAGCTTCCCTGAACCCCTTGGTGAGATTTAGTTATGCATCCCCCACCTTGCACTCCGATGGGGATGCAAAGCAACTGATGTCATTCTCCTCTCATCTGTTTTATCCTCGCAAAGACCCTGTGAGGTAGGCTAGGCTGAGAATGGGTGCCTGGCTCAAGGTCACCCAACAAGCTTCCATGACAGAACGGGGATTCGAACCTGGGTCTCCCAGATCCTAGTCTGACACTTTACTCACTGCACCAGAGTTGGCCAAACTGCGGCTTTCGAGATGTCTATGGACTACAGTTCCAATGAGCCCCTGCTGGCAAGGAAGTCAGTGGACTCTGAAAAGTGTAATTCCGTTCAGGAGTCTTCTGCGAACATAATGATTTCTGCTGAGCTCCGCTGAACAAATAGAAGGAGCCAGTTCCCTTCCCAGAGGGCATCTGCTCCCGAGAAGACAGAAGTTTCTGGCATGGATGTAAATGTGCCACTCCTGTGCCACTGCTGTCTGGTGCCCTCGGGGGGAAGTTCTCACATTTCCCATCCCAGCCGTGAGGGCTCAGTGGCAGAGGTTCCCTAGTCAACGGTTGTAAGAACCATCCCTCATAGAAGGAGTCAGCAGATATTGGCTGCGTTGTATCCCCAGCACAGTGAATCAGCACGAAAGGCTTTCTGTTTGTGGAAGGGAGAGGCTGGGTTATTAAATAAAAAGAGAGTAGAACAGGCGGTCCAGGATGAATGGAGGCCTCCTCTAGGACGCCAAGGAAGCCTAGATAATCATGGATGCTTTAGGTCAGGGGTAGTCAAACTGCGGCCTTCCAGATGTCCATGGACTACAATTCCCAGGAGCCCCTGCCAGCAAATGTTAGCAGGGGATCCTTGGAATTGTAGTCCATGAACATCTGGAGGACTGCAGTTTGACTACCCCTGCTTTAGGTTGACCCTGCATTGAGCAGATGACCTCTTTGGCAAGGTCATTCTGTTTTATTTTTGTTAATTTAAAATTAAAATGTTTAATAGCTGCCCACTTCACCATCATTTTAAAACAGCAATTTAGGAATTCTTTAAAATGGTCTTCAGATGGCGCTTAAAGGACTACAGTGGACAGGATGGACCTCCCTTTATATGCCGCTTTTTTCTATCCAAAGGTGTCTCAAAGCAGCTTACAATCACCCTCTCCCCACAACAGACACCCTGTGAGGTGGGCAAAGCTGAGAGAGCCTTGATATTCCAGCTCAGTCAGAACAGTTTTATCAGTGCTGTGGCGAGCCCAAGGTCACCCAGCTGGCTGCGCGTGGGGGAGCGGGTAATCAAACCCGGCTCGCCGGATTAGAAGTCTGCACTCCTAACCACTACACCAAGCTGGCTCAAGGGGTATGACCATTGGTCATGTGATTTCTGCTAATCCGAACTGTTGGAGTTGATGCTCTCATGTTTCTCGGCTTCAGTTGCATCCTGAAATTAATATCTGCTGAGCTGGGCTGCTGCCTGGGCATCGCTAGAGGCGGTCCCAAGGGCGAGACGGGTTGTGTTTCTTTCCGGGGTGTCATCCTTTGTTCCACATGAGTGGTTTGGCTTGTCGGGTGACTGATCTCTCCCCCTCTCCTTTTTGGCTCGCTGAGCAGCTGTGGCTTCGGTGGCCCCATGTCTTGGCAACCTCGAATTCCCTAGCCGGTGGCCGACACAATATTGAGCTGCATCACGCCTCGGACTATGTCCAAAAACAAAACCCAGGCTCCTCCGCAGGAAGCGTCTGGTTATGCTTCAAGTGCACGCGCACTCGACAGTGTGCCCGACAGGCTGCCAGATGGCACCCGACGGGCTGCGAATTTTGCATCACAGGCAAGACTGGCTTTGCGCACAAGTGGAGTGAGTGACAATTTAGGGCCCGTGGCACCGTATTTTGCTGTGTGGAAGGAAGCAGGCTGCCAAACAGATCAACAAACAGGCTAACAGTCTGTCAAAAAGAATTGGTGCCCTGTTTGTGTGTAGTGGAAAGGATATGAACTGAACTGGTTTGTGTGTCTGTGTGTGGGGGGGTGTTGAGCATCCCTGGAGAACCCCATGCTTTTCTGCCTTGTGTTTGTCAGTTGGTAAGGGCAAACGGTGGCTCTCCCGATGTTTGTGGACTATAATTCCTATGAGCCTGGCAGGAGCTCATGGGAATTGTAGTTCATGAGCATCTGGAGAGCCACAATTCTGCCACCCCTGGTTTAAGAATACTTTTTTCCTCTTAGAGTAGTGGTTCTCAACCTGGAGGTTGGGACCCCTTTGGCGGTTGAATGACCCTTTCACAGGGGTCACGGCAGCGTGAGCAGTTTGGCAGTGGGGGTGTGTGTGTGTGCCATCCACACAACAGCCTTTCGGGGTAGATCGAGATAGAGTGTTCGTCTGTCTGGAGCAGCGGAAAAGAGCAAAATCGGCCTGGTGGGACAAGAGGCAGAACTGAACTGAGAAACGCCGGGGAAAACCAATTTATATACAATCATGAACAATGGATCTTCATGCCATTGACCAGTTTTGGTTTAATTTCTGTGAAAGAACACTTACATTATTTTATGGTTGGGAGTCACCACAACATGGGGAACTGTATTAAAGGATCATGGCATTAGGAAGGTTGAGAAACACTGTCTTAGAGGAATGTTGAGAAACAGAGAAGCTGCCCTTCCCTACATGTGGTGCATGCAAACTACAGTAGCTTTGTAAGCATTATTGAATCCTAACCGGGATTGCCCAAGTTTCCCGGCTCTCAGAAACTAAGCAGGGCGGTCCAAGGTCAGTACTCGGATGGGAGACTTCCAAGGAAGTCCAGAGTCATGATGTAGAACCAGGCACTGAAAAATTACCTCCATTAGGCTGCTTTGACACACACTAAACAATGCACTTTGCAACTGCATTCGGCTGTGCGGAACGGCACCGTCGCTGAAGTGAATTGGAACTGCATTATTTGGCCAGTGTGGACACACTCAGTCTCTTTCCTTGGAAAATGGCATGGTTGTCACGTGCCTTGACAGCATTTTCCAGCACCGATCGCTATTTTTCTTAAAACATAATTATTTGTTTATTTAGAAGTACCAGGAGAAAAAGCCAGACAGTTAACACAGAAACGTAGCCCACTACACTACGATGCAGCATGTTTTAGAAAGACATCCCAGCGTTCATAGGATTCTTCAGGTGGTCTTCTGTTGATGAAGTTAGTAAGTTTTGCCATTACAGCATATTCTCCTAATTTCTCAGTCCAGGAGTCCATGGTGGGTAGTTCTCGCTGCTTCCATCTTGAGGCGATCAGAAGTCTTGCTGCCGTTGTTGCACAGAATTAGAATTTCTTAGCAAACACAGGCAAATTCTCAGGAAAAATACCTCAGCCCCTGTAGCTATTGTCTATATCATTATTTTGGAAAGGAAAAGAACACCCCCCCTTCGTGTGTTTGTGTGTGGGACAGATGATCAGACGGACAGCAGAGTGACCAGGCTATATCAGATTTGCGGCTGTCCTTTTGCCAAAACGTGTCGAAAGGCATTGTTGGCTTCCCTAACCAGGTGGGTCAAACCATCTTTCAGGTGGCCTCCCTCCCTCCAACTTAAGTGACAATTCGTCCAATGGAAAATTTGAAGGAAGCCCACATAGATTGAAAAAAGACTTCGCACTAGAGTTCTGAGGAATGGTGGGGGGTATAAATAGTTTAATAAATAAACTTCGTTCAATGGTGCGGTAGGATGGGGGTTGATCTGCCCCAAATGTTGCAATGTGCTTTCTTTCCAGCGAACTGGGTTGGTTACAATTTCCCGCAATGCCTGCACAAAAGAGATGCTTCTAGCTGTGGCTGTTAGATCTTTGCAGGCTGGATGGAGAGGGAAAGTTGTCAAATATGTTGCTACCGTAAACTTTCCCCCCCTCCTTTTGTAACAGAAAGGGGTGAGATCATAAGACAAATGTAGCCATAAAAAGGCAATATTTGAATGTAGCAACACGTTAAAAGACATGGCAAAGGGATCTTTGACTCTAAAAAGCTCATTCCCTGGATATCTTGTTGGTCTTTAAGGAGCTACTGGCCTTGAATCTTGCTCTTCTCCTGCAGACTGGCATGGCTGGTATGTCAGGGCTCTGTGATGCACGCCCGAGGAATCACAGAAAACAGACCTAAACAAGTCTTGAGAAAAGTTCTTAAGCTGTTTTATTCTGATTTTAGAGAGCAGACAAAGGCTTCTAGCTATCACATTGCTAAGGACCAAGCTTAATGGCAAAGTTGGGATATATATAGCATTAACCCCCCACCCCTCTTCATTGGGTATTTACGCGCCAAAATGCATTCCCAAGGAAAAGGTCTTTTATCACAGAACTGAAGTGAAAGTATTTCAGAGGTTTGACACCTGGGTGTTACAACAAGACCATTTCTTGTTTTAGAGGCACCACAGAGGCCTAAACATAAATAAAGATAACAAATATAAAACAATACTTCCAGGAGATCAGAGAACCCAGGGAGCGAGAAGGGGAGGTGGAGGAAGGCCAAGAGGCCTATGGGGAAAAAAAATATCAGAGAACCCAGTCGGATGAAACCCTCGATAGCTGACATGGAGCCAGGACGTGACATGGTGTTGGAAAGTACCGTCAAGTTGCAGCCGACTTATGGCAACCCCGTAGGATTTTCAAGGCAAGAGACACAATCAGAGGTGGTTAGCCATTGCTGACCTCTGCGTTATACCCCTGGACTTTCTTGTTGGTCTCCCATCCAAATACTGACCAGGTTGACCCTGCTTAGCTTCCAAGATGGGGCCATCCTGGTTGGAGCCCAACATGGCTTCCCACAAATCTCAAAATAAAACATTATCTGCTTAAATAGTTAAGTAATACTATCTGTCTGTCTGTCTATCCATCCCACCCTTCTTCTTTCCCTCCCCCTCCAATCCATCCATCCCTCCCCTTCTTCATACAACACTCACATCCTGGTCTAACTTTTATAGTACATTGGTATTGCTAGTTCTGATTCTCCTGTTGAGAATCACAAGCTTGGGCTGCCCTTCAGGTTTGGTTTCGTTCCGGTGCTCTATAAACAGAGGCCATCTCTGAGCCAATCAGGCCTGCTCTCTTATATTGCCTCTCCTTAAATGCTTACGTACTACAGCCCCACCTACCTCACAGGGTGTCTGTTGAGGGGAGAGGAAGGGAAAGGTGATTGCTCTCTTTAAGTATTTGAAAGGTCACTTAGAGCAGGGGTAGTCAACTTGTGGTCCTCCAGATGCCCATGGACTACAATTCCCATGAGCGTTTGCTTCCCGGGGCCTATGGAAATGGTAGTCCATGAACATCTGGAGGACCACAGGACCTGACTTAGAGGCGGGCAGGGAAAGGTTCCTGTTGGCAGTAGAGGATAGACCCACAGTAATGGGTTTAAACTACATGGAGAACAGTACCGGCTAGAAATTTTTCCACAGAGTAGTTCAGCAGTGGAATGGGCTGCCTAAGGAGATGGTGAGCTCCCCCTCACTGGCAGTCTTCAGGCAGCGGCTGGACAGATCCTTCTCCTGGATGCATTGGGCAGGGGGTTGGATTAGATGGCCTGTCTGGCCCCTTCCCACTCTAGGATTCTATGAAACTGCTTTGATGCTCCTTTCGGTAGAGAAAAGCAAGGTATAAAAAACAGCTCTGCTCTTGTTCACATCCCTACTCAGCTCTGTAGCTCGCTAGCTGATCTGAGGCTATCTGCTTTTTCTTTCTTTACCCGAATGTTATCTCTCAGGGGTGTTGTGAGGATAAAATGAAGGAAGGAAGAACTGCTTGACAGATATCTCTCCGATCTCTCTGGGGGATTTAAAGACTAATGGTGGATTCAGAGCTTGAAGAATTTGCAGAGCTTGAGGAATTCCTCCTGTTTAAGTGGCTCTTCTGTTTTAGGAAGCCTTCAAAGTCTACTGAGCAAACTGGCTTATCAGCTGCTCCAATATGCAACACAATTCATAAAGTACCTTTACATTTTGTTGACATTCTGAGTGGAAAAGACCAATCCCCTTGATAAAGACCTCACTTGGAGTCCTGTGCTCAGTTTTGGGCACCACAGCTGAAGAAAGATGTAGAGAAACTGGAGGGCAACAAAGATGTCCAGAGGAGGGCAACAAAGATGGTGAGGGGTTTGGAGACCAAGACGTATGAGGAAAGGTTGGGGGAGCTTGGTCTGTTTAGCCTAGAGAGGAGACTTTTGCTGTTTATATGTATCATCCACTAGAGAGGAGAAGCAGATTCCATAACAAGGAATTTACAGTCCAAAACTTGTCATAGTAGAAGCAATAAAGGGAGAGGGGAGGTGAAAGTGGAAATAGAAGGAAAATATGCATTTATTTCAGTTATTTCTGTGAGGGCGGCTTTAAATGGAGGAATTCTCATGAACTGAACAAAAGAAAACAGTAATCCACTAGGTTAATAGAATTCATTCTAGCATAACTGTTGGTGAATCAGAGCGCCCTTCCGCAGGAGAACGGAGTGCATCTACATTCAATCGATTTATATTTATATATGCAAGAAAAAGGTGCCGGCTCTGTTTACTCCTAAGGGAGGTGGTGGATACTTCCAAATGGTGTCAGGTAGGCAAACTAAGATTAATATCAAATCAATTGCAGTAGGAAACAGAATAAGCTGACGCAAGGGAATTATATGCAGAGGTATAACTGAACTTAATATAATGGTTGAGTTATGCAAAATATCACTCATAGTAATTGAGGAATTCCAGATTTTTGCTAAAACTGGAGTGAGGTGTGTGTTTGTTTGTGTGTGTGTGTGTGTGTGTGTGTGAATAATCTTGAACATATTAATGAACACTGCAAATTCACATTGGGTTCTCCTTTGAAGTTTTTCTTTTTGTATGCCAACATCTCCATCTTTGGAGATTTTTAAGCAGAGGCTGACAGAGATGCTGATTCTGTGAAGGCTCAAGGGGGTGGCAGGTTACAGTGGATGAGCGATAGGGTTGTGAGTGTCCTGCATAGTGCAAGGGGTTGGACCAGGTGACACAGGAGGTCCCTTCCAATTCTATTATTCTATGATTCTATGGTTGCCCTTAAGATCAGCCACTTTCTCCTGGGATCCATCTGGATCATTATGATAGGGAAAGGATTTGCCATGTCATGCACATACCTTCGTAAAGGGTGACCTCGTCTGCTCCTTCCCTCTCTTCTTTCCAAACAGTGGGCCACACGGCGAATTCAGAAAGGAATACAAGACCAGCGGGCGGAAATACAGAAAACCCCCAGTTCAAATGGTAAGTTGGTTTCCTGCGAACTCAGAATTTGGCCCCAGGACTGGCTTGAATCCTTAAAAGTGCTGGACTACTGTAGGGCAGATGGACGAGAAGTGTGAGGGCCAAAGGAGATCCATAGTTCACATGAGACCCATACCCTTTATTCACAGATTCCCCAGATCAGATTTGATGGATGAAAGCGAGCATTCAACCAATTTTTCTTACCTTGGGAAGCTTTCCTCCAAAGCTACAATTAGCAGGGGAAATTATCTGTTTTTGGCATTTGTACCTGTCTGCTCTCTCGTACAGATCCAGCTTTGAAGGATCTGTCGGCGATCTTGCTCACAGATCTTTTATGTCATGTCAGTTTTGGCCCTGCGAGAAGACAGTGGCAGTAGGTGGTTGTTCAAATATGAAAAATAGGTGCCACGAGGGAGGCCTGGCTCCAGTTCTGGAATTTGTCAAGGCTCTTGAAAGCGGGGGTCATTTTTCAGCCTTGTAACTTTGCAAAATGACAACGTGTTTAGAATGATTGTTCTTAGATCTTCTGCATGCATAAATGGTCCACTATGGGCAGCTGGGGGGGGGGGGATGGCTCAAAACAGTCCAGTATGGATTTTCTGCCTGCTCACCGGGAGACGATTCTTGCTGTCTTTTGGGAGCCAGCAGAGTGGCCATTTACAAGCTGGTGTGAGCTCGTATTGGGTTACAACGAAACAGCAAAACAGCAAAACAAAGGAACTGTGTTGTATAGAAGGGGCTGCTTTTTTGATGGAATTCCAAAGTTGGGCCCAAGCAGCTTTCTCAGTGGCGAGGCTCCCCTTCCCCTTTGCTCACCCAGAAGCCTGTCCTTCAGATCAGGGGACCTATGTGGCAGTTGGACAACAAAAAAAACTTACAGGAAGAAAGCTGATTCATTAGAAATGTGGGGGTGGGAGAATACGAGACTCACCAGAAAAGACAATAATGCTAGGAAAAGCTGAAGGCTACAGGACAACAGGAGGATCTGACATGAGATGGATGGACTCAGTCAAGGTAGCCATGGCCCTCAGTTAGCAAGACCTGACCAATGGAGGTCATTAGTTGTAAGGGACTTGATACCCTTAACATGCACGCATGCGCATGCACACACATACAAATAGCCATGTGGAAAAGTCTGGGCGGAAAATCTGGCTAGATCCAGCCGGCGGAATTCCAGGAATGGTTAGCATCTCTCAGAATCCCTTGCTAGCAACTAGCTTCTTTGTTTGCTCCTTCTGATTGGATTCCCAGAAGGGCTGTAAGCTTTAATTGGCTTAATACGTCGGTGGATCAACTAAAGGCTTAGTGAATTAACTGCGGAAGGCAAACTTTAATGGGTGGCAGTTCAAGTTTTTTTCTTCTTCTACGTCTGTTTGCATTTTACACTTTCACTTGCTTTGGTTGAAATCCATTCCTGTGCTAGAGATTTGTGGGGGTGGAAGGGGATTATGAGAAGTTTTTGGTTAAGTGCAGCCTTATTTGATCAGTCCAAAAAGTAGATTACCCAACAAATTTTTGATTTATGCGCGTGGTTGTTGTTGTCTTCAGTTGCGACACCCTTTTCTCTCTGGCCCACTGGGGACCTTGTTGTCTCCTCTTCTGAGGAAGGGTGTTGCTTCATGGGGTTTCCTTTAACCCGGATTGAGAAATGGAGATTTCGCCTTGTTATGGTTTGGTTATTTGCAGTGTCATGTGGCTGTTGGGCATGGTTGACTGGCGTCCAGAATGGAGAAAGAGAGACAAAGGATGAAGTTTTTAATTTGTGTGTACAGAGGCATTCTGCCTCTGGATCTCCTCCTGCAGAGGACTTAACAAAGAGAGGGAGGCAGGGATCCTAGAGTTTCTTCACCCTCCTGTTGTCTAGGATTTTCACTTCTCCCCTGGAACATGCTCTGGCTGTCAGTGAATGTGACCCAGAGCTATTTAATGCCACAGCAGGGCCTTATTTATACTCTGTGCTGCATTAACTGCCAGCCTGTGCTTGCATAATTCATCGGGGCCAGGTTCTGTGACGTGGCTTTCTTTCTCATCCAGCTGTTGGCCTGAAGGATCGTATTGTTCTCTGAAGCTACCTTACGGGAGGGGGGGGGAGGCTTATGTTACACCAGGGAACCTCGAGCGTCCTCTAGGATGGCCTCCACTTTTAGCTGGTGGGAATCGAGTGTCTCAGCATCTAAATGACAGACCAGAGTCCAATTTGCACAGAGAGCCAGTTTGGTGTAGTGGTGAGGAGTGTGGATTTCTAATCTGGCGAGCTGGTTCGATTCTGCACTCACCCACATGCAGCCAGCTGGGTGATCTTGGGCTCTACACAGCACTGATAAAACTGTTCTGACCGAGCAGGAATATCAGGGCTCTCTCAGCCTCACCTCCCTCACAGGGTGTCTGTTGTGGGGAGAGGAAAGGGAAGGTGATTGTAAGCTGCTTTAAGACTCCTTCGGATAGAGAAAAATGGCATATAAGAACCAACTCTTCTTCTTCTTCAGTAATCTCAGGGCTCTCTCAGCCTCACCTCCCTCACAGGGTGTCTGTTGTGGGGAGAGGAAAGGGAAAGCGATTGTAAGCCTCTTTGAGACTCCTTTGGGTAGAGAAAAGCGGCCCTCCTCCTCCTCCTCCTCCTCCTTCTCCAGCAGCCAGGGAAAGAGTGAGCCTCTGTAATAATTGAGCAGGATACGATCCAAGAAATAGAACTAGCAGCAGAATAGTGTCATTTCCAGTGTGGCAGGTGAAGGGATGGTCAGGTTGGTGCCATTCCAGCTGGCCTTTAGCCCCGGGCTCAGTGACATGGCTGCTTCAGTCTAGCAGCATCATGCTTCTCTGACAGCTATGCCTACCTCAGTGGCCCCATTGCCTCCAGGGTGCATAAGAAAAACATTGGGCAACGTGTGGTAATGAACAATTTCCCACTTTTCGTCTGGTCTTCCCTAGGGCTGACAAAGTTCAGCTGTCTTTAAGCTCTCCGTGGAAATCAAGATTCGGCACTAGATTACTAGGTAAACGTTTGGCCTAGTAGGCCTCAGCTTTCCCCCAAGAGGATTCCTGAGCATGGGAGTGAGAAGTCAGGCCCTGTGGTAGTCGAGGCCGGGATGAGTCAGAGGCTGTGAAAGGAGATGAGGGCAGGGGTGACTTCAGAATTGGAGGGCAGGCTGCATGGCTCCCTTCAGGAGCTGACCCTCCAGCTGACTTTTTGAGGCCTAGTTCTGACTGAAGTAGCAAGTTACGGTGTGGGTCCCCCATGTTCCGATTGCAGATCCATTAAATGTGTACATTCTTCTCCCCCCTCCTCCCAATTTTGTAGATAACAAGATATTGGGAAGGCTGGTTGGAGCTCTTCTTCCCGACAGCTAGTTTTCTGTGTAGGGAATTTTGTTTTTTCACTGAAGCGTTTGGCTGTTTGAGCCTCGCCTGAAAACTTGGTCAGATCCAAATGAATGAATAAGTGACTATTTTCTTTATATGCTGCCTTATCCTGGCTACCTCAGGGCGGTTAACAACAGAATGGAAAACAACTGTTAGCAATAAAAACGTTAACATTGGTACAAAGCATGCCTGCTCTTATAATTTACCCTGTGAGGGTTGAGTGGAGCTTGGAGGGGTTTTCTGTCTGCGGATGGATCTTCAGGCAGGGGGGCCAGTGTCCTGGGGACCAAGCGCTAGGAGGAAAGGCTGAGGGACTTGGGAGTGTTCAGCCTGGAGAAGTTGAGAAGGGACATGATTGTTCCCTTTAAGTCTTTGAAAGATTGTCATTTGGAGGAGGGCTGGGGACCTGCAGCAATAGCTTTAAACTACATGTAGGATGGTACTGGCTAGATATCAGGAAAAGAATACTTCACAGTCAAGAGTAGTTCAGCAGTGGAATGGGCTGCCTAAGGAGGTGGTGAGCTCCCCCTCACTGGCGGTCTTCAAGCAGCAGCTGGACAGAGACATCCTGGATGTTTTAAGATGATCCTGTCTTGAACAGGGGGTTGAACTAGATGCCTATCTGGCCCCTTCCCTAGGATTCTGTGATTCAGTATGCTGATGACACCCAGCTGTTGACGGGTGGCCATCTGTCTATACGTGGAGACTCCTTGGCCAGATGCTTGGAGGCTGTTACAGACTGGCTTAAGCAGAGTTGGCTGGAGGTAAGCCAGCTAGGATAGAGATCCTCTGGCTGGGTTAGCATGCCCTAGATGGGTTGCTGCAACTCCCAACTCTTGATGGAGTCCAATTAACAACTCCAGCAACTGCCAGGAGTCTGTGTGTGCTTCTAGATACCTCCTCATCTATAGATCACAAGTTTTGCAACACCATGTTTTTTAATCATCTTCACCAGTAGTGACCGGTAGCACCCTATCTGTTGACACCAACAGGGTGTCTGTTGTGGGGAGACGAAAGGAAGGTGACTATAAGCCACTTTGAGATTCCCTTGGGCATTGAAAACTGGGGTATAAAAACCAACTCTTCTTCTTCATATTCAACCTGCCCTCTCCCAGCTGTGCTGCCTCCAGATTGAAGACCAGATCAGATTAAAGGTTTTGGTTATGACCTAAAAGGTAAAGGTAAAGGTATCCCCTGTGCAAGCACCGAGTCATGTCTGACCCTTGGGGTGACGCCCTCTAGCGTTTTCATGGCAGACTCAATATGGGGTGGTTTGCCAGTGCCTTCCCCAGTCATGACCGTTTCCCCCCAGCAAGCTGGGTACTCATTTCACCGACCTCGGAAGGATGGAAGGCTGAGTCAACCTTGAGCCGGCTGCTGGGATTGAACTCCCAGCCTTATGGGCAAACTTTCAGACGGCTGCCTTACCACTCTGCGCCACAAGAGGCTCTTGCAGTTATGACCTAGAAAGCCATAAATGGTCTAGGACCTCTGTACTTGCAAGACCTCTTCTCTCTGCCAAGAAACTGGAGGCCAAAATCTGCTCGGGGGTCCCCAGCCCCAAGGAGATCAAACTGGCCTCAACTTTCTTGGCCCTTGCTCTGGCCTGGCAGAATGCTCTACAAAATGAAATCAGAACCCAATGATACTTTAATCTGTTCCACAGGGCTTTAAAGACAGAAATCTTTCGCCAGGCCTGTGGTTGAGGGTGCTTCCTTTTGTATTTGGGCTTGGTGATTCCAGTGCCCAGGCCTCTTGGCTTGCTGTCCATGGTCCTGACCTTGACAGTAGAGAGGTCATATAACTCTGGCTCCTCTTCTGTCGTGTGACTTCCTGGCATTGTTCAGTGGGGATGAAAAGGCTGAAGGCCACACCTGCTGAAAGCAAGACAACCGGCCCTTCCTGACTGCTTAACAGATAACAAGTGCGTTTCATGTGCGTTTCCTTACATGTGCGATAACAAGTGCGTTTCCTTACAGGGCAAATATTTCCCATTGATTCCTGATAATGAGTTGATCCATGAGTTGATCATCACCCTCCACCCCAAGTTATGAAAATGAACACTGCCATATAGTCAATCAGGCCCTCCGTCCATCACCGATAGTGTTGTCCAGGGGTAGTCAAACTGCGGCCCTCCAGATGTCCATGGACTACAATTCCCAGGAGCCCCTGCCAGCGAATGCTGGCAGGGGGCTCCTGGAAATTGTAGTTCATGGACATCTGGAGGGCCGCAGTTTGACTACCCCTGGTCTTGTCTGCTTAGACTGCAGGGGCTCTCTGGGGTTTCGGGCAGAAGGTCTTTCCCATTTCCTGTTGCCTGCCCCTTTTAATTGACGGTGCAAAATGATTGGATCGTGTAACGTCCAATGGTAAGGGATTCCAAATAGCTCATTTGTCACCCACTAGGGCAGGGCCTTCTCAGTGCCTGCCCCTGCCCTTTGGAATGAGCTTCTGGAGGAAGTCATGCCCTATGGGAGGCCTTGTTTGGTGCAGCATTTCGTTAACCAAGAGAACGGATAAGCTGGCTGGCTCTCCATACCCTCCTAATCTGATGAACGGTTGAATTTTAATGTGGATTCTGTTTTTATTGTCCTCATTTGTATCTATAGGCTTTATCATCTATTGTAGTGCTCACTGGGAGGACGGTATCTAAGTTGAATGGATGAACAAATAAATAACTAAATAAATGTTTATAAAGAGCCCCAGGTCTTTAACAACAACAACAACACAACAGCAACAGCAACAGCAATAACAACAACTTTGTTTTTATCGCCCAGCCTTCCCCATTGGCTCAGGAGAGAGTGTGGGTTATCAACTAAAGAAATAAAATAAATTCCTCTAATTAGAAGGGAATGTTGCTCCCTTTCGTTAATCTAGAGTAGGGGTTCCTAAAGTGAGCAGTCCCTTCCCCAGGGGTGGTGGAAGGGTCTGGGGGTGCAGTGAGGGATTTGGGGGCAGGAGGGGGGCAGCAGTCTGACTTGTCCTTCGGTGGCTGAATTTTCCTAGGGAGAGACGTTCCAAGGTAGGCCCTTGCCTTTGGCTGCCTCTGGGTAGTGCGACCCTGGACTTCCGTGGTGGTCTCCCACTCCACTGCTCACCAGGGCCAACCCTGCTTAGCTTCGTGAAGACAACGACAGCTTGAGAAGTAGGGATGGATGGGGTCCTATTCCTGCTGAGCTCCTTTCCTCCTCAGACTCTGTCCTTCCCAGGCTCCACCCGAGATCTCCAGGGATTTCTTGGAAAAGCCTTCTCCTGCTTGCTCCAGA
Source organism: Paroedura picta (assembly GCF_049243985.1). Classification (NCBI taxonomy): domain Eukaryota; kingdom Metazoa; phylum Chordata; class Lepidosauria; order Squamata; family Gekkonidae; genus Paroedura; species Paroedura picta. The sequence goes on along the minus strand of NC_135378.1, from coordinate 78,797,904 downwards.
CTAAAACATGGTCACTGCCCAACAACCAAAAACGAAGCGTAGGCAGTATAGTGTGTTTTGAATGTGCAGTAGACCTTATATCATGAAAGAAGTGTATATTGGCATGTGCGTGGGGAGGGGGGTACCAGGGATGTCACGGGAGCCATGGAAAGAGCAGGCCCAAAAGGTTTGGGGAACCGCTGATGTAGAGCATAAATGAAACATGAAAATGGCACAAGGCGTTCCTTCGAAGCTGCACCCAGCAGCTGGACTTCTGCCTGGCTGGGCTATCTTCCTGTGGCTTGATGCCAATTTCGTCTCTTGCTTTGAAGTTATCATACAGAGAGACCACACCACGATGGAGGAGGCGATCGCAGGCCTGCGCCGAGGGGACTTCGAACTCTCCGACGCTTTTTATTACTGCAAGAAAGGCGTGGAAGCCATTGTGGAAGACGAGGTCACCCAGAGATTCACGTCGGAGGAGCTGGTCTCGTGGAATCTCCTCACCAGGACCAACATCAACTTCCACTACATCAGCTTGCGGCTGACCGTGGTGTGGGTTATTGGGGTGTTTGTGAGGTATTGCCTCCTGCTGCCTCTCCGGTGAGTCTCGCTCCAAATTGCATGGATGTCTCTTGGGGGGAGCTGGTTGTGTGTGGTCCAAAAATCTCTAGATTGGGTGCATGCATTGCCAGAAGACCATGCAGGTGTAGACATGTAGGTGTGACTTGCCTGCTTGCCAATGATCACTAAAGTCCACTGAAAGTATATTATCCAGCAGGTGGGAAAGAGCCTAACAGTCAGTTAGAAATCCTGTTCCTTAACTCTTTAGATAAGCCCAATTTGGAGTAGTGGTTAGGAGTGCGGACTTCTAATCTGGCAAACTGGGTTTGATTCTGCACTGTTGTGGGGAAAGGAAAGGGAAGACGACTATAAGCTGCTTCTTCCTCTTCCTCTTCCTCTTCCGCTGGGGCTGGGGCTGGGGCTGGATGCAGTGGGAAGGAGGAAACAAGACAACCACACTCAGCTGACGTAGATGGAAAGTGGAGAGGAGTGGCAGACTCTTATCTGGAGAACTGGGTATGATTCTTCACTCCTCCACATGCAGCCAGCTGGTGACTTTGGGCCCGTCCCAGTTTTCTCAGACACCTGCCGCATAAGGTGACTATTGTGGGGAGAGGAAGGGAAGATGATTGTAAACTACTTCGAGACTCCTTGCCGCAGGGTATAAAAACCAACTTCTTCCATCTGTAGTAATTTTTAGTGGGATCCAAGCCAGAGCATGTACCTTCTGGAGGTGACTTTAACATTGAAAACACGTCTGCTATGTTACGATTCCTAAAGCATTGGTCACGGCTTGTGAGTCACGGCTTGGGAGGATGAGCTCATTTCTAATTAGTAGTTCGCTGCAGAATAAGCTTTAGCCATCAGGCTGGCAGAGGGGAAAGGGACTGTGATCCAGATCTTCTCTAAATCCATTGTCTTGAAAGGAGCAGGGCCAGCTTCAAAGCTCAGATACAGTCAGGAGCTCCTCCTTCCACTGGCGAGGGGCCAAAAGGTGGAGCACGGCCAAGCCAAGCTAAACAACCACCTTGCTTAAGGCCGGATTTGGCATCTGTCCTTCAGCACAGCTCAAGATAAGCTGGACACCAAAGAGCAAGAGTGTTATTCCCAGGAAGTCTGTTCCTTCTGAGCAAGAACTGGCAGGATGCTCCAGGTGGGTTCTCCTGGTCGCTGGCCAATTAAACACTTTGACCTTTCCCTTTTGTTTTTCCTTCCCCAGGGTCACTTTGGCAACCATTGGGATCCTGTCCATGATCGTGACCACCACCCTCGTGGGAAAGCTGCCCAACAGCGCGTGAGTAGCTCTCCTCTGCACCAGCTACCACCTTCTGGCGAAAGACGAGTCGGCCATATTTGTCTTGGGCAAAGAAAGCCCTTGCTGCATCCAGACATCATTGGCTACTATGCTGTCATTCCATTTTACCAGCCCTTCCCAACTGGATTATCCAGTGGAAGAAGCATTCCAGGAAGGGATTCCCCATCCTGAACAATTCCTGGAGGCCTCCTAAAAAAGCAGATATTTAAGATCTCGCAGGCGATTACAGAGTTACCCAAGTTAGTTTCTCAGGTTACACAATGGCTTACTTTATGGGTAGCAGCTGTCTTCAGGTCCATGGGTGTCTATCTCTCTCCCTAACACACACACACACACACATACACACACACACACACACACACACACACACACTGTCCAAGAGCAACTGTTTACCTGAGGTAACCTTGTTGATACGCAGGCTCAATGGCTCACATTTCAAATTCGGCATTCCTAGATTCTTTCCTAACAGCCGTCACGAAAGGGCAGTCAGTTTATAGGATTGGTCAAGCAAAGGTCATGCTGCCCACTGGACCGCTGCGTATTGTGAGAGGCCGTGCCCGAGATTATCACAGGCCCCTAATTGGGTGAGATGTTTTTTGACAGCCTATAACTGAGTGGCGAGGAAGTTCCTGGCCAACTGGAGCGAAAATAGCCGCGGGGACTATATGCGTGTGTGTCAGAGAGGCATGTGCTGGTAATCTTTCTGCGTGGAGTTGGGAAGGAGACTGGAAGCCCTCGAGATGTTCTAGAGGAACTCCAGAAGTCAACCACACCTCCGCTGCATTTGATAACCAGTCCGGGCCTCCAGAAATGCTCAGAATCAAGTCATCTTGTGCATAGTCTTACACAGATTCACACTTCTACCGATGGACGTTATTATCTCACCCATTGTCCAAGAAGCTCAAGGCGACATATGTGGTTCTCCCTGTCGTGTGAACACATGGAGTTGCCTTATACTGAATCAAACCTTTGCTCCACCTATGACAGTATAGCCTACTCAGACTGGCCAGAGCCCTTCAGGGTCTCAGGGGAAGTCCTTCTCTCATCAAGCTCTGTTCCATCAAACAGTACCTTGTTCCATCGAGAACCTCGTTCCATTGAGGTTGGTGTTGTCTGCTCAGACGGGCAGCGTCTCTGCAGGGTCAAACCTCCTACCTGGTCCTTTTCACTGGAGATGGCAGGGGTTGAACCTGGGATCTTCTGCATGCTGAGCAGATACTCTATATGCCTGAGCCATGGCCCCTCCCAATCTCTCTTCTTTTTATCATTTGCTGGTCTAAAACCATATCAAATACCTATAAGGGTCATGATATGCTTTGGAAAGACCTGGTGCCTGAAATTAAGTAGGTCTACCAGAGATGGCCAAACTGTGGCTCTCCAGATGTCCATGGACTTCAATTCCCATGAGTCCCTGTGACCATGCTGGCAGGGTCCCATGGGAATTGTAGTCCATGGGCATCTGGAGAGCCACAGTTTGGCCATCCCTGTGGAAGCAAGTCCGATTTTATTCAGTGGGGCTTACTCCCTGGAAAGTCTTATGAAGATTGAAGCCTTGAGGGGTTGCATTATTTAATAACCAGTGGTTGCAAACTCGGTTGTCTGTCTGTGTGTAATTCAGTACTACTTGAACAAACCTCTCAAGCTTGTCTCACGTTTCTATCCTGCAGAACCAAAAGCTGGCTGAGTGACCTGGCCCACCTCACGTGCTCCCGGATCCTTGTGCGAGCCTTATCTGGCACCATTTATTACCATAACAAGTAAGTGAGAGCGTGGATCCCTCCCCAATTCCCTCAATGGGAAATCTCTTTTGTTATGGAAGGACCTCACCTCTGTGAATCACTCTAACCCTGTCTTAAAGCAGTGATTCTGCTAGACACGAAGTTCTCGGCCATCTTCCAGGAAGTAGGAGAACTGGAAAAAAGTGGCTCAGCCTAAACAAGGATATTCAGTTCTGCTTAGTACCATGGTCTACAGTCTGTGGGTTGAGAACCTCAAGTGGATCTCAGAATCCCACCTGCTGATTTGGCAGCCTGTGTAGTGCTGTCATTTTTATCTGTAGCTACACATCTACACATCTATGAGCCTCTTGTGGTGCAGAGTGGTAAGGCAGCAGAAATGCAGTCTGAAGCTGTCTGCCCATGAGGCTGGGAGTTCAATCCCAGCAGCCGGCTCAAGGTTGACTCAGCCTTCCATCCTTCCGAGGTCGGTAAAATGAGTACCCAGCTTGCTGGGGGGTAAACAGTAATGACTGGGGAAGGCACTGGCAAACCACCCCGTATTGAGTCTGCCATGAAAACGCTAGAGGGCGTCACCCCAAGGGTCAGACATGACTCGGTGCTTGCACAGGGGATACCGTTACCTTTACCTTTACACATCTATACTGTACAGAGGTGGCCAAACAATGGCTCTCCAGAAGTCCATGGACTACAGTTCCCATGAGTCCCTGCCAGCATGATGCTGGCAGGGACTCATGGGAATTGTAGCCCATGGACCTCTGGAGAGCCACAGTTTGGCCACCGCTGCATGTAAAATATAATAAATCTCATTGTCTTCTGCTGAATCAGATCATTGGTCTATTAAGGTCAGCCTCACCTGCTGCTACTGCCCAAGATCTCTCCATGTTCTTGGCCAGCACTTGCTGCATTTTGTCCCGCATACCTGGGGATGGATGGAGAAATTGAACACCTGAGACCTTCTGCCATTGCAAAGCATGTGCTGGACTCCACCCTAACCTTCCCTTTCAGCCAGGATCCTGTTTTAATGGCCTTGTATGGCATGGCTGTTTTACAAGGCATTTCTGGCTGGCTGTCATAATTACATTTCACTCTTAAGCAATAGGAAAGCAGAGATGCCCTCTCTCTTTTGGTTGCTCATTATAGACTTTGCTGTGATTTCTGAAATAGATAACTTTCCCCCAACCCATCTTTGTATGTTGATGGAGAGCAGTAAAGAATTGCAATGTAGACATAGGAGGAAAATGATACAGGGGCTTAAATTTGATGTAGCGTTAAGGACATCAGAAGAGCTTTGCTGAATAAGACCAGGGGTCCATCTAGTCCAGTATCCTGTCTCACACAGGGACCAATAGAAGGCCAGGAACACAGGAGAGGCCAAGGCCTTCCTGGCACTAAAATTCAGGTGTTTACTGCCTCTGAACGTGGAGGCTCCCCTCAGCCACTGATAGACCTATCCATAAATCTAGCTAATTCCTTTTTAAAGCTGGCTGTGCCTGTGGCTGCCAGTACACCCTCTGGCAGCAAATTCCCCATTTTAATCACTCTCTGGGCCAAGAAATATTTCTTATTGTCTGTCCTGAACCTGCTGTCCACCAGCTTCATTGGATGCCTCGAACCTTTAGTATTTTGGAGAGAGGGAAGGAAGTTGTGTCTTTGCAGCCGCAGAAATCACAGAGCAGCTATATAGGTGCGACTGAACTTTGTGTCCTGGATTTGCAGGGAGAACAAACCCCAGAAAGGAGGCATTTGCGTTGCCAACCACACGTCCCCGATCGATGTCGTAATCCTGACGAACGACGGCTGTTACACAATGGTACGTCTGCCACCGCGCTGTGTGTTTTCTGTTCCTTGTGGTTGTAAGACAAGCGGGCCTCTTAGGATAGAATTTTTTGCAAAACTTCTCTTTAAAAAGAAGTAGAAATCCATCTTCAGTTGATCCTGGAGCCCTGTTTGCTGACAATATGGCGAAGTCACCAGGGTTGCGTTGAGTCAGCAGGGGAACGAAGCCCTGCAAAAGCAGACTCTTGAACACTGAATCTGCAACTCTGTTTGCCGTGACACAAGTTCTGCGGTGGCCTTTTGCAAAAATGTTGTGTAACTGAAGTTCGACTATTCCTGTAATTATCTTTTCATGCATAGTTGCATAGGTTAGGTCATGTCTTCGTTGTGGCCCAGAAAATTATATGTGGGTACTTAATAAGCATTCAGAGGCTGCACTTTTTAAAAAAGCAGGTTGCTGGGAAACTTCATGAATGCCTTGGTTGCCAAGCCTCAAGATGGGCCTGGAAATCTCCTGCCAATGAAGATCGGTTTCCCTGGAGAAAATGGGTGGGAGGAGCTTATGGCATTATACCCCCCTGAGGTCCTTCCCTGTCCCCAAGCCCCGTCCTCATATCTTTAGGAATTTTCCCGTCCCCTGTTGGCCACCCAGTTGCATCCATCTCTCCAAGGAACTGATACAGGAATTGCTTCCGGGCATTTCCCCCTCTCCCTGGGGCAGAGCGCTTGCTCTCTAGGTTACTAGAGACTTTGTGGATATGGAAGAGGATTGGGGCACAGAAGAAGAAAAAGACTTGGTTTTTATACCCCACTTTTCAGTGCCCAAAAGGATCTTAACATAGCATACGATTGCCTTCTCTTCCTCTCCCCATAACAGACACCCTGTGAGGTTGGTGGGGGTGGGGGAGCTCTGGCAGAACTGTTCTGTGAGAATAGCTCTCACAGGACTGTGACAAGCCCAAGGTCACCCAGCTGGCTGCATGTGGAGGAGGAGCGGGGAATCAAGGCTGGCTTTCCAGATTAGAGGTGTGGAATTTCTTTTCCAGTTACGTTCCCTCGCCTGACTCAGGTCCAGCTCGGTTACTTAAAATTCCTTGGGGATGTGTTGAGTCTTATTGATGGAGTCTCTAAACAAAGGTGATTTTGCTATCATTTGTGATGATCTTGCAAGTTCCGTTGCTGGCGAAATCTCTCTGGCTCGGACTCCACTCTAGCCCAGAGGTTAGGTGGCTCGGGTGGGCTGTATGAGCCAACGTGCTTGGGTTGAATGTTTCCCCAGCTGACTGTGACTGGATCCCAGGGATTGTGAGGCCCACCGTCTATAGCAGGGGTAGTCAAACTGCAGCCCTCCAGATGTCCATGGACTACAATTCCCAGAAGCCCCTGCCAGCATTCGCTGGCAGGGGCTCCTGGGAATTGTAGTCCACGGACATCTGGAGGGCCGCAGTTTGACTACCCCTGGTCTATAGCTTGGATCCCCGTGTGTTAAATCTGGCAGTGACAAGATGATGATCCTTTTTGGCCAATATTGCGAACTCTCTCCCCTTTGAGAAAAGGGATTCTTCAAAGCCTCAGAAAGAGGCTCCTATTTTCTTGAAAAAACCCAGTGACAGAGAAATCCCGGCCCAGTTATGGGATTGTGTCAAATCTGCCATTTCGACAAAGTAGACTGAATCAGCGCTGGAGCTCAGACCGACTCCAGGATAACCTACACCACACCCCTGGCCTTGAACCATTAGAATCTGGCTTTAGGCCTGGTTTGATGACAAGGGACTGTATTAACCAGCTGCGGTGAATGACCCCACTTCCCACGAGATAAAGGAAAGGTGTTTTTGTTGTGTCTCTTGTTAATTTCTCTATTTGTCCTTTATCTTTGACACAAGAGCCCGCTTGGCTTAGAGATGCTTTAAGAGCAGAAAGGTTGACATGTTGCTATCGCAGAATGGTTCGTCCCCCCACCCCCCCAGTCAGACTCAGAATTGTGGGCATCTTGAAGATGATGTTGTGGGATCTGCCCTGTGGAACGATTTTCTCACTATTGTGACTTAGTTTATGTTAGCGAGGGTTAGTCAAACTGCGTTGCTGGCAGGGGCTCATGTGAATTGTAGTCCATGGACATCTGGAGGGCCGCAGTTTGACTACCCCTGTGTTAGGCCTTTGAACAAGGTTGTCTCTTTGGCGTTTTACCGTTGCGCAAAAGATCCTGTTCTGTTGGCATGTAAACATCAAAGTAACAAACCATAATATCAACTACCAAAAGGCCTGTGGGCAGAGTCGTTTATTCTTGAACCCATCCTTGGCTCATGTCTCTCCACTGACACGTTATTTCAGGATAAATTGCCACCGGCTTCAGGCTAATTTTACATGGATCCTCTTCGGACGTCCGTTTCTGTCAGACCTCTTGATAATTGATTTTACAGTTTATTACTTGGATGTTTTTTTGGATTTATATTGCACTACACTGTATGTTCCTGTTGGTTCATCGGTATGCTGATGGCATCCAAGTTCCACATTTCTTTGACTCAGCCCCAAGCAGCTCAGAACTTTATTTGGGGCCAGTGCTGAGATTCAGTGTTTAATTGGGATAAGAACATAAGAGCTCTGCTGGACCAGACCAGTGGTCCATCTGGTCCAGCATTGTGTCTCACATGGCGGCAGCCAGCTACTCTGGAGGGACAACAACAGGGCATGGAGGCTGGCACTGGTATACTGAGGTTAACTGCCTCTGAGCATGGAGGTTCCCTTTTCCTATCATGATGATTTTTATTATTCCAACTTACCGTATTTGCCGGCGTATAAGACGACCCCCCAACATTTCCACTCAAAATATAGAGTTAGTTACATTACATTACAGTACTATGGGCCACTATGGGCAGCTATGTCTGTCCCAACTGAAGTGCACCCGGCGTATAGGATGACCCCCCCACTTGAAGGCATGTTTTTCAGGTGGGAAAAGTAGTCTTATACGCCAGCAAATACTGTATATACTGCCCTTTATAGACCTATCCTATCTTTTAACACTGGATCTGGACAAGACAGAGGCAATGGGATTTAGTAAGGCAGAAATTCTGGAGATCCCGCAGCCTTGCCTCCTTCTGACGGAGAGGATGATTCTGTGAAGGTTCAAGGGGGTGGCAGGTGACAGTGGATGAGCGATAGGGTTGGGAGTGTCCTGCATAGTGGACTAGGGTTGGACTAGATAACCCAGGAGGTCCCAACCAACTCTATGATTTTATGATTCTCTGTAGACCGGAAGGAGCTTAAATCGAAGAGCCTGGGAATTCTGTTGGATGCCTCTTTGCAACTGGATGGTTAAAGTAAAGCAGTCGCATGAAGTGTGTTAGCACAGAACCTGTCTCCCTACCTGAAATACGCATCTCTGTCTTTGCTGCTCCAGGCCAGTAACTACTTGATAAAAGCTTGAAAGGGATTTATTTTGACGGAACGCTTGTTTTTATTTATCTTTCCGGGGCGACTGTCAGGTTGGCCAAGCCCACGGGGGACTCATGGGTGTCATTCAAAGATCCACGGTCAAGGCTTGCCCACACGTCTGGTTCGAACGCTCCGAAATGAAGGATCGCCACCTAGTGACCAAAAGGTAGAGTGCGCTTGTTGCGTGTCATGCATTCCTCGTGAAGAGAGACCAATGACTCTTCGCCTTCTATGTGTTATACTCCTATAGACTCCTCCTGAGCCGCCGGAGAGGGCGGTATATAAATATAATAAATAAATAAATAAATAAATAAATAAATATATATAAATTGGATAGACATGCTTATTTATGTTCCCGTTAGCTAGTTATTTAGGGTACGAGACGGTGATTTGACCATGGATGTCTGGGTAGGTTCATGTCTGAATGCATAATTTAGTCCGAGAATTTCCCTTTAACTGCACGCTTCACACTATTGTAAGAAGTGTGGCTACCTGCTATTTGCTGCAGTTACCAGCCTTTTCAACCTTTTGACCATGGAGGAGCTCCTGAAATAATTTTTCAGGCTTCAAGGAGCCCCAGAAGTGATGTCAGCTGGCCATGCCTCCCTACCATGCCCCTGGAAGTGACATCACCACCCACATTAACAGGCAGGCTCGAGGAGAACTGGGTGGGGGGGTACAGGAGGTGGTATAAGGCAGCAGTAGGCCTGCAGACTCTGCCCCCTCCCAGGTGCAGAGACCAAGAAAGAGCTCACTCATACTGGGGAGAGGGAGAACAATGGAATTGGGCAGTTCTCTAGCTCAGGGGTCGTCAACCTGTGGTCCTCCAGATGTCCATGGACTACAATTCACATGAGAATTGTAGTCCATGAACATCTGGAGGACCACAGGTGGACGACCCCTGCTCTAGCTTGTGGCAGAGTCCATCAAGTCAGGAGGGGGAAATTAATGGACTCCACCTGTAGTCCCCTGCTTCGAAATCCATGCAATTGAGTTCCTGGCAATCCATAGAGGTACCCAATGCCATTCCTGGGTTGAACCTAGAAGTGACATGGTAGTATCAGTGATGCTGCATCCCCTCCCCCTATATGCTCACCCCCCCCACCCCAGCCTTCCTGTTGAACTGTGGTTCTGCCCCTGAGGCTGCTTTCGAGGTGTCCTTTAGCCAGAAGGTGAAGCTGGAAGTTTTTGGTTTGCTTTTGATATAGATGTCTTTGTCATAAGCAATGGGACAGGGAAAGAGAAAACAAACTGTGGACAGAAGGAGGAGGTGCCACCTGCATGATGTGCATTCAGGAAGGTTTGGTGTTATGTCTTTCAGCCAGGGGGACTGTTCAGGAAGAGGAGGGTTGTCCTGACTGCCTTGCACATCGATAGTCTTGCTGCGTACTTATGATAAGTTTCAGAAAAGGAAGAATGGGAAATGTTCTTAAAAGGACTTGAAGTTTCCTGGGAAAAAAAATCCTGCATGCAATCTTTACCACCCCTCCCCCCCTCCAAAAAAAAAAAAAACACTACTGTTGGTATCACAGCTTTCAATACAGTGGCCATGAGAAGCAGCCGAAGGGCAAGGAACTTTCTGGGCCACTCTAGGAATTGCCAAGTGCAATTCTTATGCACTGAGAACCCTTCTGTTGGCTTGAATGATGTAATCTGGGAATGCTCTGAAATTTGAAAGCCTGATCCCAGTGCAATGGCTTGAAATTAGTCTTTTTTCCCCTTTTAGACTGAGGGAACATGTAGCAGATAAGAACAAATTGCCAATTCTCATTTTCCCAGAAGGTAAGGAACGTCTGCTCCCCACTTGCATTATGTATATGTATATAAAATTCCTATTCTCATAATTTTCTCTGAGAGAGTGGGGTGTTACCATCTTGATGCCATAAAAATCTCAACTTAAGACTTTTCTTCTTCTTACTTAATTCTCAAGCCCATGGCAGTCAGCGGAGGGTCTTTGGGCATCTTAGACTGGTATCAGGATTGTTTCTTTCGAAGCAACAACTCAAATCTTTCTCACCAGGCACGTGTATAAACAATACCTCTGTGATGATGTTTAAAAAGGGAAGTTTTGAAATTGGTGGGACCATCTACCCAGTGGCCATCAAGGTAAGAGGCGACCGAAATTGTCAGCCAAATGTTTCTGGAGAGGCAGTCTGTCCTTTACTCAGGTGCAGGCGGGACATGAGGGATGCCGAAGGATGCTTGCCAGGGCAGGCAGGTACCATAAGACTAGCGCCAGTTTGCCATTCTGCACCCCTCCCGCCTACTTCATAGCCGCGGCTTGGTTCACCTGGTCTGCCTCCCTGCCCCTAGGAAGGAGAGGAAGATGAAAAACAGGTGTCTGTCCACCTCACTGGGTTACTTCCCTCCGAATTTGTGGCAGCTTTGGGACTGGGGATGCATCCAGGCTGTGGTGGAAGGGCAGGTTGGCGCTGGCATTGGGGTTAGGGGACCCAAAGCTCTTGGGCTGGCCCTGTGGGTCAACAAGTCCAGTGAGGCCCACATGGGCTGGCTGATCTACCTCCCCTACAGATGCTCCAAAATAGTTTGGCCATAAATGAAAATGAGAAATATGCCTGTCCTCAGAGGAGCCCATCTTGCTGTTCTGAGAGTGCTTACTGAAAACAGTGACTCATGCAGAGATGCAATGGGAAGCCTACTCTGGGGTCAGTTGTACTGTGTGCTCTGCATGTGGAGCGTTCTAGTCACATCTGGTGCAAAGTGACAGATTTAATGACCGTCCTGGGGATGGGTCAGAGGACAGAACAGTGACTCATGCAGAGTTGCAGGAGGCAGCCTCTTCTCTGCAGGGCTGCTCCAGAAGCCTTAAATTTAATTCTCATGGTGCACAGTTTTGGAATTACAGCCTCGTTACATATCCCACTGGGCATATTTGAAATGGCTACTCAGCCGTCGTCATGACTTCTAGACCATGTCTTTTTCTTTGCAGTATGACCCCCAGTTCGGTGACGCCTTCTGGAACAGCAGCAAGTACGGCATAGTGAGCTACCTCCTGCGAATCATGACCAGCTGGGCCATCGTCTGCAACGTGTGGTATCTGCCACCCATGACAAGAGAGGTAGGCAGAGCTGGTTCCTCCACGAGAGCATGAAGATCAGGGCCTTGGTCTCTCCCAGTTGTGCCACTGGACTTTTTTACTGTTGAGAAACCCCTAAAACATTCTTCAGGCTTTGAGAAAACCCAGTAGAAGCACAATTGTGCAGAATATGGTTGGGAAGCTTAGCTGTGGACATGCCCCTCCCCTTCCCACCCCCTAAAGGCCATCATTGGTCATTTGTTGGGGGGGGGCTGGTTGACATGACCATATATGATCAACTCACCCAATAAACGTTTAACAAATGTAAAAACGATATAAAAAATTAACTAACTCCCACCCATTTGGAAAACCTTTCCTGGGCCATCAAGAAACACCAGGGCCTTACGAAACCCTGGTTGAGACAGCCTGCCGTGGAGGCTAGCCAGCCCCTGACCTAACCCCCCTTTCCTTACAAAAACCACCCCAACAAAAACCGACGGTGACTTCCCTCTTGCTGTCCTGAGGGTGGTGGCCATGGAATTTTGATTGTCTTTCAGGAAGGAGAAGACGCTGTTCACTTTGCCAACCGGGTGAAGTCTGCCATCGCTCGTCAAGGAGGACTCACCGAATTACCCTGGTGAGAAAACTGAGATGCCAGAGACTGGTTGTGGGGATCTAGAGATCTCTGTATCTTTCGCTAGTACAGCTAAGGGGTTCAAGGAACAAGCCTTGGGTGCACTGTAACCTGGAGTACAGTCATACCCAGATGCCAGATACCTCCACCCCCAAAACAAATACCCTTCTCAGATCTTGGAAACTAAACACGGTCAGAGACCAACATGGAAATCCAGAATGGTTACGTAGAGGAAGGCAATGTTCCTCTCTTGACTTACCGGGGTTGCTTATTTGGCTGTGACTTCACAGCCCTTTTCAACCCCCAAAGCTCTGAAAACTGCACTGATATTGCATTAGGTTCTGGGTAATAACGTTCCTTCCGAGTCTGGTGATCTGATGGGGGTGCAAGCAATATTCATTCGATCGATCGATCGATTTGATTTGATTTGTATGACCACTGCTTCCAGAGCTGGCTCACAGCGGTTTACAAGTTTTGGTATACAGTCCATATAATAAAATAAAAACCCCATTAAACCCGTTAAAAACATCCTAAAACACAACCCAGACTATGGCGAAATACAATTTAATTTATATCCCGCACAAGCCCCGTGGGTGGACCAAAGATGGCCAATGGAATTCGGGATGTTTTTTTTTGGGGGGGGGGATGATTTTGCTCAAAGTGTGTTGTGATTGTTGAGGAGTCCCATCCGTATCATGTTTCATCCATTTCCATGTTTTCCTGTTCTAAAGGGACGGAGGCTTGAAAAGAGCCAAGGTGAAGGAGACTTATAAGCAAGAAGAGCAGAAAAACTACAGCAAAATGATCATCGGGAACGGGCTGTCCACACGTGGATCAATGGCAGGGGACTGATTTATACCCCCTCCCCAGCTGAGATTTCTCATGGCCCAATATAGAAAGTGTGGATTCCCTCCTCCCCAGTAGAAACAGAATACAACGCTGAATTCTGGCACTGAAAGACATTGTCTTGTTTGCTTGAAACGTTAAGTTTTTCGGAAGGTGTGCTGCTATTCACTGGCGAATTCCGGCTCTTGACGTCTAGACGAGAGAATTGGACTGAGCTTGGAAGAAGACGGGAAACGCCCAGTGTTGAAAAAGGGGCGCTAACTTTTTGAACGTTTGCCCCAAAGGATGTACATAGTAAAAAAAAAAAAAATCAAATTGTTTTGTTGTATTAAATGATGGTCGTGTTGTTCCGGAACGTTTGAATGAATCCTCTTCCCTGATCACATGGGTTGCTTGTCAATTGTTAGTGCGTTTGATAGATGGTCTTACATTTCTGAGGTTGTTTTGAGGGATGTACCTTTTGGGGGGTTGGGTGTTTTGAAATCACTTTGCTTTGAGGGAGGGAGTAGAACCCTTGGCATTCATAGGCCAAGTGCGTAGGGCATGAGAGCTTGAGGATCAGTAACCTGGAAAATAGACACTAGGAGATTGAAGGGCCTACAGATTTTTGTGCGTGTGTCCTGTAGAAATTTAATCTCATCTGTTAAAATGAGTGTTTGGAACAACGGGTTGTCCTGCACTGTCATTTTCCTTGCTTGGAAGTTCCTGTTTCTTTGGGTCGTCCCGTCCCCTGTCCCCCCATTCGACATGTATTTTGCTGCCTCTAGTGGTTGATTTGTTATTCCATTGATTTATGCCCAGCCTGTCTCCTGGCAAATTTAAACTGCAGGTTTTTATGCTGGTGTAGTATTGAATCGGCCACTAGAGGGAGCCAAACAACACATGGAACAGAGAGACCTTACCCAAAAAACAGAAACTTAGAGGAAAATTAAACTGTGGATAAGCCCAATGAGATGTTTGTTTGTTTTTTTTGTTCGGCACAAGGGAAGAGGGCAAAAAAAGAGATTTAAACACTCCAGGCTTTCAAATCAGTCCACCTTCTTAATAAATTCCCCAAATATCAAAGGAAGAAAAAGGAAACAAATGCTTATGAAAATGCACTCCTCTCATGAACTGTGTTGGCAATGACTTGTCTGTATATCTGTCATGTATTGTATGAGGAAATATGTTGCCTTACTGTAAATTGAAATAAATTCTATATTTATAACGTTGCCTCTTATCTTTTCCTGGGAAGAAGAAGAGTTGGTTATATGCCAATTTCCTTCCTTCCTTCCTTCCTTCCTTCCTTCCTTCCTTCCTTCCTTCCTTCCTTCCTTCCTTCCTTCCTCCCTCCCTCCCTCCCTCCCTCCCTCCCTCCCTCCCTCCCTCCCTCCTTCCTTCCTTCCTTCCTTCCTTCCTTCCTTCCTTCCTTCCTTCCTACCTTCCTTCCTGCCATTCCCAAGGATAGCTCATGACTGGTTACAAGCATCCGATAAAACTCCGGACAACAATCACAGAGAAAAAGCCCAAACAGCATGAGAAAAAATGACTGTATAAAAACTCTCCCCACCCCCCACTCAGCCTCTGTTTCTGGAGGGATGGAAAGAAGGTCAAGATCTCAGACTGATTGAGGGGGGAGCTCACCACCTCCTTAGGCAGCCTATTCCACTGCTGAACTACTCAGACTATGAAAATGTTTTTCCTGATATCTAGCCTATATCATTGTACTTGTAGTTTAAACCCATTACTGCGTGTCCTCTCCTCTGCAGCCAACGGAAACTGCATCCTGCCCTCCTCCAAGTGACAACCTTTCAAATACTTAAAGAGGGCTATCATGTCCCCTCTCAACCTCCTTTTTCCCAGGCTGAACATTCCCAAGTCCCTCAACCTATCTTCATAGGGCTTGGTCCCTTGGCCCCAGATCATCTTCGTCGCTCTCCTCTGTACCCTTTCAATTTTATCTACATCCTTTTTGAAGTGAGGCCTCCAGAACTGCACACAGTACTCCAGGTGTGGCCTGACCAGTGCCGTATACAATGGGCCTATGACATCTTGTGATTTTGATGTGATGCCCCTGTTGATACAGCCCAAAATGGCATTTGCCTTTTTTACCGCTGCATCACACTGCTTGCTCATGTTTAGCTTACAAGGGGAAGGAAGGGGAGGCAATTGTAGGCTACCTTGAGACCACCATAGTTTGTTCACTCTTAGCTTAGGCCTCTTTTAGCCTAGCTCATTGAGTAAATGGCCAGCCTATTGCAGGGTGTCTCCTAAAAGGACCATGGCCAAAAAAGGTTAAGAATGGCTGGTCTAAACTAGTTCAATTCCCTGGGGATCTCTTCTAGTGCACCTTTGCAGTATACATTCAACTGAGCCTGCTTTGCCCGGCTGAATTATACGCTACAGGCTGTCTTCAAGAGAACGAAGGACGGTCCTCTCAACTCACTGAGCTTCCAGCTACAGCGTCAGAGTCCCTCCCGAGATGCAATAGCAATTAATGTCCAATTAAATTGCCCTTGAGTCTTAGAGCAGCGCTGCCTTCCAATTTACTGCTTTTTAACATGTGCAAATCCAAGTCCTCATTGGGATGCAGGATATGGAACATCCCGTCTTTTCAGAGGCTGAAATCTGATCTTCGATACACGTGCATTTTAAAAAGACAATGAATTTATATGAAGGGAGGTCCTGGCTTGAACCTCGTATCTCGACGTTTTCCCTGTCTCACACCAGTGTGTGCGGATAAAGTTATTTTTCTGCCACCAGGTGGTGCTATTGCAAACAGTTTTCTCCCCAAACCGACCCAGCGGGTGGTTCTGAAGAAAAGCACTAAATGACAAAACGATCAGATTATATGGAATAATCCATTTTATTTCCTGTCATTTGCATTTCAAATGTTAACAACCATGTTAGACATATAAAGGTACAATCCCACGACCATTATGCTTTAGTGAAGCTACCCTGGTTTCACAGTGCATACCTGTGTGCCCTTGGGTCTGCCAATGTCAGCTGATGCAAAACTCAGTCGTGCACCGAAATGCCATATTTGGTTGAACGGATTCATTCTCCCCATGTGTAAATTTATAAAACTTTATTACCTGCTTGCCAGCATTTCACTCCACTGAGGTCACTCCCCATCCAAATCCTGCTCCTTCCCAACTCTACCCCCAAAGTCTACAGGTAGCCCCCAACCCAGAGCTAGTCTTCCACCTCAACAAAGCCCCCCCCTTTCCCATCTGTAGCACATTGGAGGGAGGGCTGCCCCATGTTTTGGGACTCGTGCATCAAGGAGCATAGTTGCAAGATGGAGGGGAGGCGATAAAGTCCTGGGTGACACTCAAAAACGGAAAAGCTGTTCTACTGGATGAGAGCACCCATTGGCCCAGAGGTTGCCAATCTGGATTTCCAGATGTCCAAGGACCCTGACTAATTGCAGTCCACAAACATCTGGAGAGCCACTGGTTGGCCACCCCTGTGGTTGTGTTTCCAACTGTGGCAGGAAGATGTCTGAGTGACACAAAGCGGCTGTATGCCACACAACCTCATTGGTCTTTCCAGGTCATTATGCTGATTGGCGGTGGCCTTGGGTGGAAAGGAGAGGGGGGAGGATCCTTTTGTGGCCTCACTCCTGTTGTGGCCTAACGCCTGCCCTGGCAAGCTCCAGGCCTTGGGCGGTTGAGAGAAGGACCTTTTGAGACTCCAAAAAAGCTCACGTTTACAGTGAAAGCTACTTATCAAAGGGTTTCACATGGACTGGCCACCCCAGGTGCCTCATCTGTGGCAGAAGACTTGCGAATGAAGCAAGGGTTCCATTTGGGTGACATCACTTCCAGGTGACACGTCACTTCCGGGGAATGCGGCAGGGAGGTGTGGCCAGCTGACATCACTTCCGATATGCCTCGAAGCGTGAAAAAAAATAGTCAGGCATGCCTCCATGGTCAAAAGACTGAGAAGGGCTGGTCTAACCTAATGCTGCTTTTCCAACAGAGGGGAAGGCAGTAAGCAAGACGTTCAGAGGCCCGCAGTTCTCCTTGAAGGTGGGGCAAGCAACTTCACGAGCCCGCCCTCAGCGAATTTGTCAAGGTGAGACGTTCTGACGCATCAAGCAGGTGAAGGTGGAAACTTCCCCCTAATCATGTTAGGAATCCATTAGGTCCAACAAAGAGCCTCAGCGAAGACCTTCGGAGTCTTTCCAAGGCGGTTTTCTCTCTCGCTACCTTTTTATTGCCAGGATATTAATGGCTCCGCTTTGACAAGTTCACCATGACCCAGGAAATGGAAGCCGCAGAAAACTGGAGTCAGAGAAGGCAGTGGAAACCTAAAAGGAATTTTATGTCCCTTTGGTGATAATTAAATGCACTGTGGATTTTTTTTTTTAAATGTAAAAATCATGCTGAGTACGGGGAAGTAGAGGCTTCTTACCCAGTTTGATATATGCTTACATGAAATTTTCAAGCTAACATTCTGTTTTTTTTAAAAAAGAAATCCTCTACCAAACATAGTCTCACTTCCTTATCTCATTCAGCTTTTCTGTCTGTCTGTCTGTCTGTCTGTCTGTCTGTCTGTCTCTTTCTCTCTCTCATACTTTTTTTGGTCAATAGGAAGCAAAGAGGGTGGGGATATCGTTTCTCTGCTTCTACCTACAGGCTGTGATTCCAGTAAAAAGCAAATGCAGACAGCAGGAGTACTTGGGGTTCCTACAAACCTGGAATTTGGGATTTGGTGAGATTTTTGTTTTCATTCAGAAAAGCCCAGGAGAATGGTCAACAACAGAAAGCCTTGGTGTTAAATCTGTCTACCCATCATCCCTTTCTTGCCAGCTCCAAAGCCAAAGAGGTGTAAGAAAAGTATTTTTCCGGCTTCGAAGAACACCAAAAGTGGTAATATGCCCCCTCAGAGAAGTTGGCGTGGAAGTGAAATTAGTGAAAAATCTGCATTTAGATAGGAAAAATCAAACACATTGTTATGGGATGGGGGAGACTTGTCTTGGCTGTAGTATGTGCAAAAAGGATCTGGGGGTCTTAGTAGACCAGACACAGAACATGAGTCAGCAGTGGCTAAAAAGGCAAATGGGATTTTGGGCTGTTTCAACAGAAGTATAGTGTTCAGATCAGGCAAGGTGAT
Source organism: Paroedura picta (assembly GCF_049243985.1). Lineage (NCBI taxonomy): Eukaryota > Metazoa > Chordata > Lepidosauria > Squamata > Gekkonidae > Paroedura > Paroedura picta. Next base: position 78,779,482 of record NC_135378.1, on the reverse strand, counting down.
GGTACCGCTTTACCCTACGGTAGTTAGACCTCACTGTGTTCTATTTTGGGCACCACAGATGAAGAAGGTGGTAGACAAATGAGCAAATCCAAAGCTGGACAACAAAGATGGTGAGGGGTTTGGAGACCAAGACATATGAGGAAAGGTTGGGGGAGCTTGGTCTGTTTAGCCTGGAGAGGAGACGACTAAGAGGGGATCTGATAGCCATCTCCAAGTACTTGAAGGGCTGTCACATAGAGAAGATGGAGCAGTTTTCTGTTGCCCCAGAGGGACAGACCAGAACCAATGGGAGGAAATTAATTCAAAAGAATTTTTGGCTTAACATCCAGAATAAGTTCCTGACAGAGCATTTCCTTAGTGGAACAGGCTTCCTTGGGAGGTGATGGATTCTGCTTCTTTGGAAATTTTTAAGCAGAGGCTGGATCTGACGGAGAGGCTGATTCTGCAGGGGGTTGACTAGATGGCCCTGGAGGTCCCTTCCAATTCTATGACTCTATCATTCTAAGTAAGATGAGAGAACCCGCCAGCCAATCAATCAATCAATCAATCAATCAATCAATCAATCAATCAATCAATCAATGTTTTTCAATTATATAGAAAGAGACTAGGCCTGTAGAGCAACTGGGGAAGTATTCACCAGTGGTGTCTAGCAACTTCTGGGAAAAGTTGTGTAATTCCTGGGGAGCTCTTCCGTAACCCCAGGGTTCCCCAGAATCCTGATTGGGAATCCCTGCTGTAGGGTTTTCAAGGCAAGAGATGGACAGAGGTTTGCCATTGCCTGCCTCTATGTTGCAGCCCTGGATTTCCTGGGTGGTCTCCCATCCAAATACTAACCAGGGCTGATCCTGCTTAGCACCCAAGCTGTGACCACATGAGGCTAGCCTGGCTCATCATTTACCTTTGCCTTCAGTGGGGAGGAAAGCAAACAGAAAAATCCTTGCTGTGTGGGTGCACCAATGATGCCGAGTCACCAGGAGGCCTGCAGGGTGAGAGAGAAGGGGCAGGGCTTCCACAGGGAAATCTCCCTGCTTTTTTGCCTCCTTTCTCCGCAAGTCCCAAAGCAAACCTGTAGGAAGCAACAGCTAGAGGCCAGTATTAGCACACGCTTTTCCGTCTTGCTTTTGGAAAGTTCCTTCTGCACTCTTCTCCCTGCTGCGGCTGCAGGAATTGGGGGGGGGGGGCAGACTTCAGGTTTGCATGGCACGCTATTTGCATACTCTAATGAGATGGGGTATAATTGGCCTTTATCGACTTTGTTTTCATTGAGCTCAAATAGAGTCAGCCCGTCTTAGGCTAGGAGGGCTGATTGATTGGTGATGGAATTCGGGACTGTTCAGTTGAAGAAAGAATTAATTATGCTCTTATTTAGCAATCAGCCGGCGGCGGCCCGGATTCCTTCCCAACCCCCAAGATGCTTTGCTGCTTTGCGAGGTTCCTCCTTTATAAAAGAAGTGCCCCTGCTTATTACCAAAACGACACACAGGTGGGAAAAGGGGTTTGAACCCCCTGGCATCTTTTCACGCTGCTCATGACCAGAGAGGGATTGAGGGCATAGCACAGAAGAAAGGGGTCCGTTTCTTGCCATTTACCCTACTGGAATGCCCCTCTCCATGGGAGAGAACAAAGGCATGTGCAAAACTGTGATCTCCTCCATTGGAAGAGGCAACATCTGCCGTGTGCATAACTGAGCAGAACACAAAGGGCGACCAGCAGGGGGCATCGGAGGACATGTATATTTAGCATAGTTAGGATAGGAACTTCCTGATGATTTTCAAATTATCTCCTCCAGTGTCTTGACTGGCTCAGCAGGGGACTTCCTGCTTGGTTAGGCATCCTTCCTTCCTGCTTGCTTCCAGAACAGCTGTGAACAGAATGAATTCAGACAACTGCTAATAGTTACATCTCTTCTTTCTTCTTTCTAAACATAGTTACTTCTACAATACAAACTGCTTTATTCTTTAAGTATCCTGTTGCTCTGTTCTCTCTCCATGTTCAGACTCTGCCAAGATTTCCACCCCCCTCCCCTTACTGGGGCTAAAATCAGTTTAGAAGAATGCTCAGCTCTGTTGATATGAACTGGCTGGTGATTGCCTCAAGAAGAAGAAGAAGAAGAAGAAGAAGAAGAAGAAGAAGAAGAAGAAGAAGAAGAAGAAGAAGAAGAAGAAGAAGAGTTGGTTCTTATATGCTGGTTTTCCCTACCCGAAGGAGTCTCAAAGCGGCTTACAGTCACCTTCCCTTTCCTCTCCCCACAACAGACATGCTGTGGGGTGGGTGAGGCTGAGAGAGCCCTGATATCACTGCCCGGTCAGAACAGCTTTATCAGTGCCATGGTGAGCCCAAGGTCACCCAGCTGGCTGCATGTGGGGGAGCGCAGAATTGAACCTGGCATGCCAGATTAGAAGTCCACACTCCTAACCACTACACCAAGCTTGTTGTTGTTGTTAGTTGCGAAGTCGTGTCCGACCCATCGTAACCCCATGGACAATGATCCTCCAGGCAAGCTGGCTCCCCTCTAATCTAGAGAACGGGGTTTGATTACCCACTCCTCCACATGCAGCCAACTGACAGAGCTCTTTCAGCCTCACCTACCTCATAGGGTGCTTGTTGTGGGGAGAGGAAGGAAGATTATAAGGTGCTTTGGGACACATGAGGCCTATGGGGTGGCCTTGAGCCAATTACAGTCCTGTCCTCTTTCTCAGCCACATCTACCTTACAAGCTGCTTGTTGTGGGAAGAGAAAGGGATGGAGATTATAAGGCACTAGGGGACACACAAGGCTTACTGGGTGACCTTGGGCTAGTCACAGTTCTCTCAGCTCCCTCAGTCCCTCCCCCTCACCTCACAGGGTGTCTGTTGTGGGGAGACAAAGGGAAGGAGATTGTCAACTGCTTTGAGACTCCTCTGGGTAGTGAAAAGTCGGGATACAGAAGAACAGCTCCTCCTCCTCCTCCTCTTCTCAATATTCAAGATTGCTCTTGATGGGCACCTGGGGGGCTGTAAGGCCTGGCTACTCCTGTACTTTGTACTTTTGCTCTGCAAAGATAACGGATGATTAATAGAGCCCATCTTTTATACTTAAGGTTTATTGCTAGCAGTGCTTTTGGGCATTCTCTAATGGCCGGGAATGGCTTTAGGGGCATTAGAGGGACCCCCCCCCCCTCCCTGCCAGCTCCGACAGGGACACACAAGGAGAAACGTAGGACGAGCGGAGGTACAAAGTGTCACCGGCAAGATTACCGAGTCGAAGCTTGTCAGGGCATTACAAACGCCAGGCGGAAAGCAGCAGTGGGGGAGACACGAGGACAGGAGACTAGAGAGCCAGGATAATGGGAAGGAGGAGAACAATCTCTGCTGAAGTGCCTGGGAGACGGTGGCGGATCGTCTCCTCGATGCACAAAAGTCTGGAAGGGGCCATCCTCCTCCACCTTGCCTTGCCAGCTGCACTGGCTCTGAGTTGGGAGGAAATGAAGGCGCAGAGAGGACAGGAGCATCTTTGACCGCCTGCGGCTCAGCAGGACACCAGAGGCAGAAGTACCGGAGATGAGAAGGGCCAAAAAAGTAGAGCCCAATGTGCAAATGGCATTTGTCTTTTTTGGGGGAGTGCAAATCATTTTGATTTCACTTTCCACGGAAACTCATGGCATCCGCTGTACATCTGATGCCTTCATTAGAAGAAAAAGAGTTGGTTTTCTCTGCCCAACGGGGTCTCAAAGCGGCTTCCGCTCACCTTCCCTTCCTCTCCCCACAACAGGCACCCTGTGAGGTAGGCAGAGCTCAGAGCTTTGAGAGAACTGCTATGTGAGAGCAGCATGGTTAGGCTGATTCCGCACGGGCGGAAAAGGCCAGGAGGGCGTTCATATGGCAGTAGGGCTAATCCCTGCTTTCACATGGCATTGCTGGGCCTCAGACGAACACAGCTGCCCACCTGAATCAGGACTGTGACTAGCCCAAGTTCATCCAGCTGGGCTGCTTGTGGAGGAGTGGGGACTTAAACCCAGCTCTCCAGAATAGAGGTCACTACTCTTAACCTCTACACCATGCTGGCTCTGATGCTGGGACTGTGCCAGTTTTAAGTAGGGCCAAACTCTGCTTAGTTTCCAAGACTGGGTTAACCTGGCCTATCCACTGACTCTCAAAAGCCACAGACTCATGGTGTCCAGGTATTTTTATGGTGCCATTTCAGGGATTTTGGGGAGGGGAGCGATAGCAGTTTCCAGTACAAATGGGCTGGGTGAGAGTAACATCCCTCTTCAAAGGCCTGCTCTTAGACGTATGTGAAATTCGGGTGGCTTTCATGCGTGGAGGTTTTGCTCTCATTTGGCATCCGGACTGGAGTAGGTTTTAAGGCTCATCCCATACCGCATTGTTCCCCCCCCCCGCCCCCACCTGGTCCATTTTCCGGGTTTTCCTCTACTTTGATGCAGTCTTTCCGAGGCATGATTGATTCGATCTTTTTGGAAAGATTGCAGTCAAAAGCACCTTTGCACGCCGTGCGCCAAGCTCCTCGTTTCCTCAATCTGGCAAGTTGTTTTTTTGTAAAACACCTTGTTTGAGCAGCCTGCCAAATAGGATAAAGCCTTCATTTTACAAGGAAGGAGGGAAAACCAACAAGCCATTCTCGAAGGAAGACGTCCGAGAGAATAACCTTTCCAAGTTCTTCTTCGCTGTTTGCCCCAAAAGGATCTGAAGTTTTCATTACGGCTGGAAGCGCACGTCCCTTGTGAAGGGCTTTAATTACCGCTCGGGAATCGTTCCAAGCTGCAGTTATTGGGCATTACCACTGTCCGCAATTTGTGCTTTTCTCCGTTCAAATGGATGACATTTGGGAAAGAAACGGCCCCCACCCACTTGCCCTTCTCAGAGGCTTCAAGAGGACTTGGGTGTCTTCTGAACAAAGCATTTACTCCACCTCCCCTAGAACGGTGGCAGTTTTTGTTTGTTTCCACATGACACTGTGCTCATTTTAAGCATAACAGGTGAGGCTCCCCTTTTTTTGTCCTTTAAATCAGTCCCCAACCTTTTTTTGGCTGGGGACCGGCAGGGCGATGGCCACGCCCGCGCAGCGCGCAGGCGTGGCCGCGCATGCGTGGCTGCGCCCGCGCGGCCAGGGCACGGATGCACACATGCGTGCGGCACGGCCAAAATCGCACACGTGTGGCACTTTTGCGCATGCTCGCATGGGCAAAAGTGCCGTGCACGAGTGATTTCAGCCGCACCACGCGCATGTGCGCATGCGCGGCCAGGACGCACATGCGCAATGCACGGCGCGGCCCTAATTCCCTCTCCCCGCCCTCCCGCAGTAAGAAGCTTCCCGGGCCGCAAGCTTGCGGCCTGGGAAGTTTTTTACTGCGGGGGGGGGGCTGGGGAGAGGGAACCGCGGCCCGGCGCCCTGGCCTTCGTGGCCTGGCACCGGGCCGCGGACCGCAGGTTGGGGACCACTGCTTTAAACCCAATGGCAATTCACAATGACTTGCAAAATGACTAGCAAACCTTTTCCTCTGGCACAAAGGAGAAATAGCGGGGTCGAACTTTGGTATAGAAGCTAGGCATGCATCCAGTCCAAGGAAGGGGGTGAAATAACCACTCACCATGTTTCTGGGTGGGGACACGATGTGTTGATCATTGTAAATGCTTATGTTAAAAACTTCCTCTGAAACTATGGAGGATTTATCCCATAAGTTATTGTAAGCTTTCTGAAAGAAGTTGTAGAAGCCAGTACTTTGGTAGAAGTAGACTAAGGTGACTGGATTGTCCCACTTTTGGAGGGACATCTCGGGGTACCTGGCAAATTGTACTTATGTTGAAATTAAATATATATATATATTACAATACTATTTTTTGCATTCTATGCATTCTATGAAACTTTTTGTTGCTCCATATTGACCAAATTTTTAATCAAGAACCCCCCCAGTCAATGGTGTCCCGCTTTAACAATGTTAAAATCTGGTCACCTTAATGTAGACACAGGTGATCTGAAGGGGGTCCACAGGAACTCTGAACTGGCATGGCTTGGAGGGGGGGGGGGTCCAGGCTCTTTTCTCAGCTCCTGATCTTCTTTCCAGCCTACATGAGGCAGAGCAAGGGAAGGGAGAAAAAGAGGGCTAAACATGTGGGTTGTGATGTCACCTCCAGAGGGTGTGGATGGAGGGCACGACCATCTAACCACTTCTGGGACTTCTTGGAGAACCACTTCTTGGAGAAGTCTGAAAAATTATTTCAGGGGCTCCTCCATGCTCAAAAGGTTGAAAATGGCTAGTCTAGACTAAACCTTATGCAGCAAGTATTAGGAAAGGACTCCCTTAGCTGGAGAGCCAAGACAGTTCAAATGGACAATAGTGGGATGCATCTCCCTTTGGTCTCGCTTGGGAGAAGGTAGTCACATAAGGTATGTCTGAGCTATGTCTGAGCTATGAATCGCCGTTTCTGCTAGTACAGGAACTCATTACACAAAAGAAGTTAGTAACTTGCAATGTCCCTGGTGGAATATGCTTTTCAAATATATTTATTGATTTATTTTTATTTACATTGGGATTTTGTACCCCTCCCAGCAGGCTGGCTTCCGGCAGCTTCCGTCATTTTAAAATCACACAGATAACTGTCGGGTACAACTTATCAGTAAATTAACATTAAATAAAGACAATAAAACTGTTGCTATGCCAAACCCAGAGGTCCCCAGTGATGCTATAGCGCCCACTTGGCGCCTACCAAGTACTCCGTGAAAGTGGGTGGGGCCAAGTAGGGACCCGGCCCCCCAAGCGTTTCTGATTGGTCAGTGGTGTTCTGATTGGCTTGGCAGATTAAAACAATGTTGTTACAGTGGCAACTACAACCGAAAAACATCCAGTGGTTCCCCCTGAGGCCAGACCTTCCATAATCTGAATGATTCTGACCTCCCTAGGGTTTCCATTAAAGTTGTTCTATTGAAACTGTTCAATGAATTAATTATGGTAATCTTTTAAACATATATTGATTGTTAGAATTGTAATTAATATGTTGTGTTGTGACTGTTATTTAATGTATGATGTTCTATGCATCCCATGATGGTCCATGTAAACCGCCCTGGGCCGTATGGGAGGGCGGTATACAAATCTAAGAAAACAAACAAACAAACAAACAAACAAACAAACAAACAAATGATATCACCCAATAAATGTTTATCAAAATTTTAAAAATATATTTAAAAATTAATTAACTCCCACCCACTCAGGAAACCCTTCCAGGGCCATCAAGAAAGTCTGGCGTATGCATCCATTTTCTCCAGGGGAACGGATCGCTGTAGTCTGCAGATGAGCTGTAATTCCAAAGGATGCCCAGGTCCTACCTGGAGGCTGGCATCATTATATGGATCTCAGCTGTAGGTTTAATGGGTTTAAACTCAGCTCCGTTTAATTGAAATCTGAGAAATTAAGCGGCAGGAATGTGGAACAAAAATTTAACAGCTTTCTCTATGTCTTGCCATAAACAAAGAACTCACCATCTTTACCATCTGAGAAAGCCTAGCGAGATCAAAAGAATGGCCTGTTTCACAGTCATCGCATGACAAATCTGTTGGGTTGATATTTCTCTTTGTTTCTGCTTCAATTGACCTGGTCCTTAGGCGCATCTCTTGTCTCATAAAATGATGAACACTTTCCAATATAGGGAAGCTGTTGCTCTTGATTCAAGGACAACCCGCTGATGCAGTTCTTGGCCCGACCCTCATCATTATCAGGCAAAAACGGAAAACAGGAAAAGGCGGGTGAGAAAGACAGCGAAGTTTGGGTGGAAACAACATCATTTGTAGATTCTATCTGGAGCTGATCTTTTTTATTAAAATCTGCAGTCAGCTTTATAAAGCTTCATGTATGCTTCATTAAGGGAACATTCCCCCCGCAATTATGATTAATTAGATTAAACTTATGAGAGTGTGTTATTTGTTTAAATCAAAAGGGGCAGGAAGGGGGGAATGATGGATGATGAGGGAGTGTGATAAATGAAGAAAGCCACCAAACTAAATTGAATGCGTATTCATCCGTTTTCACTTCATAACTAATGATAAATTGAGCATGTCACATTTAACAATACACGTCTAGGCCTAAACACGATCTCAGGCTCTTCGACTCTAATGGCTTCTGTCAGGTAACTGATTCGGGAGATGGCGATATTTTTGTTTACCGAAACCTTATCAGAACTCATTATCCATTCCACCTCATAACTAAAAATCGCAAAAGACTCTCAGTCCTTTTGATGAAGAAACCAGGAAGGCATTAATAGGAACAGATGGGATGGGGGGGAAGTTATGAAGTCTGATATCGAAAGTTCAGGTTATTATCCACAAACAGATAGTTTTGGAGGGGTGAAGACCAGTTTTGCTGCCATTTGAGGAATTTGAGGCAAAGAGTTGCTGAAAGCTCTGGGTAAGGAAATAGAAGAAGAAGAAGAAGAAGAAGAAGAAGAAGAAGAAGAAGAAGAAGAAGAAGAAGAAGAAGAAGAAGAAGAAGAAGAAGAAGAAGAAGAAGAGTTGGTTCTTATATGCCGCTTTTCTCTTCCTGAAGAAATCTCAAAGTGGCTTACATTCACCTTCCTTTTCCCCTCCCCACAACAGACACCCTGTGATGCGGGTGAGGCTGAGAGAGCCCTGATATCACTGCTCGGTCAGAACAGCTTTATCAGTGCCATGGCAAACCCAAGGTCACCCAGCTGGCTGCATGTGGGGGAGCACAGAATCAAACCCAGCTCACCAGATTAGAAGTCCGCACTCCTAACCACTGCACCAAGCTGGCTCTCACACCAATACCTGGTGATTTGGGGAATGGGGTCGGTGAAAGGCAGAGTTTGGGAGGGGAGGGACTTCAATGGGGTACAATGGGATAAATTCCATCTTTCAAAGTGGCCATCTTATTTATTTATTTCATCAATTTCTATACTGCCCCTCTCGGTCTCCCATCTCGGGGCAGTGAACTACAAGCCTTTGTGGTATAGAATAAAACAGTTCAGCAGTAAAAGCTATAGACTTTAAACTCACAATTCAACCTATGTAGAATTATCGGAATTATCAGCATCGACAACAACTCTTTCCAGGATTGAAATTATTTGAAGAAGGCATCGGAAGGCAGGAGGAGTAGGGAAAAAGGGACAGGAGGGAGACTGGTGAGTTTTGGTGGTGTAATTTCCCAGCTGGCCTCAACAATACACCTGGTGAAAGAGCTCCATCTTGCAGGCCCTGCAGAATTTTGTAACTGATTTCCATTACTTCCTGTAATTCCAGGAGATCTTGAGCCACCACCTGATGGTTGGCAGGCCTACCTATCTGACACCCCCAGCCTGATCTGTCCAGTCTGCTCAAATAATGAGCTCAAACTATCACCCCCACCAATTCCTTGAAAGGCTTATTAGTTAAAAGGATGTGAATTAACTTAGAATGTTCAATTCATACAGTTGAATCCTCATTATCATTATTACAGGAAGCTTGGATCGTTACACGGCTGCTAATATAAAACATTCCATGAGCTTGCCTTTAACGATCATGACTCACTTACATTTCTCTTTAATAATCCCAAACACGGTATCTCCCAGGTGTCTCTTTATTCTTCTCGAGGAAACATTTGCAGAAGGAAAAACCGTGAGTTCTCAGACGATTGGCACGATTTCAGAACTTCAATGCATAGATGTTGAACGCTGAAAACTGCTGCAAAGGAAAAATATGTAGTTAGGAAATATGAAAAGTGATGATCTGGGAAGTACTTTTCTCAAGACACATTTTTAATCCTAGCCTGGATTCAAGGGCTATAGGCACAATGTTTTTGCTAGCATGTACTGAGGCTATCACTATGAGAACGTAGCTTCTTCTGTTCCGAGGTTAAAAATGCCACAGGAGGATGGGTCATTTTTTTTATTAGTAAAACCGTCCAAAGGTAGAAAAGTTATTGCTTTTTTGTCTGTATGTTTATTTGTCTTGCATGTATTTGGCTCCCTCTAGTGGTCAACTCAATATTACACTGGTTTGTGTCATGCATATCTGCAGATTTAAGCAATTTTTTATGTCAAACATGAACCAATTTAATTTTTAATCAACCACTAGAGGGAGCAACTAACATGCAGAACAGATTCCCTCCTCCTCCATGGAACAGGAGCTCACAAGCAAGAAAAATGAGAATGCAGGAAAGTCTGTTATCTCATCAAGATAGAACCGTACACATTTGGCCTTTGTTTTGCTCCTTTAGGGTTAAAGAAAAATGTTCTCAAGGAGAAATAAACTGACTAGCTTTCTCACTAGAATATAACTCTGGGTATTCTGCTGCTTTTCAATCTCTTTATCCTCTGACCATGTGGAAAGTAGCTTTGGGTGATTACTTGATAGACAGATAGTGAAGGAGCCAAGTGTAATGCACACATGTTTTTTAGATAGTTCCAGTGGCTTTCCATACTCTCATTCTGATCTATTGTCCGTCTATCCGAAGTAATACAGTATTCACTTCAAAGCAAGACTATTTTTTTCCAGGCATATCATAAAAATGAAGGGTCCATTTTTACATTTGCTTACAAGTATTCCTCCCCCCCCTCCCTGCCAAGTCAGGTGACTTATGGTGACCCTGTAGGACAGGGGTAGTCAGACTGCGGCCCTCCAGATGTCCATGAACTACAATTCCCAGAAGCCCCTGCCAGCATTCGCTTGCAGGGGCTTCTGGAAATTGTAGTTCATGGACATCTGGAGGGCCGCAGTTTGACTACCCCTGCTGTAGGATCTTCAAAGTGAGAGAGGTTCAGAAGTGGTTTGCCTTTGCTTCCCTCTGAGGAAAGTCTCCCATCCAAATACTGATCAAGGATGACCCTGCTTAACTTCCAAGATCTAATGACAGCAGGCTAGCCTGAGCTATCCAGATTGGTTGCGGCAAATGTCAATTATCTCCGGGAAAAGAATAATTTCTGGTGTACATTTTTCAGGGGTTCATCTTTTGCTTTATATTCCCACTGTCATGATGGTCCGTTCATAGTCTGAGGAAGAGTGCTTGCACTCGAAAGCTCACGCCTTGAATACATCTGTGTTAGCCTTAAAGGTGCTACTGGACTGTGATTTTGTTGTTCCAATTCATTATCCATTAAGCTCAGCAGGAATGCTTCTGGTCTCACTTGTATATTAATCTTCAAAATCCTTTGCGTGGGAGTATGCATCCGAAAGGCACCTCCCATTTGAGGACATATAGGACAAATGGAACAAGCGGCTGTAAGTTTTATGGGCATCAAGAGCCCAGATGTCACACCCTATGACACCTCTCCTCCAGACAGGAGAGCTACCTGCTGGATATGTGCTGTCCCCAAATTTACCAGGAGGTCTTCTGCTATATCTGGCGAGTCCCCGTCCCCCTACACTGATTCTCTCATACATTGCACCCATTTACAGTCTCCCCTCCCCCGTGTTCCTAACTGATTCATGGCTTCCTGATAGTTCTCCAAATATTCCTCTTTCCCAGTATCCTAGCCAAGGATCTCTCCCTCTTAGGCTCTATTAGTGTTCTCTCTCTCTCTCTCTCTCTCTCTCTCTCTCTCTCTCTCTCTCTCTCTCTCTCTCTCTCTCTCTCTCTCTCTTTCTCTCTCGTCTACCAATATTGGCCAAGCTGCAGCAGCAGAAGTGCTTTTTAATGTAGGATATGTACTTCAGCCCTAACACCAGGGTCACTTTCTGAGTAACATTTTATGGGATTGATTAAAGTTTAGCACCATAACTGTTGACTTTACAGGCCTTGGGAAGACTCTGGGAGTGCTAAGACCTGGGTAATTTGCGCTTTGCTTTAAAAAAAGAAAATCAAAGAAAGGTAAGGGTCTAAATGCAGGGCCCTCTTTCTTTCGGCCTCTTGGCTGCATGCATTAAGAGCCTCTCCTTCCTCACCGTCTTCAATCCATCCTCACTAATGGGTAGGGGGGGTCAGCTCTGAGATGGAGATTCTGGGGGTAGAGTCTGAGCAGGGTGTGGTTCAGGGATGGGGAGTGTCTTCAATAGAGGACAATGCCTTAGAGCAGGGGCAGTCAACCTGTGGTCCTCCAGATGCTCATGGACTACAATTCCCATGAGCCCCTGCCAGCGTTTGCTCATGGGAATTGTAGTCCATGAACATCTGGAGGACTACAGGTTGACTACCCCTGCCTTAGAGATCACCTTCCAAAGCAGCTGTTTTCTCCAGGTGAACTGAACCCTGTTGCCTAGAGATCAGTTGTAATCATGGGAAATCTCCAGCTACCACCGGGAGGTTCCAGGAAATGAAGAATACCTGTCACGATAATTACCAAACTGAAATAGAGTGGACGTGGATGGCTTTGAACATTTCAAAAATTCTTCTTTATTATTAAACCTCAAGAGCCAAGTCCCAAGAGCCTAAACGAGGACTGGATTGACACTCGTTTTCAGTCACTTTCTTCAGTGGCTCTCTCCTTATCTGTAAACCACATTCCATTCCACGGTATAAATAAAAGGCTAAGGGGTGTGGGGGTGGGCTCAGTCCAAGATGGGAGGGGCAACGATTGGCCCCTTGGCCCCGGACTGACAAGCGGAGGGGCCAATCGGATTGGCCCCTCTGCTTGTCAGTCCGGGGCTAAGGGGCCAATCGGGCTAAGGGGCCAATCTGGAGGTGCGCACAGCCTTATGGACTCTTATTCAGACTGGAAGTTACAATACAAGTTCCAACAAATGGCTTTAATTGTCTCCCTCTGCACCAGCTGGAATTAAAATCCCAGGATGGGGTAGCACAGAAATATTGCAGGAATATCTTGCCCTCCAAAGTAATGGCCACAGTTCAGAATCTGGTATATATGTAGGGTTCCTTTTTACAGGTATGCAATGCAGCCGGATGGTTTTTGTATTGTGTGTGTGTGTGTGTGTGTGAGAATTGTTCTGGTTCTTCCCTTGATTATATCTCAACTGCAGAGTTGACAGGAAGGAAAACGGCAACTTTTAATATGCATCTATTTATGGGCCTTCAGTGAGATGAGGTCATCATACTGAGAAATGGCATTTCTGGAGGGGGGGAAGGCATACAAGGTATGATTTGCCTTAGAAGAACTGGCTAAAAGGAAGGTCCACAGCAGTGGGATTTAAAGCTGTCTCCTGTTACTGATCCTCCTGAGGACCCTAAACATGTTACCATTGTAGCCTCAGGGTTCTTCGCAGAGACAGTTTTCGAGAATTAGCGGTGTTAATTTGTGGTCATACAGTTAGATCATGCGGTCTCCGTCAGGGTTTCGTGAAATCCTGGGTTTCTTGAAAGCCCTGGAAGGGTTTCCTAAATGGGTGGGGAATTCATTTATATATATTTTTTAAATTTGTTAAACATTTATTGGGTGATACGATCATGTCAACCCCCTCCCAAAATGGCCAAGGATGAGCCTGGAGGGGGTGGGAAGGGGAGGGGCCCTGGGTGGGCACGTCCACAGCTCTGCTTCCCAACCATATTCTGCACAACTTCTGAGGTTTTTTGAAGCCTGAAGGGGTTTCTCAACGGTAAAGTTGAGAAAGGTTGAGTTAGAATCATAGAATCAAAGAATAATAGAGTTGGAAGGGACCTCCTGGGTCATCGAGTCCAACCCCCGGGAGAGCTAAGGACCCTGCCGGAACTCTCTCAAACAAACCAAGGAAAAACAAAGCACCACAATGCTAGCAGCAGAGTTGTGTCATTTCCGGTATATATAAAAAAGTGACATAGAGCAGGTCTAGGAACTGCCAGAAACTCTATGGTTTTACCAGAGCTTCCAGTGATTCCTAGAGCTACCCATGTCATTTCCTTTTTTTAATCCCAGAAGAGATGTGACAGCATAACTGGCATCGCACCGCCCTCTACCTCTACCCACAACACCTCCTGACCGTTAACAGGCACTGGCTGGAAATCCTAGGTTCTGCCATGGTTCACAACCCAACAGATGAGGCTTTGCGACTCACCTGAATTTTGGAGCTCAGGCAGTGTCCTAAGCACCCTATGTGGGGGAACAGCTAACAATCCAGAGGTGGCTTCTGGGTCTATCTGGGTAGAAGCCATGATGAACTTGTTCCAGTTTTGTTTGTTTAGACCTGGGCTATCATTTTTGCTCTTCTTTCTGCTTTCTAAGCATTTCCTCATTATCGCTGCTCTCCTCTGGCTACCTCTAATCTCTAGTATTTATTTATATCCCTCTCCAAACAAAGTTGCCCAAAATGGAATATCAACAGCTATGAAGATCGCTGATTTCCACCTGTCTGTGAAAGGTAAATAGTCTGTGCTTGCAGCCCTGGGGATTTAACTCTTCAACCGCTGCCTAGCTTTGCTAATTGAAATCACTCCTGCCCTGTAAAGAGGGATAAAAGACATTCCCCCTTTAAAAGCATCTCTCCCCCTCCTCTTCACAGTGTTAATAATAGCCTGGAGCCAGTTTTCAGTCAACAAAACTAAATGGGAAGAGGGATAGTTGAACATCAAATTCCTTGCTTTTTTCCTGTCACGGTACACAGTATGAAAGCTAGCAACCAAGGAAAAGCAAAACTGGAGTGGTCAAGGGAGATATATCTTAAACCATGCATTTTTTAAAGAAAGGAATAGAACACATTTGATAATTGTCATAAATATCTATTTGGTGAAGATGTTACAGCCCTTCTCAAGCATTACAAGGAATATTTTGATGTGGTCAGAGGTCCCCTCCAGGTTTCTGCTGAGTAACAATTGGACAAAGAAGGACATGATTATAAAGTTTACAAAAATCAACAACAAACTGAAGAAGATAAGACGAAACGGCCTTTATCCGGAAGCTCATCTTTGAACTTTCATATTTTGGATGTTCTTCTTTGTCTACAGTTTCAGCTGAAAAACTGAGGTGGCACCTGCATCAAAATCTGCCTTGTAACACTGGAGAAGTTCTGTTTTTTCTTTCGGGTCCAGTCTGAATCATAGTTATTTCCTTGTGACTGATGGAGACCTGCAGTCTTTGTCCAACACATCTTGGCCTTCCTGAGGCAAACTGTATGAACAGGCCAAGAGGTTGCACTGTTTATCAGATAGGAGTGAGAAGAAGCATGGTCAGACTCAAAAAGGACATGAACAAAATGGAGAGGGTGCAGAGGAGAGTGATGAGGATGATCTGGGGCTTGGGGACCAAGTCTTATGAGGAAAGGCTGAGGGACTGGGGAATGTTCAGCCTGGAGAAGAGGAGGCTGAGAGGGGACAGGATGGCTCTCTTCAAGTACCTGAAAGATTGTCACTTGGAGGAGAGCAGCAGGGAGCAGTTCCTGTTGGCTGCAGAGGAGAGGACCCACAGTAATGGGTTTAAACTATATGTAGAATGGCACTGGCTAGATATGGGGGAGGGGAGGATTTCATAGCCAGAGCAATCCAGCAGTGGAATTGGCTGCCAAAGGAGGTGGTGAGCTCCCCCTCACTGGTGGTCTTTAAGCAGTGGCTAGACAGGTAATTATTGATGCTTTAGGCTAATCCTGCATTAAGTAAGAGTTTGGACTAGAGGGCCTGTCTGGCCCCTTCCAACGCGATGTTTCTATGATACTCAGTTGCATACTGTTATGCTAAGAATTGCATACTGCTATAGGGCCATCCAGAACAGCAATCAAAGGGTAGATTCTATGGTGTTGCATCCTCCTGGAGTCCCTCCCCCTCTCCAAACCTCCCCCTCCCCAGGGTCTACTCCCATATCTCCAGGAATTTTGCATATTAGAGCGGGCAATGCTTTGAGAAGAAGAAGACACAGCGCTGCACCAAAGAGGAAAAGCATCTGCCTTGGTTACTAAAAGAACTGAATGGAAATACTTTTTGCAGATCTGGTCGCATTCCATTTCATCTTCCCACACTCCTTTCGAGGAAGCGGGGGTGGTATCTAAAATACTACGCCGGTCTCCCTGGCTAGGGCAAAAGAGGATTTGCGCCTTTCTCTCCCCTTTTCTTCTTCTTTCAGCCGAGGAATTTCACTGCCTGGGCGAAATAACTTTCCCTCTTTAGCCGCTGCCTTTGATTCGAGGATTTTTTGATTAAGCATTCAAGGGGTTATGAATAAATAAGAACCAGCGGCCCAATAATTGGGATATCATTACTACCTGGTAGCACATTTAATTCTCAGCTTCGCTGCACCGCATCACCTCCCTCCCCAATATTGCGAGCAGAAAAAAAAGGGTGGGGGTGGGGGGTAGGCAGGGGGTTGGTTAGAGGAAAAGCCGCGTCGCTGCAGACTTTGCAACTTAGCATTAAAATGAATACTTTTTAATTTCTCCAGATGAGATGAGGCTCTGAGCCTTGGGACAACGCTGATGGATGATGTTTTAATGCAGCCGAAATGTTATTTTTACTGAACCAGGGAAAACGATAAATTTTGCTTCATTGCCACTGATGCCTCTATGCATAAAACTGTGGTGTCACTTGTTACCCATGAATAATCACCCCGGTACAGCAGATGTTGCTTTGCGGGGAGAGCAATTCTTATGCCGCAGAATTGTGGAAAGATTAATTGTCTACAGCTGTTTCATGGCCCACAGCAATCTTGATACATTTATGATAAGTTTAAGAGCTCGCTAGAGGCGGTGGCGATTTCCCCTGTTGTGGAGGGGATGGTGGAGGGGAAGGGGGTGGCAGAGATCTGGGTGGCTGGGGAGGGGGGAGGGAAGAGGAAGAGGAAGGTAACGAACAGTTGCACGTTGACACCTGGATTTTTAGGGGGCCCGTCAGCTCCAATAGAGCTTGTGTAGAGGGCCCCCCACCGTCCTTTGGCAGCTGGGAAAGAATTGCAAGGGAAGCTCAAACGCAAGGAATCTCGGCCCGCCGGATGGAGAGAAGGAGACGGAGAAGAATTATTCAAATTTGTGCAAATGACTCGCTTCCATTTTTCCCCTCCCTCTGCCAAGTGGAAATTGAATGTGACCCGCTCTGACCTCTCTCTATTAAGTGCTGGAAATTGCAGTAAATGCACAGTTCTGAGTGCCCCTAATGAGACAAAGCCCCAGCGATGCCTCATTAATAAGGGGAGGATGACCTTGCTGGTCAGCCCTTGATTCGATATTGAAAAGGAATAAGGGGTGGGGTCGGGGGGGGGGGAGAAGGAAAAGGAAGAGTCGACCTGCTGTAAATTTTGAACAATACCTATGATTTAGTTTGTATAGACTCCTGAGCAGATAGTTCCCAACCTTTCTTCCTCCATCCCAATCTCGTCTTGTAGCATGCCCGGCACCTCTGCACGTGTGCCGACACGTTGGTGTGGGTGACTGGCAATGCCACTGGGGTTGGTGGGTGGGTGGCTGCAGCTGGTTGAGTTATGCTTGCCAGCTCCTAGTTGGGAAATACTTTGAGGTTTTGGGGGTGGAGACTGAGGAGGGCAGGGTTTGCAGAAGGGAGGGACTTCAAAGAGCATTATGTCATAGAGTCTACCTTCCACAGTGGCCAATTCATTCATTCATTCATTCATTCATTCATTCATTCATTCATTCATTCATTCATTCATTCATTCATTCGTTCAGCAGTGGAATAGGCTGCCTAAGGAGGTGGTGAGCTCCCCCTCACTGGCAGCCTTCAAGCAAAGGTTGGATACACACTTTTCTTGGATACTTTAGGATGCTTTGGGCTGATCCTGCGTTGAGCAGGGGGTTGGACTAGATGGCCTGTATGGCCCCTTCCAACTCTATGATTCTATGATTCTATGATTCTATGATTCATTCATTCATTCATTCATTCATTCATTCATTCATTCATTCATTCATTTACCACGCTCCCCTAGAGGCCCAGGGCAGTTCACATGCAACATAGGGGAACAGGGACAGTGCTGCAAAACTCAGTAACCACAACTAACAATCATAACAGCAGTAAGCAATGAGAACAGTCAATTCACAACCTCAACATTCCAACAGTCCCATGATTGGTCAGTTTTCTCTGGGTGAACTGATCTCTGTTGCCGGCAGATCTATTGTAATGGCAGCAGATCCCCAGCTGCCATCTGGAGGTCAGCCTCCCCTCGTTGGGTTGATGCATGACCTGTACCTGTGGGACAGTCCTTACCAGGAAGCTAGTTTGACCAGCAGGATAGTTTGATAAGCAACTAGTACCCTTGGGTGACAAGATACACTTCCAAATGTGGCCAATCAAGAAGACCCTTCTTGAGCTGTCTGTCCTTTGGATGGGCAACTTGTTGGAATAGGCAATGTCTGGTGCACAAAGAAGAAATGAAGAAGACCCTCCAGCAGGGGTGGCCAAACTGTGGCTCAGAGGCTCATGGGAATTGTAGTTCATGGACACCTGGAGAGCCACAGTTCGGCGACCTTGAGTCTAGGGGGCAGCAAGAAGACTATTATATCAGAACCTTCTCTCCTGTTAAGTGTCATTCCTTGTCTGTCTCCAGATTGCTACTCCTAGGGACAATTTCCTGGGGCTTTTTGCACGCCTTCAAAATAGCACAATGGTTGCCAATTGAAAACGCTACTGATTTGCTGTTTTGCATAACGTCGTCGACAATCTGCCACACACCTGAAACCAATCTGCAAAAAGCGTTTCCTTGTAGCGCTTTCAGGGAAATCCCCAAAAGTGGATTCACCCTCCGGAAAGCGATACACTCCTGCAACCGATTTGCAACACTAGCGAAAAAGACCTGTGCGTTAACATTGTTGCGGTTTCTACAAAGTCCCTCCCCCTGGCTCTCTTCTCTGATCTTCCAGCGAAGCGATCGCCATTTTTTTTTTCTCCGAGCGAGCGGGGATAAACGCACCAGCGAGCCTCTTTCAGTTTAGAGGCTTCCCCGGCTTCAGTCCCTCCCCTTCAGTCACTAAGCACACAGAACAGAGAAGCCCGTTTGCTGATGTATTTTCCCTTTATTTTTTACACTTTCATTCAGCCAAAAATCGGGCCCGTGAGAGGGGGGGGATTTTTTTTTTCACTCGGAGCGTGGCAACGATCAAACGATCAAACGACAGCTCAAACACACTAGGCAGCTGGATGGGTCTCTCCGTTGCAACGAATCTACACAGATTCGTTACAATGGGTCTGTTTTTTTTAAAAAAAACCCTTTCTTAAAGGGAAAGGGGCTGTTTGGGAGCATGCTAACGGCTGCCCATTGGCTGCTTGACGGCCAGGGGCGGGACGAGCTTGGCAATAGCGCTTCCTTTCTAGCGATTTCTGCCGAGACCGGAAGCCTGTGGGAAACACTACAAAACGCAACTGGATTCCACTACAAAGGCAGGTATGCATAATGACGAATTCCACTATTTTAAATGGCGATTTTTCATTCAGTGACCAATTTGCAACAAAGATCCCGGTGTGTAAAGCCCCCCTGTTTCTTCTTGGAAGCCACAGCTTGCTCTCTCTCTCTCTCTCTCTCTCTCTCTCTCTCTCTCTCTCTCTCTCTCAGCTAGACAAGTAGTTAGGAATAGGAATTATTATCTCCATCTCTCCTCTGCACTATCAAGTATGTTAATTCCTAAATAAACTTTTATCTATTCTTTAATCAGATTGCGTAACCTCCCTGTATTATTTACTCTGCCAGCACAACTGAGATGGAGTAGTGCCAACCTGCCCAGTCCTGGATGACCCAGGCTGGCCTGACCTTATTAGATCTCAGAAGTTAAGCAGGGTCCATCACTCCCAGAAGACCTATATGCCACCCAACAGAGTTCAAGGCTTCCACTCCTCTTCTACTCCAGTTCCTGATGTTCAGAAGTACAAGATCTCTGAACCTGCAGGTTCCATTTAGCCATCATGGTTAATAACCCCTGGTGGGACTTCTCCTCCATGAATTTGTCCAATCCCATTCTACAGACAGCTTGTGGCAGTGAGTTCCAGAGTTTAACAATATTACATAGGAATTCTCACTACATCCTGTGGCATTATGGCCATATCAACAGAAGCCCCTTAATATTTCCCAGTCACAGTAAACATTGCCCAGTGAGACGGTTAGTACAGCATCCCCAAAATACAGCATGTAGGAATCCATTCTATGATTTTCTTTTTTGTTTACTCAAAGGAACAGGCAAATTATACAAATGCACCTATCATTCGTCCGAGCGAGATTGTCACTTGGCTCCAATGTGACATGCCGCATTTTAGCTAATTTTTTCCCCATCGCCATAATTAACTTTGTCTTTTGACAACTCCTTTTCAGGCACATATTAATTAAATACGGGATAATGAATGGGGACAACTCTATCGCTGAGGTATAAATTAATGTGAGGGACGCTGAAGAATCCATAAACCCCATGAAGAGAGTCTGAATGGTTAGTAATAATATCAAAAGCCTATGATTGATTTGAAACTCAGCTTTTCATTCCACATCTGTTATTATTTTTACATAATGTACAGAAAAAGAAGGGGTATTTTATTTTTGCCCCTCCCTGGATTCTTTATAATTTAAACCACTTTGTTCAAGGCAAATACCTTGTTTTTAGGGTGGCAGAAGCACAGGGAATTACAGTCAGTTAGCTCATCAAGTTTAAAGAGGAGTTTCATTTATGTGTCCTCTTGATGAAGAAACGGGTGTCATAACTGTTTGTTGTTGTTGTTGTTGTTGTTGTTGTCGTCAGCCATTCAGTCAAGTCTGACTCCTGATGATCCCAAGCTGAAGAGCCAGCTTGGTGTAGTGGTTAGGAATGCGGAATTATAATCCGGCGAGCCGCGTTTGATTCCCTGCTTCTCCTCCACATGTAGCCAACTGGATGACCTTGGGCTAACCACAGCACTGAGAAAGCTGTTCTGACCGAGCAGTGATATCAGGGCTCTCTCAGTCTCACCCACCCCACAGGGTGTCTGTTGTGGGGAGAAGAAAGGGAAGGCGAATGGAAGCCGCTTTGAGCCTCCTTTGGGTAGGGAAAAGCGGCATATAAGAACCAACTCTTCTTCTTCTTCA
Organism: Paroedura picta; assembly: GCF_049243985.1. Lineage (NCBI taxonomy): Eukaryota > Metazoa > Chordata > Lepidosauria > Squamata > Gekkonidae > Paroedura > Paroedura picta. The sequence goes on along the minus strand of NC_135378.1, from coordinate 78,758,666 downwards.
GTAATATCAGGGCTCTCTCAGCCTCACCCACCTCACAGGGTGTCTGTTGGGGGGAGAGGAAAGGGAAAGGCGACTGTAAGCCGCTTTGAGCCTCCTTTGGGTAGGGAAAAGCGGCATATAAGAACCAACTCTCCTTCTTCTTCAGTAATATCAGGGCTCTCTCAGCCTCACCCACCTCACAGGGTGTCTGTTGGGGGGAGAGGAAAGGGAAAGGCGACTGTAAGCCGCTTTGAGACTCCTTTGGGTAGATTAATTAATTAAGAAACACTGGCCCGTTTGCTGGTTTATTTTCCCTTTATTTTTCACACTATTTTCGGCCGAAAATCGTGCCCGTGAGGGGGGGGGTGTATTTTTTTTTTCACTCGGGGGGAGCATGGCAACGATGAAACGGCAGCTCAAACACCACCTGCTAGCTGGATGGGTCTCTCCGTTGCAACGAATCAACGCAGATTCGTTGCAACGTGTTTTTTTTTTAAAACCTTCCTTAAAGGGAAAGGGGCTTTTCGGGAGCATGATAACGGCTGCCCATTGGCTGCTTGACGGCCAGGGGCGGGACACAGCTCAGCAATATCGCTTCCTGGCTAGCAATTTCTGCTGAGACCGGAAACCTGTGGGAAACGATAGAAACGCAACTGGATTCCACTACAAAGGCAGGTATGCATAATGACGAATTCCACTATTTAAAATGGCGATTTTTCGTTCCGCAAACAATTTGCAACATGGATCCCGGTGCGGAATGGCCCTGGTTTTCAACCACTGCTCCTTTGCACGCTTAACACTATAGTGTGACCCTGTGTCGACATTCAACCTTCTTGGGGGAAAAAAGAAAGCCGGAATTCGGAGAGGCAAAAATAAAAGATCGGGGCCAGGTTTTTTTTTTTATTGAATATCCGATGAGTTTGAAATGGCAACCTTTCAACTGTGTGCAATTTAGTTTATTGAATATAACCCAATCTAGCAGAATTTTAATAGCCCGACATCTCGTGTGAGTTACAGCACGTCGTCTTGTAGCATATATATGTATTTTAGAACCTTTGCATACTTCTGCAATGTCCTTCCTTTCTCCCTCCCCCCCCATCTTCCCTGAACTTTGAACGCCATTCGGCAGCCCCGCTTTTGGAGAGAAACCGCCAGAATATTAAAGACCCGGTTATATGTTTCCCTCAGGGGTGGGCTGCTAATATTATACATTGAGACAACATTGCCTGAATGGTTTATTAATGGGAGGCAAACAGAGTGAGCGCAACATATAATGATAATAACTATAAATGTTATTTATAGGGCAGCTATTTCCCCAATACTCCAGGGGCCTCACAAAAATTCACTTTAAAAGGTTAGTGTTGCTGTAACGGCATGTGCTCGGGGCATTTGTATTTGGGAAGGCTAGCTAGCAATACTGATAGGGGTTATGGATAACCGCAGCCGGGAGCAGACCTTTTTTAAAGAGGGGGGACAGGGCTGGCAGCTTGCAAGGAGTGGCCGGAAGTCTCCCGCTATTACAACTCATCTCCAGAGATGGAGATTGGTACCCCTGGAGAAAATGGCTTCTTTGGAGGGTGGATGCTTAGACCCGATAGAAGACCCCCCTCCCCAAACCCCACCCTCCAACTTTGCGTAGTGTTCAAGAGCAACAGCTTCCAATGGCAGGCTGGATTTGATTCCCTGCTCCTCCCCATGCAGCCAGCTGGTGTTCTGTTGCAGCTGTTCTCATGGAGCAGTACTGTCAGAGCTCTCTCAGCCCCAACTACCTCGCAGGGTGCCTGCTGTGGGGAGAGGAAGGGAAGACAATTGTAAGCCCCTTTGAGACAGTGAAAAGCAGGATATGGAAACCAACTCTTCTTCTTCTTCTTCTTCTTCTTCTTCTTCTTCTTCTTCTTCTTCTTCTTCTTCTTCTTCTAGGCATAATATCGAAATTACAAGACGTCCTAGTCCCTCTGTATTCCGCATGGGTCAGGCTGCACCCGGAGTAGTGTGTGCACTGCATTTCTGGAGGCCTCATTTCAAAGAGGATGGGGGCAAAATAGAGAGGGTGCAGAGGAGAGCCATCCGCCATAGCTCCGTCTTGTTAGCACCTCCCCTCAACAACAGTGGATGAGTGAAAGGGTTGTGAGTGTCCTGCATAGTGCAGGGGGTTGGACTAGATGACCCAGGAGGTCCCTTCCAACTCTATGATTCTGTGATTCTGACGATTATGTAGCACAGGGGTAGGAAAAGTCAGGAGTCTAATGGCACCAAACTACATCTATAGAGCTGCCCTTTTTAGCTGCAGCCTTGAGTTTCTTGTATCCGAAACTTCTTCTGCCTGCGCTTCGTAGCTTCCTTGAAACGTAAGCTTCTGCAATCGTCCTGCGTTGTTCGCATCAAGACATCTGAATTCTGCCCCTGCTGTCATTGCACTGAGGGAAAAGCACAGCATCAACTTCAGGATTGTTTTGATGGCTGTCTTAATTTAGTTTAAAGAGCTCAGCTGTACGTGTCTCCTCTTTAATGGCTTCCAAAGCAAAAGCCAATGTGACCTTTCGCTGTTAATAAATAGGAGACGGAAACTAGCCGAGCTTAAAATTACATTTTAAAAAATATATTCATCCCCTGGGCACCAAGCCATACCTAAATATTTTTGGATTATGATGCTTGTGATTTTAAAGGGAGGGAGGGAGGGAGGGAGAAAAGGAGGGAAGGAGGGAGGGAAAGGGACAGAGAGGGAAAGACTGTATTCGGCACCCCTTCCCAACATTACAACAACAAAAATCCTCTGCATGCACATACGCAAACACACATACACACACACACACTAGTGTGTCAAGGAGAAAGCTAGGCTATTTATTGATATTATCTATCTATCTATCTATCTATCTATCTATCTATCTATCTATCTATCTATCTATCTATCTATCTATCTATCTATCTATCTATCTATCTATCTATCTATCTATCTATCTATCTATCTATCTATCTACCCCGCCCTAATATTCTCATATGGCAGTTAATCGACTCTACCATTTCAGGTGGGAGGTGAGCCAGCTTGGTGTCGTCTTTAAGAGCGGCGGTTTCTAATCTGGTGAACCAGGTTTGATTCCCCACTCCTCCACATGCAGCCAGATGGGTGACCTTGACCTAGTCTCAGTTCTCTTAGGGATGTTCTCACAGAGCAGTTCTGTCAGATCTCTCTCATCCCAGTTGGTTCTCCCAGAACTCTCTCAACCTCACTTGTCGCACAAGGAAGGGAGGAGGAAGGGAAGGTGATTGTAAGCCACTTTGAGACTCCTTGAGGGAGAGAAAAGTGAGGTATAAAAACAACTTCTCTTCTCCTTCCACTTTAGATCTGTTTTGTGAGTGTAGCCATGTAGCCGAAGAGCTTGATGCGAATCCAGTAGCATCTCAAAGACCAACAAGATTTTTTGGGTACAAGCTGCCGAGAGTCAAAGTCTCCTTTGTTGTATGAAGGGAGCTTTCGCTTTCAGAAGCTTTCACTCCCCAAATCTTGTTGGTCCCGAACATGCTTTTGGATTCGAATCTAGCACGTCAGATCTAAGACTGGCTTTTCTGAGAAGAAAGGGCAGGAAGAGAAGAACAAGAGCAAGTGTCTCCTAAATTCAGGCCCTGTCCCCTTTCTTCTCTTTAATAACCTAGAGCAGAATATTTTGGGTCACACCACATCTGAGTGACGGTCTCAGCCGAAGGAAGGGAAGGGAAGGGAAGGGAAGGGGAAGGGAAGGGAAGGGAAGGGAAGGGAAGGGAAGGGAAGGGGAAGGGAAGGAAAGAACGGAAGGGAAGGGGAAGGGGAAGGGGAAGGGGAAGGGGAAGGGGAAGGGGAAGGGGAAGGGGAAGGGAAGGGAAGGAAGGGAAGGGAAGGGAAGGGAAGGGAAGGAAAGAACGGAAGGGAAGGGGAAGGGAAGGGGAAGGGGAAGGGGAAGGGGAAGGGGAAGGGAAGGGAAGGGAAGGGAAGGGAAGGGAAGGGAAGGGAAGGGAAGGGAAGGGGAAGGGAAGGGAAGGGAAGGGAAGGGAAGGGAAGGGAAGGGAAGGGAAGGGAAGGGAAGGAAGGAGAGAGAGAGCGCATGGCCATTTGTCGCGGGGGGGGGGGGAAACAATTGAGTTTAGTTAAGACAATCCCATTTCTAAGTGCAATTGATAAGTCTATTGACTTTTGGCGCTGAGGAAATTGTCATACCTTGCAAATGAGCAGCTGACCTGACACCGGACCCACGCCAGAGTGCCGTGGAGAAGCGATCGCAGCAGCGCCCGGTCTGTTAAGGTTAAACGAAGTTGCGCTGTTGCCGGGCGATAGTCTTCATTTCCTTGTTTCTCTCCCCGGCCATCTCCTGCTGTCAGTGTGTTACAATGACTGTGATTAGGATGAGGAGCAGTGTCTTGGTTGACACCCCCCGGAGTGACAGCACAGCTAGGTTGTCTCCCATTCAAGTGGCAGTAGTCATTACTTAGCGGCGGGGATATTTGACGGAGTGGACGCTCGCCTGCCAGTCAAGGGTATCCGGGAGAAGCCCTCGGACACAGGCTTTTGAGATTAAAACAGTAGGGAAATGTCACGTTGGGCATTTGATGATGCTCTTTTGAATACAGATTTATAAACCTGGGAAACACGAAATCTTGCTGGGGAAGGCTTTATCGTACAGAAAGGACAGCTCCGATTGTCCAGACGGACACGCCTCGCCCCCTGTGTAAAATGCAAACTGTAGGCCTCAGCTCTCTCGGTTTGCCTCGGGGCTGTGCAAGGAAAGGGGAGGTTTTTCATCCTTCAGCCTCCGCTTGGTGGAAACCTCCCTGTCTGTGTTTTTAGCATGTTTAAAGGGGGAAAGGTGTGTTTTTGCAGGGAAACCTGTGTTCTTAAAACCAAACAAAAAGTGGTTAATCGGGGGGGGGGGGTAACAGAATTGTAAATTGACTGTAAAGTGGGGAAGGTTCGGGGATTATGTCGCCATTCTATGAGTTTTTTTGGGTTTTAGTAATGGGGGTTCTGATTTATTTTATTGGGGTTTAATTCTGTCTTTTATATAACCCGCCATGAGTCTCTGGAGATCAAATAGATAGATAGATAGATAGATAGATAGATAGATAGATAGATAGATAGATAGATAGATAGATAGATAGATAGATAGATAGATAGATAGATAGATAAACAAATGAATAGCTAGCTAGCTAGCTAGATGAATGAATGAATGAATGAATGAATGAATGAATGAATGAATGAATGAATACACATAAGGACTTGGGTGGAAGGGAGCTACTATGATGGATGAGTGGATAGGACAGATGACAACAAAGGTGGAAGGAAAGGAAGTACAAATGGAAGGTAGGAGAAAGGGTTGGAGAAAGCCATTTGGAAGCAGGAAAATGGAATGAAAGGTGGGGGTGAATATAGGGGCCAGTGAGGCTAAAGGACAGGGACAGAAAATGGCCAAATAGGAAGGCAGAGGGAGCCACCATAGTAAAGGATGAGCTGTCTTGTGTCGTGTGAGTCTGTGTCATGGTTCAGAGCAGCCACATGCAGCCTTCTGGGTGACCTTGGGTTAGCTACAGTCCTGATAATGCTGTTCTGACTGAGCAGTCCTGTCAGAACTCTCTCGGCCCCACCTCCCTCACAGGGTGTCTGTTGCGGGGGGAGGAAGGGAAACCACATTAAGACTCCTTTGGGCAGTGCAAAATGGAGTATTAAAAAACAGCTCTTCTTCTACTACTACTTGTAAAACTTTACACATTTTAAAACCCAGCAGTGTCCTTTGTACCCGTTGCCACTGAATGCCCAAGGGGTTTATGTGCATTGTGACAGTAAGGCTAGGCCCAAATGTGGCCTGCTAGTGTCAGGAAATGTGACTCTTTGTCGTTCCAAGTAAGCAGCTAAAAAAGAAAAGAAAAAAAACAACCAAGAGACTCATCAATCCGTTGGTCCATAATATGCTGCTCTTGGGATTTATGCCACAAGTTCCAGAGTATTTGCAAAAATTGGTTTTCAGATTCCGGGAGGAAACAGAAAGGTGTCTGCAGCTTTACTGAAAAATCAATCGTGTAGTAGGTAGGCCATGCCCACGAGGGGGAGGGAAAAAAGCGAACGTCTGGGTCATTTCATTGGAAAACACATTTATCATGGCTTCCAGGATGGCGGCCACAGTGCCGCATCATCACAGACGCTTCTGGACTTCCTTGCGCCATGCTCTGCTTACGACCCCATAAAGACGGCCATTTTCGTTTACAGCCTTTGAAAGAGACATCTCTGGCTGCTTAGCATTTTGGAAACGGCCTTCTTTTGTGAGTCACGTTAGAATGATTTTTTAAAATAGATATAATTGGTATCATTCTGAAAGATCGGGCCACGTAGCGGTTAAAAGAAGTTTTGAAAAAAGGATTTCCACCCAAACTAAGGTGACCAGATTGTCCCACTTTTGGAGGGACATCTGGGGGCACCTGGCAAATTGTACTTATGTAGCAAGTAAAAATATACATATTACAATACTATTTTTGTGTTCTATGCATTCTAGTAAACTTTTTGTTGCTCCATATAGACCAAATTTTTAATCAAGAACCCCCTTGGTCAATGGTGTCCCGCTTTGCCAATGTTAAAATCTGGTCACCTTAACCCAAACAAATGCAGTTAATGATCCCACCCACCTGCAGCTGCTGTGCTTTGGAGTCATACAGGTATCTCGGGACGTGTGGTCAAGGTATTTATAATGAGGTCCGGCAAAGGACATGCTTAAGGGTCTAACAGGGATCCCAGCCTCCTGGGAGAACCTGGGGATCCCCCGGAAATATAGCTTCTCTCCAGACTAAAGAAATCAGTTCCCCTGGAGAAAAGAGAGGCTTTGGAGGGTAGATTCTCTGACAGGGATTCCCAACCAGGGGTCCTGCCTCTCCATCTCTGCCCCCCTCAGTCCTCTTTGAGCCTTCCTGTTAATATGGGTGGTAGTGGCAGTTCTTGGGGTGTGTGGCAGGGAGGCGTGGCCAGCTGACCTCACTTCCTGGGTTCCTTGAAGCTTGAAAAATTATTTCAGGGTCAAAAGATTGAAAACAGTTGCTCTATGGCAGGGGTAGTCAAACTGCGGCCCTCCAGATGTCCATGGACTACAATTCCCAGGAGCCCCTGCCAGCATTCGCTGGCAGGGGCTCCTGGGAATTGTAGTCCATGGACATCTGGAGGGCCGCAGTTTGACTACCCCTGCTCTATGGCATTGTGCCCCACTAAAGACTCCACCTTGAAATCTCTGAAAGTTTACCAATGAGGATCTGTCAACCCTACTATCTTCCATCCGATGCTGGTGGTCAGGAAGGACTTCACAAGCCTAGGTCATAACCCATCTCAATGTAAACTGGCACAAATAGCACAGCTTAGCTCAGGCTTGTCACAGTTTGGAAGCTAAGCAGGGTCAGATCTGGCTAGTACCTGGATGGGAGACCACCAAGGAAATATTTAGTTGCTGTATGAAGCTGTATGTTCTCTTTGGGGCACGAGAGAACAATTCTGCTCCATCCTCCATATGGCACCCTTTTAAATACTTGAAGATGGTTATCAGATCCCCTCTCAGTCGTCTCCTCTTCAGGCTAAACAGACCAAGCTCCCCCAGCCTTTCTTCATATGTCTTGGTCTCCAAACCCCTCACCATCTTTGTTGCCCTCCTCTGGACACGTTCCAGTTTGTCAACATCCCTCTTCAACTGGGGTGCCCAAAACTAAACACAGTACTCCAAGTGAGGCCAAATCAGAGCAGAGTAAAGCGGTACCATCACCTCCCGTGATCTGGACACAATACTCCATTGGATACAGCCCAAAATCCCATTTGCCTTTTTAGCCACTGAGTCACACAGCTGACTGGTCTGGTCTACTAAGACTCCTAGATCCTTTTCGCACATGCTACTGCCAAGACAAGTCTCCCCCATCTTATATTGGTGTATTTGGTTTTTCCTACCTAAATGCAGAACTTTACATTTGTCCCTATTGAACTTGTTAGTGGGTGCTACTCTTGCTATAGTATAGAGGGAGGCTTGGCCAGCCTAATTATCATTCTGCTTAGGGGGTACACTGTACAAGGACAGTAAAAACACTTGGGCAGAATTAGACTGCATGTTGTTTTGCAGTGGACTTACCTATAAGATTGCCAACTCCAAATTGGGGAAAAACCAGAGATTCTGTTGGGGGGAGCGGTGGAGCCTGGGAAGGGAATGGTTTGGGATGGGAAGGGACCTCTGTAGGATAGAACAGAATGGCACAGAATCCCATCTCCAAGCAGTTATAGGAGAACTGATCTCTGCAGTCTGAAGATCAGTTGTAGTTCTGGGAGATCTCCAGGTCTCATCTGAAGGTTGGTCTCCCTGATTACCTAAGCACAGAGTAAGAATGAGCTGCTTTCCACTATCTCAATAGTGTCATGGGACTTCAGGTGGCTTCCATTTTAACTTAAAGAAATAACTAACATTAACTTTCTAAAGTAGACCTTAGAATATTAACCTATCAAGTTCCTTCCTTCCTTCCTTCCTTCCTTCCTTCCTTCCTTCCTTCCTTCCTTCCTTCCTTCCTTCCTTCCTTCCTTCCTTCCTTCCTTCCTTCCTTCCTTTAGCCCTGAGTCCTATTCTCCTTCCTTCCTTCCTTCCTTCCTTCCTTCCTTCCTTCCTTCCTTCCTTCCTTCCTTCCTTCCTTCCTTCCTTCCTTCCTTCCTTCCTTCCTTCCTTCCTTCTCTCCGGGCCAATTCTAATACGCACTTAAAGAAAAATGCGACTCCTCCATTTAAGCTATTGTACTCTAGCTCTGTGTCTGTAGCCACTACCTTTAATTTACTAAAAGAGAACACACCGAGTATCAACGAGCTATATATCTTGCTACCCATATTGATTCTAGCCATGTGATACCATCCTCCGCAAAGATAAAATGGGTTTAATGGTATCTGGTTTTTTTTTTTAAAGACCCACTTCCCGTGATACTTAAGCATGCAAGGGACATGGCGGCCCCCTCCCCAAGGTGGAAAAGTAGGTCTAGACAGCTGACAATAAAGGACGTGGGCTTCTCATTGTCTCATCGATACCTTGATAGCATGGGGCTAATGGAACCTGGTGACTTTCTCTTCTCATTGATAAATGCAGATGAAGTGAACATTGATGTGGGAATGCCTCAGGTCTCTGGTTATTATTACTAATTACTGTACAGCACATATTCTGCAGCCGACAGATATGTCTTTGGGGGAAGTACATCTTTCGCTCAGACTTTCTTATTAAGAGCCCGTAAGTGGTTTCTTCTTCCCTTGCCTGTCAGAGGGAGGGAAATTTGTAGGTTCTCGTCTAGGGGAGAGGATCCAAATATTTCATGTCTCACAGGGACAGGCAGTGTGTGTGTCAGCAGGTATCTGCCGCTGAGTATTCCGTTTTCTGTCGTTCTTAAATCCCACAGGGGAGCCCAACTGAATAGGCTACTGAGTACAGAAATTGGACCTGGGCAGCAAAGGGGACAGTAGATTTGCAAATGCACATGGGGTATTGGCAAAGAACAGTAATACAAACAGAAGAAGACCTGTGTGGCATTTCTCTTCACTCTGGGAACATTGTTGTCAGTATGCCGTGGATCGCCTTCTTGGGTGTAAACATGGGCGGGCTGGAAGTAGGGATGCTGGCCTCCAGGTGGGGCCTGGGAATCAACTGGAATCCCAGCTCATCTCCAGAGATCAGTTCCCTTGGAGGAAATGGGTGCTTTGGAGGTTCGATCTTATGGCAGGGTAGCTCCCTGAGGCCCCTGTCTTCTCCAGCTCCATCTGCAAATCTTCAGGAATTTCCCAACCTGGAACCCCCATTCCCTACCAGTGGCTAGGGCAGTCCTGGCAATCTTAGTTAGAAGAGATGCGGGACCTGTGTTGTCAAGGTGAGGATGTTCACCGGGCATGGGCCATAGCCCATGGATAGAGCATCTGCTTTGTATGCAGAAGGTCCTTGATCAGCAGAAGTCAAATGGTGGCTCTCCATACCACAATGGTGGCTCTCCAGACCACAATTGCCATGAGCCCCTGCCAGCATGCTTATGGTAATTGTAGTCCATGGACCTCTGAAGAACCACCACAGGCCTGGCCTGGGCCAGGTGGGGAAGAGAAGCTCTTGGCCCATTGGGAGAAGTCCCGGTGCCCATAACGGCCAGCCCCCTCCACTGGAAGTAGGTAGTTAACCTCATCACCACTTAGGTCTCAGATAGAGTTGCCTGGCCTCCCCTTTGGCCAACGGTAGAGGAAGGGGGGTAGGGTTGCCAGCTCCTGGTTGGGAAACTCTTCATGACAAAACTATTTTATTCTTTCCTGCAGCTCTTGGTGCTCCTTCTCTTTGCATATCTAAACTCTTATAACACAGTGAACCTCAGCTCTTTGACAGCACCTACTACCCGTCAGTCCTCCACTTGATATTCTAGGGACTGGATCTGGACATTCTGCATGCTAGGGATGTTTGACCATTGAGCAGCAGCCCCTAGCAAGAAACCGGATGGCCTCTATAGCAGGGTTGCCAACTCCAGGTTGATAAACTGCTGGTGATTTGGGGATGGAGCCTGAGGACAGAGACCTCAGTAGAGTACAATGCCACACCTCCACCTCCAAATATCCATTTTCTCCATATCAGTGGAACTGATATCTGTAGTCTGGAGTTGAGGTGTAATTCTGGGAGACCCCCAGGTCAAACGTAATCTCAGATGGGAGAGGTTCCACCTATGGAGGTCGTGCTGTAAGATACACCCCACAAATTTGGTTTTGTCTTCTTCCTGAAGACTGAGAGCAACTGGTTTGAAATATTCACAGGTTCTATTACTGACAAATCACCAAAAGTCCTCTCTGCCAAGTTCTACACTGGGACGCCTACTTCCAAGATCAGATAATACGAAGGTCTCAGTGCCCAAATAAATAACTGCTCAAGTAATCACCTGGATATTAAAAGGAGAAGATCACATTAAATTAATTGGCCACACAAAAAATGTCTCAAAGGTTAAGGAATAGCTCTTTAAAAAGTAAGGTGCCTTCAAATTATATTTCAGAATTTTATGCTCATTGTAAAAAATGAGCGTGTCTTATAATTATGCCAACAACAATTCATTAACTTGACATCGGGGACTCTTGAAAGATTGAATTAGCAGTAAAATCATTAACAGGCTCAAATGAAACCTCAGGAATTTGTGAAAAGCTCCAAGGGATTTCCTCCTCTGGATTAAATATGTGGTTTGCACCCTCAAACCTGCAGCCAGATCTGCAATGGCCAAAGTCTTCTATGTTAGAAATTAATAGTTGTCGTTGTATTATAAACTGTTGTAAACTTGTTGTTAACTTGGAACCCACTGTTAGGATTATCGTTATTATGGTTATCATGATTCAATGTATACCTTCATGTTTCATGCAAACCACCCTGAGCCTCATGGAAGGGCGGTATAGAAATTTAATGAATGAATGAATGAATGAATGAATGAATGAAGAGTGAGTGAGTGAATGAATTAATGAATGAATTAATGAATTAATGAATGAATGAAGAGTGAGTGAGTGAGTGAGTGAGTGAGTGAGTGAGTGAGTGAATGAATGAATGAATGAATGTCCTCAAGTGATTGAAGCAGTGGTCAAGTTCAGAAGCATTTTACCATCTCATCTGCTCTTTGTGTGGACTGGGTCTCAGAATCAGGAGTTCTGTACATAGTCCAATCAAAGCTGTTCTCCTTGACACCTTTGGCCTCCAAAATCTGGCCCTACCATCAGGACTGCCAAGAGGTTTGATAATCAAGGGGCAATATTCTGGAGGACACAGGGTACCAAGCCAGTCATGTGATTTATATTGTGCTGAGGGCTATGTTGATGGGCTCAGGTAACTAAAGAGGTTAATATATCAAATATGCATGATGCCGTGAGATCCAGTCAAGAGATGGCCTACTGGGTTATGGGCCATCTGCAGCTTTCAAATGGTTTTCAGGTGAGAAGAGTATTTGGCTCAAGCTACTAATTCTAGGATTGCCCGTCTCCAGGTAGGGCTTGGAGACCTCTCAAAATTACAACTGATCACCAGAGATCAGTTGCCTTGGAGAAAATAAGGCAGACTTTATGGCATTATACTCCACCAAGGTCCCTCCCCCTCCCAAATCCAACCCTCCCTAGACTCCATCCCTCCACATTTCCGGAAATTTCCCAACCCAGATTGGGCAACCTAAACTCAATAGCCACTTGGATGTTCCAATGAGACTGAGTGAAGTAAAGATTATTATTTTAACTCAAGCCAAACAAAGCCCAAAGGCAAGTGTCCTTTGGCCTAAAAAAAAGGGTCAACAATAGAAAAAAAGAAAGAAAGAAACCGGGACAGGTCCCTGTGCTGCAAGTGAAGGGAAGCGGCTATTTTTCTCTAGGTGTTTTGATCCGATTGACGGCCCTTGTCTGAACTTACCAGTCATTTGCCGTTTCATTAGCTGCCAGGTTTTCAATTTCTGCCTCTTGGAAGTTACACCGCCTTGAACAAGTCCCCACAGTAATTGAATTTGCCACAGAAATAGAACAGTGGAAAATTTCATTTTCTTCCCGGCATGAAGGCAAGCTGAGGCAGGCCTGGCGGACGGATATTCCTGCTGGACCACCTTCTCTTCTCCCCCAGTCCCACCCCCCCTTTTTTGTTTTCTAATGCTCTCCTCCACTTGTCCCACACATGCGCATATAGAGATACATCTATAGCTCTGATCGCAGAACAAGAGGGAGAAACAGAGGTGGCTGCCTTTCAGAGACCCACCGAAAGCATCCGCCTGGCCACATTGCAAATTTGCCTTCCACAAATAATGGTTTTCAAAATGAGCATTAACAGGCTTGATTACATGAAATTGTCCTTTTAATTTACACCCGTATTCTATTGATCACACAAGTGCAGATTAAAGTGTTCAATGAAGCCCATGATGAGGTATTAAGCAGCTAAGGGTCCTCCAGGGGCCGCCAGGGACGGCCAGGAATATGCTACAAGTGTACAGTTATTTCCCCATAATGAAGTGGCACTATGCGGCGGCATGAATCGCTGGCAGGGAGAATAGATCGGAGATGATGAGCTCTTCAAAGTCATTTCTCGCTCACTCATTCAGCCTCATGCCTGGCTCCTCTTGCGATTCTTCTGCATTACTTGTCATGAAATGCCAGGATTTACTTAGCCAGCCGATGCAATTTTTATGACCTTATTGCTTTCCCACCATGGTAATAGTTTTGAATCAATTTATCAATCCAGCAGTTGCTATCAGACATATTGCCCTGAAGATCAAGTCCAGGTCATTCCATCAATTCACTGGCGTTTACGAAGACAGAGATGGGGAGGGGAAGGGAGGGGAGGAGAAAAGAAAGGAAGGAAGGAAGAAAGAAAGAAGAAGAAGCCATGCCTTTGGGAACTATCAACTTCAGACCGTTTAGTAAACATGCCTCCCTGACCGCTTTCAAGGCTCCACTTCTGACTTCAGACCTTCCTGCTCATCAAGAGCAACCACAGATGTCTGATTAGCAAGTCAGTAAGGGCAGCGAACATTGTAGGTCATTGCCTGCCTCTTCATACTTGTATCTTAGAATTAGTGATCAGTTTTTGCCCCTCCCCAGCCACAACTTGGTGGTGGTACCCATAAGTGACACTGAGAGCTCTGTTCTCAGGAATCTTGTATAGTTGTGAGCCCTCAGACAAGGTCAATTCTGGTATCAAAGGCGGGTGAAGAAAAAGAGATATGGTATTATGGACTTCAGAGAATGAAGCCACTGACAGTCAAAGTAGATAAGAGATTCCAACTCCGTGCCAGGCTTATTTATTTATTTGCATTCTGCCTCTCAATAAAGTTATGTCCAAGATGACCTATATTGTGAATAATCAATAGGGTTGCCAGGCCACCCTGCTGATTTCCACTGTTGTCCACTGTGGGAGAAAAACAAAACAAAACATTACTGACCTCCTTGGCAGCCTGCTACATCACGTCAGGTAGAACTTGGAAGTGAAAATGGGTAGCTCTAGGAATTGCTGGAAATTCCATTGTTTCACCATAGAGTTTCTGTTGATTCCTAGAGCTACCCATTGTAATTTCTGGGTCGTAACTGGAAATGATATCACCAACAGCACACACCCCTTCCATGCCCCTACCACCTAAGCATTTTTGAAGGGGAGTTCTGATCAGGGCCTAATAGATGTTAACCGTTCACGGGCTCCGACCAAAAACTTGGCAAAAGAGGTCTGCTTTACAGGCCTGGCGGAACTGTGCCAGCTCTGACAGGGTCCAGATCTCCTCCAGGAGCTCATTCCACAAGTAGAGGCCAGGACAAAAAAATATCATAAACCCAGCATTCAAAACAGTCTCTGAGACCACCTCACAACAGAATGGCACTGGTAAAACCAACCATAGGGAGCCGAACCTGGGGTCAATAATAGCAACAATATAAGCTTGGCACCTAAAGTATCATAAACTTGATGCCACGTGAGCAGAGAAAAATTAACCAGTTCCAGAAAAATCTTAGGTGGGCAGAGCTGGTCGGGTCAAAGTGGAACTTCCCTAGAGGAGTAGCTGCCATTGATTATTTCTATCCTGCAGTGGTCCTGTTCTAAAACAAGTTATTCCATTTTAATATCCCAAATTAGGAAGAGTATTTTTTTTAAGTCCTAGATGGGCCAATCCGGTATCATAGAGCAGGAAAGTACCCAACATGACCCTGTCCCTTTAATACTTTAATACTTCCCCTTAATACTTCCCTTTAATACTTCCACCCTCTGTCTGAAGTTTCCAAGCAGCCCAGCTCAGAGCACAACAGCTGGTCACATTAGCAAAGTAGGCAAAAATCCATATTTTTAAATAAAAAGTGGCTCATAAAAATAATACAAACACTGACAACTGCGGCAACATGTAATAATTTAGGTCATGAAAGATTAATCAATGAGAGATACATTAAAAAAAAACGCAAGCTCTGTTCCACTGTGGGGGGGAAACATCCCCCAATGGCTTTAATTAATTCTACTTAACATTAATAGAATAAGGTCATGCTTGCAAAAAATTGTTGAATAAAGCAAAAACGCATGAAAGATATACTCTCTGGTGTTACTCATAATGAAGAAGGGTTATCTTGTGGTCAATCCGGAACCATTATTTCTAAGTTAGAGGTAGAGGCACGGAAAATATACAGCGGTTACAGCAGCGAATCTGGCTCCCTGCTCCGAAAAAGGGCTTGTATGAAATATATCTTATTATTTATTGTTTTAATATTTATTTGGTTATCGATTTTAATTCTTAGATGATGGAGGATTGGATCACGTGGATCCCTTCTGCTGTGGAACCACTGTGATGTAACAGGATCCTTGGGTCAGCCAAGGGCATTTTGGGCTGGAAGAGGGGCTGCTGTGAGTAGATGGGATGCATTGGGGTCTCCCTTCTAATGTGCCATTTGATCAATTGACCCAGCTTTTTTTCAGCTTTTGTACTGCTGAGAAACCCCTAAAACAGTCTTCAGGCTTCAAGAAACTCCAGAAGTGGAGTGATCGTGTAGAATATGGGAGGGAAGCATTGCTGTGCACATGCCCACACAGAGCTCCTCCCTTTCCCACCCCCTCCAGGCCCATCATTGGCCGTTTTGGGAGGGGAGGGAAGGTCAACATGATCATATATGGTCGTATTACCTGATAAATTTTCTTATCCACCCCCAGTTGGGAAACCCTTCCAGGGCTGTCAAACCCCTGGTTGAGAAAGCCTGCATTGACCCATGGAGTGGTCCACACTAGGACTGCCAGGTCCTCCTGATCATCAGCAGAGGATGGGAACGTAGGGTTGCCAGATCCAGTTTGGGAAACTCCTAGAGATTTAGGGAGGACAGGGCTCTCAGTGGGGTTACAATGCTGTGGAGTCCATTCTCCAAAGTATCCATTATCTCCAGGGGAACTGGTCTCTGGAGTCTGGAGATGAGCTGTAATTTTGGGAGATCTCCACATCCCACCTAGATGCTGGCATTCCTAGCTCCCACCAAACATAGACCTACTAAAGACAAAATTAAAATATTACAAAATACCATTGGCAAAACACTGCTTG
Organism: Paroedura picta; assembly: GCF_049243985.1. Lineage (NCBI taxonomy): Eukaryota > Metazoa > Chordata > Lepidosauria > Squamata > Gekkonidae > Paroedura > Paroedura picta. The sequence goes on along the minus strand of NC_135378.1, from coordinate 78,742,652 downwards.
GTGCTAAATTAGTGGTTAATTAAGTTTGATTAATTAACAAATTGCTTGCAAAAACTTGATGGTCAATGAAGTCCAACCATTCCTCAAGTCCACCAAGGGGCTGGATTCTTCAGATTCACTCCTTTTTCTAAACACATTCAGTTCCAACAAATTGGATACACAGTAATGGAACTGCTTGAAAAACATGGCCTTGAAATACCAATGCAATTACAGAAACAATGCCATTTACACTACATGTAATTCCCCCTTTCAGTAATTAACTTTCTACATACCTAACTTTCCAATTACCTTAGAAAAGGCATTAAGAGCTCAGAAAATCTCATCCAGCTCCACAAGAAACAGACTTTTCCTTTGCTAACCTTCATTCACTGCGGCCATTTCCACACGAGGAAAATGTTCCTGGACAGCCTTGGCACGTTGGCAGCATATATAGCTCCCTTCACATGATGTTGCTAACATCCCGAGGCTGTCCAGTAGCCAGGTCGTGATTTGGCCATTTTTAAATAATGAATTCAGGAATCCAGGAAACTGGATTTACCACCCTAAATCGTGCGAACCACCAGTGAGCAACCAGTGAGTAACCAGGTATAAGACCATAAGGAGGGGGAAAGGCGCGATAGTCTTGGCATCTTTGTTCCTCCCTCCCTCCTTCGCTCTCTACCTCCCCCTCCAATTCCTGCTGTGAGAATTTTTTTAAAAAATGGTGCTGTAAAAGGAGCAACGAATACACGCCTCCGCATATAGGAGAAACGGCAGGACACCATCTTCTGTTGGGAGTGGGATGCAGCAATCTGTTGTTTTGTTTTTTTTAACATGAGTGGGTCAGGAGGGGGATTTTATGTGGGAGACCTCTCACCCCTCACCCGGTGTCTGCGTTTTGAATTTTTTTGCACTGGTCTTTCTGTGGCACAATCACACCTGTGATTACAACATTTTGTCCCCCGTTTCCCAGTGGGCATCAGGAATTCGAGGCAGGGCATTCACAGAAATTAAACCAAAACTGACCAATGGCATGAAGATCCATTGTTCATGATTGTATATGAACTGTTTTTTTTCCGGGGTTTCTTAGTTCAGTTCTGCCTCTTGTCCCACCATGCCGATCTCGCTCTTTTCCGCTGCTCTAGACAGATGGACACTCTATCTCGATCTACCCCACAAGGCAGTTGTGTGGATGGCGCCCCCCTGGCCAAGCTGCTTGCCCTGCCGTGACCCCTGTGAAAGGGTCTTTCGACCCCCAAAGGGGTCCCCCGACCCCCAGCTTGAGAACCACTGAACTAGATGATATTTGGGATGTACTGTCCTTAGAATGCCAGTGCGTACGTACAGACTCCCCCTGATCTCCAAAGCTTCTCCCGAGAACACGTAAAGATGATTTGTGCTCTGTGTCTGTCTTCTAATTCATAAAAGCCACATTATTTTGCATTGTTGAGCTCTAAAGTACAGGCTGCCCTGACTGATGTTGACGCTAAATGCTTCCCGATGTTCTCCTCGAATCCAAAACAAGCCCCCCGGCAGTGGGATGTGTTCATTTTTCTTCCTTAAGTGTCTTGAGGTAGGGATGATACCAGACACTCCGAGAGCATTCTAAATTGATATCTAGTAATTTCTAAGGTAATTCAAATGCCTAATGAAAAGTCACTTGAGGCCACTGTGCAAAATAAATACATTGTTATTGATCACACAATAAGGTATTGGCCTAATTTAATAAGCCTCTCTCAGAGATGTACTTAATTCACCAATATTGTCATTTCGGTGCAGTGGAAAAAGCGGCCGGTTAAATGCATCTTCCAGGAGCTGAGTAAAGTGCTTTGTAATTTTGAGAGCTCAATACTGCTGCCTGGACATTGTATTGTTTTCCTTGATCCTAATTATTCCCTCATTGAATATGGCACGTTCTTGGAGTCTTCATACTGATTGACTGGATTTAATTAATTATGAAATGAACCCTATCTTGTTTATGTGCCCCTTATATGCACTTCTTCAGCTAGGTATTGCAATAGAGGCTGCCCTGTGTGATCACCACCATATTTATTAGTAAGACATCCACTGAATTGCCACACATTTTATCGAACATGAAATTTGTGTCTTTCCCCTCTGGGGTGTCTTGAGAGGGCGCCATTTTGAGAAGTGGAGCCAGGTTCTCCTTTCAGAATTGACACCACAAATACACAGTCCCTCATCATCTACTTATTATACCAGTGGCTATTTTAGACCCCTTCCCCCCTGGTTTCTTAGGACGGTACTAGACTCTCAGTCGTCTCCTCTCTAGGCTAAACAGACCAGCCTCCCCCAACCTTTCTTCATACATCTTGGTCTCCAAACCCCTCACCATCTTTGTTGCCCTCCTCTGGGCACGCTCCAGTTTGTCTACATCCCTCTTCAACTGGGGTGCCCAAAACTGAACTCAGGACTCCAAGTGAGGCCGAACCAGAGCAGAGTAAAGCAGTGGTTCCGGTCCATTTATGCGACTGGTGGGGTGGTTAAGAGAAGTGGCCTCTAATCTGGAGAACTGGGCTTGATTCTTCATTCCTCCTCCACATGTGCCCCGTGCGGTGTCCTTGGGCCAGTCACAGTTCTCTTAGAGCTCTTTCACCCCCATCTACTTCACAGGGTGTCTGTTGTGGGGAGAGGAAGGAATGGTAATTGTAAGCCACTTTGAGACACATGCTGAATGACCTTGGACCATCCCAAGTTCTCTCAGAGCTCTCTTAGACCGTTTATGCGCTGGAGGTTTCATGCTGGGCTGCAGGCTGGAGTTTTAGTCATGGTAGGTTGCTCCATGTCTACCTGCACCCACACGGGGGAGCATTTGGCCCGGTGCACCTCATCTGCCCCCGATTTGTGCTCCTGCACAGGAGCCGGGGCAGTGAAGTTCCCAGTGCATAAACGGTCTTAGCCCCACCAACTTCACAGGGTGTCTGTTGTGGTTGGAGAGAGAGTAGATGATTTTGTAAGCTGCTTTGAGACCTTTTCGGGTATTGAAAAGCAGGGTGCAAAATACACCTCTTCTTCTTCCTCTTCTTCCTCCTCCTCTTCTTCTCTTGTTTGTAATTGTGTGATTCACCTTCCATCTCAGTGATAAAAAGCAGACAATAAATGAAATGAATACATAAAAGAACATTGTCACATTGGGACACAGTTCATGTGTACATCTTTTGTTGCTGTCATCATGTAGCCTTTCATTAAGTTTTTCAGAGATTCCAAATTCAATTCACCCCAAACGGTGGGCTTCCTAATAAGAGAGAGGGCCAGAAAGATACATTGCCCATGTCTGGAACTGGAACATACACTGGGACGTGGCATGCATAATGGCCTCAGTGCGTCATGAAACAAGTTCATTGCAGGTTATCCTACGGACTTCAGTGAGGGGCATTGTTAACTTGCTACTATTAACACAACCAAGTCGGTTTAGATCACAATACTCTCAGAATTCATGCCGGTTCACGCAATTTCCCCCCATCACTTGTGCTTTGCTCTTGTGCCACGCGGCCACTAGAGGCCACTGTGGCACCTGCCAAATTGGCTGCCAAACCTTCTCTGAATCTCGCCATGCTCAGAAGAGCCAGTGGGAACGGGAGGGGTGACTTGAAGAAGGTCTAGATGGGGCAGGAAAGGGGGGAATCGCTGCACGGAACAGAGAGAAAAAAGATAGCAACAAAGAAGTTGAGTTTTTCATTAGTGCCGGACCAATCCTAACCAGGAAACATTTTTTTTAGCCTGCATTTTAAAATCATTTATAATCTCCTACTCTTCCTCTCGCTGCAACAGATACCCTGACTGTTTCCACACTAGTGATACCATCTGGATTTGCATTTTTAAAGGGTCGAGTTTTTTGTCCATTTCCGCACTAAAGTCTGCTTCTTCGGGGCAGTCCCGAATAGACCCCATCGCTTACCCCAAAGCAAAGGAATGCCCAGAAAACCGGATTCCATCTTTTCAAGCAGGGCCTAACGGGGTCTAATTTGGGGCTGCCAAATGCAGAAATGCATGCAATCGGATTTTTCCCTACACCCGCCATTTTGAGTCATTTGGGAATGTCCCTTTCCTCGTCATCTGGGGCTTCTTGGAGCCTGAAGACTGTTTCAGGGGTCTCTCAATGGTAAAAAAGCTGAGAAAGGCTGGACTAGATTAAAGACTGTAGATCTAAATAAAATGTGATCCCCTTCCCTATCCTGGAGGAGTTGGGGGAGGGGATTTACTGGTGTGTTTCTGCTAGAGATTCCTGCTCTGGGTCAGTAAATACCTGGAGATATTAGGGGTGGAGACGGGGGAGGCAAGAGTTGGGGAAAGAGAGGGACCTCAGAAGGGTATTATGCCTACCTTCCCAACCATCCATTTTTTTTTCACCTGGAGATGAACAGTAATTTGGGGAGATCTCCCACTACAACCTGTGAGTTGGTAACGCTACTCAGACAAGAGCTGCCTGGCACCTGCATGTTTCTGCATACTGATGCATAGAGGCATGGCTAACTATTTGGGGGGCTATCGGGCTGTGCTGAATTGCCAGGGGGGGCACCTGGTAGAGGATGCTGAGGGAGTTATGCTTAAGAGAGCCAGCTTGGTGTAGTGGTTGGGAGCGCGGACTTCTAATCTGGCGAGCTGGGTTTGATTCTGTGCTCCCCCACATGCAGCCAGCTGGGTGACCTTGGGCTCGCCACAGCACTGATAAACCTGTTCGGACTGAGCAGGAATATCAGGGCTCTCTCAGCCTCACCCACCTAACAGGGTGTCTGTCGTGGGGAGAGGAAAGGGAAGGCGACTGTAAGTCACTTTGAGACTCCTTTGGGTAGAGAAAAGTGGCATATGAGAAACAACTCTTCTTCTTCTGTAATATCAGGGCTCTCTCAGCCTCACCTCCCTCACAGGGTGTCTGTTGTGGGGAGAGGGAAGGGAAGGCGATTGTAAGCCGCTTTGAGAGTCCTTTGGGTAGAAAAAAGCGGCATATAAGAACCAACTCTTCTTCTTCAGTAATATCAGGGCTCTCTCAGCCTCAACCACCTCACAGGGTGTCTGATGTGGGGAGAGGAAGGGAAGGCGATTGGAAGGTGCTTTGAGACTCCTTTGGGTAGAGAAAAGCGGCATATGAGAAACAACTCTTCTTCTTCTGTAATATCAGGGCTCTCTAAGCCTCACATACCTGACAGGGTGTCTATTGTGGGGAGAGGGAAGGGAAGGCGATTGTAAGCCGCTTTGAGAGTCCTTTGGGTAGAAAAAAGCGGCATATAGAACCAACTGTTCTTCTTCTTCTTCAATGGAAGATCACTGATAGCTTCCAGAAAACAAAGGGTAAAGTGGAAGGATGAACGTATAAAAGAATACAAGCCTTCAGATTTTGAGGGTTTAGGTCCTCGAAAACAGATTGGGTGCCCCTCCGGTTGATGACACAAGTCTGACTTTGGATTTTTTGAAAACCCCATTTCCCAACATTGCATCATAAGCTGCCTTTTTTGGCTGTGCGGAAAAGAAATAAGCACTGTCACCAAGGAGAAATGGTTTCCATATTACACACACAAGGCACCATTGTAAGCTCATGGACTGGAAAGGAAATGTAGAAGAGTTTCACGAACCTTTAATGAGATTTCGACGGCGGGAGCCTTGAAGCATATTGGGGGCCTAATTAGTCCAGTTATTAAACAAACTAACTTTAAAAAAAAACAACCTTCCCACTAATCCAGGATTATCTTGACCCAGCTTTGGAAAAGAGCACGAGGCCAGATCTCATGAAAGAAACCTTTAACCGGCATTCTGCTTTTAACAGCAGGCACCAAGGCCCTGCCAAGACATTGTTTGCTATGAAGTCAGTTTGGCATCCAAGTCCTAAATGATGCATAAGATTTCATGGCTCGCTGTGGATGTTATGACTGATCAGCAGCAGAAGAAATGTCTTTTCATTTGGCTGAGATGGTGCCGGAAAGAGTCATAGGGTGGGGAAAGAAAATGCCCCTGCACCTCCCCCCCCCCGCACTCCACATGCACTTTTTCTTCTTTTTCTTGCTGTTGATGCTCCCCCCCCCCCAATAACCCCAAACCTGTCCACCTAAGGCACTTTTATCCTGCTGTGAACACAGGTCACGGTAATAAAACGTTACCCCTTTTCTCTTTCCCCGTCTCTCCAGACTGCGGCAACGTTATTTTGATCTTCATCTAGTTTGTGACAATCATTATTTGCAGAAGGAGCCCTTGAAATAATAGAAGGAGATAAAGATAAAAATGCAAAAATGTTGCTCTGTTGATGAGAGGTGGAGATGCTTTTTGGGAGGGGGCAGTTTCTGAAGTATGCAAGCCAATGTAAGTTGCTTTTGGTTCTCCTTGGAGAATCATGCATGGAAGGGATCTCCAGGGTCATCTAGTCCAACCCCCTGAATGCAGGAAACTCACAACTGCCTGTCCATCCACAGTGACGCGAATTCCATGGCCAGATGATGTAGGATATAAATAAAAGTAAATAATAATGACAAAAAACGAATTCTGATATTCTCAGACAAGCCACTCATCCTATTCCGAGACAAGGGATCAAAGCTCCGTGCTTCAAAAATCACACTTGGCCACCAGGTGTTAATTGGGAGGCTGAGAACATCCAGGATTCAAAAACTAAAAGGTATTTTATTACAAAAGGAAAACCAGACGTTTACGCTGCATTTCAACAAAGTCATATATAATACGACAATCAAATGTATGTTTCAGGTGCATGCTGTATTTATTGCATGCATTACTGTGGAACAATCTGTTTTCCCCTTCTGAATGTCTTGCTTTACTCTCATGGGGTGTGGTGGTCCCTGTGCTTAGTACTCTTGGTTAGGTAGAAGTGTAGACCAGTGGTCCCCAACCTTTTTTTGGCTGGGGACCGGCAGGGCGACGGCCACACCCGCGCAGCGCGCATGCGTGGCCGCGCACGCACATTGCGCACGCATGGCCGGGCCGCGCATGCGCACATGCGTGCTGCGCGGCCGAAATCGCGCAATGCACAGCACGGCCCTTATTCCCTCTCCCCGTCCTCCCGCAGTAAGAAGCTTCCCAGGCCGCAGTTTTTTACTGCGGGGGGGGGCAGGGAGAGGGAACCGCGACCCGGCGCCCTGGCCTTTGCGGCCCGGCACCGGGCCGCGGACTGCAGGTTGGGGATCCCTGGTGTAGACTGTATGAGCTCCCTTTCCCCACTTTTCACTACCTGAAGGAAGCATATCGGATGACCTTGGGCCAGCCGTTCTCTCTCACTCTAACCTACCTCACAGGGTTGATGTGAAGCTAAAATGGAGGTTAGGGGAAATGATGTTAGCTGTTTTGGGTCCCCGTTGGGGAGACTGATGGGGTAGGCATGAATTCAATAAACAAAAAACAACAAAAACAAAAACAAAATAAAACATTGATGGACCAGAGGGCTGATTCAGTATTCAAGGTCATTCAGCATAAAGCAATTTGATGAGTTCATGTACCTTATTTCTGGCTTACAAGCCAAAGGAAGCATTGCAAGGGGAATAGAACCCTTACAATTTGGGTTGTCTGGTAAAGGGACTCATTTTTAGGCCACAGGGGACAAATTTTGGATAGTCAGACACAATTCAGCAGTTCTCCTCCTCCTCCTCCTCCTTCTCCTTTATAGACCATTGGTCTGATCCATCAGGGCTCTTTTTACGTTCCGCATGAGTGTAAAGCAGTTCCCATTAACCACCTACTCTTCCCTGGATTGTGCTCTGTAGATCCTTCCCTTTGGTTTAGAAATTACTGTGCTGATGAAAATCTGGTGCAGGGCAACCCAGGCCCCTTGCACAATGTGTTTTTCAATGTGCTTTTGCAGCTGGATTTTCCTGTTCAGTACAGGATAACCTACTTCTAAAGCCCATTAGATTAAGCATTGTCAGTGCATTTCAGAAGCAGATTTTCCTGTTCCGCACACTGAAAGTGCAGTCCTGTCAGACTTCTCTCAGCCCCACCTCCCTCAAAGGGTGTCTGTTGTGGGGAGAGAAAGGGAAAGGCAATGGTAAGCCGCTTTGAGACTCCTTTGGGTAGAGAAAAGCGGCATATAAGAACCAACTCTTCTTCAGTAATATCAGGGCTCTCTCAGCCTCACCTCCCTCAAAGGGTGTCTGTTGTGGGGAGAGGAAAGGGAAGGCGACTGTAAGCCACTTTGAGACTCCTTTGGGTAGAGGAAAGTGGCATATAAGAACCAACTCTTCTTCTTCTTCAGTAATATCAGGGCTCTCTCAGCCTCACCCACCTCACAGGATGTCTGTTGTGGGGAGAGAAAGGGAAGGCAATTGTAAGCCACTTTGAAACTCCTTTGGGCAGTGCAAAGCGGGACATAAAACCCAACTCTTCTCATCCTGCCCCTCTAGGCTAGGGATCATCATTACATTTAAGGATTCTTAGGTTCCTCAGACCAGCTGGCATGGTTGGGAGGATCTCACTAGAAGCAGGGAGGAAAGAATCGGGGAGTAAATTCAATGTTGCTACGTTACCCAGAACTGACATAGGGACTGGCGACCCTAGTTACATTGTCAGAGGGACAAACCAGATAAAAGGCCTTTTCTCTTGCCGGTTTCCAAATCCCCCCAAGTTCCACGGAGACTGCGTGTGGCATGGCTTTGTTTATACTTGAGGCCTGGGGTAAGAGGGAAGTTTGTTTGAATTACTCTTAGCAGGAAAGATCAGTGTTTAAAATCAAACATCTGGGCAGGACTAGGAAGGCATTCCCTAACAGAAGATTCAGTGTTCAAGGTATATAATATTTATAAAGAGAGGGCGAATGTTACATGTGTAGGCTCTAGGACAATTTGATATTTATGAAGTGCTGGGGTTTTATTTGGACAGAAATTTTGGTAATGATCTTTGCCAAGGGCCATTTATAAATGGTTTGAAAGTAAATCAATAACGCATTGGGGCGCCATTTCTTTAGTGGCCACTTTCCCTGAGGCGTGGAGTGCCAGTTAGGCTGAGCAAAATGTCCCTCTCGATCTGCCAGGGATGCTGCTTGGAGACATTGCTAATACTTTCTGTTCAGGTTTCAAGGGGTTTCACAACAGGCTGCAATTAGAAACTCTGCCAGTTAGAAGTGGCTTACAATCTCCTTCCTTTTCCTCTCCCCACAACAGACATCCTGTGAGGAAAGTGAGGCTGAGAGAGCCTTGATATTACGGAAGAAGAGTTGGTTCTTATATGCTGCTTTTCTCTACCCGAAGGAGGCTCAAAGTGGCTTACAATCTCCTTCCCTTTCCTCTCCCCACAACAGACACCCTGTGAGGGAGGAGAGGCTGAGAGAGCCCTGATATTACTGCTCGGTCAGAACAGCTTTATCAGTGCTGTGACAAACCCAAGGTCACCCAGCTGGCTGCACATGCGGGTGCAGGAAATCAAACCTCTAGACCAAGCAGTAGAAGGGATGGATGAGCAGGGGCCTGGCCAATCTATCTCTCTGGCTCTCTGAAGCCCCCCTTTGAAGACTGAAGCTAAGAGACAGCGCAGAGTCCTTCACTTCCAAAACTACGCTCGGCCAATACCAACAGGCTGGTGATCCCTGGATCCAAAGAGGCGTCTCTGTCCTTGACCTGGGCTGGGGTCTTTTCTGCCCTGGCCCCAGCTTGGTGGAATGAACTCCCTAGTAAGATCAGGGCCCTGCCCAGACTCCAGCAGTTCTGCGGGCCTGCAAAATAGGGCTCTTCCACCAAGCCTTTGGCTGCCAGCGTACCTGCTGCATGCTATTTCATAGTGCAGGGGTAGTCAACCTGTGGTTCTCCAGATGTCCATGGACTACAATTCCCACGAGCCCCTGCCAGCATTTGCTGGCAGGGGCTCATGGGAATTGTAGTCCATGGACATCTGGAGGACCTCAGGTTGACTACCCATCATAGTGGATTGACAGGTCTTCCTCTATATATCCCCTCCCCCCAATTTCTCTATGGCAACGTCATAAACTGATCCCAGGTGACTGGGTGTCCCCACCCTTGGGACCAAGAAGGATGGATTCCTGTGTTCAACAGCTGCTGGATTGATCGCTCACTGACTATATTTTGAATGAGAACAGTTTTATTGATTATGTTGGTTTATTGTATTCTAAGTTAAAATGCAGTTAGCTGCCCCAGGAAGTCAGTAAGGGGTGGGATAGTAATCAAACAACAAGCAAATAAATAAATAACTCACCTGAGACCCTGAGGAACGGCTGCGTGGCCAGGTAGATAATGCTGACCTGGACCAGAAATCTGGCACACCATAAGACGGGTTATGTTCATGTTCTTTGGGAATAACCTGTTCCAATGAAACTTTCCATGGGGGTCACTTCAAAAAGTCCTCTGTCAAGGTTCACCTTTATCTTTGGAAGAGCCCAGTCTGCATGCCTTTCATTCTCTGGCACCAATGCCGTCATAATCTCATTGCGGCTTGTTCTAAGGTGATCGGACGTGGACGAGAGCCAACGGAGCTACCTGTGAATTCAACACCTTGCTCAGCCATATATTCCAGTGAAGTTAATGAGGATTTTGGCTCAGCGCGGACCGTCGCCCTTGTTGGCAGAGTTATTAGCACAGCAACTGTGCACAACCTGATTAAAGAGTAGATAAAGGTTTATTTAGGAATCAACCTACTTGATAGGAAAGAGGAGAGACAAGAGATAGGTTCCTAGCTACATCTCTAGCTCAGACAGAGGGTAAGACCGTGTGTGGCACTTCTGAGAAGAAGGGGGAACTTGCCCTGAGCGTTGAAATTAGGAGGCAGACAAGGAATGCCACTGGGTTGGAATATGCAAGATCAGTAGGGTGGATGATTTTATTTATTTATTACATTTATATACCACTCGCCCTGGGGGGGTTCAGTGTAGTTTACAGCATATTCAATTGCATAAGAAGAATATCTCAGCTTGGTGTGACAGCCAGCTTGGTGTAGTGGTTAGGGGCAGCGGGTTCTAATCTGGTGAGCCAGGTTTGATTCCCTGTTCCTCCACATGCAGCCTGCTCGGTGGCCTTGGGCTAGTCACGGCCCTGATAGAGCAGTTCTCACAGAGCAGTTCTGTCAGAGCTCTCCCAGCCGCAACTACCTCACAGGGCATCTGTCGTGGGGAGAGGAAGGAAGGGTGATTGTAAGCCACTCTGAGACTCGATCTGGTAGTGAAAAGCAGGATATAAAAACCAACTCTTCTTTTTCATCCTGCAGTGAGCATCAGAGGAGATCTGTATTTAGCAGAGCTCGATTGAGAATGTCCTGATGTTTTCCCAAATAATGTCCTCCAGTGTCTTAAGACTTCCTGCTCCTTTGAGCACGCTAGCTCCCTGCTTGCCTCTAGAACAGACCGAATGAACAGAACACAGCAGTTAGGCAGTCAGGTATCTCTCTCTCCCCTCTCCCTATGCAAAATTCTCTCTCCTAAGCAAAACAGTTTATTCTTTATTCTTTTAAGCGACCTGATGTGACGCTTCTCTTTGCAAATATAACCTCTGCCAACACTCTGCAGGGTCTTCTTTCCAACGGCCATCAGACGCCTTTACATTAAAAGCAGGGGCTTTTATAAGAGACTCCCTTTCGTGCTTCTCAATGTTCCATTTGGTAAGAAGAGAAAGATGAGGGCCAGCTTCGCGTTTGCCAAGATCCGGGGGTGTTTAGAGGGACTCACCTGTCGAGCGGCAGCTCATTCTATCTGTCGGTGCGAACCGCCAAGGAGGTATTTACTTGCAAATGAATGAAATGCGAAATTCCCTCGGAGACGCTTCAGTTGTGAAATGTTCTGGGATGGCGCCCATCTTTTTAGGGAGGGGTGCCGGCGTGGGTGCACGCGCGAGATAAGTGCCTGCAGAATAAAATTGGTATTCCTGCTCTTAGCCAACTTCCTATTGCTTTCTGGGGGAGATTTTCCACCCCCACCCCCCTTTTAAAGGGAGCATTAAGCGAACAGCTAATGGAATTAAGGGTATAATAATAGAAGGATATAGTGAGACGATTGTATTAACAAAAAATAAATCATGTTGAGTGTAAGGTAAGTGTTTTTTAATTGATTGATGGGAAGGATGCTCCGGAGGCGTTTCCAACCCGCCCCTCCCCGTTTCTTGCTCTTTCTTGGGGACTAACAGCCATTCCAGCTCCAGTAAAGCCAAAAAGGAGAGGCGGGAGGGAAGTGAGAAGATTATGCATGGGGGAGATAAATTATTCAGGGAAGATGGCCCATTTTGTGCTGACATCACTAATGTGAAAACGCATTAAATCTTTGACACCGGCTTCTTTCCTGGGAGGCTGGGAAGAGCCACGAGCAGGTATTAGAGATGATAATGCCACTCAGCCCACTTTCCAACTTTCTTTCAGGCCATAAATGGTTTTTCCAAGGTGATTGGGTAAATGGGAATGCAGCAGATCTGATCGCTTTTGGAATTCAAAGCCGGTGACCGGGAAAGAGGGGGAGGGGGCGGGGGGGGGGAGTGGAGGTTTCCAGCTGAGAGTTCGCCTTACTAAAAGAAATCTCCTGTGTAAAGGAGACAGGGGTAAAGCAGGCAGGAAAAAGACAGATCCAAGTGGGTAGGTGTGTTGGTCCCAAGCAGCAGGATGAACACTGAGATCTGTGGAACCTTTAAGACCATTCAAGGTAGGGGTAGTCAACCTGTGGTCCTCCAGATGTCCGTGGACTACAATTCCCAGGAGCCCCTGCCAGCATTTGCTGGCAGGGGCTCCTGGGAATTGTAGTCCACGGACATCTGGAGGACCACAGGTTGACTACCCCAGATTCAAGGTATGAATGACACTTGGTGCTGCTGGATCCAGAATTTGTTCAGCAAAAAGGCGGTAATGTTAGGAAAAGTTGACGGCGTCAGGAAAAGGAGTCAATCAAGGACGCCACGAGGTGCACGTCCCTCCAAGGTCATCAAGTTGCAGTCAATTTTTGTCAACCCTGCAAGGGGATTTCAAGGCAAGGGAGTAGGAGGGTCTCGGAGAGAGGTGGTTGTGACTGGCTCCTCAGCAACACCAAACCTGACCCACAGAGCTCTTGGCTGCAGGCCTCTTTGCTTGGGATTCCATTGTTAGCTTGCCTTTCTCCGAAAACCAGCCTTTACATCGACTCTGTTAGCCCTGCCCCCATGTGCTCCTCATAGCCCCCTATTCCACGAAGAGGCCAAGCAGCCTCTTCATCCTGCCATGCCAGAGCGGTGTGGCATTTGGTTCTAAGCCAGAACACAAGTTTTCTTCATCTCATTTCACCATAAGGCTGACCCTCCTCTTCGGCCTGCACTAGAATCCCCATCTCTAGGTTGGTAAATACCTGGGGACTTTGGCGTCAGAGTCGGGAGTGGGTGGGATTTGAGGAAGGGGGGACCTCGGGGGAGTATAATACTATGGAATCCACCTTCCAAAGCAGCCACGTTCTTCTGGGGAACTGATCTCTGTCACCTGGAGATGAGCTGTAAAACCAGGGGATCCCCAGGTCCCACCTGGTGGCTGGCCTCCCTAGCTTGCACTGCCAAATGACCCCCTCCCCGGCAACCCTGTAATAACTACGGGGGAATTACACAACTATAAGGTCAACGATGAAGACATTAAAATGGTTTAAGACGTTCTGTTCCTTGGCTTGATCATCAACCGAAAGGAAGACTGCAGGCCAAGAAATCAGAAGGAGATTGAGACTGGAGAGGCAGCCAAGAAGGAGCTAGAAAAGATCCTTAAGTCAAGGAAGTGTGAGTGGTGACCAAGATGAACTGCATTCATGTGGTTGTATTCTCCATGACAGTGGGAGTGCTGTAGTGTTCTCCATGAGTGTGTATGGGTGTGAAAATTGGATAATGAAGACAGCTGGCAGGAAGAAGCAGACCTTTGAAATATAGCATTGGAGAAGAGTTTTATGGACACTAAAGGTAAAGGAATTTACCTTTAATGTCCAATTTACTTGTGCAAGCACCGGCTCATGTCTGACCCTTGGGGTGACGCCCTCTAGCGTTTTCATGGCAGACTCAATACGGGGTGGTTTGCCAGTCCCTTCCCCAGTCATTACCGTTTACCCCCCAGCAAGCTGGGTACTCATTTTACCGACCTCGGAAGGATGGAAGGCTGAGTCAACCTTGACCCGGCTGCTGGGATTGAACTCCCAGCCTCATGGGCAGAGCTTTGAGACGTTCTGTTGTTCCTGCCAAGCAGGGTTCAGCCTGGCTAGTGTCAGAGTTCCCTTCCCCTGACTCATGCAGAGCACTTAGGCACAGAGCAACCCCCAACTCTTGCCTTGAAGAAGAGTGGTTCCCCCCCACCACATTTTACTACCCAAAGGAATCTCAAAGTGGCTTCTAATCGCCTTCCCTTCCTCTCCCCACAACAGACCCCCTGTGTGGTAGGTGAGGCTAAGAGACCTCTGAGAGAACTGTGACTGGCCCAAGCTCGCCCAGCAGGCTGCAGGTGGAGGAGTGGGGAATCAAACCCAGCTCTCCAAATTAGAAGCCACGGTTCTTAACCCACTACACTACGCTGGCTCTCTGAAAACCCTTCAGGGCGCCATAAGACACTGTGACTGGCTGGCATTTCCAGGATTGTGGTAAAGGTTAGGCAAAGTGCAGCACACCTGCTTGGCATATAGAAGGTCCTAGGTTCAATCCCAGGCACCCTCAGTCCAAGAATCCTGAGACTCCGGAGAGCCACTGCCTGCCTGTGTAGACAATACCGGCCGCAATGGACCAAGGGTCTGTCTGACTCAGTATAAAGCTGCCAGGTGTTTGCATTCAACTATTGCAATAATATACACCACAGTGCTTTGAACTCGCCCCAAGAGCGGAGCACATGCAGGCCTGCGTCCTACTGGGAACCAACGGGTTTCTTCTGTTTACGCTGTGCTCTTCTAAGGAGCTCAGGATGGCTGGCATATAGATCCCATGTCGCTTCTCCCCACCAGGCCATGTCGAGGCCCAGGACCTCTCTGGTTCAGCCGTCGAACCGCGTCCTGTTCCTTCAGACGACTGTTTACCAGAATATACATTTCCAGTTGGTACCAGGGTGCTGGAGCGGCTCGGAAACGGGGAATGCTCCTCAGAAGCCATGCCAGTGAAACAGGAGCGCTCTGCAAAAGCAAACAGCTTCAAACCGTGCGACTTGCTGCTGGGTTCTGCTTGAAGTCAGAGGCTTTGGACTTCAAGGTGATGACGGAGTCCAAAAGGCAACGACCACGAACGGCTCTGTGTTAGCATTTGGAAAGATGCAGGTGAGCCAAGAGAGTCTCTGCTTTGAGACTCGTTCTGCCCAGCCGCCTGAAGATTTTAAAGCAAAGTCCACTAGATGGCGGTCTTCTGAACTTAAGCCTGCGGATGCAGTCATGGGCCAGAGTGGTACCCGTGTTAGTCAGTCTGCACTTGGAGTGCCAGGTTCGGTCCTGGCAGGCTCAATTCAAAGAGGACATGGATAAAACTCAGAGGGGGGCAGAGGAGAGCGAGGAGGATGATCTGGGGCCTGGGGATCAAGTCCTATGAGGAAAGGCTGAGGGATTGGGGGATGTTCAGCCTGGAGAAGAGGAGGTTGAGAAGGGACATGATGGCTCTCTTCAAGGATTAGAAAGGTTGTCATTTGGAAGAGGGCAGGGAGCAGTTCCTGTTGCAGCAGAGGATAGGACCTGCAGAAATGGTTTAAATTATGTGTAGAATGGGACCAACTAGTTATCAAGGAAATTGTTTTACACAATCAGAGTAGTTCAGCAGTGGAACTGGCTGCCTAAGGAGGTGGTGAGCTCCCCCTCACTGGCGGTCTTCGGGCAGAGACTGGACAGATCCTTAACCTGCTTGTGTCAACAACTTTTAAAATTAATTTTAAGTTCCAATTTTACTTTGTTTCAACTTACTGTATCAAATCCTTGTTAACCGCCCTGAGATGTCCTGCTGGATAGGGCGGTATAGAAGTCAAATATATAAATCAGGCTTTCTTAATCAGGGTTTCATGAAACTCAAAAATTCAAAAGAAATTCCGTCTAAACATCTGGAAGAAGTTCCTGACAGTCAGAGTGGTTTCTCAGTGCAACAGGCTTCCTCGGGAGGTGGTGGGTTCTCCATCTTTGGAAATTTTTAAACAGAGGCTGGGTAGCCTTCTGATGGAGAGGCTGATTCTGTGAAGGTTCAAGGGGGTGGCAGGTGACAGTGGATGAGCGATAGCGTTGTGAGTGTCTGGCATGATGCAGGGGGTTGGACTAGATGACCCAGGAGGTCCCTTCCAACTGTATAATTCTATGGTTCTATGATTCTATGAAACCCTGCGGTTTCTTGATGGCCCCAGAAGGGTATGTCAAATGGGTTGGAGTAAAAGACGGAGCTCTTCCACCAGGTCTATGGCTGAGGCCGGCGTACTAAGGAAGATCTGTCTGACCCTCCTCAGGACAAAGACATCGCTATTTGAATGGCAGACTTGGAGTTATCTGCCCTTCCTTGCCTTCTCTATGGGGACCGAATGGGGAATTAATGGTTTTTGCCACATCTTGTTGTTCTTATCTGATGTATTTTTTGTCTGTGGTTTTAAGAGGTATTTTATTGGGGTTTTTATACAGACATTTGTAACCCGCCACGAGCCGCTTGGGAGTGGCGGGTAAGAAATCTAACAAACAAACAAACAAATAAATAATAAATAAATTTAAATATATTTATATTTTAAATTTATTAAATATTTATCAGGTGATATGAACATGTATGGTCTTGCTGACCCGTTCCTCCCTTCCAAAATGGCCAATGATTCCAAAAGAGCCTGGGGGGGGGGGTGAGAAGGGGAGGGGTCCCAGGTGGGGGTGTCCACAGCTCTGCTACCCAACTCTGTTCTGCACAATGGTGCCACTTCTGGGGTTTCTCAAAGCCTGAAGAATGTCTTAGGGGTTTCTCAATGGTAAAAACACTGAGAAAGGCTGATGTAAATAAATGAAATTGGGGTCATTGTGAGTGGGCAGGTAGTTGTGAGTTCCTGCATTGTGCAGTGGGTTGGACTAGATGACTCTGGAGGTCCCTTCCAACACCATGATTCTATGATTTGGCAAGGCCGGTGTGCCAGAATTGTAAAATTTGAACAGAACTCCCATTATGAGGGTTTCTGCCACCTTATCCAGCCGTTCTGCTATAGTTACCCAACAGTGGGACTTGTGGGATGAAATTGTACTGTTTCTTGAATCAATCTATTAGACTTGAGCAACATCTGTTTGGCAGCTCCTTTACAGAAATACATTTTGTTGACGGATGAGGAGGGTGTACTCTATTCATTTTATTAGTATTTCATATGTCATAACTAAACATACATTAGATGTCACTCCAAGGTGAAACGGTATGTTTGGTGCTTCCTAAATACATCCCACTGAAATGAGTGCAAATTTCTTGCACCTGCCAGTTAGAAAAAGTCGTCGCAGAGAGGATAAGAAATGCAGCAATGGTGTGACACATCTGTGCTCTTCCCTGTTGTGAACTGCGCAGCGTCCTTATATTTTGAGCACAGACTGTGGAAGAATATCGAAAAATTGTTCTGATCTATAGAGCCAAGGAGGTGATATGATAGTAATACTATGTCAGAGGTCAGCACATGCTCATGAGCCGTAGACTCATTTTGCCAAATGTCTCAAGGTTTAAATGCTTCTTCCACAGTAACAGTAAAATCCTAGGCAGAGTTAATGGCAAGGCAGAAGCTGTGGAAGTTGGTTCAACCAGACAAAAAGAGAACACATCTCTGTCTTTGTCTCTGTCTCTGTCAATTTCTTTGTCTCTCTGTCACACTCTCTGTGTTTCTGTGTCTCTGTATCTCTCTGTCTTTCTGTCTCTGTCTCTGTGTCTCTGTCTCTGTCTCTGTCTCTTTCTCTCTCTCTGTCTCTTTCTCTCTCTCTGTCTCTCTGTCTCTTTCTCTCTCTTTCTCTCTCTGTCTCTCTCTGTCACTTGTCTCTGTCTCTTTCTCTCTCTGTCTCTGTCACTTGTCTCTGTCTCTCTCTGTCTCTCTGTCTCTTGCAGATCTATGATGAGCCCAAGGTCACCTAGGTGGCTGCATATGGAAGAGCAGGGCATCAAACCCAATTCTCCAGATTACTGCTCTTTAGCCAGTACATCACACTGGTTCTCAGAGGCCCTGCTGCCAACTATGTGGGAAGAGATTAAGAAAGTCACAGAGAAGCTGGCTCCATATGAACCCCCTCAGGGAGAAAAATGAAAAAAGTTTGGTGCATGTTACTTCAATAAAACACTCTGAAGCAAGAACAAAACAGAAAGATCAAACCCTGTGAAGGACGTTAAGCTGAGCGTATGTCACTTGAGCACATCTTGGTAGAGTCAGAATTTCAGCCTTGGCTCCCAAGATCCTCTTCCAACACGCTCAACTCCTGTACCACACTGACTCTCGGTGATGTATGGATGCAGCTCGTGATGGCTGTTTGAATCCAGCTGAGCTTTTGGCTTTGGTGCTATCCTATGGCAAGGTTAATGGAGTGAAAAAGTATTTCCTCCTGTCACTTCAGTACCTGCGTCCTTGACTTGCCCTTTAGAATCTTCTTGTTCTTGAGTAATGACAATAATTAAAAGGGGCTCCGGAAACACCTATGCTTTATGTACCCTGCCTCTCCTTACCCGCCTCCCCTTCTAAAGTCAACATTAAAGTGGTTTTAATTTCACTTTTCTGCGCCTGTGACCTTTCTCCCTGGGCGTCCTCTATTTCTGCTCAAAACCAAACAGTACTTCATTCGGTGGAAAGCATTGCCCTGTTTTGCCCCGAGGGTTACTAAATCTGAGGAGTGAATGAAGCTAAATTTCTTTGCTTTGCCTTCTGCTGCACTTCATCAGGCCTGCAAAATGTTTCTGGATTGGTTAAAGGGAAGGTGTTTTGGTCAGGTGTACTTCTGGGGAGGTTTCTAACTTGGGCAAAATGTTTAAGGAAACTGTTATTTATCGTCTTTCGCATTTAGTCTCCTTCTGTGACTCATTTATCAAGTCCAAAGTACAGAGGGAGGCGTAAATGAATACATGTTATCAGAACCCTGAAGTACAGCAATGCCCAGTCTGAGCTGTTTATAGAATCATAGAATCATAGAGTTGGAAGGGGCCAGACAGGCCATCTAGTCCAACCCCCTGCTCAATGCAGGATCAGCCCAGAGCATCCAGGAGAGGTATCTGTTCAGCTCCTGCTTCACTAACTTCTTAGGCAGCTCATTCCACTACTGAACTACACTGTCTGTGAAATCTCCCCTCCCTGAAATCTAACCATTCTACATGTAGTTTAAACCCATTGCTGTGGGTCCTATCCTCTGCTGCCAACATATAATGCCCTAGAGTTAGGGTTGCCAACTCTGAGTGGGGAACCAGCTTGGTGTACTCGTTAGGAGTGCAGACTTCTAACCTGGTGAGCTGGGTTGGATTCTCTGCTCCTCCACATGCAGCCAGCTGGGTGACTTTGGACTCGCTAGAACACTGATAAAGCTGTTCTGCATCTGAGCAGTAATATCAGGGCTCTCTCAGCCTCACCCACCTCACAGGGTGTCTGTTGTGGGGAGAGGAAAGGAAGGCGAATGTAAGCTGCTTAGAGACTCCTTCTGGTAGAGAAAAGCGGCATATAAGAACCAACTCTTCTTCTTCAGTAATATCAGGGCTCTCTCAGCCTCAACCACCTCACAGGGTGTCTGATGTGGGGAGAGGAAGGGAAGGTGATTGGAAGGTGCTTTGAGACTCCTTCGGGTAGAGCAAAGCGGCATATAAGAACCAACTCTTCTTCCTCCCTCTTCCTCCTCCTACTACTTTTCTTCTTTTTAATATCTGGAGATTTTGAGGGCATAGCCTGAGGAGGAGAGGGATATCAATGGGAGCATAATGCCATAGAGTCTACCTGCGAGAGCAGCTCTTTGCTCCAGGGGAACTGATCTCTCTAGTCTGGAATAAGCTGCAGTCCAAGGGGATCTCCAGGCACTCTCCTGTGGTTGGCAAACGTATCACCTGCTGAGTTTGAAAGTTGAGTGAGGGTGAAACAGACTGCTACGTACATTTTGCATAGGCAGGCAGCTTTTGGTGTCTGAGCAAGTAGTCCCCCATGCGCTATCCTGAAAGAGTTAAATAGCCTCAAACCTTTCTGGAAAGGGTCATAAATTAATCACTGAAGTGCCAGAACAACAATCTTGTGGCACCTTGAAATGCCATTCTTTTATTTACTACCACGGAAGAGCAGGTGCTCTTGAGAGGCTGTACAAAGGCTGCGTTCCTTGCCAAAAAAATCTCTGTAGAACTTAGAAGCTGGCATAACAGGAGAATAAAAATGTAGTGAAATTGAGGCCTGGTTTAAACAGGTACGGGAAAAAAGGTGTGAAGGACACAGTAAAGACGTGAGGGGTAGAAGGAACCCTATCTCTAGAGAGACTGTTTTGAATCCCACCTAAAAAACCTTCTCCAGTCTGCTGGTAACAGCTAATAAATGTAAAGGTATCCCCTGTGCAAGCACCGGGTCATGTCTGACCCTTGGGGTGATGCCCTCTAGTGTTTTCATGGCAGACTCAATACGGGGTGGTTTGCCAGTGCCTTCCCCAGTCATTACCGTTTACCCCCCAGCAAGCTGGGTACTCGTTTTACCGACCTCGGAAGGATGGAAGGCTGAGTCAGCCTTGAGCCGGTTGCTGGGATCGAACTCCCAGCCTTATGGGCAGAGCTTTCAGACTGCATGTCTGCTGCCTTACCACTCTGCACCACAAGAGGCTCTGGTAACAGCTAATAGAAGGTAACTATTTACAAGATAGGTAACTTCATAGACCTTTGATATTAATAGACCCAAGTTATATGGCTTACAATATAAAATATAAGGTATAAAATATAAGGTAGTGTGTTGAAATAAGTTCACTGACGAAGTAAAATAGGAAAATGAGGTTTTATACCGAGGAGCTCGTACTATTGTTTGAATAAAGTTCTTGCCATCGCCAGCTTGAAAATTTCTTTCTTTTCTACTCATCTTTGTCTGATGGGTCTCTGCTTCTATTGACAGAATTGGGCTGAGCTGGACCAGATCCTTTCCCCCGAATGCTGTAGCTTTTTGATGGGGAGGCATATTTAAAACTGTGCTGTTTGAAGTGGGGAACAATATTACGAGAACATGGCTTCTTTGGAAAATGGACTGTATGGCATTATCCTGCACTGAAGCTCCTAACCTCTCCAAACTCCCCTCCCCCAAAATTTCCAGGTATTTCCCGGCCCAGAGCTGGCAACCCAAGTTGTATGTGAAGACTAACTTGGGCTGTCACCCCCCCATTTCTCAGAGCAGTGGATGTCCTACCCTGAGCTTCCGTTGCCTGATATTGCTCAAAGTCATTGCCAGAAACTCTATGGTTTTATGGTAAAGCCAGATGGTAGAACCATAAAGTTTCCAGCAATTCCTAGAGCTACCGTTAACTTCTGGCATCATTACACTCGTGGGACCTGCCCCATTCCCCTCCCTCATGCGGGTTGCCTGGCAACTCCGAGTCTAGCCCAAAATTTCTATCAGCATTATGGTTAGGAGGAGATAATACATATAATTTACCTCACAAATTGTGGTCAAAGAGACTTGCTTCAAAATCAATACCCTTAGGTTTGGAGATTTGAACTTCATCCTAATTCCTTATTTTAGCAAAGAAAGAAACTATTAAAGGAAGGTAAACTACCCGGGAAGCTATGTTTGCAGTTCTAAATGAGCTTTTACGATTCAGGAAAAAGATGGTGTTATGCGGACAGGCAGTTTGCTGCAGATGTCAGCTGAGTTCACTGTGGGGGTAAAACAAACAATGTTAGGAACTATTAAAGAAGAACAGATAGAGAGAAATGACGGGGAGATTACAGGGTTGATAGTACAATACGAGTTATCTCAATAGAACGTGCTGCTCCTGGTTTCAAAGGATCTATCGTTCGGAAAAGGACATCGTATGGAAAGCTGAGATTATTTGAAATGTTCTCCAACGAAGAATGAAGAAGGAGACTGAATGAAGAGTTGGTTTTTATACACTGTTTCTCCCTGCGTGAAGGAGTCTCAAAGTGCCTTACAATCACCTTCCTTTCCTCTCCCCGCAGCAGCAGAAGAAGAAAAGTTGGTTCTTATATGCTGCTTTTCTCTACGCGAAGGAGGCTTAAAGCAGCTTACATTCACCTTCTTTTCCCCCTGAACATTCCCCTCAGCCTTTCCCTTCCCTTTCCTCTCCCCACAACAGACAGAGGTGGGTGAGGCTGAGAGAGCCTTGATATTCCTGCTCGGTGAGAACAGTTTTATCAGTGCTGTGGCGAGCCCAAGGTTACCCAACTGGCTGCATCTGGGGGAGCACAGAATAAAACCTGGCTCACCAGATTAGAAGTCCGCAGTTCTAACCACTACACCAAACTGGCTCTACACCAGACTGGCAGGCACCCAGTGAGGGAGGTGAGGCTAAGAGAGCTTCTGACAGGACAGCTCTGTGAGAACAGCACTACCAGGACTGTGCTCTGTGAGAACAGCACTACCAGGACTGTGACTAGTTTGAGGTCACTTAGCTGGCTGCATGTGGAGGAGTGGGGAATCAAACCCAGCTCTCCAGATTAGAAGCTGCTGCTTTTAACCACTATACCATACTGTCTCTCAATGTAAAAGGCATTTGCCTGAAAACCTGGAGGATTTCTGCCAGTCTGAACAGACAGTATTGACCACGGAGGGCTGATGGTCATGTATGTACTCATGTGTGTACACTGGCTGATAAAAAGAAGTGGAGAGATGAGGACTGTTTTCAAGCAAACCCCCTGGGAGTAAGTTAGCCTCAGTGCTGCCTCCAGTGCTGCTTTGAATCACAGAATCATAGATTTGGAAGAGACCTCTAGGGTCATCTAGTCCAACCCCCTGCACAATGCAGGAATTCACAACTACCTGCCCTACCCACAATGACCCCAATTTCATGCCCAAGTGATCCCTCTTCCAGAAATCTCCAGAATCCAGCCTGGCTTGGAGGAAATTCACCTCCCATCCCACAGTGGCGATCAGCAATTCTCTGGGTATGCAAGGAAGGACCACAAGAGACAAACACTGGCACAGCCTTTCCTGCCCACCCACTCACCATCCGCCTAAGTTCATAAATTCAGAGGTTTGGAGACCAAGTCGTACGAGGAAAGGCTGAGGGAGCTAGAACCTGGCTAGCCATTGTGTAGATGTGGGAGGCAAGGACAGGCATAAGCTTTGCCGGTCCCTCTCTTGCACACCCACAGCCCATCAGCGCAGTGGAAAACGGTGGGATAACCTTCTTTCCTTTCCATTGGGGGAAAAAAAAGAAAAAAGAAAATTGCAAGCAGGAGGTCAAAAATCTGCATATTTATGAATAAGGGATCAATTATGGAGATAAAAGCTTGCCTCTATTGATCACCGGGGCGCTCGGTGCAATTAAAATAATAAAACTAATTAATATTGCAGCATTAAAAAGTCAGCGCTTGCCGAAGGTGATCAACTACGCGGTGGGCACGAATGCTGACTGGCTGGCGCTTCTGGCTGAAGCGTGGATTTCTGACATCAGCTCCACTGAAGTCATAACACTTCTGCCAGCGATGCTATTAAAAAGCTTCATGAGAAGGCGCGGTGCTTGGTGAGCTGCATTAAGGTGCTTCCATTGAAACGTGAACAATTCCCTTAATATGTGTCAACGGAGAAGGAAGTCGAACGGTCTTGATCCAGCGCTGATAGTTGGCAGCTGGCCCCGAGTGGAAAAATCAGCGGCCCTGGAGGGAAACACACTTGCCCAGTAAAACAAACACCTATAAATCTGCTGTAACTGAAGCTCCTGACAGCCAGAGCGGTTCCTCAGTGGAACAGGCTTCCTCGGGAGGTGGTGGGTTCTTCATCTTGGGAGATTTTTAAACAGAGGCTGGAGAGCCATCTGACGGAGAGGCTGATTCTGTGAAGGCTCAAGGGGGTGGCAGGTGACAGTGGAGGAGCGAGAGGGTTGTGAGTGTCCTGCGTAGTGCAGGAGGTTGGACTAGATGACCCAGGAGGTCCCTTCCAATTCTGTTATTCTATGATTCTGTGAATCTGTCTGAATCACACCACTGGTCTCTCAAGGTCAGTGTTTTCCTCTCACTATCAGATCCAGGTCTGTCCCTTTTGGTGCCTGGTCCAAAATAGCCGTTCCAAAATCCCCCAATGCTTTTGACAAATCAAAGCAGCAGATACTGTTTCCTCTAGCACCATGTTTTAAAACTGTAATTTGAAATTCTTCATTCTTTTGGGCATATTTGATGCAGCTTTAAGACTACAAAACCCATGAGACTCTGTAAAAAAAGATATACGAGCACAAACGCATTAAGAACATCCAAGTCCTGAAACCTAAGTAAGCCGCTGTCACTATTCATGGGATGGTGCTACAGTTCTGGAGGCCTTACTTCAGAAAGGTGGTGGACAAAATTGATGGGGTACAGAGGAGAATAACAAGGATGATCCAGGACCTGGGGCCCAATGGAGAAGAGGAGTTTGAAAGGGGACATGATAGCTCTCTCCAAGTATTTGACAGATTGCCACTTGGAGGAGGGCAGGGAACGGTTCCTGTTGGCAGCAGAGGAGAGGACCTGCAGTAGCGGCTTTAAACTATGTGTAGAACATATCAGCTAAATATCAGGAAAAAAGTTTCACAGTCAGAGTAGTTCAGCAGTGGAATGTGCTGCCTAAGGAGGTGGGGAGCTCCCCCTCACTGGCAGTCTTCAAGCAGCAGCTGGACAGATCCTTATCCTGGATGTTTTAAGCTGATCCTGCACTGAGCAGGGGGTTGGACTAGATGGCCTCTGTATACCCTTCCAACTCCAGGAGAGAGTAAGCTCGCCTTTTTGCCTTCTTGCCATTTCTTTTGACCTCCAGGCTACAAGCTACATCAGCAAGATGATTTGGGGATTCGCCAGCTAGTTCAGCAGCAAGGAGCCAAATGCATTTTACTAAAAAACTGTACAACCAGCCTGTGATTTTCTCAGCCTCTCTCCCAGAGGAATAGGAAGGTGATTGTGAGCCGCTTTGAGCCTCCTTCGGGTAGGGAAAAGCAGCGTATAAGAACCAACTCTTCTTCTTCTTCTTCTTCTTCTTCTTCTTCTTCTTCTTCTTCTTCTTCTTCTTCTTCTTCTTCTTCTTCTTCTTCTTCTTCTTTGCCCCCGTGCTGCCACTGATCCCTTCCCTTCCCTTCCCTTCCCTTCCCTTCCCTTCCCTTCCCTTCCCTTCCCTTCCCTTCCCTTCCCTTCCCTTCCCTTCCCTTCCCTTCCCTTCCCTTCCCTCCAGCTTGTGCACTCCCTTGATAGTCATCCCCTGCTGTCCTCATCGGCAGCCCAAACAAATGACAAATCTCGGCGTGCGGGAAAAGTAACGAGGGGGCCGATCAGTAGTTTTAGTTATCTTTCCCTTTTGTGTTTATTGCGGTCTGCCGTCGTTATTTCAAAGGCCCCGACATTGATCGACAGCTTCTATTAAGGCCCGCACGAGGCAGCTGGATTGGACAGATACATTAAATAAAGCAGTTATTGCTTTTCATTGCCTTTCCGTAAAATATCACCGCTAAATAGCTTCTGCCCTCGGATGCAGTTAGGTACATGGTTTTAATTTGAGAGACTGCTTTCTAACACCGCACAATTGACACCGGCCTTTGTTTCCCTTACAATAATCATTGTGTACGGTCCTGGAGAATTGATGGGCTGTCTGGAGAGGATAGGGTGGTGGTGGTGGTGGGGGGAACCAGGAGGGATGGCTTTATTGTGTGTGTCCCCCCCTCCCATCTCTCCCCTTCCTTTTTGTACTTACACACGCTACACTTGTCAGCGGTTTGCAGCCCGAACTGGAATAATGTCAGGACGGGCTCCTTATCTCAGGATGTTGTAATGTAGGGAGCTGCATGCTCTCGCCTGAAGGCAAGATAAGAGCAAGCTTACAAGGATGGGAGGGAGTAATGAGGAGGGGAAATAAATGGGGAGGGGGCAGCTGGGGTGGAGGTATTATGGAGATAACAATAACAGGCCTGTCACTCATGCGCTTACAGCTCTTTCTCACGGCCGGGAAATATATGGACGCGGAGCGGTGAATAACAAGCACGAGAATAAAAGTCTCGAATGTTCATCTAATAATGATGTATTTGTAACCGGATTCGCTGCCCGGCGATATTCGCGGCTTTATCTCAGAACAAAATGGCCAGGCAGCTGTGTGCTTTGGCAGGGTGCGATGTCCTTCCTTTTGTGCGCTGCATATTAATCCTTTATTGAAGTAATTAAATGTGTGCTTAATGGCAGAACGAGCGCACAATTGAATTAGCGGTTATGATGGGGAGCATGCTACAAGATGAACTGAATGCAATTACTGTAGGCATTTCTTCCCCCCCCCTCCTTCTCCCCGGCCCTCTGAGCTCTATTGGGCAACATGACATGACTTAATTACAGGTTGTTAGATACACTTTCTCTCCGATCTGGTGGGGACGGTTCTGGGCTTAAGGGAACAAATTCTCGAGTCTGCCCCTGATGCACGCCAAGGTGCTGGACGCGGTGATCCATTAAGAGACATTTAACCTAGCATGAAGGTCAACTTGAATTCTGTAACAAACATCTCAAATGTAAAAGAGGCCGGTTTCGGCGCTTTCTGACATGTCTGACCAGTAGCACACTAAAATGAAAATGAGAAAGGAAGGATCTTCTTTAAAATAAAATTTAAAAAAATGTCCAGGATGCCAAGTTTTTCTTAGATGATTAGAACCGATTGCATTGTAGACACTGGCCAAGGGGCAAAGATCTGATGTACACGTGAAGCGTTGTGTGAATTTGCGCTGTTCGTGTGAATTATTGTGGAAGAACGCCCGAGCATTCACCCTCTTCTGTGGGCATATATGGGTTTTCCAGGACTTGAGTGAGTCAGACGATACACTCTGATGAAGAATTCCATGTGCACATTAATGTCCATCTGATGCCCGCATCAGAACTTCTGGCCGGCGTCTGGATGTGATAATCTGACAGCCCAAATCTATGCATGGTCAATACTTGAATAGGGGCCTGCCAGGAAATCTCAGTACGAAAAAGGAAGAAAGGTTCGAAACATATACAGAGAAAAAAATATATACAGAGAAAAAAAGAACCTTTCCAAGGCAATTGGTACAATACATTTTATGTATCAATAATTTTTTAAGGACCAACCAAAACGGTTTCTAGATATACGCAGTTTTTCTTCAGTGGTTGATTCCTTATACTCTTATCAAACAATTTTTATATATAAATAGTAAAGTATTGTGGGGAATGTCAGTCAAAAAACATTCCCCAGAATTACAGCTGATCTCCAGGCTACAGAGATCAGTTCCCCTGGAGAAAATGGCTATTTTGGAGGGCAGACTCTATGGCACTGTACCCATCTGAGGTCTCTGCTCCTGAATTTTCCAATCAGGAGCTGACAACCCTACTTTCTGTCTCCTACCGGAGGCCAGGGGAGACCAGAGCGTAGTCTGCACACAATAGATAATGCACTTTCAATGCACTTCAGAAGTAGATTTTCCTGTTCCACACAGAAAAATCCATCTGCCAAAGCACATTGAAAGTGCATTATCCTATGTGTGCAGAATGGGCCCAGGCAACGCTACCTGAGGTTCTTCCACCACCACCACCACCACGCGTCCAGCCTTTGTATCAGGCCCCATGTGAGCCCAGGTGACCCCCCAGCACTGCACACTTGGGGAGACCCACCTTCCATTTGAAGTTCCTGCCGGTGCTGATGGGGCAGTGTGAAGCCCCTGTTCATGATGCAATCTGTGCACCTTGCTTCGTATTTAAGTCTTGATGGGGGGGGCGGTGAGCGGAGAATGTGGGGAGTTGGTTTTATAGCTCTCACTCTCTTTGCTGGGGCCATAAATGAAACCCTTTCAGCCCTAATGACCACTACGACTTTCCTTGATCATGTTATTGCTGCTTTGGCACATTTATCGCTTTCACATGCACTAATGGATGACTTTGGATATGTTAACAATTTATATATCATCTTGATCCTAAAAAGAACCCCCCTCTCCTCTTCTTCCTCTCCTCCTCTTCCTCCTCCTCCTCCTCCTGTCACAGCCAAACTAACTTAGCTCTCAGGATTGAGTAGCTTTTAAGGAGTATAAATGAATTTAATGCTTTAGAAAGAGCCTTTGTAAATTATGAACATGACACCTATTACATTAAGCTGCATTAAGCGTTAATACATCTTCATTACTGGCAAGTTGCCCAAAATTCCAAGGTTGGGGGTAGGGAAAGCTCACCAGACCCAGTGTGGAAATGACCTAGACTAAAATCTATAGTCTTTTTTGAATGGTAGGGAGAAGGTGCTAATTGTCTATTCGTCTCCCGTGAAGATTAGCCATGCTGGCATCTGTTGTGTAGTCCCCATTCCTCCCCACAAGGCTTTTTCTTTAAAAAAAAAAAATTAACCCAGTGAGTTTGACCTTCTAGGCAAAGAAGTATATGAAATCTCCTTTCATTCACGTAAAAGAAGAACCATCGTACGGACCTTCGGAAAGCCATGGTGCTGGTTCATTAGGCTGATATTGAAATCATTGTTAAGAAAGTTACTATTGATGTAGCAATAATTGCTTCTTATGGGAGGGGAGGGCACCAGGGGCTGAAATTGCTGATGTGGAGGTTTTGATGGTGGAAAAGAGGTGAGGGGGGGGGAAGTATAAAGGGGGGGAGGAATCATGCCAGATTGATGACGGCCTACCTTGTACTGTCAAAGAACAAGAGATAAAACTGATTTTAGTGTCTTAAAAAGCAATATCCATTAGTCTCTTATTGGGCTACAGTTGAAGGGGAAAAGCCTCTATTTCCACAAGATGTAGAGGCTCGGCTTTGGGTAGGGGGGGGGGGACAAGCTAACTGCTTGTGACATATTGTAATTGATTTTATGTTGTACATTTATAAGACCGGCAATTCATGCTCCATATGGGATTCAACGCCGAAGCCTCACTCGGACTTCTAAAGGCTTTATTATATTACAATTCTCAAAGGGCTTCCGGGAGACTGTTTTCTCGACGTCCCGGTGTGGAAACTTTCATTTAAATTGTGCAGCAAATACACTTACAGCACCGGACCCGTCCAACTGGGGACTTTTCAGTTGGATTCAGAATGTTTAGATGAGATCCTAAAACAGCGCACCCCCCCCCCCCCCCGGCCTTTGTCTTTGGCAGTTAATCAGATACTATGAGGTCTGGTGCCTCTATGTAATTTGTGTGTGGAGTTTCTTCTGCAAGGCTACGTAGTTTGGTGCAGTGGTTAGGAGGGCAGATTTCTAATCTTGCAAGCCAGGTTCATAGAATCATAGAATCATAGAGTTGGAAGGGGTCATACAGGCCATCTAGTCCAACCCCCTGCTCTACGCAGGTCCAGCCCAAAGCATCCTAAAGCAGGTTCGATTCTGCACTCCCCCACATGCAGCCAGTTGGGTGACCTCGGGCTCGCCACGGCTCTGATAAAACTGTTCTGACTGCGCAGTAATATCAGGGCTCTCTCAGACTCACCCACCCCACAGGGTGTCTGTTGTGGGGAGAGGAATGGGAAGGTGACTGGAAGCCGCTTTGAGCCTCCTTCAGGTAGAGAAAAGTGTCATATAAGAACCAACACTTCTTCTTCTTCTTCCTCCACAGATGGGTGAAGCCATTCGAGTGTTCTTCGAGATGGAGGTTGAATGGATGGTGTTTAGGTTCCCAGTTTCCAGTTGGGCCAAAAGACACAAAATGGGGTACACGGTGTATTGCAGTTGTACAAAAGAAGAAAGCCCACAGTGGAGTAGCAACACAACTTAGTAAGAGTTGGAAAAAGTTTGTCCAATGCTTAAAAAAGACAACCACAACATTGCATTAGGATGAGCAGTTCGGCATGGTTTGGGCGTCTCGGCAATCACCGGAGCCTGAGGAGGCCAGTGCTGTGGCATGGGGGGGGGGGGGGGGGCGTCAAGGCCAATATGAATTGGTAGGATTGAGAATTATTCTCACCCTTGTTTATTTTTTATACCTAACTTGGTTTTGGCATATTACAAAAAAATACAAGAATTTTCACCCCTGCTGATTCCTTCTTCCACTTACTGACCATCTTTTGGTTTCAAAGTAGACCAGACGACCACCAAAATCATGTGAGTCTACCTCACAAAATCTTGGCAAACTATATCCGTTGCCCTAGCAATCTATTATGGCTGCCAGGAACATGTAAGGTTGTCTCAAGATCTTAGCGCTTAAACAATTGCATGTTCACTTCCCCCTCCTCTTCTTTCTGTTTGGATTTTTCCGCAGCATCATCTCTTGTGTACCTGCCCCCCTTGGGTAAACATTTTGATCTTCACTCTGAGGTCAGGATCAGAATTAGAAGAAGAAGAAGAGTTGGTTCTTATATGCCGCTTTTCTCTGCCCAAAGGAGTTTCAAAGCGGCTTCCCTTTCCCTTTCCTCTCCCCACAACAGACACCCTGTGGGGTGGGTGAGGCTGAGAGAGCCCTGATATCACTGCTCAGTCAGAGCAGTTTTCTCAGTGCTGTGGTGAGCCCAAGGTCATTCAGCTTATAAATGATGAAAATCCAGATGAGTTGCTATGTTAGTCTGCAGCAACAAAATAAATCAGGAGTCCCACGGCATCGAAAAGACTAGCAAAGTTTATTCCAGCATCAGCTTTAGTGAGTCAGAACTGACTTCATCAAAAACATGTCTAAATTATTTACTTTGCATATTCAAATATTATAAAATTTGCACACTCAGAGTAGTTCAGCAGTGGACTTCACTGCCTAAGGAGCTGATGAGATCCCCCTCACTAACAGTCTTCAAGCAGCGGCTGGACAGATCCTTATCCTGGATGCTTTAGGCTGATCCTGCACTGAGCTAGATGGCCTGTAATGGTCCCTTCCAACTCTATGATTCTATGAATATAATTTAATTAAAATATTTTAATATATTTTAATTTACAGACCGTTTATCAATGTAAAAATTATTTTTATATGCCTTGCTGCTACCTGCTCTGAGCCAACCGGGAAGGGTGGGCTATAAAAATAAAGTTATTATTAGTGGTAGTTATTTAAAAAAATTGGCCCTGTGCCACCCAGGATGTAATGCACCTCCAACGTAGAGGGCAGATGAATCTAGCCCTCCAATCACCATACAATTCTACTTCTTTATTGCTTTGTATTAATCATGGAGAACGGCGGAGTGGATTTCCTTGTTTTGAATAAACTGAGGTATTAAATTCACAGTCTTGGTTTCATCTGCGAGGGAAAACGATCTGACCCTCGCATTCCTAAAAGCTGAACGAAAACTTTTTGGAGGCGCACTTCAAAGCTCCAAAAACAATATGAGTAACACTTTGGACACTTCTGGTGGGGGAGAAGAGGAGGGTGAAAGTCCCTCTATGAAGAACACCCAAGTATTTAAGAAGAAAAGCCTAGGTTTAAATATCTCACTGTTTTCCTTTGCCCGGGCACCACGCTGTGGATTTTATTTTCGTTTGCACTGCTTGGGCTGCCAAAGGCCCTTTTCTCAGAGATAGGCCGGCAACGTTGCTGTGTAGAAGGCAGCTAGCAGGTTCACTGGGGAAAGTTTATTTGTAGTTCGGCCTGTGTCGAGTTGGAGAATTCCATTACGGCTTGGAAGACTTCACAAGTTTGGCATATCAATGGCACTTCAAAGAGGCAGACACCGTCCCTTCCAGGCCCCAGAAGAGAGGGGGAAAGAGAGAGGTTCAAAGCCAGAAAATGGGTAGAGTTTCTCCAAGGCTCAAGTAGGCACCCCAGGTCTTCATAAACGTTGTGAAGTCTCTCTGGGATAAAGAGATGATTGTGGTCGTTCAGACAGACAAAGGAGTCTGATTCTGCCTCTGCTCTGGAAAATAATGAAATATATATTTAAAAAAAAAACAGCAGCTGTTTTATTCTCTTAAAAGCAAATTAAAACGGGACCTCTTTAATTTCTCCTGAAGGGTTTTCACCCTTATTTATTTTCACTGCCATTTTACACTGGAAAAAAAAAACACCTCTCTTTTCCCCCATTTTTTTTTTGCCATCCATCTTAAGAAATTTCTTTGCAGATATATTTTGAACAGTGTGGCGCTGCACATCCTCAGTGATGTCATTGTCTCCTGAGCAAGTACATAATGTAGGGCCCCATTGGTCTGTAGGTCTGTGACTTGGCACTGGATTGGTGGTACAGATGCATACGGCACTCTTTTTGGGGAATCTGTTTATGTATGTCGCTTGTCAACTGTGCAAGTGCTGATGGGGACAGTAGGCTGGGAACAGGCCGAGAGAACTGAGAATGATCAGTTCTAGAACTGTTTTTCTCAACATTTTTTTACCACTGAGAAATCCCTGAAACATTCTTCAGGCTTTGAGAAAGCCCAGAAGTGGCTCAATCATGCAGAATATGGTTGGGAAGCATAGCTGTGGACCCCCCCCTTCCCCAGGGTCCCTGTCCTTCCCACCCCCTCCAAGCCCATCATCGGCCATTTTGGGAGGTGGAGGGGGTTGACATGACCATATACGGTCACAAGGTCTAACAATATTACCCATGAAACCTTGGTTGAGAAAGCCTTGTCTATGATCAAGGGCACCTTTTGTTTTACAGGCCTGCTTACAAGTCAGGCCGGGGATGCAATATTTGTTTATAGCCTCTGGTTAGTTGCAGAATCATCCCTCAGATACTCCTTTTAAGAGCATGAACATTCTGGCCATCTCATGTCCTCACTTTATGAATCACTAGGCTTGACAGGCCTAGTGGGAGACTGAAGGAGCATTGATATGGTACAGCCATTGGTAGCTGTGTGATGGTGCATGCAGGGAAAACCAGGAAGTGACACTAGTCCTCTCTAGGAATTACTGAAAACTCAGTGATTTCTACAGACGGGTGAAATCTCACCTGTGTGTTGTTGTTTTTTGGAAGAGGATCATGCTGTTGGCCTAATAGACTTAATCTTCACACCCACACACCCACACACTGTTCTGAGCCGGGCATTTTCCGAAGTTGTTTCAGCCAATTGTGTTGCTGAGGGAGGGGATATTTCATATTTGTGTTGCTTGCTGGCTCCTGGCTCTAAATCAGTACATTTCCAATATACACCTGTAGTAAAATGGATAGCAAAGAGTTAACTGGAACCTGATTAATATAGAAACTCCACCCCCCTGAATTTGTTCTTTCTCCTTAGCTTTCCTTTCCTTTGTTAGTTGGCGTTGGGTTGCAGTAAAGAAGTTGTGTTCTGCAGCTCCTGTATGCAGATTTATTGTCCATGCCTGCCCCGAGATTACAAAAACATCATCTTTATCTGTCTCTTCTCCATCATAGAACTAATACCATGTTTTTTTGGAAGAGAGTGGATAAATAGGGCAGAAGGTGCGGAAAGAAAGGGTTAAATACAGAGGTTCTTTTTGAATCTCATCTTCCGTCCTCCGTCTGGGTTGACTCAAGGCATTAAAGTGTAAATCAAGCAGCCTTGGGGGCATTGAATGCAAGAGGTAAATTGGGGATGTCACTCTAATTCTTGGTCTCTTCCCCTTCTACAATACTGACCAAATTTATAGGGCTGCTGTAACTGTAGGTATTATTCAGCTGATGTCTGAAGAGTCCTGAATGTTCTAAAATTAATGTAATGTCTTAACAGAGAGCACGAACTGTCCTTACCCAATGAACTGCATGCTTTAATGTTTTTAAAAATCTAATTACCGTGGCTCAAGTTTAACAGTAGGTTTTTAAGTAGCAGGTAAATCTCTCTCTGCAATTTGAATTTGGGCAAGTTGCCGTGGAGGCAAGCTCCCTTTAAAATGTAGGGTTCCTCTAAAAAGTTATAAAAAGTAACTGTTGTGCCAGGACTGGGGAAATCAGAGTTCAAATCTCTGCTTACTCATGAAGGTCATGGAATCATAGAGTTGGAAGGGACTTTCAGGGTCATTTAGTCCAACCTCCAGCACAATGCAGGACACTAAAAACTACCTGCCTACCCACAGTGACCCCAATTTCAAGCTGGGATGCAAGCAAATGAACGAATTAATGAAAGACAGTTGATGTTGGTGATGACATTGCAGAGGGATAAGGAGTTGAGAGCCAGCTTGGTGTAGTGGTTAAGAGCAGGGGCTTCTAATCTGTTGAGCCATTCCCCGCTCCCCCACATGTAGCCAGCTGGGTGATCTTGGGCTCGTCACAGCACTGATTGAGCTGTTCTGACCGAGCAGTGATATCAGGGCTCTCTCAGCCTCCCCTGCCTCACAGGATGGTTGTTGGGGGGAGAGGAAAGGGAACACAATTGTAAACTGCTTTGAGATTCCTGGTAGAGAAAAGTGGCATATAAAAACCAAGTCTTCTTATTCTTCCTCTTTGGCAAAGGAGTAGCAGAATCTGGCACGCAAAGCCTTGGTGCTTGCAGGGTTGGCAGTCCCATGGGCTGAGCATAATAGTGTAAGAGCACACAGTGTGTGAACTTGGATGGACTTGTAGGCTGCCGGCTAATGCTTCAGTGAACAGCTTATTGTGGCTTTTAGCGTGGGGCATGATGTCAGCCATGGCCTTATGTCCTGGGCAAACAAGCCCGGAGTCAAATGGCATACAGATCCAGGGCTGCTGGTGTGCATGTCAATGGGAGCTCATGGCGGGGACAGAGGACACCTTCCATGCCAGAGATAAGCATCCCTTCCAAGACTGCGAGACTTCTGGTGCCAAAAGAACACTGCAAAACGATTTGCCGGGAACCATGTCAAGAGAAAGACTATTTGATGTTCATAAGCTGAGTCTACAAATGGCACAGAACAGGGACTTGGAAATTTATTGCAAAAAATAATTATGTTAGAAGATAGTGTTGGTACATAATTAAGATTCAAACTAAAGCCTGAATACATTGACAGATTTGCTCCGCAGCTTGATTGGGTGCTTTTTGCTTTTTTGTTTTTGTTTTGTTTGGCTCTGTGATTCTAAGGACGTTCTAAAGATCACACTCAAAGCATTTTCTGATTTCATTTTTAAAATATCCCTCTTGGAGGCTGACTGATTTGGGCATGGTTGCCAACTCTAAGTTGGAGATCAGTCCTGATTCCAGAATATCTCCAGGTCCCACCAGTAGGTTGACAGCCCTAATTGCAGGGTATAGAAAAGTGCCTTTGCTAGTGCCCAAATCTGAGCTGTCAAAGCACCACCAGAAGGTCATAAACTAGTGCGAGAGTAGCCAACCCCTCCTCCCCAGTATGCATATTAAAGACTTGCATGGTGGACCATTTTGCTTGACATATAGGGCCAATTTTCCATCTAGATCAGGGGTAGTCAAACTACGGCCCTCCAGATGTCCATGAACTACAATTCCCAGAAGCCCCTGCCAGCATTCGCTGGCAGGGGCTTCTGGGAATTGTAGTTCATGGACATCTGGAGGGCCGTAGTTTGACTACCCCTGATCTAGATGATGGCAGCCTGTTCCTATTGTAGTTTCCGCATTAGGAGACATAAGCTAGTTTTAGCCTCGCTTTGGGTTTCCTTTGGATGCTGTGAGTTGCCTCTAGCCTTTCCGCTTCTGGGCTTTCCTCCTCTCGTTTCTCAGGCTGAAATTGCCAATATGCTTTCAGCTCTAAGTCCTATGGAGGGAGCTTCCCATCATGCTTTCTTCCCTTCCCCTCTTCAAAAAGAAGAAGAAGAGTTGGTTCTTATATGCTGCTTTTCTCAAAGCGGCTTACAGTCGCCTTCCCTTTCCTCTCCCCACAACAGACCCCCTGTGAGGTGGGTGAGGCTGAGAGAGCCCTGATATCACTGCTCAGTCAGAACAGCTTTATCAGTGCTGTGGTGAGCCCAAGGTCACCCAGCTGGCTGCATGTGGGGGAGAAGGGAATCAAATCAAAGCTTAGAGCTGATCCTGCGTAGAGCAGGGGGTTGGACTAGATGGCCTGAATGGCCCCCTCCAACTCTATGATTCTATGATTCTATGAAATCCAGCTTGCCAGATTAGAAGTCTGCACTCCTAACCACTACACCAAGCTGTTTTTTTTTTTTGCAAAATAATGCCTGCTTGCATCTTTGTTATTATTGCGCCCCTTAATCCTACCCTACTGCCTCCCTCCTTCCCCCCAAAGTGTACTAAATGTAAATAAAATGTAATAAAAAACAACAACAATAAAACCCTGGATTATAATGACTGCCTTACACTGATGAAATTGCTATAATTGGTAATTCACAGAAGACGCGGTAAATCAGATGGCAATTCCAGACTGCGCCTGGACAGGCAGATTTTAATGTGGAAATGGATTGAAAAGCTGGCCCTTTAAAAATGCAAATCCAAATTATATTACTAGTGTGAAAACTGTCTCTGTTCCCTAGGAATCTGTCTAATTCCTCTAAGACTCACCTGCTGGGCAAATTGATAATGAGCATCAGCCTCCTAAATTCTATCTTCTTTTCTTCATTTAAGCCAGACAGGTGGGTTGAAAAATTGCTGTAGTCCCAATTGACAGGGATAACGTGGACTTTGCCATCAGCATTGGTCAATCAATTCTTTGAAATCCCTCCAATGGTGGAAATGCAAGTCCAGAAGCAAGTTCCAGTGGCTTCTCTACCTTGACTCATTTGGTGCAGCAGATGTCATGAAATGCCAAGTTGTTCGTGTACAACTGAGAACTGAGGTTGAGAAGAGGTTTTTCAGTCAGCTCTTGTTGTTGACACTGTTTGTGGAGAAAACAGGTCAACCCACAGGATGAGAAGTTGTTCATGGACAGCTCCCTTGGCAAAGGTAATCATTTTGAAGAATGATGTGGAGGCAGAAGAAGAAGAAGAAGAAGAAGAAGAAGAAGAAGAGTTGGTTCTTATATGCCACTTTTCTCTACACGAAGAAGGCTGAAAGCATCTTAAATTCACCTTCCCTTTCCTTTTCCCACAACAGACACTCTGTGGGGTGGGTGAGGCTGAGAGAGCCCTGATATTACTGCTCGGTCAGAACCGTTTTATCAGTGCTATGGCGAGCCCAAGGTCACCCAGCTGGTTGCATATGGGGGAGCGCAGAATCGAACCCGGCATGCCAGATTAGAAGTCTGCACTCCTGACCACTACACCATACTGCCTCTCTGCCAGTAGCAGTATGGTATTTAAATAAATGAACCCGAGGACACATTATAGGCCTAGGTATTCATTTATAGGCCTAGAATTCATTTATAACCAGAGCTGGTTCAAAATATTTTGTCCTTCTGAAGATATGATGAGGGACGGATGGACCAGAACCAATGGTATGAAATTAATTCAAAAGAAATTCCATCTAAACATCTGGAAGAGGTTCCTGACCGTTAGAGCAGTTTCTCAGTGGAACAGGCTTCCTCAGGAGGTGGTGGATTCTCCATCTTGGGAGATTTTTAAACAGAGGCTGGATAGTCATCTGATGGAGCGGCTGATTTTGTGAAGCTTCAAGGGCTTGGCAGGTTATAGTGGATGAATGATGTGAGTGTCCTGCATGGTGCAGAGGGTTGGACTAGATGACCCAGGAGGTCCCTTCCAACTCTATGATTCTATGGTGAAGAAGAGTTGGTTTCTATACCCCGCTTTTCACTTCCCAAAGGAGTCTCAAAACAGCTTACAACACCTTTCCCTTTCTCTCCCCACAACAGACACCCTGTGAGATAGGAGGGGTTGAGAGAGCTCTGAGAACTGTGACTAGCCCAAGATCACCCAAGCTCGCTGCATGTGGAGGAGTGGGAAATCAAACCTGGTTCTCCAGATTTATTCCTTTATTATTTCTTTATTCATTTATGAGTCTGGCAATCAATCGTAATTCTGGGAGATCTCCTGGCCCCACCTGAAGTCTGACAACCTGGAGAAAACCTGGAGGCCTTGTGGGTGGACTCTACACAGGATGAAGTTTGGGTAGGGGAGGGACTTCCATGGGGTCTAATGCCATAAAGTCCACCTTCTAAAACAGGGGTAGTCAAACTGCGGCCCTCCAGATGTCCATGGACTACAATTCCCAGGAGCCCCTGCCAGCGAATGCTGGCAGGGGGCTCCTGGGAATTGTAGTCCATGGACATCTGGAGGGCCGCAGTTTGACTACCCCTGTTCTAAAAGGTCATTTTCTCTAGGGGAACTGATCTCTGTTGTCTGGAGATGAGCTGCATTTCCAGGGATTCCGAGGTCCCACTTGGAGGCTGGCAACCCTACTGACATCTTAATAACTCTATATAAGTTTGCCCTGTAAATCAGGCCAAAACCACCCATTATTGGTTAACTGCCCCCCTCCTTCATGGGTGTACGTCACTTAAAAAAAAAAAAACTGAGCCTGCTATCTACTTTTAATGGCCAAGACTAGAAACAGGGTGGGGGCGGGATCCTTAAAACTGTATTTATACATTAACGTCATTCATTTACGTAAACGTCCATTGCAGCTGCTTTGATTTATATAGCCAGCAGATGTTGGAACTTAAAGCACCTGCTAAGAAAAGCAGATTCTTTATAGCTCTGGCCTAGCCCCGTCTCCATGGGGCTTTCTTTCTCCCCCGGCCTCCTTGCTGTGTCCCAGCGGTGCCTGTTCATTTGTACAGGCCACGGCTGCGGTGGGTCTCCGAGTCTCCATCTGTGTCTCTGCCACGATGGCTTTGATAGCCCAGCCAAGCCGCGGCTGGCCGAAATGTCAAAAATGCCAGAGGCTTCTCTCCCTCCCCTCATCCCCACTCCCGAATGTACACAAACGAAAAACCCGGGAGGGCCCATGGTGATGTCAAGCAGGCATATGCCTTCGGAGTCTGCACTAACAAAAATAGACGTCTGCCCCACCTCCTGACCAGGTTAGGTTTACAACACCTCAGCATCTACAGCTCCCAAGAAGAAGATGAAGAAGAAGAGTTGGTTCTTATATGCCGCTTTTCCCTACCCGAAGGAGGCTCAAAGTGGCTTACAGTCGCCTTCCCTTTCCTCTCCCCACAACAGACACCCTGTGGGGTGGGTGAGGCTGAGAGGGCGCTGATATCACTGCTCGGTCAGACCAGCTTTATCAGTGCTGTGGTGAGCCCAAGGTCAACAGCTGGTTGCATGTGGGGGAGTGCAGAATCGAACCAGCTCGCCAGATTAGAAGTCCGCACTCCTAACCACTACCCCAAACTGGTTCTAAGATGGTGACCACATGTACAAGGGATGTACAGTGCGCTGGTTGTTGGCACACGGAGGTCAACAGACTCTCGAAGGCAACAAATAGATACGGGCTGTTAGTGGGAGTTAAAGGTGTGTCATGGCATGTGAGATTCTATCACAGTGGCGGGACTTTCTTTGTTTTGTTTTTAACCAGGTGGCTTACAGATAAGCACGAGAGAGATAGCGTGGGGTAGTGGTTAGAGCAGGGGTCCCTGTGGGCACTACAGCCAAGGTTGCCACCTTTGATGGAGTGAACATGGGTAAGGCCGAGTAGAGCTTTTCTCCAGCAAGGCTTCCGACTGGATGTGCCGATATTTAAACATGTTGTTTCAGCAGCTGCGGCAGCCTCAGCACCAGGCTCTGACTGGAGGTAAGCCGCGGCGGCCATTTTGTGTCGGCCATTTTGTGTCAGAGTTCCAGAAGGATCAAAAAGGTTGAAGGCCCCTGGGTCAGGGTGTCAGACTAGGATCTGAGAGGACCAAGACTGAATCCCCCACTCTGCTGTGGAAGATTTCTGGCTGACGTCAGGCCAGTCGGTAACTCCCAGCCTCACCTACCTCTCAAGGTTGCTGTTATGAGAATAAAAGGGAGGATAGGAAAATTATGTAAGCTGCTTTGTGTACTCGTTGGGGGGAAAAGGGGCATAAGTGAAGTAAATAAATACTGTTTTGTCTGTCGAGGACCGAGCATGAGATCCGAGGCAGGATCATAACCCTGCTGTCAGAATCCTCTAGTTTCGGCCATGATTGTGACAGCTTGCTCTGACCTTCTCTGTAACCATTTTGTTCTTTCTCAATAATCATGTTGCGTTTTAGATTTAGGCGCGCACCTGAAGGTTATTGCCCGCTGCCCAGTTATCTCCCTTGGCGCCGTTCCTGGACTCTGCACCTGGACCCATAGGTAGTGTGGCTTGCTTGTGCGAAACTAACGTTTTTGGAAGGGCGGGAAAACTGAGGGAATAAAGTGTGTCAGTTTGACTTGTGGGCGCCAGAACATCCCGGGAGAACAGCTTGAATAAAACAGCCTTCTTTCAACACAGAGGTCTTTTTTATTTCCAAGTCTGAAATCTTGACACTTGCCCTGTAATCAACCAAATGCGTTTCTAGATCCCGACAGCTGGATCCAGTCAGTTTAAGCTGAAACTGACCGATAGTGCGCACGGGCTGGAAGATCTATTGCAGGGGTAGTCAAACTGCGGCCCTCCAGATGTCCATGGACTACAATTCCCAGGAGCCCCTGCCAGCAAATGCTGGCAGGGGCTCCTGGGAATTGTAGTCCATGGACATCTGGAGGGCCGCAGTTTGACTACCCCTGATCTATTGTGTTGTACTTTGTGTATTGGGGATTTTTGGGGGAGGGTCCTCTTGTTCAGTTTCAGTTCTCTGAACTATCATGCTGGGGTCACAATAAACAGCTGAACTGAACTCCCAGTGTCTGGGTCTCTGAGCCCACAGAGCTAACAAATACAATAAATAAGATAAGTGAATGCACACATGCACAAACAGTCTTGGTCACAATGACAGTGCGAATGTACACAATTAGAGATTGTCATTCATCATCCTTCTGTTCATTCATTTATTTAATATATTTATATGCCAGCTTTTTCCCTGAGCATCTCTGGAGTGAAAGGAAGCCTAATCCAGCACTGCCAACAATATGGCACTTTTGGTATGTACCAGAAGTGATGTCATCCTGTCACTCATGACACAGGGCTGCTCTGGTATTTGGACAAAACTCTATGGTATCATAGAGCTTTTGTCCAAATACCCAGAGCATCCCGGAGTCAGCCTGGTGTAGTAGTTAAAGAATGGCAGATTCTAATCTGGAAAAGCAGGTTTGATTTCCGACTCCTCCACAGGAAGCCAGTCTGTGGCTAGTCAGAGTCCTCTTTGAGCTGCTCTCACCAAGCAGTTCTCTTAGAGCTCTCTCAGCCTCACCCACCTCCCAGGGTGTCCATTGTGGGGGAGAGGACGGGGAAGGTGTTTGTAAACCGTCATTTCATGTGGATGCTAGGATTTCTCTATGAGAGTTGAGATGAACTATTAAAGCAGGGTCAGCCACGTTGAAGGCTGTGACGTGTTTATGCCTCTGGGGTGAGGTTAGCCTCCCTTTCCCCCATCCACTCCCATGGCGTTGTAGCAATCACTTTTCCGCTCTTCTGCCCTGCGCTGTCATTTCATGGTCTCCTACTTATTTTTCATTAACACGAGACGGGTGTTTTTAATTTATCCGGATCAGCCAGATATCCCCCCCCATGGTATTGACTCCAGTGCGTGCCTCTTCTTTTGTCGTTTTGCTCCCTGCGGCTCGTGCCTGCCTCGTGCTTTGAGAAGACTTCAGGTATGGTGCCTTGGCATACGACCCAGATGCATTTCTGATGTTTCCACCGGAGTACACAACATCAGTGCCGTGCCCCCCGGAGAATCTGTTTCTTGCAGGGCCTCAGCTGCGGTTGTGGCTTTTGGAGATGACAGCGACGTTTGATTAAATGAAAACTTCTGCAGAACAGCTTGCGGATCTCCAACGCACTCTACCAGATTCAAAGTCTTTAGCACTTTCCCCTGAGCCAACAAGAGGGTAGCTTTCCCCCTCCGCAAGTTTTACTGATAATAAGTGGTACGATAATATTTGAGAGGAATTCCTCAACCCCCCCCCCCCTTTTCTGTCTGACGGAATGGGAGCTTTGATAGCTGTAGCAGGATGAAATTCAGCAGGTGTGGCATGGATAGGCAGTGACGGTTGAACTTCTGGCTGCCTTGCAAATATCAGTGAGTGGTGAATGAGCCCTGCCTCCACCATCAACCCACCACGCCCCCCCCCCTTCAGCCACAAAATATTCCATCAGGAAACCTTCCTTTTGTTCATTCACAGAAAGGTAGCAGGGCTTTTTCATAGAATTCCATTAGATATTTTTGTATTTATAGCCATACGTGTTGCCTTAAAACATGCAAAGCATTAAAGCACAGATCGGTCAAAATGCACACACATACGAACCCCATTCTGGTAATATTTATCTCATAAAACAGAGCCTGAATTGTAAAAGCAATAACACAAGAACCAAAAATCAGTAAACACAATAGAATCACAGTATCAACAATAATGTATTTTAAGAAGAAAAAAAGTTGGCTTTATACCCCACTTTTCATAACTCAAAGGAGTCTCAAAAAGTGGCTTACAATTGCCTATCCTTCCTCTCCCTATAACAGACACCCTGTGAAGAAGGTGAGGCGTAGAGAACTGGGACTGGCCCAAGGTCACTGTAGAAAAATCTGAAAAAGTTTTAAAAAATGATTGGCTGGGGGCTCTTAAAAAAATCGACATTAGATAAAGTGTTGTCTGCACATGTGCAGACAACACACTTACCTTTGAGCAGCTGCTGCCATGGTAGAGGCTGCAGCGGTGACAGACCATGGAAGACACTGATGAACCTGGCCAGGGTGTCCGAGCTGTCAGCCAGCCTGGCCATGGCAGCAGTGGAGTCCGACAGCCTCTCCAAACTCAGTCAATGTAGAGGA
Organism: Paroedura picta; assembly: GCF_049243985.1. NCBI lineage: Eukaryota > Metazoa > Chordata > Lepidosauria > Squamata > Gekkonidae > Paroedura > Paroedura picta. Next base: position 78,700,171 of record NC_135378.1, on the reverse strand, counting down.
GTTTGGAAGCCACTCCAGACACAGCGGAAGTGGAGCCTGATAGCTCCTCCAGCTTGGAGCAGCTCCTATTATTATTGTTCTTATTGTTGTTATTAGTATTAATTACACACTTATACCCTGCCCTTACCTGGAGACTTAGGGTGGCAATAATGCAAAAATCTTTACCCGCTGTTTTATACCTTACATAAAACTTATCAGGAGGGAGGGAAGGAGAACGAATGAACGAACGAATGAACAAACGAACAAATGAACGAACAAACGAACGAAGGGGAACAAATGAACGAACGAATGAACGAAGGGGAAGGAAGGAAGTTTGCTAATTCTTCAGTAGTTATCAGTACTCTGTAGGTCTTCTGGTGTACTCTTATTAGCTCATTGGATCATATTTTTTACCTCTGCAAGATAATGTAACACCCTCTGTCCTCAGAATGTGCCTTCCAGCCTCTCTTTATAATATTTCTACCCCTCCTGCTGTAGATCTATATATCTCTAGCAACTCTTCATGCATTGATGAAGTGGGCTGTGGCTCGGAAATGCTGGTGCCACAACAAATTCATCCGTCTTCAAAGTGCCACAAGACTCCTTCCTTGTTATGAGATAATTGCAAGGCAACGGCCGACGATTCTTTTGGCATCAGCTCGAAGCAATTTCCCGTCTCAATCTCTTCGGAACGAATCGACACAGCCTCCCATTCAGCAGGAGGCCATCCGTCAATGGCCTTTGGCAACTGAAAACAAATGGAAGGAAATATTTATGGTCACTTTCGGCCCAGCCGGCTATTGGATGACCTGTGACACCCGACATCTTCCGCCAAAGAGCTAATCAGCTGTAAAACTAGATGACAGGTCTATTGTGGATGCACAAAGGAAGGATAGGTGAGTTTGGTGGTAAGGCAGCAAGGAATTGCTAGACAGCCATACTGCGCTGGGCTGGGCGAAAAGTTAACTTTGCTTAATTTAATTTGAAAAAAGGGCGGCTGTAAAAAATAACCACAGGTTTAACTATGATGGTCATGGACGATAACGGTAAGGTAGCTGAAGGTGGTAGCAGCAATTTGGGCGGTAATAAATGATTATTATTGAATGGCCATGAAGGGAATTAGGTATCCCTTTGCTTAGAGCCTCTTGTGGCGCAGAGTGGTGAGGCAGCAGACATGCAGTCTTAAAACTCTGCCCATGAGGCTGGGAGTCTGATCCCAGCAGCCGGCTCAAGGTTGACTCAGACTTCCATCCTTCCGAGGTCGGTAAAATGAGTACCCAGCTTGCTTGCTGGGGGGTGAACGGTAATGACTGGGGAAGGGAATGGCAAACCACCCCATATTGAGTCTGCCATGAAAACGCTGGAGGGCGTCACCCCAAGGGTCAGACATGACCCGGTGCTTGTGCAGGGGATACCTTTACCTTTACCTTGCTGGCTCAACTCAATTGCCTGGAACATGGAACACAGTGCTTGGTGTAGTGGTGAGGAGCATGGACTTCTAATCTGGCAAGCCGGGTTTGATTCTGCACTCCCTCACATGCAACCAGCTGGGTGGGCTTGGACTCACCACAGCACTGATAAAGCTGTTCTGACCGGGCAGTGATATCAGGGCTCTCTCAGCCTCACCCACCTCACAGGGTGTCTGTTGTGGGGAGAAGAAGGGAAGGCGAATGTAAGCCGCTTTGAGCCTCCTTTGGGTAGACAAAAGTGGTATATAAGAACCAGCTCTTCTTCTTCAGTAATCTCAGGGCTCTCTCAGCCTCACCCACCTCACAGGGTGTCTGTTGTGGGGAGAGGAAAGGGAAGGCGACTGTAAGCCGCTTTGAGACTCCTTCAGGTAGAAAAAAGCGGCATATAAGAACCAACTCTTCTTCTTCAGTAATATCAGGGCTCACTCAGCCTTACCTCCCTCACAGGGAAGGGAAGGGAAGGCAACTGCAAGATGCTTTGAGACTCCTTCGGGTAGAGAAAAGCGGCATATAAGAACCAACTCTTCTTCTTCCTTTATTTGTTCGTAATAATTATACCCTGCCTTCCCACAGCATCCCTATGAATTCTATCCATGCTGAGATGATTTCTTGCTCCCCCATCATAGTGGAGATCCACAAGAGATCTCTTCATTTACACTGCCTTCACTTGCTCTCACGCTCACTTGACTTCACCTGCCCTCAGTCATCATATCACATAGCCAGCTCTATATTTGGGGGGGGGGGGCAGTTCCAGAAGAAGAAGAAGAAGAAGAAGAAGAAGAAGAAGAAGAAGAAGAAGAAGAAGAAGAAGAAGAAGAAGAAGAAGAGTTGGTTCTTATATGCCGCTTTTCCCTACCCGAAGGAGGCTCAAAGTGGCTTCCATTCGCCTTCCCTTTCCTCTCCCCACAACAGGCACCCTGTGAAGTGGGTGAGGCTGTGAGAGCCCTGATATCACTGCTCGGTCAGAACAGCTTTATCAGTGCCGTGGCGAGCCCAAGGTCACCCAGCTGGCTGCATGTGGGGGAGTGCAGAATCGAACCTGGCATGCCGGATTAGAAGTCCGCACTCCTAACCACTACACCAAACTGGCTCTCCAAGGAATTTGGTGGTTTCCGAATCAGAGAAAGCCCCTTTGACGCGTGCCATTTCGGCTAGCTATGTGATGGAAATGGAGCAAGGATTCTGTGCTCACGCCGGCTGTTGCCAGGGTGAATCCCAAAAGCTACATCGGGTACCAGCTGCAGCCTCTTGGTTTGTGTGTTCAGGGATACCTGCAGAAAAGGCATTCACAACTGGCCAAGTTGAATGAAACAATGCAGGAACAAAACACTCCTGGCAACAGAGAAGACAGGGAGATGACACAGGCTGGCTCTCTTCCTAAAGACGTGGGAGAAGGGCAGATTTCAACACATGACACTCGACTGTACACCATACATATGGTGCTTCAGAGCACTCCTTGAGTGTTCCATGCTGTAATGCATGCGTTACATCTCTGGAATATTCACAGAGTATTGGGATAATATCCAATATACCCCAAGAGTATACTGGGGTCAATTCTAATGTAGGGTTTTTTCCTCTGTAGAGCAACTACAATACTGAGGTGTCAGACGGTACTGTTAAGGAGCCTCCCCACCCTGTGAAAGAAAAAGGGTTTTTAATTTTTAAAAATTCTATGCTTATTTGGGCAGGTTGACCCGCCCTCTCCCAAAGTGGCCAATGATGACCTGAAGGGGGTGGGAAGGGGAGGGGCCTCGGCCATTTGAACCTTTTGCCATCCAAGGCTCCTCTCATTTAGTGGGGACATGGCAGGTGGGCGTGGCCAGATGACATCACTTCCTAGTACTACTGAGCCTGAAAAATATTTCAGCGGCACCTCCATAGTCAAAAGGTTTTTTTTTTTTTCAATTTTTTTTTTTGAATTGAATTGAAGTCAAAAGGTTGAAAAAAGTCTGTGTAGACCAGGGGTAGTCAAACTGCGGCCCTCCAGATGTCCGTGGACTACAATTCCCAGGAGCTCCTGGGAATTGCAGTCCACGGACATCTGTAGGGCCGCAGTTTGACTACCCCTGGCATAGACAAATACATATGGAAGTTGATATGAAAAACAACATGTTGGTCACTAACAATTTAGAAGCAGCCTTTATGTTTATAATATTTAGTTTTTTAAAGGCCCTTTTTTCTTTTAAGCATCTATGTTTGTTTACAGCCAGTCTGAATTCCCAACTTTGTCCCATTGCATGGAAAGGGAAGTCTCAGGAGCTTTGTTTGTTGCGAGGGACACGCGGTGACTCAACCTGCTCCAGATCACATAGTGACAATGATTACCCACTTGGCTGGACACTCAATGCACCTTCCTGGAGCACGTTGCCTTTCAGCTCTGCAAGCAAAGAGCTGACTCTGCACTGCGGTGTTTGCTCGCTACCTGTCCTCATCAAGCCTCTACAATCTGGAGTAGAGATGTTGACACGAGTAATCAATAGAGCAAAGAATGATGAACCAATGAAATGAGCCTGCCTGGGAAACTGCTGCAGGGCCCACGGCAGCCACAACAGACCGGATCCTGAATTCTTGTTGGAACTGGCAAAGGAAAGATTCGGTGCCAAAATCACGAGATCGATAGCTGAAACCTTGCAAAGTGGGTAAGGTGAAGGGAGAGGAGGCTGGAAATATCTCCTAGGGCAGGGGTAGTCAACCTGTGGTCCTCCAGATGTCCATGGACTACAATTCCCATGAGCCCCTGCCAGCATTTGCGGTGTGTGTGTGTCATCCAGCCAATGTTTCAGCAATGTGTCTATGCCACTTCTGACATGACCAGGAAGTGATGCTACCATGCGGTGATTTTAGGGTGAAGTTTTGGTATTTCAGGAAAACCTCTATGGTAAATTTGGCTTCTACCATGGAGTTTTCACCCAAATACCAGAAGGTTGCTCTGGCATAATGACATTACCTCCAGGTCATACCAGAAATAATATAGACATGTCCCTGCAGCTTCTTGCAGAACTGTCCTATCAGAGCTTTCCCAGTCCCCGCACCTCACAGGGTGTCTGTTGTGGAGCGAGGAAGGGAATGGTGTTTGTAAGCCACTTTTGGACTCCCTTGCATAGTGAAAATCAAGGTATAAAAACCAAAATGTAAAATCTTCAAAATGTAAGCCTGTGATCCTAAAATTATGCCTCCGCTTAGCTGTAACTGTGCACACAGGTTTGGTGTTTCCATGAAAATTTATAGAATGAGGTGAGGTCACAGAAGCAACTTTGGCAAAAAAAATTAAAAAATTGAATACAGATGTGGAGTGGAATAAAAGGCTTTTAAAAATTTCAAATCCTAATATTACAAAAGAGGACAACAGTCACTGCTAAAAGTATAAATACTATGACCAAATCAAGCTGAGGTGAGAAGCCGTGTTGGTCTGAAGTAGCACAATAAAATCCAGTAGCACCTTTAAGACCAGCAAAGATTTATTCAAGGTGTTAATTTTCGCTTTGTATTCCCACTGTCATGATGGTCAGTTCATAGTCTGAGGAAGAGTCCTTGCACTCGAAAGCTCATGCTTTGAATAAATCTTATTCTGGACTCTGATTTTATTGAAGGGGAACAGTGTAGTACATTTGCCAAAAGCACAGTCACATCAGTCACTCAGATTTTACCAGCAGCCTTTACCAGAATTCTGTCCCGAATCTGTATTTTCTCTTTTACTGCAAAATAATTCTGGTACCAAAGTTACCAAATGCCTCTGCCCTGTGGCCAGGCATAAGAGTACTGCTGCAGATTCCATTGGCACATACACCTGCCATGGGTTATGAATGTCTGCCATGGGTTTTTCTCTTGTATGGGTCATGAAACCAGTATAGAACGGGCTGCTCTGGTTTTTAGTTTAAGCCAAAATGACAACCTTATGAACCCTGTAACTTTTTGCAAAGCACAGTGGCCGAGCTGTGCTGGGGACTAGTTAAGCAACATACTTAGTAAATAGTTCAGTAACCAGTGTCTAATGACTAAAAAAGGTAAAGGTATCTCCTGTGCAAGCACCGAGTCATGTCTGACCCTTGGGGTGATGCCCTCTGGCGTTTTCATGGCAGACTCAATACAGGGTGGTTTGCCATTCCCTTCCCCAGTCATTACCGTTTACCCCCCAGCAAGCTGGGTACTCATTTTACCGACCTCGGAAGGATGGAAGGCTGAGTCAACCTTGAGCTGGCTGCTGGGATTTAACTCCCAACATCATGGGCAGGCAGCTTCAGACTGTATTTCTGTTGCCTTACCACCCTGCGCCACAAGAGGCTCTTCGTCTAATGACTAGTTAATAACATGTTCTTAAAATAAATTTTATAAATCTCATATGAGCTCCTTCCATCCCTAGCAGCTTCACCAGATGAGCAAATCCTTAGGTAGGTGTCTCAAAAGAGGGCTTTTAATGAATGTTCTTCCTGAATCTAGGTCCTTGAAGGGCGGCGTTACTCCCGGTGTCCTTGGCAAAAAAAAAAACCCCACCTGATTTTTGCTGAAGTTGCAAAAAGTTTAAGTTGGGTGTCATCCGTTTCCAGTATGCCCCAAAGGGCTGATTTATTTCACATTGTTAATGAACTTTGGAGCAGTCCGACTTGTCAGGCCCACTCTGCAGGGGTCAATAATGAGAGGAAACCTGATGTTAGTGGATCCGGCTTAAGTGATTCTGTCATGCTAACGATTCAATATATCAGGGACAAATGTCAGCTCCTTCCAATATGTTAATTCCCCTGACCTCATTTGCATAAACTACAGTCAATGAAACGCAAGTTCTTCCCTGGAGGGGAGTTGATAGAGAGGTTGGAAACCTCCCCCTCCCCCCCCCCCAATTATTCGGGTTTTAAATACAAAGTTCATAAGAATTAGAAAGAGACAGATGTAAACACGCATGGAAAGCCATCATCTTTAGGGGACTGCTTTTTGGTTGCAAGATGTTTGGAACCCATGTGCTAGATCTATTGACATGAATAACAAGGCTTGGTAAATGGTCTTGCAAAATGGGAACGACAAATGGCTTCTCTTTCTAAGAGCTGCAAGTTCTTTCATCTTTGCCAAGCTGTTAGCACCCTACTTGGAGGGCGACAGTGACCTTTAGACTGGACTTCTGTCACTCGCTGTACATGGGCCTACTCTTATCTCTGCTCTGGAAACTGCAACTGGTTCAGAATGTAGCAGCCGGCAGAGTCCTCATGGAAACAAGAGCCAGCTTGGTGTAGTGGTTAGGAATGTGGACTTCTAATCTGGCAAGCTGGGTTTGATTCTGCACTCCCCCACATGCAGCCAGCTGGGTGACCTTGGGCTCGCCACGGCACTGATAAAACTGTTCTGACCAAGCTGTGATATCAGGGCTCTCTCAGCCTCACCCACCCCACAGGGTGTCTGTTGTGGGGAGAGGAAGGGAAGGCGAATGGAAGCCCCTTTGAGCCTCCTTCAGGTAGGGAAAAGCAGCATATAAGAACCAACTCTTCTTCTTCTTCATCATCATCATCATCATCATCATCGTGGAGGGCTCATATTGGCAACTGCACTGGTTCCCAGTTCAGTTCTTCTTCTTTGATAGGACTAATGTCACCAACACCAATTTTCAAAATATTTATTTCTACCTGCGGGCCGCTGTGGGGGGCAGTGGTAGGGTTGCCAGAAATATTGGAGCATGTTTTCTGTGAGGAATGGCTACATCATTAGGGACCAGTAAAACTGGAGCAAGGATGACTTGGTCCAGGTTTAAGTGGGTAGCTGTGCTGGTCTGAAGCAGCACAACAAAACAAAATCAGAGTCCAGTGGCGCCTTTAAGACCGACAAAGATTTGGTCTTAAGCACTCGAAAGCTCACGCCTTGAATAAATCTTTGTCGGTCTTAAAGGTGCCACTGGACTCTGATTTTGTTTTGGTTCAGGTTTATATCATTATGAAGGTGATGAAAATAGTAAGTCTTTCTCCCCCTCCTGTTAGCTTGTAAGGGTTCAAAAAACACACATCTACAGCAGCCTATCCGTGCTTGCAGTTTCAGTAGCTTAATGGACTCTCTGAGTTCAGAGCCAATACATGGAAAACGCCATCCTAAGCAGAGTTGCGTCCTTCTAGGCTCATTGACTTCAATGGACGTCCTTGGGTCTAACTCTGCTTAGGAGGCCGCCGCAAATGTCAAAAAGGTTACCTTTCAGCTCAGCATGCGAGCTTCCCAGAGGCAGCTTGCCAACGCTGGAAACAGAATGCTAAATAAGGTAGACCTTTGGTCCAATCTAGAAAGACTGTTCTTACGTGCTTTAAAAAAAAAATGTTAAGACGCTGTTTATTTTGGCATGCTTTCTTTCCTTAGGGCTATGGCTTATTGGCACTTAACACCCCAATAATGGTCTTCTATGCTAATTAGCAACAAAAAGAACAAGGCGGCCTTTCCCACTGGGCGCGAAAAAGTTTCCCAGGACAAAATAATGATCAGTTAACTTCTGGCGCTTCTCCCCCCCCCCACACTTCCTCTGTGTATGAAATCAGTCTGATAGATCTGCAGGAAGAGATTTAGTTGCAGGTGGCAGGGGTCAGTGCATTGTGTATTCAATGTAGTCAATAATAAAGTCAGGACTTATGCTAACAGAATGTTAATAAGGCGTCACAAGGACCTTGGAAAGTCATTACGTCTGGTCGTTTGCCTCACAATATTTGCTCCAAATAAGGACCAGAGGCCAATGCAAGGGAATGACAAACTAAGCCCCGCCCATCCTAAAAAAAAAAGTATATTAGAACTTCACGTTGGCGTTCTGAAGGGTAATGCATCACTTTATTAAAGAAGCCTCACTGGTTTTATTGTTTTGCCCAACCTCCGCCATTCTCCCTTCCTTGATTCTCTGCATCTCAGAAATGGATCCCGTCTGTTGATTGATTTACTTAGTCAATCAAAAATTATATCCAGCTACGTCACTCAAGAACCTTCAAGATGGAATCTCTGATTCTAACCAACATCATGGTATTATTCGTTGGCTGCTGTAGGTTGGGGCGACTTGACCTGCATTTATTGGCTTCACATGCATTCATGATGTTGCCTTTTACTCCATCAAACCTGTTTGTCTGTCAGGGTTGGTATTATCTGCCCACACTTCAAGGTGGCTTAGCCACAGCCCCCTCCCATTTCTCAGGGTCTCAGAATCCTTTTGGCGTGTGTCAACAGGTCATCAGCTGGGTTCCTGCACCATCCCAGGCTTATCCCTTCTTCTTACTGCTGAGGTGTTGTGGAAGCTGGCAGAAGAATGTGAGTGACCCAAGAAATATATTCCATGGAAACCATTTAGATCAGGGAAGCTCCTGGATGAAGTGGAATTGTATGACAATGGGGAGTTTCACACTAGTGAAATGTTGCTGTATACCATCCTTTGTACAAACAGCTACAACAGGGGGTCCAGGCAACCTCATCTGCAAACTGCTCTACTCCCCTTCACAGTCCCACATTAAAAAAGAAGAAGAGTTGGATTTTATTCCCCAGTAACAAGACAATCAACTTGAAAACGATCGTGTTTGGAATGGAACCACCAGACTCGTACTAGACTCATAATGCATGCTGCTATTTCAGCACGGCAAGCTGCCCTTTGGTATGAATTTATTGCAAATGTCTATACAATGAATGTAGAAGGCAAATAGGTCTGCCATAAATCTGATAGAATAAGCTCAACTCTCCCGTTGTTTGCTGCCTGAATCTTTCGGAAGAGGCCTCTGTTTTTATTATAATTCTGCGCGAGTGGGCGGAGAGATCGGCAGGCAGCCTTGGAAGAACATTCCGGCATATTGACACTGGAGACAGCGGGGAACTTTGTTAATGGAGCATTACATTGCGGTCTAGGGGTGGGTTCCAGATGGCACTAGTAATCACTGCCGACTCTGTAAAACGCTGGCAGGGGACAGCCTTCTACAAGGAAAGATGTAAGGAGACCTTCTGGCCTCCCTTTCCTGGCAGGGGGGAAAGTGTTGGAAAAAGCAGTGACGTGCCGATGGCACACCATGACTACAGGCGAATGGCCGGAAGTGATGTCACATTGCTGGCATGACACCAATGCACTAATCCAGGATTCAGGCATAGAGCATTACCATTAGGGATTGGGATGAACTGGCTGATGAACTAAAGTTCACCATGAATTTGGGTCGGTTTGTGGTTCACGAAGCAATGTTCATGAACTGAAGAACTGCCATTCTGATGCAGTTTGTGGCTTTTCATATAAAACAGCTGAGCAGCTGGGAGCTCCCTGATGCTCAGCTGCTTGCTTAGATGTCTCAGAGCCAGTTAGACCACTGTTTTCTGCTCCCTGTGACAAACTGCAGGGAGAAGAAAACAGGGTTTTAAACTTTAAATGGCTCATGAATTGATACGAAGCAGTTCAGTTTGTGAACTGGCATTTCGGTTCGTAGTTTTGTTTGTGCTTCGGCAACGAACCATGAACCAAACTGCAAAAATGCGGTTTGTGCCTATCCCTATTTACACAGAGTTTTATCTGAATATTGGCATGTTACGTCAATGTTACACCTATGATTCTATGATCAGCATCATACTGGTGATGTGACATCATTTCTGGGTATATGCTGGTGCACCATTGGTCAACCCTGATTAGTATGTAGATAGGGACCTCCAAGGAATACCAGGGTCGTGGTCCAAAGGCAGGCAAAGGCAAACCACCTCTGACTGTCTCTTGCCTTGCCTGTCTCTGTCTCTTGTTCCCGCATTGGCCCCTTACATTTTGGGAACATCTCGGAGTGTCATTTTGCCCTGTATAATTATGTGCATTTTTTAACCAAGTTTCAACTGCAGAGATTTACTGCCTCTTCCTGCTGAGCACTAAGCCAAGCACAGCATGCATAATAATCAGCAATGAAAACTGTGGACATAGTTTGAGTTTACGTAACGCTCTTGCAGCTCAAAAAGACAAAAGGCGTTCGACTTTCAGAAAGTTCCCTGATGCTGTCTAAGCAGAAATAAGCATTGATGAGATTTGACAATTCAGAAACAAAACACTAAGACCTTGCTATTACATTTAGGAAAATCAAATGGTGAAGTCCCCTCCCTCCCCGATTACATTGTAATTATCTTTCTATTGCATAATAACTTCCAGGTATATTTGGGCATGAGTAAACTACCCAAGCAGTTGGTGCAAACTTAAATGGACTTTGAGGAATGGTAGAAGACAGGAAGGCCTGGAGGATCATTGTCCATGGGGTCCCGATGGGTCGGACACACAACTTCGCAACTAACAACAACAACAAACTACCCAATTCCAAACTCTACAGTGCTTAAATCTGCCAGCAAGGGCTGTTTTTCTGCAGCAGCCATAGAGTTGCCAGGTCCTAGAACTGCCAGTCCCAGGCTGGGAAGCTCCTAGAGACCAGGAGGTGGGGCTTGGGGAGGACAGGGACCTCAGTGGACTGCAATGCCAAAGTCACCCCCTCCAAAGCACCTATTGTCTTCAGAGGAGCAGATATTTTTGAGATGACTTTGGGGGGGGGGGATTCCCAGGCCCTATATTGAACTCGGCATCCCCAAGTAGCCGTCTTCAGATTGTTAAGGCTACTGAAACCAAACGCAGGCCCTGGGAAAGGAGTATTCCTAGCTTTGCATCACTTTTTGAATGATGTTCTGGATTCGTCTTGCTAATCTGGACACGAAGTTCTCTCAAGACAGCCTGAAGCCAAGTACTCGAGGTGGTCTATTCCATCAGTGCCAAACTCCATAACTAGGGCAACCAGTTCCCCCACTTTGGCAGCCTTCTGTCTCCTGCCCCCATTCCACATGCCAGTGGTGGTGGGGGAAATGGGTGGGATGGCATTTTGCGATGTGATGTGATTTCCAGCTGCATGACCAGAAGTGATGCTAATGCGTTACAGCAGGGGTAGTCAACCTGTGGTCCTCCAGATGTTCGTGGACTACAATTTCCATGAGCCCCTGCCAGCATTCGCATGGGAATTGTAGTCCATGAACATCTGGAGGACCACAGGTTGATTACCCCTGCATTACAGGATGCCCTAAGAGTCATTAAAAATATAGCTTTTCAAAGTGAATCCTAGAGTATCTCACAATGTGCCCTGACCTGGATAGTCCAGGCAAGCTCAGTCTTATCAGATCTTGGAAGCTAAGCCGGGTTGACCCTGGCTAGTATTTGGATGGGAGACCTCCAAGGAATATCAGGGTCATGATGCAGAGGCAGGCAATGGCAAACCAGGTACTACAGACATGCCAAGCAATCAATCAATTATACTCTATGCTCTTTTTACCATAGACGTTTGGGAAATCCCAGAATGTCCTGAACTGTGGTGATGTCACTTCCCGTTATGCAGACAGGAGTGCTATAGCAGTGTCATGAAAAGCCAGTTCAGTAAGTCTCCACCTCCCAGTTTCACAGATGCCCGAGAACCTGGTGATAACCCTTTAGATAACATTTGTATAAGATAAAAGTGGCTATATGGAAGCAACAGATGGAGATAACCGTAACAACATAAACAGAATGGTTAATTGCATGGCTCTCTTTCCTGCTTGGGTCAAGATGAGATTACCATGCAGGGCTCCCCCAAACTGCACACAGTTCAGTCCCAGTTGATGAATACCCAAGGGCACAGACTGCCTTGCCCAGCAAAAGCGTTCTGGGGATGCCAGGGTCCCTCCCACCACTACAAAAAAGCATGGCAACAGCCAGCAGCCAGCGCTTGTTCTTTGAACGGCTCAGAAGCTGCCTTGAAATATAGACCTTTTAAAAACATTTTTTTTAAACGCTGCTTCGGCGAGCCTATCGATTTCCGTATTGAAATCAATATTTATATAATGAGTTTCGAAGCAATTCTGACCCACGTAGATGCAGTGAATTCCAAAGGGAGGGGGAGGAAGAGACGGGGGCCGGGGGGGGGGGAGGGGGAAGGACTACGTTAATGGAAGCGTAAAAGGTCTACCTTAGACCCGGGAGCAGACAGACAATCCAACGTCAAGGATGTTCTCTTCCCTTTAATGATGACCTCTGAAGTCGATGCATTTTAAAGAGGCTGTAGGGTCCTCGGATAACATGGCCACTTAAGCTCTAAGCAATCTGACACTGTTCTGGGTGAGGATTTGGATTGCAAATGGGGATTAGCTATGCAGGGCCGAAAGGGAACAAATCATCCAGCGGGATAATGACAGGAGGAAAAGGCCGCCCTGCCCTCCAACGACCGGCTGCTAGCTACTGACCCAAACAGGAAGAACCAGGCATGAAAAGAAATCAGGGTACAGAGGGAAGCCAGTTTTGGAGCGAAGGAGAAGATGACTGGAATGTTTGTTCCCTTAGGCCAGGGGTAGTCAAACTGCGGCCCTCCAGATGTCCATGGACTACAATTCCCAGGAGCCCCCTGCCAGCAAACGCTGGCAGGGGGCTCCTGGGAATTGTAGTCCATGGACATCTGGAGGGCTGCAGTTTGACTACCCCTGCCTTAGGCTTTTCATCCAAGTGCAGCTCGGATGGGAGGTCAACGGAGGTCAAATGGGGGACGAGCATTCGGAAGAGGGGGAAGGCTACAGGAAAAAGAAATGGGTACAGGAAGACGTCAAGGGCCGTGTTGTACAGATGCCCTAATTTGTTCTAAAGTTGCCAGTTCCGGATTCAGAAATATCTGGAGATTAGGGGGTGAGGAGGAGGGTGAGATTTAGGGAAGGGCAGGATCTTGGTGCTGGAGAAGACTCTTGAGAGTCCCTTGGACGGCAAGGCGAACAAACCGGTCAGTCCTAGAGGAGATCAGCCCTGACTGCTTCTTAGAAGGCCAGATCCTGAAGATGAAACTCAAATCCTTTGGCCACCTCATGAGAAGGAAGGACTCCCTGGAGAAGAGCCTAATGCTGGGAGCGATCGAGGGCAAAAGAAGAAGGGGACGACAGAGAATGAGGTGGCTGGATGGAGTCACTGAAGCAGTTGATGTAAGCTTAAATGGACTCTGGGGAATGGTAGAGGACAGAAAGGCCTGGAGGATCACTGTTCAGGGGGTCGCGATGGGTCGGACACAACTACGCACCTAACAACAACAATAAGGATCTTGGTAGTTCTTCTTCTTCTTCTTCTTCTTCTTCTTCTTCTTCTTCTTCTTCTTCTTCTTCTTCTTCTTCTTCTTCTTCATAGAGGTGGTTAAGGGATGGAGAGGGAGAGAATTAGTATGATTTATGGTTTTATGGAGGCTTTATTGATATCTATTTTTATGCTGTGAACATCCCGGAACCCATTCGTTGGGAGGGGTGGTATACAAAGTAAAAACCGAACTAACTAAATAGTCCAGAGATCATATAATTCTGGGAGATCTCCAGCCTGTACTTAGAGGTTATATGAAAGAAAAACCACCTGAAACAATATATTTAAAGCAAAAATATCTCTAATTGCACCGGTTGGCTTTTCCTAGCTTGCCCTGACCTGCTTTCCCTTGGTTAGGCAGGATCTGGGTTTAAGCAAACGGGCCTGCTATGGTCTTATGTGGTCCTGTGAACTGAGGCCCTGGGGCACCAGAGGTGGTTGGTCCACTAAGGCTGCTGGGAAAAGTTCCACTTGGCTGTGGTTAGGGATGCCACCCTCCAGGTGGGACCTGGCATTATAGCTCATCTCCAGTCTGGAGAAAATGGCTGCTTTGGAAGGTGGACTCCGTAGCATTGTACTCCACTGAGCTCCCTCTGTGTCCCAAAGCCCACCCACTCCTGGCTCCACCCCAATGTAGGCATTTCCCAACCCAGAGCTGGCAACCCTAGCTGTGGCCCAGGGGCTGTGTACCTCCTCTATGCAGCTTTGCTGGTTGTGGCCCCGCATGAGCCTGGCCAAGCCTTGCCTGGGGCCACTCCACATGAGAACTGTAGCTAGGGGGCCAGTTGCCCCTGCAATCATCTTGACCTACCTTATGGGGTCGTTGTAAGGCTTACAACAAAGGGGATCTAATTGGAAGTGCTTTAAAGCAGTGGTCCCCAACCTTTTTATCACCACTCAACGCTTGACAATTTTACTGAGGCCCGGTGGGGGGGGGGGGGGATAGTTTACTCCTCTACTCTCAACCACTGCCCTAACGCTCTCTGATTGCTATGGTGATGTTTAAACATCCCTTCAAAATAAGATACAGACACGCCACAACAATGAACATAAGGAACATTTTATTTTCATGGACATTTTAACTCATGACAATGACAAATCAATGGGAACCCTGAGCTTGTTTCTCTGCAACGAGATAGTCCCATCTGGGAGTGATGGGAGACAAGGACACCCAAAGTGTGTTGTAAAGGGCCGGGGGGGATGAAGTAAAGGGCCGGAGGGGGGGGGGGAAGGCGTCCTTTGGGGCCCACCTCCAATTAGTCAACGGACCACATGTGGTCCGCGGCCCACAGTTTGGGGATCACTACTTTAAAGGGTCTTGAGTTTCACAGAAATGCAAAGGGGTTGCTATTCTAATGTGGTGTTCTTAACGGATCTTAACCATGCATCTAATCGTGGCGCGAAGAAGCCTTCAGAGCGTCTCTCCGTGACTGTATGTGCACACCATTCTTTTTTTTTTAAAAAGACCTTTAAGCTTTAGTCTCGGTCAATTTTCATAAATTAAGACAGTCAAGAGACGAAAGTTAGTGCACTTAGGTTTTTCTCAGTGACTCAGGCGTGTAGGCATAGGTCTTTAATCCCAGGTCCATTTGTAAGGGCTTGAATCCATACATATGTACAAATGATGAATTAAGTGGATCAATTCTACCTTATGTGTATTCATCACCATACCGTTCATTAGCTGAACAAAGAAAAAGGCTTCAGCGTTTCAGATCAGGAGTCTATCGGGGTTCGGCAAGACAAAAAGTATCACATTACTGTGTGAGAGAGTCCACACTCCACAATAACCTGGATGCCCTTTTTTAAAAGTTACTGGCGTAGTTCGGATGTAATGTCAAACAATAGCATTTCATTTCTGCCGATTTAGGTGTTCCCTTGGTTCTCCATTTGTGTGTAGCGCAATTATGAAAGACTGGCCATCTCAGAGTTGTTTATTAACCGTAAGCCAGGCTTTTTCAGCCACGGTTTCGTGAAATCCTGGAGTTTCTTGACATCTCTAGAAGGGTTTCCCAAATGGGTGGCAGTTAATTAATTTTTAATACATTTAAAAAATTTGTTATCTATTTATTAGGCGATATGACCAAATATAGGGGCCTCTTGTGGTGCAGGGTGGTAAGGCAGCTGACACGCTGTCTGAAGCTCTGCCCATGAGGCTGGGAGTTCGATCCCAGCAGCCAGCTCAAGGTTGACTCAGCCTTCCATCCTTCCAAGGTCGGTAAAATGAGTACCCAGCTTGCTGGGGGGTAAACGGTAATGACTGGGGAAGGCACTGGCAAACCACCCCTTGTTGAGTCTGCCATGAAAACGCTGGAGGGCGTCACCCCAAGGGTCAGACATGACTCGGTGCTTGCACAGGGGATACCTTTACCTTTACAACTAAATATGGTAATGTCAACCTTCCCCCTTTCCCAAAATGGCCAGTGATGGACCTGGAAGGGGTGGGAAGGGGAAGGGCCCCAGGTGGGCACGTCCACTGCTTCCCAACCATATTCTGCATGTTTGTGCCACTTCTGGGGTTTCTCGAAGCCTGAAGAATGTTTCAGGGGTTTCTCAATGGTTAAGAAGTTGAGAAAGGCTGCCCTTAGCAATGAACCCACTGTTTGCCTTCACCTTCTTCTCTGTTGTCCACCAACCATTCAATGAGAACCCTGCCTCGTCTCCATCCTCCTTTCGATATTGGGCAGCCTCTTATGCCTAGAGGTGGCGGAAAGCATTGCAGCCAATTCATGGAGACCTCTTAGTATTTTCAAGGCAAGAGAGGAACAGAGGTGGTTGGCCATTGCCTGCTCCTGCAAAGCAACCCGGAATCTCCTTGATGATCTCCCATCCAAATGCTAATCAGGGCTGACCCTGCTTAAGTAGGCAAGATCTGATGAGGTCAGACTCGCCTGGATCATACAGGTCAGGGCTTTTCACATGGTGATGCCCCAGGACAATTTATGGCAACCACATAGGGCTTTCAAGAGACATTCAGAGGTAGTTTGTCATTCTCTGCCTTTGAACTTCCTTGGTGGTCTCCCATCCATGTACAACCAAGGTCGACCCTGCTTAGCTTCCAAGGTCAATTGAACGCCCGAAAGAGCTTAGGGCCCTGTCAGAGCTCTCTGTGTTTTGCAGGGCCTGTAAGATGGAGCTCTTCTGCCAGGCTTTTGGTTGAGGCTGGGCAGCATACTGGGCTATAAGATCAAGTCCTCCCCTGCCCTTGTGGCATCTGGATCCCCCTGGGGCCATCCATCGCCCCAGTTTACATCTGTTGACACTGCCGGGAAAAGGTGAATGAGGAATATGGCTCTATCAGGAATTGTTATGCCTGCTGTCTTTGTTTTCTAAAGCAGCGGTCCGCGGATTGCTGTGCCGGGGTGTGGGGAGAGGGCGGCAGGGGCACAAACGCGCACGTGCAGCAGCACTTCACATGCGCGGACTTGCCACGTGTGCAAGTTTGCGCTCCCGCTGGACGCAAACGCGCGTGAGTGGCAAGTCTGCGCATGCTCGTTTGCGCTGCCAGTATGCCGGCGGCCGCAGCTCCCTCTCCTCGCCCCTCCAGGCCGCAAGGAAATTGGCCGCTGAAGCGGCTGATTAGCTTGTGGCCCGGCAAGCTTCTCTTCCCCCCCTCCCAAAACAAGAAGATTGCCGGGCCGCAAGCTAATTGGCCGCTTCGGCAGCCGATTTGCTCGCGGCCTGGTGAGCTTCTCGCTGCTGGAGGGGGGTGGGAAGAGGGAGCCGCGGCCCGGTGCTGGGCTGCAGCCCGGGGGTTGGGGACCACTGTTCAAAAAGGGTGTTATTGTATTGTATTGCATTGTATTGTAATTTCGGCAAGGTGGTAATCTTGCTGTTCTATATTTTTATGCTTTTACTGTTGTGAACGGCCACGAGCCGGCTGGTCTGGGAGTTGGCGGTATAAAAATTTAAGAATGAATGAATGAATGAGTGAATGAATGAATGAATGAATGAATGAAGTTAGCCTGGGCTGTTAAAGTCAGAGTGCATAGAACTGTAGCAATGTAGAAAAAAATAACCCACAACCCCATTCATGGTATGGTCCCTGGGTGGAAGCAGAAAGATGTTTAGAGATTCTGAAGACCTACTGATAAAAGAAAGGATCGTGTGCAGAATTCAGAAGAGCCAAGTAAGAGTGTGGCTGCTGAGGGTAGCTGATTGGTCTAAGGGGAAGAGCTTGGAAACAGGCAGGCTGCTGAGTTGTCCAGAGACAGGAGAAGAACCCTAGACAGATAATGGAGGCTGGACATGAAGCCCAACAAACAGTGTATAGAACCTTTGCCCAATTCCTGGCTGCCCCCAGGATTTACAAGCAGGCTTGCCTTCTCTGGGCTTGGAAACACCTGCAGTTGTTGGGGGTGGAGCCTGAGGAGGATGGAGTTTGGAGAGGGAAGGGAACCCCATAGGGCAGGGGTAGTCAACCTGTGGTCCTCCAGGTGTTCATGGACTACAATTCCCATGAGCCCCTGCCAGCAAATGCTGGCAGGGGCTCATGGGAATTGTAGTCCATGAACATCTGGAGGACCACAGGTTGACTACCCCTGCATAGGGTACAGTGCTATCGAGTTCAACCTCCAAAGCAGCCACTTCCTCAAGGGAACGGATCTAGTTCATCTGGAGACCACTTGCAATAGTGGGGGAACTCCAGCCACCACCTGGAGGTTGGCAACCCCACTCCCTGAGATGTTAGACCCATAACCCAAGACCCCAGTTGGCCGAGTTGGCCACAAACCAAAAAGTGGGGAGGGGTGGAAGAAGTTTCTCTCTCTTTTACATTACTCCCTTCTGACAAGAGACAAATGTTTCATTCAAATGCAGCATTTTCGCATATTGGAAACGGTAATGAATTTCTCTGCACTCCTTTGCCTAGTTCACAATGTCAGGCCCCAGGCATTGAGGGACCCCAGGCTTCCCTTACAAAATTAAATTTAATGTTACACCCTCCAATGGAACGGTGCATAAATCAAGTGTTTGATTTGCATGGACTCTTGTGAACAACCCCGTTCTGGGCAAACATAAACCCTGCCTTGAATATTATGTCAGGGAAAGGAACAAAGCAATCTGGGGCTGCCAATAAAAGCTTAGTACCTGGTGTAATTCATGCCGGTATTACGCTGCTCTCGTGTCAAGTCTGTTATTAAAATTCTTGTTTTGGCCTCCTTTTTCATTTCAAAGGAAAATGTTTTCCCTGACCTTCTATGTATTCTGGAGGGGCGAGGGGAAAGAAAGAAAACACCCAGTATTCACCAGTACTATTTATACACTGGTGTCTGTTAAGGGGAAATGGGGAGAGAATTGATTCTCCTGTACACACCACAAAGCTATGGAATGGCCTGTGGAATAATTTAAAAGGGGTGGTGGTGGTGGGGAGGGGAATTTGCTTGGGAAATTCATTTGGAGAGACCGTGGGCGGCTCAGCTTTAGATGCTCAGGCCCTCTGCGGTGCAGCCCAATCGAAAAAGGGAGTTTTGCAAAGCAGCTGGAAGAATGGGGATAATTTAGGCATCACACCGTGTTTTAGCCTAACTTTCCCACCCCCCAAGAGGGGGCGAACCAAAGTTATCAAGTCTGGGCTGAGAAATTTCCAGAGATTTCGGGATGGGGCTTTGGGGAGGAGAAGAACTTCAGTGGGCATCAGTGCCATGCTGCCCACCCGCCAATGCTGTCGTTTTCTCAAAGGGAACAGATCGCTGTAGGTTGGAGATCAGTTGGGATTCCAGGAGATCTACAGTCCCTGTTCGGAAGCCCTGGAGGATGGCAAGCCAAGGCGCCTTTCAAAAACACCGCAAAAGCAATCAATAAGAAAACCTGTTGGTCTTAAAGGTGCTACTGGGCTCTGATTCTATTGTAACTCTAACCCTCCATGTCAGCCTCGTATTACGGCTTGCCTATTACCTGACCAAACTCCCTTCCTTGTTTTTATACAGCCACAATGTATGGAATCTCTGGTGGGCACGTGGAAACGGTGGTAAACCGCCTTCAGTTTAGTGGGCCACAAGTTGTACAACCCAAAGGTATATCCAGGTAGGGAAGCCGACAGGTGGCTGGCCCCTGGCAGGAGACTGGGTATATATAAAGACATTGCTGGACTGCTGTGACATCATTTCAGAGGCAACCACCATGTTCACAAGCCCCACATTCACCCATTGATACCTGCGCAACCTTATATAGGTATGAACTGTGTCCACAGCTGCAGATGGAGATCTGGAACAAGGGAGTGCCCCCACCCTCCATTCACTGATTTCGCCAGCTGGCTCGCGTGAACATGGAAATAAAATTACCTGGGAGCTGAAAATCGGAAGGAGGAGAAAAAAGGGCACCTTAGTGGGGTGACCTTCCTGCAAAAATTTCATGGGGGTCCTGAATCACAGGGAGCGTTTTATCATATGAATTATTTCTCCGACGATCTGAAAACACGCCATATAATCCCTCCCAAATTAATTGAGCTCTCTCAGTGTTACAAAACTTATTTCCTCTTAAATCCTACAACAGATGTACAATCTGGAAACCAGCCAGTTTGACCATTATTTTCGAAAATGGTTCATATCTGGCAACTGGTCCTGGAAAGGATTCATATGAAGCATTACTCATTGTATTTTAACAGTAATGTTATGCTACGCATTAGGAATGTATTAAGCCATTGCTTCGCTGCATTGTACACTATTATTTTTAGGTTAATACTTTTTTTTCTCCAGTTTTGCTTTTGGAATGAGTTGAGTTCCCTCCGATTCTTGGCATTTTCCCATTTTGAGAAATGGATATTAGGACACGCTGAGAAAAACACGCAAATATAATTTTCCTAAGATGCATTATGTAGATCACACGGCTTCTTGGGGCTGTGCGTTGGAAATGATTATTAATTTGTTTACAGCTCGAAAGGCGGTACTGACATCTCACCGGGGGAAAGGGACATCCAGCTTGGATAGAAACGGTAGCTACTAGATTTCTAGGAGCTCTGCAGATGTGGGTTCAGAGTCCCTTCTGAAAACATATGCCCCCTTTGGCTGGAAGCCTTGCCGCTCCAAATATTCCACACTGGCAGCTTGTAAAGCTGGCCCAATGTCCTCTCCCAGGGACAGGTTGGGTGGAACAATTCTCTGGGGAGCAGCTTCAGGCAAATAAGGGGAACACAGATGCTGGGGCAGCAGCAAGAGGATGCACCACAAAATGGGCGCCACGGACTAAATAAATCAGTAAGGCGTTCTGGGGCGGGATGTGTCCAGGATGAGGAAGGGTCCGGATTGGACCCTTCCTCAGGACCCTTCCCAGCCCCAGTAACTGCGAGCCGCGCGCAGTGAGGCTTGCAGTTACTCCTGGCCTGATGCGGTGAGAGGCGCAGAGCGCCTCTTGCTGCGTCAGGCCGTCACCCGAGGAAACCCCCTCAGACAGCCGCAGCCCAACAGAGCGAACAGAGGCGAAGCGCCTCCCGCCGTGTCAGGCCGCCAACAAGGGAGTCCCCGGCAGCCAGGCGCAGCGCGGCTGGCGGGGGCTCCCTGCCCGGTGGCCTGACGCGGCAAGAAGGCTTCCCTTGCCTACCGCAAACGGAGCCGCAGCCCAACATAGCCGCCGACAACATGGCAGCCCGGCCACAGTCCGCCAACATCAGGAACATGCCCGCCGACATCAGGAACCCGCCGCCGCGCCGCTGCCGCACACGCCGCCAGACCGCCTGGGAGCCGCCGCCCGAAGCCACGGCCTCCCTTCTCCACTACTTTCCTGGCCCGCCGCCGAAACAAGGACGCCCCGCCGCTGCTGCTGCTGCCGACCGCCCTCGACTATGCCTCCGCTTTCAGGTGCGCTTTCTTCCCGAACGCTGCCCTCGCCTGTCCCTCCCTCTACCCCCACTTTCTAGCGCCCATTGTATTTTTGGTACAATGGGCTTTTTTCCTAGTCTAATAATATAACATATGTTGCCAAGTAGGTCCAATGGTTATGCAGCCAGACTGGGCAATCCCCCTAAATACTAATAGCTAGGTTTTCACTCCATTCAATCACAGCTGGGAACAGTACTATGCACAGCTCCATCACATTTCCCTGGAAAGCACGAAGCTCGCATTCCTGGGAAAGATGGAAATTAGTTTGCCAGGCTTCACCTCAATCACATTCAGGATTTTGACCCCTTTAAGCTACAGGTCTGCACTATTGCCAGACCTAAGTACTAAGCAATGTAGCTGAAGCAGCTTGGTAGGGTGATGACACGCAAGAAGACTTTTCCATACTGAGGAGCATCTTTCTTTCTTTCTTTCTTTCTTTCTTTCTTTCTTTCTTTCTTTCTTTCTTTCTTTCTTTCTTTCTTTCTTTCTTTCTTTCTTTCTTTCTTTCTTTCTTTCTTTCTTTCTTTCTTTCTTTCTTTCTTCCTTCCTTCCTTCCTTCCTTCCTTCCTTCCTTCCTTCCTTCCTTCCTTCCTTCCTTCCTTCCTTCCTTCCTTTATTTATTATATTTGTACACTGCCACTGGCTGGCTCGTGGTGATTCACGTCATATAAAACATTCTTTAAAATTTCCAAATATTTTGACATTCCCAACATACAATAAACCCCCCTGAAATCATACCCATTACAAAACCAACCATTAACCCCCCCTATAACAACAATTAAAACAACAATACAGTTGGCATTTAAACAATTAATAATCAGTAATCAAGATGGCGGCAGTAACAACCAATTCTTCCCAGGCATCGGTACAGTCGTAGCACCACAGATGGAAATGGACAGGGGATAATGTCCTTCATCTAGGCCTTGTCTAATACCTGATCTTCGCTGTCCTTGGGCATGTGCTGATACGGGCCCTCTTTGTCCACAACCTGAATAATCAGATGGATGTGATGGGTAGCCATCCTCCAGCCAAATTATGCAAAGGGGTCCTAAGGCGCTTCCTCTTGTACCTTCTACTTTAGCGCTTAATGGCATACATTAGAGGCAGAGATTAAAACTTTCCCGATTTTAGAAAATTAAACCTTGCTCAAAGATTCCGGGGATACATTCCATGGAGATCAGCACCGTGTCCAATTTTGATTGTCATCATTGTGATTAAGAGAGGACATGAAGGGTGACCCATGGTCTTGATTAAATCTGTAAAAAATAATGAGAGTGGTGGGGCCGTGTTCTAATCAAAATTGGGGGGGGGGGGAGGACAGAGGCTCGAAAAGGCGACGTGGAAAATCAAGTTTCCTTTTTCAAATCCGCTGTCCAATACTGTAGGCCCTCTCCCTTAAAACCGACACTAAGGAATAAGAATGCAATTGGCTAAGAATGCAATAAGACCTTGTCTTAAAGATGCCCCCTGTAATGGTTGCCTTTGCGAACATATTGACTCATTTATTAATTCATTCACGTGATTTATAATCCACCTTTCTCACTAAGATTCAAGGCAGACGATGCCACGCAAATCAAACGCAATCAACGAGATGAGATATCCAGTAAACAAGGCAACGAGGTTTGGACCATAAAATGATGCCAGTGTTCTTTCATATAAATTAAACCAAAACCGACCAATGAAGATCCAGTGTTCATGATTGTATATAAATTGTTTTTTTCCCCAGGTGTTTCTCAGTTCGGTTCTGCCTCTTGTCCCACGATGCTGATCTCGCTCTTTTCTGCTGCTCCAGACAGACAAATACTCTGTCTTGATCTACCCCGCAAGGCTGTTGTGTGGCGCCTGCAGGAGGAGCGGCAAGAATGGCGGCACCCACCCCTGGCCAAGCTGCTCACCGTGCCGTGACCCCTGTGAAAGGGTTGTTTGACCCCCCAAAGGGGTTCTGCCCCCCAGGTTGAGAACCGCTGCTCAAATGCCTGGAATCCCTGTGCGTCTGTCTTAGAGGGCCCCGAACCAGGACTGCACCCCAGGGTCGTGTCATGCCCCTCTAAAGATCTTAATCCTCCCCCAGTTCAAATCATTTGGGGTCTAACAATTTTACATAAGATGTTTTATTGGTTATACTGATTTTATGCTATGTGACTCGCTGTTTCTAACCATGTTGTCCCCTGTCCTGATCCACCCAGGAAGGGCAGGCTACAAAAAAGAGCATTATTATTTAAGCAGAGAGGAAGCTGCATGGCTTCCTTCCATAACACTATAGACATATTTAATAATTTAAAAATCAGAGGTGTTTCTCCCTCAGTTTGTTGCCCCCCCCCTTATCTCCCACCCAAAGTGGTGACTTCATGAGACTTAGAATAGGCTTGGTACATGGAACCAAGATTTAGAGCCAAGCTACATATTATGGCAGCCAGGGGCCCAACCTGGGGTGGTTGATGCCGTTTTGGGGGGGGGAAGGGCTAACTTTAAAAAATCTTTTAAACCTTTCTTTTTAAAGTCTTAACTCTTAAGAGCTCCACCAGCGTGTGCTGTGTGGCAATGGACAATCTATGCATTTTCAAGCGGCAATTTTAGTTTAGCCATTCATGTTTTTACATTTTCATTCATTCATTCATTCATTCATTCATTCATTCATTCATTCATTCATTCATTCACATTTATATACCGCCCTCCCGGAAGGCTCAGGGTGGGATATTTCCAGCAAAAGGATCTCAGGTAAGCAAAGATCTTGGTCCACCTAAAACTCAGTTGATTGGAATTGTAAACTATAGTATTGTTCGGTCTAAAATGAATCCAGCCAGTTATGAGTTTTGTCCTCCATGGAATAGCTTGAAAAAACGACTCTATTTTTGCTCTTCATAGACCATCTACCAATTTTAGCGGCCAAGTGACTCAATGAAATAAGGACACGATATTCCTGCCCAGCTGGCTCGGTGCTCCCCTTCTATTTAATCACGAAGAATAATGAATCAGGGACGATTGTAGTGGTAAAATCCAAATGTAGATATTTGCTGTCCTTGCTAATGAGAGAAAAATATAGTGGACCATTGGCCTAAAGGTTCCAGCTGCGATTCCTTTGTAGCTTAAGAGTGCATTAAAACGGCTTTATTCGGCAGGATAAGTTAATTTTTTATGACCTTTATAAGCTGTTTAGTGCCGAACCCAGGGACGTCTCCTTAAGATTAAATTTCTTACAATCCTCTTAGCTCACGGTCGCGAAGACTTCTGGTTTGGAAAGAAACATCCAAAATCTATAAAGAAATGCTGTTTGCGACAATTACGGTCGTGGATAATGATTACCTAGCATGACACTTTTTTGGTTTGAAGTCCATCTGCCGCTACACTAATCAAACAGAGTACGCTTTCCCTTAATGCAAAAGTGGTGTACAGGGCTGCATGATTCCCCATTGCAAGTAGCTCCCTTTGTAGACTCTTGGGGAAACAAATAGCCTCTGATATTATCTCTTTGCCTACAGTCATCTGTTGCTGAACCTGGGAGGAAGGGAAAGTCATATTATGATCATAATATGTCTGAAAGCAAAGCCATTAGAAACGGCAAAAGATTTCAGTGAGTTGGGGAGGGGTGGTAGTGAGGTTGTGATAGCGAGCTCCCTCCATCTGATCAGGATCCCTGCTTTTTGGGAATGGAGAGTAACCTCTACCTACATGGGGCATATGGAGAGGGGGAGTGCTATGCCCCTCAGAAATTTGCCATGATTTCTCCTTGAATTCCAAGCTCTCATTTTTAAAATGTATGTCTTTAATCCTTTTTTATTGCAGATATATAAAGGGAAATGGGCAGTAATGAGGAGGAAGCAACCCTATCCCACTACCTTGGTATTCTCATGCTTCCTCAACTTAATAATTCTGGGGATCAAGGAGAGATGACATGTGTAGAGTGAGGTGTGCATAGGATCTGGCACAATTGTGTGTAAACTGGGGTGGAGCTTACTGCTGTGTTCTCACTCTACTTAATTCATTGTATGAGCTTCGTGGCATCGAGTCTCAGTCAATATATGGCTACCCTGTGTAGTTTTCAAGGCAAGAAAAGTTCAAAGGTGGTTTGTCATCGGATACCTCTGCATATTAGCAACCTTCTCCCTTGGTGGTCTACCAGGGTCAACCAGGTTTATCTGTTGATATCTGATGGAATTGGGCCAGCCTGTATGAATTTAGAACAGCTGAAAAGGTCCACAGCATCTCTGTCAGATGGCTATCTAGCCTCTGCTTAAAAACTTTGGTTGAGCCCTTCTGCAGCACTTTCTCAACCAGGGTTTTGTGAAACCCTCGGGTTTTATGGACAGCCCTGGAAGGGATTTTTGAATGGGTGGGAGTTAATTTCTTAAACATTTATTGGATGATGTGACCATATATGATCATTTCAACCCACCCCTTTCCTCCAAAAATTGGCCTGGAGCGGCTGGGGAGAGCCTGGGTGGGCATGTCCACAGCTCTGCTTCCCAACCATATTCTGCACTATCACATGACTTCTGGGGTTTCTCGAATCCTGAAGAATGTTTCAGGATAAAAAGTTGAGAAAGGCTGCTGTACAGGAATGGATTCAAAGCCAGATCTGACATATCTGCACACAACATATTTACTCATGATAAATATTCCAAATGTTTCCAAGTTTGAGTTATTATCCGATACAGGTCAGTGTGGTTGCCTCTAGGGAGGGACATGAATTTTGGGCAGTTTGTGTTTTGCAAAGCCATGTTCGCAAACTAACAGTCGTGAACTTTCGCAAATTTTGATGCAGTTCGTGGCTCTTCCTGGAAAAACAGCAAAAAAAAAGGAGCCATTTAAACTCATGTTTTCTGCTCCCAGCAATGACAAGCAGGAAACAGTGATTTAAATGGCCCCCCAACCATGCAAGCCAAGCAGCTGAATCATAAGGCTCTCCCCACTATCCAGATTTAAACAGCCCCCTGCTTTCTTCTCCCCGTGAAAAACTATGGAAGGAAGAAAGCTGCAGTTTAAACTTTAAATGGTTCGTGAACAGGGTCGGTTCGCAAACCAACCTCAGCCACAAAGTACAAACTGAACCGAACTGAAAAATGTGGATCGTGCCCATCCATACCCTCTTTCCTTCCTTTAAAAAAGTCATACTTTTGACAGGCTCTATTGCTCACATATACAATTGGGTGGAAGTTCTTTTTGGACTCCGGCTATAAATTTCCTTCCAGATGTTGCTGCCAATCAGTCCCAGCGTACCGATTTCAGAGCGGCGATGTTGTTGACTGTATCAAAGGCAAAACACCGTCGGTGTTCCTTTAGTGGACTTCTCTATATTGCCACCGCAAAAAGATCTCAGGACTGTTATTTACTGGAAATAAAAGAACCAGGCAGATATCGATTACTAGGAATCAAGATTTATGTCTCTGCTGGCTGCTGTCTACATCTCTGTTTGTTCTAACTTTGTGGAGGGATATTTCAATATATAAAGGCGGGAGGAAGCCTTTTCTTTTCAGTTTCCCTTTTGCTTATTTTTGGGGGCATTCGTTTGGAGGAATTTTGCAAGTTGTCACTTCAATTATGTAGGTACCAGGTCACCATTGAACACTGATGGAGCTGAGCCTTTCAGGGTGACCTATAGTTTTCTGTCCACTGATTTTCCAAAAACAAGAGATCTGGGAAAGTCCCAGAAGCTGTTCTTCCAGACACGTAAAAATTAGGACTGTCAATTGATTAAGAACACAAGAAGAGCCATGCTGGATCAGAACCCAGGTCCACTTGGTCTCACGCAGTGGACAACCAGAAGCACTCAGTCCTACTCCGTTGAACAATAATATTGCTGAACAGGATTGGCAGCCTCCAGGTGGGACTTGGGGATCCCCCCCCCTGAATTACAGCTCATCTCCGAACTACAGAGATCAGTTTCCCTGTAGGGAATGGATGCCTTCAGGGATAGTCAAACTGTGGCCCTCCAGATGTCCATGGACTACAGTTCCCATGAGCCCCTGCCAGCATTGGAATCTATGGTATAAAAGTCGGCTGAAGATCCTACTCTCCACAAACTCTACTCCATCCCATGCCCAAATCTCTGGGAATTTCCCCAAGCAGAGTTGGCAATATTGTCCACCAGAATTATAGCTCATCTCCACCCTACAGAGATCAACTCCCTTGGAGTGAATGACTGCTTTGGGGGATGTACTCTGTGGCAGGGGTAGTCAACCTGTGGTCCTCCAGATGTCCATGGACTACAATTCCCATGAGCCCCTGCCAGCGTTTGCTGGCAGGGGCTCATGGGAATTGTAGTCCATGAACATCTGGAGGAACACAAGTTGACTACCCCTGCTCTATGGCACAATACCCCGTTGACGTCTCTGTCCTGCCCAGGAGTTTGCCAACCTGGATCTGGCACCTCTCCCTCTACATCCTGCACTAGTGGCCAGAAGGACCTGGAGACCCAACAGTTGAATCAAGAAGGATTCATCTGCAGGGGCTCATGGTCATTGTAGTCCATGGATATCTGGAGAGCCACAGTTCGGCCACCCCTGAACTAGAGGACGCTTTTTAAAAACAAACAAACCGACCTTCAGGAAATAATCATAACGGCTGTGAAAAGTTGGGTGAAAGGACCAGCAAAGCTACCGAGAACGCTCAAGAAATGATCTCGCCGGTGCTTAACGCTGATCGAGATTGCTTGTGATCCCGCGATACAGTGCGCTCAACGTGTGCGCCTTTGTTTTGATGGCTCACCCTCCTAGTAGCGCACGCAAGTGGGTTAATTGCAACAGGATATTGTGAAAATAGCCCCCCCCCATTAGCATTGCTTTGTTAGCGTCCCTGGCATCTGCCACGGTGCCAGAAGCAATCAGAACCTCCCCCTTTTTCCCCCCTCCTCCCCATGCGCAAACTGCTGTGAAGTCCCATCGGTCTCTCTGGTGCGCAGGAGACTTAGTGGAACACAACATTACCTGTGCCCTTTGCACTGCTGCTGCTTCAGCAATCTTCCTGTCGGATGCCATTTACTTTTTCCGCCATGACTAAGCCATAGGCAATTACCTTCAAAACCAAAACGCGGCACTTCGGGCGATGTTGAGCACATGTGCATTCCTGCTCTTCGCTGGGCGGGTGTTGC
This sequence comes from Paroedura picta, assembly GCF_049243985.1. Taxonomy (NCBI): domain Eukaryota; kingdom Metazoa; phylum Chordata; class Lepidosauria; order Squamata; family Gekkonidae; genus Paroedura; species Paroedura picta. Next base: position 78,671,764 of record NC_135378.1, on the reverse strand, counting down.
GTTGTGGTTTAAGCCCATTTTGGAGGTCTCCACTCCAAGCCTAACCTCCAGCCCGAATCACCAGGTCGTTTTAAGCAAATTGCTTGACTGTCCTTTTCACTCTCCCCTTTTATTTCTTGATTGTATATATTTTTTTAATGTATTGACTTTCTTTATGCCTTGCTTTTCTCTGGCTGGGCACTCTGCAAGCAAAGTTCATGGATAGAATTTACAGAGATATGCTGTGATAGCTGTAGGGGATCTGATAACCATCTTCAAGTATTTAAAAGGCTGCCATATAGAGGATGGAGCAGAGATGTTGTCTCTTGCCCCAGAGGGACAGACCAGATCCAATAAGATGAAATTAATTTAAAAGAAATTCCGTCTCAACATCCGGAAGAAGTTCCTGACAGTTAGAGCGGTTTCTCAGTGGAACAGGCTTCCTCAGGAAGGTGGTGGGTTCTCCATCTTTGGAGATTTTTAAACAGAGGCTGGAGAGCCATCTGATGGAGAGGCTGATTCTGTGAAGGCTCAAAAGGGTGGCAGGTTACAGTGGATGAGCGATTGGGATGTGAGTGTCCTGCATAGTGCAGGGGGTTGGACTAGATGACCTAAGAGGTCCCTTCTAACTCTATGATTCTATGATTCTAGTAGTACTAGTATCTGCCATGACCAGCTTTGATTTGATCTCTTTTTGCACATATGGCCTATGACGTGACTGATTCTTTCTGAGCAGAACCTACGCCAGAAACCACTTCGTTCCGGTAGGACTGGGTGAACTTGTTGGGAATTTGGAATAGATCTGGGGTCAACGTCTAGAACTTCCACAGGATCTGAATAAAGCCAATCTAGATCAGTCAAAACTAATTTTGGAACATGCTCATGAGAGTTCATCAGCGCTTACTTGACTGACCCACGTCTCCTCCCATGTTAGATTTCTAGCTTAGTATAAACCAGAAAATACAATGTAGACATTTCCCCCTTCTCAGATAAGATAGTCTAATTTCCTGCCTTTCCTGTCAAATTAGGAAACAGTCCTTTTTTCAAGAACTGCTTAGGGGGAAGGAGTTTAATGCGCCAGTCATTATATTTAGGTGCTGAAGCCTCAGAGTAATATAATTAAAAGCCTGCTTTAATTGCATTACTGCCCATTAGCTTTCCCTGTATTGTCTTCCTTTGCTCAGACTGAGGCCTTCCTTTGTCTGGAATACCCAGCGGGCCTCCCGTCCTATGCTGCTCCAAAGGAGACTGTAGCTTCCAAACGGCACCTTTCATCAATCTCCGATTAATTAGCTAAATGCCGCATCGTATTATGTATTCCGGCGTCCTGTTGAGGCAGCTCTCTAATGCGAGCAGACCTCATGATCTGCTCAGGCTCTTCTTACAGGTCTGGTCATTGGTATTCTAGGATAAGTCAGCTTACTGTAATTTGAAATTGGTCTGCCGTCCCATTAGGAATCTACCCAATCAATAATGAGTGAATTAGAGTTCCAGTGATCTGACTAACTCCCCATTATTTTCTACCCAGGCTGCTTTAGAATGCATGATGAGACAATATTCTGGTTTCTCTCCTGTCTCCCAGCTTCAATGGAATGTGGCCGCCCAAGGAAGCGGTCGCCGTGCATTTGATTTGGCTGAGCCATAATAAAGCTGCGTGCCACAAGGATCAGCTTTATGATCATGACAGCTGTCAGCGTCGGCCATGCTGAGCACATGCAGAGCCAGCAGAAAAGAAACCGCCAGGCTGGTTAGTGGCAAGGAACTGCAGTTGCGTTGGTCCAAACCTGCTGTAAAACAGCAAAAGTCAGGGAGCGCAAGGTTGTCTCCATATTCATATAGTCATGTCTAGTTTTCAGCATGACTCCATCTGCGGAGGCCTAAATCCAGACAATGGAGCCACGAACAGATAAGACGTTTTTCTACAAATTTGAGAAAAAGTCCCAGGAAATTAAAACAACAATAAAACATTGAGGGGTTGTTGGTGGTATAAAGTGTTGTCATGTCACAGCTGATTTATGGCAATCCCATGGGGTTTTCAACGCAAGACAGGTTCAGGGGTGGTTTTCCATTGCCTGCCTTTGCATCATGACCCTGGCATTTCTTGGAAGTCTCCCATCCAAATACTAGCCAGAGCTGTCCCTGCTTAGCTTCTGAGATCTGATGGGATTTGGTAGCCTGGGCTATCCAGGTCAGGGGCACTGAGGAGTTAACCTCCCCCAATTATAGAAGCAGCACCCATGTCTTAAAGAAATCCATCCATCATCATCACCACCTACCTTCTTCCTTCCTTCCTTCCTTCCTTCCTTCCTTCCTTCCCTCCCTCCCTCCTTCCCTCCCTCCCTCCCTCCCTCCACCCACCCACCCACCCATGCATCCATGCATCCATGCATCCATGCATCCATCCATCCATCCATCATCCTGTCTTCCACCTTCCCTTTATCCTCTGTAATGGCAGCATGTGATAGACTGACTTGGTCAGGTCTTGGAAGCCAAGCTGGGTGGGTATTTGGATGGGGGACAAGGAAGAATCCACAGAGGAAGGCAATGGCAGACCACCTCTGCTTCTCACTTGCTGGGGTCACCATAAACCAGTTGCATTTATACATGTAATCCCAGAAGACTGGAAGACTGCAACTTGGTCTCCAATAAAAACCCTTGACGGCAGCAGTTTACATTAACTTTTTTATGTGACTATTTTTTCCATATGAAACTGCCACCAGCAGATAATTACAACCCCAAAATAATGTCAAACAAAGAGTACAGCAATTGCCAGACTAGATTGTTTTCTTTGGAAGGGGGATCATTCAATCCACCTCTCCCCACTGCACATTGAAACACTTTGAGGGCTCAGAATGTATGCACAACATTATTCAGTGTGATGAGATTTATGCCGTTCATGTTTTATTGTTATTTCTGAGAAGACCACATAGAACTCTATTAATTAAAACTCAGCCCCGACACTTGGGCTCCAGAAGATTTAGAAATCAGAGAGATTTTATCTCATTAGTGCATTTATTGCCATGTTTGCCCTTTTAATTAAGCAGCCCCTCCCTCAGAGGTCAGTTTTATCATCCCATAATGCAGCCGCTCCTTAGTTATGTGTCCAAATGCACATTAAGGAACGTCAACCACTTACCACAATGGCTCTGGGTGTGTCTCTCTCTCTCTAATTTTCTTGGAAGTAAATTCCACAGGTTGTGAATAACTGGGATTAAGTAGCATGGAGAAGATGCCATTCAATGGAGCCTTGTCAGACTGTCATGGCCATTTTGAAATTGATCGAATCGTCGTCTTGGTGCTATTACCCAGTCTTCAGATGGAAGGAAGGTTAGCCATTCAAGAAACCAATTGGACCAAGACTTAATTCGGACTTTGTGTGGTTTCATGGCTTTCATTAAACCAACTAGTGCTGGTGAGGCCATTCAAAGGTCAGCCACTCCACAGGTTCATTGGTAGGTGCCGTCAAGTCACAGCTGAAATATGGTGACCTCATTGGGTTTCCAAGGTGAGAGACAAACTGGTGGTTTGCCATTGCTCACCACTGCTTAGCAACCTTGAGATTCTTTGGTGGTTTCCCATCCAAGCACTGACCAAAGCCAACCCTGCTTAGCTTCCAAGCTCTGGCGAGATCAGGCTAGCCTGAGCTATCCATCCTCAGCTAGAGGAGTAATTTATGAGGATACATCAAACCAGGATCTGAAACCATGGTTGGAAGGTGATTGATCAATCACAAGGAGTCTTGACTGTGGCCATGGTTGATGTACAGATATGAGCACCTTGGTTTAACCCTGGCTTCTGCAGCAAGGGGGCTTGGAACTGCTCGCTCCTGGCTGTCAATGGTTGTCAAGAAGAAGAAGTAGAAGTAGAAGAAGAAGAGGAAGAGGAAGAGCAAACTCTGGCAGGGGCTCATGGGAATTGTAGTCCATGAACATCTGGAGGACCACAGGTTGACTACCCCTGACGTAAAGGACCTTGGAGAGATGTTGCCAGGTTGAGTAGGCAATATTGCCTTTGATGGACCAAGCATATAAGGCAGTTTTACGTGTTCAGTATAAGGCAGTTCATGTGTTCAACGTAATGGTTGGTATAGCCAACCTCCAGGTGGTAGTTGGAGATCTCTCACTTTTGCAATTGATCTCCTGATGACCAGGATCAGTTCCATGGAGAAAACAGGTGCTTTGGAGCAGTGGTTCCCTAACCCCCGGTCTGGAACCCGGTACCGGGCCGCGGCTCCTCCTTGTCCTCCTCCCCATCTGCTGCCTCTGGGGCTGCCCTGCCACTCTGCTGCCAGCTCACCTTTGGTGCTCTCCAGCAATCACCATGGCTGGGGCTTCCCCTCGGTATGGCACTGCGCACGTGCTGCTGGCAGGGCCCCCCAGCGGGTGGCTGGAAGTCAGGGGCACTGGCAGGAAAGCAAGTGGAGCAGGGGCTCAGGCGGCGGTGACAACGTCTCTTGGCAAAAGACTACCCCCCCCCCAGGCCTCAGTAAAATTCTCAAGCGTTGACCCATCCCGGTGTTTAAAAAGTTGGGAACCACTGCTTTGGAACATGGACTGTATGGCATTATACCCTCCTGAGCTCCCTCCCCTCCAAACTCTGCCTGTCCCAGGCTCCATCTCCCAAATCTCCTGGTCTGTCCCATCCCAGAACTGGATACCCTACATGGCTGCCAGTTTGTGGTGATGCCCACGACCTGTTCTCAAAATCCCCAAAGCTCCCTCAGGCCGCAGGAAGTTGGGGACCTTTGTGCCAAGTTATACGAGGAGAGACAAATTTGGATTGTTGTCCTTCAAATTTTGGCAGAGCCAGGCTTATGTCCTTGCAGCTCCTGGAGCCAGATAGGACGGCACGTCACTGGCCTCTCAGAGTGCTAGCAAAACTAACTTCCTTGAACTTTAGACTTCTCCTGAGTAGGCAGAGTCTGTCTTGCCCTTCGAAGGTGACGAGATGGCTGAGCTAGGGGAAGCGAGATTGCAAAGCTCTTGCAGACCAGGGTCCAGCTTTACAGCTTCACCTCTTTCTGTTTAAGGAGATTATCAGCTCTCGAGTGTCCCACCATGGACAGTTCTTCTGCTCTGGTGCCGTAATAAAAAGCCACCGATTTCCCCAGCAAATTAGCAGGAAAGGCTTTTCATCATATGAGAAATACTGCATCATAGTCTGCTAACGGGCCACCTTTTGATCCCTATTGTGGATGCTCAACTTTGTAAATTTAATAATGAAAAAGAAAAAGAGATGGGGGGGGGGGAAATGTGTGAGCGTTTTATATCTACAGCAATAAAGTCTGATTAGATCTCGGGAAGGGGGGGGGGGCGTGTTCCGAAGTCTCTCTCGGTAGCAGGGAGGTGAGATAATGGCTTCAGACAAATGGAAACGTCTAGGAAGTTACAAAAACCCTTTCAGCTCTCAAAGAGTTTAGGAAATGAAAATTATCAGTGTAGATCTTGTCCTGCTGCCAGCGCATTTAATGGCCTGTATTGTTCTTTTGTTTCTCTTCGTAATAAGGAACAAACGTACTCTTTGAACACAAGCGTGTGCAGGTCTAGGAGCAATGCGGTCCCCGTTTCCATAAAAGGTCTTATCTGTATATCACCCCCCGCCCAAAAAAAGAAATTGATGTATTATAATCACTGAGGCCACCTGAGTCAAACGACATGAGATGCTGGAAGATCTGATATTGTAGGATAGTTAAACCGCCACCATGGTGACCTTGGGCTGGAGCATCGCTGCACACCTAATGGGAGGTGCTGATGGGAATCTTCCCCACATGCCATTTTCTTGAATTCAAGGCCACAACCCTAAGTTAGGGTTGCCCAGAAGTTCCTGGTATCTGGCATGAGAGTTTGCGGAAGGGAATAGAGGGTGCTGCAATGCCAATTGTGCAGTCACATAACTTCTGGTAAAAAAGCAGAAGTGACACACAGGTGGCTCTAGGAATTGATGGAAACTCTGTTTTACCATAGAGTTTCTGGCAATTCCTAGAGCTACCTCGTGTGATTTCCTTTTCTTTGTGACTACAAGTGGGATCATAGAATCATAGAGTTGGAAGGGGCCATACAGGCCTTGTAGTCCAACCTCCTGCTCAGTGAAGGTTTAGCCTGTCATGTGATGCAGCCAATGTCACAGGGTCTGTCCTTCCTTCCTTCCTTCCTTCCTTCCTTCCTTCCTTCCTTCCTTCCTTCCTTCCTTCCTTCCTTCCTTCCTTCCTTCCTTCCTTCCTTCCACCACATCTCCAGAATGATGCCTGTGGCAGCTGACAAGTAAAAACAATAAAATCACCCAGTTTCAAACAGCCGTTTTTAATATCTATAATACTCAGCTTGAAAGATGGAATCCATCTTTAATAAGGCTGCGGGGAAGGCGGTATAGAAGTATGATAAATAAATAAATAAATTGGCACCTGATGTGGTAGGCACCAGGCAAGTTTCATAGAATCATAGAGTTGGAAGGTACCCCCCAAAGTTATCTAGTCCAACCCCCTGCAAAATGCAGGAAATTCACCTGGCATAGGGAAGGTACCACCTAGGGTTGCCAACCCCCTGGTGAGTCTTGTTCTCCTGGAATTACAATATCTCTCCAGATGACAGGGATCAATTACCTTGGAGAAGATGGCATTTGCCATCAATGGCAGATTGGCAACTCAATGGCATCATATTTCCATCATCATCATCATCATCATCATCATCATCATCATCATCATCATCATTTATAACCTACCTTTCCCCAAAGGTTCAGGGTGGCTAAAACACAGATAGTAATAAAATAAGACATTATGACATATTTAATATGTAAATATAATCATTCAAACAATGAATCCTTGTTAAAATTGATTCATTCTAAAGCCATTTCCTTCCTTCAGTAAGAGGAGAGGTGTAAAAGTACGGTGATGATCTGACTGGTGTTTTGGGGAGGGAGGTCAGAATTTCGGTATTGTTTTTGGCCTCAACCATAGACCTGGTGGAACAACTCCGTTTTTCATCCCCTGGGGAACTGTCCTAGGTCCTGAAGGGCCCTGATCTTACCAGGTTGAACACTCCACCAGACAGAGCCAGGGCTGAAAACCTTCTCCTTCCTCTCTGTCAGACTTCCTTGGTAGTAATCCATCCAAGTAGTAACTGACCCTGCGTAGAAGAACTGGGTGTTTATACCCTGCTTTTCACTGCCTGAAAAAAGTGGTTTACAATTGCCCTCCCTTCCTCTCCCATCCCCACAACAGACACCCTGTTGAGGTAGCAGAGGCTAAGAGAGCTCTGAGAGAAACTGCTCCATGAGAATAGCTTCTAACAGGACTGTGACTAGCCCAAGGTCAACCAACTGGCTGCATGTGGAGGATCGGGGAATCAAACCTGGCTTGCCAGATTAGAATCTGCCACTAGAGCCAGTTTGGTGTAGTGGTTAGGAGTGCGGACTTCTAATCTGGCATGCCGGGTTCGATTCTGCGCTCCCCCACATGCAACCAGCTGGGTGACCTTGGGCTTGCCACAGCACTGATAAAGCTGTTCAGACTGAGCAGTGATATCAGGGCTCTCTCAGCCTCACCCACCCCACAGGGTGTCTGTTGTGGGGAGAGGAAAGGGAAGGCAACTGTAAGCCGCTTTGAGCCTCCTTCGGGTAGGGAAAAGTGGCATATAAGAACCAACTCTTCTTCTGCTTCTTCTTCTATACCAAAGCTGGCCAAGACCTGCCAGGGTAAGGCTAGACTGGGCCATCCATGTCAGAGCTCTTCACCCGGTGACACCACAGGATGACTCAAGGCAACAGATAGGGATTTCAGTGGTTTGCCATTACCTGCCTCCTTGTCTTCCTTGGTGATCTCCAATCCAAGTACTAACTATGGCCCTGCTTAGCTTCTAAGCTCTGATGAAAGAGGGCTACTCAGGATGCTTTCATGCAAAAAACAGAGTGAGATCTCTCTCATAATGTGATAACATAATACAGAGAGTCTAAAAGTCATCTGTAAAGGACAGGAACAGGATATTAAAAGCAAGAAAGCCCGGTGATTGATCCCATTAATCTGCTTGAGTCTGTTCTGGAAGACGTGTGCCTAATGGTTTGTTATCATGTAGGGTATCTTCCAAGATAGAGATGTTCTGAGACTGACCAGTTGACAGGCTGCCTACAAAGTGTCTGTCAAAAACGGATGGGCAAGAGCCCTACAACTCCCCTACCAAATCAAAACAAAGGCCCTCTCATCCAAGATGCTGTTTCCTCAACATTTGACACCAAACTTCACCACTGAAAGAAAGCTTTCATTCATTTGCCTGTAATTAATATAGAATGTAGTTATGGTGGTGATCTGTGTAGGGGAATGTGTGAGAAGATGAGGACATATTCGGTAGCTCAATGGAAGAGTCAACCCAATGTGCTGCAGCAGGGAAGAAGGCAAAGTCTCTGTTGGTGAGGGTTTCTTGGGAAAGGGACTGAGGATAATATGGCAAATATGATAAAGGCTCCTGTATAGTTCAGTGAAAAGGCCTCATTTGGAATCCTGTGTACAATTTGGGTCGCAAAAGGACATAACAATCTTCAAGCAGCAGCTGGACGGATACTTATCCTGGATACTTTAGGCTGATTGAGCAGGGGGTTGGACTAGATGGCCTACATGGCCCTTCCAACTCTATGACTCCATAAGTCTAAGAAATGTTTCTTATTATTGGTGGTAGAAAATGCTTTCAAGTTGCAGCTGTGTTATGGCAGCACTGCAGGGTTTTCAAGTCAAGAGCAGAGTTAGTTTGCCATCACATTCCTCTGCATAACAACCCTGGGCCACCCTGGTTGTCTCCCATCTATGTGCTGACAAGAACCCTACTTAGATTCTGATATTAAACTACAAGTACAACGATATATGCTAGATATCAGGGGGGGAAATTTCACAGAGTAGTTCAGCAGTGGAATAGGCTGCCTAAGGAGGTGGTGAGCTCCCCCTCACTGGCAGTCTTCAAGCAAAGGTTGGATACACACTTTTCTTGGATGCTTTAGGATGCTTTGGGCTGATCCTGCGTTGAGCAGGGGGTTGGACTAGATGGCCTGTGTGGCCCCTTCCAATTCTATGATTCTATGATTCTATGATTCTATGATTCTATGATTCTATGATTCTATGATTCTATGATTCTATGATTCTATGATTCTATGATTCTATGATTCTATGATTCTATGATCTGATGCGGTTGGACTAGCCTGGGCCAACCTTTCTTATTGGCAGGATCTGTTTCTTCAACAAGCAACCGTGTCTATCTACAAGCTTCTGTTAAGACCTTTAAATTTTCTTCCAGGCCTACCCTCTGTTCAGCCCCACATGGTGTGTTCATGGGTGGAAGTCACAGTCCATCCATGCGAAGAGTGGCACCCTCCTCTCCATTGTGAGAGCCTCTTCCGTTGGTGTGCCAGGCCTTCCCCCAACAGCATTCACATTATGTCAATGGAAAATACTTAGATGAACCAAATGCTAAAAAGAACTCATTATTCCTTTTGTTCTTCTGTTTATATTTTAGTTCTTTATAATAGGACATATTAGACCTCTGCACTTTCACAGACGCTGAATAACGCACATTCAGTCCTGTTTAGTGACGGCTCATTTACCTCCTCTGCCAAGATTTCCCTCACCTCTCCTTCTGGCCGGTTCGTGATTCACAAATCAATATTTGCAAACTGAAGAGCCACCATGAACTTCCATGAATTTTGATGCTCTTTAAGCCCCTGCTTTCTGCTATTCTCACACAAAAATGCTGAGAAGGCAGGTTTAGATGTCTGGAGATGTTTGTTTTAAATGGCCCCTGCTTTCTACTCCTTACAGCTTTTTGTGGGGAGCAGAAAGCAGGAGTTTAAACGTCAAATGGTTCACAAATTGATATGGACTGGGTTGATTTGTCAACCAGCCTCCTGGTTCATAAGGGTTTGTGGTTCGGTTGGTGGTTCAGCCATGAACCGAACAGCAAATATGTGGTATTCATTCCTTTCAAATTACTCTCCTATTGTTACTTTATCAAATGGAGCATTCTGGTCCGGCCTTTAAACCATCACCTTCACTTTGAATAAGCTAAACAAATACAGCTGCTAGGAAATATATTCTAAACCTTCCTTTTTTATTCCTTGGCAGTATGCGGACAGGGACAGAAGCCCCTTTCAGACAAGGGCCATAAATTCTGAAGTGACAAATATTCAGAGCCTCTTTATTTATTTATTTTATTTTGAAGGTTTTTGGAGGGGGAGGAAACCTGTCGGTAGGAAAAAATATGGCCAGCAAAGTTTGTGCGTGGAGAAAGATTATTAGAAAAGAAAGTTATTATTAGGCATATAAATTGGCTGTCCTCATGTAAATGCAGGCAAATGTCCTTAATTTATTAATCTCATCTGCATATAAAATTACTGCCTTCATTGTCAGCAAGAACTTTCACTTACTGGAAGTTTTTTTTTTTTTTTAAGGATTGTTACCACCAGGAAACTTGGCCCATAGCAAACATTAGGGAGTTCTGGTTACTAATTTTGAAAAGAAATCTCATTTGTGAAAAAAAATTTTTTAAGAAAAGCACAGACTGTGACAATCCCCCTCCCCTTGTGCTGTGATACTTTGCTAATATTCTGCAAGGTCTTTTTAGAAGAAGAAGAGTTGGTTTTTATAACCCACTTTCCTCTCCTTTCAAGAATCTCAAAGTGGCTTACAATCATCTCCCTCCCCCCACAACAGGCCCCTTGTGAAGCAGGTGGAGCTGAGAGAATTCTGAGAGAGCTGTGACTAGCCCAAGGTCAACAAGCAGGCCTCATGTGTCTCAAAGCACCTCATAACTGCCTTCCCTTCTTCTCCCCACAACAGTCACCTTGTGGGGTTGGTGGGATGGAGATGGTTATGAGAGAACTTTGACTGGCCTAGAGTCACTCAGCAGGCCTCTTGTGTCTCAAAGAAGCTTATAATCGCCTTCCCTTCCTCTCCCCATAAGAGACACCAGTTCTGAGAGAACTGATATAGGCCCAAGGTCACCAAGCAGGCTTCATATGAAGGGATGGGGAATTAAACCTCATTCTCCAGATTAGAGTCCATTACTTTTAACCACTACAGAAAACTGGTTCTTTGGATCAGGGGTAGTCAACCTGTGGTCCTCCAGATGTCCATGGACTACAATTCCCAAGAGCCCCTGCCAGCATTTGCTGGCAGGGGCTCATGGGAATTGTAGTCCATGGACATCTGGAGGACCACAGGTTGACTACCCCTGCTTTGGATTATTCTGCTCTACCAGGCACACGGGAATGGTCCACCTATGTCCTATCAACCAGAGAATCTCTGCTTCTCCCAGTAGGCTATGCAGGATCCCAAGCTCCATGTGTAATGACAATAAAACCTTGATCCTCTCAACATTTAACACTGCAGGCTGATAAGGTTTTAAGTTCTTGACTCAGAAAATCTGCTTTCTTCCTGCTGCATTTTCAAATATTGGTAACATCCAGCCTGATGAAGAGTTCGGATGAGCTCAAAAGCTTGCAGTGCGATTTGTGTGTTTATGACTGGCCTTAAAAAGGAGGGAGATTATATGGCAACCTCATTTGTCAAGTGGGCCTGTTGTCATCCTTGCAATGCTTGCCTAAATTCCCCCTTTCCCGAAATCATCCGAAGGGCAGATGCTCTTCCTTCGGGTCACCCTGCCTTGTAGAGATCTGGGCTTGTCTAAAGACTGACTCTAGAGCAGCCTTTTTCAACCTTTTGATCACAGAGAAGTCCCCGAAATAATTTTTCAGGCTTTGAGGAGCCCTGGCCATGTACCCTGGAAGTGACAGGAAGTGACATCACCACCCACGTTAACTGGCAAGCTCAAGGAGGACTGGGGAGGAAGGAGGCAGGAGGCAGTTTAAGGTGGGCGTAGGTGTGTAGGCTCTGCCCCCTTCTAGGTACAGAAAATCACACTGAGGGGAGAGGGGGAGAAATGGAAGCAGCCAGTTGCCTAGTTTGTGGTCAAATCTCAACATCCGGAAGAATTTCCTGACAGTTAGAGCGGTTTCTCAGTGGAACAGGCTTCCTCGGAAGGTGGGGGGTTCTTCATCTTTGGAGATTTTTAAGCAGAGGCTGGATAGCCATCTGACAGAGAGGCTGATCCTGTGAAGGCTCAAGGGGGTGGCAGGTGACAGTGGATGAGCGATAGGGTTGTGAGCGTCCTGCATAGTGCAGGGGGGTGGACTAGATGGCCCACAAGGTCCCTTCCAACTCTGTCATTCTATAATTCTATGAAATCCATTGAGGTAGGAGGGGACAGGCCACAGATCCCCTCTGGCTTACCTTGGATCCCCGGTGGTCCCTGGGCCTCGGGTTGGGGATCCCTGCTCTAGAGCATGTATGAACGAATGGTTAATCCTTTAGGTGCCTCTTTCCTAGGTTAACAGCTGTTGTTTTTGAGGTGCCTCAGCAGCAGCCTGCTGTTAAAAACCGCTCCAGCTGGAACAGATGAGAAACGTCATGGATTACGAGTCCCCCTCCCTCCATGTTTGGGTTTAAAACCGGCTCCCCCCCTCCCCCGTCTTCCTTGCTTTCCTCTAATCACCCTTTGGAGAGAACCAAGTGCCAGTCGTTGCTCGGTCCTGATGCGCGTCCGAGAAACTGTGAGCATAGTCTTGTGGAGGCAAAGGAAGCCACAGCCCCGCACACTGGCTACAGATGTTCAGGGTGGGAACTTGGGGGGAGCAAGGGCGATTAATGAGCATATGGTCCATCATAAATTCATACAGTAGTGCCGGCTCATATTAATCACAGGATTAAAAATAATGGCACATCCCTTCCGAGTTGGGAACGAAGGCCCCGGTTCCATTTTGTGGGTTTAATTCCGCCCGTGCTTTATGCTTCCCGCAGCCTCGTAGATGCCGGATCCGGAACGGCAGAGGATTTACGGCGCCGCGTGCGACAAACAGACCCCGATAAAAGCGGAGAAGAGGGACCAAGTAAAACATAAACATCTGGGAAGACATCTGTCACCCCCAGGAAGCAGGGTGGATCTGGCGGGGAGTATCTGACAGGGAGCAGGAGAGTGAGGGGGTGTGATCTTGCCAGATCTGGGTTTGTCTAGGTGCGGTCTTTAAACCTTTGGGTTAATGTTTAGATGCAAGCATGAGGATGCACACATGGGGTAGAACTGGGGCCTAGTGGTAGAGCATTTGCTTGGCGTAAAGAAGGTCCCAGGTTCAATCCTCTTGTAAGAATCGAACCATGTGGGAGACCTCTACTTGTGATGAAGGACAGCCCCTGTCAGCCTGAGTCGACAATTTTGAATGTGACAGTCTAGGGCAGAGGTAGTCAAACTGCGGCCCTCCAGATGTCCATGGACTACAATTCCCATGAGCCCCTGCCAGCGTTCGCTGGCAGGGGCTCATGGGAATTGTAGTCCATGGACATCTGGAGGGCCGCAGTTCGACTAACCCTGGTCTAGGGCCTGACTCAGTATAATGCAGCTTCATGGTGATGTCACACATTGATGACGGCACAGAGAGGTACATTTGTACATGCTGGGACTGCCCGAAAACTCTATGCCAGGAGGGGCCAAACTGCTGCTTCAGACCATCATGAACCTACCCACCTGAACCTAACTTCACAGGGCTGTTGAGCATGAAATGGAGAATGCTGTAGGTGACTGTAAGGGTCTCCTCTGGGGAGAAAAGTGGGCTAGAAATGGAGTAATTTTTTTTATTATTCTAGTGTTTTACAGGGCTGGCAGCCAGGTTGATTTTCAGACCCTCTTCTTGTTTTGTTGATACTGCATCAGTGTTTGTGAAGCCCCTGAAATTCACCATGGGACACTAAAAACACCTCACAACTGTTCAACAGTTAAGACATGGAAGACAAATGGACTTTCTAATGAACTCCACCCAGACACAGGGAAAACACTTCCTAATGCTAATGAACGCCACCCAGAAATAGGAGAAGTCCTAGTTCCAATCCATCCACTGGGAAACTCCCAGATAACCAGATAAGTGATGTATCCCCCCCCTCCAAAGAAATAAATACATTGCCCAGCAACTGCTCACGCACTCCACCCTTGAGCTCAGAGAGATTCCCATTTTGCCATGTCCTACCACACGACTTGCAAACTTAAATGGACTTGCAAACTTAAATGGACTCCGGGGAATGGTAGAGGACAGGAAGGCCTGGAGGATCATTGTCCATGGGGTCGCGATGGGTCGGACACGACTTCGCACATAACAACAACAACCACACGACTTGCGAACCGTCAGGGACCAAAATTACCAGGACACGGCCACACAGCCCGGAAAGCCCACAAAAACCAGTTTGAATGATTCATTCGTTTGAGTTTCACAAGAGAGACAGCCCTGGTGCAGCCTTGGGAACCGAGATAACTTGGTGCTGAGCCGCGTTTCATGGTTCACCTTGCAGTTGTCACCTTTGCTTTCCTCGGCCATCCTCCCCTGTATACTCCGTGGGGACAGCAGCTGTCCTCAATTTACATCCCTGCCATCCGAACACGGAAGCAGCTGGCACTGTTGTGACGCTGCATGCAATCGGAGGCGGGCTGGTTTATATTGCTGTCTGTTGAGGATACTTCTGCGTTTCTAGATGGGATGTCTCTTGGACGTGTCCGGGCTTTTATCACAGTCTGGAGCGGGTTGAGATGTGACTTATCATACGGAAGGACAACGGGGAAAGGGTCTCGGCGAACAAACTGAAGTCTGCCAACGTGTCTGAGGCCTTAGTTTTCGTACTGACGATGCTGGCATGATCCTAGACAGGCTGAATTGGAAATAAGCACAGTGTTATTCGACAGGGCTTAATCGAGGATTGCCGGCCTCCTGGGGGTGCCTGAAGGTCTCCTGGGATTTCAACAGATCTCCAGGTGACAGGGATTAGTCCATCCAGAGAAAGTGGCTGATAGGGAAGGGGGACTCTATGGCATTATAACCCCATTGAAGGCCTGTCCTTTTCCCAGATCCTGCCCTCCTAAGGCTGCACCCCCAAAATCTCCAGAAATTTCACAACCCAAAGATGGCAACCCTAGCTTAATCCTGGGAACGTGCTTTTAGGAATGAATCCTACGTGCTTTGGGGAGAAAAACAGGATCGAATTGGAAAGTCTTTCATTCAATTGGAATGAATGGGACCTTTGTCAAGCAAACATAGGTCCTTATTTTGTCTATAATTATTAGTTAATATATAATTATATTGTTACTGGCTAATATGTAAGTCAGGGTTGGCTTTAGGTTTTGGGAGGCCCTAAGCAGAAAATGTGCAGGGGGGTCTTTCTCCACCCTTGCTTACCCCCAGGTTAGATTTGCCAGCTCTGGGTTGGGAGATTTTGCGGATGGAGTTTGGATGGGGAAACTTTTGGGGAGGGGGGGGCACCTCAGGTTATAATGTCATTGAGACCATCCTCCAAGGTTTTCCCCAGGGGAACTGATCACGGTCATCTGGAGATCAATCATAATGGCCGGAGATCTCCAGGTACCAGCGGGAGGTTGGCAACTATTCCCAGACCCTCTGTTTTTGCTTTCTTTCCAGAGTACTCAACTGTGTGCTTGTGTTCCCCACCTGACCTTCATTTCACTGCGGTCACTCCCTATCCCAAATCCCACCGACTCCTGGCTCCATCCCCAAAATCTCCAGGCCTGGGACTTGCATATTGTGCCCCCCCCCCATGTTTTTAAAGATCATCGACCAGGTCCAGGGCCTTTTCTCCCTTGGCCCCAGCCTGGTGGAACACTCATAGAATCATAGAATAATAGAGTTGAAGGAAATTAGGGCCCTGCAAGAACTTAATCATAAGGCAGAGCTGTTCCACCAGGCTTATGGTTGTGGTCCTAATGGACCATTGAGAAGGGCTGGCCTCACTTCTAGAAATTAGTTGGGGGCTATGGGAACATAAAATCTTTTATTGAATGTTTATCTGATTTCATATTTTTACTGATTGCTATTAGAAGGAAAAGAAGAAACATTGTTTTATTATATGCTGCTTTTTTTTCTACCAGGAGTCTCAAAAGTGGCTTACAATCATCGTCACCGGGTTAGACCATCACCTGGTAGTACAATTTGTGCTTTTGGCCACTATACCTCAAAAAGGATAGTGTAGCATTGGAAAAGGTTCAGTAAAGGGCAACTGAAACACTTGAGGATGTGGAACACCTTCCTTGTGAAGAAAGGCTAAAGAGGTTAGAGATTTTTAGCTTACTGAAATGATGACCAAGATGACCAAAATTATGCATGGATTATAGCAGGTAGAGAAAGAAGGTACTTTCTCCCTTTCTCACCATACACGACCTTGTGGTCACTCCATGAAATTAATGAGCAATAGGCTTAGAACAGATAAAAAGAAGTCCTGTTTCACCCAAAAATCATTTACATGTGGAACTCACTGCTGCAGGAATTGGTGGCGAATGCAGGCATAGATCCCCAATCAAGAGGGATTGGAGAAACATCTGGAGCAGAGATCCATGGGTGACTATTAGCCACAAGGTATAGATAAAACACTCTGTCTGGGGCAGTGATGCTCTATATACTTGGCGCTTAGGGGTGGGAGGGCTTCTGGAATTCTGGCCCCATTGGTGGACTTCCTGATGGCACCTGGGTTTGGGCCTTTGTGTGACACCGAGTGTTGGACTGAATGGGCCATTGGCTTCACTTATGCCAATTCAATACTAAATTGAGGATTTTTCCCTTAACAAAAAATAAAGGGCGGGGGAGAAATACAGAGGTCTAGAATAATAACATTTAGAAATATCTGGCTTGATCAAGGGATGACTACAAATCGCAGCCTCAATTGAATTATGTTGCAATTAGATCTCCCCCTGTTGTGGTTTCAGCTCTAAGATGGAGGTGCACTTTATCCGAAATGTTTTGTCCCAGGGCGATTTGCATTTGAACAGAAGGAGGTTATTGTGTTGTCACTATGACAATGCAGTAAATCTTCCCGTCAGATGGCCATTGTGCTATCCCAGGCAGGTTTACAACCAGTGGACACGCTGCACATCTTGGAGGCCTTTCATCTGTGGACTTGTTCCCGTGCTCAGCGTGCAAATGGTCATCGTATTAAGGGCAGGAATTTTCAGCCACAGTTGCTGGTGATTCTAGCGAAGTTTTGCATTTGTTTAGAAGAAGAAGAAGAAGAGTTGGTTCTTATATGCCGCTTTTCCCTACCCGAAGGAGGCTCAAAGCGGCTTACAATCTCCTTCCCTTTCCTCTCCCCACAACAGACACCCTGTGAGGGAGGTGAGGCTGAGAGAGCCCTGAGATTACTGAAGAAGAAGAAGTGTTGGTTCTTATATGCCGCTTTTCACTGCCCGGAATCTCAAAGAGTCTTACAATTGTCTCCCCTTCCTCTCTCCACAGCAGACACCCTGTGAGGGAGGTGAGGCTGAGAGAGGTTTGATAGGATTGCTCAGCCAGAATAGCACCATCAGGGCTGTGACTGGCCCAAGGTCATGTAGCTGGCTGAAATGAGTAGGAAGGATTCCTATAAGCTGTGGAAGAAGAAGCAGAAGAGTTGATTTTTAGGGGAGGTGATTGTAAGGGGGAGGGGGAGGTAAGACCCCCTTTTTGAAGGGGGAGGTGATTGTAAGACCCTTTGAGATTCCGGGCAGTGAAAAGCAGGGGATAAGAATCAACTATTCTTCTTCAAACCACCTCTGAACTTCCCTTTCCTTGAACACCCCACAGGGTCACCGTAAATCAACTGGGACTTAACAGCAGGGGGGGGGAATAGTAGTTGTGGTACAAAACAAAGGAAAAGTAAATGAAATAATTTACTCTCAAATAAGGAAATACCCTCCTGACTTGCTTGACTGTTCTCTGACTCCTGCTCCTTGCAGTTCCTCCCTCCTAGCCGTCAGGGATCTTCTGGAAACACTTATCCTCTATGTTCCTATAAGGATGAGTCTCTAAATTACGACAATCCATAACAGTAGTAGCCCTTGTATTCCAGGCTGAAGCAGGCTGGCTGGTTTAACCATGTGCTAGTAACTGGAAAGCTATGGCAAATCTAGACAGCATCCTAAAAAGCAGAGACATCACCCTGCCAACAAAAGTGCATCTAGTCAAGGCTATGGTATTCTCAGTTGCAATGTATGGCTGCAAAAGTTGGACCATAAGGAAGGCCGAGCGTCAAAGAATTGAGGCTTTTGAACTCTGGTGCTGGAGAAGACTCTTGCGAGTCCCTTGGACTGCAAGGCGAACAAACCGGTCAGTCCTAGAGGAGATCAGCCCTGACTGCTCCTTAGAAGGCCAGATCCTGAAGATGAAACTCAAATACTTTGGCCACCTCATGAGAAGGAAGGACTCCCTGGAGAAGAGCCTAATGCTGGGAGTGATTGAGGGCAAAAGAAGAAGGGGATGACAGAGAATGAGGCGGT
Organism: Paroedura picta; assembly: GCF_049243985.1. Taxonomy (NCBI): domain Eukaryota; kingdom Metazoa; phylum Chordata; class Lepidosauria; order Squamata; family Gekkonidae; genus Paroedura; species Paroedura picta. The sequence continues at coordinate 78,653,459 of NC_135378.1, read as the reverse complement.
TGGATGGAGTCACTGAAGCAGTCAGTGCAAACTTAAATGGACTCCGGAGAATGGTAGAGGACAGGAAGGCCTGGAGCATCATTGTCCATAGGGTCGCGATGGGTCGGACATGACTTCGCACCTAACAACAACAACAACAACAACAAAGTAACTGAGAGACCAGCTGTGGGGTCCTATCCATGCCCTGTTTAAACCCCTTGATATCCAGGAAAGTATAACTCTTCTTGCTCTCTCACCAAAACTTATTTTAAGGAACACTGTCCATTTCAAATCTTGCCTCTTGTATTGTAGCAATTCCCAGGGGTAATGAAAAATAGATCTGTCCTTAATTCGTGGATTAGCATGCAGTTAATTGTAGATAAAATTCAATATTGAATACTTTTTTCCGGTGTGGGAGGGAAAGCGGACTGCGGATGGAAGCCATACATGCTGCAGATGTGTCGAAACACAAAAGATTGCTAATTGCCCCTTTTAGATCTTCCTCCATATCTTTTGAAGCTGGGAGACTGGGAAGGTTTATCGGCAATGCGTCCCGGAGTACCCCCCAACTCGAATGCTGTGTGCGCCCTTGAAAAGGACCAAGATGCTCATTCGGCATTCTGAACGGCTGAAGAATGTTAACACTTCATTAATATGCGCCGGTGTGGTTCCCGGCTGTTTTTTAATGCTGTCCCATTTATATAGTGGTAGTACTTGAAGGACCTAAGAGAGTCTGCTCCCAGCTATCGGGATTGCAAAGTGAAGCCAGCGAGTTATTGCAGAAGTAATCAGAAAGCTCACCCAAGTTCAGGATCAGATGTCTCACTCTATATTAGCTCAGCTCTTGAGGCCTTGCTCAGACGTCTCTTCGGAAGCGTCTGTCGTGCGGATGCCTTTTCTGGTGGGTTGACAGCTCTTTGCTACAGTGTCTCTGTGTGACATAATCTCCCAGGGCTCGGGAAGGAAGGCGGAGGGGGTAAATGAGCCGTTTGACACGTCTTTCTTCAGATTCTTTCAGGTAATTTTATCCTGGAGTTAGTTTAAGGGACCTGCACGTTCATTTGTGTTAACGACTAAAGGTAACGCTGATTTTATTTTATTTATTAGATTTCAATAACCGTCCCTCTCAGCACAGCTGTCTTGGGGCGGTTTGCAACAAAATATAATAAGCAATAGTCAAGAAAACTACGTAACAACATTAAAACAACATTAAAACCATTAAAAATGTTCAGCTCACTGTGGCCGCCAGTTACCAATTGATCAGCTTCTTCTTAGTTGAAGGTGGGAGCAAGCATGCGAAATAGGAGATCACAAGTACCTTAGAAATCAACAAGCCTTGGGGGTGGGGGGTGGGGTATAAGCCTTCAAGAGGGAAAATTCACTTGGTCAGATCCTGGTGAATCTGGTTGTTCTACTGCAGACCAACACAGATACTCTCTGAAATAATCTTCCTTGGCTAATTAACTCTACTGGCTAAATTAACTCTACTAATGTAGTCCATGGATGTTTTGTACCAATCAGTCATCCATCCCTCCCTCCCTCCCTCCCTCCATCATCTATCTATCTATCTATCTGTCTGTCTGTCTGTCTGTCTGTCTGTCTGTCTGTCTGTCTGTCTGTCTGTCTGTCTGTCTGTCTGTCTGTCTGTCTGTCTGTCCGTCCGTCCGTCCGTCCGTCCGTCCGTCCGTCCGTCCGTCCGTCCGTCCGTCCGTCCGTCCGTCCGTCCGTCCGTCCGTCCGTCCGTCCGTCCGTCCGTCCGTCCGTCCGTCCGTCCGTCCGTCCGTCCGTCCGTCCGTCCCTCCCTCCCTCCCTCCCTCCCTCCCTCCCTCCCTCCATCCATCCATCTATCTATCTATATCTATCATCAACATACATGCATATATACACCCATCCATGGAGTATACCTGAGAAATTTTTGCCATATTGCCTCTTCACATTAGCATTAATCCATTTTCTGGAGAATTGATATTGGCATGTGGATAAACTTGTCCCTCTTGTTGGGGATCACTGGACTAGGGGACCCCCACCCGGACCATGGAATCTGGCAATCCAATTTGGCCTAGATGGAACAAAACTCTATATGAATTCATGAGGTGATCCATAGTGTCTGACTAGTGTATACTTTTTGATGTTTGGCTCTGTCAAGTCATTTTCGACTCACGGTGACTTTATGAACCATCTGACTTTAAGTGCAGTCATTTCTTTAAGTGTTGGTTAAGTCGATCCACTTATGTCTTTGATTCTATCCATCCTTCATGTCCTTTGCATACCTCTTCTTCTGCTCCCTTAAATCTTACCAAGCGGAATCATTTTTTCTAGTTCATCCTTTGCACGCATTGTGTGACCAAAGTATGAAAGTTGTTGTTTACAGACAGTTGCCTCAAGAAAGCAGTTGCGTTTAATCAGGTCCAGAACAGAGTGATCTGTTCTTCTTGCAGGCCATGGTATTTTCAGTAATGGTCTCCAGGTCCATCATTTGAAGGCATCTCTTTTCTTTCTCCCCCACTTCCTTCGGGTCTCGCTTTCAGAATCACAGAATCACAGAATCACAGAATCACAGAATCACAGAATCACAGAGTTGGAAGGCCCATAGAGGCTATCAACTCCCTGCTCAACGCAGGATCAGCCCAAAACATCCATACATTACCACTGCTTTGACAATTCTGACCTTTGTTGCCCTTGAAACATCTTTGCCCTTCAAAATCTTTCCCAAGTTTGTAGAAGCCTTTCTTCCTAGGATTAACGTTCTCTTCCCTTCTTCAGTATATGACTTCAGTGGATAAGCTAGGCTAATTGACAGCAAGTCAAGAAGCCTTAGCATTGATGTGAAGGTCTTTGAGCCTATCCACTAGTCTCCCATCAGAGCTTGGAAGCTGTGGGAATGGGAGCCCACCAAAGAAACCGAGGGAAGGTAATTGCAAACCACCTCTGAACATCTCTTGCCTTGAAAACTCTAGGAGAGGTCGCCGGGAGTCGCCGCTTAATTATTTCGATACATCTCACAGGGCAATAAAAAAATAACATAGAGAACTTTCCACAAAAGTTATAGGTCCCTGTGGGTTTTTCCCCCCCTCTCACCTATGACTCGTATTGACTGGTTTTTGAATTGGGCTCTACAGGATCTGGTAGATATTATAATATGGAAATCCAATCTCAACCGTTTGAGCATATGAAAAGAAACGCAGCAACCTGAGTGCCCCCAAAGGACTGCCAACTGAGATAAATATTATGGTCTACTTCAAACGGGGCAAGTAACGCTCGGCCTCCAAAGTGGCATTCTTCGCCAAATGGGCTTTTGTGAGGGGAAAATGTCCTTTGTTTGAAATATTGAAACTTGATCGGTTGGATATATTTTCTCTCTGAGAAAAAGTATTTGAAGACAGTAGGTAGGGGATGTGATATGTCGGTACGATTTGCATCTTATTTATACCTCGTTGTTTTATTAAAGACGGGGATACATTTGGAAAGCGCAGCTTGAGCAGAAGAGTTGAGTTCTCCACTGAGATGAGGGGTGCGCTGCCTACCCAGGAAGGGTGGAAGAACGTTACAGAGTTCCCTTGACGGCCTTAAGCAACGAAGATTTCCACGTGTGTGGAACAACCAGGTGGGGCCCGGAGATTTCCAAGAACTCCAGCTGATCTCCAGGACAGAGGTCAGTTTCCCTGGAGAAAATGGCTGCTTAGGAGGGCAGACTCTAAGGGATTAGGCCCTGTTGAGATTTCTCCTCCCTGCAAACTCCAGATTCTCTGGGCCCTACCTTCAAATCTCCAGACCACAGCTACCCACCCAAATAAAAGGAAGTAGCCGTTGATAAAACTATTAAATTAGCAAGGGCAGACAGCAGCAAAGAACAAAATCCTAGGTCATAAAGAGGTTGCATCAAATGAAAAGGCTTTATTGGGGCATCTAAAATCGAAGAAGAAGAGTTGGTTCTTATATGCTGCTTTGCCCTACCTGAAGGAGGCTCAAAGTGGCAAACAGTCACCTTCCCTTCCCTCTCCCCACAACAGACACCCTGTGAGGTGGGTGAGGCTGAGAGAGCCCAGTTTTATCAGTGCCGTGGCGAGCCCAAGGTCACCCAGCTGGCTGCATGTGGGGGAGCGCAGAATCAAACCCGGCATGCCAGATTAGAAGTCCGCACTCCTAACCACTACACCAAACTGGCTCTAACAAGCGAGGCCAGAGATGCCTTGTAATGAAACAGCCCCTTTTTTCAGGGTGCTTGCATACATTTGTCCTGAGTTGAGTTGATCAGGCTGGTCTATCTCATCAGATCACTAAAGCTAAGCAGGGTCAGCCCTGGTTAATATGCAGGGGGTGGGAAGGGGAGGGGCCTCAGGTGGGCGTGTACTCAGCTTTGAGCCCCAACCATATTCTCCATGATTGCCCCACTTCAGGGTTTTCTCAAAGCCTGAAGAATGTTTCAGGGTTTTCTCAACAGTAAAAAAAAGTTGAGAAAGGCCAACCTATGGGTTTGCTATAAGTCTGCTGCACCCTGAGGTTTATGAGTGGTTATAATTGGGTTGCTTTGCCGCTGATTATTGGAGGGTTTTAAGGTTGATTGGTTAGTTTTCAACTGTTTTAAATTATTTTATGGGTTTTATGGGGGTTTTATGCTTGTTGTTAGCCACCACAAGCCTTTGTGGGAGTGACGGGATAAATAACAACAACAACAACAACAACAACAACAACAATAATAATAATAATAATAATAATAATAATAATAATAATAATGATGATGAGATTTGGGCAAGCCCTAAAGAGTTCTGATGTCATTTCTGGTTTTCCGGGGAAATGACATTACAATTTTGGGCTGACCCTGCGTTGAGCAGGGGGTTGGACTAGATGGCCTGTATGGGCCCTTCCAACTCTATGATTCTATGATTCTATGAATGTAGAGATGCCAGGCCAGTCCTCAGGTGGGACCTGGGGATCCCCTGTTTGATGGCTCAGTTCTAGGTTTTAGAACCTAGGAGAAATCCCTTGGAGAAAATCATATCCCTTGGAGAAAATGGCTGCTTTGGAGGGGGGACTCCACCGCATTAAATTCCATTGAGGTCCCTCTCCACCCCATATCCTGCCCACTCCTAGTTCCATCCCCAAAGTATCCCGGTATTTCCCAACCCAGAAATGGCAACCTTATTACAAAATCAGCAATGAACCTGCTTGGTAACCATATTACAGCTGTCTTCTTTCCCTCTTAAACGTTGCTAAATAGTCATCTCCGAATTCTACCAAGTATAACCTTCGTATATATTAAGGAAGGGATTAGGATTCCCTGCTTCCTGAAAGGCCTTTTGCAAATGCTCTGTTTGCCCCTTGAAGGCTGCCCAGGCGTCATGGTGCACAGATGACCGGATCAACCCCAACACTCCTCTCTATTTCCAAAAGTTAATGACAATTATCCCTGCCAATGCTATCAGACAACGGGCTTCTTCTCCCGCCATCCATCACCTTCCACGGGACTCACAGGCTTATCCTTTGTGATGGGACGATGAGCAATATACACAAACTCATACGCCTGGGCTGCAAATCAATTCTGCAGCAAAGTGGAAATAACTCTTGTACCAATAAGACCTAAGGAGAAAAGAAAATATCCTTTTTTTTCTGAATTTCCAGCTTGCAGATAGAAAGAGGAGCCATCAATCATGATGGAGAGCTTCTATTCCGGAGAGTTGTTCCGTAAGGAAAACCAGATGAAATCGAACAAGACCAGAATATGTAAAGGCCGTTTGTCCCCCATCCCCCCTGCCATCGTGATTGGGGAATTTCCTCTCTTTTCTTCCTCCCCCCTCCTCTTTTTTTGGCTTTAAATGCAAACCAGTAGCCTAGCAAAAGCATGCGGTCCAGCGAAATTTACTGTCAAAATGACTAATTAATCGCATCACAAATGGCTATTAATCATACATTAATGAGATATTCCCTTTGCTTTGGCAAATGCGGATTCTTCGGCGATCCTCGCTCCTTGGTACTCTAAGCGAGCTCAAAGCACGCTGGACTCCATTAATCTTGGAGCGGCATGGGGTGTTTGGAAGTGCCCGGGAGCTGAAAAGAAGCAAATAGCTCAGACATTTAAGCTGTCCATATTTCACTGTGTAAATCTAGAAGCATTTAATCATCCCACCAAGCCTTATTTTCTGCCTCACCTCTTCCAGACGCGTAAAGCCAATGAGTGCTTTTCATAGATTTCTGATAAAGGCAAAAATGTCCATGAATTTCAATCAATACGATGCTGTCCTTTGGGCAGACATGATAATAAACATGTTTCCACGGATCCTGAGTTCAGCGTCCTGTTTGATATCATTTAAGATACGGGATATTTTAAATTTTTTTGATGTAAACTTTTAGGTGCTGTTTGGTATTAAAATCTGCTGTCAATCCTTAAAATCAATATGGTCTGATTATATGTGTTTTAAATATTTACATTATTTATCGCTGCCTTTCTCACTTGGATTCAAGGACAATAATGAAGAGTAGATCGATACAATCAACAGGAGCGGGTGACAGATCAACAAGGTCTCTAGAGATCTGGAATCATACAGATTTCTAAAAACAGAATAGAAGCAAAGGGTTAAGTATTGACACCAAGTATTAAAATGATGAAAAACGATAACATTTGTGTTATACGGTGGCGGAAGAAAGTATAGGCGGAAGAAAGCCTTTCACTGTTGAGAACCCCCTGGAACATTCTTCAGATGTGGTGTGATTGTGCCGAATATGGTTGGGAAGCACAGCTGTGTATATTACCACATCAGGCACCTCCCCTTCCCACCCCCTCCAGGACCATCAATTGGCCATTTGGGAGGGGTGGGTGGATCAACATGACCATATATGGTCATATCACCATTTAACACATTTTAAATATATATTAAAAATTAATTAACACCCAACCATTTGGGAAATCCATCCAGGGTCATCAAGAAACCCAAGGATTTCACAAAACCCTGATTGAGAAAGCCTGGAACAGACAATATCTGGTGTATGAAGAAGAAGAGAAGAAGACCCTGCAGGAGGAATCAAGAAGACAATTAGATTAAGATAGTGAGTACCTTCTTCCCTTTTAAGTGCCGTTTCTTACCTGTCTCCAGATTGCTACTCTTAGGGCAATATCCTGTTCTTCAGAAGTTCCACACGTAGGCTAGCCACTCTCTCAGCTAAAGATTACAACCCCTAACTCGGTCTTCCCTCCTTACTATCAAGTATATTAGTTTCTAGACTAGACCTTTATCTACATTTTAATCAGGTTATGTGTTGTTGTTGTGTTAATTATTCTATCAACAGAAAGTGTCAAGTCACAGCAACCCAATTTCCTGTTCTCTGTGAATGTCGTCCTCCAATTACTTCCCAGAGAAAAGAAAATTCTAGTGATACCAGCGAAAGGGCACAAACTGAAGTTCCACCTATAGACCACAGATATAAATAGAGCTTCCTCCATAAGACACTCATTCGTTTTACAGCAGTCTGATGACTGAGAATGCTAGCAGCAAAGGACAACGAAACATAGATAAATGGTTATCAACGAATGTGATTAAAAGTGCCAAACTCATCTAATTTTATTATGATGTTCCATGTATTGTTGAACTGAAACCTTTACCAGTTTGGTGTAGTGGTTAGGAGTGAGGACTTCTAATCTGGCATGCCGGGTTCGATTCTGCGCTCCCCCACATGCAGCCAGCTGGATGACCTTGGGCTCCCCACAGCACTGATAAAGCTGTTCTAACCAAGCAGTGATATCAGGGCTCTCTCAGCCTCACCCACCCCACAGGGTGTCTGTTGTGGGGAGAGGAATGGGAAGGCGACTGTAAGCCGCTTTGAGCCTCCTTCGGGTAGGGGAAAGCGGCATATAAGAACCAACTCTTCTTCTTCTTCTTTGTATTTTCACTGATGTTTATTGCCCTGAGACATCTGCCCCAAGAGGGGCAGTATACAAGCAAACCATAAGTAAACAAACAGTTTGTTATGATTCCAGCCATGAAAGCTTCAAGCATGTGTACAGGATTATATTCATTTATTTTTCCTAAAACATGATCCAGTCAAAGTTAAAACCTGCAGCGCCCACTAATTAAAATTGAGAATATATTTCTATATTATTATATTTATATTTATATTTATATTTATATTTATATTTATATTTATATTTATATTTATATTTATATTTATATTTATATTTATATTTATATTTATATTTATACCCCGCCTCCCCCCGAAGGCTCGAGGCGGCTTACATAACCCCATCCCCTAAAACCATAAAATGACAATAAAAACCAATAATTTACAGTAATTGTAACAGCGATGGCGTAATCTACTCATTTGCTCTCCGCATCCTCATCTACGGCAGGGGGTGACGCTCTCTACCGCCAGTTTGTGAGGGGGGGGGGCTCAGTTATAAGCCTGGCGGAAGAGCTCCGTCTTACAGGCCCTGCGGAATGCTGGTAATTCCCGCAGGGCCCTCAGCTCTTCCGGGAGCTCATTCCACCAGGTTGGGGCCAGGACCGAAAAGGCCCTGGCCCTAGTCGAGGCCAGGCGGGCTTCCTTGGGGCCGGGAACGACCAGTAGGTTAGCCCCCGCAGAGCGTAAAGCCCTGCGGGGGATATAGGGCATTTCTGGTAAGGCCTTGGAGGAGGAGCTGGCCTCATGGCTTAAGTGCTACTCAGCGCTTAACAACCACTCAGGGGGGCTGTCCCACCCCTGTGTGCCTCCTCCTCCAACCAGCTTGCCTGTCTGTCCAGTAGCCAGCCAATTGCCTTCTGTCCTCCACCCCTGGCCATCCCCCCTCCTTCCACTTCCGTCCAAGGCTCGGAGGCTGCAGATCCCTGCCGTGTGAGAGCTGCCCCCTGCCGGTAAGTTCCATAACAGCTGCCTGTAGCCTTTCCAGCTCCTGGGGGAGGGGGAGGCCATCCACAGAGTTCTTCCATTCCACCCGCCTAATCTAGCGCCCATTGTATTCCTGAATGCAACAGGCTTGCCCCCTAGTAAATATATAAATATACAAAATATATTATATTATATTATTATATTATTATTACTCGATTTATTTCATTTATTTATTATTTCGATTTCGATCCCACCACTCTCCATGGCCTCCTATCAACCGCCCCTCCCTATAAGGTTATAAATCAGCAACCGGTTGCTGCCTCTTCCACGAAAGACCAGTTTTCCCTTACAGCCTCCTGTGACCCCGGCATTCCATTTATGAACTGGAAAAAGCCGGTTGTTTTGGGGCGCCAAACAGCTGAGATATGGGGGATGCCCTTAGGATAGCAACTGAAAGGGGGAAACAATAACACCTCTCTTATTTGTTTTTATTTATTTGCATTTATACAAATGTATACAAATGCAAATCAACCGCCCTTACGACTCCTGGTGGTTTGCAGAGAACGTTGGATGGGTCACAAAGGGCAGGCCAGCTTGGTCCTTGTCTGCAGCTTCCACTCCGACCTTAGCAACCCTTTGTACAACAGTCAGAGCAGAACAGCATGTGCGACAACAGGGTCCACAGACTTCGTGCCGGCAAAATGTTTCAGGTGGTATTTCTTGGGCAGCCTCATACAGCCTGTGCACCTGGCTAGGAGCGGGGTGGGGACCCATTCGATGTTATCCCTGGCCTCCACCAAATTTTAAATTGAGAAAACAATGAGGCGGTTGAATTAACTTGGTCCAAGGGACCAAGCCCTATGAAGATAGGTTGAGGGACTTGGGAATGTTCAGCCTGGAGAAAAGGAGGTTGAGAGGGGACATGATAGCCCTCTTTAAGTATTTGAAAGGTTGTCACTTGGAGGAGGGCAGGATGCTGTTTCTGTTGGCTGCAGAGGAGAGGACACGCAGTAATGGGTTTAAACTTCAAGTACAACGATACAGGCTAGATATCAGGGAAAAAAATTTCACAGTCAGAGTAGTTCAGCAGTGGAATAGGCTGCCTAAGGAGGTGGTGAGCTCCCCCTCACTGGCAGTCTTCAAGCAAAGGTTGGAGACACACTTTTCTTGGATGCTTTAGGATGCTTAGGGCTGATCCTGCGTTGAGCAGGGGGTTGGACTAGATGGCCTGTATGGCCCCTTCTAACTCTATTCTATGATTCTATGATTCTATGATTCTTTGATTCTATGATTCTATGGTTCATGTAGTTGAATTAACTTGTGTAGGCAAACTCGCTGGCTGCCTAGACCATAGAAACCCAAGATATTTACTTTCAATGTCAGAAGGCTCCTATTTGAGTATCAGGTTAGAGTCCTCCACCAGACTTCATCTGCATTTTTTAAAAAGAGAGTGAGAGGGGAGGGAGGGGGCCAGGATGGAATAAGTGTCTACTCGTTTGACAGTGGGTGCATTGATGCACTGAAATTGCCTCTCTCTGTTTCTTTCTCTCTCTCTCTCTCTTCTTTTTTAATCCGGTCAGGAGAAACGGGGGCCCTGGGGGAGGGGGCTGTTAGTTATAAAAAGGTCAAACACATAACTTTGCCGCTTCCAGCCGTCTCTATCCTTTTCTTTTGCAATTCTTCTCTCTGATTACACTCCCAGATAAGTCCCGGCATCCTTGCCCATCCTTTCACCTTGAATGATTTTATGCATCACTTGCAGCTGGCATGGCTCAGAGCCCTGCCATCTCCGCTGCGGGCTGCCATCTTGCCTTTCCAGGTATGACACCCACGGGCCTTTCTGGGGAAGGACAATGAGAGACGTGCGTGAGGAGGAGGCAGCCCGTTAGCCCCCAGAGGAACTGAAGGCTACCAGAAGCCCTACCGCCGAAGAGTGAGCTGGCCTGCCATCTTAGGGTTGCCATCTTCCAGATGGGGCCTGGAGTGCTCCCAGAATTACTACTAATCTCCACACTACGGAGATCAATCACCCTCAGGGAGCCTACTTCTTAAGGTGGTTGTGAGGGGAAAAATGGAGGAGAGGGACACCACCTGGCTCCTGGGAGAATGAACGGGGGGGGGGATGTGATTGACAAGTAGATCTTTCCTTTATCTCTCCAAACCAGACTGGTGGCCAAGATTCTAACTCTAGTCACTTTTAGGAGAGCCGTGAAGGATATATGGCTCTTCGATCATCAAGCCAGCTTGGCGTAGTGGTTACGAGTGCGGACTTCTAATCTGGTGAGCTGGGTTTGTTTCCACACTCCCTCATATGCAGCCAGCTGGGTGACCTTGGGCTCGCCACGGCACTGATAAAACTGTTCTGACCGAGCAGTGATATCAGGGCTCTCTCAGCCTCACCCACCCCACAGGGTGTCTGTTGTGGGGAGAGGAAAGGGAAGGAGACTGTAAGCCACTTTGAACCTTCTTTGGGTAGAGAAAAGCGGTATATAAGTAGCCAGCTGGGTGACATTGGGCTCACCATATAGCACTGATAAAGCTGTTCTGACCAAGAACTTCAACTTCTTCTTCTTCTTCTCTTCTTCTTCTTCTTCTTCTTCTTCTTCTTCTTCTTCTTCTTCTTCTCTTTCCAACACTGATGATTATAACTGGACCCAAGTTGACAAAGGTCTGAAATGTACCCAACTTTAAAATGTTTCCATTCAGATTTGAAAGGTGACATCTGACATTTGAAAACAGACTTCAAAATTCAAAGGAGAGTTGCATGAGGGAGGGCATCTCTAGAGCTTTTTCAGCTCTGCGAGGATCAGATCAGATCCCTCATCAGCCTGGCCTCCTCTAGAGTCAAAAGCGGTGAGTCTGACTGTGGATCTTCCCAGTTTTCACAGTCTTTTTGTTGTCCGTTGAGCCGAATAAAACCTTACAACAAGAAATAAGGATCTTTTTCATAGGTTGTAACATTGAAGAATCACCGCTGTGCACTCCAATATTGTTGAAATTAGGGAGGAAAACAGAGGTTTTTTGTCTCCATCATAGGAAGATATTTACTAGGGAAGATAGTGGAAGAGCATCTGCTTGGCATGCAGAAGGTCCCAGGTTCGAGCCCTGGCATCTCAAATCACATAGATCAGGCAAGAGGGGATGGGAAGACTTCTGTCCGAAATCCCCGTCAGCCTCTGCTCATCTAAGTTGTCAATGCGAGTGGTTAAGAGCAGCGGCTTCTAATATGGCTAGCTAGTTTGATTCCCCACTCCTCCACCTGCAGCCAGGGTAACCTTGGGCTAGTCACAGTCCTGATAGAGCTGTTCTGATCGAGCAGTAATAACAGGGCTCTCTCAGTCTCACCTCCCTCACAGGGTGTCTGTTGTGGGGAGAGGGAAGGGAAGGCGATTGTAAGCCGCTTTGAGACTCCTTCAGGTAGAGAAAAGCGGCATATAAGAACCAACTCTTCTTCTTGATAGACCAATAGACTCAGTAGTAATAGAAGAAGAGCTTTCTTTCTTTCTTTCTTTCTTTCTTTCTTTCTTTCTTTCTTTCTTTCTTTCTTTCTTTCTTTCTTTCTTTCTTTCTTTCTTTCTTTCTTTCTTTCTTTCTTGCTTGCTTGCTTGCTTGCTTGCTTGCTTGCTTGCTTGCTTGCTTGCTTGCTTGCATCATTAAATTTATATACTGCCCTCTTCTGAGGCTCAGGGCGGCTTTTACTACCCGAAGGAGTCTCAAAGTGGCTTGCAGTTGCCTACTCTTTCTCTCCCCACAACAGACACCCTGTGGGGTAGGTGAGATTGAGCTCTGAGAGAACTGCAACAGGCCCAAACTCACCCAGCTAGCTGCTTGTGGAGGAGGGGAGGGGGAATCAAACCTGGTTCTCCAGCTTATAGGCTGCCGCCCTTAACAACGACAGCTGGCTCCAAAAGACAGGTCCTAAATTGTACAGGGGGTTGGACTAGATGACCCTTGAGATCCCTTCCAACCCCATGATTCTATGATTCTATTCTAGGAATCATAAAACCAAAAGGTGTAGCTTTCAAGTGGCTCCCACGAGATTCCCACAGATCCCAGAAGAGCAAGACAGGACGGCCCTTTCTCATACATGAGAATCAATTGGAAGGGGGCCTTGTGAAAACAGTTTGATCGAGAAAACATTTTAACTTTCGTTGGTGTGCTTGAGTGTGTGTGTGTGTGTGTGTTTAATTGAAAAGGAGAGTGAGACCAGGGAGATTTTTTTTTAATGACCACTTTCCCATTCAGGGAGCGGAAAATAATGACCAGAAAACAATATTTTTGCCGATGGATCAAGGTAAACAGTTTCCCAGGGAGAAGACTGCAGCCACGGCGGGGCTGAAACACAGGCGCCCTTTGTGGGTTTTATGGATGCTCATCTATCAACTGTCAGATCCTTTCAAAGGAACAGTGGTCATAATGTTTTCCCTCTGCACCTTTCCCATCGTGTTGGCTCAAGTTTGCCTGAGCAACCATCCGTCTTCCTGTTTGAATAGCCGAGCCACTTACAATGACTTGGGAGATACTGGGGCTAGTGCAGCTGTAGAACATTTGGGATTTGCTGCCGGAGCAGGCGGGCGGGCGGGCAGGGGGGAGAGAGGAGCGTGTAATATTTTCCACAGGCTTTGATGCTGTTGGATGTCCTTGTTGGTGTCGCTTTAATTTCATGGACATGAAAGGCAAAGGAACCCATTTCCCTCTGAGAAACCGTAAATGAAATTATCGGGCATGCTGTGAGAATTAAAACTGCAGTGGAAGGCTCATTCTGCACTGCACTATATGTGTGTAGCTTCCTCTACGGCCCGTACAACCAGGGGGGAAATAAAATGCCCCCGGAAAGAGCCTTGCTCCCAGTCTGCCCTCAACCCTGCTCCTATGGGGCTTGTGGCTTCCAGATGGTGGCTGGGATCTCCAGGGATCTCTAGGAGACAACAATCCATTCACCAGGAGGAAATGGCCGCTTTAGAAGGCGGAGACTCTAGGGTAGGGGTAGTCAACCTGTGGTCCTCCAGATGTTCATGGCCTACAATTCCCATGAGCCCCTGCCAGCAAATGCTGGCAGGGGCTCATGGGAATTGTAGGCCATGAACATCTGGAGGACCACAGGTTGACTACCCCTGCTCTAGGGCATTATACCCCTTTGAAGTTCCACCCCTCCCCAAGCCCCGCCTTCCACAAGCTCCACCCCCAACACATCCAGGTAATTCCCAACTCTCAGCTGGCAATTCTATGCCCCCAATGCAAAACCAAAAAGGGAACGAAAACCCAACCTTAACGAAGTCAGGAACTCAAAAGCTGAGCGATAAAACAATATAAAACTTCAGCAATTATTTCTTAAAGTGCACCAAAGCTTTTTTTCTGACACACATGGGATGCACTCTCTATGCAGAGGAAAACAATAGATGAGAGTGGTGTTCCTAGATATTACATATCTTAGAAGATGGGGCTCCAAAAAGAAACACTATGCCAGTGTTTGTTGGGGCTACACCTAACAGATTTCCCTGGACCACCCAGCTATACGTCACAATTGTTTTTAGATAAGAGTGCATTATTGAATATTATTGACCACTGAGGAAGACCCAGTAGGGTCAAAATGTGTTTGGTCTGTTCATGTGCAGTTCAATCTGTACATACCAGTGCCCATGGTTCTTGTAAAGATCAGCTCATTTGCCTTTTCCGACTCCTACCTTACAGCCCTTCCTCACAGCCTCTGCGTTTCCTTTCAGATCATGCCGAGGTGGAGAAGAATAAGAACAGCCAAGGGGGAAGAAGTCTTCAGCGGCCAGAGATGCCCTCGCCAAAACAATGGCTATTAAGCCAGAAAGACTTCCAGCCTCGCCTGACAAAGCACGTCCCGGAGGAGTACAATGCCGTCAATGTTGCTTTAATTAAATTTAATGCTCTGTGAAATGCACTCTGAGAAACTTTGATGAATGACTGGGGCAATTCACACGGCTCACCAAAGGGCAACGAGCCCTTGCAGGGGTGTCAAGGCAGGATGAATTGGCCAGTACAGGCATGTTTATAGACTGCCTAAGGAACCTTGTATCTGTGTGGTAATGTCAGAGATAATGTTATGATTCCCCAGACCTTGGGGGAGCTTTGATGACACGGTTAATGAGACGTCCCATGGAGGGACCCAGCAGGTGTCTCCCAGACCTCCCACATCAAACGGTCACAGCTTGGCCTCTTCAGAATCTGCCGTCTTCCAAATCCCTCAGCTGGGCTTTTCTTTCTTTTGGGCCATTTTTGTCCGTTTTCTTTCTCCCCTCCCCCCCTTTCTGTCTTTCTTCTTCCCCTCCTCCCTTCGTCAACATTAACTTTGTCCGGATGCCGAAATCCAAAAAGTTGTTGGTTCTTAATTTGGTTTTGTCTTTGACCTGCCTCGACAATGGGTCTTTTCTTTGCCTTTCTCTAGAAAGACAAACACAAAACTGAACAATTAAAAAAGGAGAGAGAGAGAGAGAGAGAGAGAGGGAGAGAGAGGGAGGGAGAGAGAGGGAGAGAGAAAGGATAAAGATGGGTATTGGGATGCCAAAAGAGACCAACATTTTAAAAGAGGTAGAAGAGGAGAGATGGGGGAGAGGAGAACTTTACCTCCGGGTAGACTTTGGTTGCAAAGCAATGAACCGTGATGCGAAGAACGAATCTTTTCTTTGTTTAGTGTGTTTCAAGAAAACACGGAGGAAGAGAAATGTAGAGATCCAGATATCAAGGTGGCTTTCAAAAGATGGTCATAGACTAAAAGGAAAGGTTGTTTACAGAAGCATTGGGGGGGGGGGCAATGGGAGAGATAGCTTTGGCTAAAAATGATGTGAAGTAAACATGTTTTGCAATAAGATACCCAGCACTGCAAAAATTCCCAGGACAGGAAATGAACTCGTATGATTATGTCATTTTAGGGGGATGTACATCAAAGGGAACCCATGCCTATCTGCAATGACCGTTTCCAAATCTTGGAAACCTTTGATGTTTTGCTGTAATGTTTTACACGAATAATGGATAGCAGATTTGAACAGATCTGTGAAGCACCAGGAGTCATAGGCAGAAAGGATCAGCCCTATACTATGGGGGCTAGGGGGGAGCTACATTTAACACAAACAGGATGGGAAATGGTAGTGCTATATTGACACCACTCGAGAAAAACTGAGACACCTCTCTGTAGCAACATCAATTCTGATTCATTCTTTTATGTTTGCTAAGTAGCACTATTTAATTGCTAGGGAACAATCCCTGTTGAACTTCATGAAACTTACTTCTCAGTAAAAACATGCATCAGCTCAGGCTGCAGAAGTCACAAATCAATGCCCTGTTGTGGCCGGGAAATGGCAGCATTTGTTGAACTGAAATCTCAATCCAGCCATTAATGGTTTGCATTGTGGCTGGTGCGTTATGTTCTCTCAGGACCAAACCAGTCCATCTTTCCTTTTCAACATTAAAACAGGTGAATTGGCTCCAAAATTGACTTGTGCAGTCATACTGCGATTGAGAGCGCTTAACCCTTTCCTTCATGTCCGTTCCCCAATCGCCTGGCTCCAAGCTCCCTACAGATAAAAACACACACAAGCCAGAGTTATGTTTCTGGAGCTAGTTGTGGCTTCACGGCATGGTTTATATCTCTAACCCTCGGAGCTTGGGTGGCCCATCCTGTGAGTATGAGTGAACATTTTTGCACTGCAATCGGGATGAAGGACAGGCAAAATGAATTTTGAAGCTTGAACTCTTTGGCCCATTTTCATAAATAATTTTTTTCTAAAATAACTTGAGTTTATTTTTTCCAGCATATACAATGATAAACCCAGTAGGATTAGAAAGACAGACAGACAGACAGACAGACAGTCTAAGGAAACAATCTGGAGAAACTTTTCAACTGTGTTTAATACTGAATTGTGTTTCATTGTGCTTAAAACTGTTTCTTTTTCCCCTTGCAGATTTTGGAACTGCCAGAGTATTTGGATTTTGCAAATATTCACCTATCCTCTTTGATCTCATGGTTTCCCCTGGATCATGTAGCTTGACCCTCCCAACCCCCCTCACCCCCCAGCTGCTACAGCTTTCTTCTTTGGTGGATCCATCACATGGGAGATCTGACCAAATCTGGAATAATGCAGTGAGCAGGACAATAGCTCAATTCTCCCTAGTGTGCTATTTTATGAAATCATTTTATGAATAATTTACTACTCATTCGGTTAATACAATAACCACAATCATCTGTTTGGGGGGCGAAATCCTTAAGAATATTGAATATACTGTTTAAGCATACCATGAATCCAGCTGCACCGACATTCAAAGCAGTTGGTCTTCATTCCATCTGGTTTGGACCTGCTTCCTAACACCTTGCCTACCCATGATGCTGGACATTGGAAGTCCCAGAAAATGGGAACCATTACTGGTTATTAGGGTTTAGATCCAGCCAAGCTTCCCCCCCCTCAACCTACCCAGTTCTAGAATCATAGAATCATAGAGTTGGAAGGGGCCATACAGGCCATCTAGTCCAGGGGTAGTCAAACTGCGGCCCTCCAGATGTCCATGGACTACAATTCCCAGGAGCCCCTGCCAGCATTTGCTGGCAGGGGCTCCTGGGAATTGTAGTCCATGGACATCTAGAGGGCCACAGTTTGACTACCCCTGATCTAGTCCAACCCCCTGCTCAACGCAGCATCAGCCCAAAGCATCCTAAAGCATCCAAGAAAAGTGTGTATCCAACCTTTGCTTGAAGACTGCCAGTGAGGGGGAGCTCACCACCTCCTTAGGCAGCCTATTCCACTGCTGAACTACTCTGACTGTGAAAAACTTTTCCCTGATATCTAGCCTATATCGTTGTACTTGTAGTTTAAACCCATTACTGCGCGTCCTCTCCTCTGCAGCCAACAGAAACAGCATCCTGCCCTCCTCCTTTTGTCCCACGCAATTTTTGTCCATGCTAGTCCATGATCCTCATTATTTGCAATGATCAGAGGGCCCCAATCCTCTCCATTTTTACCAGCAAAAAAAAAAACTTGATTGGGGTCAACAGTATCATGAGCTGGGACAAAACTAGTTTGCACATTGTAGATGAACTTTACCTTGAATTTTGCCCCCGCGAAGATTTGACTCTCATATATTTGAAACTGGACTGAAAATGATCTTTGCAGGGCGGGAAGTGCCATCACGCCTTTCCGTATTCCGCCTCCACCACCTTTGCTGGATGTTTGGACACCAAACACTTTTTGTTCTTGTCCTTAACTAGTCAGCATCCCTTGCAATTTTCTCTGAGCCATGGGGTGGAGATGTGCTCCCCCCAGGGTCCATTTAGGAAATTTCCCCCATAATAGGTAAAGGTCAAGGTATCCCCTGCACAAGCACCGGGTCATGTCTGACCCTTGGGGTGGCGCCCTCTAGCATTTTCTTGGCAGACTCCATACGGGGTGGTTTGCCAGTGCCTTCCCCAGTCATTACCGTTTACCCCCCAGCAAGCAAGCTGGGAACTCATTTTACCGACCTCGGAAGGATGGAAGGCTGAGTCAACCTTGGCTGTTGGGATTGAACTCTCAGCCTCAGCCTTACCACTCTGCGCCACAAGAGGCTCTATAATATCCTATGACAATTATTCCTATTATTATCCTATTATTCCCCCATAATATCCTATCACAATTACAACATGTCATGATGCCACAATGATCGGTGTTTCTCTTCCCAAGTCCATATCACTGGTAGCCACCACAGAGAGTGGGGAAACAGGGAATGCCAATACATGAGATAATTTCTACCAGATGATACAAAGGGGAGAAGGGATGTAAAAGTGAAGAGCTGCCAGTTTTAGAGATGAGGGACAATTTATATAATGTCTATTTCAGTCCATACCACAGAGTAGAAAACGAACTCTCTCTGTTCAGTGAACTTTTCTAACTCTGGGGGACTTGCGTCAAACTTTTCCAATGAATCCTTTTTTCTTTCCTTTTTCTTTTCTTTTCTTTTTTTTTTTGCCTGAAGGTTATTTTTGCATTCAGTTTTCCTCGTGTGACTTGAAATTCATCTCCAGGCTATGATCTAATGGCAGTAATGACCTCAGGAGTGTGCATAGTAGCGGCTCG
This sequence comes from Paroedura picta, assembly GCF_049243985.1. NCBI lineage: Eukaryota > Metazoa > Chordata > Lepidosauria > Squamata > Gekkonidae > Paroedura > Paroedura picta. Next base: position 78,634,596 of record NC_135378.1, on the reverse strand, counting down.
GTTTGTTTTCTTTTCAACCAAGGCGAACGATTGCAGGTCTTGGCCTCACTTCAGGGATCAGCTCTGATGCGAGTGCCAAAAATAACCACCCCCTTTGCAGTCTGGCCAAGCCAAGACCAGATGACCTTAGCAGAACACTTGATTGAATGATACCAAGGCCCTCTGAGTCGGAATACCATCATTGACCTGCCGAAGCATTACTCTATGTAAGTCTCTGCAAGGCACGATACAGGGGAGTCATGGGCTAGGGCTGGAAAGAGTCTAGGATTAGTCAATTAGGTTGACTTGTTGCAACCGGGGTTGCTCGTTCAACTGCTGGGTCTGCTCGCAATCTGCACGAAAGTTACAATCACCAGAATTGAACATTTGGCAATTCGCCGAACATTCAATAATCCACCCATCTGCATTCGACCCATTCCCAGGCTGTGAAGAAGATGATGGAGCTTGCACAGTGATGGACAGTGCCACATCTCAGTATATCTGGGTTTCCTGGGGGGCCCTGTACAGTTCATCTGTGTGTCCTGGCCTCAGCCATAGGCCTGGTGGAAGAGTGCCATTCTGCAGGCCCTGCAGAACTTTGATAGTTCCGTCTGGGCCCACATCTTGGCTGGCAGTGTATTCTACCAGTTTGGGGCCATGATCAAAAAGGGCCTGGTTGAGGCCAGTCATAATGCTTTAGGGCAGGGGTAGTCAAACTGCGGCCCTCCAGATGTCCATGGACTACAATTCCCACGAGCCCCTGCCAGCGAATGCTGGCAGGGGCTCGTGGGAATTGTAGTCCATGGACATCTGGAGGGCCGCAGTTTGGCTACCCCTGCTTTAGGGCCAGGGATAAGCAGCATATTCAAATTTGTAGAGCTTAAGAGTTCATCTGGGGGTATACAGGGAGAGAAGTTCCCTTCTTAGATATGCAGGGCCCAGACCAAGCAAGGCCTTAAAGTTGAAAGCCAACACCTTGGATTTGATCGGGAATTCAACCGGCGACCAACGTGGCTGCTCTTTTCATGTGTTTTCCAGCCTATGATTGTAAAGAACAGCACAAAGGTGCTCCCCATTGCTCCCGTACCTGAAAAAAAATGCATCTTGCTACCTTTTGACTTCCATGATCTGGGAAGTGAGGGCCTGGTTCTGAATTTCCACCCATGGCGGTAGCAAGCAGAGCCCAAGCCCATGAATGAAAAACACTCTTTTAATAATTTTGTAGTGTCTGGCTTCTTCACTTGACTTCACAATCTAATTTCTCTACTGACACAGGCCTTATCGCTCACATCTACATTTAAAATTTAAAAGCAATATATATTTAAATGTAAAAACAATGTGTGTGAGCGAGCACGGGGCGCTGTGCGCGCGTGTGTGATTGCGCATACGTATTTGTCTGCGCCTGTGCTTGGATGTATGTGAGGGGAAAATGAGAGCACAAAATGGTGTGATGATGTATAATTGGTTTCCTTCCAGGATAGTTCGTCAGCCAGGAGGCGTTGCTGGGGCTTGCTGAAACCCTACGAAATGACTGAATTATTTAAATTTTTATCTTTTACTCTGTTTCTGAATTTGTTGGCGCTGAAATTCAGATGTACGTAGGAAATTGCATTAGAACAAGCCAAGCCCTCATTGTTTACGCTGACCGGCAGCTCTCCAGGATCTAAAGAAGAGAAAGTTCATCCCTGAAACTTGGTGGCCTTTAAGGAGAGATACCAGGAATTGTACCATGGACCTTCTGTACACCAAGCATCTTCTACATCAGGGGTAGTCGACCTGTGGTCCTCCAGATGTTCATGGACTACAATTCCCATGATCCCCTGCCAGCAAATGCCAGGATTTGCTGGCAGGGGCTCATGGGAATTGTACTCCATGAACATCTGGAGGACCACAAGTTGACTACCCCTGTTCTACACTATCCATGAGACATGTCCGTGTTGGGGTCCATTCTCAACTTAGATGCTACTCATCAAAGCCAGATCTGTTTTGTATGCTTAATCCCCATGAAATGTCTAGGAGCACCTGAAGGTACACCTATGCCTTCATTTATATTGTTTTGTTGTTAATAGTGCTAGTAGGAATGCCAGTTCTCATGTGGGACTTGGGGATCCCCTGGAATCGTAGCTCATCTCCAGGTTAAAGAGATCAGTTCCTCTGGAGAAAATGGCTGATTTGGAAGGTAGATTCCATAGCGTTAGACTCCAATAAGGTCCTTCCTCACCCCCAAATTCTCCAGGCATTTCCCAACCCACAGCTGGCAACCCTCAAGACCAGTCACCTCTTTGAGATCTTCAAACATGTGAAGCTGAATGTCAAAGCAACTGGATGAGCTGGACTGAGCACCAAACACAATAAAATTGAGGGTTATTTGGCCGGTCTTTTTGAAGCCGTCAGGTTGACAAGGTCAAGAAGATGTGCCAGGATAACATGGAAGTCTTCCTTCCAGAACATCTTTTACAAGCAAACAGTGTTTTCTCAAATCTTTTCTCCTGGTCCAACCCCAAAGACTAAAGATTTTCAAAGCTGTAAATAAATGCTAGTAAAATATTTACTATTGTTACAGACAGTTGTGTGCAAGACTACCTGTGTTGTGCATTCTTATGAACTACCTTCCTTCCTTCCTTCCTTCCTTCCTTCCTTCCTTCCTTCCTTCCTTCCTTCCTTCCTTCCTTCCTTCCTTCCTTCCTTCGGTTGCCATTCTCTTTAAGGAGAGAAAAAAAGATTTTTACCTTCCCTGGTAACCCCAGTCATTAAAAGTGTTATATCCTACCTACTTAGTTTCCTCCTGCAATCTGCTGCCAGGTAACTCTAATGCAGGGCTTCCCAACCAAGGCTCCCCAGCCTGTCCCCTTAAGGGACTTGGCCACAAGCTATTCCCAGTATTGCCATGGAAGCAGGGAGCCAGCCGCTTCCATTGTCCTGGGGGTGGTGTTCTCATGTAGTTATTGTGTCTGGGAAAGGGGGTGGAGCCTGGATGCCTACACCTGCCCCAAACCACCTCCTTTCTCTCTCTCCCTTAGTCCTTGGCGAGCCTGGCAGGGAGGTGTGTCCGGCTGACATCACTCCTGGTTGGGCTCTGGAATTCCTCGGAGCCTGGAAAATATTCTAGGCGCTCCTCCACAATCAAAAGGTTGAAAAAGGCTGCTCTAAAGTATGTGGAACTGACTTTTCCCCTTGATGATATGAGGTCTGGTTTCCCAACTTCCATCACTCACAATAAAGATCAGGCACAACTATGTGGGTGTGTAATTAGGCGTATAACTCTTCAGGAAACTTATGCTCAGGACTAAGAAGCGTCCACCCTTGGGAAAGCCATGGAGGGGGGTCCTTGGTGCAATTTTCTCGCCTCGCCTTCCCTGAGGAATAATTGCATGTTTTTTTCCGCTTGGGTTTGTTTCGAGGGTGAAAGCACTTCGGTATCAAAGAGGGACTTAATTTTCATCGCTGCGCATAAAACCTCTGGCTGTATTTGCTGAGAAAACGCCGATGTCTCGCTTTATTTGCACAGGAGGAAGGGAAAGTACAGTGTGTCTGTCTGGGAGTGAACATCAAAGTCAGAACAGGCAGGGTGACAGATATTTGGAGACGCCGTACGAGAGCCAGCTGGGACGGAGTCCTGGGGGTCTTTTGGCTGACCAAGATGAATCCCGATTGGAACAGCGTTTGTCCCCCCCAGGCTCCCCCCCTCTTATTATCACTTCACGGTTAACATCTGTTGATGAGTAGAATTAACGGTCCCCTTTTTTCAATGACATTCAGCTCTTTTAACAAGCTCTTTTCAGTCAAAGGTGGTTGGCCTCAGAGAGAGAGAGAGAGAGAGAGAGAGAGAGAGAGAGAGAGAGAGAGGAGAGGAAAGTCATTAAGCAAACAATCCTTTGCCAGGATTTGATGCTAAACACGCCATCAACCCTACAAGAGTGATTCACTGTAGATGAAATTTATTCCATGAGAATCTGACCTTGATGTTGGCTAGCAAGAATCCCCCTTCTCGCCTTGTCATTATTAAGAGCTTCACGCGGTTGTTTAAACATCCATTATGTAGGATTTCCCCCTAAATGGTAGTTTAGTTAATAAGCCTGCCTCACAAGGTGAGGGTATCCCTAATTATGCTGGGGATGTGACAGGAGAGAAAAACCTAGCAAATTGAGTAGGTTGGAAGACTGGCCCACCCAAGCGGCAGGTGGGAATCGCCTCCCCCAATGGACTCCAAGCTGTGAATTGTTGCAGGGAGAGAATTTCCTCCTACAGAATGCTATTCTTTATAGGGAAAGGTCAATTTGTTGTAGCCTGGGCAGATGCTTGAACTCTTATTTTTGTTTGTTTATTTATAGAACGCCCTCCTGAGGCTCAGGGCGGTTTACATAAAACTCGGCGGAGCAGGGAACAGTACAGATAACTCAGTAGTTAGAAACGGTAACAATATAGAACCGTAGTACAATGGTGAGAACAGTAATTCAAACGACTGACAGTCCAGTGGGTTGGACGAATTGGCAGTGGTTTTCATGGGAGGGAGGCTTGAAGGCCAATGGAAGGTGATTGGTTCAGGTCAAGCTCAACCAAATGCCTGGTGGAGGAGCTCCCTTTTGCAGGCCCTGCAGAACTGTTCAAGCTCCATCAGGGTCCTGATCTCCTCTGGGAGCTCGTTCCACCAGGTGGGGGCCGGGATGGAGAAAGCCCTTGGCAATTCAGCTCACATCCTGTTGTAGACAGGGAACTGATTTTTCAATGGTAATTTCTGGCTGTTTGTCAGTCCATCCATGGCTGTTTTCAGAAGGTTGATGGAAGATGCGTGCTGGGACATTCCTTGCTTGTAGATAGCAGAGTGCTCAAGGCTAGGCACAATGGCAGCAAAAATACATGCCCTCTTGTGAGTGCAGGTAAGAAAATAACGAACACGATTAAGCAGGCCGCAGTCAGCATGTCTTCAGTCTAGTAGCAGTCTAAGAGAGCTATTTTATTATAGGGAATCCATCCCTGATAGTATAGGGAGGGATGATGAGTTAGTCTAGGCCAAGCTGTCTAGGAGGGAAGATGCAAACCCCTGAAAGATCTTGCATCTGGCTCTTCTTCTGCAGACCAACATGGCTCCCTTTTGAAACTATCTTCATGGTATTTTATGTCCTACATATTTTGTCCCATCCATGTGAGCAATGACAGTGTTGCTAACATAAAGCTGTCCGATTCCAAGATGGCAACCTCACTTTCAGTAAGGCCTAAACCTTGTAAACCTAACTCGTTAACATGTCTAGACTGCAAGAGCCAGCTTGGTGTACTAGTTCAAGGTGGTGGCTTCTAGCCTGGGGAAGTGGGTTTGATCCCCCACTCTTTGACATGCAGCCAGCTGGGTGACCTCGAACTAGTCATAGTTCTCAGATCTCTCTCAGCCCCATCTACCCCACAGGGTATCTGTTGTGGGGAGAGGAAGGGAAGGTGATTGCAGGCAACTTTGAGATGCCTTTGGGTAGAGAAAAGCAGGATATAAACCCCAACTGTCGTCTTCTTCTTCATCATCATCTTCTTTTACTTCCTCTTCTTTTTATTCATCTTCTTCTTCTTCTTCTTCTTCTTCTTCTTCATCATCATCATCATCATCATCATCTTATTTTTCTTCATTGCCATTGCCATTGCCATTGCCATCACCTTCTTCTTCTTCTTTTTCTTCTCCTTCTCCTTCTCCTTCTCCTTCTCCTTCTCCTTCTCCTTCTCCTTCTCCTTCTCCTTCTCCTTCTCCTTCTCCTCCTCCTTCTTCTTCTTCAGCGTTCCAATTCAGAAAGATGCATCAGTTCTTAGTCACATGCTGGGCAGGTGGATGCTTTCCCTTTGGTGGCTGATTTGCATGCCTCAAGTTGTAATGCTTTGCCATTGTAACTGTTAACCCGTCACCTTTGGCAGCTTGCTAGAACTCTCCCTTATGGGTGGATATAAAATTTTATTATTGCACTTTATGTCTCCATATAGGAGTGTTTGTAATCAGTTTCTGACTATTGGGAATTCTCTCTGGCAGGCTGTCAATAAGTGACATGCGTGCCCCTCTGGGCATCCTCTTTTGAAGCATGACGGTTTTTACTTGTTCCCCAGAATGGCTACAGCCCATCATTCAGGGCGAACTTGGACAGAGCCTGCATAAAACGCTTTGCTAACAAAACGCCATGCAGCAGATAGATAAACTGGCCTTATTCATGTTGCCCTGGAGAACACTGGTGCTCTTCCCAGTACGGATATGTTCTCTGTTGCAATTTATCCACATGCATAATGAGACTTTGATAAGGTCATCAGAACTTATTTGCAAGACTTATGAGTCATCCTAGAGAGACAAAAGAGGCGGCTGCACTTGGAGCTTTCAAATGGTTTCACAGTCTTTCTGCTTGGCACAACCCAGTGAAAAAGGTCTTTGAGGCCATTTCACAGATTAGGCAGAGGCAAATATGGATTTACCATCCAGGGGTGCACTCAGTAAATTGCTGTAGCCAATCGCCCTACGTATACTTGCTTGTCAACATGCTTTTGTCACATCCATGCTACATTATTAGGCATAAACTTAAATCATCTTAATTGTACATCTTCATAGAAATGCTCCCATAGTTCCACTGGGTCAAGAACTCAGATATGCAAGAGGGTTCATTCAGACTCGCAGATATAGCATGAGTTGCAGCCTGGACAACATTTTAGACTGCATGTGGAAGAATCCTAGAATCCTAGAGTTGGAAGGGACATCCAGAGTCACTTAGTCCAACTCCCTGCACAATGCAAGAACTCACAACTGCCTGCCTACCCACAGTGATCCCAATTTCATGCCTAAGTGATTCCTCCCCCCCTCAAACAAAAATCTCCAGAATCCCGCCTGGCCTGGAGGAAATTCACCTACCATCCTACAGTGGCAATCAGCAATTCCCTGAGTATGCAAGGAAGGGCCTCTCGGTTAAATATTCTGGACCCTTCTCTCAGAAGTCCTGCATGCTAGTAGTAGATCACACCATAAGGTCTCTGCTGTGAGCTGCAAAGGCACAGGGCATCTCACCTGCCAGGGCCAAGCCCTCACCTGATGGAAGGTGAGAGGGATCCAGCACCACCACTGGAAGCCAGCTGCCTGAGCCCTAGATGGATAGGGTGTGAATGGCTGCCATCCCAGATGGAGCACGCAAGAGCAGCCATTTCTGAGAGCTGTCCACGGAGGGAAGTCTGTCTCCCCCCCCACACCCCAAGACAAAAGTTAGCATTGCTACTTCATGTGATCTTTCCCCCCCCCCCCCCTTTCCTTTCCCTGGCTAGACTTAAAACACAACAACATGGATCGGGCCCTCCGATGTGTTACAGAAAATAATATCATTATAATGAAATCAAATCTGTTAGGAAGACCATGTTAATAATAATAAAAAACAAAGAACCGACCGAGGATATTATTTTCCAGGGAGTTTTGTGAAAACATTGGAGGACCCAACCGTCACAGTGTCCGTTCAGAAGAAAGACTCTCATCATACGCTCCAAGTTCTCCCCCCCCCCACCCCACACACACACATGGGGAAAAAAACCACAGAGATCAGAGAGATTATTTAGCACTGCTACTGGTGTGCCAGAAAAACAGAAAATGAAACTAAATCAACAGGGGGAACAATGCCAGGCCAAGCGGAGACTTTCAGAGCCCCCATGTCTCCTCTCTTGCACCCATACATCCTGAAAAAGGAGACAATAATGCCAAATTGTAATGGTGCATTAAATTGTGTACAATACCAATGGAAAACAGAACATCTGCATAGGAGCTATGGCCAGAAAAGGAGGAGGGGAAATCTCTCCTTGAAGTGCAGACTTGTGGCATGGTAACAGGAAAATCCTTTTTATTTATTTTATTTAAGCATTTTAATACTGCCGTCCCAGTTGACCAGGGTCGAACATTAGAACTCTTAAAAACAGGATTACAATTATAAAATGATTCAGTCAAAACGCATGCCGCCAGAACCAGGGAGGAGAAATTGAGGAGGGGAATCAAAAGTCAAAAAGGAAGTGAATGAAATGTGAAAGGGTTCTTAACTTCAGTTTAATCGCAAAGAACAAATCTATGGTTTTTTACATTGTTGTTCCATGGGAGTTTCCATGGGAGTGTCTAGGGATAGGCAATTCACTTCAGATAAGCTGAAAAGTACCCAAATCAGATTCGGGGACTTTTCAGACCATGAACTACCCTTCCCTGCAGTTTAAATAGACCGAATCAACAGTGGCCAAATTGTGATTGGGCAATTCAGCCCTGATTCGGCCAGTTTAAAAGCTCCCCCCAACTGGAATTCTCAGGCAGTGCCTAAGAAGGTGGGGCAGAAGAGAGCCCACTAAGCAGCTGATGTGTCATTATGAGCTGCTTGGCAGGCCCTTTAAATGCCCCCTGCCTTCACTGGCAGCAAGAGCATTCTTTGCTGCCCAAGGAAGCTTGGAAGGGGAGGCATTTAAAGGGTGCACCAAGCAGCTGATGCTGGCGCCGCCTTTGAACACACACACATGAAGCAGCCATATACTGAAACAAATCTTTGGTCCATCAAGGTCAATATCAGACTGGTAAAAGCTCTCTAGGTCAGAGGTCTTTCACAGCAACTATTGTGGATCCTTTAACTGGAGATGCCCGGGGTGGGGGGTGGGGGTGAACATGGGACCTATCCACAGCCTCTCCTTCATTAGGCTCTTCCCCTTGTCAAAGATCAATGCTTTAGAAGGAGCCCCAGTGCACCTGGCATGAGAGCATGAGATGCCCCACAAGCAGGATCACCCCTGGAACTGATGAAAATAAGTGTTCGTGGAATGAACACTTATGTGAACCTCCCTGAGAGTTCGGGGAGGGCGGTATTTAAATATGATAAATAAATAAATAAATAAATAAATAAATAAATAAATAAATAAAACCCAGAGAGGACAAGGGGTAGTTCTAGGAATTCCTGGAAACTCTGTGGTTTTACCACGGAGTTACCAGCAATTCCTAGAACTAACCTTTGTCACTTCGGGGTTTTACCCAGAAATGAGGTAGTGATGTGACCAACATTACTGATTTTACAAGCTCCCCCCCCCCTCCCATGTCCTCACCCCCAGTCCTCCATTCATTACTGAGCTCAGGCAGGCAGCTCTAGTTTACGTGTGACCGAGAGAGTCAGAGATTACAGCTGCACACTTTACATTGTTTTATCACACTTGCAGCATAACTGTCTAGAAGAGAGCTGTGCCAGGTCCATAAGAAACCTCAAGGTGGAAGTCACATAAAGTGTCATATCCACTTCATCAGACCTCAGTGTTAACTACTTCCCATTAACTCAAATGTCCCCGGCTTCAGGATCAACGGGCCCTCTTCAAGAGGAGCATCTGTCAAGGTTTCTATCACGTTTAATGTTCCATATAATGGTAAGAGACAAGATAGGTTTTTTTTTTCTCTTCCTGTGGATTCAGGATAGGCGCTACATGGCTGGCTTTCATGTCTTCCACTCAAAGGCCTGAGCAAAGTAAGACTTGGAGAAAACCTGGAAATTTGGAGTGGTGCCTGGGGAAGGTGGAGTTTGGGGATCGGAGCGCAGAGCAATGTGATATCGTAGGGCCCACCTTCCATAACTCTAATTTCTTCGAGGGGAATTCATAGAATCATAGAGATGGAAGGGACCTCCTGGGTCATCTAGTCCAACCCCCTCCACTATGCAGGACACTCCCAACCCTCTCGCTCATCCACTGTCACCTGCTATCTCCTTGAACCTTCACAGAATCAGCCTCTCCGTCAGATGCCTATCCAGCCTCTGTTTAAACATTTCCAAATACGGAAAACCCAACATTTTTATCTTCGCAATAACCCCACAAGGTCAGTGAGGCTGGAAGCATGTCACTGGCCCAGTGAGCTTCCATGGCAGAGTGAGGATTCAAACCCAGGCCTCTCAGGGGTGGCTGCTGTCAAACCGCAGTGAGCAGCCAGGTCTGGGTGAATCATGCACATCATATGGTATCATGTCACCCTTTGGTCACTGCCAAGCCTGGCCTCCATGAGTCCTTCCTCTAAGGCCAAACCAACCATTGGCAGGGATGCCAGCCTCCAGGTGAAGCTTAGAGATCCCCTGGAATTATAGCTCATCTCCAGCCTACAGAGATCAGTTCCCCTGGAGAAAATGAATACTTTGGAGGGGGGGACTCTAGGACACTGGACCTTGCTGAGGTCCATCTGTTCACCAAGCCCCACCCTCCTTAGGCTCCACCCCCTTAAACTTCTAGTTTCCAACCTTAGCCACTGGTCCATCAAAGCCCTTACTGTCTATGGCAGGAGTTCTCTGGGGTCTCAAGCAGAGGTATTTCATATCAACAATAACTTGGCTCCTTTAGTCGCTGGGAACTGAACCTGGGAATTTTCTGCATGCCTAGCAGAAGCTCTGCCACTGAGCCATGCCTCCTTCCCTAGAACTCTAAACTAGGCCAGACTATAGGAGTGAGCTATGACCCAGACCATGAATCTGTCAGGGGCAAGCCTAAGCAACGGCTGTTTCCGATAGTTGTCAGGGCTGCTGTTGTTGCTAAAAGTGGGGAAGCCGAATTCTGAACTGAGCAAAGCAGGGGGTTTAAATTCATCCTTGCAGACTGTGAGCCAAAGATTCTGGCAGGTTTAGCTCCTGAGCTGGCTGTTATACTGATGGCGTTAATATGGCTGTGTACTTGAGATGTGCAGCACAAACTACTTTTTATTGGAATGGAAATGCGCTAATGATGGTAAGTTATGTCGCTGTAAATGGCCATGCGATGAAACGGGTCCCCATAAACGGTGCGCTACTGAGGCTATCAGGGTCTTCATTATTTCTGCTCGGTGGCAGGAAGGCGCATGCTTGTGCTAATAAATTGTGAGGTGAAAGGGAAACACACACCCGTCTTGGAAGGAAGCAGGGAAGCGTGCCCGAAGTTACGGTCTTCATTTGCTAAAAAATCGTTCCTCATTATGCCCGTTGGGCTTAGGAATTTGAGGGTGACAATTGTTAGAGTCGATCTACCACTGACTGTTGGCTTGGTATTGGTTTTGACCTTTCAGGCTTTATGCGACTTGGGCCCTACTTATCTATGGGACCGTCTACCTCCCTATGACCCCCGCAGGGCATTTCGCTCTGCAGGTATGAATCTGCTGAGGGTCGGGAGGCGCGCCTGGACTTGACCAGGGCTGTGGCCTTTTCGGTCCTGGCCCCTACCTGTTACTTATTTATTTATTTATAATTAAATTTATATGCCACCGCTCCCAGCAAGCCGGTTCGCGACGGTTCACAGTAGAATTCCATAAAATGCAATATAACCCTAAAAACATCATCAAATACAATTCTCCCCAATGCCTTAAAGATCAGTCTTCATGGTGGTAATGAAACAATAACTTTCCTCAATGTTCAAGCCCTCCATGCCCAGTATGGATTCCGATCAAGATTGGGGATAACATAAGGGGAGTAAATTACAATCATCCAGGCCTGGTCTAATGCTGGGCCCAGGAGCCCAAGGTGAGGGGTCACTGTGCAGAGGTAGGCAACGAGAACCATCTGCACTCATCTCTTGCCTTGAAAGTCCTATGGGGCCACCATGAATGGTGACTGTGACTTGATGCCTCCCACCACCACCCTTCATCAGCTGCATCTTGCAAACTGAGCTCTGGTTCATAAAAACTTACACTAGAGCCAGTTTTGTGCCACTTTTAAGCTTTCGCTGGACCCCAAGTTTCTGTTCTTATTTGATTTTTTGCCATAACAGACAAGCACTGTTAGTCCTCTGGAATTTTCACCACTGAAGGTTAACATGTTGCAGCAGGCAAGTCTTCTAACGTGGGCTGCAGAAAGGGAAGCAAATGGGATGATAACTCAGACTCCAGCGTGGCTCCTCCCACCAGCAGCCCATTGGCTCTCTTCCACCTGGCCTAGCTATAAATGCAGCCAAGGCCAGCCAGGACTATTATATGGGCAAGTTAAAGTATGTTTGTTTTTCTTTCATACCATGGCCACTTCCTGAGTACCCATTTTTGTACCTTCCTGGATACAATTTCCTGTTCACAGATGCTTTTCTGCAACATTCTCTGGTTACTGGAGATTCCTGGCAAAAGTGACCACCCTAAAATATAGAAGCCGGGTGTTAGTAGTCTAGTAGGTGTGTCTTCAAAAATAGTCCTTTATGTATAGGGATGCCAGCTCCCAGGTAAGACTTGGGGATGCCCTGGTTTTAGAGCTCATCTCCAGGGCCCATTTTGCACACATAGGATAATGCACTTTCAATGTGCTATGGCAGCTGGACTTTCCTGTGCAAAACAGGAAAATCTACTTCTAAAGTGCATCGAAAGTGCATTATCTATTGTGTGCAGAATAGGCCAAGGAGACAGAGATCAATTCCCTTGGGGGGAAAACAGCTACTTTAGAGGGTAGACTCCATAGAATTCTACTCCATTGAGGTCCCTCCCTGCCCCAAACCTCACCCACTCCCAGCTCCACCCCCAAAGTCTCCAAGAATCTCCCAGTCCAGAGCTGGCAGTCCTACTCAAACAGCACACAGCTGTAATCTAATCTGGTGATTCAATCAAGTTGATCTCATAGTGGCTCCACAGGGTTAATTGGACATCTGATTTAAGGGAACCAGTCAGTGAAACAGATAATGCTGTTCCTGTGCTTTAAGCCCAGGCTTTATGTACTGAATTGTCTGTACAGACTCCCTGTCTGGAGTTGTAGAAGGCACTGAGGCTTAATTCAAAATGATTTCCTATGGCCTATGGACTTGAAGATTAAAAAGAAAGACAGCCCTGATATATATTGCAGTCCTAAGAAGACTTATGACCCTTTAAGGCCACTGAAATTAATAGGGTTGGAAAGGTATAACTCTGTTTAGGACTGCGTTGAAAATCAAGTGATGTTTTAATGCTAAAGAGCCAGGCTGCCTATAGATCTATACATTTACCTAAAGTTTACCACTATTAGTTTTCCCTAATGGGAAACACATTATCCCACATGTGTGGAAGGGGCCCTAGATGGCCCAGGCTAACTCAGTCTTATCAGATTTTGGAAGATAAGCAGGGTCAGCTCTGCTTTGGATTGTGAGGGTTTGGATTGTGAGTCCTGCATAGTGCAGGGGGTTGGACTAGATGACCCATGAAGCCCCTTCCAACTCTATTATTCTATGATTCTATGGATGGGAGATCACTAAGGAAGTCCAGGGTTCCTATACACTTCTCTTGCCCTGAAAACTATGGGGTCGCCATTAATTGGCTGCAACTGTCCGCTGCCATTACGTTCATTCACACGTAACATACGTGCCAGGCAAAGTCAAAATGAAAGATGCAGGGCACTTTTGCACACACTAAATAAGGCACTTTCAATCCACTGGCAAAGTGCTTTGCGATTGGATAGCCCTGTGTGAAATGGCAAAGTCCACTTGCCAATGAGTGCTAAAGTGCATTGGAAGTGGATTGAAAGTGCATTGTTTATTGTGCGTGAAAGCAACTGGAATGTTAGAAAATGTTTCTATCGCTTACAACTCCCAGTCCTTCATTTCGATACTTCTGGGACTCCGGCCTCATAATTTTCAGTACGATTTCAATGTAATAGGATTGTAAAGGGGCTGGTTGTAGCCCAGAGACGGCTGGTCGGCTGCAGCGGGCGGAAAGAAATGAATCCATGGCACTTCCCCTGTTTCGCCATCAGATGGCAAAATGGAGTTTCCTTCTGAAGGAAATCAAATGAGACTGAGAAAGAGGCGAGCGGGGATAGAAATTTAGAACAAGACGCACAAACTGTTCCAGCAAGCAAGCTTAAATGTTAAGGGGGCCTGCAGGCCTATCCACAATCCACATACTCTTTATTTACTTATTTGTTTGGATGTGTTCAATCCCATCTTTTGAACATCCCTCCCCCCCCCGCAAAAAAAGCTTGCTTCCAAATCATCCGTTAAAACTATGCTACAAAGTCCACTTGCCAAACGTCAAAAACGTCAAAACATACTACCAAAACTGTCAAAACATACAACTGAGATAAAAATCGGCATGACCATTAGCTAGCCTACAGTGGGCTTAAATGCACTGGGGGTTAGCAAATGTCCCCTTTCTTAGAGGACATTTCCTCTTTTTTTGGTGGGTAAGATGGGTAAACACCCATCTTCTTTGGGGCTGTTTTTGAGAAACTGATGAAAATGCCCTTTTTCTAAGTTGGGAAGCTGAGCCCGTTTCCCCCCGTTGTCTCCAAGGTAAGGCAAGCTTTGGGTTAAACAGTAGGGATATTTAAAATGGGATTTGTCATAGTGATCAGAGGTTCAAAGTTGGCAGGAAATAGGTCTTCTTTTTAGCTTTCCAAAAGATGGGGACCTGAATTAATTTAAACCCTTCCCCTAAACTGATTGAAACAAAGACCTGTTGAACATCCTGACATGGATTGATGCCACTGGTTCATACATATTTATTTATTACTTAGTTATTATTTATTCGATTTTTAGCCTGCCTCTTTAAATGACTCGAGGCAGGTTACATCAGACATAACATCTCAGTAAAACCCTTATCCCATAAAACGGCAAAAAAAACAAAACAAAACAAAACACACCCTGCAACAAGATGGCTGAAATTATCCCTCTACACACAGCCAGTGCCAGGGAGGTCGCATGATGGTACAGCACAGCCTGAGGGAGGCCTCTAGATCTTAATCCTGCCCTCAACCGAAGACCTGGTGGAAGAGCTCCATTTTACAGGCCCTGCAGAACTTTGGCTGCTCCGTCAGGACCCTCAGCTCTCCCGGAAGCTCAGTCCACCAGGTGAGGGCCAGTATTCTGGAAATTCCGAATATTGCTCCAAATACGCAAACGTTCCTGAAAAATACTTATAAGATTTTTGGGGGATATATGTCTTGGAAATATCTGAATGCACTAATGGGGACCAACATGGCTCGTGACAATCTCCTGTTCTTCATTTTACCCTCCAAGCAGACCTGCAAGGTGGCTTCTGCTGAGGGTGTGTCAATGGCCCATGTTCACCCAGTGAAATTCCCCCACGAAGTGGGGGTTCGAACGAGGGTGCTCCAGTACCTTGTCTAATCGCTTCATCACACTGGGTCCATAGAGCCTGATAGGTCTGGACAAGCTTCTGTACACTGTACACTTTCCTCATAGGGTTCAGTCACGAGTGACTTTTGGCCACTACAAATGTTGGGAAAGGTGCACAATAAATATTTAAATAAATGCAAGAAATAAACTGGGTGAAATGTTAGAGATACCTGGCTGGCTATCCAAGCATCTTTAATAATGTACTATAAAAGCAGGAACAGGAGAATGGATTTGCTTTAGAGGTAAACACCTCTTTATACAGGATTGGGGGCAAAGGCCTTTTTATACTTTCCTATGTAGGAACCGCCCTGCTTCAAGCAGCCATTTGCCCCATAAGGGAAGATGTTGCCATAAAGCCCAACAGGACAAAACCTGCTTAGGACCCCTGCCCAAAGGAGGTGAAATTGGCCTCAGCCAGGACCAGGGTCTTTTTGGCCTTGGCCCAGGCCTGGGGAACGCTCTGCCAAGAGAGATCAGGGCCCTACAGGACCTTGGACAGTTCTATAGGCCCTCCCAGACATGGCTGTTCCACCAGGCCTATGGTCAGGGATGAACCTTCAAGAAGAGCTGTAGACTGAGAGAGGATCGGCCCTCTGGAAATCAAAATCAAGCCTGAATCAGTTGGGAGCTGTAGAAGGAGAATTTTTTAAAATGCAATTATGTATGATTTAAAATATTTATCAATTTTCAAATCTATGTTGTTGACCCACCATGAGTGTGCAGGAAGGGCGGGCTATAAAAATAGAGATAGATTCATTCATTCATTCATTCATTCTACACCTTCTATTAGAGCTGGCCAGTGCTCTGGGTGGTAAAGATTTCTATCCAGAAAGCAACATTTCAGAACAGATGTTTGACCTGTCCTCTCCACATCCCATGGCCTTGATTTAAATTGGACCATCCCTTTCCCGCTTTTAAATAAAATATTAAATGATAGCATCTCACCCAGTTAAGCCCTTAGGCGCATATTTCATGCCCTGGAGGGGGGAGGGCTGGTTTATGTGCCTGTCTGCGCATCATTTATTCAGCACTGGCAGTTGAATGTGTGATTTGTCTCTGAAAAGGATTGTGTCTAAAGGGGTGAGTTATGAGAGTTCTACTTGTGGCATTAGATTCATTGAAACCTTACATCTGTGAAGGCTCATTCCAGGGATGAGAAGATTTCCCCCAGTTCTGTTTGCTTACTGGCCCATGCATTTGTTCTGCCCAGCATTAAATTCCTCATAAATTCTGGGTTAACTAAGATCTTTCCCTCCCTTCTCCATTTCTCCCAGAATTGGTTTGCTGCAGGTTTAAGCTCCCTATTTGTGTCTTTCCCCCTGCTCAGTGTTATTAAACTAATAAATAGAGATAAGAGGGGAAACCCTCAACCCAAAATATTCCAGTTTTGTCAAGAGCATCAAGCTACAACAAATAACCTAAAATAGCAAATTACGCATTATATAGACTGGGCACAGATGTAAAATTAAAAATATTAGACTGAACAATTTATAAGCATTCCTAGTGGATGCGCATGTCCTATGAACCACATGAAACTAGCGATGTTTCGACCTCTACAGCCTTCTTCAGTGGTCAAAAATACATTAAATATATAGAACACACATTCAGAGATGATGATATATTGTTGTTGCTCTCTCTTTCTCTCTCCAGGGTGTAAATTGCACGGAGCTTTTATTCCAACCCCAGATCGATTCAGTCCCTGCCCTCTACACAGAATGCGATTTCCGTTTGGATTTGGGGCGATTTAAAATTTCCTTCTGCAGCAAGAAGGATTGATCCGGTGTGACCCTACCTTTATTGTGCGATATCTCAGACTGCTTTTAATCCTCAATATCCATTTGGGAAAGAAAGCTCCATGGTAGAGAACCTCTGATAGGCTACACCTGGTCATGTGACACACTTGCCTTAAAGGAGAAGCCCCTAATTTCTCTCAATTTCTGTCGGTCCTGGATTTTTCCTCCCTCCTCTCCCTTTTTCGATCTTCTCCCCCACCCCCCCCAAGAAAAGAAAGAGGCTCCCTACTTGGCTCCTCTCCCCCCCCCCTTCAAGAAAAGAAAGAAAGAGGCTTGGCTTCCTCCCCCCTTCTGAACTACCCTAACCACATGCGGAAGACTTTCCTGTTTCAATGGGGGGGGGGGAGAGGAAGAATCGAGTTCAAAGCGATCTGAATCCAACAGGATTGACAATGGAATAAAGAAAGTAAGTGCAGAGTCTGCCCAGGTGTTGTTCTTTCCTATGCAAAGAATTTCTTACGTATAACAGACTACGGGTTCCTTCTCATGCTGCCTGTACTCACACAGAAATCTTGGATCAGATATGGCATTTCCCATAGCTTTGGATGTATGTAACATCAACCAGACAGAGCTGAGTGGTTCAAGATGCAACAGCAACAAAAATGATGTGATTGCTTTTTGTGGCATTTTAACGAAGTGCAGAAACGCCCTTGTGCTATATGAAAGCAAGCCTGCAAGTTGTATTTTGATGCAACCATACAAAGATGCCTTGCACGAATTCAGACCCTTGGTCCATCGAGGCCAGTATTAGATTAGCAGTGCCCCTCCATCATCTCAGGCAGAGGTCTTCCCCATCACCTCCTACCTGACCCCTTTAACTGGAGGTGCCAAGAATTGAACCTGGGACTTCCTGCATGTTGGGGTTGCGATGGGTCGGACATGACTTCGCAACTAACAACAACAACAACAACCATACATGCCAGTCCTCTTAGTCACTTGGAATTCCAAAAGTCTGGGGAGACATTTGGATGAGACAAATTTCAAAAGCATCCTCACTGTGGCTCAGTAGAAGAGCATCTGCTTGGCAGGCAGAAGGTCCCAGGTTCAGTCCTTGGCATCTCCAGTGAAAAGGACCAGGTAGCAGGTGATGTGAAAGACCTCTACCTGTTACCCTGGAGAGCCACTGACTGTCTGAGCAGACAGTACTCAAGGTCTGATTCCATAGAAGGCAGCTTCATGTCTATTCATCTATCCATATGTTGCAGTAATGAACATACGTGGCTGAGTCAGCCTAAATGCCTTTCCTTTGGCTTGAATGGCAGTCTTCAAGCAAAGGTTGGATACACACTTTTCTTGGATGCTTTAGGATGCTTAGGGCTGATCCTGCGTTGAGCAGGGGGTTGGACTAGATGGCCTGTATGGCCCCTTCCAACTCTATGGTTCTATGATTCTATGAATGGGATCCTGTGGTTTCAAATCTCACAGTTTTAAGTTGTCTGTCGGCTTGCCTTCTTTTCTTTTCCCCAGCTGCCTGGTTCTCAAGTTGACAGCGCTGCCGTGACTCCCAGCATGAAGCTGAATCAGTGTGTTTGCCTACAAAGGACCTCCCTGCTGTGGGACATGGATCCCTCTGTGCCAGAGGCGTAGCTGGCCCAGCATAGATCCCTTTGGCCACCCTTCACTCAGCATCCCGTTCCCAGAATCCCTTGGGGCAGGGAAGGATTTTGTCCGTGTTAATGATTTGGGACCGTCGATTGCTTTAAACATATCGTTGCACAAAGAGGGTTTCATTCATCACCAAGGGCTAGAAAGTAGAAAGGTTTCGCTTTGACAATGTTATCTGGAGGGAACAGGGAAGGGGCCGGTCGACAACACCAAAGCCGTGTGTGTTTCATGCGAAAGCTTCCTGATACCAAAAGCCTCGTGGGAGATGAATGGGATGGGAGTGACTATTACGGCGAGATACACCAAAAGGAGAGATGCAGCAAACGCATCTCAACAAATGTTCATGTTCCGGATAACAAGCAATGCTGTTTTTCCCCTTCTGCGTTTCTGCGTTAAGAATACACTTCACTGAGAGTTCCTCACATTCTCAGAGATGCACTTTAAAAACTGCTACCAGGGGTGAATTGAGCCACCAAAAACTCTTGCTTCGGCTTCATATTAAACCTTAAGGGCCTTTCTAGAAGACCTCAGCAGATGCACAAGTTCACATGGCAGGAGACGGCTCTTTAGCAAACCAGGGCTCAGCCCCGTAGCGTTTTAAATGTTCAACGTTTCAATCTTTCTCCTTCCGCCTTTTTCAAAAAGTGCAACCTGATGAACAGTTCTAGAGACCAGGGCCCTGCGGGACCTCAAACAGTTCTGCAAGGCCAGTATGACTGAGCTGATCCGCCAGGCCTACGTCTGAGGCCTATACAGGCAACACTAACAAAAACTGGCCACCCAGCACAAGTCAACCAACACCTGTACACTAGGGTTGTGTGTTGCGGCCGAGAAAGCAGCCGTCCGAGCCCAAAGCAGCCACCACTGTGGCGAGAGGGGGAGGGGCGGCATCGGTGCCAGTGAGCAACCTGGTGTCTGCATGCAGGTGCAGAGTCTGCGCCTGCATGTGTGTGCCAACTGGCGCGCCAGCACCGGCTCCACCCCTCCGGCGATGGCTGCTTCAGGCTCGAATGGCACAACCCTACTGTACACCATTCAGAAATTCTTCATAACAATGCATTATACCCCCCCTTTTCTGGGGGATCCCCAGGTCACTAAAAATAATGTAAAACTTGTTAAATATTTATTATGGTGCACAATTTAAAACAGAATAAAAACTTCTTAAAAACTATACCGAACTAACAGCACATAGAACCAAGGACCAAACGCGTTTCGACCCTTCCGGGTCTTCCTCAGTGGTCAAGATTATAATAATACACTCTCTATATAAATATACCTATATAGAACTCTCTATAATGTATAGCTGAATGGTTCAGTGGGATCTGTAATGTGTAAATTTTATCCTTTTTGGAGACCAATTCCTATGTTATGTCTCTAAAGTCACCACTCTTCGCTATCATTAAGTTCTGTACTCAGAGTGTAATCTCATATGCGTCAGAAAAAGCTCTTTCAGTTCGGTATAGTTTTTAAGAAGTTTTTATTCTGTTTTTAATTGTGCACCATAATAAATATTTAACAAGTTTTACATTATTTTTATTGTTCAGTTCAACTTGTGAGTTCCTACCTGTTAAGGTTGGGTTTTGTTCCTTTTTTGGTTTAGGATCCCCAGGTCACCCCCCCTCCCCAAAGGCTGACATCTCTTGGCCTTGCCACCACACTGTTAGAACTACCAACCATCACGGTCAACGTGTCTTTCTGAATGTTTGTCGACCATTACTGATCCTCACGCTGATGAATACCTAATAAGCTCTTGAGAACCCTTGGGGTTCTCTAGAACACAATTTGAAAGCCACCGACATAGAGGGAGGTCAGAAAAAGCAAAGCATCTCCAAGAGATTATCCTGCACTTGGCATTTAATTCTCTAATATTTTAAATGCTAATACGTGTAAGTCTAAGAAGAGGCCTGCTCTTTGTTGCCAAGGCAATTAAAATAAAGAGCAAATGATAGAATAATAGATGAGCGCCTTAATGGCCAGCCAACAGTGTTACACCCTGGAAAGGATAAGAATAACTATTAGATAGAGATGAACGAACACGGCAAGGGAAAAGTTGGAAAACAGACTTGGTCTGATGGTTTAAGGCAGGGGTAGTCAACCTGTGGTCCTCCAGATGTGCATGGACTACAATTCCCAGGAGCCCCTGCCAGCATTCGCTGGCAGGGGCTCCTGGGAATTGTAGTCCATGGACATCTGGAGAGCCGCAGTTTGACTACCCCTGGTTTAAGGAGTCAGCAGGAGATAATCTTGCTTGGGTTCTGGAGACATCCTAAGTGAGAGAAAGTGATTGGACAGGAAGTGGTTGGAAATGGAAACTCGTGCAGCCATGTCAGTCCATTGGTCCTTGGGTGGGAATGCCCTGCCCTGGATACCCCAGGCGAGTCTGATCTCATTAGACCTTGGAAGCTAAGCAGGGCCAGCCTTGACAAGTCATTGGATGGGAGACCTCCGAGGATTTGGATGCGGTTCCTCTAAGAAACACAAGGGGTCAGGCTGCAGAGACAGCCAATGGCAAATCACCTCTGAACATCTCTTGCCTGACTGCCAAGCAGTCCTAGGATCTCACTACACTCATACATACCTGCTATACGATAAATAATCAAATAATAATGGGTGTTACTTGTAGGGCTGTCCAATGCTTGGGTGTCTTTTTGTCAGCTGCACCGGGAAGGCACTTGATAACACAGCCTCCCTAACAGTTTAAATCAGGGGTAGTCAATCTGTGGTCCTCCAGATGTCCATGGACTACAATTCCCATGAGCCTCATGGGAATTGTAGTTCATGAACATCTGGAGGACCACAGGTTGACTACCACTGGTTTAAATGACCCAAGATGAGGTGAGCCAACAATGGCATTGTTCACGTGAATGCCACAGAATCCACCCTCCAAAGGAGCCACTCCATCCGGGGGAACTGATCTCCAGCACACCTCCAGGCCTCACCTGGAGGTTGGCAACCCTGCCAACCATGGGCATTGTCTCACCCATTCTGGTTCCAGTGGCTGTGCGGGAGCAGCTGATGAGCTTGGACCTATCTGTTGCCCCTGTTGGTCCTGAGCCAGCTGATACCTGCAGTACTAACAGAGCTCTAGGAACTCATCTCTGTTTTTTCCTGGCCAACAACTGCCTGGGCAACAACCCAACAGGAACTTTCCAAGTAAGTTAAATAGCCAACCCAGTCCTAGACCTGACTATTTACGTCTCAGTCCGGTCAGTGCCTGGATGAAAGACCAGGAAAGAACAAGGAATGCTCGTCTCTTGGTGGGACCTGGGGATTCCGTAGAATTATAGCTCATTCCCAGACTAATGGGATCAGTTCTCCTGGAGAAAAGGGCTGCTTTGGAGGGTGGACTCCACAGCATTGTACTCCACTGAGGTCCCTCCTCACCCTAAATCCCACCCACTCCAGGCTCCACCCCTAAAGTCTCCAGGTTTATCCCAACTCAGAGCTGCCCACCCTGTTGGGAACCATATGCATGCTGCTTTTTGTTTCATGAAAAGAGAGAGACAAGATGCAACCTGGGTTTTTATGTAGGAAATAAAGAACCTCAAATCCCTTATTTAGATTGTTCAAAAATTCACATTTCTCTGGGTCTGTTTGGCACCATTGTTCCCCCTGCTTTTCTGATGCTGAAATTAGCCACAAGGGTGTTCTCATCCAGTGAATGGGATATCATTAAAATCTTACAAAACCAACGAGAGCTGGCTGCATTGTGACATCACTGAAGGCAAATGAGGGCATTGGACAGTGAGGGCAATGCCAGTGAATAATAGGAAGAAGAGCTGTTTTTTATACCCCACTTTTCACTGTCCGAAGGAGTCTCCAAGTGGCTTAGGTGAGGCTGAGAGAGCTCTGACAGGGCTGCTCGGTCAGAACAGCACTATCAGGACTGTGACTGGCCCAAGGTCACCCAGCTGGCTGCATGAGGAGGAGCGGGCAACCAAGCCTCAGGGGAGAGCGGTATATAAATATAAAAATAGATAAAAATAAATAAACCTGGCTTGCCAGGTTAGAAGCTGCCCCTCTCAGCCACTACACCAAGCTGGTGAACTTTGTTTTGGCTGGCATGCAAAAAAACACACACACCCTCCAAAAAAAAAAAGGCCATTAACCACTTCCCAAAAACGTTCATAAAACAAGCTGAGAAATTTCAGCTCAGCTCCTGTTTATGCTGTTAAAAGATGCAAATGGTTGGATGGCTTTTGTGAGAGGGAATAGAAGCTGCCAATCCCTCACTGGATACTAATTATTTCCCTACTTCTGTCTCAGACAAAGGCTTTTGTTGTGCCCCAACGTCTGATTTAGCCATGCCCTCAGTTCTTCTTTTCAAATGCCACGAGAAGAACAGAGACGTTTTCTGTCGGCGACTGGATCTCGATTCCGATGATGGCGCCCTCTTCTGGAAGCCACGCGGGGAGGGGCCAGCAGCTGCCCACGATGCCACCCAGCCAGGCTGGGGAATTGATGAGCCCGTAAAGAGATTCAGAGGCGGAGGGGAGGGAAAGGGGAGGAGGGAAGCGCATTGTTAATACTATTAAATATTACTTAGCCTCCATGTTCAACAGTTTAAACTTTAATTGCTAGCTTGTGCAGAAACGCAACTGAATATATGTAAATCCTGTTGAAAGCTAATATCATTTTGGCTGCTCAGATGGATTAGCAGCCGCTACAATTAACAGCGTGTGCAGCTAATGATATTAGCGGGGAATCTATCATTCGGCGATGTGGGGCACATTTAAATGGGAAAGCGCATCGTGCGCTTCTCTTTTGCAGCTGGGGGGTGGGGGGGAGGGAGGAATTGTTGCCAGATCGGTTACAGACCATCCATAGCGGGCTGTGGGGTTAAGCGCACGTGCGCTAGATTTCCGATAACCTTGAATCTTTCTCCCTTGTCTCATTGCGTTCGCACCTGGCAATTCCTGCAGAGAAAGAGGTGCCAGGGCCGACCCATCTCTTTCTCCCTTCTATCCCTCCCCCTACCCAGACTCTTCCACTGTCTCTTGGGCTTGTTGCTTTGCAGGCAGTGTGACGCCGTCTCTCCCACTCCTACCTAATGCACAAATCCCAAGTTCATGGCATGCAATACATTTCCTGAGTTATTGCACATCCTCTCCACTTCAGCAGTTATCAAATAATTTATCAACCATCCCTCCCTTCAGTTCTGTATATGTTTACTGGGAAGTAAGCCTGGCTCATTTCAGTGGCTTTTACTGTTAAGTAAGGGCGCCTAAAGAGCGTGGTGCTGGACAGCATGGCTTAATGTAAAGGGCTTAGCTGCAGAACTTTGTTCTACCCTAGAGCATGCCGTGTTACAGCATGGAGAGAGCATTCAGGCGATGGAACAAGGTTATTATAGTTAAGAATATAAGAGAAGCCACGTTGAATCAATCCAATGGCCCATCCAAGTCCAACACACCGTGGCCAAAACCCAGGTGCCATCTAGGGTTACCAGCTCTAGGTTGGGAAATATCTGGAGACTTTGCACGTGGAGCCAAGAGCCAGTGGTTTTGGGATGGGGAGGGACCTCAGTGGAGGTTAATACTATGGAGTCCACCATCCAAAGCAGCCCTTTTCTCCAGGGGAACTGATCTCTGTCGCCTGGAGATGAGCTATAATTCCAGGAGATCCCCAGGTCCCACTTGGGGACTGGCATCCCTAGCAAGAGGTGGACCAGTGGAGCCAGAACTCCAGAAGCCTTCCCACTTTTGCCTCCCAAGCAGCAAGAGTACAAAGCATCACTGCCACATACATAAGAGAAGCCATGTTGGATCAGGCTAATGGCCCATCCAGTCCAACACCCAGGGGCCATCAGGGAGTCTACCAGCAGTGTGAGTCAGCTATACCTAATGCTACACCATGCCTTTAAGCTTTCTTCCGAGCTCTCCCAAGGGAGTAAGCTCCAGCACAGCCACGGCAATGAATAGGGAAGGTAAGAAACATAACCAAAGGCTGAAAGATTTCCCCAGGAAGTAAAGAGAGATGGCTGAGGAGATGGGGTAAGTCTGTAAAGGTGAGATCCCATACATTCCTTCCCAAAGAAATTCGCCCGAGACAGAAAGGCAGATTCCCAAGACTTGAGAATATAAGCTCCACCCAATAGAAACTCAGCAGTCATTTTGAATATATATACATATTTGTCTGCATGCCCGCCATTCGTTCTCTCGAAAATCAATGAGATTCTTCCAGTTCATTGAGGATCACGGCCAATGACACCTTTTCCCATCGTACACATCCCAAAATGTAATTGATTTTGTCAGGGAAGTAAAGTAGTGTTAGGAATTAATGACATGTGAGCCTTAAGTTCCTGAGTCTCTCCTTGGCAAAATCCATGGAGGAGAAGGCCTGATGGCTTCTCACTGATAGACGTTTGTGACCGAAATGGGGGTTATAAATGAAATCGAGAAAATCACAAATCATAAAAGGTAAAGGTAAAGGTATCCCCTGTGCAAGCACCGAGTCATGTCTGACCCTTGGGGTGACGCCCTCTGGCGTTTTCATGGCAGACTCAATACGGGGTGGTTTGCTAGTGCCTTCCCCAGTCATTACCGTTCACCCCCCAGCAGCAAGCTGGGTACTCATTTTACCGACCTCGGAAGGATGGGAGGCTGAGTCAACCTTGAGCCGGCTGCTGGGATTGAACTCCCAGCCTCATGGGCAGACAGATTCAGACAGCATATCGCTGCCTTACCACTCTGCGCCACAAGAGGCTCTTTCACAAATCATACGGATCACATTTTTTAATACATTAACGGCTGTAATTACAAGACTGTTGCCAGAATTATTGAGAATGTTTGCAAAGCAGGCTGGACACTCTGAATTATTGTTATGATCGATTATTACCTATTTTAATTATTGTTTTATTATTTTCCACAACAACAATAACAACAAGACAAACTAGATTACAAAAGGATTTGTTTCCCTTGCATTCCTGGTGGCAACGGGCTTTCGGGCTAGTTGTAATATATTTTTTTAAATTTGTTAAACATTTATTGGGTGATATGAACATATATGGTCATGTTTAGCCACCTCCCCCCAAAATGTCCAATTATGGGCCTGGAGGGGGTGGAAAGGGGAGGGGTCTGGGGTGGGCGTGTCCACAGCTATGCTTCCCAACCAAAGTCTGGGGTATCTTGAAGCCTGGAGAATGCTGCAGGGGTTTCTCAATGGTAAAAATGTTGAGAAAGGCTGTCTTACCCTAATTCTGTCATGTTGGTTTGGGAAAACAGACTCTGGGCCACCTCACATGGTCACCTCCGTCTACTTCCTGCCTGAGACTTCATAGAATACAGTTGTCAACACAAGATACAGATAAATTCTCCCAAAAGCTCTTTCATTATTGTCAGAGGCTATAAATGTGTACAATTTTTTACTCTTGTTCAACTTGCTTCTGGAATGCTACTATAACAACATAAAACTAGACGTAATCGGAACTTGAAGTCCAACCTTGTTGTAGTGATAGTAACATTACTACTGCTATACTATGGCTAGTATTACTATACAGGCATTCCTTACAGGAATTTGCAATGTTGGTGCAATGCCTCCAATTTACCTGCCCAGGGTGGGGAATTACCAGCCCTTAGCTTCAGATTCCTGCCCCTGCATAACAGAGAAACTGAAGGAAAAAATTGGCCTTCACATAGGGATATTCTAGGAATTCCTGATTTTCTCTGTGGTAAAGAGAAATTGGACTAAACTGATCTCATCAGATCTTGGAAGCCAAGTAGCGTTAGCTCCAGTTACCAATTGGATGAAAGACCAAGGTCATGGAAGTCCAAGGTCATGATGCAGAGACAGGCAATGGCAAACCACCTCTGAATGTGTCTTGCCTTGAACACCCTATGGCAGTAGTAGTCAAACTGGGGCCCTCCAGATGTCCATGGACTACAATTCCCAGGAGCCCCTGCCAGCATTCGCTCATGGGAACTGTAGTCCATGGACATCTGGAGGGCCGCAGTTTGATTACCCGTGCCCTATGGGGTCACCTTAAGTTGGCTATGGCTTGATGGGGGGAAAAGGGGGGACCATAGAGAGTATGGGAGGCAGCCTAGACCATCACCTGGAAGTATAAGTACATCTTCCCTAAATACCTTCCTTCCCAGGCACTCCCTCTGGAATCTCTTGGCACTTATTAGAATCATAGAATCATAGAGTTGGAAGGAGCCATACAGGCCATCTAGTCCAACCCCCTGCTCAATACAGGATCAGTCCATTGGCAGTGGCCAGCCTAGAAATACCTTCAGAACGTGATTGTAGGATACGAGAGGACTTTGAGGGCCTGCTGTGGCGTATCTTCAACTCCTCCCTTCCAACAGGCTTAGAGACTCACCTATCTTGTGTTTTTTTCCCCACACGTCAAGCTGCTTGTCTATCTATTGGCTTGTTAATGCTTTCCCGTTGAGTGGGCATGCAAGGATAATTTGTGACTCCATGAAGCCCGTAACGACTTTTAATTGGGGTGCCTAATGTCACCCACCGCTATTTAAATCTCGATGCCTGTCACTTCCTTGTTCTTGTCTGGAGAAAATACAGCCGTTCTCGCCTTCAAACATCTGCATCGGCACATACTTTATTCTTGCGTAGGGTAGTCTTAAGTGAGCCGCAAGCAGCTCCCTTCCTCAAATTATTAGCTGTTTGTGATTTTGCCAGAGTGGGGAGGGAATAATCATTAGTTTTATCTATTGGACACCTGAAGTACCTACTTAGAAAAAAAAGATATATCCTGACACTTAAATGATTATGCCAGGATGGCTTTTTCTTTCTTCTTGAGTTTGGTCGCTGCTTGTTCGTGATATCCTTGCTTGTGGAGAGCTGTTAAGTTCAGAAAAGAACCCTTGTAGGTGCTATTGAGAGATTTTCTATACCCCGGGTCCATCATCAACCTAAAGGGAATCACAAGGAAGAAATCAAACTGAGACTGGGAAAGGTAGCCATGAAGGAGCTAGAGAAGATGCTTAAGTGTAAGGAAGTATTCCCATTACCATGCACGGGAATGAAGTTGGAGAATGAAGACAGTTCACAGGAAGAAAATAGGTTGCTTTGAAATGTTGTGTTTGAGGGGTGTTTTAGGGACACTGTGGATGCCCCCAAAATCAAATCCGTAGGTTCTAGATCAAATTGAAGATTCAGATAATGGTATTTCGTCCCCCGTTAGCTAATTATCTGAATAAATTGAAATTCAGCTGTGTTAATGAGAAACACTGGATTAAA
Source organism: Paroedura picta (assembly GCF_049243985.1). Lineage (NCBI taxonomy): Eukaryota > Metazoa > Chordata > Lepidosauria > Squamata > Gekkonidae > Paroedura > Paroedura picta. Next base: position 78,606,979 of record NC_135378.1, on the reverse strand, counting down.
ATGATACTAAATGTGAGGGACACAGCAACTATTTTAAAAGTAGCAAAGTTTTTACTGGCAATTTTAAATGAAAATCTTTTACGATAGATTTTACATCTGAAACTGTTTGAAAATTTCATTTTATGCTTTGCAATTTTATGCCAATAAAGGTACTCTGAATCTGATTCTGACTCGGATAATGCAGCCTTTTTCAATTCTTTTTTTTAACAATTGAGAACCCCCTGAAACATTCTTCAGGGTTGGGAAGCAGAGCTGTGTACATGCCCCCCCCGGGCCTCTCTCCTTCCCACCCCCTCCAGGCCCATCATTGGCCATTTTGGGGGGGGGGGGGCTCATCAAGGCCATATATGGTCAATCTCACCTGATCAATGTTGAACAATTTTAAAAAATATATTAAAAATTAATTAATTCCCACCCACTTGGGAAACCCTTCCAGGGCTGTCAAGAAACCCCAGGGTTTCACAAAACCCCAGTGGAGGAAGCCTGAGATAACGAGAAAACAAGAGGCGCTGAAAAAAGCAACATAGCAAAAGTTAAAG